>NC_137244.1:7730616-8989283 GCF_051294905.1 Botryllus schlosseri | reverse complement strand
GCCAATATCTCCTAAACTACAATAGCCAGGAATACGCCGATAGGCTCATTCGACGTAACTTTTGAATTGCTACACTCTGGTAGCGGAGTTGTAACTGTAGGCCCTCGGGAACATAGAGAAATCTTGGTGTAATTGAACTTTTCATAAATTTTCATACCCCCCAAAATGGCTAAATCTGCCAATATCTCCTAAACTACAATAGCCAGGAATACGCCGATAGGCTCATTCGACGTAACTTTTGAATTGCTACACTCTGGTAGCGGAGTTGTAACTGTAGGCCCTCGGGAACATAGAGAAATCTTGGTGTAATTGAACTTTTCATAAATTTTCATACCCCCCAAAATGGCTAAATCTGCCAATGTCTCCTAAACTACAATAGCCAGGAATACGCCGATAGGCTCATTCGACGTAACTTTTGAATTGCTACACTCTGGTAGCGGAGTTGTAACTGTAGGCCCTCGGGAATATAGAGAAATTTTGGTGTAATTGAACTTTTCATAAATTTTCATACCCCCCAAAACGGCTAAATCTGCCAATATATCCTAAACTACAATAGCCAGGAATACGCCGATAGGCTCGATCGACGTAACTTTTGAATTGCTACACTCTGGTAGCGGAGTTGTAACTGTAGGCCCTCGGGAACATAGAGAAATCTTGGTTTAATTGAACTTTTCATAAATTTTCATACCCCCCAAAATGGCTAAATCTGCCAATATCTCCTAAACTACAATAGCCAGGAATACGCCGATAGGCTCATTCGACGTAACTTTTGAATTACTACACTCTGGTAGCGGAGTTGTAACTGTAGGCCCTCGGGAACATAGAGAAATCTTGGTGTAATTGAACTTTTCATAAATTTTCATACCCCCCAAAATGGCTAAATCTGCCAATATATCCTAAACTACAATAGCCAGGAATACGCCGATAGGCTCATTCGACGTAACTTTTGAATTGCTACACTCTGGTAGCGGAGTTGTAACTGTAGGCCCTCGGGAATATAGAGAAATTTTGGTGTAATTGAACTTTTCATAAATTTTCATACCCCCCAAAACGGCTAAATCTGCCAATATCTCCTAAACTACAATAGCCAGGAATACGCCGATAGGCTCATTCGACGTAACTTTTGAATTGCTACACTCTTGTAGCGGAGTTGTAACTGTAGGCCCTCGGGAACATAGAGAAATCTTGGTTTAATTGAACTTTTCATAAATTTTCATACCCCCCAAAATGGCTAAATCTGCCAATATCTCCTAAACTACAATAGCCAGGAATACGCCGATAGGCTCATTCGACGTAACTTTTGAATTACTACACTCTGGTAGCAGAGTTGTAACTGTAGGCCCTCGGGAACATAGAGAAATCTTGGTGTAATTGAACTTTTCATAAATTTTCATACCCCCCAAAATGGCTAAATCTGCCAATATATCCTAAACTACAATAGCCAGGAATACGCCGATAGGCTCATTCGACGTAACTTTTGAATTGCTACACTCTGGTAGCGGAGTTGTAACTGTAGGCCCTCGGGAATATAGAGAAATTTTGGTGTAATTGAACTTTTCATAAATTTTCATACCCCCCAAAACGGCTAAATCTGCCAATATCTCCTAAACTACAATAGCCAGGAATACGCCGATAGGCTCATTCGACGTAACTTTTGAATTGCTACACTCTTGTAGCGGAGTTGTAACTGTAGGCCCTCGGGAACATAGAGAAATCTTGGTTTAATTGAACTTTTCATAAATTTTCATACCCCCCAAAATGGCTAAATCTGCCAATATCTCCTAAACTACAATAGCCAGGAATACGCCGATAGGCTCATTCGACGTAACTTTTGAATTGCTACACTCTGGTAGCGGAGTTGTAACTGTAGGCCCTCGGGAACATAGAGAAATCTTGGTTTAATTGAACTTTTCATAAATTTTCATACCCCCCAAAATGGCTAAATCTGCCAATATCTCATAAACTACAATAGCCAGGAATACGCCGATAGGCTCATTTGACGTAACTTTTGAATTACTACACTCTGGCAGCGGAGTTGTAACTGTAGGCCCTCGGGAACATAGAGAAATTTTGGTGTAATTGAACTTTTCATAAATTTTCATACCCCCCAAAATGGCTAAATCTGCCAATATATCCTAAACTACAATAGCCAGGAATACGCCGATAGGCTCATTCGACGTAACTTTTGAATTGCTACACTCTGGTAGCGGAGTTGTAACTGTAGGCCCTCGGGAACATAGAGAAATCTTGGTTTAATTGAACTTTTCATAAATTTTCATACCCCCCAAAATGGCTAAATCTGCCAATATCTACTAAACTACAATAGCCAGGAATACGCCGATAGGCTCATTCGACGTAACTTTTGAATTGCTACACTCTGGTAGCGGAGTTGTAACTGTAGGCCCTCGGGAACATAGAGAAGTCTTGGTTTAATTGAACTTTTCATAAATTTTCATACCACCCAAAATGGCTAAATCTGCCAATATCTCCTAAACTACAATAGCCAGGAATACGCCGATAGGCTCATTCGACGTAACTTTTGAATTGCTACACTCTGGTAGCGGAGTTGTAACTGTAGGCCCTCGGGAACATAGAGAAATCTTGGTGTAATTGAACTTTTCATAAATTTTCATACCCCCCAAAATGGCTAAATCTGCCAATGTCTCCTAAACTACAATAGCCAGGAATACGCCGATAGGCTCATTCGACGTAACTTTTGAATTGCTACACTCTGGTAGCGGAGTTGTAACTGTAGGCCCTCGGGAACATAGAGAAATCTTGGTGTAATTGAACTTTTCATAAATTTCCATACCCCCCAAAATGGCTAAATCTGCCAATATCTCTCAAACTACAATAGCCAGGAATACGCCGATAGGCTCATTCGACGTAACTTTTGAATTGCTACACTCTGGTAGCGGAGTTGTAACTGTAGGCCCTCGGGAACATAGAGAAATCTTGGTTTAATTGAACTTTTCATAAATTTTCATACCCCCCAAAATGGCTAAATCTGCCAATATCTCCTAAACTACAATAGCCAGGAATACGCCGATAGGCTCATTCGACGTAACTTTTGAATTGCTACACTTTGGTAGCGGAGTTGTAACTGTAGGCCCTCGGGAACATAGAGAAATCTAGGTGTAATTGAACTTTTCATAAATTTTCATACCCCCCAAAATGGCTAAATCTGCCAATATCTCCTAAACTACAATAGCCAGGAATACGCCGATAGGCTCATTCGACGTAACTTTTGAATTGCTACACTCTGGTAGCGGAGTTGTAACTGTAGGCCCTCGGGAACATAGAGAAATCTTGGTTTAATTGAACTTTTCATAAATTTTCATACCCCCCAAAATGGCTAAATCTGCCAATATCTCCTAAACTACAATAGCCAGGAATACGCCGATAGGCTCATTCGACGTAACTTTTGAATTGCTACACTCTGGTAGCGGAGTTGTAACTGTAGGCCCTCGGGAACATAGAGAAATCTTGGTGTAATTGAACTTTTCATAAATTTTCATACCCCCCAAAATGGCTAAATCTGCCAATATCTCCTAAACTACAATAGCCAGGAATACGCCGATAGGCTCATTCGACGTAACTTTTGAATTGCTACACTCTGGTAGCGGAGTTGTAACTGTAGGCCCTCGGGAACATAGAGAAATCTTGGTGTAATTGAACTTTTCATAAATTTTCATACCCCCCAAAATGGCTAAATCTGCCAATGTCTCCTAAACTACAATAGCCAGGAATACGCCGATAGGCTCATTCGACGTAACTTTTGAATTGCTACACTCTGGTAGCGGAGTTGTAACTGTAGGCCCTCGGGAACATAGAGAAATCTTGGTTTAATTGAACTTTTCATAAATTTTCATACCCCCCAAAATGGCTAAATCTGCCAATATCTCCTAAACTACAATAGCCAGGAATACGCCGATAGGCTCATTCGACGTAACTTTTGAATTGCTACACTCTGGTAGCGGAGTTGTAACTGTAGGCCCTCGGGAATATAGAGAAATTTTGGTGTAATTGAACTTTTCATAAATTTTCATACCCCCCAAAACGGCTAAATCTGCCAATATATCCTAAACTACAATAGCCAGGAATACGCCGATAGGCTCGATCGACGTAACTTTTGAATTGCTACACTCTGGTAGCGGAGTTGTAACTGTAGGCCCTCGGGAACATAGAGAAATCTTGGTGTAATTGAACTTTTCATAAATTTTCATACCCCCCAAAATGGCTAAATCTGCCAATATCTCCTAAACTACAATAGCCAGGAATACGCCGATAGGCTCATTCGACGTAACTTTTGAATTACTACACTCTGGTAGCGGAGTTGTAACTGTAGGCCCTCGGGAACATAGAGAAATCTTGGTGTAATTGAACTTTTCATAAATTTTCATACCCCCCAAAATGGCTAAATCTGCCAATATATCCTAAACTACAATAGCCAGGAATACGCCGATAGGCTCATTCGACGTAACTTTTGAATTGCTACACTCTGGTAGCGGAGTTGTAACTGTAGGCCCTCGGGAATATAGAGAAATTTTGGTGTAATTGAACTTTTCATAAATTTTCATACCCCCCAAAACGGCTAAATCTGCCAATATCTCCTAAACTACAATAGCCAGGAATACGCCGATAGGCTCATTCGACGTAACTTTTGAATTGCTACACTCTTGTAGCGGAGTTGTAACTGTAGGCCCTCGGGAACATAGAGAAATCTTGGTTTAATTGAACTTTTCATAAATTTTCATACCCCCCAAAATGGCTAAATCTGCCAATATCTCCTAAACTACAATAGCCAGGAATACGCCGATAGGCTCATTCGACGTAACTTTTGAATTACTACACTCTGGTAGCAGAGTTGTAACTGTAGGCCCTCGGGAACATAGAGAAATCTTGGTGTAATTGAACTTTTCATAAATTTTCATACCCCCCAAAATGGCTAAATCTGCCAATATATCCTAAACTACAATAGCCAGGAATACGCCGATAGGCTCATTCGACGTAACTTTTGAATTGCTACACTCTGGTAGCGGAGTTGTAACTGTAGGCCCTCGGGAATATAGAGAAATTTTGGTGTAATTGAACTTTTCATAAATTTTCATACCCCCCAAAACGGCTAAATCTGCCAATATCTCCTAAACTACAATAGCCAGGAATACGCCGATAGGCTCATTCGACGTAACTTTTGAATTGCTACACTCTTGTAGCGGAGTTGTAACTGTAGGCCCTCGGGAACATAGAGAAATCTTGGTTTAATTGAACTTTTCATAAATTTTCATACCCCCCAAAATGGCTAAATCTGCCAATATCTCCTAAACTACAATAGCCAGGAATACGCCGATAGGCTCATTCGGCGTAACTTTTGAATTGCTACACTCTGGTAGCGGAGTTGTAACTGTAGGCCCTCGGGAACATAGAGAAATCTTGGTTTAATTGAACTTTTCATAAATTTTCATACCCCCCAAAATGGCTAAATCTGCCAATATCTCATAAACTACAATAGCCAGGAATACGCCGATAGGCTCATTTGACGTAACTTTTGAATTACTACACTCTGGCAGCGGAGTTGTAACTGTAGGCCCTCGGGAACATAGAGAAAT
Organism: Botryllus schlosseri; assembly: GCF_051294905.1. Classification (NCBI taxonomy): domain Eukaryota; kingdom Metazoa; phylum Chordata; class Ascidiacea; order Stolidobranchia; family Styelidae; genus Botryllus; species Botryllus schlosseri. The sequence continues at coordinate 8,983,674 of NC_137244.1, read as the reverse complement.
CTTGGTGTAATTGAACTTTTCATAAATTTTCATACCCCCCAAAATGGCTAAATCTGCCAATATATCCTAAACTACAATAGCCAGGAATACGCCGATAGGCTCATTCGACGTAACTTTTGAATTGCTACACTCTGGTAGCGGAGTTGTAACTGTAGGCCCTCGGGAACATAGAGAAATCTTGGTTTAATTGAACTTTTCATAAATTTTCATACCCCCCAAAATGGCTAAATCTGCCAATATCTACTAAACTACAATAGCCAGGAATACGCCGATAGGCTCATTCGACGTAACTTTTGAATTGCTACACTCTGGTAGCGGAGTTGTAACTGTAGGCCCTCGGGAACATAGAGAAGTCTTGGTTTAATTGAACTTTTCATAAATTTTCATACCACCCAAAATGGCTAATTCTGCCAATATCTCCTAAACTACAATAGCCAGGAATACGCCGATAGGCTCATTCGACGTAACTTTTGAATTGCTACACTCTGGTAGCGGAGTTGTAACTGTAGGCCCTCGGGAACATGGAGAAATCTTGGTGTAATTGAACTTTTCATAAATTTTCATACCCCCCAAAATGGCTAAATCTGCCAATATCTCCTAAACTATAATAGCCAGGAATACGCCGATAGGCTCATTCGACGTAACTTTTGAATTGCTACACTCTGGTAGCGGAGTTGTAACTGTAGGCCCTCGGGAACATAGAGAAATCTTGGTTTAATTGAACTTTTCATAAATTTTCATACCCCCCAAAATGGCTAAATCTGCCAATACCTCCTAAACTACAATAGCCAGGAATACGCCGATAGGCTCATTCGACGTAACTTTTGAATTGCTAAACTCTGGTAGGGGAGTTGTAACTGTAGGCCCTCGGGAACATAGAGAAATCTTGGTGTAATTGAATTTTTCATAAATTTTCATACCCCCCAAAATGGCTAAATCTGCCAATATCTCCTAAACTACAATAGCCAGGAATACGCCGATAGGCTCATTCGACGTAACTTTTGAATTGCTACACTCTGGTAGCGGAGTTGTAACTGTAGGCCCTCGGGAACATAGAGAAATCTTGGTGTAATTGAACTTTTCATAAATTTTCATACCCCCCAAAATGGCTAAATCTGCCAATATCTCCTAAACTACAATAGCCAGGAATACGCCGATAGGCTCATTCGACGTAACTTTTGAATTGCTACACTCTGGTAGCGGAGTTGTAACTGTAGGCCCTCGGGAACATAGAGAAATCTTGGTGTAATTGAACTTTTCATAAATTTTCATACCCCCCCAAAATGGCTAAATCTGCCAATATCTCCTAAACTACAATAGCCAGGAATACGCCGATAGGCTCATTCGACGTAACTTTTGAATTGCTACACTCTGGTAGCGGAGTTGTAACTGTAGGCCCTCGGGAACATAGAGAAATCTTGGTGTAATTGAACTTTTCATAAATTTTCATACCCCCCAAAATGGCTAAATCTGCCAATGTCTCCTAAACTACAATAGCCAGGAATACGCCGATAGGCTCATTCGACGTAACTTTTGAATTGCTACACTCTGGTAGCGGAGTTGTAACTGTAGGCCCTCGGGAACATAGAGAAATCTTGGTTTAATTGAACTTTTCATAAATTTTCATACCCCCCAAAATGGCTAAATCTGCCAATATCTCCTAAACTACAATAGCCAGGAATACGCCGATAAGCTCATTCGACGTACGTTTTGAATTGCTACACTCTGGTAGCGGAGTTGTAACTGTAGGCCCTCGGGAATATAGAGAAATTTTGGTGTAATTGAACTTTTCATAAATTTTCATACCCCCCAAAACAGCTAAATCTGCCAATATCTCCTAAACTACAATAGCCAGGAATACGCCGATAGGCTCATTCGACGTAACTTTTGAATTGCTACACTCTGGTAGCGGAGTTGTAACTGTAGGCCCTCGGGAACATAGAGAAATCTTGGTTTAATTGAACTTTTCATAAATTTTCATACCCCCCAAAATGGCTAAATCTGCCAATATCTCCTAAACTACAATAGCCAGGAATACTCCGATAGGCTCATTCGACGTAACTTTTGAATTGCTACACTCTGGTAGCGGAGTTGTAACTGTAGGCCCTCGGGAACATAGAGAAATCTTGGTTTAATTGAACTTTTCATAAATTTTCATACCCCCCAAAATGGCTAAATCTGCCAATATCTCCTAAACTACAATAGCCAGGAATACGCCGATAGGCTCATTCGACGTAACTTTTGAATTACTACACTCTGGTAGCGGAGTTGTAACTGTAGGCCCTCGGGAACATAGAGAAATCTTGGTGTAATTGAACTTTTCATAAATTTTCATACCCCCCAAAATGGCTAAATCTGCCAATATATCCTAAACTACAATAGCCAGGAATACGCCGATAGGCTCATTCGACGTAACTTTTGAATTGCTACACTCTGGTAGCGGAGTTGTAACTGTAGGCCCTCGGGAACATAGAGAAATCTTGGTTTAATTGAACTTTTCATAAATTTTCATAACCCCCAAAATGGCTAAATCTGCCAATATCTACTAAACTACAATAGCCAGGAATACGCCGATAGGCTCATTCGACGTAACTTTTGAATTGCTACACTCTGGTAGCGGAGTTGTAACTGTAGGCCCTCGGGAACATAGAGAAGTCTTGGTTTAATTGAACTTTTCATAAATTTTCATACCCCCCAAAATGGCTAATTCTGCCAATATCTCCTAAACTACAATAGCCAGGAATACGCCGATAGGCTCATTCGACGTAACTTTTGAATTGCTACACTCTGGTAGCGGAGTTGTAACTGTAGGCCCTCGGGAACATAGAGAAGTCTTGGTTTAATTGAACTTTTCATAAATTTTCATACCACCCAAAATGGCTAATTCTGCCAATATCTCCTAAACTACAATAGCCAGGAATACGCCGATAGGCTCATTCGACGTAACTTTTGAATTGCTACACTCTGGTAGCGGAGTTGTAACTGTAGGCCCTCGGGAACATGGAGAAATCTTGGTGTAATTGAACTTTTCATAAATTTTCATACCCCCCAAAATGGCTAAATCTGCCAATATCTCCTAAACTATAATAGCCAGGAATACGCCGATAGGCTCATTCGACGTAACTTTTGAATTGCTACACTCTGGTAGCGGAGTTGTAACTGTAGGCCCTCGGGAACATAGAGAAATCTTGGTTTAATTGAACTTTTCATAAATTTTCATACCCCCCAAAATGGCTAAATCTGCCAATACCTCCTAAACTACAATAGCCAGGAATACGCCGATAGGCTCATTCGACGTAACTTTTGAATTGCTAAACTCTGGTAGGGGAGTTGTAACTGTAGGCCCTCGGGAACATAGAGAAATCTTGGTGTAATTGAATTTTTCATAAATTTTCATACCCCCCAAAATGGCTAAATCTGCCAATATCTCCTAAACTACAATAGCCAGGAATACGCCGATAGGCTCATTCGACGTAACTTTTGAATTGCTACACTCTGGTAGCGGAGTTGTAACTGTAGGCCCTCGGGAACATAGAGAAATCTTGGTGTAATTGAACTTTTCATAAATTTTCATACCCCCCAAAATGGCTAAATCTGCCAATATCTCCTAAACTACAATAGCCAGGAATACGCCGATAGGCTCATTCGACGTAACTTTTGAATTGCTACACTCTGGTAGCGGAGTTGTAACTGTAGGCCCTCGGGAACATAGAGAAATCTTGGTGTAATTGAACTTTTCATAAATTTTCATACCCCCCCAAAATGGCTAAATCTGCCAATATCTCCTAAACTACAATAGCCAGGAATACGCCGATAGGCTCATTCGACGTAACTTTTGAATTGCTACACTCTGGTAGCGGAGTTGTAACTGTAGGCCCTCGGGAACATAGAGAAATCTTGGTGTAATTGAACTTTTCATAAATTTTCATACCCCCCAAAATGGCTAAATCTGCCAATGTCTCCTAAACTACAATAGCCAGGAATACGCCGATAGGCTCATTCGACGTAACTTTTGAATTGCTACACTCTGGTAGCGGAGTTGTAACTGTAGGCCCTCGGGAACATAGAGAAATCTTGGTTTAATTGAACTTTTCATAAATTTTCATACCCCCCAAAATGGCTAAATCTGCCAATATCTCCTAAACTACAATAGCCAGGAATACGCCGATAAGCTCATTCGACGTACGTTTTGAATTGCTACACTCTGGTAGCGGAGTTGTAACTGTAGGCCCTCGGGAATATAGAGAAATTTTGGTGTAATTGAACTTTTCATAAATTTTCATACCCCCCAAAACAGCTAAATCTGCCAATATCTCCTAAACTACAATAGCCAGGAATACGCCGATAGGCTCATTCGACGTAACTTTTGAATTGCTACACTCTGGTAGCGGAGTTGTAACTGTAGGCCCTCGGGAACATAGAGAAATCTTGGTTTAATTGAACTTTTCATAAATTTTCATACCCCCCAAAATGGCTAAATCTGCCAATATCTCCTAAACTACAATAGCCAGGAATACTCCGATAGGCTCATTCGACGTAACTTTTGAATTGCTACACTCTGGTAGCGGAGTTGTAACTGTAGGCCCTCGGGAACATAGAGAAATCTTGGTTTAATTGAACTTTTCATAAATTTTCATACCCCCCAAAATGGCTAAATCTGCCAATATCTCCTAAACTACAATAGCCAGGAATACGCCGATAGGCTCATTCGACGTAACTTTTGAATTACTACACTCTGGTAGCGGAGTTGTAACTGTAGGCCCTCGGGAACATAGAGAAATCTTGGTGTAATTGAACTTTTCATAAATTTTCATACCCCCCAAAATGGCTAAATCTGCCAATATATCCTAAACTACAATAGCCAGGAATACGCCGATAGGCTCATTCGACGTAACTTTTGAATTGCTACACTCTGGTAGCGGAGTTGTAACTGTAGGCCCTCGGGAACATAGAGAAATCTTGGTTTAATTGAACTTTTCATAAATTTTCATAACCCCCAAAATGGCTAAATCTGCCAATATCTACTAAACTACAATAGCCAGGAATACGCCGATAGGCTCATTCGACGTAACTTTTGAATTGCTACACTCTGGTAGCGGAGTTGTAACTGTAGGCCCTCGGGAACATAGAGAAGTCTTGGTTTAATTGAACTTTTCATAAATTTTCATACCCCCCAAAATGGCTAATTCTGCCAATATCTCCTAAACTACAATAGCCAGGAATACGCCGATAGGCTCATTCGACGTAACTTTTGAATTGCTACACTCTGGTAGCGGAGTTGTAACTGTAGGCCCTCGGGAACATAGAGAAATCTTGGTGTAATTGAACTTTTCATAAATTTTCATACCCCCCAAAATGGCTAAATCTGCCAATATCTCCTAAACTACAATAGCCAGGAATACGCCGATAGGCTCATTCGACGTAACTTTTGAATTGCTACACTCTGGTAGCGGAGTTGTAACTGTAGGCCCTCGGGAACATAGAGAAATCTTGGTTTAATTGAACTTTTCATAAATTTTCATACCCCCCAAAATGGCTAAATCTGCCAATATCTACTAAACTACAATAGCCAGGAATACGCCGATAGGCTCATTCGACGTAACTTTTGAATTGCTACACTCTGGTAGCGGAGTTGTAACTGTAGGCCCTCGGGAACATAGAGAAATCTTGGTGTAATTGAACTTTTCATAAATTTTCATACCCCCCAAAATGGCTAAATCTGCCAATATCTCCTAAACTACAATAGCCAGGAATACGCCGATAGGCTCATTCGACGTAACTTTTGAATTGCTACACTCTGGTAGCGGAGTTGTAACTGTAGGCCCTCGGGAACATAGAGAAATCTTGGTTTAATTGAACTTTTCATAAATTTTCATACCCCCCAAAATGGCTAAATCTGCCAATATCTCCTAAACTACAATAGCCAGGAATACGCCGATAGGCTCATTCGACGTAACTTTTGAATTGCTAAACTCTGGTAGCGGAGTTGTAACTGTAGGCCCTCGGGAACATAGAGAAATCTTGGTGTAATTGAACTTTTCATAAATTTTCATACCCCCCAAAATGGCTAAATCTGCCAATATCTCCTAAACTACAATAGCCAGGAATACGCCGATAGGCTCATTCGACGTAACTTTTGAATTGCTACACTCTGGTAGCGGAGTTGTAACTGTAGGCCCTCGGGAACATAGAGAAATCTTGGTGTAATTGAACTTTTCATAAATTTTCATACCCCCCAAAATGGCTAAATCTGCCAATATCTCCTAAACTACAATAGCCAGGAATACGCCGATAGGCTCATTCGACGTAACTTTTGAATTGCTACACTCTGGTAGCGGAGTTGTAACTGTAGGCCCTCGGGAACATAGAGAAATCTTGGTTTAATTGAACTTTTCATAAATTTTCATACCCCCCAAACTGGCTACATCTGCCAATATCTCCTAAACTACAATAGCCAGGAATACGCCGATAGGCTCATTCGACGTAACTTTTGAATTGCTACACTCTGGTAGCGGAGTTGTATCTGTAGGCCCTCGGGAACATAGAGAAATCTTGGTGTAATTGAACTTTTCATAAATTTTCATAGCCCCCCAAATGGCTAAATCTGCCAATATCTCCTAAACTACAATAGCCAGGAATACGCCGATAGGCTCATTCGACGTAACTTTTGAATTGCTACACTCTGGTAGCGGAGTTGTAACTGTAGGCCCTCGGGAACATAGAGAAATCTTGGTTTAATTGAACTTTTCATAAATTTTCATACCCCCCAAAATGGCTAAATCTGCCAATATCTCCTAAACTACAATAGCCAGGAATACGCCGATAGGCTCATTCGACGTAACTTTTGAATTGCTACACTTTGGTAGCGGAGTTGTAACTGTAGGCCCTCGGGAACATAGAGAAATCTTGGTGTAATTGAACTTTTCATAAATTTTCATACCCCCCAAAATGGCTAAATCTGCCAATATATCCTAAACTACAATAGCCAGGAATACGCCGATAGGCTCATTCGACGTAACTTTTGAATTGCTACACTCTGGTAGCGGAGTTGTAACTGTAGGCCCTCGGGAACATAGAGAAATCTTGGTTTATTTGAACTTTTCATAAATTTTCATACCCCCCAAAATGGCTAAATCTGCCAATATCTCCTAAACTACAATAGCCAGGAATACGCCGATAGGCTCATTCGACGTAACTTTTGAATTGCTTCACTCTGGTAGCGGAGTTGTAACTGTAGGCCCTCGGGAACATAGAGAAATCTTGGTGTAATTGAACTTTTCATAAATTTTCATACCCCCCAAAATGGCTAAATCTGCCAATATCTCCTAAACTACAATAGCCAGGAATACGCCGATAGGCTCATTCGACGTAACTTTTGAATTGCTACACTCTGGTAGCGGAGTTGTAACTGTAGGCCCTCGGGAACATAGAGAAATCTTGGTTTAATTGAACTTTTCATAAATTTTCATACCCCCCAAAATGGCTAAATCTGCCAATATCTCCTAAACTACAATAGCCAGGAATACGCCGATAGGCTCATTCGACGTAACTTTTGAATTGCTACACTCTGGTAGCGGAGTTGTAACTGTAGGCCCTCGGGAACATAGAGAAATCTTGGTGTAATTGAACTTTTCATAAATTTTCATACCCCCCAAAATGGCTAAATCTGCCAATATCTCCTAAACTACAATAGCCAGGAATACGCCGATAGGCTCATTCGACGTAACTTTTGAATTGCTACACTCTGGTAGCGGAGTTGTAACTGTAGGCCCTCGGGAACATAGAGAAATCTTGGTGTAATTGAACTTTTCATAAATTTTCATACCCCCAAAAATGGCTAAATCTGCCAATATCTCCTAAACTACAATAGCCAGGAATACGCCGATAGGCTCATTCGACGTAACTTTTGAATTGCTACACTCTGGTAGCGGGGTTGTAACTGTAGGCCCTCGGGAACGTAGAGAAATCTTGGTTTAATTGAACTTTTCATAAATTTTCATACCCCCCAAAATGGCTAAATCTGCCAATATCTCCTAAACTACAATAGCCAGGAATACGCCGATAGGCTCATTCGACGTAGCTTTTGAATTGCTACACTCTGGTAGCAGAGTTGTAACTGTAGGCCCTCGGGAACATAGAGAAATCTTGGTGTAATTGAACTTTTCATAAATTTTCATACCCCCCTAAATGGCTAAATCTGCCAATATCTCCTAAACTACAATAGCCAGGAATACGCCGATAGGCTCATTCGACGTAACTTTTGAATTGCTACACTCTGGTAGCGGAGTTGTAACTGTAGGCCCTCGGGAACATAGAGAAATCTTGGTTTAATTGAACTTTTCATAAATTTTCATACCCCCCAAAATGGCTAAATCTGCCAATATCTCCTAAACTACAATAGCCAGGAATACGGCGATAGGCTCATTCGACGTAACTTTTGAATTGCTACACTCTGGTAGCGGAGTTGTAACTGTAGGCCCTCGTGAACATAGAGAAATGTTGGTTTAATTGAACTTTTCATAAATTTTCATACCCCCCAAAATGGCTAAATCTGCCAATATCTCCTAAACTACAATAGCCAGGAATACGCCGATAGGCTCATTCGACGTAACTTTTGAATTGCTACAATCTGGTAGCGGAGTTGTAACTGTAGGCCCTCGGGAACATAGAGAAATCTTGGTTTAATTGAACTTTTCATAAATTTTCATGCCACCCAAAATGGCTAAATCTGCCAATATCTCCTAAACTACAATAGCCAGGAATACGCCGATAGGCTCATTCGACGTAACTTTTGAATTGCTACACTCTAGTAGCGGAGTTGTAACTGTAGGCTAGGGCTGTTCAAAAATAACTTTTTTTCCCCGATTCCAGCCATTCAGTGATTAAATTGTCAGGTTACCTTAAAAAACGCTGCACACCAAATTTGGTTCAATTCTAACAAGTATAGGGCTCCGCGGATCCAAATAAAATTTTAAATTTATACAGGAAAATTGAAATAAAAAATTTTTCAAATTTTTCTGTCAACCCCATGAAATTGTTGAGCTGTCTTCAGAGACGATGCAAAAAAAATTTGATACAATTCGGACTAGTAGAAGTGGAGTTATTGGAGTTTTTCGTTGATAATTCTCCAATTATCCTTGATTGGTGGATAATCCGAGAATTATCAACGAAAAACTCAAATAACTCCGTTTCTACAGGTTGGAATTGACTCAAATTTCATTTGCATGGTCTTTGAAGACATCTCAACATTTTCATGGGGTTGAGAGAAAAATTTGAAATTTTTTTTTTTTAATTTTACGTAGTAAATTAAAAATTTTAATTGGCTCTGCGGACGCTTAGACATGTTCGAATTGAACCAAATTTGGTGTGCAGCCTTTGTTGTGGCAACCTGACAATTTAATCAGTGAATGGCTGGAATCAGGAAAAAAAAGTTATTTTTGAACAGCCCTACTGTAGGCCCTCGGGAACATAGAGAAATCTTGGTGTAATTGAACTTTTCATAAATTTTCATACCCCCCAAAATGGCTAAATCTGCCAATATCTCCTAAACTACAATAGCCAGGAATACGCCGATAGGCTCATTCGACGTAACTTTTGAATTGCTACACTTTGGTAGCGGAGTTGTAACTGTAGACCCTCGGGAACATAGAGAAATCTTGGTGTAATTGAACTTTTCATAAATTTTCATACCCCCCAAAATGGCTAAATCTGCCAATATCTCCTAAACTACAATAGCCAGGAATACGCCGATAGGCTCATTCGACGTAACTTTTGAATTGCTACACTTTGGTAGCGGAGTTGTAACTGTAGACCCTCGGGAACATAGAGAAATCTTGGTGTAATTGAACTTTTCATAAATTTTCATACCCCCCAAAATGGCTAAATCTGCCAATATATCCTAAACTACAATAGCCAGGAATACGCCGATAGGCTCATTCGACGTAACTTTTGAATTGCTACACTCTGGTAGCGGAGTTGTAACTGAAGGCCCTCGGGAACATAGAGAAATCTTGGTTTAATTGAACTTTTCATGAATTTTCATACCCCCCAAAATGGCTAAATCTGCCAATATCTCCTAAACTACAATAGCCAGGAATACGCCGATATGCTCATTCGACGTAACTTTTGAATTGCTACACTCTGGTAGCGGAGTTGTAACTGTAGGCCCTCGGGAACATAGAGAAATCTTGGTTTAATTGAACTTTTCATAAATTTTCATACCCCCCAAAATGGCTAAATCTGCCAATATCTCCTAAACTACAATAGCCAGGAATACGCCGATAGGCTCATTCGACGTAACTTTTGAATTGCTACACTCTGGTAGCGGAGTTGTAACTGTAGGCCCTCGGGAACATAGAGAAATCTTGGTTTAATTGAACTTTTCATAAATTTTCATACCCCCCAAAATGGCTACATCTGCCAATATCTCCTAAACTACAATAGCCAGGAATACGCCGATAGGCTCATTCGACGTAACTTTTGAATTGCTACACTCTGGTAGCGGAGTTGTATCTGTAGGCCCTCGGGAACATAGAGAAATCTTGGTGTAATTGAACTTTTCATAAATTTTCATAGCCCCCCAAATGGCTAAATCTGCCAATATCTCCTAAACTACAATAGCCAGGAATACGCCGATAGGCTCATTCGACGTAACTTTTGAATTGCTACACTCTGGTAGCGGAGTTGTAACTGTAGGCCCTCGGGAACATAGAGAAATCTTGGTTTAATTGAACTTTTCATAAATTTTCATACCCCCCAAAATGGCTAAATCTGCCAATATCTCCTAAACTACAATAGCCAGGAATACGCCGATAGGCTCATTCGACGTAACTTTTGAATTGCTACACTTTGGTAGCGGAGTTGTAACTGTAGGCCCTCGGGAACATAGAGAAATCTTGGTGTAATTGAACTTTTCATAAATTTTCATACCCCCCAAAATGGCTAAATCTGCCAATATATCCTAAACTACAATAGCCAGGAATACGCCGATAGGCTCATTCGACGTAACTTTTGAATTGCTACACTCTGGTAGCGGAGTTGTAACTGTAGGCCCTCGGGAACATAGAGAAATCTTGGTTTATTTGAACTTTTCATAAATTTTCATACCCCCCAAAATGGCTAAATCTGCCAATATCTCCTAAACTACAATAGCCAGGAATACGCCGATAGGCTCATTCGACGTAACTTTTGAATTGCTTCACTCTGGTAGCGGAGTTGTAACTGTAGGCCCTCGGGAACATAGAGAAATCTTGGTGTAATTGAACTTTTCATAAATTTTCATACCCCCCAAAATGGCTAAATCTGCCAATATCTCCTAAACTACAATAGCCAGGAATACGCCGATAGGCTCATTCGACGTAACTTTTGAATTGCTACACTCTGGTAGCGGAGTTGTAACTGTAGGCCCTCGGGAACATAGAGAAATCTTGGTTTAATTGAACTTTTCATAAATTTTCATACCCCCCAAAATGGCTAAATCTGCCAATATCTCCTAAACTACAATAGCCAGGAATACGCCGATAGGCTCATTCGACGTAACTTTTGAATTGCTACACTCTGGTAGCGGAGTTGTAACTGTAGGCCCTCGGGAACATAGAGAAATCTTGGTGTAATTGAACTTTTCATAAATTTTCATACCCCCCAAAATGGCTAAATCTGCCAATATCTCCTAAACTACAATAGCCAGGAATACGCCGATAGGCTCATTCGACGTAACTTTTGAATTGCTACACTCTGGTAGCGGAGTTGTAACTGTAGGCCCTCGGGAACATAGAGAAATCTTGGTGTAATTGAACTTTTCATAAATTTTCATACCCCCAAAAATGGCTAAATCTGCCAATATCTCCTAAACTACAATAGCCAGGAATACGCCGATAGGCTCATTCGACGTAACTTTTGAATTGCTACACTCTGGTAGCGGGGTTGTAACTGTAGGCCCTCGGGAACGTAGAGAAATCTTGGTTTAATTGAACTTTTCATAAATTTTCATACCCCCCAAAATGGCTAAATCTGCCAATATCTCCTAAACTACAATAGCCAGGAATACGCCGATAGGCTCATTCGACGTAGCTTTTGAATTGCTACACTCTGGTAGCGGAGTTGTAACTGTAGGCCCTCGGGAACATAGAGAAATCTTGGTGTAATTGAACTTTTCATAAATTTTCATACCCCCCAAAATGGCTAAATCTGCCAATATCTCCTAAACTACAATAGCCAGGAATACGCCGATAGGCTCATTCGACGTAACTTTTGAATTGCTACACTCTGGTAGCGGAGTTGTAACTGTAGGCCCTCGGGAACATAGAGAAATCTTGGTTTATTTGAACTTTTCATAAATTTTCATACCCCCCAAAATGGCTAAATCTGCCAATATCTCCTAAACTACAATAGCCAGGAATACGCCGATAGGCTCATTCGACGTAACTTTTGAATTGCTTCACTCTGGTAGCGGAGTTGTAACTGTAGGCCCTCGGGAACATAGAGAAATCTTGGTGTAATTGAACTTTTCATAAATTTTCATACCCCCCAAAATGGCTAAATCTGCCAATATCTCCTAAACTACAATTGCCAGGAATACGCCGATAGGCTCATTCGACGTAACTTTTGAATTGCTACACTCTGGTAGCGGAGTTGTAACTGTAGGCCCTCGGGAACATAGAGAAATCTTGGTTTAATTGAACTTTTCATAAATTTTCATACCCCCCAAAATGGCTAAATCTGCCAATATCTCCTAAACTACAATAGCCAGGAATACGCCGATAGGCTCATTCGACGTAACTTTTGAATTGCTACACTCTGGTAGCGGAGTTGTAACTGTAGGCCCTCGGGAACATAGAGAAATCTTGGTGTAATTGAACTTTTCATAAATTTTCATACCCCCCAAAATGGCTAAATCTGCCAATATCTCCTAAACTACAATAGCCAGGAATACGCCGATAGGCTCATTCGACGTAACTTTTGAATTGCTACACTCTGGTAGCGGAGTTGTAACTGTAGGCCCTCGGGAACATAGAGAAATCTTGGTGTAATTGAACTTTTCATAAATTTTCATACCCCCAAAAATGGCTAAATCTGCCAATATCTCCTAAACTACAATAGCCAGGAATACGCCGATAGGCTCATTCGACGTAACTTTTGAATTGCTACACTCTGGTAGCGGGGTTGTAACTGTAGGCCCTCGGGAACGTAGAGAAATCTTGGTTTAATTGAACTTTTCATAAATTTTCATACCCCCCAAAATGGCTAAATCTGCCAATATCTCCTAAACTACAATAGCCAGGAATACGCCGATAGGCTCATTCGACGTAGCTTTTGAATTGCTACACTCTGGTAGCAGAGTTGTAACTGTAGGCCCTCGGGAACATAGAGAAATCTTGGTGTAATTGAACTTTTCATAAATTTTCATACCCCCCTAAATGGCTAAATCTGCCAATATCTCCTAAACTACAATAGCCAGGAATACGCCGATAGGCTCATTCGACGTAACTTTTGAATTGCTACACTCTGGTAGCGGAGTTGTAACTGTAGGCCCTCGGGAACATAGAGAAATCTTGGTTTAATTGAACTTTTCATAAATTTTCATACCCCCCAAAATGGCTAAATCTGCCAATATCTCCTAAACTACAATAGCCAGGAATACGGCGATAGGCTCATTCGACGTAACTTTTGAATTGCTACACTCTGGTAGCGGAGTTGTAACTGTAGGCCCTCGTGAACATAGAGAAATCTTGGTTTAATTGAACTTTTCATAAATTTTCATACCCCCCAAAATGGCTAAATCTGCCAATATCTCCTAAACTACAATAGCCAGGAATACGCCGATAGGCTCATTCGACGTAACTTTTGAATTGCTACAATCTGGTAGCGGAGTTGTAACTGTAGGCCCTCGGGAACATAGAGAAATCTTGGTTTAATTGAACTTTTCATAAATTTTCATGCCACCCAAAATGGCTAAATCTGCCAATATCTCCTAAACTACAATAGCCAGGAATACGCCGATAGGCTCATTCGACGTAACTTTTGAATTGCTACACTCTGGTAGCGGAGTTGTAACTGTAGGCTAGGGCTGTTCAAAAATAACTTTTTTTCCCCGATTCCAGCCATTCAGTGATTAAATTGTCAGGTTACCTTAAAAAACGCTGCACACCAAATTTGGTTCAATTCTAACAAGTATAGGGCTCCGCGGATCCAATTAAAATTTTAAATTTATACAGGAAAATTGAAATAAAAAATTTTTCAAATTTTTCTGTCAACCCCATGAAATTGTTGAGCTGTCTTCAGAGACGATGCAAAAAAAATTTGATACAATTCGGACTAGTAGAAGTGGAGTTATTGGAGTTTTTCGTTGATAATTCTCCAATTATCCTTGATTGGTGGATAATCCGAGAATTATCAACGAAAAACTCAAATAACTCCGTTTCTACAGGTTGGAATTGACTCAAATTTCATTTGCATGGTCTTTGAAGACATCTCAACATTTTCATGGGGTTGAGAGAAAAATTTGAAATTTTTTTTTTTTAATTTTACGTAGTAAATTAAAAATTTTAATTGGCTCTGCGGACGCTTAGACATGTTCGAATTGAACCAAATTTGGTGTGCAGCCTTTGTTGTGGCAACCTGACAATTTAATCAGTGAATGGCTGGAATCAGGAAAAAAAAGTTATTTTTGAACAGCCCTACTGTAGGCCCTCGGGAACATAGAGAAATCTTGGTGTAATTGAACTTTTCATAAATTTTCATACCCCCCAAAATGGCTAAATCTGCCAATATCTCCTAAACTACAATAGCCAGGAATACGCCGATAGGCTCATTCGACGTAACTTTTGAATTGCTACACTTTGGTAGCGGAGTTGTAACTGTAGACCCTCGGGAACATAGAGAAATCTTGGTGTAATTGAACTTTTCATAAATTTTCATACCCCCCAAAATGGCTAAATCTGCCAATATCTCCTAAACTACAATAGCCAGGAATACGCCGATAGGCTCATTCGACGTAACTTTTGAATTGCTACACTTTGGTAGCGGAGTTGTAACTGTAGACCCTCGGGAACATAGAGAAATCTTGGTGTAATTGAACTTTTCATAAATTTTCATACCCCCCAAAATGGCTAAATCTGCCAATATATCCTAAACTACAATAGCCAGGAATACGCCGATAGGCTCATTCGACGTAACTTTTGAATTGCTACACTCTGGTAGCGGAGTTGTAACTGAAGGCCCTCGGGAACATAGAGAAATCTTGGTTTAATTGAACTTTTCATGAATTTTCATACCCCCCAAAATGGCTAAATCTGCCAATATCTCCTAAACTACAATAGCCAGGAATACGCCGATATGCTCATTCGACGTAACTTTTGAATTGCTACACTCTGGTAGCGGAGTTGTAACTGTAGGCCCTCGGGAACATAGAGAAATCTTGGTTTAATTGAACTTTTCATAAATTTTCATACCCCCCAAAATGGCTAAATCTGCCAATATCTCCTAAACTACAATAGCCAGGAATACGCCGATAGGCTCATTCGACGTAACTTTTGAATTGCTACACTCTGGTAGCGGAGTTGTAACTGTAGGCCCTCGGGAACATAGAGAAATCTTGGTTTAATTGAACTTTTCATAAATTTTCATACCCCCCAAAATGGCTACATCTGCCAATATCTCCTAAACTACAATAGCCAGGAATACGCCGATAGGCTCATTCGAC
Organism: Botryllus schlosseri; assembly: GCF_051294905.1. Lineage (NCBI taxonomy): Eukaryota > Metazoa > Chordata > Ascidiacea > Stolidobranchia > Styelidae > Botryllus > Botryllus schlosseri. The sequence continues at coordinate 8,967,974 of NC_137244.1, read as the reverse complement.
GTAACTTTTGAATTGCTACACTCTGGTAGCGGAGTTGTATCTGTAGGCCCTCGGGAACATAGAGAAATCTTGGTGTAATTGAACTTTTCATAAATTTTCATAGCCCCCCAAATGGCTAAATCTGCCAATATCTCCTAAACTACAATAGCCAGGAATACGCCGATAGGCTCATTCGACGTAACTTTTGAATTGCTACACTCTGGTAGCGGAGTTGTAACTGTAGGCCCTCGGGAACATAGAGAAATCTTGGTTTAATTGAACTTTTCATAAATTTTCATACCCCCAAAAATGGCTAAATCTGCCAATATCTCCTAAACTACAATAGCCAGGAATACGCCGATAGGCTCATTCGACGTAACTTTTGAATTGCTACACTTTGGTAGCGGAGTTGTAACTGTAGGCCCTCGGGAACATAGAGAAATCTTGGTGTAATTGAACTTTTCATAAATTTTCATACCCCCCAAAATGGCTAAATCTGCCAATATATCCTAAACTACAATAGCCAGGAATACGCCGATAGGCTCATTCGACGTAACTTTTGAATTGCTACACTCTGGTAGCGGAGTTGTAACTGTAGGCCCTCGGGAACATAGAGAAATCTTGGTTTATTTGAACTTTTCATAAATTTTCATACCCCCCAAAATGGCTAAATCTGCCAATATCTCCTAAACTACAATAGCCAGGAATACGCCGATAGGCTCATTCGACGTAACTTTTGAATTGCTTCACTCTGGTAGCGGAGTTGTAACTGTAGGCCCTCGGGAACATAGAGAAATCTTGGTGTAATTGAACTTTTCATAAATTTTCATACCCCCCAAAATGGCTAAATCTGCCAATATCTCCTAAACTACAATAGCCAGGAATACGCCGATAGGCTCATTCGACGTAACTTTTGAATTGCTACACTCTGGTAGCGGAGTTGTAACTGTAGGCCCTCGGGAACATAGAGAAATCTTGGTTTAATTGAACTTTTCATAAATTTTCATACCCCCCAAAATGGCTAAATCTGCCAATATCTCCTAAACTACAATAGCCAGGAATACGCCGATAGGCTCATTCGACGTAACTTTTGAATTGCTACACTCTGGTAGCGGAGTTGTAACTGTAGGCCCTCGGGAACATAGAGAAATCTTGGTGTAATTGAACTTTTCATAAATTTTCATACCCCCCAAAATGGCTAAATCTGCCAATATCTCCTAAACTACAATAGCCAGGAATACGCCGATAGGCTCATTCGACGTAACTTTTGAATTGCTACACTCTGGTAGCGGAGTTGTAACTGTAGGCCCTCGGGAACATAGAGAAATCTTGGTGTAATTGAACTTTTCATAAATTTTCATACCCCCAAAAATGGCTAAATCTGCCAATATCTCCTAAACTACAATAGCCAGGAATACGCCGATAGGCTCATTCGACGTAACTTTTGAATTGCTACACTCTGGTAGCGGGGTTGTAACTGTAGGCCCTCGGGAACGTAGAGAAATCTTGGTTTAATTGAACTTTTCATAAATTTTCATACCCCCCAAAATGGCTAAATCTGCCAATATCTCCTAAACTACAATAGCCAGGAATACGCCGATAGGCTCATTCGACGTAGCTTTTGAATTGCTACACTCTGGTAGCAGAGTTGTAACTGTAGGCCCTCGGGAACATAGAGAAATCTTGGTGTAATTGAACTTTTCATAAATTTTCATACCCCCCTAAATGGCTAAATCTGCCAATATCTCCTAAACTACAATAGCCAGGAATACGCCGATAGGCTCATTCGACGTAACTTTTGAATTGCTACACTCTGGTAGCGGAGTTGTAACTGTAGGCCCTCGGGAACATAGAGAAATCTTGGTTTAATTGAACTTTTCATAAATTTTCATACCCCCCAAAATGGCTAAATCTGCCAATATCTCCTAAACTACAATAGCCAGGAATACGGCGATAGGCTCATTCGACGTAACTTTTGAATTGCTACACTCTGGTAGCGGAGTTGTAACTGTAGGCCCTCGTGAACATAGAGAAATCTTGGTTTAATTGAACTTTTCATAAATTTTCATACCCCCCAAAATGGCTAAATCTGCCAATATCTCCTAAACTACAATAGCCAGGAATACGGCGATAGGCTCATTCGACGTAACTTTTGAATTGCTACAATCTGGTAGCGGAGTTGTAACTGTAGGCCCTCGGGAACATAGAGAAATCTTGGTTTAATTGAACTTTTCATAAATTTTCATGCCACCCAAAATGGCTAAATCTGCCAATATCTCCTAAACTACAATAGCCAGGAATACGCCGATAGGCTCATTCGACGTAACTTTTGAATTGCTACACTCTGGTAGCGGAGTTGTAACTGTAGGCTAGGGCTGTTCAAAAATAACTTTTTTTCCCCGATTCCAGCCATTCAGTGATTAAATTGTCAGGTTACCTTAAAAAACGCTGCACACCAAATTTGGTTCAATTCTAACAAGTATAGGGCTCCGCGGATCCAATTAAAATTTTAAATTTATACAGGAAAATTGAAATAAAAAATTTTTCAAATTTTTCTGTCAACCCCATGAAATTGTTGAGCTGTCTTCAGAGACGATGCAAAAAAAATTTGATACAATTCGGACTAGTAGAAGTGGAGTTATTGGAGTTTTTCGTTGATAATTCTCCAATTATCCTTGATTGGTGGATAATCCGAGAATTATCAACGAAAAACTCAAATAACTCCGTTTCTACAGGTTGGAATTGACTCAAATTTCATTTGCATGGTCTTTGAAGACATCTCAACATTTTCATGGGGTTGAGAGAAAAATTTGAAATTTTTTTTTTTTAATTTTACGTAGTAAATTAAAAATTTTAATTGGCTCTGCGGACGCTTAGACATGTTCGAATTGAACCAAATTTGGTGTGCAGCCTTTGTTGTGGCAACCTGACAATTTAATCAGTGAATGGCTGGAATCAGGAAAAAAAAGTTATTTTTGAACAGCCCTACTGTAGGCCCTCGGGAACATAGAGAAATCTTGGTGTAATTGAACTTTTCATAAATTTTCATACCCCCCAAAATGGCTAAATCTGCCAATATCTCCTAAACTACAATAGCCAGGAATACGCCGATAGGCTCATTCGACGTAACTTTTGAATTGCTACACTTTGGTAGCGGAGTTGTAACTGTAGACCCTCGGGAACATAGAGAAATCTTGGTGTAATTGAACTTTTCATAAATTTTCATACCCCCCAAAATGGCTAAATCTGCCAATATCTCCTAAACTACAATAGCCAGGAATACGCCGATAGGCTCATTCGACGTAACTTTTGAATTGCTACACTTTGGTAGCGGAGTTGTAACTGTAGACCCTCGGGAACATAGAGAAATCTTGGTGTAATTGAACTTTTCATAAATTTTCATACCCCCCAAAATGGCTAAATCTGCCAATATATCCTAAACTACAATAGCCAGGAATACGCCGATAGGCTCATTCGACGTAACTTTTGAATTGCTACACTCTGGTAGCGGAGTTGTAACTGAAGGCCCTCGGGAACATAGAGAAATCTTGGTTTAATTGAACTTTTCATGAATTTTCATACCCCCCAAAATGGCTAAATCTGCCAATATCTCCTAAACTACAATAGCCAGGAATACGCCGATATGCTCATTCGACGTAACTTTTGAATTGCTACACTCTGGTAGCGGAGTTGTAACTGTAGGCCCTCGGGAACATAGAGAAATCTTGGTTTAATTGAACTTTTCATAAATTTTCATACCCCCCAAAATGGCTAAATCTGCCAATATCTCCTAAACTACAATAGCCAGGAATACGCCGATAGGCTCATTCGACGTAACTTTTGAATTGCTACAATCTGGTAGCGGAGTTCTAACTGTAGGCCCTCGGGAACATCGAGAAATCTTGGTTTAATTGAACTTTTCATAAATTTTCATGCCACCCAAAATGGCTAAATCTGCCAATATCTCCTAAACTACAATAGCCAGGAATACGCCGATAGGCTCATTCGACGTAACTTTTGAATTGCTACACTCTGGTAGCGGAGTTGTAACTGTAGGCTAGGGCTGTTCAAAAATAACTTTTTTTCCCCGATTCCAGCCATTCAGTGATTAAATTGTCAGGTTACCTTAAAAAACGCTGCACACCAAATTTGGTTCAATTCTAACAAGTATAGGGCTCCGCGGATCCAATTAAAATTTTAAATTTATACAGGAAAATTGAAATAAAAAATTTTTCAAATTTTTCTGTCAACCCCATGAAATTGTTGAGCTGTCTTCAGAGACGATGCAAAAAAAATTTGATACAATTCGGACTAGTAGAAGTGGAGTTATTGGAGTTTTTCGTTGATAATTCTCCAATTATCCTTGATTGGTGGATAATCCGAGAATTATCAACGAAAAACTCAAATAACTCCGTTTCTACAGGTTGGAATTGACTCAAATTTCATTTGCATGGTCTTTGAAGACATCTCAACATTTTCATGGGGTTGAGAGAAAAATTTGAAATTTTTTTTTTTTAATTTTACGTAGTAAATTAAAAATTTTAATTGGCTCTGCGGACGCTTAGACATGTTCGAATTGAACCAAATTTGGTGTGCAGCCTTTGTTGTGGCAACCTGACAATTTAATCAGTGAATGGCTGGAATCAGGAAAAAAAAGTTATTTTTGAACAGCCCTACTGTAGGCCCTCGGGAACATAGAGAAATCTTGGTGTAATTGAACTTTTCATAAATTTTCATACCCCCCAAAATGGCTAAATCTGCCAATATCTCCTAAACTACAATAGCCAGGAATACGCCGATAGGCTCATTCGACGTAACTTTTGAATTGCTACACTTTGGTAGCGGAGTTGTAACTGTAGACCCTCGGGAACATAGAGAAATCTTGGTGTAATTGAACTTTTCATAAATTTTCATACCCCCCAAAATGGCTAAATCTGCCAATATCTCCTAAACTACAATAGCCAGGAATACGCCGATAGGCTCATTCGACGTAACTTTTGAATTGCTACACTTTGGTAGCGGAGTTGTAACTGTAGACCCTCGGGAACATAGAGAAATCTTGGTGTAATTGAACTTTTCATAAATTTTCATACCCCCCAAAATGGCTAAATCTGCCAATATATCCTAAACTACAATAGCCAGGAATACGCCGATAGGCTCATTCGACGTAACTTTTGAATTGCTACACTCTGGTAGCGGAGTTGTAACTGAAGGCCCTCGGGAACATAGAGAAATCTTGGTTTAATTGAACTTTTCATGAATTTTCATACCCCCCAAAATGGCTAAATCTGCCAATATCTCCTAAACTACAATAGCCAGGAATACGCCGATATGCTCATTCGACGTAACTTTTGAATTGCTACACTCTGGTAGCGGAGTTGTAACTGTAGGCCCTCGGGAACATAGAGAAATCTTGGTTTAATTGAACTTTTCATAAATTTTCATACCCCCCAAAATGGCTAAATCTGCCAATATCTCCTAAACTACAATAGCCAGGAATACGCCGATAGGCTCATTCGACGTAACTTTTGAATTGCTACAATCTGGTAGCGGAGTTCTAACTGTAGGCCCTCGGGAACATCGAGAAATCTTGGTGTAATTGAACTTTTCATAAATTTTCATACCCCCCAAAATGGCTAAATCTGCCAATATCTCCTAAACTACAATAGCCAGGAATACGCCGATAGGCTCATTCGACGTAACTTTTGAATTGCTACAATCTGGTAGCGGAGTTGTAACTGTAGGCCCTCGGGAACATCGAGAAATCTTGGTGTAATTGAACTTTTCATAAATTTTCATACCCCCCAAAATGGCTAAATCTGCCAATATTTCCTAAACTACAATAGCCAGGAATACGCCGATAGGCTCATTCGACGTAACTTTTGAATTGCTACAATCTGGTAGCGGAGTTGTAACTGTAGGCCCTCGGGAACATAGAGAAATCTTGGTGTAATTGAACTTTTCATAAATTTTCATACCACCCAAAATGGCTAAATCTGCCAATATCTCCTAAACTACAATAGCCAGGAATACGCCGATAGGCTCATTCGACGTAACTTTTGAATTGCTACACTTTGGTAGCGGAGTTGTAACTGTAGGCCCTCGGGAACATAGAGAAATCTTGGTGTAATTGAACTTTTCATAAATTTTCATACCCCCCAAAATGGCTAAATCTGCCAATATCTCCTAAACTACAATAGCCAGGAATACGCCGATATGCTCGTTCGACGTAACTTTTGAATTGCTACACTCTGGTAGCGGAGTTGTAACTGTAGGCCCTCGGGAACATAGAGAAATCTTGGTGTAATTGAACTTTTCATAAATTTTCATACCCCCCAAAATGGCTAAATCTGCCAATATCTCCTAAACTACAATAGCCAGGAATACGCCGATAGGCTCATTCGACGTAACTTTTGAATTGCTACACTTTGGTAGCGGAGTTGTAACTGTAGGCCCTCGGGAACATAGAGAAATCTTGGTGTAATTGAACTTTTCATAAATTTTCATACCCCCCAAAATGGCTAAATCTGCCAATATATCCTAAACTAAAATAGCCAGGAATACGCCGATAGGCTCATTCGACGTAACTTTTGAATTGCTACACTCTGGTAGCGGAGTTGTAACTGTAGGCCCTCGGGAACATAGAGAAATCTTGGTGTAATTGAACTTTTCATGAATTTTCATACCCCCCAAAATGGCTAAATCTGCCAATATCTCCTAAACTACAATAGCCAGGAATACGCCGATAGGCTCATTCGACGTAACTTTTGAATTGCTACACTCTGGTAGCGGAGTTGTAACTGTAGGCCCTCGGGAACATAGAGAAATCTGTGTTTAATTGAACTTTTCATAAATTTTCATACCCCCCAAAATGGCTAAATCTGCCAATATCTCCTAAACTACAATAGCCAGGAATACGCCGATAGGCTCATTCGACGTAACTTTTGAATTGCTACACTCTGGTAGCGGAGTTGTAACTGTAGGCCCTCGGGAACATAGAGAAATCTTGGTGTAATTGAACTTTTCATAAATTTTCATACCCCCCAAAATGGCTAAATCTGCCAATATCTCCTAAACTACAATAGCCAGGAATACGCCGATAGGCTCATTCGACGTAACTTTTGAATTGCTACACTCTGGTAGCGGAGTTGTAACTGTAGGCCCTCGGGAACATAGAGAAATCTTGGTTTAATTGAACTTTTCATAAATTTTCATACCCCCCAAAATGGCTAAATCTGCCAATATCTCCTAAACTACAATAGCCAGGAATACGCCGATAGGCTCATTCGACGTAACTTTTGAATTGCTACACTCTGGTAGCGGAGTTGTAACTGTAGGCCCTCGGGAACATAGAGAAATCTTGGTGTAATTGAACTTTTCATAAATTTTCATACCCCCCAAAATGGCTAAATCTGCCAATATCTCCTAAACTACAATAGCCAGGAATACGCCGATAGGCCCATTCGACGTAACTTTTGAATTGCTACACTCTGGTAGCGGAGTTGTAACTGTAGGCCCTCGGGAACATAGAGAAATCTTGGTGTAATTGAACTTTTGATAAATTTTCACACCCCCCAAAATGGCTAAATCTGCCAATATCTCCTAAACTACAATAGCCAGGAATACGCCGATAGGCTCATTCGACGTAACTTTTGAATTGCTACACTCTGGTAGCGGAGTTGTAACTGTAGGCCTTCGGGAACATAGAGAAATCTTGGTTTAATTGAACTTTTCATAAATTTTCATACCCCCCAAAATGGCTAAATCTGCCAATATCTCCTAAACTACAATAGCCAGGAATACGCCGATAGGCTCATTCGACCTAACTTTTGAATTGCTACACTCTGGTAGCGGAGTTGTAACTGTAGGCCCTCGGGAACATAGAGAAATCTTGGTGTAATTGAACTTTTTATAAATTTTCATACCCCCAAAAATGGCTAAATCTGCCAATATCTCCTAAACTACAATAGCCAGGAATACGCCGATAGGCTCATTCGACGTAACTTTTGAATTGCTACACTCTGGTAGCGGAGTTGTTACTGTAGGCCCTCGGGAACATAGAGAAATCTTGGTTTAATTGAACTTTTCATAAATTTTCATACCCCCAAAAATGTCTAAATCTGCCAATATCTCCTAAACTACAATAGCCAGGAATACGCCGATAGGCTCATTCGACGTAACTTTTGAATTGCTACACTCTGGTAGCGGAGTTGTAACTGTAGGCCCTCGGGAACATAGAGAAATCTTGGTTTAATTGAACTTTTCATAAATTTTCATACCCCCAAAAATGGATCAATCTGCCAATATCTCCTAAACTACAATAGCCAGGAATACGCCGATAGGCTCATTCGACGTAACTTTTGAATTGCTACACTTTGGTAGCGGAGTTGTAACTGTAGGCCCTCGGGAACATAGAGAAATCTTGGTGTAATTGAACTTTTCATAAATTTTCATACCCCCCAAAATGGCTAAATCTGCCAATATATCCTAAACTACAATAGCCAGGAATACGCCGATAGGCTCATTCGACGTAACTTTTGAATTGCTACACTCTGGTAGCGGAGTTGTAACTGTAGGCCCTCGGGAACATAGAGAAATCTTGGTGTAATTGAACTTTTCATAAATTTTCATACCCCCCAAAATGGCTAAATCTGCCAATATCTCCTAAACTACAATAGCCAGGAATACGCCGATAGGCTCATTTGACGTAACTTTTGAATTGCTACACTCTGGTAGCGGAGTTGTAACTGTAGGCCCTCGGGAACATAGAGAAATCTTGGTTTAATTGAACTTTTCATAAATTTTCATACCCCCCAAAATGGCTAAATCTGCCAATATCTCCTAAACTACAATAGCCAGGAATACGCCGATAGGCTCATTCGACGTAACTTTTGAATTACTACACTCTGGTAGCGGAGTTGTAACTGTAGGCCCTCGGGAACATAGAGAAATCTTGGTGTAATTGAACTTTTCATAAATTTTCATACCCTCAAAATGGCTAAATCTGCCAATATATCCTAAACCACAATAGCCAGGAATACGCCGATAGGCTCATTCGACGTAACTTTTGAATTGCTACACTCTGGTAGCGGAGTTGTAACTGTAGGCCCTCGGGAACATAGAGAAATCTTGGTTTAATTGAACTTTTCATAAATTTTCATACCCCCCAAAATGGCTAAATCTGCCAATATCTACTAAACTACAATAGCCAGGAATACGCCGATAGGCTCATTCGACGTAACTTTTGAATTGCTACACTCTGGTAGCGGAGTTGTAACTGTAGGCCCTCGGGAACATAGAGAAATCTTGGTTTAATTGAACTTTTCATAAATTTTCATACCCCCCAAAATGGCTAAATCTGCCAATATCTCCTAAACTACAATAGCCAGGAATACGCCGATAGGCTCATTCGACGTAACTTTTGAATTGCTACACTCTGGTAGCGGAGTTGTAACTGTAGGCCCTCGGGAACATAGAGAAATCTTGGTGTAATTGAACTTTTCATAAATTTTCATACCCCCCGAAATGGCTAAATCTGCCAATATCTCCTAAACTACAATAGCCAGGAATACGCCGATAGGCTCATTCGACGTAACTTTTGAATTGCTACACTCTGGTAGCGGAGTTGTAACTGTAGGCCCTCGGGAACATAGAGAAATCTTGGTTTAATTGAACTTTTCATAAATTTTCATACCCCTCAAAATGGCTAAATCTGCCAATATCTCCTAAACTACAATAGCCAGGAATACGCCGATAGGCTCATTCGACGTAACTTTTGAATTGCTACACTCTGGTAGCGGAGTTGTAACTGTAGGCCCTCGGGAACATAGAGAAATCTTGGTGTAATTGAACTTTTCATAAATTTTCATACCCCCCCCAAATGGCTAAATCTGCCAATATCTCCTAAACTACAATAGCCAGGAATACGCCGATAGGCTCATTCGACGTAACTTTTGAATTGCTACACTCTGGTAGCGGAGTTGTAACTGTAGGCCCTCGGGAACATAGAGAAATCTTGGTTTAATTGAGCTTTTCATAAATTTTCATACCCCCCAAAATGGCTAAATCTGCCAATATCTCCTAAGCTACAATAGCCAGGAATACGCCGATAGGCTCATTCGACGTAACTTTTGAATTGCTACACTTTGGTAGCGGAGTTGTAACTGTAGGCCCTCGGGAACATAGAGAAATCTTGGTGTAATTGAACTTTTCATAAATTTTCATACCCCCCAAAATGGCTAAATCTGCCAATATATCCTAAACTACAATAGCCAGGAATACGCCGATAGGCTCATTCGACGTAACTTTTGAATTGCTACACTCTGATAGCGGAGTTGTAACTGTAGGCCCTCGGGAACATAGAGAAATCTTGGTTTAATTAAACTTTTCATAAATTTTCATACCCCCCAAAATGGCTAAATCTGCCAATATCTCCTAAACTACAATAGCCAGGAATACGCCGATAGGCTCATTCGACGTAACTTTTGAATTGCTACACTCTGGTAGCGGAGTTGTAACTGTAGGCCCTCGGGAACATAGAGAAATCTTGGTGTAATTGAACTTTTCATAAATTTTCATAGCCACCCAAATGGCTAAATCTGCCAATATCTCCTAAACTACAATAGCCAGGAATACGCCGATAGGCTCATTCGACGTAACTTTTGAATTGCTACACTCTGGTAGCGGAGTTGTAACTGTAGGCCCTCGGGAACATAGAGAAATCTTGGTTTAATTGAACTTTTCATAAATTTTCATACCCCCCAAAATGGCTAAATCTGCCAATATCTCCTAAGCTACAATAGCCAGGAATACGCCGATAGGCTCATTCGACGTAACTTTTGAATTGCTACACTTTGGTAGCGGAGTTGTAACTGTAGGCCCTCGGGAACATAGAGAAATCTTGGTGTAATTGAACTTTTCATAAATTTTCATACCCCCCAAAATGGCTAAATCTGCCAATATATCCTAAACTACAATAGCCAGGAATACGCCGATAGGCTCATTCGACGTAACTTTTGAATTGCTACACTCTGGTAGCGGAGTTGTAACTGTAGGCCCTCGGGAACATAGAGAAATCTTGGTTTAATTAAACTTTTCATAAATTTTCATACCCCCCAAAATGGCTAAATCTGCCAATATCTCCTAAACTACAATAGCCAGGAATACGCCGATAGGCTCATTCGACGTAACTTTTGAATTGCTACACTCTGGTAGCGGAGTTGTAACTGTAGGCCCTCGGGAACATAGAGAAATCTTGGTGTAATTGAACTTTTCATAAATTTTCATACCCCCCGAAATGGCTAAATCTGCATATATCTCCTAAACTACAATAGCCAGGAATACGCCGATAGGCTCATTCGACGTAACTTTTGAATTGCTACACTCTGGTAGCGGAGTTGTAACTGTAGGCCCTCGGGAACATAGAGAAATCTTGGTTTAATTGAACTTTTCATAAATTTTCATACCCCCCAAAATGGCTAAATCTGCCAATATCTCCTAAACTACAATAGCCAGGAATACGCCGATAGGCTCATTCGACGTAACTTTTGAATTGCTACACTCTGGTAGCGGAGTTGTAACTGTAGGCCCTCGGGAACATAGAGAAATCTTGGTGTAATTGAACTTTTCATAAATTTTCATAGCCCCCCAAATGGCTAAATCTGCCAATATCTCCCAAACTACAATAGCCAGGAATACGCCGATAGGGTCATTCGACGTAACTTTTGAATTGCTACACTCTGGTAGCGGAGTTGTAACTGTAGGCCCTCGGGAACATAGAGAAATCTTGGTTTAATTGAACTTTTCATAAATTTTCATACCCCCCAAAATGGCTAAATCTGCCAATATCTCCTAAGCTACAATAGCCAGGAATACGCCGATAGGCTCATTCGACGTAACTTTTGAATTGCTACACTTTGGTAGCGGAGTTGTAACTGTAGGCCCTCGGGAACATAGAGAAATCTTGGTGTAATTGAACTTTTCATAAATTTTCATACCCCCCAAAATGGCTAAATCTGCCAATATATCCTAAACTACAATAGCCAGGAATACGCCGATAGGCTCATTCGACGTAACTTTTGAATTGCTACACTCTGGTAGCGGAGTTGTAACTGTAGGCCCTCGGGAACATAGAGAAATCTTGGTTTAATTAAACTTTTCATAAATTTTCATACCCCCCAAAATGGCTAAATCTGCCAATATCTCCTAAACTACAATAGCCAGGAATACGCCGATAGGCTCATTCGACGTAACTTTTGAATTGCTACACTCTGGTAGCGGAGTTGTAACTGTAGGCCCTCGGGAACATAGAGAAATCTTGGTGTAATTGAACTTTTCATAAATTTTCATAGCCCCCCAAATGGCTAAATCTGCCAATATCTCCTAAACTACAATAGCCAGGAATACGCCGATAGGCTCATTCGACGTAACTTTTGAATTGCTACACTCTGGTAGCGGAGTTGTAACTGTAGGCCCTCGGGAACATAGAGAAATCTTGGTTTAATTGAACTTTTCATAAATTTTCATACCCCCCAAAATGGCTAAATCTGCCAATATCTCCTAAGCTACAATAGCCAGGAATACGCCGATAGGCTCATTCGACGTAACTTTTGAATTGCTACACTTTGGTAGCGGAGTTGTAACTGTAGGCCCTCGGGAACATAGAGAAATCTTGGTGTAATTGAACTTTTCATAAATTTTCATACCCCCCAAAATGGCTAAATCTGCCAATATATCCTAAACTACAATAGCCAGGAATACGCCGATAGGCTCATTCGACGTAACTTTTGAATTGCTACACTCTGGTAGCGGAGTTGTAACTGTAGGCCCTCGGGAACATAGAGAAATCTTGGTTTAATTAAACTTTTCATAAATTTTCATACCCCCCAAAATGGCTAAATCTGCCAATATCTCCTAAACTACAATAGCCAGGAATACGCCGATAGGCTCATTCGACGTAACTTTTGAATTGCTACACTCTGGTAGCGGAGTTGTAACTGTAGGCCCTCGGGAACATAGAGAAATCTTGGTTTAATTGAACTTTTCATAAATTTTCATACCCCCCAAAATGGCTAAATCTGCCAATATCTCCTAAACTACAATAGCCAGGAATACGCCGATAGGCTCATTCGACGTAACTTTTGAATTGCTACACTCTGGTAGCGGAGTTGTAACTGTAGGCCCTCGGGAACATAGAGAAATCTTGGTGTAATTGAACTTTTCATAAATTTTCATACCCCCCAAAATGGCTAAATCTGCCAATATCTCCTAAACTACAATAGCCAGGAATACGCCGATAGGCTCATTCGACGTAACTTTTGAATTGCTACACTCTGGTAGCGGAGTTGTAACTGTAGGCCCTCGGGAACATAGAGAAATCTTGGTTTAATTGAACTTTTCATAAATTTTCATACCCCCCAAAATGGCTAAATCTGCCAATATCTCCTAAACTACAATAGCCATGAATACGCCGATAGGCTCATTCGACGTAACTTTTGAATTGCTACACTCTGGTAGCGGAGTTGTAACTGTAGGCCCTCGGGAACATAGAGAAATCTTGGTGTAATTGAACTTTTCATAAATTTTCATACCCCCCAAAATGGCTAAATCTGCCAATATCTCCTAAACTACAATAGCCAGGAATACGCCGATAGGCTCATTCGACGTAACTTTTGAATTTGCTACACTCTGGTAGCGGAGTTGTAACTGTAGGCCCTCGGGAACATAGAGAAATCTTGGTGTAATTGAACTTTTCATAAATTTTCATACCCCCCAAAATGGCTAAATCTGCCAATATCTCCTAAACTACAATAGCCATGAATACGCCGATAGGCTCATTCGACGTAACTTTTGAATTGCTACACTCTGGTAGCGGAGTTGTAACTGTAGGCCCTCGGGAACATAGAGAAATCTTGGTGTAATTGAACTTTTCATAAATTTTCATACCCCCCAAAATGGCTAAATCTGCCAATATCTCCTAAACTACAATAGCCAGGAATACGCCGATAGGCTCATTCGACGTAACTTTTGAATTTGCTACACTCTGGTAGCGGAGTTGTAACTGTAGGCCCTCGGGAACATAGAGAAATCTTGGTGTAATTGAACTTTTCATAAATTTTCATACCCCCCAAAATGGCTAAATCTGCCAATATCTCCTAAACTACAATAGCCAGGAATACGCCGATAGGCTCATTCGACGTAACTTTTGAATTGCTACACTCTGGTAGCGGAGTTGTAACTGTAGGCCCTCGGGAACATAGAGAAATCTTGGTGTAATTGAACTTTTCATAAATTTTCATACCCCCCAAAATGGCTAAATCTGCCAATATCTCCTAAACTACAATAGCCAGGAATACGCCGATAGGCTCATTCGACGTAACTTTTGAATTTGCTACACTCTGGTAGCGGAGTTGTAACTGTAGGCCCTCGGGAACATAGAGAAATCTTGGTGTAATTGAACTTTTCATAAATTTTCATACCCCCCAAAATGGCTAAATCTGCCAATATCTCCTAAACTACAATAGCCAGGAATACGCCGATAGGCTCATTCGACGTAACTTTTGAATTGCTACACTCTGGTAGCGGAGTTGTAACTGTAGGCCCTCGGGAACATAGAGAAATCTTGGTGTAATTGAACTTTTCATAAATTTTCATACCCCCCGAAATGGCTAAATCTGCATATATCTCCTAAACTACAATAGCCAGGAATACGCCGATAGGCTCATTCGACGTAACTTTTGAATTGCTACACTCTGGTAGCGGAGTTGTAACTGTAGGCCCTCGGGAACATAGAGAAATCTTGGTTTAATTGAACTTTTCATAAATTTTCATACCCCCCAAAATGGCTAAATCTGCCAATATCTCCTAAACTACAATAGCCAGGAATACGCCGATAGGCTCATTCGACGTAACTTTTGAATTGCTACACTCTGGTAGCGGAGTTGTAACTGTAGGCCCTCGGGAACATAGAGAAATCTTGGTGTAATTGAACTTTTCATAAATTTTCATAGCCCCCCAAATGGCTAAATCTGCCAATATCTCCCAAACTACAATAGCCAGGAATACGCCGATAGGGTCATTCGACGTAACTTTTGAATTGCTACACTCTGGTAGCGGAGTTGTAACTGTAGGCCCTCGGGAACATAGAGAAATCTTGGTTTAATTGAACTTTTCATAAATTTTCATACCCCCCAAAATGGCTAAATCTGCCAATATCTCCTAAGCTACAATAGCCAGGAATACGCCGATAGGCTCATTCGACGTAACTTTTGAATTGCTACACTTTGGTAGCGGAGTTGTAACTGTAGGCCCTCGGGAACATAGAGAAATCTTGGTGTAATTGAACTTTTCATAAATTTTCATACCCCCCAAAATGGCTAAATCTGCCAATATATCCTAAACTACAATAGCCAGGAATACGCCGATAGGCTCATTCGACGTAACTTTTGAATTGCTACACTCTGATAGCGGAGTTGTAACTGTAGGCCCTCGGGAACATAGAGAAATCTTGGTTTAATTAAACTTTTCATAAATTTTCATACCCCCCAAAATGGCTAAATCTGCCAATATCTCCTAAACTACAATAGCCAGGAATACGCCGATAGGCTCATTCGACGTAACTTTTGAATTGCTACACTCTGGTAGCGGAGTTGTAACTGTAGGCCCTCGGGAACATAGAGAAATCTTGGTGTAATTGAACTTTTCATAAATTTTCATAGCCACCCAAATGGCTAAATCTGCCAATATCTCCTAAACTACAATAGCCAGGAATACGCCGATAGGCTCATTCGACGTAACTTTTGAATTGCTACACTCTGGTAGCGGAGTTGTAACTGTAGGCCCTCGGGAACATAGAGAAATCTTGGTGTAATTGAACTTTTCATAAATTTTCATAGCCCCCCAAATGGCTAAATCTGCCAATATCTCCCAAACTACAATAGCCAGGAATACGCCGATAGGGTCATTCGACGTAACTTTTGAATTGCTACACTCTGGTAGCGGAGTTGTAACTGTAGGCCCTCGGGAACATAGAGAAATCTTGGTTTAATTGAACTTTTCATAAATTTTCATACCCCCCAAAATGGCTAAATCTGCCAATATCTCCTAAGCTACAATAGCCAGGAATACGCCGATAGGCTCATTCGACGTAACTTTTGAATTGCTACACTTTGGTAGCGGAGTTGTAACTGTAGGCCCTCGGGAACATAGAGAAATCTTGGTGTAATTGAACTTTTCATAAATTTTCATACCCCCCAAAATGGCTAAATCTGCCAATATATCCTAAACTACAATAGCCAGGAATACGCCGATAGGCTCATTCGACGTAACTTTTGAATTGCTACACTCTGATAGCGGAGTTGTAACTGTAGGCCCTCGGGAACATAGAGAAATCTTGGTTTAATTAAACTTTTCATAAATTTTCATACCCCCCAAAATGGCTAAATCTGCCAATATCTCCTAAACTACAATAGCCAGGAATACGCCGATAGGCTCATTCGACGTAACTTTTGAATTGCTACACTCTGGTAGCGGAGTTGTAACTGTAGGCCCTCGGGAACATAGAGAAATCTTGGTGTAATTGAACTTTTCATAAATTTTCATAGCCACCCAAATGGCTAAATCTGCCAATATCTCCTAAACTACAATAGCCAGGAATACGCCGATAGGCTCATTCGACGTAACTTTTGAATTGCTACACTCTGGTAGCGGAGTTGTAACTGTAGGCCCTCGGGAACATAGAGAAATCTTGGTTTAATTGAACTTTTCATAAATTTTCATACCCCCCAAAATGGCTAAATCTGCCAATATCTCCTAAGCTACAATAGCCAGGAATACGCCGATAGGCTCATTCGACGTAACTTTTGAATTGCTACACTTTGGTAGCGGAGTTGTAACTGTAGGCCCTCGGGAACATAGAGAAATCTTGGTGTAATTGAACTTTTCATAAATTTTCATACCCCCCAAAATGGCTAAATCTGCCAATATATCCTAAACTACAATAGCCAGGAATACGCCGATAGGCTCATTCGACGTAACTTTTGAATTGCTACACTCTGGTAGCGGAGTTGTAACTGTAGGCCCTCGGGAACATAGAGAAATCTTGGTTTAATTAAACTTTTCATAAATTTTCATACCCCCCAAAATGGCTAAATCTGCCAATATCTCCTAAACTACAATAGCCAGGAATACGCCGATAGGCTCATTCGACGTAACTTTTGAATTGCTACACTCTGGTAGCGGAGTTGTAACTGTAGGCCCTCGGGAACATAGAGAAATCTTGGTGTAATTGAACTTTTCATAAATTTTCATACCCCCCGAAATGGCTAAATCTGCATATATCTCCTAAACTACAATAGCCAGGAATACGCCGATAGGCTCATTCGACGTAACTTTTGAATTGCTACACTCTGGTAGCGGAGTTGTAACTGTAGGCCCTCGGGAACATAGAGAAATCTTGGTTTAATTGAACTTTTCATAAATTTTCATACCCCCCAAAATGGCTAAATCTGCCAATATCTCCTAAACTACAATAGCCAGGAATACGCCGATAGGCTCATTCGACGTAACTTTTGAATTGCTACACTCTGGTAGCGGAGTTGTAACTGTAGGCCCTCGGGAACATAGAGAAATCTTGGTGTAATTGAACTTTTCATAAATTTTCATAGCCCCCCAAATGGCTAAATCTGCCAATATCTCCCAAACTACAATAGCCAGGAATACGCCGATAGGGTCATTCGACGTAACTTTTGAATTGCTACACTCTGGTAGCGGAGTTGTAACTGTAGGCCCTCGGGAACATAGAGAAATCTTGGTTTAATTGAACTTTTCATAAATTTTCATACCCCCCAAAATGGCTAAATCTGCCAATATCTCCTAAGCTACAATAGCCAGGAATACGCCGATAGGCTCATTCGACGTAACTTTTGAATTGCTACACTTTGGTAGCGGAGTTGTAACTGTAGGCCCTCGGGAACATAGAGAAATCTTGGTGTAATTGAACTTTTCATAAATTTTCATACCCCCCAAAATGGCTAAATCTGCCAATATATCCTAAACTACAATAGCCAGGAATACGCCGATAGGCTCATTCGACGTAACTTTTGAATTGCTACACTCTGGTAGCGGAGTTGTAACTGTAGGCCCTCGGGAACATAGAGAAATCTTGGTTTAATTAAACTTTTCATAAATTTTCATACCCCCCAAAATGGCTAAATCTGCCAATATCTCCTAAACTACAATAGCCAGGAATACGCCGATAGGCTCATTCGACGTAACTTTTGAATTGCTACACTCTGGTAGCGGAGTTGTAACTGTAGGCCCTCGGGAACATAGAGAAATCTTGGTGTAATTGAACTTTTCATAAATTTTCATAGCCCCCCAAATGGCTAAATCTGCCAATATCTCCTAAACTACAATAGCCAGGAATACGCCGATAGGCTCATTCGACGTAACTTTTGAATTGCTACACTCTGGTAGCGGAGTTGTAACTGTAGGCCCTCGGGAACATAGAGAAATCTTGGTTTAATTGAACTTTTCATAAATTTTCATACCCCCCAAAATGGCTAAATCTGCCAATATCTCCTAAGCTACAATAGCCAGGAATACGCCGATAGGCTCATTCGACGTAACTTTTGAATTGCTACACTTTGGTAGCGGAGTTGTAACTGTAGGCCCTCGGGAACATAGAGAAATCTTGGTGTAATTGAACTTTTCATAAATTTTCATACCCCCCAAAATGGCTAAATCTGCCAATATATCCTAAACTACAATAGCCAGGAATACGCCGATAGGCTCATTCGACGTAACTTTTGAATTGCTACACTCTGGTAGCGGAGTTGTAACTGTAGGCCCTCGGGAACATAGAGAAATCTTGGTTTAATTAAACTTTTCATAAATTTTCATACCCCCCAAAATGGCTAAATCTGCCAATATCTCCTAAACTACAATAGCCAGGAATACGCCGATAGGCTCATTCGACGTAACTTTTGAATTGCTACACTCTGGTAGCGGAGTTGTAACTGTAGGCCCTCGGGAACATAGAGAAATCTTGGTTTAATTGAACTTTTCATAAATTTTCATACCCCCCAAAATGGCTAAATCTGCCAATATCTCCTAAACTACAATAGCCAGGAATACGCCGATAGGCTCATTCGACGTAACTTTTGAATTGCTACACTCTGGTAGCGGAGTTGTAACTGTAGGCCCTCGGGAACATAGAGAAATCTTGGTGTAATTGAACTTTTCATAAATTTTCATACCCCCCAAAATGGCTAAATCTGCCAATATCTCCTAAACTACAATAGCCAGGAATACGCCGATAGGCTCATTCGACGTAACTTTTGAATTGCTACACTCTGGTAGCGGAGTTGTAACTGTAGGCCCTCGGGAACATAGAGAAATCTTGGTTTAATTGAACTTTTCATAAATTTTCATACCCCCCAAAATGGCTAAATCTGCCAATATCTCCTAAACTACAATAGCCATGAATACGCCGATAGGCTCATTCGACGTAACTTTTGAATTGCTACACTCTGGTAGCGGAGTTGTAACTGTAGGCCCTCGGGAACATAGAGAAATCTTGGTGTAATTGAACTTTTCATAAATTTTCATACCCCCCAAAATGGCTAAATCTGCCAATATCTCCTAAACTACAATAGCCAGGAATACGCCGATAGGCTCATTCGACGTAACTTTTGAATTTGCTACACTCTGGTAGCGGAGTTGTAACTGTAGGCCCTCGGGAACATAGAGAAATCTTGGTGTAATTGAACTTTTCATAAATTTTCATACCCCCCAAAATGGCTAAATCTGCCAATATCTCCTAAACTACAATAGCCATGAATACGCCGATAGGCTCATTCGACGTAACTTTTGAATTGCTACACTCTGGTAGCGGAGTTGTAACTGTAGGCCCTCGGGAACATAGAGAAATCTTGGTGTAATTGAACTTTTCATAAATTTTCATACCCCCCAAAATGGCTAAATCTGCCAATATCTCCTAAACTACAATAGCCAGGAATACGCCGATAGGCTCATTCGACGTAACTTTTGAATTTGCTACACTCTGGTAGCGGAGTTGTAACTGTAGGCCCTCGGGAACATAGAGAAATCTTGGTGTAATTGAACTTTTCATAAATTTTCATACCCCCCAAAATGGCTAAATCTGCCAATATCTCCTAAACTACAATAGCCAGGAATACGCCGATAGGCTCATTCGACGTAACTTTTGAATTGCTACACTCTGGTAGCGGAGTTGTAACTGTAGGCCCTCGGGAACATAGAGAAATCTTGGTTTAATTGAACTTTTCATAAATTTTCATACCCCCCAAAATGGCTAAATCTGCCAATATCTCCTAAACTACAATAGCCATGAATACGCCGATAGGCTCATTCGACGTAACTTTTGAATTGCTACACTCTGGTAGCGGAGTTGTAACTGTAGGCCCTCGGGAACATAGAGAAATCTTGGTGTAATTGAACTTTTCATAAATTTTCATACCCCCCAAAATGGCTAAATCTGCCAATATCTCCTAAACTACAATAGCCAGGAATACGCCGATAGGCTCATTCGACGTAACTTTTGAATTTGCTACACTCTGGTAGCGGAGTTGTAACTGTAGGCCCTCGGGAACATAGAGAAATCTTGGTGTAATTGAACTTTTCATAAATTTTCATACCCCCCAAAATGGCTAAATCTGCCAATATCTCCTAAACTACAATAGCCATGAATACGCCGATAGGCTCATTCGACGTAACTTTTGAATTGCTACACTCTGGTAGCGGAGTTGTAACTGTAGGCCCTCGGGAACATAGAGAAATCTTGGTGTAATTGAACTTTTCATAAATTTTCATACCCCCCAAAATGGCTAAATCTGCCAATATCTCCTAAACTACAATAGCCAGGAATACGCCGATAGGCTCATTCGACGTAACTTTTGAATTTGCTACACTCTGGTAGCGGAGTTGTAACTGTAGGCCCTCGGGAACATAGAGAAATCTTGGTGTAATTGAACTTTTCATAAATTTTCATACCCCCCAAAATGGCTAAATCTGCCAATATCTCCTAAACTACAATAGCCAGGAATACGCCGATAGGCTCATTCGACGTAACTTTTGAATTGCTACACTCTGGTAGCGGAGTTGTAACTGTAGGCCCTCGGGAACATAGAGAAATCTTGGTGTAATTGAACTTTTCATAAATTTTCATACCCCCCAAAATGGCTAAATCTGCCAATATCTCCTAAACTACAATAGCCAGGAATACGCCGATAGGCTCATTCGACGTAACTTTTGAATTTGCTACACTCTGGTAGCGGAGTTGTAACTGTAGGCCCTCGGGAACATAGAGAAATCTTGGTGTAATTGAACTTTTCATAAATTTTCATACCCCCCAAAATGGCTAAATCTGCCAATATCTCCTAAACTACAATAGCCAGGAATACGCCGATAGGCTCATTCGACGTAACTTTTGAATTGCTACACTCTGGTAGCGGAGTTGTAACTGTAGGCCCTCGTGAACATAGAGAAATCTTGGTTTAATTGAACTTTTCATAAATTTTCATACCCCCCAAAATGGCTAAATCTGCCAATATCTCCTAAACTACAATAGCCAGGAATACGCCGATAGGCTCATTCGACGTAACTTTTGAATTGCTACACTCTGGTAGCGGAGTTGTAATTGTAGGCCCTCGGGAACATAGAGAAATCTTGGTTTAATTGAACTTTTCATAAATTTTCATACCCCCCAAAATGTCTAAATCTGCTAATATCTCCTAAACTACAATAGCCAGGAATACGCCGATAGGCTCATTCGACGTAACTTTTGAATTGCTACACTCTGGTAGCGGAGTTGTAACTGTAGGCCCTCGGGAACATAGAGAAATCTTGGTTTAATTGAACTTTTCATAAATTTTCATACCCCCCAAAATGGCTAAATCTGCCAATATCTTCTAAACTACAATAGCCAGGAATACGCCGATAGGCTCATTCGACGTAACTTTTGAATTGCTACACTCTGGTAGCGGAGTTGTAACTGTAGGCCCTCGGGAACATAGAGAAATCTTGGTGTAATTGAACTTTTCATAAATTTTCATACCCCCCAAAATGGCTAAATCTGCCAATATCTCCTAAACTACAATAGTCAGGAATACGCCGATAGGCTCATTCGACGTAACTTTTGAATTGCTACACTCTGGTAGCGGAGTTCTAACTGTAGGCCCTCGGGAACATAGAGAAATCTTGGTTTAATTGAACTTTTCATAAATTTTCATACCCCCCAAAATGGTTAAATCTGCCAATATCTTTTAAACTACAATAGCCAGGAATACGCCGATAGGCTCATTCGACGTAACTTTTGAATTGCTACACTCTGGTAGCGGAGTTGTAACTGTAGGCCCTCGGGAAAATAGAGAAATCTTGGTGTAATTGAACTTCTCATAAATTTTCATACCCCCCAAAATGGCTAAATCTGCCAATATCTCCTAAACTACAATAGCCAGGAATACGCCGATAGGCTCATTCGACCTAACTTTTGAATTGCTACACTCTGGTAGCGGAGTTGTAACTGTAGGCCCTCGGGAACATAGAGAAATCTTGGTTTAATTGAACTTTTCATAAATTTTCATACCCCCCAAAATGGCTAAATCTGCCAATATCTCCTAAACTACAATAGCCAGGAATACGCCGATAGGCTCATTCGACGTAACTTTTGAATTGCTACACTCTGGTAGCGGAGTTGTAACTGTAGGCTCTCGTGAACATAGAGAAATCTTGGTTTAATTGAACTTTTCATAAATTTTCATACCCCCCAAAATGGCTAAATCTGCCAATATCTCCTAAACTACAATAGCCAGGAATACGCCGATAGGCTCATTCGACGTAACTTTTGAATTGCTACACTCTGGTAGCGGAGTTGTAAATGTAGGCCCTCGGGAACATAGAGAAATCTTGGTGTAATTGAACTTTTCATAAATTTTCATACCCCCCAAAATGGCTAAATCTGCCAATATCTCCTAAACTACAATAGCCAGGAATACGCCGATAGGCTCATTCGACGTAACTTTTGAATTGCTACACTCTGGTAGCGGAGTTGTAACTGTAGGCCCTCGTGAACATAGAGAAATCTTGGTTTAATTGAACTTTTCATAAATTTTCATACCCCCCAAAATGGCTAAATCTGCCAATATCTCCTAAACTACAATAGTCAGGAATACGCCGATAGGCTCATTCGACGTAACTTTTGAATTGCTACACTCTGGTAGCGGAGTTCTAACTGTAGGCTCTCGGGAACATAGAGAAATCTTGGTTTAATTGAACTTTTCATAAATTTTCATACCCCCCAAAATGGCTAAATCTGCCAATATCTCCTAAACTACAATAGCCAGGAATACGCCGATAGGCTCATTCGACGTAACTTTTGAATTGCTACACTCTGGTAGCGGAGTTGTAACTGTAGGCCCTCGTGAACATAGAGAAATCTTGGTTTAATTGAACTTTTCATAAATTTTCATACCCCCCAAAATGGCTAAATCTGCCAATATCTCCTAAACTACAATAGTCAGGAATACGCCGATAGGCTCATTCGACGTAACTTTTGAATTGCTACACTCTGGTAGCGGAGTTCTAACTGTAGGATCTCGGGAACATAGAGAAATCTTGGTTTAATTGAACTTTTCATAAATTTTCATACCCCCCAAAATGGCTAAATCTGCCAATATCTTTTAAACTACAATAGCCAGGAATACGCCGATAGGCTCATTCGACGTAACTTTTGAATTGCTACACTCTGGTAGCGGAGTTGTAACTGTAGGCCCTCGGGAAAATAGAGAAATCTTGGTGTAATTGAACTTCTCATAAATTTTCATACCCCCCAAAATGGCTAAATCTGCCAATATCTCCTAAACTACAATAGCCAGGAATACGCCGATAGGCTCATTCGACGTAACTTTTGAATTGCTACACTCTGGTAGCGGAGTTGTAACTGTAGGCCCTCGTGAACATAGAGAAATCTTGGTTTAATTGAACTTTTCATAAATTTTCATACCCCCCAAAATGGCTAAATCTGCCAATATCTCCTAAACTACAATAGCCAGGAATACGCCGATAGGCTCATTCGACGTAACTTTTGAATTGCTACACTCTGGTAGCGGAGTTGTAACTGTAGGCCCTGGTGAACATAGAGAAATCTTGGTTTAATTGAACTTTTCATAAATTTTCATACCCCCCAAAATGGCTAAATCTGCCAATATCTCCTAAACTACAATAGCCAGGAATACGCCGATAGGCTCATTCGACGTAACTTTTGAATTGCTACACTCTGGTAGCGGAGTTGTAACTGTAGGCCCTCGGGAACATAGAGAAATCTTGGTGTAATTGAACTTTTCATAAATTTTCATACCCCCCAAAATGGCTAAATCTGCCAATATCTCCTAAACTACAATAGCCAGGAATACGCCGATAGGCTCATTCGACGTAACTTTTGAATTGCTACACTCTGGTAGCGGAGTTGTAACTGTAGGCCCTCGGGAACATAGAGAAATCTTGGTTTAATTGAACTTTTCATAAATTTTCATACCCCCCAAAATGGCTAAATCTGCCAATATCTCCTAAACTACAATAGCCAGGAATACGCCGATAGGCTCATTCGACGTAACTTTTGAATTGCTACACTCTGGTAGCGGAGTTGTAACTGTAGGCCCTCGTGAACATAGAGAAATCTTGGTTTAATTGAACTTTTCATAAATTTTCATACCCCCAAAATGGCTAAATCTGCCAATATCTCCTAAACTACAATAGTCAGGAATACGCCGATAGGCTCATTCGACGTAACTTTTGAATTGCTACACTCTGGTAGCGGAGTTCTAACTGTAGGCCCTCGGGAACATAGAGAAATCTTGGTTTAATTGAACTTTTCATAAATTTTCATATCCCCCAAAATGGCTAAATCTGCCAATATCTTTTAAACTACAATAGCCAGGAATACGCCGATAGGCTCATTCGACGTAACTTTTGAATTGCTACACTCTGGTACCGGAGTTGTAACTGTAGGCCCTCGGGAAAATAGAGAAATCTTGGTGTAATTGAACTTCTCATAAATTTTCATACCCCCCAAAATGGCTAAATCTGCCAATATCTCCTAAATTAAAATAGCCAGGAATACGCCGATAGGCTCATTCGACCTAACTTTTGAATTGCTACACTCTGGTAGCGGAGTTGTAACTGTAGGCCCTCGGGAACATAGAGAAATCTTGGTTTAATTGAACTTTTCATAAATTTTC
This sequence comes from Botryllus schlosseri, assembly GCF_051294905.1. Classification (NCBI taxonomy): domain Eukaryota; kingdom Metazoa; phylum Chordata; class Ascidiacea; order Stolidobranchia; family Styelidae; genus Botryllus; species Botryllus schlosseri. Next base: position 8,942,721 of record NC_137244.1, on the reverse strand, counting down.
ATACCCCCCAAAATGGCTAAATCTGCCAATATCTCCTAAACTACAATAGCCAGGAATACGCCGATAGGCTCATTCGACGTAACTTTTGAATTGCTACACTCTGGTAGCGGAGTTGTAACTGTAGGCCCTCGTGAACATAGAGAAATCTTGGTTTAATTGAACTTTTCATAAATTTTCATACCCCCCAAAATGGCTAAATCTGCCAATATCTCCTAAACTACAATAGCCAGGAATACGCCGATAGGCTCATTCGACGTAACTTTTGAATTGCTACACTCTGGTAGCGGAGTTGTAACTGTAGGCCCTCGTGAACATAGAGAAATCTTGGTTTAATTGAACTTTTCATAAATTTTCATACCCCCCAAAATGGCTAAATCTGCCAATATCTTTTAAACTACAATAGCCAGGAATACGCCGATAGGCTCATTCGACGTAACTTTTGAATTGCTACACTCTGGTAGCGGAGTTGTAACTGTAGGCCCTCGGGAAAATAGAGAAATCTTGGTGTAATTGAACTTCTCATAAATTTTCATACCCCCCAAAATGGCTAAATCTGCCAATATCTCCTAAACTACAATAGCCAGGAATACGCCGATAGGCTCATTCGACCTAACTTTTGAATTGCTACACTCTGGTAGCGGAGTTGTAACTGTAGGCCCTCGGGAACATAGAGAAATCTTGGTTTAATTGAACTTTTCATAAATTTTCATACCCCCCAAAATGGCTAAATCTGCCAATATCTCCTAAACTACAATAGCCAGGAATACGCCGATAGGCTCATTCGACGTAACTTTTGAATTGCTACACTCTGGTAGCGGAGTTGTAACTGTAGGCTCTCGTGAACATAGAGAAATCTTGGTTTAATTGAACTTTTCATAAATTTTCATACCCCCCAAAATGGCTAAATCTGCCAATATCTCCTAAACTACAATAGCCAGGAATACGCCGATAGGCTCATTCGACGTAACTTTTGAATTGCTACACTCTGGTAGCGGAGTTGTAAATGTAGGCCCTCGGGAACATAGAGAAATCTTGGTGTAATTGAACTTTTCATAAATTTTCATACCCCCCAAAATGGCTAAATCTGCCAATATCTCCTAAACTACAATAGCCAGGAATACGCCGATAGGCTCATTCGACGTAACTTTTGAATTGCTACACTCTGGTAGCGGAGTTGTAACTGTAGGCCCTCGTGAACATAGAGAAATCTTGGTTTAATTGAACTTTTCATAAATTTTCATACCCCCCAAAATGGCTAAATCTGCCAATATCTCCTAAACTACAATAGTCAGGAATACGCCGATAGGCTCATTCGACGTAACTTTTGAATTGCTACACTCTGGTAGCGGAGTTCTAACTGTAGGCTCTCGGGAACATAGAGAAATCTTGGTTTAATTGAACTTTTCATAAATTTTCATACCCCCCAAAATGGCTAAATCTGCCAATATCTCCTAAACTACAATAGCCAGGAATACGCCGATAGGCTCATTCGACGTAACTTTTGAATTGCTACACTCTGGTAGCGGAGTTGTAACTGTAGGCCCTCGTGAACATAGAGAAATCTTGGTTTAATTGAACTTTTCATAAATTTTCATACCCCCCAAAATGGCTAAATCTGCCAATATCTCCTAAACTACAATAGTCAGGAATACGCCGATAGGCTCATTAGACGTAACTTTTGAATTGCTACACTCTGGTAGCGGAGTTCTAACTGTAGGATCTCGGGAACATAGAGAAATCTTGGTTTAATTGAACTTTTCATAAATTTTCATACCCCCCAAAATGGCTAAATCTGCCAATATCTTTTAAACTACAATAGCCAGGAATACGCCGATAGGCTCATTCGACGTAACTTTTGAATTGCTACACTCTGGTAGCGGAGTTGTAACTGTAGGCCCTCGGGAAAATAGAGAAATCTTGGTGTAATTGAACTTCTCATAAATTTTCATACCCCCCAAAATGGCTAAATCTGCCAATATCTCCTAAACTACAATAGCCAGGAATACGCCGATAGGCTCATTCGACGTAACTTTTGAATTGCTACACTCTGGTAGCGGAGTTGTAACTGTAGGCCCTCGTGAACATAGAGAAATCTTGGTTTAATTGAACTTTTCATAAATTTTCATACCCCCCAAAATGGCTAAATCTGCCAATATCTCCTAAACTACAATAGCCAGGAATACGCCGATAGGCTCATTCGACGTAACTTTTGAATTGCTACACTCTGGTAGCGGAGTTGTAACTGTAGGCCCTGGTGAACATAGAGAAATCTTGGTTTAATTGAACTTTTCATAAATTTTCATACCCCCCAAAATGGCTAAATCTGCCAATATCTCCTAAACTACAATAGCCAGGAATACGCCGATAGGCTCATTCGACGTAACTTTTGAATTGCTACACTCTGGTAGCGGAGTTGTAACTGTAGGCCCTCGGGAACATAGAGAAATCTTGGTGTAATTGAACTTTTCATAAATTTTCATACCCCCCAAAATGGCTAAATCTGCCAATATCTCCTAAACTACAATAGCCAGGAATACGCCGATAGGCTCATTCGACGTAACTTTTGAATTGCTACACTCTGGTAGCGGAGTTGTAACTGTAGGCCCTCGGGAACATAGAGAAATCTTGGTTTAATTGAACTTTTCATAAATTTTCATACCCCCCAAAATGGCTAAATCTGCCAATATCTCCTAAACTACAATAGCCAGGAATACGCCGATAGGCTCATTCGACGTAACTTTTGAATTGCTACACTCTGGTAGCGGAGTTGTAACTGTAGGCCCTCGTGAACATAGAGAAATCTTGGTTTAATTGAACTTTTCATAAATTTTCATACCCCCAAAATGGCTAAATCTGCCAATATCTCCTAAACTACAATAGTCAGGAATACGCCGATAGGCTCATTCGACGTAACTTTTGAATTGCTACACTCTGGTAGCGGAGTTCTAACTGTAGGCCCTCGGGAACATAGAGAAATCTTGGTTTAATTGAACTTTTCATAAATTTTCATATCCCCCAAAATGGCTAAATCTGCCAATATCTTTTAAACTACAATAGCCAGGAATACGCCGATAGGCTCATTCGACGTAACTTTTGAATTGCTACACTCTGGTACCGGAGTTGTAACTGTAGGCCCTCGGGAAAATAGAGAAATCTTGGTGTAATTGAACTTCTCATAAATTTTCATACCCCCCAAAATGGCTAAATCTGCCAATATCTCCTAAATTAAAATAGCCAGGAATACGCCGATAGGCTCATTCGACCTAACTTTTGAATTGCTACACTCTGGTAGCGGAGTTGTAACTGTAGGCCCTCGGGAACATAGAGAAATCTTGGTTTAATTGAACTTTTCATAAATTTTCATACCCCCCAAAATGGCTAAATCTGCCAATATCTCCTAAACTACAATAGCCAGGAATACGCCGATAGGCTCATTCGACGTAACTTTTGAATTGCTACACTCTGGTAGCGGAGTTGTAACTGTAGGCCCTCGTGAACATAGAGAAATCTTGGTTTAATTGAACTTTTCATAAATTTTCATACCCCCCAAAATGGCTAAATCTGCCAATATCTCCTAAACTACAATAGCCAGGAATACGCCGATAGGCTCATTCGACGTAACTTTTGAATTGCTACACTCTGGTAGCGGAGTTGTAACTGTAGGCCCTCGTGAACATAGAGAAATCTTGGTTTAATTGAACTTTTCATAAATTTTCATACCCCCCAAAATGGCTAAATCTGCCAATATCTCCTAAACTACAATAGCCAGGAATACGCCGATAGGCTCATTCGACGTAACTTTTGAATTGCTACACTCTGGTAGCGGAGTTGTAACTGTAGGCTCTCGGAAACATAGAGAAATCTTGGTGTAATTGAACTTTTCATAAATTTTCATACCCCCCAAAATGGCTAAATCTGCCAATATCTCCTAAACTACAATAGCCAGGAATACGCCGATAGGCTCATTCGACGTAACTTTTGAATTGCTACACTCTGGTAGCGGAGTTGTAACTGTAGGCCCTCGGGAACATAGAGAAATCTTGGTTTAATTGAACTTTTCATAAATTTTCATACCCCCCAAAATGGCTAAATCTGCCAATATCTCCTAAACTACAATAGCCAGGAATACGCCGATAGGCTCATTCGACGTAACTTTTGAATTGCTACACTCTGGTAGCGGAGTTGTAATTGTAGGCCCTCGTGAACATAGAGAAATCTTGGTTTAATTGAACTTTTCATAAATTTTCATACCCCCCAAAATGGCTAAATCTGCCAATATCTCCTAAACTACAATAGCCAGGAATACGCCGATAGGCTCATTCGACGTAACTTTTGAATTGCTACACTCTGGTAGCGGAGTTGTAACTGTAGGCCCTCGGGAACATAGAGAAATCTTGGTTTAATTGAACTTTTCATAAATTTTCATACCCCCCAAAATGGCTAAATCTGCCAATATCTCCTAAACTACAATAGCCAGGAATACGCCGATAGGCTCATTCGACGTAAATTTTGAATTGCTACACTCTGGTAGTGGAGTTGTAACTGTAGGCCCTCGGGAACATAGAGAAATCTTGGTGTAATTGAACTTTTCATAAATTTTCATACCCCCCAAAATGGCTTAATCTGCCAATATCTCCTAAACTACAATAGCCAGGAATACGCCAATAGGCTCATTCGACGTAACTTTTGAATTGCTACACTCTGGTAGCGGAGTTGTAACTGTAGGCCCTCGGGAACATAGAGAAATCTTGGTGTAATTGAACTTCTCATAAATTTTCATACCCCCCAAAATGGCTAAATCTGCCAATATCTCCTAAACTACAATAGCCAGGAATACGCCGATAGGCTCATTCGACGTAACTTTTGAATTGCTACACTCTGGTAGCGGAGTTGTAACTGTAGGCCCTCGGGAACATAGAGAAATCTTGGTGTAATTGAACTTTTCATAAATTTTCATAGCCCCCCAAATGGCTAAATCTGCCAATATCTCCTAAACTACAATAGCCAGGAATACGCCGATAGGCTCATTCGGCGTAACTTTTGAATTGCTACACTCTGGTAGCGGAGTTGTAACTGTAGGCCCTCGGGAACATAGAGAAATCTTGGTTTAATTGAACTTTTCATAAATTTTCATACCCCCCAAAATGGCTAAATCTGCCAATATCTCCTAAGCTACAATAGCCAGGAATACGCCGATAGGCTCATTCGACGTAACTTTTGAATTGCTACACTTTGGTAGCGGAGTTGTAACTGTAGGCCCTCGGGAACATAGAGAAATCTTGGTGTAATTGAACTTTTCATAAATTTTCATACCCCCCAAAATGGCTAAATCTGCCAATATATCCTAAACTACAATAGCCAGGAATACGCCGATAGGCTCATTCGACGTAACTTTTGAATTGCTACACTCTGGTAGCGGAGTTGTAACTGTAGGCCCTCGGGAACATAGAGAAATCTTGGTTTAATTAAACTTTTCATAAATTTTCATACCCCCCAAAATGGCTAAATCTGCCAATATCTCCTAAACTACAATAGCCAGGAATACGCCGATAGGCTCATTCGACGTAACTTTTGAATTGCTACACTCTGGTAGCGGAGTTGTAACTGTAGGCCCTCGGGAACATAGAGAAATCTTGGTGTAATTGAACTTTTCATAAATTTTCATAGCCCCCCAAATGGCTAAATCTGCCAATATCTCCTAAACTACAATAGCCAGGAATACGCCGATAGGCTCATTCGACGTAACTTATGAATTGCTACACTTTGGTAGCGGAGTTGTAACTGTAGGCCCTCGGGAACATAGAGAAATCTTGGTGTAATTGAACTTTTCATAAATTTTCATACCCCCCAAAATGGCTAAATCTGCCAATATATCCTAAACTACAATAGCCAGGAATACGCCGATAGGCTCATTCGACGTAACTTTTGAATTGCTACACTCTGGTAGCGGAGTTGTAACTGTAGGCCCTCGGGAACATAGAGAAATCTTGGTTTAATTAAACTTTTCATAAATTTTCATACCCCCCAAAATGGCTAAATCTGCCAATATCTCCTAAACTACAATAGCCAGGAATACGCCGATAGGCTCATTCGACGTAACTTTTGAATTGCTACACTCTGGTAGCGGAGTTGTAACTGTAGGCCCTCGGGAACATAGAGAAATCTTGGTTTAATTGAACTTTTCATAAATTTTCATACCCCCCAAAATGGCTAAATCTGCCAATATCTCCTAAACTACAATAGCCAGGAATACGCCGATAGGCTCATTCGACGTAACTTTTGAATTGCTACACTCTGGTAGCGGAGTTGTAACTGTAGGCCCTCGGGAACATAGAGAAATCTTGGTGTAATTGAACTTTTCATAAATTTTCATACCCCCCAAAATGGCTAAATCTGCCAATATCTCCTAAACTACAATAGCCAGGAATACGCCGATAGGCTCATTCGACGTAACTTTTGAATTGCTACACTCTGGTAGCGGAGTTGTAACTGTAGGCCCTCGGGAACATAGAGAAATCTTGGTTTAATTGAACTTTTCATAAATTTTCATACCCCCCAAAATGGCTAAATCTGCCAATATCTCCTAAACTACAATAGCCAGGAATACGCCGATAGGCTCATTCGACGTAACTTTTGAATTGCTACACTCTGGTAGCGGAGTTGTAACTGTAGGCCCTCGGGAACATAGAGAAATCTTGGTGTAATTGAACTTTTCATAAATTTTCATACCCCCCAAAATGGCTAAATCTGCCAATATCTCCTAAACTACAATAGCCAGGAATACGCCGATAGGCTCATTCGACGTAACTTTTGAATTTGCTACACTCTGGTAGCGGAGTTGTAACTGTAGGCCCTCGGGAACATAGAGAAATCTTGGTGTAATTGAACTTTTCATAAATTTTCATACCCCCCCAAAATGGCTAAATCTGCCAATATCTCCTAAACTACAATAGCCAGGAATACGCCGATAGGCTCATTCGACGTAACTTTTGAATTGCTACACTCTGGTAGCGGAGTTGTAACTGTAGGCCCTCGGGAACATAGAGAAATCTTGGTTTAATTGAACTTTTCATAAATTTTCATACCCCCCAAAATGGCTAAATCTGCCAATATCTCCTAAACTAAAATAGCCAGGAATACGCCAATAGGCTCATTCGACGTAACTTTTGAATTGCTACACTCTGGTAGCGGAGTTGTAACTGTAGGCCCTCGGGAACGTAGAGAAATCTTGGTTTAATTGAACTTTCCATAAATTTTCATACCCCCCAAAATGGCTAAATCTGCCAATATCTCCTAAACTACAATAGCCAGGAATACGCCGATAGGCTCATTCGACGTAACTTTTGAATTGCTACACTCTGGTAGCGAAGTTGTAACTGTAGGCCCTCGGGAACATAGAGAAATCTTGGTGTAATTGAACTTTTCATAAATTTTCATACCCCCCAAAATGGCTAAATCTGCCAATATCTCCTAAACTACAATAGCCAGGAATACGCCGATAGGCTCATTCGACGTAACTTTTGAATTGCTACACTCTGGTAGCGGAGTTGTAACTGTAGGCCCTCGGGAACATAGAGAAATCTTGGTTTAATTGAACTTTTCATAAATTTTCATACCCCCCAAAATGGCTAAATCTGCCAATATCTCCTAAACTATAATAGCCAGGAATACGCCGATAGGCTCATTCGACGTAACTTTTGAATTGCTACACTCTGGTAGCGGAGTTGTAACTGTAGGCCCTCGTGAACATAGAGAAATCTTGGTTTAATTGAACTTTTCATAAATTTTCATACCCCCCAAAATGGCTAAATCTGCCAATATCTCCTAAACTACAATAGCCAGGAATACGCCGATAGGCTCATTCGACGTAACTTTTGAATTGCTACACTCTGGTAGCGGAGTTGTAACTGTAGGCCCTCGGGAACATAGAGAAATCTTGGTGTAATTGAACTTTTCATAAATTTTCATACCCCCCAAAATGGCTAAATCTGCCAATATCTCCTAAACTACAATAGCCAGGAATACGCCGATAGTCTCATTCGACGTAACTTTTGAATTGCTACACTCTGGTAGCGGAGTTGTAACTGTAGGCCCTCGGGAACATAGAGAAATCTTGGTTTAATTGAACTTTTCATAAATTTTCATACCCCCCAAAATGGCTAAATCTGCCAATATCTCCTAAACTACAATAGCCAGGAATACGCCGATAGGCTCATTCGACGTAACTTTTGAATTGCTACACTCTGGTAGCGGAGTTGTAACTGTAGGCCCTCGTGAACATAGAGAAATCTTGGTTTAATTGAACTTTTCATAAATTTTCATACCCCCCAAAATGGCTAAATCTGCCAATATCTCCTAAACTACGATAGCCAGGAATACGCCGATAGGCTCATTCGACGTAACTTTTGAATTGCTACACTCTGGTAGCGGAGTTGTAACTGTAGGCCCTCGGGAACATAGAGAAATCTTGGTTTAATTGAACTTTTCATAAATTTTCATACCCCCCAAAATGGCTAAATCTGCCAATATCTCCTAAACTACAATAGCCAGGAATACGCCGATAGGCTCATTCGACGTAACTTTTGAATTGCTACACTCTGGTAGCGGAGTTGTAACTGTAGGCCCTCGGGAACATAGAGAAATCTTGGTTTAATTGAACTTTTCATAAATTTTCATACCCCCCAAAATGGCTAAATCTGCCAATATCTCCTAAACTACAATAGCCAGGAATACGCCGATAGGCTCATTCGACGTAACTTTTGAATTGCTACACTCTGGTAGCGGAGTTCTAACTGTAGGCCCTCGGGAACATAGAGAAATTTTGGTGTAATTGAACTTTTCATAAATTTTTATACCCCCCAAAATGGCTAAATCTGCCAATATCTCCTAAACTACAATAGCCAGGAATACGCCGATAGGCTCATTCGACGTAACTTTTGATTTGCTACACTCTGGTAGCGGAGTTGTAACTGTAGGCCCTCGGGAACATAAAGAAATCTTGGTTTAATTGAACTTTTCATAAATTTTCATACCCCCCAAAATGGCTAAATCTGCCAATATCTCCTAAACTACAATAGCCAGGAATACGCCGATAGTCTCATTCGACGTAACTTTTGAATTGCTACACTCTGGTAGCGGAGTTGTAACTGTAGGCCCTCGGGAACATAGAAAAATCTTGGTGTAATTGAACTTTTCATAAATTTTCATACCCCCCAAAATGGCTAAATCTGCCAATATCTCCTAAACTACAATAGCCAGGAATACGCCGATAGGCTCATTCGACGTAACTTTTGAATTGCTACACTCTGGTAGCGGAGTTGTAACTGTAGGCCCTCGGGAACATAGAGAAATCTTGGTGTAATTGAACTTTTCATATATTTTCATAGCCCCCCAAATGGCTAAATTTGCCAATATCTCCTAAACTACAATAGCCAGGAATACGCCGATAGGCTCATTCGACGTAACTTTTGAATTGCTACACTCTGGTAGCGGAGTTGTAACTGTAGGCCCTCGGGAACATAGAGAAATCTTGGTTTAATTGAACTTTTCATAAATTTTCATACCCCCCAAAATGGCTAAATCTGCCAATATCTCCTAAGCTACGATAGCCAGGAATACGCCGATAGGCTCATTCGACGTAACTTTTGAATTGCTACACTTTGGTAGCGGAGTTGTAACTGTAGGCCCTCGGGAACATAGAGAAATCTTGGTGTAATTGAACTTTTCATAAATTTTCATACCCCCCAAAATGGCTAAATCTGCCAATATATCCTGAACTACAATAGCCAGGAATACGCCGATAGGCTCATTCGACGTAACTTTTGAATTGCTACACTCTGGTAGCGGAGTTGTAACTGTAGGCCCTCGGGAACATAGAGAAATCTTGGTTTAATTAAACTTTTCATAAATTTTCATACCCCCCAAAATGGCTAAATCTGCCAATATCTCCTAAACTACAATAGCCAGGAATACGCCGATAGGCTCATTCGACGTAACTTTTGAATTGCTACACTCTGGTAGCGGAGTTGTAACTGTAGGCCCTCGGGAACATAGAGAAATCTTGGTGTAATTGAACTTTTCATAAATTTTCATAGCCCCCCAAATGGCTAAATCTGCCAATATCTCCTAAACTACAATAGCCAGGAATACGCCGATAGGCTCATTCGACGTAACTTTTGAATTGCTACACTTTGGTAGCGGAGTTGTAACTGTAGGCCCTCGGGAACATAGAGAAATCTTGGTGTAATTGAACTTTTCATAAATTTTCATACCCCCCAAAATGGCTAAATCTGCCAATATATCCTAAACTACAATAGCCAGGAATACGCCGATAGGCTCATTCGACGTAACTTTTGAATTGCTACACTCTGGTAGCGGAGTTGTAACTGCAGGCCCTCGGGAACATAGAGAAATCTTGGTTTAATTAAACTTTTCATAACTTTTCATACCCCCCAAAATGGCTAAATCTGCCAATATCTCCTGAACTACAATAGCCAGGAATACGCCGATAGGCTCATTCGACGTAACTTTTGAATTGCTACACTCTGGTAGCGGAGTTGTAACTGTAGGCCCTCGGGAACATAGAGAAATCTTGGTTTAATTGAACTTTTCATAAATTTTCATACCCCCCAAAATGGCTAAATCTGCCAATATCTCCTAAACTACAATAGCCAGGAATACGCCGATAGGCTCATTCGACGTAACTTTTGAATTGCTACACTCTGGTAGCGGAGTTGTAACTGTAGGCCCTCGGGAACATAGAGAAATCTTGGTGTAATTGAACTTTTCATAAATTTTCATACCCCCCAAAATGGCTAAATCTGCCAATATCTCCTAAACTACAATAGCCAGGAATACGCCGATAGGCTCATTCGACGTAACTTTTGAATTGCTACACTCTGGTAGCGGAGTTGTAACTGTAGGCCCTCGGGAACATAGAGAAATCTTGGTTTAATTGAACTTTTCATAAATTTTCATACCCCCCAAAATGGCTAAATCTGCCAATATCTCCTAAACTACAATAGCCAGGAATACGCCGATAGGCTCATTCGACGTAACTTTTGAATTGCTACACTCTGGTAGCGGAGTTGTAACTGTAGGCCCTCGGGAACATAGAGAAATCTTGGTGTAATTGAACTTTTCATAAATTTTCATACCCCCCAAAATGGCTAAATCTGCCAATATCTCCTAAACTACAATACCCAGGAATACGCCGATAGGCTCATTCGACGTAACTTTTGAATTTGCTACACTCTGGTAGCGGAGTTGTAACTGTAGGCCCTCGGGAACATAGAGAAATCTTGGTGTAATTGAACTTTTCATAAATTTTCATACCCCCCAAAATGGCTAAATCTGCCAATATCTCCTAAACTACAATAGCCAGGAATACGCCGATAGGCTCATTCGACGTAACTTTTGAATTGCTACACTCTGGTAGCGGAGTTGTAACTGTAGGCCCTCGGGAACATAGAGAAATCTTGGTTTAATTGAACTTTTCATAAATTTTCATACCCCCCAAAATGGCTAAATCTGCCAATATCTCCTAAACTACAATAGCCAGGAATACGCCGATAGGCTCATTCGACGTAACTTTTGAATTGCTACACTCTGGCAGCGGAGTTGTAACTGTAGGCCCTCGGGAACGTAGAGAAATCTTGGTTTAATTGAACTTTCCATAAATTTTCATACCCCCCAAAATGGCTAAATCTGCCAATATCTCCTAAACTACAATAGCCAGGAATACGCCGATAGGCTCATTCGACGTAACTTTTGAATTGCTACACTCTGGTAGCGGAGTTGTAACTGTAGGCCCTCGGGAACATAGAGAAATCTTGGTGTAATTGAACTTTTCATAAATTTTCATACCCCCCAAAATGGCTAAATCTGCCAATATCTCCTAAACTACAATAGCCAGGAATACGCCGATAGGCTCATTCGACGTAACTTTTGAATTGCTACACTCTGGTAGCGGAGTTGTAACTGTAGGCCCTCGGGAACATAGAGAAATCTTGGTTTAATTGAACTTTTCATAAATTTTCATACCCCCCAAAATGGCTAAATCTGCCAATATCTCCTAAACTACAATAGCCAGGAATACGCCGATAGGCTCATTCGACGTAACTTTTGAATTGCTACACTCTGGTAGCGGAGTTGTAACTGTAGGCCCTCGTGAACATAGAGAAATCTTGGTTTAATTGAACTTTTCATAAATTTTCATACCCCCCAAAATGGCTAAATCTGCCAATATCTCCTAAACTACAATAGCCAGGAATACGCCGATAGGCTCATTCGACGTAACTTTTGAATTGCTACACTCTGGTAGCGGAGTTGTAATTGTAGGCCCTCGGGAACATAGAGAAATCTTGGTTTAATTGAACTTTTCATAAATTTTCATACCCCCCAAAATGGCTAAATCTGCCAATATCTCCTAAACTACAATAGCCAGGAATACGCCGATAGGCTCATTCGACGTAACTTTTGAATTGCTACACTCTGGTAGCAGAGTTGTAACTGTAGGCCCTCGGGAACATAGAGAAATCTTGGTTTAATTGAACTTTTCATAAATTTTCATACCCCCCAAAATGGCTAAATCTGCCAATATCTCCTAAACTACAATAGCCAGGAATACGCCGATAGGCTCATTCGACGTAACTTTTGAATTGCTACACTCTGGTAGCGGAGTTGTAACTGTAGGCCCTCGGGAACATAGAGAAATCTTGGTGTAATTAAACTTTTCATATATTTTCATACCCCCCAAAATGGCTAAATCTGCCAATATCTTCTAAACTACAATAGTCAGGAATACGCCGATAGGCTCATTCGACGTAACTTTTGAATTGCTACACTCTGGTAGCGGAGTTCTAACTGTAGGCCCTCGGGAACATAGAGAAATCTTGGTTTAATTGAACTTTTCATAAATTTTCATACCCCCCAAAATGGCTAAATCTGCCAATATCTTTTAAACTACAATAGCCAGGAATACGCCGATAGGCTCATTCGACCTAACTTTTGAATTGCTACACTCTGGTAGCGGAGTTGTAACTGTAGGCCCTCGGGAACATAGAGAAATCTTGGTTTAATTGAACTTTTCATAAATTTTCATACCCCCCAAAATGGCTAAATCTGCCAATATCTCCTAAACTACAATAGCCAGGAATACGCCGATAGGCTCATTCGACGTAACTTTTGAATTGCTACACTCTGGTAGCGGAGTTGTAACTGTAGGCCCTCGTGAACATAGAGAAATCTTGGTTTAATTGAACTTTTCATAAATTTTCATACCCCCCAAAATGGTTAAATCTGCCAATATCTCCTAAACTACAATAGCCAGGAATACGCCGATAGGCTCATTCGACGTAACTTTTGAATTGCTACACTCTGGTAGCGGAGTTGTAACTGTAGGCCCTCGGGAACATAGAGAAATCTTGGTTTAATTGAACTTTTCATAAATTTCCATACCCCCCAAAATGGCTAAATCTGCCAATATCTCCTAAACTACAATAGCCAGGAATACGCCGATAGGCTCATTCGACGTAACTTTTGAATTGCTACACTCTGGTAGCGGAGTTGTAACTGTAGGCCCTCGGGAACATAGAGAAATCTTGGTGTAATTGAACTTTTCATAAATTTTCATACCCCCCAAAATGGCTAAATCTGCCAATATCTCCTAAACTACAATAGCCAGGAATACGCCGATAGGCTCATTCGACGTAACTTTTGAATTGCTACACTCTGGTAGCGGAGTTGTAACTGTAGGCCCTCGGGAACATAGAGAAATCTTGGTTTAATTGAACTTTTCATAAATTTTCATACCCCCCAAAATGGCTAAATCTGCCAATATCTCCTAAACTACAATAGCCAGGAATACACCGATAGGCTCATTCGACGTAACTTTTGAATTGCTACACTCTGGTAGCGGAGTTGTAACTGTAGGCCGTCGTGAACATAGAGAAATCTTGGTTTAATTGAACTTTTCATAAATTTTCATACCCCCCAAAATGGCTAAATCTGCCAATATCTCCTAAACTACAATAGCCAGGAATACGCCGATAGGCTCATTCGACGTAACTTTTGAATTGCTACACTCTGGTAGCGGAGTTGTAACTGTAGGCCCTCGGGAACATAAAGAAATCTTGGTTTAATTGAAATTTTCATAAATTTTCATACCCCCCAAAATGGCTAAATCTGCCAATATCTCCTAAACTACAATAGCCAGGAATACGCCGATAGGCTCATTCGACGTAACTTTTGAATTGCTACACTCTGGTAGCGGAGTTGTAACTGTAGGCCCTCGGGAACATAGAGAAATCTTGGTGTAATTGAACTTTTCATAAATTTTCATACCCCCCAAAATGGCTTAATCTGCCAATATCTCCTAAACTACAATAGCCAGGAATACGCCAATAGGCTCATTCGACGTAACTTTTGAATTGCTACACTCTGGTAGCGGAGTTGTAACTGTAGGCCCTCGGGAACATAGAGAAATCTTGGTGTAATTGAACTTCTCATAAATTTTCATACCCCCCAAAATGGCTAAATCTGCCAATATCTCCTAAACTACAATAGCCAGGAATACGCCGATAGGCTCATTCGACGTAACTTTTGAATTGCTACACTCTGGTAGCGGAGTTGTAACTGTAGGCCCTCGGGAACATAGAGAAATCTTGGTTTAATTGAACTTTTCTTAAATTTTCATACCCCCCAAAATGGCTAAATCTGCCAATATCTCCTAAACTACAATAGCCAGGAATACGCCGATAGGCTCATTCGACGTAACTTTTGAATTGCTACACTCTGGTAACGGAGTTGTAACTGTAGGCCCTCGGGAACATAGAGAAATCTTGGTTTAATTGAACTTTTCATAAATTTTCATACCCCCCAAAATGGCTAAATCTGCCAATATCTCTTAAACTACAATAGCCAGGAATACGCCGATAGGCTCATTCGACGTAACTTTTAAATTGCTACACTCTGGTAGCGGAGTTGTAACTTTTGGCCCTCGGGAACATAGAGAAATCTTGGTGTAATTGAACTTCTCATAAATTTTCATACCCCCCAAAATGGCTAAATCTGCCAATATCTCCTAAACTACAATAGCCAGGAATACGCCGATAGGCTCATTCGACGTAACTTTTGAATTGCTACACTCTGGTAGCGGAGTTGTAACTGTAGGCCCTCGGGAACATAGAGAAATCTTGGTTTAATTGAACTTTTCATAAATTTTCATACCCCCCAAAATGGCTAAATCTGCCAATATCTCCCAAACTACAATAGCCAGGAATACGCCCATAGGCTCATTCGACGTAACTTTTGAATTGCTACACTCTGGTAGCGGAGTTGTAACTGTAGGCCCTCGGGAACATAGAGAAATCTTGGTGTAATTGAACTTTTCATAAATTTTCATACCCCCCAAAATGGCTAAATCTGCCAATATCTCCTAAACTACAATAGCCAGGAATACGCCGATAGGCTCATTGTACGTAACTTTTGAATTGCTACACTCTGGTAGCGGAGTTGTAACTGTAGGCCCTCGGGAACATAGAGAAATCTTGGTGTAATTGAACTTTTCATAAATTTTCATACCCCCCAAAATGGCTAAATCTGCCAATATCTCCTAAACTACAATAGCCAGGAATACGCCGATAGGCTCATTCGACGTAACTTTTCACTTGCCACACTCTGGTAACGGAGTTGTAACTGTAGGCTCTCGGGAACATAGAGAAATCTTGGTTTATTTGAACTTTTCATAAATTTTCATACCCCCCAAAATGGCTAAATCTGCCAATATCTCCTAAACTACAATAGCCAGGAATACGCCCATAGGCTCATTCGACGTAACTTTTGAATTGCTACACTCTGGTAGCGGAGTTGTAACTGTAGGCCCCCGGGAACATAGAGAAATCTTGGTGTAATTGAACTTTTCATAAATTTTCATACCCCCCAAAATGGCTAAATCTGCCAATATCTCCTAAACTACAATAGCCAGGAATACGCCGATAGGCTCATTCGACGTAACTTTTGAATTGCTACACTCTGGTAGCGGAGTTGTAACTGTAGGCCCTCGGGAACATAGAGAAATCTTGGTTTCATTGAACTTTTCATAAATTTTCATACCCCCCAAAATGGCTAAATCTGCCAATATCTCCTAAACTACAATAGCCAGGAATACGCCGATAGGCTCATTCGACGTAACTTTTGAATTGCTACACTCTGGTAACGGAGTTGTAACTGTAGGCCCTCGGGAACATAGAGAAATCTTGGTTTATTTGAACTTTTCATAAATTTTCATACCCCCCCAAAATGGCTAAATCTGCAAATATCTCCTAAACTACAATAGCCAGGAATACGCCCATAGGCTCATTCGACGTAACTTTTGAATTGCTACACTCTGGTAGCGGAGTTGTAACTGTAGGCCCTCGGGAACATAGAGAAATCTTGGTTTAATTGAACTTTTCATAAATTTTCATACCCCCCAAAATGGCTAAATCTGCCAATATCTCCTAAACTACAATAGCCAGGAATACGCCGATAGCCTCATTCGACGTAACTTTTGAATTGCTACACTCTGGTAACATAGTTGTAACTGTAGGCCCTCGGGAACATAGAGAAATCTTGGTTTAATTGAACTTTTCATAAATTTTCATACCCCACAAAATGGCTAAATCTGCCAATATCTCCTAAACTACAATAGCCAGGAATACGCCGATAGGCTCATTCGACGTAACTTTTGAATTGCTACAATCTGGTAGCGGAGTTGTAACTGTAGGCCCTCGGGAACATAGAGAAACCTTGGTGTAATTGAACTTTTCATAAATTTTCATACCCCCCAAAATGGCTAAATCTGCCAATATCTCCTAAACTACAATAGCCAGGAATACGCCGATAGGCTCATTCGACGTAACTTTTGAATTGCTACAATCTGGTAGCGGAGTTGTAACTGTAGGCCCTCGGGAACATAGAGAAATCTTGGTGTAATTGAACTTTTCATAAATTTTCATACCCCCCAAAATGGCTAAATCTGCCAATATCTCCTAAACTACAATAGCCAGGAATACGCCGATAGGCTCATTCGACGTAACTTTTGAATTGCTACAATCTGGTAGCGGAGTTGTAACTGTAGGCCCTCGGGAACATAGAGAAATCTTGGTGTAATTGAACTTTTCATAAATTTTCATACCCCCCAAAATGGCTAAATCTGCCAATATCTCCTAAACTACAATAGCCAGGAATACGCCGATAGGCTCATTCGACGTAACTTTTGAATTGCTACAATCTGGTAGCGGAGTTGTAACTGTAGGCCCTCGGGAACATAGAGAAATCTTGGTGTAATTGAACTTTTCATAAATTTTCATACCCCCAAAATGGCTAAATCTGCCAATATCTCCTAAACTACAATAGCCATGAATACGCCGATTAGCTCATTCGACGTAACTTTTGAATTGCTACAATCTGGTAGCGGAGTTGTAACTGTAGGCCCTCGGGAACATAGAGAAATCTTAGGATAATTGAACTTTTCATAAATTTTCATACCCCCAAAATGGCTAAATCTGCCAATATCTCCTAAACTACAATAGCCAGGAATACGCCGATAGGCTCATTCGACGTAACTTTTGAATTGCTACAATCTGGTAGCGGAGTTGTAACTGTAGGCCCTCGGGAACATAGAGAAATCTTGGTGTAATTGAACTTTTCATAAATTTTCATAACCCCCAAAATGGCTAAATCTGTTAATATCTCCTAAACTACAATAGCCAGGAATATGCCGATAGGCTCATTCGACGTAACTTTTGAATTGCTACAATCTGGTAGCGGAGTTCTAACTGTAGGCCCTCGGGAACATAGAGAAATCTTGGTGTAATTGAACTTTTCATAAATTTTCATACCCCCCAAAATGGCTAAATCTGCCAATATCTCCTAAACTACAATAGCCAGGAATACGCCGATAGGCTCATTCGACGTAACTTTTGAATTGCTACAATCTGGTAGTGGAGTTGTAACTGTAGGCCCTCGGGAACATAGAGAAATCTTGGTGTAATTGAACTATTCATAAATTTTCATACCCTCCAAAATGGCTAAATCTGCCAATATCTCCTAAACTACAATAGCCAGGAATACGCCGATAGGCTCATTCGACGTAACTTTTGAATTGCTACAATCTGGTAGCGGAGTTGTAACTGTAGGCCCTCGGGAACATCGAGAAATCTTGGTGTAATTGAACTTTTCATAAATTTTCATACCCCCCAAAATGGCTAAATCTGCCAATATTTCCTAAACTACAATAGCCAGGAATACGCCGATAGGCTCATTCGACGTAACTTTTGAATTGCTACAATCTGGTAGCGGAGTTGTAACTGTAGGCCTTCGGGAACATAGAGAAATCTTGGTGTAATTGAACTTTTCATAAATTTTCATACCCCCCAAAATGGCTAAATCTGCCAATATCTCCTAAACAACAATAGCCAGGAATACGCCGATATGCTCATTCGACGTAACTTTTGAATTGCTACAATCTGGTAGCGGAGTTGTAACTGTAGGCCCTCGGGAACATAGAGAAATCTTGGTGTAATTGAACTTTTCATAAATTTTCATACCCCCCAAAATGGCTAAATCTGTTAATATCTCCTAAACTACAATAGCCAGGAATACGCCGATAGGCTCATTCGACGTAACTTTTGAATTGCTACAATCTGGTAGCGGAGTTCTAACTGTAGGCCCTCGGGAACATAGAGAAATCTTTGTGTAATTGAACTTTTCATAAATTTTCATACCCCCCAAAATGGCTAAATCTGCCAATATCTCCTAAACTACAATAGCCAGGAATACGCCGATAGGCTCATTCGACGTAACTTTTGAATTGCTACAATCTGGTAGCGGAGTTGTAACTGTAGGCCCTCGGGAACATAGAGAAATCTTGGTGTAATTGAACTATTCATAAATTTTCATACCCTCCAAAATGGCTAAATCTGCCAATATCTCCTAAACTACAATAGCCAGGAATACGCCGATAGGCTCATTCGACGTAACTTTTGAATTGCTACAATCTGGTAGCGGAGTTGTAACTGTAGGCCCTCGGGAACATCGAGAAATCTTGGTGTAATTGAACTTTTCATAAATTTTCATACCCCCCAAAATGGCTAAATCTGCCAATATTTCCTAAACTACAATAGCCAGGAATACGCCGATAGGCTCATTCGACGTAACTTTTGAATTGCTACAATCTGGTAGCGGAGTTGTAACTGTAGGCCCTCGGGAACATAGAGAAATCTTGGTGTAATTGAACTTTTCATAAATTTTCATACCCCCCAAAATGGCTAAATCTGCCAATATCTCCTAAACTACAATAGCCATGAATACGCCGATTAGCTCATTCGACGTAACTTTCGAATTGCTACAATCTGGTAGCGGAGTTGTAACTGTAGGCCCTCGGGAACATAGAGAAATCTTAGGATAATTGAACTTTTCATAAATTTTCATACCCCCAAAATGGCTAAATCTGCCAATATCTCCTAAAGTACAATAGCCAGGAATACGCCGATAGGCTCATTCGACGTAACTTTTAAATTGCTACAATCTGGTAGCGGAGTTGTAACTGTAGGCCCTCGGGAACATAGAGAAATCTTGGTGTAATTGAACTTTTCATAAATTTTCATACCCCCCAAAATGGCTAAATCTGTTAATATCTCCTAAACTACAATAGCCAGGAATATGCCGATAGGCTCATTCGACGTAACTTTTGAATTGCTACAATCTGGTAGCGGAGTTCTAACTGTAGGCCCTCGGGAACATAGAGAAATCTTGGTGTAATTGAACTTTTCATAAATTTTCATACCCCCAAAAATGGCTAAATCTGCCAATATCTCCTAAACTACAATAGCCAGGAATACGCCGATAGGCTCATTCGACGTAACTTTTGAATTGCTACAATCTGGTAGCGGAGTTGTAACTGTAGGCCCTCGGGAACATAGAGAAATCTTGGTGTAATTAAACTATTCATAAATTTTCATACCCTCCAAAATGGCTAAATCTGCCAATATCTCCTAAACTACAATAGCCAGGAATACGCCGATAGGCTCATTCGACGTAACTTTTGAATTGCTACAATCTGGTAGCGGAGTTGTAACTGTAGGCCCTCGGGAACATCGAGAAATCTTGGTGTAATTGAACTTTTCATAAATTTTCATACCCCCCAAAATGGCTAAATCTGCCAATATTTCCTAAACTACAATAGCCAGGAATACGCCGATAGGCTCATTCGACGTAACTTTTGAATTGCTACAATCTGGTAGCGGAGTTGTAACTGTAGGCCTTCGGGAACATAGAGAAATCTTGGTGTAATTGAACTTTTCATAAATTTTCATACCCCCCAAAATGGCTAAATCTGCCAATATCTCCTAAACAACAATAGCCAGGAATACGCCGATATGCTCATTCGACGTAACTTTTGAATTGCTACAATCTGGTAGCGGAGTTGTAACTGTAGGCCCTCGGGAACATAGAGAAATCTTGGTGTAATTGAACTTTTCATAAATTTTCATACCCCCCAAAATGGCTAAATCTGTTAATATCTCCTAAACTACAATAGCCAGGAATACGCCGATAGGCTCATTCGACGTAACTTTTGAATTGCTACAATCTGGTAGCGGAGTTCTAACTGTAGGCCCTCGGGAACATAGAGAAATCTTTGTGTAATTGAACTTTTCATAAATTTTCATACCCCCCAAAATGGCTAAATCTGCCAATATCTCCTAAACTACAATAGCCAGGAATACGCCGATAGGCTCATTCGACGTAACTTTTGAATTGCTACAATCTGGTAGCGGAGTTGTAACTGTAGGCCCTCGGGAACATAGAGAAATCTTGGTGTAATTGAACTATTCATAAATTTTCATACCCTCCAAAATGGCTAAATCTGCCAATATCTCCTAAACTACAATAGCCAGGAATACGCCGATAGGCTCATTCGACGTAACTTTTGAATTGCTACAATCTGGTAGCGGAGTTGTAACTGTAGGCCCTCGGGAACATCGAGAAATCTTGGTGTAATTGAACTTTTCATAAATTTTCATACCCCCCAAAATGGCTAAATCTGCCAATATTTCCTAAACTACAATAGCCAGGAATACGCCGATAGGCTCATTCGACGTAACTTTTGAATTGCTACAATCTGGTAGCGGAGTTGTAACTGTAGGCCCTCGGGAACATAGAGAAATCTTGGTGTAATTGAACTTTTCATAAATTTTCATACCCCCCAAAATGGCTAAATCTGCCAATATCTCCTAAACTACAATAGCCATGAATACGCCGATTAGCTCATTCGACGTAACTTTCGAATTGCTACAATCTGGTAGCGGAGTTGTAACTGTAGGCCCTCGGGAACATAGAGAAATCTTAGGATAATTGAACTTTTCATAAATTTTCATACCCCCAAAATGGCTAAATCTGCCAATATCTCCTAAAGTACAATAGCCAGGAATACGCCGATAGGCTCATTCGACGTAACTTTTAAATTGCTACAATCTGGTAGCGGAGTTGTAACTGTAGGCCCTCGGGAACATAGAGAAATCTTGGTGTAATTGAACTTTTCATAAATTTTCATACCCCCCAAAATGGCTAAATCTGTTAATATCTCCTAAACTACAATAGCCAGGAATATGCCGATAGGCTCATTCGACGTAACTTTTGAATTGCTACAATCTGGTAGCGGAGTTCTAACTGTAGGCCCTCGGGAACATAGAGAAATCTTGGTGTAATTGAACTTTTCATAAATTTTCATACCCCCAAAAATGGCTAAATCTGCCAATATCTCCTAAACTACAATAGCCAGGAATACGCCGATAGGCTCATTCGACGTAACTTTTGAATTGCTACAATCTGGTAGCGGAGTTGTAACTGTAGGCCCTCGGGAACATAGAGAAATCTTGGTGTAATTAAACTATTCATAAATTTTCATACCCTCCAAAATGGCTAAATCTGCCAATATCTCCTAAACTACAATAGCCAGGAATACGCCGATAGGCTCATTCGACGTAACTTTTGAATTGCTACAATCTGGTAGCGGAGTTGTAACTGTAGGCCCTCGGGAACATCGAGAAATCTTGGTGTAATTGAACTTTTCATAAATTTTCATACCCCCCAAAATGGCTGAATCTGCCAATATTTCCTAAACTACAATAGCCAGGAATACGCCGATAGGCTCATTCGACGTAACTTTTGAATTGCTACAATCTGGTAGCGGAGTTGTAACTGTAGGCCTTCGGGAACATAGAGAAATCTTGGTGTAATTGAACTTTTCATAAATTTTCATACCCCCCAAAATGGCTAAATCTGCCAATATCTCCTAAACTACAATAGCCAGGAATACGCCGATATGCTCATTCGACGTAACTTTTGAATTGCTACAATCTGGTAGCGGAGTTGTAACTGTAGGCCCTCGGGAACATAGAGAAATCTTGGTGTAATTGAACTTTTCATAAATTTTCATACCCCCCAAAATGGCTAAATCTGTTAATATCTCCTAAACTACAATAGCCAGGAATACGCCGATAGGCTCATTCGACGTAACTTTTGAATTGCTACAATCTGGTAGCGGAGTTCTAACTGTAGGCCCTCGGGAACATGGAGAAATCTTGGTGTAATTGATCTTTTTATAAATTTTCATACCCCCCAAAATGGCTAAATCTGCCAATATCTCCTAAACTACAATAGCCAGGAATACGCCGATAGGCTCATTCGACGTAACTTTTGAATTGCTACAATCTGGTAGCGGAGTTGTAACTGTAGGCCCTCGGGAACATCGAGAAATCTTGGTGTAATTGAACTTTTCATAAATTTTCATACCCCCCAAAATGGCCTAATCTGCCAATATTTCCTAAACTACAATAGCCAGGAATACGCCGATAGGCTCATTCGACGTAACTTTTGAATTGCTACAATCTGGTAGCGGAGTTGTAACTGTAGGCCCTCGGGAACATAGAGAAATCTTGGTGTAATTGAACTTTTCATAAATTTTCATACCCACCAAAATGGCTAAATCTGCCAATATCTCCTAAACTACAATAGCCATGAATACGCCGATTAGCTCATTCGACGTAACTTTTGAATTGCTACAATCTGGTAGCGGAGTTGTAACTGTAGGCCCTCGGGAACATAGAGAAATCTTGGGATAATTGAACTTTTCATAAATTTTCATACCCCCCAAAATGGCTAAATCTGCCAATATCTCCTAAACTACAATAGCCAGGAATACGCCGATAGGCTCATTCGACGTAACTTTTGAATTGCTACAATCTGGTAGCGGAGTTGTAACTGTAGGCCCTCGGGAACATAGAGAAATCTTGGTGTAATTGAACTTTTCATAAATTTTCATACCCCCCAAAATGGCTAAATCTGTTAATATCTCCTAAACTACAATAGCCAGGAATACGCCGATAGGCTCATTCGACGTAACTTTTGAATTGCTACAATCTGATGGCGGAGTTCTAACTGTAGGCCCTCGGGAACATAGAGAAATCTTGGTGTAATTGAACTTTTCATAAATTTTCATACCCCCCAAAATGGCTAAATCTGCCAATATCTCCTAAACTACAATAGCCAGGAATACGCCGATAGGCTCATTCGACGTAACTTTTGAATTGCTACAATCTGGTAGGGGAGTTGTAACTGTAGACCCTCGGGAACATAGAGAAATCTTGGTGTAATTGAACTTTTCATAAATTTTCATACCCCCCAAAATGGCTAAATCTGTTAATATCTCCTAAACTACAATAGCCAGGAATACGCCGATAGGCTCATTCGACGTAACTTTTGAATTGCTACAATCTGGTAGCGGAGTTCTAACTGTAGGCCCTCGGGAACATAGAGAAATCTTGGTGTAATTGAACTTTTCATAAATTTTCCTACCCCCCAAAATGGCTAAATCTGCCAATATCTCCTAAACTACAATAGCCAGGAATACGCCGATAGGCTCATTCGACGTAACTTTTGAATTGCTACAATCTGGTAGCGGAGTTGTAACTGTAGGCCCTCGGGAACATCGAGAAATCTTGGTGTAATTGAACTTTTCATAAATTTTCATACCCCCCAAAATGGCCTAATCTGCCAATATTTCCTAAACTACAATAGCCAGGAATACGCCGATAGGCTCATTCGACGTAACTTTTGAATTGCTACAATCTGGTAGCGGAGTTGTAACTGTAGGCCCTCGGGAACATAGAGAAATCTTGGTGTAATTGAACTTTTCATAAATTTTCATACCCCCCAAAATGGCTAAATCTGCCAACATCTCCTAAACTACAATAGCCATGAATACGCCGATTAGCTCATTCGACGTAACTTTTGAATTGCTACAATCTGGTAGCGGAGTTGTAACTGTAGGCCCTCGGGAACATAGAGAAATCTTGGGATAATTGAACTTTTCATAAATTTTCATACCCCCCAAAATGGCTAAATCTGCCAATATCTCCTAAACTACAATAGCCAGGAATACGCCGATAGGCTCATTCGACGTAACTTTTGAATTGCTACAATCTGGTAGCGGAGTTGTAACTGTAGGCCCTCGGGAACATAGAGAAATCTTGGTGTAATTGAACTTTTCATAAATTTTCATACCCCCCAAAATGGCTAAATCTGTTAATATCTCCTAAACTACAATAGCAAGGAATACGCCGATAGGCTCATTCGACGTAAATTTTGAATTGCTACAATCTGGTAGCGGAATTCTAACTGTAGGCCCTCGGGAACATAGAGAAATCTTGGTGTAATTGAACTTTTCATAAATTTTCATACCCCCCAAAATGGCTAAATCTGCCAATATCTCCTAAACTACAATAGCCAGGAACACGCCGATAGGCTCATTCGACGTAACTTTTGAATTGCTACAATCTGGTAGGGGAGTTGTAACTGTAGGCCCTCGGGAACATAGAGAAATCTTGGTGTAATTGAACTTTTCATAAATTTTCATACCCCCCAAAATGGCTAAATCTGCCAATATCTCCTAAACTACAATAGCCAGGAATACGCCGATAGGCTCATTCGACGTAGCTTTTGAATTGCTACAATCTGGTAGCGGAGTTGTAACTGTAGGCCCTCGGGAACATAGAGAAATCTTGGTGTAATTGAACTTTTCATAAATTTTCATACCCCCCAAAATCGCTAAATCTGTCAATATCTCCTAAACTACTATAGCCAGGAATACGCCGATAGGCTCATTCGACGTAACTTTTAAATTGCTACAATCTGGTGGCGGAGTTGTAACTGTAGGCCCTCGGGAACATAGAGAAATCTTGGTGTAATTGAACTTTTCATAAATTTTCATACCCCCCAAAATGGCTAAATCTGTCAATATCTCCTAAACTACAATAGCCATGAATACGCCGATTAGCTCATTCGACGTAACTTTTGAATTGCTACAATCTGGTAGCGGAGTTGTAACTGTAGGCCCTCGGGAACATAGAGAAATCTTGGGATAATTGAACTTTTCATAAATTTTCATACCCCCCAAAATGGCTAAATCTGCCAATATCTCCTAAACTACAATAGCCAGGAATACGCCGATAGGCTCATTCGACGTAACTTTTGAATTGCTACAATCTGGTACCGGAGTTGTAACTGTAGGCCCTCGGGAACATAGAGAAATCTTGGTGTAATTGAACTTTTCATAAATTTTCATACCCCCCAAAATGGCTAAATCTGCCAATATCTCCTAAACTACAATAGCCATGAATACGCCGATTAGCTCATTCGACGTAACTTTTGAATTGCTACAATCTGGTAGCGGAGTTGTAACTGTAGGCCCTCGGGAACATAGAGAAATCTTGGCATAATTGAACTTTTCATAAATTTTCATACCCCCCAAAATGGCTAAATCTGCCAATATCTCCTAAACTACAATAGCCATGAATACGCCGATTAGCTCATTCGACGTAACTTTTGAATTGCTACAATCTGGTAGCGGAGTTGTAACTGTAGGCCCTCGGGAACATAGAGAAATCTTGGCATAATTGAACTTTTCATAAATTTTCATACCCCCCAAAATGGCTAAATCTGCCAATATCTCCTAAACTACAATAGCCATGAATACGCCGATTAGCTCATTCGACGTAACTTTTGAATTGCTACAATCTGGTAGCGGAGTTGTAACTGTAGGCCCTCGGGAACATGGAGAAATCTTGGTGTAATTGAACTTTTCATAAATTTTCATACCCTCCAAAATGGCTAAATCTGCCAATATCTCCTAAACTACAATAGCCATGAATACGCCGATTAGCTCATTCGACGTAACTTTTGAATTGCTACACTCTGGTAGCGGAGTTGTAACTGTAGGCCCTCGGGAACATAGAGAAATCTTGGTTTATTTGAACTTTTCATAAATTTTCATACCCCCCAAAACGGCTAAATCTGCCAATATCTCCTAAACTACAATAGCCAGGAATACGCCGATAGGCTCATTCGACGTAACTTTTGAATTGCTACAATCTGGTAGCGGAGTTGTAACTGTAGGCCCTCGGGAACATAGAGAAATCTTGGTGTAATTGAACATTTCATAAATTTTCATACCCCCCAAAATGGCTAAATCTGCCAATATCTCCGAAACTACAATAGCCAGGAATACGCCAATAGTCTCATTCGACGTAACTTTTGAATTGCTACACTCTGGTAGCGGAGTTGTAACTGTAGGCCCTCGGGAACATAGAGAAATCTTGGTTTATTTGAACTTTTCATAAATTTTCATACCCCCCAAAATGGCTAAATCTGCCAATATCTCCTAAACTACAATAGCCAGGAATACGCCGATAGGCTCATTCGACGTAACTTTTGAATTGCTACACTCTGGTAGCGGAGTTGTAACTGTAGGCCCTCGGGAACATAGAGAAATCTTGGTTTAATTGAACTTTTCATAAATTTTCATACCCCCAAAATGGCTAAATCTGCCAATATCTCCTAAACTACAATAGCCAGGTATACGCCGATAGGCTCATTCGACGTAACTTTTGAATTGCTACAATCTGGTAGCGGAGTTGTAACTGTAGGCCCTCGGGAACATCGAGAAATCTTGGTGTAATTGAACTTTTCATAAATTTTCATACCCCCCAAAATGGCCTAATCTGCCAATATTTCCTAAACTACAATAGCCAGGAATACGCCGATAGGCTCATTCGACGTAACTTTTGAATTGCTACAATCTGGTAGCGGAGTTGTAACTGTAGGCCCTCGGGAACATAGAGAAATCTTGGTGTAATTGAACTTTTCATAAATTTTCATACCCCCCAAAATGGCTAAATCAGCCAACATCTCCTAAACTACAATAGCCATGAATACGCCGATTAGCTCATTCGACGTAACTTTTGAATTGCTACAATCTGGTAGCGGAGTTGTAACTGTAGGCCCTCGGGAACATAGAGAAATCTTGGGATAATTGAACTTTTCATAAATTTTCATACCCCCCAAAATGGCTAAATCTGCCAATATCTCCTAAACTACAATAGCCAGGAATACGCCGATAGGCTCATTCGACGTAACTTTTGAATTGCTACAATCTGGTAGCGGAGTTGTAACTGTAGGCCCTCGGGAACATAGAGAAATCTTGGTGTAATTGAACTTTTCATAAATTTTCATACCCCCCAAAATGGCTAAATCAGCCAACATCTCCTAAACTACAATAGCCATGAATACGCCGATTAGCTCATTCGACGTAACTTTTGAATTGCTACAATCTGGTAGCGGAGTTGTAACTGTAGGCCCTCGGGAACATAGAGAAATCTTGGGATAATTGAACTTTTCATAAATTTTCATACCCCCCAAAATGGCCTAATCTGCCAATATTTCCTAAACTACAATAGCCAGGAATACGCCGATAGGCTCATTCGACGTAACTTTTGAATTGCTACAATCTGGTAGCGGAGTTGTAACTGTAGGCCCTCGGGAACATAGAGAAATCTTGGTGTAATTGAACTTTTCATAAATTTTCATACCCCCCAAAATGGCTAAATCTGCCAACATCTCCTAAACTACAATAGCCATGAATACGCCGATTAGCTCATTCGACGTAACTTTTGAATTGCTACAATCTGGTAGCGGAGTTGTAACTGTAGGCCCTCGGGAACATAGAGAAATCTTGGGATAATTGAACTTTTCATAAATTTTCATACCCCCCAAAATGGCTAAATCTGCCAATATCTCCTAAACTACAATAGCCAGGAATACGCCGATAGGCTCATTCGACGTAACTTTTGAATTGCTACAATCTGGTAGCGGAGTTGTAACTGTAGGCCCTCGGGAACATAGAGAAATCTTGGTGTAATTGAACTTTTCATAAATTTTCATACCCCCCAAAATGGCTAAATCTGTTAATATCTCCTAAACTACAATAGCAAGGAATACGCCGATAGGCTCATTCGACGTAAATTTTGAATTGCTACAATCTGGTAGCGGAATTCTAACTGTAGGCCCTCGGGAACATAGAGAAATCTTGGTGTAATTGAACTTTTCATAAATTTTCATACCCCCCAAAATGGCTAAATCTGCCAATATCTCCTAAACTACAATAGCCAGGAACACGCCGATAGGCTCATTCGACGTAACTTTTGAATTGCTACAATCTGGTAGGGGAGTTGTAACTGTAGGCCCTCGGGAACATAGAGAAATCTTGGTGTAATTGAACTTTTCATAAATTTTCATACCCCCCAAAATGGCTAAATCTGCCAATATCTCCTAAACTACAATAGCCAGGAATACGCCGATAGGCTCATTCGACGTAGCTTTTGAATTGCTACAATCTGGTAGCGGAGTTGTAACTGTAGGCCCTCGGGAACATAGAGAAATCTTGGTGTAATTGATCTTTTCATAAATTTTCATACCCCCCAAAATCGCTAAATCTGTCAATATCTCCTAAACTACTATAGCCAGGAATACGCCGATAGGCTCATTCGACGTAACTTTTAAATTGCTACAATCTGGTAGCGGAGTTGTAACTGTAGGCCCTCGGGAACATAGAGAAATCTTGGTGTAATTGAACTTTTCATAAATTTTCATACCCCCCAAAATGGCTAAATCTGCCAATATCTCCTAAACTACAATAGCCATGAATACGCCGATTAGCTCATTCGACGTAACTTTTGAATTGCTACAATCTGGTAGCGGAGTTGTAACTGTAGGCCCTCGGGAACATAGAGAAATCTTGGGATAATTGAACTTTTCATAAATTTTCATACCCCCCAAAATGGCTAAATCTGCCAATATCTCCTAAACTACAATAGCCAGGAATACGCCGATAGGCTCATTCGACGTAACTTTTGAATTGCTACAATCTGGTACCGGAGTTGTAACTGTAGGCCCTCGGGAACATAGAGAAATCTTGGTGTAATTGAACTTTTCATAAATTTTCATACCCCCCAAAATGGCTAAATCTGCCAATATCTCCTAAACTACAATAGCCATGAATACGCCGATTAGCTCATTCGACGTAACTTTTGAATTGCTACAATCTGGTAGCGGAGTTGTAACTGTAGGCCCTCGGGAACATAGAGAAATCTTGGCATAATTGAACTTTTCATAAATTTTCATACCCCCCAAAATGGCTAAATCTGCCAATATCTCCTAAACTACAATAGCCATGAATACGCCGATTAGCTCATTCGACGTAACTTTTGAATTGCTACAATCTGGTAGCGGAGTTGTAACTGTAGGCCCTCGGGAACATAGAGAAATCTTGGCATAATTGAACTTTTCATAAATTTTCATACCCCCCAAAATGGCTAAATCTGCCAATATCTCCTAAACTACAATAGCCATGAATACGCCGATTAGCTCATTCGACGTAACTTTTGAATTGCTACAATCTGGTAGCGGAGTTGTAACTGTAGGCCCTCGGGAACATGGAGAAATCTTGGTGTAATTGAACTTTTCATAAATTTTCATACCCTCCAAAATGGCTAAATCTGCCAATATCTCCTAAACTACAATAGCCATGAATACGCCGATTAGCTCATTCGACGTAACTTTTGAATTGCTACACTCTGGTAGCGGAGTTGTAACTGTAGGCCCTCGGGAACATAGAGAAATCTTGGTTTATTTGAACTTTTCATAAATTTTCATACCCCCCAAAACGGCTAAATCTGCCAATATCTCCTAAACTACAATAGCCAGGAATACGCCGATAGGCTCATTCGACGTAACTTTTGAATTGCTACAATCTGGTAGCGGAGTTGTAACTGTAGGCCCTCGGGAACATAGAGAAATCTTGGTGTAATTGAACATTTCATAAATTTTCATACCCCCCAAAATGGCTAAATCTGCCAATATCTCCGAAACTACAATAGCCAGGAATACGCCAATAGTCTCATTCGACGTAACTTTTGAATTGCTACACTCTGGTAGCGGAGTTGTAACTGTAGGCCCTCGGGAACATAGAGAAATCTAGGTTTATTTGAACTTTTCATAAATTTTCATACCCCCCAAAATGGCTAAATCTGCCAATATCTCCTAAACTACAATAGCCAGGAATACGCCGATAGGCTCATTCGACGTAACTTTTGAATTGCTACACTCTGGTAGCGGAGTTGTAACTGTAGGCCCTCGGGAACATAGAGAAATCTTGGTTTAATTGAACTTTTCATAAATTTTCATACCCCCCAAAATGGCTAAATCTGCCAATATCTCCTAAACTACAATAGCCAGGAATACGCCGATAGGCTCATTCGACGTAACTTTTGAATTGCTACAATCTGGTAGCGGAGTTGTAACTGTAGGCCCTCGGGAACATCGAGAAATCTTGGTGTAATTGAACTTTTCATAAATTTTCATACCCCCCAAAATGGCCTAATCTGCCAATATTTCCTAAACTACAATAGCCAGGAATACGCCGATAGGCTCATTCGACGTAACTTTTGAATTGCTACAATCTGGTAGCGGAGTTGTAACTGTAGGCCCTCGGGAACATAGAGAAATCTTGGTGTAATTGAACTTTTCATAAATTTTCATACCCCCCAAAATGGCTAAATCAGCCAACATCTCCTAAACTACAATAGCCATGAATACGCCGATTAGCTCATTCGACGTAACTTTTGAATTGCTACAATCTGGTAGCGGAGTTGTAACTGTAGGCCCTCGGGAACATAGAGAAATCTTGGGATAATTGAACTTTTCATAAATTTTCATACCCCCCAAAATGGCTAAATCTGCCAATATCTCCTAAACTACAATAGCCAGGAATACGCCGATAGGCTCATTCGACGTAACTTTTGAATTGCTACAATCTGGTAGCGGAGTTGTAACTGTAGGCCCTCGGGAACATAGAGAAATCTTGGTGTAATTGAACTTTTCATACATTTTCATACCCCTCAAAATGGCTAAATCTGTTAATATCTCCTAAACTACAATAGCAAGGAATACGCCGATAGGCTCATTCGACGTAAATTTTGAATTGCTACAATCTGGTAGCGGAGTTCTAACTGTAGGCCCTCGGGAACATAGAGAAATTTTGGTGTAATTGAACTTTTCATAAATTTTCATACCCCCCAAAATGGCTAAATCTGCCAATCTCTCCTAAACTACAATAGCCAGGAATACGCCGATAGGCTCATTCGACGTAACTTTTGAATTGCTACAATCTGGTAGGGGAGTTGTAACTGTAGGCCCTCGGGAACATAGAGAAATCTTGGTGTAATTGAACTTTTCATAAATTTTCATACCCCCTAAAATGGCTAAATCTGCCAATATCTCCTAAACTACAATAGCCATGAATACGCCGATTAGCTCATTCGACGTAACTTTTGAATTGCTACAATCTGGTAGCGGAGTTGTAACTGTAGGCCCTCGGGAACATAGAGAAATCTTGGGATAATTGAACTTTTCATAAATTTTCATACCCCCCAAAATGGCTAAATCTGCCAATATCTCCTAAACTACAATAGCCAGGAATACGCCGATAGGCTCATTCGACGTAACTTTTGAATTGCTACAATCTGGTAGCGGAGTTCTAACTGTAGGCCCTCGGGAACATAGAGAAATCTTGGTGTAATTGAACTTTTCATAAATTTTCATACCCCCCAAAATGGCTAAATCTGCCAATATCTCCTAAACTACAATAGCCAGGAATACGCCGATAGGCTCATTCGACGTAACTTTTGAATTGCTACAATCTGATAGCGGAGTTGTAACTGTAGGCCCTCGGGAACATAGAGAAATCTTGGTGTAATTGAACTTTTCATAAATTTTCATACCCCCCAAAATGGCTAAATCTGCCAATATCTCCTAAACTACAATAGCCAGGAATACGCCGATAGGCTCATTCGACGTAACTTTTGAATTGCTACAATCTGGTAGGGGAATTGTAACTGTAGGCCCTCGGGAACATAGAGAATTCTTGGTGTAATTGAACTTTTCATAAATTTTCATACCCCCCAAAATGGCTAAATCTGTTAATATCTCCTAAACTACAATAGCCAGGAATACGCCGATAGGCTCATTCGACGTAACTTTTGAATTGCTACAATCTGGTAGCGGAGTTCTAACTGTAGGCCCTCGGGAACATAGAGAAATCTTGGTGTAATTGAACTTTTCATAAATTTTCATACCCCCCGAAATGGCTAAATCTGCCAATATCTCCTAAACTACAATAGCCAGGAATACCCCGATAGGCTCATTCGACGTAACTTTTGAATTGCTACAATCTGGTAGCGGAGTTGTAACTGTAGGCCCTCGGGAACATCGAGAAATCTTGGTGTAATTGAACTTTTCATAAATTCTCATACCCCCCAAAATGGCCTAATCTGCCAATATTTCCTAAACTACAATAGCCAGGAATACGCCGATAGGCTCATTCGACGTAACTTTTGAATTGCTACAATCTGGTAGCGGAGTTGTAACTGTAGGCCCTCGGGAACATAGAGAAATCTTGGTGTAATTGAACTTTTCATAAATTTTCATACCCCCCAAAATGGCTAAATCTGCCAACATCTCCTAAACTACAATAGCCATGAATACGCCGATTAGCTCATTCGACGTAACTTTTGAATTGCTACAATCTGGTAGCGGAGTTGTAACTGTAGGCCCTCGGGAACATAGAGAAATCTTGGGATAATTGAACTTTTCATAAATTTTCATACCCCCCAAAATGGCTAAATCTGCCAATATCTCCTAAACTACAATAGCCAGGAATACGCCGATAGGCTCATTCGACGTAACTTTTGAATTGCTACAATCTGGTAGCGGAGTTGTAACTGTAGGCCCTCAGGAACATAGAGAAATCTTGGTGTAATTGAACTTTTCATAAATTTTCATACCCCCCAAAATGGCTAAATCTGCCAATATCTCCTAAACTACAATAGCCAGGAATACGCCGATAGGCTCATTCGACGTAACTTTTGAATTGCTACAATCTGGTAGGGGAGTTGTAACTGTAGGCCCTCGGGAACATAGAGAAATCTTGGTGTAATTGAACTTTTCATAAATTTTCATACCCCCCAAAATGGCTAAATCTGCCAATATCTCCTAAACTACAATAGCCAGGAATACGCCGATAGGCTCATTCGACGTAACTTTTAAATTGCTACAATCTGGTAGCGGAGTTGTAACTGTAGGCCCTCGGGAACATAGAGAAATCTTGGTGTAATTGAACTTTTCATAAATTTTCATACCCCCCAAAATGGCTAAATCTGCCAATATCTCCTAAACTACAATAGCCAGGAATACGCCGATAGGCTCATTCGACGTAAATTTTGAATTGCTACAATCTGGTAGCGGAGTTGTAACTGTAGGCCCTCGGGAACATAGATAAATCTTGGTGTAATTGAACTTTTCATAAATTTTCATACCCCCCAAAATGGCTAAATCTGCCAATATCTCCTAAACTACAATAGCCATGAATACGCCGATTAGCTCATTCGACGTAACTTTTGAATTGCTACAATCTGGTAGCGGAGTTGTAACTGTAGGCCCTCGGGAACATAGAGAAATCTTGGGATAATTGAACTTTTCATAAATTTTCATACCCCCCAAAATGGCTAAATCTGCCAATATCTCCTAAACTACAATAGCCATGAATACGCCGATTAGCTCATTCGACGTAACTTTTGAATTGCTACAATCTGGTAGCGGAGTTGTAACTGTAGGCCCTCGGGAACATAGAGAAATCTTGGGATAATTGAACTTTTCATAAATTTTCATACCCTCCAAAACGGCTAAATCTGCCAATATCTCCTAAACTACAATAGCCAGGAATACGCCGATAGGCTCATTCGACGTAACTTTTGAATTGCTACAATCTGGTAGCGGAGTTGTAACTGTAGGCCCTCGGGAACATAGAGAAATCTTGGTGTAATTGAACATTTCATAAATTTTCATACCCCCCAAAATGGCTAAATCTGCCAATATCTCCTAAACTACAATAGCCAGGAATACGCCAATAGTCTCATTCGACGTAACTTTTGAATTGCTACACTCTGGTAGCGGAGTTGTAACTGTAGGCCCTCGGGAACATAGAGAAATCTTGGTTTATTTGAACTTTTCATAAATTTTCATACCCCCCAAAATGGCTAAATCTGCCAATATCTCCTAAACTACAATAGCCAGGAATACGCCGATAGGCTCATTCGACGTAACTTTTGAATTGCTACACTCTGGTAGCGGAGTTGTAACTGTAGGCCCTCGGGAACATAGAGAAATCTTGGTTTAATTGAACTTTTCATAAATTTTCATACCCCCCAAAATGGCTAAATCTGCCAATATCTCCTAAACTACAATAGCCAGGAATACGCCGATAGGCTCATTCGACGTAACTTTTGAATTGCTACAATCTGGTAGCGGAGTTGTAACTGTAGGCCCTCGGGAACATAGAGAAATCTTGGTGTAATTGAACTTTTCATAAATTTTCATACCCCCCAAAATGGCTAAATCTGCCAACATCTCCTAAACTACAATAGCCATGAATACGCCGATTAGCTCATTCGACGTAACTTTTGAATTGCTACAATCTGGTAGCGGAGTTGTAACTGTAGGCCCTCGGGAACATAGAGAAATCTTGGGATAATTGAACTTTTCATAAATTTTCATACCCCCCAAAATGGCTAAATCTGCCAATATCTCCTAAACTACAATAGCCAGGAATACGCTGATAGGCTCATTCGACGTAACTTTTGAATTGCTACAATCTGGTAGCGGAGTTGTAACTGTAGTCCCTCGGGAACATAGAGAAATCTTGGTGTAATTGAACTTTTCATAAATTTTCATACCCCTCAAAATGGCTAAACTGTTAATATCTCCTAAACTACAATAGCAAGGAATACGCCGATAGGCTCATTCGACGTAAATTTTGAATTGCTACAATCTGGTAGCGGAGTTCTAACTGTAGGCCCTCGGGAACATAGAGAAATCTTGGTGTAATTGAACTTTTCATAAATTTTCATACCCCCCAAAATGGCTAAACCTGCCAATCTCTCCTAAACTACAATAGCCAGGAATACGCCGATAGGCTCATTCGACGTAACTTTTGAATTGCTACAATCTGGTAGGGGAGTTGTAACTGTAGGCCCTCGGGAACATAGAGAAATCTTGGTGTAATTGAACTTTTCATAAATTCTCATACCCCCCAAAATGGCCTAATCTGCCAATATTTCCTAAACTACAATAGCCAGGAATACGCCGATAGGCTCATTCGACGTAACTTTTGAATTGCTACAATCTGGTAGCGGAGTTGTAACTGTAGGCCCTCGGGAACATAGAGAAATCTTGGTGTAATTGAACTTTTCATAAATTTTCATACCCCCCAAAATGGCTAATTCTGCCAACATCTCCTAAACTACAATAGCCATGAATACGCCGATTAGCTCATTCGACGTAACTTTTGAATTGCTACAATCTGGTAGCGGAGTTGTAACTGTAGGCCCTCGGGAACATAGAGAAATCTTGGGATAATTGAACTTTTCATAAATTTTCATACCCCCCAAAATGGCTAAATCTGTTAATATCTCCTAAACTACAATAGCCAGGAATACGCCGATAGGCTCATTCGACGTAACTTTTGAATTGCTACAATCTGGTAGCGGAGTTGTAACTGTAGGCCCTCAGGAACATAGAGAAATCTTGGTGTAATTGAACTTTTCATAAATTTTCATACCCCCCAAAATGGCTAAATCTGCCAATATCTCCTAAACTACAATAGCCAGGAATACGCCGATAGGCTCATTCGACGTAACTTTTGAATTGCTACAATCTGGTAGGGGAGTTGTAACTGTAGGCCCTCGGGAACATAGAGAAATCTTGGTGTAATTGAACTTTTCATAAATTTTCATACCCCCCAAAATGGCTAAATCTGCCAATATCTCCTAAACTACAATAGCCAGGAATACGCCGATAGGCTCATTCGACGTAACTTTTGAATTGCTACAATCTGGTAGCGGATTTGTAACTGTAGGCCCTCGGGAACATAGAGAAATCTTGGTGTAATTGAACTTTTCATAAATTTTCATACCCCCCAAAATGGCTAAATCTGCCAATATCTCCTAAACTACTATAGCCAGGAATACGCCGATAGGCTCATTCGACGTAACTTTTAAATTGCTACAATCTGGTAGCGAAGTTGTAACTGTAGGCCCTCGGGAACATAGAGAAATCTTGGTGTAATTGAACTTTTCATAAATTTTCATACCCCCCAGAATGGCTAAATCTGCCAATATCTCCTAAACTACAATAGCCAGGAATACGCCGATAGGCTCATTCGACGTAAATTTTGAATTGCTACAATCTGGTAGCGGAGTTCTAACTGTAGGCCCTCGGGAACATAGAGAAATCTTGGTGTAATTGAACTTTTCATAAATTTTCATACCCCCAAAATGG
Source organism: Botryllus schlosseri (assembly GCF_051294905.1). Taxonomy (NCBI): domain Eukaryota; kingdom Metazoa; phylum Chordata; class Ascidiacea; order Stolidobranchia; family Styelidae; genus Botryllus; species Botryllus schlosseri. The sequence goes on along the minus strand of NC_137244.1, from coordinate 8,905,893 downwards.
CTAAATCTGCCAATATCTCCTAAACTACAATAGCCAGGAATACGCCGATAGGCTCATTCGACGTAACTTTTGAATTGCTACAATCTGGTACCGGAGTTGTAACTGTAGGCCCTCGGGAACATAGAGAAATCTTGGTGTAATTGAACTTTTCATAAATTTTCATACCCCCCAAAATGGCTAAATCTGCCAATATCTCCTAAACTACAATAGCCATGAATACGCCGATTAGCTCATTCGACGTAACTTTTGAATTGCTACAATCTGGTAGCGGAGTTGTAACTGTAGGCCCTCGGGAACATAGAGAAATCTTGGCATAATTGAACTTTTCATAAATTTTCATACCCCCCAAAATGGCTAAATCTGCCAATATCTCCTAAACTACAATAGCCAGGAATACGCCAATAGGCTCATTCGACGTAACTTTTGAATTGCTACACTCTGGTAGCGGAGTTGTAACTGTAGGCCCTCGGGAACATAGAGAAATCTTGGTTTATTTGAACTTTTCATAAATTTTCATACCCCCCAAAATGGCTAAATCTGCCAATATCTCCTAAACTACAATAGCCAGGAATACGCCGATAGTCTCATTCGACGTAACTTTTGAATTGCTACAATCTGGTAGCGGAGTTGTAACTGTAGGCCCTCGGGAACATAGAGAAATCTTGGTGTAATTGAACTTTTCATAAATTTTCATACCCCCCAAAATGGCTAAATCTGCCAATATCTCCTAAACTACAATAGCCAGGAATACGCCAATAGGCTCATTCGACGTAACTTTTGAATTGCTACACTCTGGTAGCGGAGTTGTAACTGTAGGCCCTCGGGAACATAGAGAAATCTTGGTTTATTTGAACTTTTCATAAATTTTCATACCCCCCAAAATGGCTAAATCTGCCAATATCTCCTAAACTACAATAGCCAGGAATACGCCGATAGGCTCATTCGACGTAACTTTTGAATTGCTACACTCTGGTAGCGGAGTTGTAACTGTAGGCCCTCGGGAACATAGAGAAATCTTGGTTTAATTGAACTTTTCATAAATTTTCATACCCCCCAAAATGGCTAAATCTGCCAATATCTCCTAAACTACAATAGCCAGCAATACGCCGATAGGCTCATTCGACGTAACTTTTGAATTGCTACACTCTGGTAGCGGAGTTGTAACTGTAGGCCCTCGGGAACATAGAGAAATCTTGGTTTAATTGAACTTTTCATAAATTTTCATACCCCCCAAAATGGCTAAATCTGCCAATATCTCCAAAACTACAATAGTCAGGAATACGCCGATAGGCTCATTCGACGTAACTTTTGAATTGCTACACTCTGGTAGCGGAGTTGTAACTGTAGGCCCTCGGGAACATAGAGAAATCTTGGTTTAATTGAACTTTTCATAAATTTTCATACCCCGCAAAATGGCTAAATCTGCCAATATCTCCCAAACTACAATAGCCAGGAATACGCCGATAGGCTCATTCGACGTAACTTTTTATTTGCTACAATCTGGTAGCGGAGTTGTAACTGTAGACCCTCGGGAACATAGAGAAATCTTGGTGTAATTGAACTTTTCATAAATTTTCATACCCCCCAAAATGGCTAAATCTGCCAATATCTCCTAAACTACAATAGCCAATAATACGCCGATAGGCTCATTCGACGTAACTTTTGAATTGCTACAATCTGGCAGGGAAGTTGTAACTGTAGGCCCTCGGGAACATAGAGAAATCTTGGTGTAATTGAACTTTTCATAAATTTTCATACCCCCCAAAATGGCTAAATCTGCCAATATCTCCTAAACTACAATAGCCAGGAATACGCCGATAGGCTCATTCGACGTAACTTTTGAATTGCTACAATCTGGTAGCGGAGTTGTAACTGTAGGCCCTCGGGAACATAGAGAAATCTTGGTGTAATTGAACTTTTCATAAATTTTCATACCCCCCAAAATGGCTAAATCTGCCAATATCTCCTAAACTACTATAGCCAGGAATACGCCGATAGGCTCATTCGACGTAACTTTTAAATTGCTACAATCTGGTAGCGGAGTTGTAACTGTAGGCCCTCGGGAACATAGAGAAATCTTGGTGTAATTGAACTTTTCATAAATTTTCATACCCCCCAAAATGGCTAAATCTGTTAATATCTCCTAAACTACAATAGCAAGGAATACGCCGATAGGCTTATTCGACGTAAATTTCGAATTGCTACAATCTGGTAGCGGAGTTCTAACTGTAGGCCCTCGGGAACATAGAGAAATCTTGGTGTAATTGAACTTTTCATAAATTTTCATACCCCCCTAAATGGCTAAATCTGCCAATATCTCCTAAACTACAATAGCCAGGAATACGCCGATAGGCTCATTCGACGTAACTTTTGAATTGCTACAATCTGGTACCGGAGTTGTAACTGTAGGCCCTCGGGAACATAGAGAAATCTTGGTGTAATTGAACTTTTCATAAATTTTCATACCCCCCAAAATGGCTAAATCTGCCAATATCTCCTAAACTACAATAGCCATGAATACGCCGATTAGCTCATTCGACGTAACTTTTGAATTGCTACAATCTGGTAGCGGAGTTGTAACTGTAGGCCCTCGGGAACATAGAGAAATCTTGGCATAATTGAACTTTTCATAAATTTTCATACCCCCCAAAATGGCTAAATCTGCCAATATCTCCTAAACTACGATAGCCAGGAATACGCCAATAGGCTCATTCGACGTAACTTTTGAATTGCTACACTCTGGTAGCGGAGTTGTAACTGTAGGCCCTCGGGAACATAGAGAAATCTTGGTTTATTTGAACTTTTCATAAATTTTCATACCCCTCAAAATGGCTAAATCTGCCAATATCTCCTAAACTACAATAGCCAGGAATACGCCGATAGGCTCATTCGACGTAACTTTTGAATTGCTACAATCTGGTAGCGGAGTTATAACTGTAGGCCCTCGGGAACATAGAGAAATCTTGGCACAATTGAACTTTTCATAAATTTTCATACCCCCCAAAATGGCTAAATCTGCCAATATCTCCTAAACTACGATAGCCAGGAATACGCCAATAGGCTCATTCGACGTAACTTTTGAATTGCTACACTCTGGTAGCGGAGTTGTAACTGTAGGCCCTCGGGAACATAGAGAAATTTTGGTTTATTTGAACTTTTCATAAATTTTCATACCCCCCAAAATGGCTAAATCTGCCAATATCTCCAAAACTACAATAGCCAGGAATACGCCGATAGGCTCATTCGACGTAACTTTTGAATTGCTACAATCTGGTAGCGGAGTTGTAACTGTAGGCCCTCGGGAACATAGAGAAATCTTGGTGTAATTGAACTTTTCATAAATTTTCATACCCCCCAAAATGGCTAAATCTGCCAATATCTCCTAAACTACAATAGCCAGGAATACGCCAATAGGCTCATTCGACGTAACTTTTGAATTGCTACACTCTGGTAGCGGAGTTGTAACTGTAGGCCCTCGGGAACATAGAGAAATCTGGGTTTATTTGAACTTTTCATAAATTTTCATACCCCCCAAAATGGCTAAATCTGCCAATATCTCCTAAACTACAATAGCCAGGAATACGCCGATAGGCTCATTCGACGTAACTTTTGAATTGCTACACTCTGGTAGCGGAGTTGTAACTGTAGGCCCTCGGGAACATAGAGAAATCTTGGTTTAATTGAACTTTTCATAAATTTTCATACCCCCCAAAATGGCTAAATCTGCCAATATCTCCTAAACTACAATAGCCAGGAATACGCCGATAGGCTCATTCGACGTAACTTTTGAATTGCTACACTCTGGTAGCGGGGTTTTAACTGTAGGCCCTCGGGAACATAGAGAAATCTTGGTTTAATTGAACTTTTCATAAATTTTCATACCCCCCAAAATGGCTAAATCTGCCAATATCTCCTAAACTACAATAGCCAGGAATACGCCGATAGGCTCATTCGACGTAACTTTTGAATTGCTACACTCTGGTAGCGGAGTTGTAACTGTAGGCCCTCGGGAACATAGAAAAATCTTGGTGTAATTGAACTTTTCATAAATTTTCATACCCCCTAAAATGGCTAAATCTGCCAATATCTCCTAAACTACAATAGCCATGAATACGCCGATTAGCTCATTCGACGTAACTTTTGAATTGCTACAATCTGGTAGCGGAGTTGTAACTGTAGGCCCTCGGGAACATAGAGAAATCTTGGGATAATTGAACTTTTCATAAATTTTCATACCCCCCAAAATGGCTAAATCTGCCAATATCTCCTAAACTACAATAGCAAGGAATACGCCGATAGGCTCATTCGACATAACTTTTGAATTGCTACAATCTGGTAGCGGAGTTGTAACTGTAGGCCCTCGGGAACATAGAGAAATCTTGGTGTAATTGAACTTTTCATAAATTTTCATACCCCCCAAAATGGCTAAATCTGTTAATATCTCCTAAACTACAATAGCAAGGAATACGCCGATAGGCTCATTCGACGTAAATTTTGAATTGCTACAATCTGGTAGCGGAATTCTAACTGTAGGCCCTCGGGAACATAGAGAAATCTTGGTGTAATTGAACTTTTCATAAATTTTCATACCCCCCAAAATGGCTAAATCTGCCAATATCTCCTAAACTACAATAGCCAGGAATACGCCGATAGGCTCATTCGACGTAACTTTTGAATTGCTACAATCTGGTAGGGGAGTTGTAACTGTAGGCCCTCGGGAACATAGAGAAATCTTGGTGTAATTGAACTTTTCATAAATTTTCATACCCCCCAAAATGGCTAAATCTGCCAATATCTCCTAAACTACAATAGCCAGGAATACGCCGATAGGCTCATTCGACGTAGCTTTTGAATTTCTACAATCTGGTAGCGGAGTTGTAACTGTAGGCCCTCGGGAACATAGAGAAATCTTGGTGTAATTGAACTTTTCATAAATTTTCATACCCCCCAAAATGGCTAAATCTGTCAATATCTCCTAAACTACTATAGCCAGGAATACGCCGATAGGCTCATTCGACGTAACTTTTAAATTGCTACAATCTGGTAGCGGAGTTGTAACTGTAGGCCCTCGGGAACATAGAGAAATCTTGGTGTAATTGAACTTTTCATAAATTTTCATACCCCCCAAAATGGCTAAATCTGCCAATATCTCCTAAACTACAATAGCCATGAATACGCCGATTAGCTCATTCGACGTAACTTTTGAATTGCTACAATCTGGTAGCGGAGTTGTAACTGTAGGCCCTCGGGAACATAGAGAAATCTTGGGATAATTGAACTTTTCATAAATTTTCATACCCCCCAAAATGGCTAAATCTGCCAATATCTCCTAAACTACAATAGCCAGGAATACGCCGATAGGCTCATTCGACGTAACTTTTGAATTGCTACAATCTGGTACCGGAGTTGTAACTGTAGGCCCTCGGGAACATAGAGAAATCTTGGTGTAATTGAACTTTTCATAAATTTTCATACCCCCCAAAATGGCTAAATCTGCCAATATCTCCTAAACTACAATAGCCATGAATACGCCGATTAGCTCATTCGACGTAACTTTTGAATTGCTACAATCTGGTAGCGGAGTTGTAACTGTAGGCCCTCGGGAACATAGAGAAATCTTGGCATAATTGAACTTTTCATAAATTTTCATACCCCCCAAAATGGCTAAATCTGCCAATATCTCCTAAACTACAATAGCCATGAATACGCCGATTAGCTCATTCGACGTAACTTTTGAATTGCTACAATCTGGTAGCGGAGTTGTAACTGTAGGCCCTCGGGAACATAGAGAAATCTTGGCATAATTGAACTTTTCATAAATTTTCATACCCCCCAAAATGGCTAAATCTGCCAATATCTCCTAAACTACAATAGCCATGAATACGCCGATTAGCTCATTCGACGTAACTTTTGAATTGCTACAATCTGGTAGCGGAGTTGTAACATTAGGCCCTCGGGAACATAGAGAAATCTTGGTGTAATTGAACTTTTCATAAATTTTCATACCCTCCAAAATGGCTAAATCTGCCAATATCTCCTAAACTACAATAGCCATGAATACGCCGATTAGCTCATTCGACGTAACTTTTGAATTGCTACACTCTGGTAGCGGAGTTGTAACTGTAGGCCCTCGGGAACATAGAGAAATCTTGGTTTATTTGAACTTTTCATAAATTTTCATACCCCCCAAAACGGCTAAATCTGCCAATATCTCCTAAACTACAATAGCCAGGAATACGCCGATAGGCTCATTCGACGTAACTTTTGAATTGCTACAATCTGGTAGCGGAGTTGTAACTGTAGGCCCTCGGGAACATAGAGAAATCTTGGTGTAATTGAACATTTCATAAATTTTCATACCCCCCAAAATGGCTAAATCTGCCAATATCTCCTAAACTGCAATAGCCAGGAATACGCCAATAGTCTCATTCGACGTAACTTTTGAATTGCTACACTCTGGTAGCGGAGTTGTAACTGTAGGCCCTCGGGAACATAGAGAAATCTTGGTTTATTTGAACTTTTCATAAATTTTCATACCCCCCAAAATGGCTAAATCTGCCAATATCTCCTAAACTACAATAGCCAGGAATACGCCGATAGGCTCATTCGACGTAACTTTTGAATTGCTACACTCTGGTAGCGGAGTTGTAACTGTAGGCCCTCGGGAACATAGAGAAATCTTGGTTTAATTGAACTTTTCATAAATTTTCATACCCCCCAAAATGGCTAAATCTGCCAATATCTCCTAAACTACAATAGCCAGGAATACGCCGATAGGCTCATTCGACGTAACTTTTGAATTGCTACAATCTGGTAGCGGAGTTGTAACTGTAGGCCCTCGGGAACATCGAGAAATCTTGGTGTAATTGAACCTTTCATAAATTTTCATACCCCCCAAAATGGCCTAATCTGCCAATATTTCCTAAACTACAATAGCCAGGAATACGCCGATGGGCTCATTCGACGTAACTTTTGAATTGCTACAATCTGGTAGCGGAGTTGTAACTGTAGGCCCTCGGGAACATAGAGAAATCTTGGTGTAATTGAACTTTTCATAAATTTTCATACCCCCCAAAATGGCTAAATCTGCCAACATCTCCTAAACTACAATAGCCATGAATACGCCGATTAGCTCATTCGACGTAACTTTTGAATTGCTACAATCTGGTAGCGGAGTTGTAACTGTAGGCCCTCGGGAACATAGAGAAATCTTGGGATAATTGAACTTTTCATAAATTTTCATACCCCCCAAAATGGCTAAATCTGCCAATATCTCCTAAACTACAATAGCCAGGAATACGCCGATAGGCTCATTCGACGTAACTTTTGAATTGCTACAATCTGGTAGCGGAGTTGTAACTGTAGGCCCTCGGGAACATAGAGAAATCTTGGTGTAATTGAACTTTTCATAAATTTTCATACCCCTCAAAATGGCTAAATCTGTTAATATCTCCTAAACTACAATAGCAAGGAATACGCCGATAGGCTCATTCGACGTAAATTTTGAATTGCTACAATCTGGTAGCGGAGTTCTAATTGTAGGCCCTCGGGAACATAGAGAAATCTTGGTGTAATTGAACTTTTCATAAATTTTCATACCCCCCAAAAATGGCTAAATCTGCCAATCTCTCCTAAACTACAATAGCCAGGAATACGCCGATAGGCTCATTCGACGTAACTTTTGAATTGCTACAATCTGGTAGGGGAGTTGTAACTGTAGGCCCTCGGGAACATAGAGAAATCTTGGTGTAATTGAACTTTTCATAAATTTTCATACCCCCTAAAATGGCTAAATCTGCCAATATCTCCTAAACTACAATAGCCATGAATACGCCGATTAGCTCATTCGACGTAACTTTTGAATTGCTACAATCTGGTAGCGGAGTTGTAACTGTAGGCCCTCGGGAACATAGAGAAATCTTGGGATAATTGAACTTTTCATAAATTTTCATACCCCCCAAAATGGCTAAATCTGCCAATATCTCCTAAACTACAATAGCCAGGAATACGCCGATAGGCTCATTCGACGTAACTTTTGAATTGCTACAATCTGGTAGCGGAGTTCTAACTGTAGGCCCTCGGGAACATAGAGAAATTTTGGTGTAATTGAACTTTTCATAAATTTTCATACCCCCCAAAATGGCTAAATCTGCCAATATCTCCTAAACTACAATAGCCAGGAATACGCCGATAGGCTCATTCGACGTAACTTTTGAATTGCTACAATCTGATAGCGGAGTTGTAACTGTAGGCCCTCGGGAACATAGAGAAATCTTGGTGTAATTGAACTTTTCATAAATTTTCATACCCCCCAAAATGGCTAAATCTGCCAATATCTCCTAAACTACAATAGCCAGGAATACGCCGATAGGCTCATTCGACGTAACTTTTGAATTGCTACAATCTGATAGGGGAATTGTAACTGTAGGCCCTCGGGAACATAGAGAATTCTTGGTGTAATTGAACTTTTCATAAATTTTCATCCCCCCCAAAATGGCTAAATCTGCCAATATCTCCTAAACTACAATAGCCAGGAATACGCCGATAGGCCCATTCGACGTAACTTTTGAATTGCTACAATCTGGTAGCGGAGTTGTAACTGTAGGCCCTCGGGAACATAGAGAAATCTTGGTGTAATTGAACTTTTCATAAATTTTCATACCCCCCAAAATGGCTAAATCTGTTAATATCTCCTAAACTACAATAGCCAGGAATACGCCGATAGGCTCATTCGACGTAACTTTTGAATTGCTACAATCTGGTAGCGGAGTTCTAACTGTAGGCCCTCGGGAACATAGAGAAATCTTGGTGTAATTGAACTTTTCATAAATTTTCATACCCCCCAAAATGGCTAAATCTGCCAATATCTCCTAAACTACAATAGCCAGGAATACCCCGATAGGCTCATTCGACGTAACTTTTGAATTGCTACAATCTGGTAGCGGAGTTGTAACTGTAGGCCCTCGGGAACATCGAGAAATCTTGGTGTAATTGAACTTTTCATAAATTCTCATACCCCCCAAAATGGCCTAATCTGCCAATATTTCCTAAACTACAATAGCCAGGAATACGCCGATAGGCTCATTCGACGTAACTTTTGAATTGCTACAATCTGGTAGCGGAGTTGTAACTGTAGGCCCTCGGGAACATAGAGAAATCTTGGTGTAATTGAACTTTTCATAAATTTCCATACCCCCCAAAATGGCTAAATCTGCCAACATCTCCTAAACTACAATAGCCATGAATACGCCGATTAGCTCATTCGACGTAACTTTTGAATTGCTACAATCTGGTAGCGGAGTTGTAACTGTAGGCCCTCGGGAACATAGAGAAATCTTGGGATAATTGAACTTTTCATAAATTGTCATACCCCCCAAAATGGCTAAATCTGCCAATATCTCCTAAACTACAATAGCCAGGAATACGCCGATAGGCTCATTCGACGTAACTTTTGAATTGCTACAATCTGGTAGCGGAGTTGTAACTGTAGGCCCTCAGGAACATAGAGAAATCTTGGTGTAATTGAACTTTTCATAAATTTTCATACCCCCCAAAATGGCTAAATCTGCCAATATCTCCTAAACTACAATAGCCAGGAATACGCCGATAGGCTCATTCGACGTAACTTTTGAATTGCTACAATCTGGTAGGGGAGTTGTAACTGTAGGCCCTCGGGAACATAGAGAAATCTTGGTGTAATTGAACTTTTCATAAATTTTCATACCCCCCAAAATGGCTAAATCTGCCAATATCTCCTAAACTACAATAGCCAGGAATACGCCGATAGGCTCATTCGACGTAACTTTTGAATTGCTACAATCTGGTAGCGGAGTTGTAACTGTAGGCCCTCGGGAACATAGAGAAATCTTGGTGTAATTGAACTTTTCATAAATTTTCATACCCCCCAAAATGGCTAAATCTGCCAATATCTCCTAAACTACTATAGCCAGGAATACGCCGATAGGCTCATTCGACGTAACTTTTAAATTGCTACAATCTGGTAGCGGAGTTGTAACTGTAGGCCCTCGGGAACATAGAGAAATCTTGGTGTAATTGAACTTTTCATAAATTTTCATACCCCCCAAAATGGCTAAATCTGCCAATATCTCCTAAACTACAATAGCCAGGAATACGCCGATAGGCTCATTCGACGTAAATTTTGAATTGCTACAATCTGGTAGCGGAGTTGTAACTGTAGGCCCTCGGGAACATAGAGAAATCTTGGTGTAATTGAACTTTTCATAAATTTTCATACCCCCCAAAATGGCTAAATCTGCCAATATCTCCTAAACTACAATAGCCATGAATACGCCGATTAGCTCATTCGACGTAACTTTTGAATTGCTACAATCTGGTAGCGGAGTTGTAACTGTAGGCCCTCGGGAACATAGAGAAATCTTGGGATAATTGAACTTTTCATAAATTTTCATAGCCCCCAAAATGGCTAAATCTGCCAATATCTCCTAAACTACAATAGCCATGATACGCCGATTAGCTCATTCGACGTAACTTTTGAATTGCTACAATCTGGTAGCGGAGTTGTAACTGTAGGCCCTCGGGAACATAGAGAAATCTTGGCATAATTGAACTTTTCATAAATTTTCATACCCCCCAAAATGGCTAAATCTGCCAATATCTCCTAAACTACAATAGCCATGAATACGCCGATTAGCTCATTCGACGTAACTTTTGAATTGCTACAATCTGGTAGCGGAGTTGTAACTGTAGGCCCTCGGGAACATAGAGAAATCTTGGTGTAATTGAACTTTTCATAAATTTTCATACCCTCCAAAATGGCTAAATCTGCCAATATCTCCTAAACTACAATAGCCATGAAAACGCCGATTAGCTCATTCGACGTAACTTTTGAATTGCTACACTCTGGTAGCGGAGTTGTAACTGTAGGCCCTCGGGAACATAGAGAAATCTTGGTTTATTTGAACTTTTCATAAATTTTCATACCCTCCAAAACGGCTAAATCTGCCAATATCTCCTAAACTACAATAGCCAGGAATACGCCGATAGGCTCATTCGACGTAACTTTTGAATTGCTACAATCTGGTAGCGGAGTTGTAACTGTAGGCCCTCGGGAACATAGAGAAATCTTGGTGTAATTGAACATTTCATAAATTTTCATACCCCCCAAAATGGCTAAATCTGCCAATATCTCCTAAACTACAATAGCCAGGAATACGCCAATAGTCTCATTCGACGTAACTTTTGAATTGCTACACTCTGGTAGCGGAGTTGTAACTGTAGGCCCTCGGGAACATAGAGAAATCTTGGTTTATTTGAACTTTTCATAAATTTTCATACCCCCCAAAATGGCTAAATCTGCCAATATCTCCTAAACTACAATAGCCAGGAATACGCCGATAGGCTAATTCGACGTAACTTTTGAATTGCTACACTCTGGTAGCGGAGTTGTAACTGTAGGCCCTCGGGAACATAGAGAAATCTTGGTTTAATTGAACTTTTCATAAATTTTCATACCCCCCAAAATGGCTAAATCTGCCAATATCTCCTAAACTACAATAGCCAGGAATACGCCGATAGGCTCATTCGACGTAACTTTTGAATTGCTACAATCTGGTAGCGAAGTTGTAACTGTAGGCCCTCGGGAACATCGAGAAATCTTGGTGTAATTGAACTTTTCATAAATTTTCATACCCCCTAAAATGGCCTAATCTGCCAATATTTCCTAAACTACAATAGCCAGGAATACGCCGATAGGCTCATTCGACGTAACTTTTGAATTGCTACAATCTGGTAGCGGAGTTGTAACTGTAGGCCCTCGGGAACATAGAGAAATCTTGGTGTAATTGAACTTTTCATAAATTTTCATACCCCCCAAAATGGCTAAATCTGCCAACATCTCCTAAACTACAATAGCCATGAATACGCCGATTAGCTCATTCGACGTAACTTTTGAATTGCTACAATCTGGTAGCGGAGTTGTAACTGTAGGCCCTCGGGAACATAGAGAAATCTTGGGATAATTGAACTTTTCATAAATTTTCATACCCCCCAAAATGGCAAAATCTGCCAATATCTCCTAAACTACAATAGCCAGGAATACGCCGATAGGCTCATTCGACGTAACTTTTGAATTGCTACAATCTGGTAGCGGAGTTGTAACTGTAGTCCCTCGGAAACATAGAGAAATCTTGGTGTAATTGAACTTTTCATAAATTTTCATACCCCTCAAAATGACTAAATCCGTTAATATCTCCTAAACTACAATAGCAAGGAATACGCCGATAGGCTCATTCGACGTAAATTTTGAATTGCTACAATCTGGTAGCGGAGTTGTAACTGTAGGCCCTCGGGAACATAGAGAAATCTTGGTGTAATTGAACTTTTCATAAATTTTCATCCCCCCCAAAATGGCTAAACCTGCCAATCTCTCCTAAACTACAATAGCCAGGAATACGCCGATAGGCTCATTCGACGTAACTTTTGAATTGCTACAATCTGGTAGGGGAGTTGTAACTGTAGGCCCTCGGGAACATAGAGAAATCTTGGTGTAATTGAACTTTTCATAAATTTTCATACCCCCTAAAATGGCTAAATCTGCCAATATCTCCTAAACTACAATAGCCATGAATACGCCGATTAGCTCATTCGACGTAACTTTTGAATTGCTACAATCTGGTAGCGGAGTTGTAACTGTAGGCCCTCGGGAACATAGAGAAATCTTGGGATAATTGAACTTTTCATAAAGTTTCATACCCCCAAAATGGCTAAATCTGCCAATATCTCCTAAACTACAATAGCCAGGAATACGCCGATAGGCTCATTCGACGTAACTTTTGAATTGCTACAATCTGGTAGCGAAGTTCTAACTGTAGGCCCTCGGGAACATAGAGAAATCTTGGTGTAATTGAACTTTTCATAAATTTTCATACCCCCTAAAATGGCTAAATCTCCCAATATCTCCTAAACTACAATAGCCAGGAATACGCCGATAGGCTCATTCGACGTAACTTTTGAATTGCTACAATCTGATAGCGGAGTTGTAACTGTAGGCCCTCGGGAACATAGAGAAATCTTGGTGTAATTGAACTTTTCATAAATTTTCATACCCCCCAAAATGGCTAAATCTGCCAATATCTCCCAAACTACAATAGCCAGGAATACGCCGATAGGCTCATTCGACGTAACTTTTGAATTGCTACAATCTGGTAGGGGAATTGTAACTGTAGGCCCTCGGGAACATAGAGAATTCTTGGTGTAATTGAACTTTTCACTAATTTTCATACCCCCCAAAATGGCTAAATCTGCCAATATCTCCTAAACTACAATAGCCAGGAATACGCCGATAGGCTCATTCGACGTAACTTTTGAATTGCTACAATCTGGTAGCGGAGTTGTAACTGTAGGCCCTCGGGAACATAGAGAAATCTTGGTGTAATTGAACTTTTCATAAATTTTCATACCCCCCAAAATGGCTAAATCTGTTAATATCTCCTAAACTACAATAGCCAGGAATACGCCGATAGGCTCATTCGACGTAACTTTTGAATTGCTACAATCTGGTAGCGGAGTTCTAACTGTAGGCCCTCGGGAACATAGAGAAATCTTGGTGTAATTGAACTTTTCATAAATTTTCATACCCCCCAAAATGGCTAAATCTGCCAATATCTCCTAAACTACAATAGCCAGGAATACGCCGATAGGCTCATTCGACGTAACTTTTGAATTGCTACAATCTGGTAGCGGAGTTGTAACTGTAGGCCCTCGGGAACATCGAGAAATCTTGGTGTAATTGAACTTTTCATAAATTCTCATACCCCCCAAAATGGCCTAATCTGCCAATATTTCCTAAACTACAATAGCCAGGAATACGCCGATAGGCTCATTCGACGTAACTTTTGAATTGCTACAATCTGGTAGCGGAGTTGTAACTGTAGGCCCTCGGGAACATAGAGAAATCTTGGTGTAATTGAACTTTTCATAAATTTTCATACCCCCCAAAATGGCTAAATCTGCCAACATCTCCTAAACTACAATAGCCATGAATACGCCGATTAGCTCATTCGACGTAACTTTTGAATTGCTACAATCTGGTAGCGGAGTTGTAACTGTAGGCCCTCGGGAACATAGAGAAATCTTGGGATAATTGAACTTTTCATAAATTTTCATACCCCCCAAAATGGCTAAATCTGCCAATATCTCCTAAACTACAATAGCCAGGAATACGCCGATATGCTCATTCGACGTAACTTTTGAATTGCTACAATCTGGTAGCGGAGTTGTAACTGTAGGCCCTCAGGAACATAGAGAAATCTTGGTGTAATTGAACTTTTCATAAATTTTCATACCCCCCAAAATGGCTAAATCTGCCAATATCTCCTAAACTACAATAGCCAGGAATACGACGATAGGCTCATTCGACGTAACTTTTGAATTGCTACAATCTGGTAGGGGAGTTATGACTGTAGGCCCTCGGGAACATAGAGAAATCTTGGTGTAATTGAACTTTTCATAAATTTTCATACCCCCCAAAATGGCTAAATCTGCCAATATCTCCTAAACTACAATAGCCAGGAATACGCCGATAGGCTCATTCGACGTAACTTTTGAATTGCTACAATCTGGTAGCGGAGTTGTAACTGTAGGCCCTCGGGAACATAGAGAAATCTTGGTGTAATTGAACTTTTCATAAATTTTCATACCCCCCAAAATGGCTAAATCTGCCAATATCTCCTAAACTACTATAGCCAGGAATACGCCGATAGGCTCATTCGACGTAACTTTTAAATTGCTACAATCTGGTAGCGGAGTTGTAACTGTAGGCCCTCGGGAACATAGAGAAATCTTGGTGTAATTGAACTTTTCATAAATTTTCATACCCCCCAGAATGGCTAAATCTGCCAATATCTCCTAAACTACAATAGCCAGGAATACGCCGATAGGCTCATTCGACGTAAATTTTGAATTGCTACAATCTGGTAGCGGAGTTCTAACTGTAGGCCCTCGGGAACATAGAGAAATCTTGGTGTAATTGAACTTTTCATAAATTTTCATACCCCCCAAAATGGCTAAATCTGCCAATATCTCCTAAACTACAATAGCAAGGAATACGCCGATAGGCTCATTCGACGTAACTTTTGAATTGCTACAATCTGGTACCGGAGTTGTAACTGTAGGCCCTCGGGAACATAGAGAAATCTTGGTGTAATTGAACTTTTCATAAATTTTCATACCCCCCAAAATGGCTAAATCTGCCAATATCTCCTAAACTACAATAGCCATGAATACGCCGATTAGCTCATTCGACGTAACTTTTGAATTGCTACAATCTGGTAGCGGAGTTGTAACTGTAGGCCCTCGGGAACATAGAGAAATCTTGGCATAATTGAACTTTTCATAAATTTTCATACCCCCCAAAATGGCTAAATCTGCCAATATCTCCTAAACTACAATAGCCAGGAATACGCCAATAGGCTCATTCGACGTAACTTTTGAATTGCTACACTCTGGTAGCGGAGTTGTAACTGTAGGCCCTCGGGAACATAGAGAAATCTTGGTTTATTTGAACTTTTCATAAATTTTCATACCCCCCAAAATGGCTAAATCTGCCAATATCTCCTAAACTACAATGGCCAGGAATACGCCGATAGTCTCATTCGACGTAACTTTTGAATTGCTACAATCTGGTAGCGGAGTTATAACTGTAGGCCCTCGGGAACATAGAGAAATCTTGGCATAATTGAACTTTTCATAAATTTTCATACCCCCCAAAATGGCTAAATCTGCCAATATCTCCTAAACTACAATAGCCAGGAATACGCCAATAGGCTCATTCGACGTAACTTTTGAATTGCTACACTCTGGTAGCGGAGTTGTAACTGTAGGCCCTCGGGAACATAGAGAAATCTTGGTTTATTTGAACTTTTCATAAATTTTCATACCCCCAAAATGGCTAAATCTGCCAATATCTCCTAAACTACAATAACCAGGAATACGCCGATAGGCTCATTCGACGTAACTTTTGAATTGCTACAATCTGGTAGCGGAGTTGTAACTGTAGGCCCTCGGGAACATAGAGAAATCTTGGTGTAATTGAACTTTTCATAAATTTTCATACCCCCCAAAATGGCTAAATCTGCCAATATCTCCTAAACTACAATAGCCAGGAATACGCCAATAGGCTCATTCGACGTAACTTTTGAATTGCTACACTCTGGTAGCGGAGTTGTAACTGTAGGCCCTCGGGAACATAGAGAAATCTTGGTTTATTTGAACTTTTCATAAATTTTCATACCCCCCAAAATGGCTAAATCTGCCAATATCTCCTAAACTACAATAGCCAGGAATACGCCGATAGGCTCATTCGACGTAACTTTTGAATTGCTACACTCTGGTAGCGGAGTTGTAACTGTAGGCCCTCGGGAACATAGAGAAATCTTGGTTTAATTGAACTTTTCATAAATTTTCATACCCCCCAAAATGGCTAAATCTGCCAATATCTCCTAAACTACAATAGCCAGGAATACGCCGATAGGCTCATTCGACGTAACTTTTGAATTGCTACACTCTGGTAGCGGAGTTGTAACTGTAGGCCCTCGGGAACATAGAGAAATCTTGGTTTAATTGAACTTTTCATAAATTTTCATACCCCCCAAAATGGCTAAATCTGCCAATATCTCCAAAACTACAATAGTCAGGAATACGCCGATAGGCTCATTTGACGTAACTTTTGAATTGCTACACTCTGGTAGCGGAGTTGTAACTGTAGGCCCTCGGGAACATAGAGAAATCTTGGTTTAATTGAACTTTTCATAAATTTTCATACCCCGCAAAATGGCTAAATCTGCCAATATCTCCTAAACTACAATAGCCAGGAATACGCCGATAGGCTCATTCGACGTAACTTTTTAATTGCTACAATCTGGTAGCGGAGTTGTAACTGTAGGCCCTCGGGAACATAGAGAAATCTTGGTGTAATTGAACTTTTCATAAATTTTCATACCCCCCAAAATGGCTAAATCTGCCAATATCTCCTAAACTACAATAGCCAGGAATACGCCGATAGGCTCATTCGACGTAACTTTTGAATTGCTACAATCTGGTAGGGGAGTTGTAACTGTAGGCCCTCGGGAACATAGAGAAATCTTGGTGTAATTGAACTTTTCATAAATTTTCATACCCCCCAAAATGGCTAAATCTGCCAATATCTCCTAAACTACAATAGCCAGGAATACGCCGATAGGCTCATTCGACGTAACTTTTGAATTGCTACAATCTGGTAGCGGAGTTGTAACTGTAGGCCCTCGGGAACATAGAGAAATCTTGGTGTAATTGAACTTTTCATAAATTTTCATACCCCCAAAAATGGCTAAATCTGCCAATATCTCCTAAACTACTATAGCCAGGAATACGCCGATAGGCTCATTCGACGTAACTTTTAAATTGCTACAATCTGGTAGCGGAGTTGTAACTGTAGGCCCTCGGGAACATAGAGAAATCTTGGTGTAATTGAACTTTTCATAAATTTTCATACCCCCCAAAATGGCTAAATCTGTTAATATCTCCTAAACTACAATAGCGAGGAATACGCCGATAGGCTTATTCGACGTAAATTTTGAATTGCTACAATCTGGTAGCGGAGTTCTAACTGTAGGCCCTCGGGAACATAGAGAAATCTTGGTGTAATTGAACTTTTCATAAATTTTCATACCCCCCAAAATGGCTAAATCTGCCAATATCTCCTAAACTACAATAGCCAGGAATACGCCGATAGGCTCATTCGACGTAACTTTTGAATTGCTACAATCTGGTACCGGAGTTGTAACTGTAGGCCCTCGGGAACATAGAGAAATCTTGGTGTAATTGAACTTTTCATAAATTTTCATACCCCCCAAAATGGCTAAATCTGCCAATATCTCCTAAACTACAATAGCCATGAATACGCCGATTAGCTCATTCGACGTAAATTTTGAATTGCTACAATCTGGTAGCGGAGTTGTAACTGTAGGCCCTCGGGAACATAGAGAAATCTTGGCATAATTGAACTTTTCATAAATTTTCATACCCCCCAAAATGGCTAAATCTGCCAATATCTCCTAAACTACAATAGCCAGGAATACGCCAATAGGCTCATTCGACGTAACTTTTGAATTGCTACAGTCTGGTAGCGGAGTTGTAACTGTAGGCCCTCGGGAACATAGAGAAATCTTGGTTTATTTGAACTTTTCATAAATTTTCATACCCCTCAAAATGGCTAAATCTGCCAATATCTCCTAAACTACAATAGCCAGGAATACGCCGATAGGCTCATTCGACGTAACTTTTGAATTGCTACAATCTGGTAGCGGAGTTATAACTGTAGGCCCTCGGGAACATAGAGAAATCTTGGCATAATTGAACTTTTCATAAATTTTCATACCCCCCAAAATGGCTAAATCTGCCAATATCTCCTAAACTACAATAGCCAGGAATACGCCAATAGGCTCATTCGACGTAACTTTTGAATTGCTACACTCTGGTAGCGGAGTTGTAACTGTAGGCCCTCGGGAACATAGAGAAATCTTGGTTTATTTGAACTTTTCATAAATTTTCATACCCCCCAAAATGGCTAAATCTGCCAATATCTCCAAAACTACAATAGCCAGGAATACGCCGATAGGCTCATTCGACGTAACTTTTGAATTGCTACAATCTGGTAGCGGAGTTGTAACTGTAGCCCCTCGGGAACATAGAGAAATCTTGGTGTAATTGAACTTTTCATAAATTTTCATACCCCCCAAAATGGCTAAATCTGCCAATATCTCCTAAACTACAATAGCCAGGAATACGCCAATAGGCTCATTCGACGTAACTTTTGAATTGCTACACTCTGGTAGCGGAGTTGTAACTGTAGGCCCTCGGGAACATAGAGAAATCTGGGTTTATTTGAACTTTTCATAAATTTTCATACCCCCCAAAATGGCTAAATCTGCCAATATCTCCTAAACTACAATAGCCAGGAATACGCCGATAGGCTCATTCGACGTAACTTTTGAATTGCTACACTCTGGTAGCGGAGTTGTAACTGTAGGCCCTCGGGAACATGGAGAAATCTTGGTTTAATTGAACTTTTCATAAATTTTCATACCCCCCAAAATGGCTAAATCTGCCAATATCTCCTAAACTACAATAGCCAGGAATACGCCGATAGGCTCATTCGACGTAACTTTAAAATTGCTACACTCTGGTAGCGGGGTTTTAACTGTAGGCCCTCGGGAACATAGAGAAATCTTGGTTTAATTGAACTTTTCATAAATTTTCATACCCCCCAAAATGGCTAAATCTGCCAATATCTCCTAAACTACAATAGCCAGGAATACGCCGATAGGCTCATTCGACGTAACTTTTGAATTGCTACACTCTGGTAGCGGAGTTGTAACTGTAGGCCCTCGGGAACATAGAAAAATCTTGGTGTAATTGAACTTTTCATAAATTTTCATACCCCCTAAAATGGCTAAATCTGCCAATATCTCCTAAACTACAATAGCCATGAATACGCCGATTAGCTCATTCGACGTAACTTTTGAATTGCTACAATCTGGTAGCGGAGTTGTAACTGTAGGCCCTCGGGAACATAGAGAAATCTTGGGATAATTGAACTTTTCATAAATTTTCATACCCCCCAAAATGGCTAAATCTGCCAATATCTCCTAAACTACAATAGCCAGGAATACGCCGATAGGCTCATTCGACATAACTTTTGAATTGCTACAATCTGGTAGCGGAGTTGTAACTGTAGGCCCTCGGGAACATAGAGAAATCTTGGTGTAATTGAACTTTTCATAAATTTTCATACCCCCCAAAATGGCTAAATCTGTTAATATCTCCTAAACTACAATAGCCAGGAATACGCCAATAGGCTCATTCGACGTAACTTTTGAATTGCTACACTCTGGTAGCGGAGTTGTAACTGTAGGCCCTCGGGAACATAGAGAAATCTTGGTTTATTTGAACTTTTCATAAATTTTCATACCCCTCAAAATGGCTAAATCTGCCAATATCTCCTAAACTACAATAGCCAGGAATACGCCGATAGGCTCATTCGACGTAACTTTTGAATTGCTACAATCTGGTAGCGGAGTTGTAACTGTAGGCCCTCGGGAACATAGAGAAATCTTGGTGTAATTGAACTTTTCATAAATTTTCATACCCCCCAAAATGGCTAAATCTGCCAATATCTCCTAAACTACAATAGCCAGGAATACGCCAATAGGCTCATTCGACGTAACTTTTGAATTGCTACACTCTGGTAGCGGAGTTGTAACTGTAGGCCCTCGGGAACATAGAGAAATCTTGGTTTATTTGAACTTTTCATAAATTTTCATACCCCCCAAAATGGCTAAATCTGCCAATATCTCCAAAACTACAATAGCCAGGAATACGCCGATAGGCTCATTCGACGTAACTTTTGAATTGCTACAATCTGGTAGCGGAGTTGTAACTGTAGCCCCTCGGGAACATAGAGAAATCTTGGTGTAATTGAACTTTTCATAAATTTTCATACCCCCCAAAATGGCTAAATCTGCCAATATCTCCTAAACTACAATAGCCAGGAATACGCCAATAGGCTCATTCGACGTAACTTTTGAATTGCTACACTCTGGTAGCGGAGCTGTAACTGTAGGCCCTCGGGAACATAGAGAAATCTGGGTTTATTTGAACTTTTCATAAATTTTCATACCCCCCAAAATGGCTAAATCTGCCAATATCTCCTAAACTACAATAGCCAGGAATACGCCGATAGGCTCATTCGACGTAACTTTTGAATTGCTACACTCTGGTAGCGGAGTTGTAACTGTAGGCCCTCGGGAACATGGAGAAATCTTGGTTTAATTGAACTTTTCATAAATTTTCATACCCCCCAAAATGGCTAAATCTGCCAATATCTCCTAAACTACAATAGCCAGGAATACGCCGATAGGCTCATTCGACGTAACTTTAAAATTGCTACACTCTGGTAGCGGGGTTTTAACTGTAGGCCCTCGGGAACATAGAGAAATCTTGGTTTAATTGAACTTTTCATAAATTTTCATACCCCCCAAAATGGCTAAATCTGCCAATATCTCCTAAACTACAATAGCCAGGAATACGCCGATAGGCTCATTCGACGTAACTTTTGAATTGCTACACTCTGGTAGCGGAGTTGTAACTGTAGGCCCTCGGGAACATAGAAAAATCTTGGTGTAATTGAACTTTTCATAAATTTTCATACCCCCTAAAATGGCTAAATCTGCCAATATCTCCTAAACTACAATAGCCATGAATACGCCGATTAGCTCATTCGACGTAACTTTTGAATTGCTACAATCTGGTAGCGGAGTTGTAACTGTAGGCCCTCGGGAACATAGAGAAATCTTGGGATAATTGAACTTTTCATAAATTTTCATACCCCCCAAAATGGCTAAATCTGCCAATATCTCCTAAACTACAATAGCCAGGAATACGCCGATAGGCTCATTCGACATAACTTTTGAATTGCTACAATCTGGTAGCGGAGTTGTAACTGTAGGCCCTCGGGAACATAGAGAAATCTTGGTTTATTTGAACTTTTCATAAATTTTCATACCCCTCAAAATGGCTAAATCTGCCAATATCTCCTAAACTACAATAGCCAGGAATACGCCGATAGGCTCATTCGACGTAACTTTTGAATTGCTACAATCTGGTAGCGGAGTTGTAACTGTAGGCCCTCGGGAACATAGAGAAATCTTGGTGTAATTGAACTTTTCATAAATTTTCATACCCCCCAAAATGGCTAAATCTGCCAATATCTCCTAAACTACAATAGCCAGGAATACGCCAATAGGCTCATTCGACGTAACTTTTGAATTGCTACACTCTGGTAGCGGAGTTGTAACTGTAGGCCCTCGGGAACATAGAGAAATCTTGGTTTATTTGAACTTTTCATAAATTTTCATACCCCCCAAAATGGCTAAATCTGCCAATATCTCCTAAACTACAGTAGCCAGGAATACGCCGATAGGCTCATTCGACGTAACTTTTGAATTGCTACACTCTGGTAGCGGAGTTGTAACTGTAGGCCCTCGGGAACATAGAGAAATCTTGGTTTAATTGAACTTTTCATAAATTTTCATACCCCCCAAAATGGCTAAATCTGCCAATATCTCCTAAACTACAATAGCCAGCAATACGCCGATAGGCTCATTCGACGTAACTTTTGAATTGCTACACTCTGGTAGCGGAGTTGTAACTGTAGGCCCTCGGGAACATAGAGAAATCTTGGTTTAATTGAACTTTTCATAAATTTTCATACCCCCCAAAATGGCTAAATCTGCCAATATCTCCAAAACTACAATAGTCAGGAATACGCCGATAGGCTCATTCGACGTAACTTTCGAATTGCTACACTCTGGTAGCGGAGTTGTAACTGTAGGCCCTCGGGAACATAGAGAAATCTTGGTTTAATTGAACTTTTCATAAATTTTCATACCCCGCAAAATGGCTAAATCTGCCAATATCTCCCAAACTACAATAGCCAGGAATACGCCGATAGGCTCATTCGACGTAACTTTTTAATTGCTACAATCTGGTAGCGGAGTTGTAACTGTAGACCCTCGGGAACATAGAGAAATCTTGGTGTAATTGAACTTTTCATAAATTTTCATACCCCCCAAAATGGCTAAATCTGCCAATATCTCCTAAACTACGATAGCCAGGAATACGCCGATAGGCTCATTCGACGTAACTTTTGAATTGCTACAATCTGGTAGGGAAGTTGTAACTGTAGGCCCTCGGGAACATAGAGAAATCTTGGTGTAATTGAACTTTTCATAAATTTTCATACCCCCCAAAATGGCTAAATCTGCCAATATCTCCTAAACTACAATAGCCAGGAATACGCCGATAGGCTCATTCGACGTAACTTTTGAATTGCTACAATCTGGTAGCGGAGTTGTAACTGTAGGCCCTCGGGAACATAGAGAAATCTTGGTGTAATTGAACTTTTCATAAATTTTCATACCCCCCAAAATGGCTAAATCTGCCAATATCTCCTAAACTACTATAGCCAGGAATACGCCGATAGGCTCATTCGACGTAACTTTTGAATTGCTACAATCTGGTAGCGGAGTTGTAACTGTAGGCCCTCGGGAACATAGAGAAATCTTGGTGTAATTGAACTTTTCATAAATTTTCATACCCCCCAAAATGGCTAAATCTGTTAATATCTCCTAAACTACAATAGCAAGGAATACGCCGATAGGCTTATTCGACGTAAATTTCGAATTGCTACAATCTGGTAGCGGAGTTCTAACTGTAGGCCCTCGGGAACATAGAGAAATCTTGGTGTAATTGAACTTTTCATAAATTTTCATACCCCCCTAAATGGCTAAATCTGCCAATATCTCCTAAACTACAATAGCCAGGAATACGCCGATAGGCTCATTCGACGTAACTTTTGAATTGCTACAATCTGGTACCGGAGTTGTAACTGTAGGCCCTCGGGAACATAGAGAAATCTTGGCATAATTGAACTTTTCATAAATTTTCATACCCCCCAAAATGGCTAAATCTGCCAATATCTCCTAAACTACAATAGCCAGGAATACGCCAATAGGCTCATTCGACGTAACTTTTGAATTGCTACACTCTGGTAGCGGAGTTGTAACTGTAGGCCCTCGGGAACATAGAGAAATTTTGGTTTATTTGAACTTTTCATAAATTTTCATACCCCCCAAAATGGCTAAATCTGCCAATATCTCCAAAACTACAATAGCCAGGAATACGCCGATAGGCTCATTCGACGTAACTTTTGAATTGCTACAATCTGGTAGCGGAGTTGTAACTGTAGGCCCTCGGGAACATAGAGAAATCTTGGTGTAATTGAACTTTTCATAAATTTTCATACCCCCCAAAATGGCTAAATCTGCCAATATCTCCTAAACTACAATAGCCAGGAATACGCCAATAGGCTCATTCGACGTAACTTTTGAATTGCTACACTCTGGTAGCGGAGTTGTAACTGTAGGCCCTCGGGAACATAGAGAAATCTGGGTTTATTTGAACTTTTCATAAATTTTCATACCCCCCAAAATGGCTAAATCTGCCAATATCTCCTAAACTACAATAGCCAGGAATACGCCGATAGGCTCATTCGACGTAACTTTTGAATTGCTACACTCTGGTAGCGGAGTTGTAACTGTAGGCCCTCGGGAACATAGAGAAATCTTGGTTTAATTGAACTTTTCATAAATTTTCATACCCCCCAAAATGGCTAAATCTGCCAATATCTCCTAAACTACAATAGCCAGGAATACGCCGATAGGCTCATTCGACGTAACTTTTGAATTGCTACACTCTGGTAGCGGGGTTTTAACTGTAGGCCCTCGGGAACATAGAGAAATCTTGGTTTAATTGAACTTTTCATAAATTTTCATACCCCCCAAAATGGCTAAATCTGCCAATATCTCCTAAACTACAATAGCCAGGAATACGCCGATAGGCTCATTCGACGTAACTTTTGAATTGCTACACTCTGGTAGCGGAGTTGTAACTGTAGGCCCTCGGGAACATAGAAAAATCTTGGTGTAATTGAACTTTTCATAAATTTTCATACCCCCTAAAATGGCTAAATCTGCCAATATCTCCTAAACTACAATAGCCATGAATACGCCGATTAGCTCATTCGACGTAACTTTTGAATTGCTACAATCTGGTAGCGGAGTTGTAACTGTAGGCCCTCGGGAACATAGAGAAATCTTGGGATAATTGAACTTTTCATAAATTTTCATACCCCCCAAAATGGCTAAATCTGCCAATATCTCCTAAACTACAATAGCCAGGAATACGCCGATAGGCTCATTCGACATAACTTTTGAATTGCTACAATCTGGTAGCGGAGTTGTAACTGTAGGCCCTCGGGAACATAGAGAAATCTTGGTGTAATTGAACTTTTCATAAATTTTCATACCCCCCAAAATGGCTAAATCTGTTAATATCTCCTAAACTACAATAGCAAGGAATACGCCGATAGGCTCATTCGACGTAAATTTTGAATTGCTACAATCTGGTAGCGGAATTCTAACTGTAGGCCCTCGGGAACATAGAGAAATCTTGGTGTAATTGAACTTTTCATAAATTTTCATACCCCCCAAAATGGCTAAATCTGCCAATATCTCCTAAACTACAATAGCCAGGAATACGCCGATAGGCTCATTCGACGTAACTTTTGAATTGCTACAATCTGGTAGGGGAGTTGTAACTGTAGGCCCTCGGGAACATAGAGAAATCTTGGTGTAATTGAACTTTTCATAAATTTTCATACCCCCCAAAATGGCTAAATCTGCCAATATCTCCTAAACTACAATAGCCAGGAATACGCCGATAGGCTCATTCGACGTAGCTTTTGAATTGCTACAATCTGGTAGCGGAGTTGTAACTGTAGGCCCTCGGGAACATAGAGAAATCTTGGTGTAATTGAACTTTTCATAAATTTTCATACCCCCCAAAATGGCTAAATCTGTCAATATCTCCTAAACTACTATAGCCAGGAATACGCCGATAGGCTCATTCGACGTAACTTTTAAATTGCTACAATCTGGTAGCGGAGTTGTAACTGTAGGCCCTCGGGAACATAGAGAAATCTTGGTGTAATTGAACTTTTCATAAATTTTCATACCCCCCAAAATGGCTAAATCTGCCAATATCTCCTAAACTACAATAGCCATGAATACGCCGATTAGCTCATTCGACGTAACTTTTGAATTGCTACAATCTGGTAGCGGAGTTGTAACTGTAGGCCCTCGGGAACATAGAGAAATCTTGGGATAATTGAACTTTTCATAAATTTTCATACCCCCCAAAATGGCTAAATCTGCCAATATCTCCTAAACTACAATAGCCAGGAATACGCCGATAGGCTCATTCGACGTAACTTTTGAATTGCTACAATCTGGTACCGGAGTTGTAACTGTTGGCCCTCGGGAAAATAGAGAAATCTTGGTGTAATTGAACTTTTCATAAATTTTCATACCCCCCAAAATGGCTAAATCTGCCAATATCTCCTAAACTACAATAGCCATGAATACGCCGATTAGCTCATTCGACGTAACTTTTGAATTGCTACAATCTGGTAGCGGAGTTGTAACTGTAGGCCCTCGGGAACATAGAGAAATCTTGGCATAATTGAACTTTTCATAAATTTTCATACCCCCCAAAATGGCTAAATCTGCCAATATCTCCTAAACTACAATAGCCATGAATACGCCGATTAGCTCATTCGACGTAACTTTTGAATTGCTACAATCTGGTAGCGGAGTTGTAACTGTAGGCCCTCGGGAACATAGAGAAATCTTGGCATAATTGAACTTTTCATAAATTTTCATACCCCCCAAAATGGCTAAATCTGCCAATATCTCCTAAACTACAATAGCCATGAATACGCCGATTAGCTCATTCGACGTAACTTTTGAATTGCTACAATCTGGTAGCGGAGTTGTAACATTAGGCCCTCGGGAACATAGAGAAATCTTGGTGTAATTGAACTTTTCATAAATTTTCATACCCTCCAAAATGGCTAAATCTGCCAATATCTCCTAAACTACAATAGCCATGAATACGCCGATTAGCTCATTCGACGTAACTTTTGAATTGCTACACTCTGGTAGCGGAGTTGTAACTGTAGGCCCTCGGGAACATAGAGAAATCTTGGTTTATTTGAACTTTTCATAAATTTTCATACCCCCCAAAACGGCTAAATCTGCCAATATCTCCTAAACTACAATAGCCAGGAATACGCCGATAGGCTCATTCGACGTAACTTTTGAATTGCTACAATCTGGTAGCGGAGTTGTAACTGTAGGCCCTCGGGAACATAGAGAAATCTTGGTGTAATTGAACATTTCATAAATTTTCATACCCCCCAAAATGGCTAAATCTGCCAATATCTCCTAAACTACAATAGCCAGGAATACGCCAATAGTCTCATTCGACGTAACTTTTGAATTGCTACACTCTGGTAGCGGAGTTGTAACTGTAGGCCCTCGGGAACATAGAGAAATCTTGGTTTATTTGAACTTTTCATAAATTTTCATACCCCCCAAAATGGCTAAATCTGCCAATATCTCCTAAACTACAATAGCCAGGAATACGCCGATAGGCTCATTCGACGTAACTTTTGAATTGCTACACTCTGGTAGCGGAGTTGTAACTGTAGGCCCTCGGGAACATAGAGAAATCTTGGTTTAATTGAACTTTTCATAAATTTTCATACCCCCAAAAATGGCTAAATCTGCCAATATCTCCTAAACTACAATAGCCAGGAATACGCCGATAGGCTCATTCGACGTAACTTTTGAATTGCTACAATCTGGTAGCGGAGTTGTAACTGTAGGCCCTCGGGAACATCGAGAAATCTTGGTGTAATTGAACCTTTCATAAATTTTCATACCCCCCAAAATGGCCTAATCTGCCAATATTTCCTAAACTACAATAGCCAGGAATACGCCGATAGGCTCATTCGACGTAACTTTTGAATTGCTACAATCTGGTAGCGGAGTTGTAACTGTAGGCCCTCGGGAACATAGAGAAATCTTGGTGTAATTGAACTTTTCATAAATTTTCATACCCCCCAAAATGGCTAAATCTGCCAACATCTCCTAAACTACAATAGCCATGAATACGCCGATTAGCTCATTCGACGTAACTTTTGAATTGCTACAATCTGGTAGCGGAGTTGTAACTGTAGGCCCTCGGGAACATAGAGAAATCTTGGGATAATTGAACTTTTCATAAATTTTCATACCCCCCAAAATGGCTAAATCTGCCAATATCTCCTAAACTACAATAGCCAGGAATACGCCGATAGGCTCATTCGACGTAACTTTTGAATTGCTACAATCTGGTAGCGGAGTTGTAACTGTAGGCCCTCGGGAACATAGAGAAATCTTGGTGTAATTGAACTTTTCATAAATTTTCATACCCCTCAAAATGGCTAAATCTGTTAATATCTCCTAAACTACAATAGCAAGGAATACGCCGATAGGCTCATTCGACGTAAATTTTGAATTGCTACAATCTGGTAGCGGAGTTCTAACTGTAGGCCCTCGGGAACATAGAGAAATCTTGGTGTAATTGAACTTTTCATAAATTTTCATACCCCCCAAAATGGCTAAATCTGCCAATCTCTCCTAAACTACAATAGCCAGGAATACGCCGATAGGCTCATTCGACGTAACTTTTGAATTGCTACAATCTGGTAGGGGAGTTGTAACTGTAGGCCCTCGGGAACATAGAGAAATCTTGGTGTAATTGAACTTTTCATAAATTTTCATACCCCCTAAAATGGCTAAATCTGCCAATATCTCCTAAACTACAATAGCCATGAATACGCCGATTAGCTCATTCGACGTAACTTTTGAATTGCTACAATCTGGTAGCGGAGTTGTAACTGTAGGCCCTCGGGAACATAGAGAAATCTTGGTGTAATTGAACTTTTCATAAATTTTCATACC
Source organism: Botryllus schlosseri (assembly GCF_051294905.1). Lineage (NCBI taxonomy): Eukaryota > Metazoa > Chordata > Ascidiacea > Stolidobranchia > Styelidae > Botryllus > Botryllus schlosseri. Next base: position 8,877,409 of record NC_137244.1, on the reverse strand, counting down.
CCCCAAAATGGCTAAATCTGCCAATATCTCCTAAACTACAATAGCCAGGAATACGCCGATAGGCTCATTCGACGTAACTTTTGAATTGCTACAATCTGGTAGCGGAGTTCTAACTGTAGGCCCTCGGGAACATAGAGAAATTTTGGTGTAATTGAACTTTTCATAAATTTTCATACCCCCCAAAATGGCTAAATCTGCCAATATCTCCTAAACTACAATAGCCAGGAATACGCCGATAGGCTCATTCGACGTAACTTTTGAATTGCTACAATCTGATAGCGGAGTTGTAACTGTAGGCCCTCGGGAACATAGAGAAATCTTGGTGTAATTGAACTTTTCATAAATTTTCATACCCCCCAAAATGGCTAAATCTGCCAATATCTCCTAAACTACAATAGCCAGGAATACGCCGATAGGCTCATTCGACGTAACTTTTGAATTGCTACAATCTGATAGGGGAATTGTAACTGTAGGCCCTCGGGAACATAGAGAATTCTTGGTGTAATTGAACTTTTCATAAATTTTCATCCCCCCCAAAATGGCTAAATCTGCCAATATCTCCTAAACTACAATAGCCAGGAATACGCCGATAGGCCCATTCGACGTAACTTTTGAATTGCTACAATCTGGTAGCGGAGTTGTAACTGTAGGCCCTCGGGAACATAGAGAAATCTTGGTGTAATTGAACTTTTCATAAATTTTCATACCCCCCAAAATGGCTAAATCTGTTAATATCTCCTAAACTACAATAGCCAGGAATACGCCGATAGGCTCATTCGACGTAACTTTTGAATTGCTACAATCTGGTAGCGGAGTTGTAACTGTAGGCCCTCGGGAACATAGAGAAATCTTGGTGTAATTGAACTTTTCATAAATTTTCATACCCCCCAAAATGGCTAAATCTGCCAATATCTCCTAAACTACAATAGCCAGGAATACCCCGATAGGCTCATTCGACGTAACTTTTGAATTGCTACAATCTGGTAGCGGAGTTGTAACTGTAGTCCCTCGGGAACATCGAGAAATCTTGGTGTAATTGAACTTTTCATAAATTCTCATACCCCCCAAAATGGCCTAATCTGCCAATATTTCCTAAACTACAATAGCCAGGAATACGCCGATAGGCTCATTCGACGTAACTTTTGAATTGCTACAATCTGGTAGCGGAGTTGTAACTGTAGGCCCTCGGGAACATAGAGAAATCTTGGTGTAATTGAACTTTTCATAAATTTCCATACCCCCCAAAATGGCTAAATCTGCCAACATCTCCTAAACTACAATAGCCATGAATACGCCGATTAGCTCATTCGACGTAACTTTTGAATTGCTACAATCTGGTAGCGGAGTTGTAACTGTAGGCCCTCGGGAACATAGAGAAATCTTGGGATAATTGAACTTTTCATAAATTTTCATACCCCCCAAAATGGCTAAATCTGCCAATATCTCCTAAACTACAATAGCCAGGAATACGCCGATAGGCTCATTCGACGTAACTTTTGAATTGCTACAATCTGGTAGCGGAGTTGTAACTGTAGGCCCTCAGGAACATAGAGAAATCTTGGTGTAATTGAACTTTTCATAAATTTTCATACCCCCCAAAATGGCTAAATCTGCCAATATCTCCTAAACTACAATAGCCAGGAATACGCCGATAGGCTCATTCGACGTAACTTTTGAATTGCTACAATCTGGTAGGGGAGTTGTAACTGTAGGCCCTCGGGAACATAGAGAAATCTTGGTGTAATTGAACTTTTCATAAATTTTCACACCCCCCAAAATGGCTAAATCTGCCAATATCTCCTAAACTACAATAGCCAGGAATACGCCGATAGGCTCATTCGACGTAACTTTTGAATTGCTACAATCTGGTAGCGGAGTTGTAACTGTAGGCCCTCGGGAACATAGAGAAATCTTGGTGTAATTGAACTTTTCATAAATTTTCATACCCCCCAAAATGGCTAAATCTGCCAATATCTCCTAAACTACTATAGCCAGGAATACGCCGATAGGCTCATTCGACGTAACTTTTAAATTGCTACAATCTGGTAGCGGAGTTGTAACTGTAGGCCCTCGGGAACATAGAGAAATCTTGGTGTAATTGAACTTTTCATAAATTTTCATACCCCCCAAAATGGCTAAATCTGCCAATATCTCCTAAACTACAATAGCCAGGAATACGCCGATAGGCTCATTCGACGTAAATTTTGAATTGCTACAATCTGGTAGCGGAGTTGTAACTGTAGGCCCTCGGGAACATAGAGAAATCTTGGTGTAATTGAACTTTTCATAAATTTTCATACCCCCCAAAATGGCTAAATCTGCCAATATCTCCTAAACTACAATAGCCATGAATACGCCGATTAGCTCATTCGACGTAACTTTTGAATTGCTACAATCTGGTAGCGGAGTTGTAACTGTAGGCCCTCGGGAACATAGAGAAATCTTGGGATAATTGAACTTTTCATAAATTTTCATACCCCCCAAAATGGCTAAATCTGCCAATATCTCCTAAACTACAATAGCCATGATACGCCGATTAGCTCATTCGACGTAACTTTTGAATTGCTACAATCTGGTAGCGGAGTTGTAACTGTAGGCCCTCGGGAACATAGAGAAATCTTGGCATAATTGAACTTTTCATAAATTTTCATACCCCCCAAAATGGCTAAATCTGCCAATATCTCCTAAACTACAATAGCCATGAATACGCCGATTAGCTCATTCGACGTAACTTTTGAATTGCTACAATCTGGTAGCGGAGTTGTAACTGTAGGCCCTCGGGAACATAGAGAAATCTTGGTGTAATTGAACTTTTCATAAATTTTCATACCCTCCAAAATGGCTAAATCTGCCAATATCTCCTAAACTACAATAGCCATGAAAACGCCGATTAGCTCATTCGACGTAACTTTTGAATTGCTACACTCTGGTAGCGGAGTTGTAACTGTAGGCCCTCGGGAACATAGAGAAATCTTGGTTTATTTGAACTTTTCATAAATTTTCATACCCTCCAAAACGGCTAAATCTGCCAATATCTCCTAAACTACAATAGCCAGGAATACGCCGATAGGCTCATTCGACGTAACTTTTGAATTGCTACAATCTGGTAGCGGAGTTGTAACTGTAGGCCCTCGGGAACATAGAGAAATCTTGGTGTAATTGAACATTTCATAAATTTTCATACCCCCCAAAATGGCTAAATCTGCCAATATCTCCTAAACTACAATAGCCAGGAATACGCCAATAGTCTCATTCGACGTAACTTTTGAATTGCTACACTCTGGTAGCGGAGTTGTAACTGTAGGCCCTCGGGAACATAGAGAAATCTTGGTTTATTTGAACTTTTCATAAATTTTCATACCCCCCAAAATGGCTAAATCTGCCAATATCTCCTAAACTACAATAGCCAGGAATACGCCGATAGGCTAATTCGACGTAACTTTTGAATTGCTACACTCTGGTAGCGGAGTTGTAACTGTAGGCCCTCGGGAACATAGAGAAATCTTGGTTTAATTGAACTTTTCATAAATTTTCATACCCCCCAAAATGGCTAAATCTGCCAATATCTCCTAAACTACAATAGCCAGGAATACGCCGATAGGCTCATTCGACGTAACTTTTGAATTGCTACAATCTGGTAGCGAAGTTGTAACTGTAGGCCCTCGGGAACATCGAGAAATCTTGGTGTAATTGAACTTTTCATAAATTTTCATACCCCCCAAAATGGCCTAATCTGCCAATATTTCCTAAACTACAATAGCCAGGAATACGCCGATAGGCTCATTCGACGTAACTTTTGAATTGCTACAATCTGGTAGCGGAGTTGTAACTGTAGGCCCTCGGGAACATAGAGAAATCTTGGTGTAATTGAACTTTTCATAAATTTTCATACCCCCCAAAATGGCTAAATCTGCCAACATCTCCTAAACTACAATAGCCATGAATACGCCGATTAGCTCATTCGACGTAACTTTTGAATTGCTACAATCTGGTAGCGGAGTTGTAACTGTAGGCCCTCGGGAACATAGAGAAATCTTGGGATAATTGAACTTTTCATAAATTTTCATACCCCCCAAAATGGCTAAATCTGCCAATATCTCCTAAACTACAATAGCCAGGAATACGCCGATAGGCTCATTCGACGTAACTTTTGAATTGCTACAATCTGGTAGCGGAGTTGTAACTGTAGTCCCTCGGAAACATAGAGAAATCTTGGTGTAATTGAACTTTTCATAAATTTTCATACCCCTCAAAATGGCTAAATCCGGTAATATCTCCTAAACTACAATAGCAAGGAATACGCCGATAGGCTCATTCGACGTAAATTTTGAATTGCTACAATCTGGTAGCGGAGTTGTAACTGTAGGCCCTCGGGAACATAGAGAAATCTTGGTGTAATTGAACTTTTCATAAATTTTCATACCCCCCAAAATGGCTAAACCTGCCAATCTCTCCTAAACTACAATAGCCAGGAATACGCCGATAGGCTCATTCGACGTAACTTTTGAATTGCTACAATCTGGTAGGGGAGTTGTAACTGTAGGCCCTCGGGAACATAGAGAAATCTTGGTGTAATTGAACTTTTCATAAATTTTCATACCCCCTAAAATGGCTAAATCTGCCAATATCTCCTAAACTACAATAGCCATGAATACGCCGATTAGCTCATTCGACGTAACTTTTGAATTGCTACAATCTGGTAGCGGAGTTGTAACTGTAGGCCCTCGGGAACATAGAGAAATCTTGGGATAATTGAACTTTTCATAAAGTTTCATACCCCCAAAATGGCTAAATCTGCCAATATCTCCTAAACTACAATAGCCAGGAATACGCCGATAGGCTCATTCGACGTAACTTTTGAATTGCTACAATCTGGTAGCGAAGTTCTAACTGTAGGCCCTCGGGAACATAGAGAAATCTTGGTGTAATTGAACTTTTCATAAATTTTCATACCCCCTAAAATGGCTAAATCTCCCAATATCTCCTAAACTACAATAGCCAGGAATACGCCGATAGGCTCATTCGACGTAACTTTTGAATTGCTACAATCTGATAGCGGAGTTGTAACTGTAGGCCCTCGGGAACATAGAGAAATCTTGGTGTAATTGAACTTTTCATAAATTTTCATACCCCCCAAAATGGCTAAATCTGCCAATATCTCCCAAACTACAATAGCCAGGAATACGCCGATAGGCTCATTCGACGTAACTTTTGAATTGCTACAATCTGGTAGGGGAATTGTAACTGTAGGCCCTCGGGAACATAGAGAATTCTTGGTGTAATTGAACTTTTCATAAATTTTCATACCCCCCAAAATGGCTAAATCTGCCAATATCTCCTAAACTACAAGAGCCAGGAATACGCCGATAGGCTCATTCGACGTAACTTTTGAATTGCTACAATCTGGTAGCGGAGTTGTAACTGTAGGCCCTCGGGAACATAGAGAAATCTTGGTGTAATTGAACTTTTCATAAATTTTCATACCCCCCAAAATGGCTAAATCTGTTAATATCTCCTAAACTACAATAGCCAGGAATACGCCGATAGGCTCATTCGACGTAACTTTTGAATTGCTACAATCTGGTAGCGGAGTTGTAACTGTAGGCCCTCGGGAACATAGAGAAATCTTGGTGTAATTGAACTTTTCATAAATTTTCATACCCCCCAAAATGGCTAAATCTGCCAACATCTCCTAAACTACAATAGCCATGAATACGCCGATTAGCTCATTCGACGTAACTTTTGAATTGCTACAATCTGGTAGCGGAGTTGTAACTGTAGGCCCTCGGGAACATAGAGAAATCTTGGGATAATTGAACTTTTCATAAATTTTCATACCCCCCAAAATGGCTAAATCTGCCAATATCTCCTAAACTACAATAGCCAGGAATACGCCGATATGCTCATTCGACGTAACTTTTGAATTGCTACAATCTGGTAGCGGAGTTGTAACTGTAGGCCCTCAGGAACATAGAGAAATCTTGGTGTAATTGAACTTTTCATAAATTTTCATACCCCCCAAAATGGCTAAATCTGCCAATATCTCCTAAACTACAATAGCCAGGAATACGCCGATAGGCTCATTCGACGTAACTTTTGAATTGCTACAATCTGGTAGGGGAGTTGTAACTGTAGGCCCTCGGGAACATAGAGAAATCTTGGTGTAATTGAACTTTTCATAAATTTTCATACCCCCCAAAATGGCTAAATCTGCCAATATCTCCTAAACTACAAGAGCCAGGAATACGCCGATAGGCTCATTCGACGTAACTTTTGAATTGCTACAATCTGGTAGCGGAGTTGTAACTGTAGGCCCTCGGGAACATAGAGAAATCTTGGTGTAATTGAACTTTTCATAAATTTTCATACCCCCCAAAATGGCTAAATCTGTTAATATCTCCTAAACTACAATAGCCAGGAATACGCCGATAGGCTCATTCGACGTAACTTTTGAATTGCTACAATCTGGTAGCGGAGTTGTAACTGTAGGCCCTCGGGAACATAGAGAAATCTTGGTGTAATTGAACTTTTCATAAATTTTCATACCCCCCAAAATGGCTAAATCTGCCAACATCTCCTAAACTACAATAGCCATGAATACGCCGATTAGCTCATTCGACGTAACTTTTGAATTGCTACAATCTGGTAGCGGAGTTGTAACTGTAGGCCCTCGGGAACATAGAGAAATCTTGGGATAATTGAACTTTTCATAAATTTTCATACCCCCCAAAATGGCTAAATCTGCCAATATCTCCTAAACTACAATAGCCAGGAATACGCCGATATGCTCATTCGACGTAACTTTTGAATTGCTACAATCTGGTAGCGGAGTTGTAACTGTAGGCCCTCAGGAACATAGAGAAATCTTGGTGTAATTGAACTTTTCATAAATTTTCATACCCCCCAAAATGGCTAAATCTGCCAATATCTCCTAAACTACAATAGCCAGGAATACGCCGATAGGCTCATTCGACGTAACTTTTGAATTGCTACAATCTGGTAGGGGAGTTGTAACTGTAGGCCCTCGGGAACATAGAGAAATCTTGGTGTAATTGAACTTTTCATAAATTTTCATACCCCCCAAAATGGCTAAATCTGCCAATATCTCCTAAACTACAATAGCCAGGAATACGCCGATAGGCTCATTCGACGTAACTTTTGAATTGCTACAATCTGGTAGCGGAGTTGTAACTGTAGGCCCTCGGGAACATAGAGAAATCTTGGTGTAATTGAACTTTTCATAAATTTTCATACCCCCCAAAATGGCTAAATCTGCCAATATCTCCTAAACTACTATAGCCAGGAATACGCCGATAGGCTCATTCGACGTAACTTTTAAATTGCTACAATCTGGTAGCGGAGTTGTAACTGTAGGCCCTCGGGAACATAGAGAAATCTTGGTGTAATTGAACTTTTCATAAATTTTCATACCCCCCAGAATGGCTAAATCTGCCAATATCTCCTAAACTACAATAGCCAGGAATACGCCGATAGGCTCATTCGACGTAAATTTTGAATTGCTACAATCTGGTAGCGGAGTTCTAACTGTAGGCCCTCGGGAACATAGAGAAATCTTGGTGTAATTGAACTTTTCATAAATTTTCATACCCCCCAAAATGGCTAAATCTGCCAATATCTCCTAAACTACAATAGCCAGGAATACGCCGATAGGCTCATTCGACGTAACTTTTGAATTGCTACAATCTGGTACCGGAGTTGTAACTGTAGGCCCTCGGGAACATAGAGAAATCTTGGTGTAATTGAACTTTTCATAAATTTTCATACCCCCCAAAATGGCTAAATCTGCCAATATCTCCTAAACTACAATAGCCATGAATACGCCGATTAGCTCATTCGACGTAACTTTTGAATTGCTACAATCTGGTAGCGGAGTTGTAACTGTGGGCCCTCGGGAACATAGAGAAATCTTGGCATAATTGAACTTTTCATAAATTTTCATACCCCCCAAAATGGCTAAATCTGCCAATATCTCCTAAACTACAATAGCCAGGAATACGCCAATAGGCTCATTCGACGTAACTTTTGAATTGCTACACTCTGGTAGCGGAGTTGTAACTGTAGGCCCTCGGGAACATAGAGAAATCTTGGTTTATTTGAACTTTTCATAAATTTTCATACCCCCCAAAATGGCTAAATCTGCCAATATCTCCTAAACTACAATAGCCAGGAATACGCCGATAGTCTCATTCGACGTAACTTTTGAATTGCTACAATCTGGTAGCGGAGTTATAACTGTAGGCCCTCGGGAACATAGAGAAATCTTGGCATAATTGAACTTTTCATAAATTTTCATACCCCCCAAAATGGCTAAATCTGCCAATATCTCCTAAACTACAATAGCCATGAATACGCCAATAGGCTCATTCGACGTAACTTTTGAATTGCTACACTCTGGTAGCGGAGTTGTAACTGTAGGCCCTCGGGAACATCGAGAAATCTTGGTGTAATTGAACTTTTCATAAATTCTCATACCCCCCAAAATGGCCTAATCTGCCAATATTTCCTAAACTACAATAGCCAGGAATACGCCGATAGGCTCATTCGACGTAACTTTTGAATTGCTACAATCTGGTAGCGGAGTTGTAACTGTAGGCCCTCGGGAACATAGAGAAATCTTGGTGTAATTGAACTTTTCATAAATTTTCATACCCCCCAAAATGGCTAAATCTGCCAACATCTCCTAAACTACAATAGCCATGAATACGCCGATTAGCTCATTCGACGTAACTTTTGAATTGCTACAATCTGGTAGCGGAGTTGTAACTGTAGGCCCTCGGGAACATAGAGAAATCTTGGGATAATTGAACTTTTCATAAATTTTCATACCCCCCAAAATGGCTAAATCTGCCAATATCTCCTAAACTACAATAGCCAGGAATACGCCGATATGCTCATTCGACGTAACTTTTGAATTGCTACAATCTGGTAGCGGAGTTGTAACTGTAGGCCCTCAGGAACATAGAGAAATCTTGGTGTAATTGAACTTTTCATAAATTTTCATACCCCCCAAAATGGCTAAATCTGCCAATATCTCCTAAACTACAATAGCCAGGAATACGCCGATAGGCTCATTCGACGTAACTTTTGAATTGCTACAATCTGGTAGGGGAGTTGTAACTGTAGGCCCTCGGGAACATAGAGAAATCTTGGTGTAATTGAACTTTTCATAAATTTTCATACCCCCCAAAATGGCTAAATCTGCCAATATCTCCTAAACTACAATAGCCAGGAATACGCCGATAGGCTCATTCGACGTAACTTTTGAATTGCTACAATCTGGTAGCGGAGTTGTAACTGTAGGCCCTCGGGAACATAGAGAAATCTTGGTGTAATTGAACTTTTCATAAATTTTCATACCCCCCAAAATGGCTAAATCTGCCAATATCTCCTAAACTACTATAGCCAGGAATACGCCGATAGGCTCATTCGACGTAACTTTTAAATTGCTACAATCTGGTAGCGGAGTTGTAACTGTAGGCCCTCGGGAACATAGAGAAATCTTGGTGTAATTGAACTTTTCATAAATTTTCATACCCCCCAGAATGGCTAAATCTGCCAATATCTCCTAAACTACAATAGCCAGGAATACGCCGATAGGCTCATTCGACGTAAATTTTGAATTGCTACAATCTGGTAGCGGAGTTCTAACTGTAGGCCCTCGGGAACATAGAGAAATCTTGGTGTAATTGAACTTTTCATAAATTTTCATACCCCCCAAAATGGCTAAATCTGCCAATATCTCCTAAACTACAATAGCCAGGAATACGCCGATAGGCTCATTCGACGTAACTTTTGAATTGCTACAATCTGGTACCGGAGTTGTAACTGTAGGCCCTCGGGAACATAGAGAAATCTTGGTGTAATTGAACTTTTCATAAATTTTCATACCCCCCAAAATGGCTAAATCTGCCAATATCTCCTAAACTACAATAGCCATGAATACGCCGATTAGCTCATTCGACGTAACTTTTGAATTGCTACAATCTGGTAGCGGAGTTGTAACTGTAGGCCCTCGGGAACATAGAGAAATCTTGGCATAATTGAACTTTTCATAAATTTTCATACCCCCCAAAATGGCTAAATCTGCCAATATCTCCTAAACTACAATAGCCAGGAATACGCCAATAGGCTCATTCGACGTAACTTTTGAATTGCTACACTCTGGTAGCGGAGTTGTAACTGTAGGCCCTCGGGAACATAGAGAAATCTTGGTTTATTTGAACTTTTCATAAATTTTATACCCCCCAAAATGGCTAAATCTGCCAATATCTCCTAAACTACAATAGCCAGGAATACGCCGATAGTCTCATTCGACGTAACTTTTGAATTGCTACAATCTGGTAGCGGAGTTATAACTGTAGGCCCTCGGGAACATAGAGAAATCTTGGCATAATTGAACTTTTCATAAATTTTCATACCCCCCAAAATGGCTAAATCTGCCAATATCTCCTAAACTACAATAGCCAGGAATACGCCAATAGGCTCATTCGACGTAACTTTTGAATTGCTACACTCTGGTAGCGGAGTTGTAACTGTAGGCCCTCGGGAACATAGAGAAATCTTGGTTTATTTGAACTTTTCATAAATTTTCATACCCCCAAAATGGCTAAATCTGCCAATATCTCCTAAACTACAATAGCCAGGAATACGCCGATAGGCTCATTCGACGTAACTTTTGAATTGCTACAATCTGGTAGCGGAGCTGTAACTGTAGGCCCTCGGGAACATAGAGAAATCTTGGTGTAATTGAACTTTTCATAAATTTTCATACCCCCCAAAATGGCTAAATCTGCCAATATCTCCTAAACTACAATAGCCAGGAATACGCCAATAGGCTCATTCGACGTAACTTTTGAATTGCTACACTCTGGTAGCGGAGTTGTAACTGTAGGCCCTCGGGAACATAGAGAAATCTTGGTTTATTTGAACTTTTCATAAATTTTCATACCCCCCAAAATGGCTAAATCTGCCAATATCTCCTAAACTACAATAGCCAGGAATACGCCGATAGGCTCATTCGACGTAACTTTTGAATTGCTACACTCTGGTAGCGGAGTTGTAACTGTAGGCCCTCGGGAACATAGAGAAATCTTGGTTTAATTGATTTTTTCATAAATTTTCATACCCCCCAAAATGGCTAAATCTGCCAATATCTCCTAAACTACAATAGCCATGAATACGCCGATTAGCTCATTCGACGTAACTTTTGAATTGCTACAATCTGGTAGCGGAGTTGTAACTGTAGGCCCTCGGGAACATAGAGAAATCTTGGCATAATTGAACTTTTCATAAATTTTCATACCCCCCAAAATGGCTAAATCTGCCAATATCTCCTAAACTACAATAGCCAGGAATACGCCAATAGGCTCATTCGACGTAACTTTTGAATTGCTACACTCTGGTAGCGGAGTTGTAACTGTAGGCCCTCGGGAACATAGAGAAATCTTGGTTTATTTGAACTTTTCATAAATTTTCATACCCCCCAAAATGGCTAAATCTGCCAATATCTCCTAAACTACAATAGCCAGGAATACGCCGATAGTCTCATTCGACGTAACTTTTGAATTGCTACAATCTGGTAGCGGAGTTGTAACTGTAGGCCCTCGGGAACATAGAGAAATCTTGGTGTAATTGAACTTTTCATAAATTTTCATACCCCCCAAAATGGCTAAATCTGCCAATATCTCCTAAACTACAATAGCCAGGAATACGCCGATAGGCTCATTCGACGTAACTTTTGAATTGCTACAATCTGGTAGGGTAGTTGTAACTGTAGGCCCTCGGGAACATAGAGAAATCTTGGTGTAATTGAACTTTTCATAAATTTTCATACCCCCCAAAATGGCTAAATCTGCCAATATCTCCTAAACTACAATAGCCAGGAATACGCCGATAGGCTCATTCGACGTAACTTTTGAATTGCTACAATCTGGTAGCGGAGTTGTAACTGTAGGCCCTCGGGAACATAGAGAAATCTTGGTGTAATTGAACTTTTCATAAATTTTCATACCCCCAAAAATGGCTAAATCTGCCAATATCTCCTAAACTACTATAGCCAGGAATACGCCGATAGGCTCATTCGACGTAACTTTTAAATTGCTACAATCTGGTAGCGGAGTTGTAACTGTAGGCCCTCGGGAACATAGAGAAATCTTGGTGTAATTGAACTTTTCATAAATTTTCATACCCCCCAAAATGGCTAAATCTGTTAATATCTCCTAAACTACAATAGCGAGGAATACGCCGATAGGCTTATTCGACGTAAATTTTGAATTGCTACAATCTGGTAGCGGAGTTCTAACTGTAGGCCCTCGGGAACATAGAGAAATCTTGGTGTAATTGAACTTTTCATAAATTTTCATACCCCCCAAAATGGCTAAATCTGCCAATATCTCCTAAACTACAATAGCCAGGAATACGCCGATAGGCTCATTCGACGTAACTTTTGAATTGCTACAATCTGGTACCGGAGTTGTAACTGTAGGCCCTCGGGAACATAGAGAAATCTTGGTGTAATTGAACTTTTCATAAATTTTCATACCCCCCAAAATGGCTAAATCTGCCAATATCTCCTAAACTACAATAGCCATGAATACGCCGATTAGCTCATTCGACGTAACTTTTGAATTGCTACAATCTGGTAGCGGAGTTGTAACTGTAGGCCCTCGGGAACATAGAGAAATCTTGGCATAATTGAACTTTTCATAAATTTTCATACCCCCCAAAATGGCTAAATCTGCCAATATCTCCTAAACTACAATAGCCAGGAATACGCCAATAGGCTCATTCGACGTAACTTTTGAATTGCTACACTCTGGTAGCGGAGTTGTAACTGTAGGCCCTCGGGAACATAGAGAAATCTTGGTTTATTTGAACTTTTCATAAATTTTCATACCCCTCAAAATGGCTAAATCTGCCAATATCTCCTAAACTACAATAGCCAGGAATACGCCGATAGGCTCATTCGACGTAACTTTTGAATTGCTACAATCTGGTAGCGGAGTTATAACTGTAGGCCCTCGGGAACATAGAGAAATCTTGGCATAATTGAACTTTTCATAAATTTTCATACCCCCCAAAATGGCTAAATCTGCCAATATCTCCTAAACTACAATAGCCAGGAATACGCCAATAGGCTCATTCGACGTAACTTTTGAATTGCTACACTCTGGTAGCGGAGTTGTAACTGTAGGCCCTCGGGAACATAGAGAAATCTTGGTTTATTTGAACTTTTCATAAATTTTCATACCCCCCAAAATGGCTAAATCTGCCAATATCTCCAAAACTACAATAGCCAGGAATACGCCGATAGGCTCATTCGACGTAACTTTTGAATTGCTACAATCTGGTAGCGGAGTTGTAACTGTAGCCCCTCGGGAACATAGAGAAATCTTGGTGTAATTGAACTTTTCATAAATTTTCATACCCCCCAAAATGGCTAAATCTGCCAATATCTCCTAAACTACAATAGCCAGGAATACGCCAATAGGCTCATTCGACGTAACTTTTGAATTGCTACACTCTGGTAGCGGAGTTGTAACTGTAGGCCCTCGGGAACATAGAGAAATCTGGGTTTATTTGAACTTTTCATAAATTTTTATACCCCCCAAAATGGCTAAATCTGCCAATATCTCCTAAACTACAATAGCCAGGAATACGCCGATAGGCTCATTCGACGTAACTTTTGAATTGCTACACTCTGGTAGCGGAGTTGTAACTGTAGGCCCTCGGGAACATGGAGAAATCTTGGTTTAATTGAACTTTTCATAAATTTTCATACCCCCCAAAATGGCTAAATCTGCCAATATCTCCTAAACTACAATAGCCAGGAATACGCCGATAGGCTCATTCGACGTAACTTTAAAATTGCTACACTCTGGTAGCAGGGTTTTAACTGTAGGCCCTCGGGAACATAGAGAAATCTTGGTTTAATTGAACTTTTCATAAATTTTCATACCCCCCAAAATGGCTAAATCTGCCAATATCTCCTAAACTACAATAGCCAGGAATACGCCGATAGGCTCATTCGACGTAACTTTTGAATTGCTACACTCTGGTAGCGGAGTTGTAACTGTAGGCCCTCGGGAACATAGAAAAATCTTGGTGTAATTGAACTTTTCATAAATTTTCATACCCCCTAAAATGGCTAAATCTGCCAATATCTCCTAAACTACAATAGCCATGAATACGCCGATTAGCTCATTCGACGTAACTTTTGAATTGCTACAATCTGGTAGCGGAGTTGTAACTGTAGGCCCTCGGGAACATAGAGAAATCTTGGGATAATTGAACTTTTCATAAATTTTCATACCCCCCAAAATGGCTAAATCTGCCAATATCTCCTAAACTACAATAGCCAGGAATACGCCGATAGGCTCATTCGACATAACTTTTGAATTGCTACAATCTGGTAGCGGAGTTGTAACTGTAGGCCCTCGGGAACATAGAGAAATCTTGGTGTAATTGAACTTTTCATAAATTTTCATACCCCCCAAAATGGCTAAATCTGTTAATATCTCCTAAACTACAATAGCAAGGAATACGCCGATAGGCTCATTCGACGTAAATTTTGAATTGCTACAATCTGGTAGCGGAGTTCTAACTGTAGGCCCTCGGGAACATAGAGAAATCTTGGTGTAATTGAACTTTTCATAAATTTTCATACCCCCCAAAATGGCTAAATCTGCCAATATCTCCTAAACTACAATAGCCAGGAATACGCCGATAGGCTCATTCGACGTAACTTTTGAATTGCTACAATCTGGTAGCGGAGTTGTAACTGTAGGCCCTCGGGAACATAGAGAAATCTTGGTGTAATTGAACTTTTCATAAATTTTCATACCCCCAAAAATGGCTAAATCTGCCAATATCTCCTAAACTACTATAGCCAGGAATACGCCGATAGGCTCATTCGACGTAACTTTTAAATTGCTACAATCTGGTAGCGGAGTTGTAACTGTAGGCCCTCGGGAACATAGAGAAATCTTGGTGTAATTGAACTTTTCATAAATTTTCATACCCCCCAAAATGGCTAAATCTGTTAATATCTCCTAAACTACAATAGCGAGGAATACGCCGATAGGCTTATTCGACGTAAATTTTGAATTGCTACAATCTGGTAGCGGAGTTCTAACTGTAGGCCCTCGGGAACATAGAGAAATCTTGGTGTAATTGAACTTTTCATAAATTTTCATACCCCCCAAAATGGCTAAATCTGCCAATATCTCCTAAACTACAATAGCCAGGAATACGCCGATAGGCTCATTCGACGTAACTTTTGAATTGCTACAATCTGGTACCGGAGTTGTAACTGTAGGCCCTCGGGAACATAGAGAAATCTTGGTGTAATTGAACTTTTCATAAATTTTCATACCCCCCAAAATGGCTAAATCTGCCAATATCTCCTAAACTACAATAGCCATGAATACGCCGATTAGCTCATTCGACGTAACTTTTGAATTGCTACAATCTGGTAGCGGAGTTGTAACTGTAGGCCCTCGGGAACATAGAGAAATCTTGGCATAATTGAACTTTTCATAAATTTTCATACCCCCCAAAATGGCTAAATCTGCCAATATCTCCTAAACTACAATAGCCAGGAATACGCCAATAGGCTCATTCGACGTAACTTTTGAATTGCTACACTCTGGTAGCGGAGTTGTAACTGTAGGCCCTCGGGAACATAGAGAAATCTTGGTTTATTTGAACTTTTCATAAATTTTCATACCCCTCAAAATGGCTAAATCTGCCAATATCTCCTAAACTACAATAGCCAGGAATACGCCGATAGGCTCATTCGACGTAACTTTTGAATTGCTACAATCTGGTAGCGGAGTTATAACTGTAGGCCCTCGGGAACATAGAGAAATCTTGGCATAATTGAACTTTTCATAAATTTTCATACCCCCCAAAATGGCTAAATCTGCCAATATCTCCTAAACTACAATAGCTAGGAATACGCCAATAGGCTCATTCGACGTAACTTTTGAATTGCTACACTCTGGTAGCGGAGTTGTAACTGTAGGCCCTCGGGAACATAGAGAAATCTTGGTTTATTTGAACTTTTCATAAATTTTCATACCCCCCAAAATGGCTAAATCTGCCAATATCTCCAAAACTACAATAGCCAGGAATACGCCGATAGGCTCATTCGACGTAACTTTTGAATTGCTACAATCTGGTAGCGGAGTTGTAACTGTAGCCCCTCGGGAACATAGAGAAATCTTGGTGTAATTGAACTTTTCATAAATTTTCATACCCCCCAAAATGGCTAAATCTGCCAATATCTCCTAAACTACAATAGCCAGGAATACGCCAATAGGCTCATTCGACGTAACTTTTGAATTGCTACACTCTGGTAGCGGAGTTGTAACTGTAGGCCCTCGGGAACATAGAGAAATCTGGGTTTATTTGAACTTTTCATAAATTTTTATACCCCCCAAAATGGCTAAATCTGCCAATATCTCCTAAACTACAATAGCCAGGAATACGCCGATTGGCTCATTCGACGTAACTTTTGAATTGCTACACTCTGGTAGCGGAGTTGTAACTGTAGGCCCTCGGGAACATGGAGAAATCTTGGTTTAATTGAACTTTTCATAAATTTTCATACCCCCCAAAATGGCTAAATCTGCCAATATCTCCTAAACTACAATAGCCAGGAATACGCCGATAGGCTCATTCGACGTAACTTTAAAATTGCTACACTCTGGTAGCAGGGTTTTAACTGTAGGCCCTCGGGAACATAGAGAAATCTTGGTTTAATTGAACTTTTCATAAATTTTCATACCCCCCAAAATGGCTAAATCTGCCAATATCTCCTAAACTACAATAGCCAGGAATACGCCGATAGGCTCATTCGACGTAACTTTTGAATTGCTACACTCTGGTAGCGGAGTTGTAACTGTAGGCCCTCGGGAACATAGAAAAATCTTGGTGTAATTGAACTTTTCATAAATTTTCATACCCCCTAAAATGGCTAAATCTGCCAATATCTCCTAAACTACAATAGCCATGAATACGCCGATTAGCTCATTCGACGTAACTTTTGAATTGCTACAATCTGGTAGCGGAGTTGTAACTGTAGGCCCTCGGGAACATAGAGAAATCTTGGGATAATTGAACTTTTCATAAATTTTCATACCCCCCAAAATGGCTAAATCTGCCAATATCTCCTAAACTACAATAGCCAGGAATACGCCGATAGGCTCATTCGACATAACTTTTGAATTGCTACAATCTGGTAGCGGAGTTGTAACTGTAGGCCCTCGGGAACATAGAGAAATCTTGGTGTAATTGAACTTTTCATAAATTTTCATACCCCCCAAAATGGCTAAATCTGTTAATATCTCCTAAACTACAATAGCAAGGAATACGCCGATAGGCTCATTCGACGTAAATTTTGAATTGCTACAATCTGGTAGCGGAGTTCTAACTGTAGGCCCTCGGGAACATAGAGAAATCTTGGTGTAATTGAACTTTTCATAAATTTTCATACCCCCCAAAATGGCTAAATCTGCCAATATCTCCTAAACTACAATAGCCAGGAATACGCCGATAGGCTCATTCGACGTAACTTTTGAATTGCTACAATCTGGTAGGGGAGTTGTAACTGTAGGCCCTCGGGAACATAGAGAAATCTTGGTGTAATTGAACTTTTCATAAATTTTCATACCCCCCAAAATGGCTAAATCTGCCAATATCTCCTAAACTACAATAGCCAGGAATACGCCGATAGGCTCATTCGACGTAACTTTTGAATTGCTACAATCTGGTAGCGGAGTTGTAACTGTAGGCCCTCGGGAACATGGAGAAATCTTGGTGTAATTGAACTTTTCATAAATTTTCATACCCCCCAAAATGGCTAAATCTGCCAATATCTCCTAAACTACAATAGCCAGGAATACGCCGATAGGCTCATTCGACGTAACTTTTGAATTGCTACAATCTGGTAGCGGAGTTGTAACTGTAGGCCCTCGGGAACATAGAGAAATCTTGGTGTAATTGAACTTTTCATAAATTTTCATACCCCCCAAAATGGCTAAATCTGCCAATATCTCCTAAACTACAATAGCCATGAATACGCCGATTAGCTCATTCGACGTAACTTTTGAATTGCTACAATCTGGTAGCGGAGTTGTAACTGTAGGCCCTCGGGAACATAGAGAAATCTTGGCATAATTGAACTTTTCATAAATTTTCATACCCCCCAAAATGGCTAAATCTGCCAATATCTCCTAAACTACAATAGCCAGGAATACGCCGATAGGCTCATTCGACGTAACTTTTGAATTGCTACACTCTGGTAGTGGAGTTGTAACTGTAGGCCCTCGGAAACATAGAGAAATCTTGGTTTATTTGAACTTTTCATAAATTTCCATACCCCCCAAAATGGCTAAATCTGCCAATATCTCCTAAACTACAATAGGCAGGAATACGCCGATAGGCTCATTCGACGTAACTTTTGAATTGCTACAATCTGGTAGCGGAGTTGTAACTGTAGGCCCTCGGGAACATAGAGAAATCTTGGTGTAATTGAACTTTTCATAAATTTTCATAACTCCCAAAATGGCTAAATCTGCTAATATCTCCTAAACTACAATAGCCAGGAATACGCCGATAGGCTCATTCGACGTAACTTTTGAATTGCTACAATCTGGTAGCGGAGTTGTAACTGTAGGCCCTCGGGAACATAGAGAAATCTTGGTGTAATTGAACTTTTCATAAATTTTCATACCCCCCAAAATGGCTAAATCTGCCAATATCTCCTAAACTACAATAGCCAGGAATACGCCGATAGGCTCATTCGACGTAACTTTTGAATTGCTACAATCTGGTAGCGGAGTTGTAACTGTAGGCCCTCGGGAACATAGAGAAATCTTGGTGTAATTGAACTTTTCATAAATTTTCATACCCCCCAAAATGGCTAAATCTGTTAATATCTCCTAAACTACAATGGCCAGGAATACGCCGATAGGCTCATTCGACGTAACTTTTGAATTGCTACAATCTGGTAGCGGAGTTCTAACTGTAGGCCCTCGGGAACGTAGAGAAATATTGGTGTAATTGAACTTTTCATAAATTTTCATACCCCCCAAAATGGCTAAATCTGCCAATATCTCCTAAACTACAATAGCCAGGAATACGCCGATAGGCTCATTCGACGTAACTTTTGAATTGCTACAATCTGGTAGCGGAGTTGTAACTGTAGGCCCTCGGGAACATAGAAAAATCTTGGTGTAATTGAACTTTTCATAAATTTTCATACCCCCTAAAATGGCTAAATCTGCCAATATCTCCTAAACTACAATAGCCATGAATACGCCGATAGGCTCATTCGACGTAACTTTTGAATTGCTACAATCTGGTAGCGGAGTTGTAACTGTAGGCCCTCGGGAACATAGAAAAATCTTGGTGTAATTGAACTTTTCATAAATTTTCATAACTCCCAAAATGGCTAAATCTGCTAATATCTCCTAAACTACAATAGCCAGGAATACGCCGATAGGCTCATTCGACGTAACTTTTGAATTGCTACAATCTGGTAGCGGAGTTGTAACTGTAGGCCCTCGGGAACATAGAGAAATCTTGGTGTAATTGAACTTTTCATAAATTTTCATACCCCCCAAAATGGCTAAATCTGCCAATATCTCCTAAACTACAATAGCCAGGAATACGCCGATAGGCTCATTCGACGTAACTTTTGAATTGCTACAATCTGGTAGCGGAGTTGTAACTGTAGGCCCTCGGGAACATAGAGAAATCTTGGTGTAATTGAACTTTTCATAAATTTTCATACCCCCCAAAATGGCTAAATCTGTTAATATCTCCTAAACTACAATGGCCAGGAATACGCCGTTAGGCTCATTCGACGTAACTTTTGAATTGCTACAATCTGGTAGCGGAGTTCTAACTGTAGGCCCTCGGGAACGTAGAGAAATATTGGTGTAATTGAACTTTTCATAAATTTTCATACCCCCCAAAATGGCTAAATCTGCCAATATCTCCTAAACTACAATAGCCAGGAATACGCCGATAGGCTCATTCGACGTAACTTTTGAATTGCTACAATCTGGTAGCGGAGTTGTAACTGTAGGCCCTCGGGAACATAGAAAAATCTTGGTGTAATTGAACTTTTCATAAATTTTCATACCCCCTAAAATGGCTAAATCTGCCAATATCTCCTAAACTACAATAGCCATGAATACGCCGATAGGCTCATTCGACGTAACTTTTGAATTGCTACAATCTGGTAGCGGAGTTGTAACTGTAGGCCCTCGGGAACATAGAAAAATCTTGGTGTAATTGAACTTTTCATAAATTTTCATACCCCCTAAAATGGCTAAATCTGCCAATATCTCCTAAACTACAATAGCCATGAATACGCCGATAGGCTCATTCGACGTAACTTTTGAATTGCTACAATCTGGTGGCGGAGTTGTAACTGTAGGCCCTCGGGAACATAGAAAAATCTTGGTGTAATTGAACTTTTCATAAATTTTCATACCCCCTAAAATGGCTAAATCTGCCAATATCTCCTAAACTACAATAGCCATGAATACGCCGATTAGCTCATTCGACGTAACTTTTGAATTGCTACAATCTGGTAGCGGAGTTGTAACTGTAGGCCCTCGGGAACATAGAGAAATCTTGGTGTAATTGAACTTTTCATAAATTTTCATACCCCCCAAAATGGCTAAATCTGTTAATATCTCCTAAACTACAATGGCCAGGAATACGCCGATAGGCTCATTCGACGTAACTTTTGAATTGCTACAATCTGGTAGCGGAGTTCTAACTGTAGGCCCTCGGGAACGTAGAGAAATATTGGTGTAATTGAACTTTTCATAAATTTTCATACCCCCCAAAATGGCTAAATCTGCCAATATCTCCTAAACTACAATAGCCAGGAATACGCCGATAGGCTCATTCGACGTAACTTTTGAATTGCTACAATCTGGTAGCGGAGTTGTAACTGTAGGCCCTCGGGAACATCGAGAAATCTTGGTGTAATTGAACTTTTCATAAATTTTCATACCCCCCAAAATGGCTAAATCTGCCAATATTTCCTAAACTACAATAGCCAGGAATACGCCGATAGGCTCATTCGACGTAACTTTTGAATTGCTACAATCTGGTAGCGGAGTTGTAACTGTAGGCCCTCGGAAACATAGAGAAATCTTGGTGTAATTGAACTTTTCATAAATTATCATACCCCTTAAAATGGCTAAATCTGCCAATATCTCCTAAACTACAATAGCCATGAATACGCCGATTAGCTCATTCGACGTAACTTTTGAATTGCTACAATCTGGTAGCTGAGTTGTAACTGTAGACCCTCGGGAACATAGAGAAATCTTGGGATAATTGAACTTTTCATAAATTTTCATACCCCCCCAAAATGGCTAAATCTGCCAATATCTCCTAAACTACAATAGCCAGGAATACGCCGATAGGCTCATTCGACGTAACTTTTGAATTGCTACAATCTGGTAGCGGAGTTGTAACTGTAGGCCCTCGGGAACATAGAGAAATCTTGGTGTAATTGAACTTTTCACAAATTTTCATACCCCCCAAAATGGCTAAATCTGTTAATATCTCCTAAACTGCAATAGCCAGGAATACGCCGATAGGCTCATTCGACGTAACTTTTGAATTGCTACAATCTGGTAGCGGAGTTCTAACTGTAGGCCCTCGGGAACATAGAGAAATCTTGGTGTAATTGAACTTTTCATAAATTTTCATACCCCCCAAAATGGCTAAATCTGCCAATATCTCCTAAACTACAATAGCCAGGAATACGCCGATAGGCTCATTCGACGTAACTTTTGAATTGCTACAATCTGGTAGCGGAGTTGTAACTGTAGGCCCTCGGGAACATAGAGAAATCTTGGTGTAATTGAACTTTTCATAAATTTTCATACCCCCCAAAATGGCTAAATCTGCCAATATCTCCTAAACTACAATAGCCAGGAATACGCCGATAGGCTCATTCGACGTAACTTTTGAATTGCTACAATCTGGTAGCGGAGTTGTAACTGTAGGCCCTCGGGAACATAGAGAAATCTTGGTGTAATTGAACTTTTCATAAATTTTCATACCCCCCAAAATGGCTAAATCTGCCAATATCTCCTAAACTACAATAGCCAGGAATACGCCGATAGCCTCATTCGACGTAACTTTTAAATTGCTACAATCTGGTAGCGGAGTTTTAACTGTAGGCCCTCGGGAACATAGAGAAATCTTGGTGTAATTGAACTTTTCATTAATTTTCATACCCCCCAAAATGGCTAAATCTGCCTATATCTCCTAAACTACAATAGCCAGGAATACGCCGATAGGCTCATTCGACGTAACTTTTGAATTGCTACAATCTGGTAGCGGAGTTGTAACTGTAGGCCCTCGGAACATAGAGAAATCTTGGTGTAATTGAACTTTTCATAAATTTTCATACCCCCCAAAATGGCTAAATCTGTTAATATCTCCTAAACTACAATAGCCAGGAATACGCCGATAGGCTCATTCGACGTAACTTTTGAATTGCTACAATCTGGTAGCGAAGTTCTAACTGTAGGCCCTCGGGAACATAGAGAAATCTTGGTGTAATTGAACTTTTCATAAATTTTCATACCCCCCAAAATGGCTAAATCTGCCAATATCTCCTAAACTACAATAGCCAGGAATACGCCGATAGGCTCATTCGACGTAACTTTTGAATTGCTACAATCTGGTAGCGGAGTTGTAACTGTAGGCCCTCGGGAACATCGAGAAATCTTGGTGTAATTGAACTTTTCATGAATTTTCATACCTCCCAAAATGGCTAAATCTGCCAATATTTCCTAAACTACAATAGCCAGGAATGCGCCGATAGGCTCATTCGATGTAACTTTTGAACTGCTACAATCTGGTCGCGGAGTTGTAGCTGTAGGCCCCCAGGAACATAGAAAAATCTTGGTGTAATTAAACTTTTCATAAATTTTCATACCCCCCAAAATGGCTAAATCTCCGAATATCTCCCAAACTACTAAAGCGAGGAATACGCCGATAGGCTCATTCAATGTAACGTTTGAACTGCTGCAATCTGGTAGCGGAGTTGTAGCTGTAGGCCCTCGGGAACATAGAAAAATCTTGGTGTAATTGAACTTTTCATAAATTTTCATACCCCACAAAATGGCTAAATCTCCCAATATCTCCCAAACTACAATAGCGAGGAATACGCCTATAGGCTCATTCGATGTAACATTTGACCTGCTACAATCAGGTAGCGGAGTTGTAACTGTAGGCCCTCGGGAACATAGAGAAATCTTGGTGTAATTGAACTTTTCATTAATTTTCATACCCCCCAAAATGGCTAAATCTGCCAATATCTCCTAAACTACAATAGCCAGGAATACGCCGATAGGCTCATTCGACGTAACTTTTGAATTGCTACAATCTGGTAGCGGAGTTGTAACTGTATGCCCTCGGGAACATAGAGAAATCTTGGTGTAATTGAACTTTTCATAAATTTTCATACCCCCCAAAATGGCTAAATCTGCCAATATCTCCTAAACTACAATAGCCATGAATACGCCGATCAGCTCATTCGACGTAACTTTTGAATTGCTACAATCTGGTAGCGGAGTTGTAACTGTAGGCCCTCGGGAACATAGAGAAATCTTGGTGTAATTGAACTTTTCATAAAATTTCATACCCCCCAAAATGGCTAAATCTGTTAATATCTCCTAAACTACAATGGCCAGGAATACGCCGATAGGCTCATTCGACGTAACTTTTGAATTGCTACAATCTGGTAGCGGAGTTCTAACTGTAGGCCGTCGGGAACGTAGAGAAATATTGGTGTAATTGAACTTTTCATAAATTTTCATACCCCCCAAAATGGCTAAATCTGCCAATATCTCCTAAACTACAATAGCCAGGAATACGCCGATAGGCTCATTCGACGTAACTTTTGAATTGCTACAATCTGGTAGCGGAGTTGTAACTGTAGGCCCTCGGGAACATCGAGAAATCTTGGTGTAATTGAACTTTTCATAAATTTTCATACCCCCCAAAATGGCTAAATCTGCCAATATTTCCTAAACTACAATAGCCAGGAATACGCCGATAGGCTCATTCGACGTAACTTTTGAATTGCTACAATCTGGTAGCGGAGTTGTAACTGTAGGCCCTCGGAAACATAGAGAAATCTTGGTGTAATTGAACTTTTCATAAATTATCATACCCCTTAAAATGGCTAAATCTGCCAATATCTCCTAAACTACAATAGCCATGAATACGCCGATTAGCTCAATCGACGTAACTTTTGAATTGCTACAATCTGGTAGCTGAGTTGTAACTGTAGACCCTCGGGAACATAGAGAAATCTTGGGATAATTGAACTTTTCATAAATTTTCATACCCCCCCAAAATGGCTAAATCTGCCAATATCTCCTAAACTACAATAGCCAGGAATACGCCGATAGGCTCATTCGACGTAACTTTTGAATTGCTACAATCCGGTAGCGGAGTTGTAACTGTAGGCCCTCGGGAACATAGAGAAATCTTGGTGTAATTGAACTTTTCACAAATTTTCATACCCCCCAAAATGGCTAAATCTGTTAATATCTCCTAAACTACAATAGCCAGGAATACGCCGATAGGCTCATTCGACGTAACTTTTGAATTGCTACAATCTGGTAGCGGAGTTCTAACTGTAGGCCCTCGGGAACATAGAGAAATCTTGGTGTAATTGAACTTTTCATAAATTTTCATACCCCCCAAAATGGCTAAATCTGCCAATATCTCCTAAACTACAATAGCCAGGAATACGCCGATAGGCTCATTCGACGTAACTTTTGAATTGCTACAATCTGGTAGCGGAGTTGTAACTGTAGGCCCTCGGGAACATAGAGAAATCTTGGTGTAATTGAACTTTTCATAAATTTTCATACCCCCCAAAATGGCTAAATCTGCCAATATCTCCTAAACTACAATAGCCAGGAATACGCCGATAGGCTCATTCGACGTAACTTTTGAATTGCTACAATCTGGTAGCGGAGTTGTAACTGTAGGCCCTCGGGAACATAGAGAAATCTTGGTGTAATTGAACTTTTCATAAATTTTCATACCCCCCAAAATGGCTAAATCTGCCAATATCTCCTAAACTACAATAGCCAGGAATACGCCGATAGCCTCATTCGACGTAACTTTTAAATTGCTACAATCTGGTAGCGGAGTTTTAACTGTAGGCCCTCGGGAACATAGAGAAATCTTGGTGTAATTGAACTTTTCATTAATTTTCATACCCCCCAAAATGGCTAAATCTGCCTATATCTCCTAAACTACAATAGCCAGGAATACGCCGATAGGCTCATTCGACGTAACTTTTGAATTGCTACAATCTGGTAGCGGAGTTGTAACTGTAGGCCCTCGGAACATAGAGAAATCTTGGTGTAATTGAACTTTTCATAAATTTTCATACCCCCCAAAATGGCTAAATCTGTTAATATCTCCTAAACTACAATAGCCAGGAATACGCCGATAGGCTCATTCGACGTAACTTTTGAATTGCTACAATCTGGTAGCGAAGTTCTAACTGTAGGCCCTCGGGAACATAGAGAAATCTTGGTGTAATTGAACTTTTCATAAATTTTCATACCCCCCAAAATGGCTAAATCTGCCAATATCTCCTAAACTACAATAGCCAGGAATACGCCGATAGGCTCATTCGACGTAACTTTTGAATTGCTACAATCTGGTAGCGGAGTTGTAACTGTAGGCCCTCGGGAACATCGAGAAATCTTGGTGTAATTGAACTTTTCATAAATTTTCATACCTCCCAAAATGGCTAAATCTGCCAATATTTCCTAAACTACAATAGCCAGGAATGCGCCGATAGGCTCATTCGATGTAACTTTTGAACTGCTACAATCTGGTCGCGGAGTTGTAGCTGTAGGCCCCCAGGAACATAGAAAAATCTTGGTGTAATTAAACTTTTCATAAATTTTCATACCCCCCAAAATGGCTAAATCTCCGAATATCTCCCAAACTACTAAAGCGAGGAATACGCCGATAGGCTCATTCAATGTAACGTTTGAACTGCTGCAATCTGGTAGCGGAGTTGTAGCTGTAGGCCCTCGGGAACATAGAAAAATCTTGGTGTAATTGAACTTTTCATAAATTTTCATACCCCCCAAAATGGCTAAATCTCCCAATATCTCCCAAACTACAATAGCGAGGAATACGCCTATAGGCTCATTCGATGTAACATTTGACCTGCTACAATCAGGTAGCGGAGTTGTAGCTGTAGGCCCTAGGGAACATAAAAAAATATTGGTGTAAATAAAATTTTCATAAATTTTCATACCCCCCAAAATGGCTAAATCTGCCAATATCTCCTAAACTACAATAGCGAGGAATACGCTGATAGGCTCATTCGATGTAACTTTTGAACTGCTACAATCTGGTAACAGAGTTGTAGCTGTAGGCCGTCAGGAACATAGAAACATCTTGGTGTAATTGAACTTTTCATAAATTTTCATACCCCCCAAAATGGCTAAATATGCCAATATCTCCTAAACTACAATAGCAAGGAATACGCCGATAGGCTCATTCGATGTAACTTTTGAACTGCTACAATCTGGTAGCGGAGTTGTAGCAATAGGCCCTCGGGAACATAGAGAAATCTTGGTCGAATTGAACTTTTGATAAATTTTCATACCCCCCCAAATGGCTAAATCTCCGAATATCTCCCAAACTACAAAAGCGAGGAATACGCCGATAGGCTCATTCGATGTAACGTTTGAACTTCTGCAATCTGGTAGCGGAGTTGTAGCTGCAGGCCCCCGGGAACATAAAAAAATCTTGGTGTAATTGAACTTTTCATAAATTTTCATACCACCCAAAATGGCTAAATCTGCCAATATCTCCTAGACTACAATAGCGAGGAATACGCCGATAGACTCATTCGATGTAACTTTTGAACTGCTACAATCTGGTAGCGGAGTTGTAGCTGTTGGCCCTCGGGAACATAAAAAAATCTTGGTGTAATTGAACTTTTCATAAATTTTCATACCCCCAAAAATGTCTAAATCTGTCAATATCTCCTAAACTACAATACCGAGGAATACGCCGATAGGCTCATTCGATGTAACTTTCGGAGTGCTACAATTTGGTAGCGGAGTTGTAGCCGTAGGCCTTCGGGAACATAGAAAAATCTTGGTCGAATTGAACTTTTCATAAATTTTCATACCCCCAAAAATGTCTAAATCTGCCAATATCTCCTAAACTACAATACCGAGGAATGCGCCGATAGGATCATTCAATGTAACGTTTGAACTGCTGCAATCTGGTAACGGAGTTGTAGCTGTAGGCCGTCGGGAGCATAGAAAAATCTTGGTGTAATTGAACTTTTCATAAATTTTCATACCCCCCAAAATGGCTAAATATGCCAATATCTCCTAAACTACAATAGCGAGGAATACGCCTATAGGCTCATTCGATGTAACATTTGACCTGCTACAATCTGGTAGCGGAGTTGTAGCTGTAGGCCCTCGGGAACATAAAAAAAATCTTGGTGTAATTAAACTTTTCATAAATTTTCATACCCCCCAAAATGGCTAAATCTGCCAATATCTCCTAAACTACAATAGCGAGGAATACGCTGATAGGCTCATTCGATGTAACTTTTGAACTGCTACAATCTGGTAACGGAGTTGTAGCTGTAGGCCGTCGGGAACATAGAAAAATCTTGGTGTAATTGAACTTTTCATAAATTTTCATACCCCACAAAATGGCTAAATATGCCAATATCTCCTAAACTACAATAGCAAGGAATACGCCGATAGGCTCATTCGATGTAACTTTTGAACTGCTACAATCTGGTAGCGGAGTTGTAGCTGTAGGCCCTCGGGAACATAGGGAAATCTTGGTCGAATTGAACTTTTGATAAATTTTCAT
The DNA here is from genome assembly GCF_051294905.1 of Botryllus schlosseri. NCBI lineage: Eukaryota > Metazoa > Chordata > Ascidiacea > Stolidobranchia > Styelidae > Botryllus > Botryllus schlosseri. Next base: position 8,849,449 of record NC_137244.1, on the reverse strand, counting down.
ACCCCCCCAAATGGCTAAATCTCCGAATATCTCCCAAACTACGAAAGCGAGGAATACGCCGATAGGCTCATTCGATGTAACGTTTGAACTTCTGCAATCTGGTAGCGAAGTTGTAGCTGCAGGCCCCCGGGAACATAAAAAAATCTTGGTGTAATTGAACTTTTCATTAATTTTCATACCCCCCAAAATGGCTAAATATGCCAATATCTCCTAAACTACAATAGCAAGGAATACGCCGATAGGCTCATTCGATGTAACTTTTGAACTGCTACAATCTGGTAGCGGAGTTGTAGCTGTAGGCCCTCAGGAACATAGAAAAATCTTGGTGTAATTAAACTTTTCATAAATTTTCATACCCCCCATAATGGCTAAATCTCCGAATATCTCCCAAACTACTAAAGCGAGGAATACGCCGATAGGCTCATTCGATGTAACTTTTCAACTGCTACAATCTGGAAGCAGAGTTGTAGCTGTAGGCCCTCGGGAACATGGAAAAATCTTGGTGTAATTGAACTTTTAATAAATTTTCATACCCCCCAAAATGGCTAAATCTGCCAATATCTTCTAAACTACAATAGCGAGGAATACGCCGATAAGCTCATTCGATGTAACTTTTGAACTGCTACAATCTGGTAGCGGAGTTGTAGCTGTAGGCTCTCGGGAACATAGAAAAATCTTGGTGTAATTGAACTTTTCATTAATTTTCATACCCCCCAAAATGGCTCAATCTGCCAATATCTCCTAAACTACAATAGCGAGGAATACGCCGATAGGCTCATTCGATGTAACTTTTGAACTGCTACAATCTGGTAGCGGAGTTGTAGCTGTAGGCCCTCGGGGACATAGAAAAATCTTGGTGTAATTTAACTTTTCATAAGTTTTCATGCCCCCAAAAATGGCTAAATCTGCCAATATCTCCTAAACTACAATAGCGAGGAATACGCCGATAGGCTCATTCGATGTAACTTTTGAACTGCTACAATCTGGTAGCGGAGTTGTAGCTGTAGGCCCTCGGGAAAATAGAAAAATCTTGGTGTAATTGAACTTTTCATAAATTTTCATACCCCCCAAAATGGCTAAATCTCCCAATATCTCCCAAACTACAATAGCGAGGAATACGCCGATAGGCTCATTCGATGTAACTTTTGAACTGCTACAATCTGGTAGCGGAGTTGTAGCTGTAGGCCCTCGGGAACATAGAAAAATCTTTGTGTAATTGAACTTTTCATAAATTTTCATACCCCAAAAAATAGCTAAATCTGCCAATATCTCCTAAACTACAATAGCGAGGAATACGCCTATAGGCTCATTCGATGTAACTTTTGACCTGCTACAATCTGGTAGCGGAGTTGTAGCTGTAGGCCCTCGGGAACATAAAAAAATCTTGGTGTAATTAAACTTTTCATAAATTTTCATACCCCCCAAAATGGCTAAATCTGCCAATATCTCCTAAACTACCATACCGAGGAATACGCCGAAAGGCTCATTCGATGTAACTTTCGGAGTGCTACAATCTGGTAGCGGAGCTGTAGCTGTAGGCGTTCGGGAACATAGAAAAATCTTGGTCGAATTGAACTTTTCATAAATTTTCATACCCCCAAAAATGTCTAAATCTGCCAATATCTCCTAAACTACAATACCTAGGAATACGCCGATAGGCTCATTCGATGTAACTTTCGGAGTGCTACAATTTGGTAGCGGAGTTGTAGCCGTAGGCCTTCGGGAACATAGAAAAATCCTGGTCGAATTGAACTTTTCATAAATTTTCATACCCCCAAAAATGTCTAAATCTGCCAATATCTCCTAAACTACAATACCGAGGAATACGCTGATAGGCTCATTCGATGTAACTTTTGAACTGCTACAATCTGGTAACGGAGTTGTAGCTGTAGGCCGTCGGGAACATAGAAAAATCTTGGTGTAATTGAACTTTTCATAAATTTTCATACCCCCAAAAATGTCTAAATCTGCCAATATCTCCTAAACTACAATACCTAGGAATACGCCGATAGGCTCATTCGATGTAACTTTCGGAGTGCTACAATTTGGTAGCGGAGTTGTAGCCGTAGGCCTTCGGGAACATAGAAAAATCCTGGTCGAATTGAACTTTTCATAAATTTTCATACCCCCAAAAATGTCTAAATCTGCCAATATCTCCTAAACTACAATACCGAGGAATACGCCGATAGGATCATTCGATTTAACTTTCGGAGTGCTACAATCTGGTAGCGGAGTTGTAGCTGTAGGCCTTCGGGAACATAGAAAAATCTTGGTCGAATTGAACTTTTCATAAATTTTCATACCCCCCAAAATGTCTAAATCTGCCAATATCTCCTAAACTACCATACCGAGGAATACGCCGAAAGGCTCATTCGATGTAACTTTCGGAGTGCTACAATCTGGTAGCGGAGCTGTAGCTGTAGGCGTTCGGGAACATAGAAAAATCTTGGTCGAATTGAACTTTTCATAATTTTTCATACCCCAAAAAATGTCTAAATCTGCCAATATCTCTTAAAATTTATGATAAAAAACCTTATTTTAGGGACTATTTATGCTGATACATGATATTTCTCTTCGCGCTGTGCGGCATATACCATCACTTTTATTGACCCTCGCAAAAACTGCAATAAAACATAAATAAAAACAACCTTCATTTACTGGAATAAGCCTAATTGTAATCGGAATTATAGGAGAGCGGTATACTCCAAGAGATCGTTAAGGCCGTTTAAATGCTTTATTCCAAGATAGTGGTTCCAAACGTGGGGGTCGTTCGCCTTTATTATGGGGTTTGCGAATATGTTTACCGTAATCAGCTTCCCATATAGCTTGTGAGTAAGTCCGGGCAAAGGCGCTGACTTCTTTTAGTAATCAGCTCGTCAAATTTTGATCTGGGCAACGGAACATTTTCAAATTGGAGATCGAGTCGCGACCATAAAAGGTTGGAAACCACTGAATCTGGGGTGTTTATAAAGTTCCGCGGTGCGCACCGGCACACGGCTGATATTTAATCTTATCGGTAGGACATGAACATGACTTAACGATGTACAATTACGCTTCCTGTATTTTCGAACTCATCATCCTCCACCAGCTCTACCGCTAACTCTGATGATGTGGGCGGAGAGTAGTATCTATATAGTAATATATGGAACAACCAATATTATTGACAGAATTCATTGAAAAAATTTAACGACCAGATGCACATAGATAAAATACAGATTCATATAGAAAGCACCCCCCCCCCCCCCCCCCCCATCAGTTGCATCGATTCCCCCAGAGTGTGGGCTCAAAATCATTGTTTATTTGGGCGGGAAGGGGCTGAAAACATGAGCTTTCGGTCTCGGTTACACAACACACAGCCACATACTCCTGAACCTGATCGTGACCACCTCTGCAGAGATGAGCGGATTTGAAATTTCTATGTCCTAATCCAATCCAAATCCGAACCTTCAAATCCAAATCCGAATCCGAATCCATACCTTTTACATATTCAAGTCCATGTCCAATCCTAATCCGATTCCAACTGGAAATTCAGAAAAAAATACCAATTTATGCAATGGAGGGATTCGAAAATTTTCTTTCACAATCAACGATTCACTTGATTCAAGATAACTTAGTAACCATAAGTACAATAATAACTGATCTGAATAAAGTTTGTCGCCATTCGCCACACGACATTTCAATCTCCCAGAAAATAGGTAAATCCAATCCAAATCCTAATCCGTTCCGAAAAAAATGTCTAAATCCCAATCCAATCCAAATCCGACAAAATTTCATAAATCCTGTTTTTTCAAAACCTAATCCTAATCCATGCTCATCTCTGCACCTCTGGTCTATTAGCAAAGCTTTGTTTGTGTGACGTCATAACTAAATTTTAAATCCACTATTGGGCGCTGAAGAGTGTCCGGAATTTTGGTCGCAGAAATATGGTAACCCTATTTTAGATTGAAAAGTCGAAAATCCACGAAAATATCGAAATTTTCAACCTTTTCTTCCACTTCCGATATGATTTCGGAACATGTAATTGACAGACCTACGGGGCTCGTTTACTTTCAGACCAAAGTCATTGCAGCCTTACGGAGAAAATAGCTTTTTGGTCCGAAAGTGAATGAGCCCCGTCCTGGTACGGTGTTGTCAAATTTCGATTTGAGAATTAGGCTGATGATTCGCAAAATACCTATTTTGAAATGTTAGTAACCTTAATATAGGCTTACCATACGTCCTGACTTTGACGTCCATACTTGACTTTTTTGAAAGTGTCCTCGGAGGACGCCCTTTTGTCCTCTTTTTTGAGATTTTGTCCTCTTTTTTGAAAATTTAGGTCAGATTTAGAGCAAATTGCGAGTGATATGCCGCAAATTAGCACAGAAGTGACGCTCCGGCGGGTATTTCGGAGTGAAAAACGGTGATTTTAGCAGCTCTGAGCGAAAAGATGACCTTTTTTTTTTAGTCATCCACCTGGCAATGTGGAGAGAAAAACGGTATTTTGAGCTATGAGCGGAAAAGATGACCTTTATTTTTTTTTTTTAGTCAACCGATCGCAAAGTGAGAAAAATTCACCGGTTTTTGAGAATTCTACTCCGGTTTTGCAAGTTGAAAATTTCTGAAAAAGTGTCCTCTTTTTAGATTTCCAAAATATGGTAAGCCTACCTTAATAGCTGTCATAAAAAATGCATAGATACCTCAAATATGTGACTGGCGGTATTCAACTTGAATAGTGCTTTCAGAGCTACATTGATTGCAGTAGAATGTATTACCTCGGTGGCTTTTCGGGTTTGCCTTATCAAGAATTAACGGCAACATAAGAAGGAGAAAGAGTTTGTATACAATCTTTAAATATTCTATTAATATATACCGCTAGTTGTCTGTGTAACGTCTTCTGTGTATTGTATAATTTGATTCTCTCTTATCCCTTTATTATGACTACCGGAGTACCGGTACATCTGACTTAGGCCATCTACCGATCCTTTTTATTATTGCACTGTTACGTCAAATTTTGGCAATTTGGATTTCGCTTGAATCTCTTGCTATATGCTTCTTATCGTACTGTTAACTCTTGTTGATAAGGGGCATACGAAATGCCTTCAAGTTAATAAATTATACTGCAGTGAATGTAGTTTTGAAAGCATTATTAGAGATACCTTAATAAGCGATGCTTCGTCACGTATATTTCAAACGCAAGAACAACGATACAGCACTACAACAAATTGATCAGCATTCCAAGCAATATTCGTTCTTCGGAGATTTTCTGTGTCTTGGGCAAACCAGTTGGTTGCAAGTATCACAGGCAAAACGGGTACGCTTTGCACATCTGTAGCATCTTCCTGGTTTGATACCAAACATGTCAGGTATAACCCCCTATTATCGCCAACTGGAATTTTTCAAAATGTCCTGCATTTATGTCCGAGGTAGCCTATTGTTAAAATTGTCATAAGGTGATAAAAAATGTTTCCTCGAATTTTTGACGTGTCTGCGAACACTCGCGAACTTACTGCGCAGAACCTTCGACAACAGTGCGTAACGACTAAAAAAAGGTCATCACATCGGATTTTTTTGTGCGCAACTTAGATTTTCTGTGCGCAGAAACCGAGTCAGCACTGCGCATTTGCGCACGTGCTCAGCTTAGAAGGAACATTGGTCATAAACTCTACAATTTTGGTCGGATTGACTTGAATTTAGTACGAATGGACTGGTAATTTATTGCTGAGTATTCACTATTCACAATTCACATACCGAATATGCCAGGTATAAACCCCTAGGACAGCTCTTCAACACACGTATGCAGGACCGTAACTGCCGCGCCCCAGACCCCCATAATTGGGGAGGGGCGAGCTCGAAGGTGAACCAAAACTAGTTCGTGAATTAACATAAATTATAGAGTATTTTTTCGAAATTTATGCAACTTTTTAGAAAAATTATATCATTATATCATTTTCCGAAACGCCTCACTCAGCTCGAACGATAAATCTGAATGCATGAGCGGAGATAGCATTAAAAAAAATTACAGCTATATATATATATGCAATTCCCGATCATGTTGACCGATTCAATCATGAATTATGGAATATTTTCGCGATTCGCGCGGTTTATTCGAAACGAAACGACTAAATGAACGGTACCAAAATTTCTCTGAGAAGTAGCGGTAAAAAGGTATTGGAGGGGGGGGTCTGGGGGTAAGGACCGCCAGAAGTTAGGTTTATCGCCCTGTGGGGCCAGAACAAACGTTTTGTTATTGAGGGGTGCTGACGAGGTGCTGTTACGGTCCTGCACGTAGGCATATTGCACAGGTTTCCGGCGCGATATACGCTGAGTGCTGGTAATTGATTATGGCGACTAGTTCACTTACAGACTATTTGGAAAATGACAAATCGTAGGGACATGTGCTAATCACAGAAACAATCTATAGTTGTCTATTATAAGAAGAACTCGAGATGTGGACTGCATTACTGAACAGTTGCTTGAATTGCAAAGCCGACGGATGTGGAAAAACAGGAAGAAAGCTTCCTTGACTCAATTTTAGCCAAATGTGCCGTCGATGGAGCATAGTCTTTCAGATCTTTGTTAGCAAGCTGCAACAGCTCTTTTGCTATTTCCAACCACATCACCTACCTGTGTGAATCTGGCTTTTCAACTCTGACGATGAGCAAAAGAAGTATAGCAATAGACTTCAACCAGAAGATGACATCAGATGTAGGCCTACATTGACAAGAATAATTCCGGAATTCAATAAACTTGTCAAGCAAGATCAAGGACAAGGTTCCCATTGAGTGTGGGTTGAGTGAAAAACAGTGCTTGCTTTTTTGTTGATACTGTATTACACTCTCTTGGATAGAAATCAAAAAACTATTTTTCGGTAATATATCGTCAATCGAGAGCCGTGATTTCGTGATTACTAGTCTTGTCGCTCTTCTATGGTCGCTGGCACGCCCACTCGTCGGTAGCTACTTTCAAACGCTTTGCGACAAATCTTAACGACTTTCCTGTGAGCTTATTCCTGGCTCATTGCTGTTTTTTTATGAATAATCTTATAGAATGAGACATTGATACCCATCATTTTTGAGCTTTTCCAAATTTTGGACAACTCTAATGTATATTGTCATTTGTTTCATTCTTAAATGACTCGGAGCAATGAGAACAGCTCGCTTATAGTCAGAGGTGGTCAGTAACGAAGTACTTCTACTTTTTCGAAGTACTCAAGTAGTTTTCCTCTACTTCTGGTACTTACTCAAGTAGATATGATTTTCGCTACTTCTACTTCGTAATATTTTGTAATCTTCTTACTTAGTTTTCGCTATTTTCCGTTTGTCAAGTAGAAGTAGTTTAATCCTCTTATCAGGAAGATATCCTGAGGAATTTCAGGGCTGTTTTCACGGAGTATTAACATTTAATTTTCATAAAAGTTGAGTAAAGGCCAACATTTTCGTCGCGCTTCGAGCTCACTGGAATCGGAGTAACCAGTATGATTTCACGAAAACATCGGTGAATATAATTTAAGTAGCGGGTTGTCGTGGTTCCGTTCACACCGCATTGTCGCCCTTCGCCATATGAAATATTTCATTACAGTATATATGGCTCGTCATAACGTTTGAAACTGATGTTTCGTAATCTAGCATTAACTTATCATATCGTAATCTAGCAGTCCATGGCGTGTCCTAATCTGGAAAAGTGGAGTCCGACTTATTTTTAGTTTTAGACCTATTGTAGCATACCACCTTTGAAACTTTCTGGGCAAACGAGAAGAAATACATTTTCCGCTTTTAGAAGTAGTATTTACATTTCACTTTCAATTCCCAGTATCATATAGAATACTTTCAGTTCTAATTATTATCAGTTCTTTTGACTTGATAACATACATGTTGAAGTATAAATGCAAGTGTAGTAAAAGTAATGCCTTTAATTTCGTGCACAATAAGCCAGTCGTGCGTTAAGTTTACGTGAAGCAGCTGTTGTTTGTTCATCATCATCATGTATTTCGTAACTTCACATGTCATGAATTAATCCTATACCATTGTCCGAGCGAGATAGTGCAATGGTTGTGCGTCCGGCTTCTCGATCGGTAGGTCGTGGGGTCGCTCCCCGGCCGGGTCAGACCATAGTGTTCTAAGGTGGTGTAGACACTAGCGATCGTTCCGCTTCGGCAGTTTGGGAAGGTTGACGCCAAGATACATTCTCTGCCGCTTGAGCATAGGGAAAAGTTGCGTTCTAATCAGATATAAGAAGTTAATTGGTTAGCGCGGTATGTTTTCTGTGCGCAATTCTTGATGATGAGATATCAATTTATGAATTAAGATGTCAAATTTTGCTGCCGGTAAGGTTTTTCAGGAAGTGTAATCGGCATGCTATCGTGTTACATTTCAACTGGAGTAACCTGTCATAGCTTCCTTGTTAATGTTATCGTTATCATGCTATATGTACGCCAACATGTCTTTTGTATCATATCAGGCAAGTAATATATCCGACGATTCTATAATTTTTCAAAATGTGACCTGTGGCTGGTACCAAGAATCCGGTCCGTACAGTGAGAGACAAAAGAATCATAAAGTTGGAGGAATTTGTTGAAGAGCTACTTCGGTTAAAGATGTGGGTCAGTTAAAAGAATTCAGCCTTATATCTTCTATGACATTGATCACTTACATGAGGAAGTGGAATAATTCGGGCAACAGAATCATATATTGCCCAGCAGAAACTTCGTCTTTTTGTGCAAGAGGCTTCTTCGGAGGATGGATTTTGTGAGGCCATCACATTTTCTCACTGTATGTCGGAAGCAATTTTGGAAATCTTTTTAGAATCGTTGAGGTTCGGGGTCACATTTTTCCCTTAGTCAAGATGATACCTTCGAATCAGGGGTGGCCAACCTGCGGCCGTAGTGAGAAATTTATGCGGCCATCGACTGGCCATCGACCAGTAACTCAATTGTAGTACTATGTGCTGGCGGCCGTAAACATGGGTAGGCCTTTTTGGCGGACATGACCTGGGATGCGGCCGTAGGCTACTTAAGTAATCGAAATACGGCCGTGAATAGCAAAACGATTGCTCCCCCTGCTTTAAACAGATAATGTTGGTGAAATTTGTCGCAAAATTCTGACATCCTAGAAGTGGAATTCAAAGAGAGATCAATAGAGCATATGCAAAATACGGTTACCACAGCACTTAAAGTACTGTATGCAGAGATGCAGAGGTGAACAAAGTAGTCAGCCCTGCTACTCAAGTAGAAATGGAGATAACGGTGTAAATATCCACTCGACTACAGACGATTACCCCTGACGAGAATGCCAGCTGAAAATATTTGAGTTCATTTCAATACCGGCATGATGTAACAGGTATATTCCTCGAAAATCTATTCAGTTACCTTGATACGGCTATATCACGTGGTTCTTAAGAAAATTTGTAAATGTGATGCAAACTTTTCCCAAATCAAATTTATACTTTTCAAAATCCATATTGTGAAAAGGACTTTTGACTAAAAACTGTTACAGGTAGCACTGGAAGTATTCTAAGACAAAGCCACCTGAATAAATAGTGCAGATAGGCAAAACGTTTACTTATGTAGCCTACTTCGAAAATGTAGAAATACTTCGTTCCTAACCACCACCAACTAAATGTTATGAGTAGGGCAAAATTTTACATTTTGACCCTAAAAATCTTGATTTTGACCATATTTGACCTAGCGTATGCAAATTATGTGTTTACCCACATAATGTTGGAATTGTAATACTCATCTTCATTTATGGTCGGAACTGTCTGTCCTTACGAGTAGTTTGGCCTGAAGCATAACTTTTTTGCATCAAAAACAGACAAGTTTTTACATGAGAAAACTTTATCTTAACGAAAACTGGCCCTATTGAAAAATTCCAATAGTTACATTCTTACATTACGCATTATGGTAGCAATAATTCATTCCGCATTATGTTAAAAATAATTTTAAAAAATTTGTAGTACGGTACGGTACAACGAAAGATACAGTTCCTACATTCACGGGTAGAAAGAGTCTGTCCCCTTACTAAATAGCTTGCCAAGAATGGAGTAAGAACGTTCAACAGCAGTAGTTTTTGACTGACAACACTGAAGCTGTGCGTACACTGCTGGTAACAAACCGTGTTGCTTCAGTCTGGCAATGGTGTCTACATCACAATTTTCATCATGCGCTTCTTGATATAAGAACCATACAATGCCTACGCAGTCTTGCCTCAGTTGAGATATTGTGGTACGTTAACACCATGTTTCATTTGAATGTGATTCACATATATTCACATATGATTCACGATGAGCAGACAACGGGCCATCTAAAACGGTAAGCCTATGCTACAAGTTGCCAAATGTCAAATGATAAGTTCATCGACAGTGCAAAAGTTCACCGACAGTGCAAAATCTACGATACAAACGAAATGCAGGTTGCAAGAAAGTTTCAACTTTTTTGTCACTTTTTGATCTCACGATCACACTACAACTTTTTTTGACATGTCAAAAAGAATCGCCCTAGTTATGAGCCTTTATCGAAGCGCCAAAAATATGATGGTTAGCCAGAGACCCAAGGTAGTTTGGGTATGGTTGGTCGCTAACATCTTATTCAATTTTAGAACTTCCTCAATCGTCTGTCAGTGTCAACTGATCTCTGCATATGAACGCCAAAAACCACGCATCTTTGTCATCGAACAGTCCGTTCTTGTGAAATATATGTGTCGAAGATAACTTGCATAATCAGATAGATATGTTTGAATTACAATTTATACTTCCTCCTTGAGTAAACTATAGCACTTGTACTTGAATAATTGTTTCTGCATATATGACATAGGTGACTCCATTCACGCATTTATATAGCATAAATCTGTGCAGAACAGAGCATTAATTTTGGTAAGATTAGTTCACAAAAGTATTGCACTTTGATCATTATGATTGCATCATACAATTTATATATATGCTTATTAAAATTTCCTCATACAACTTGCAACTCTGAGAGCCTCTGGTCTTAACTATTTAGCTGACTCGTTGCAATATCTCTTGAATATATTTAATAAAGCCAATATGAACCCTGATTGATGCTGAGCCAACGCTATCACATTCACAATGTAGTGCAGGTAACTATAAGTGGTTCTAGTTGGAAGCTTATCACTTGGAAGTCTTGTTCGTATGACTATGAAAACTGTCAAGAAGATCTACCGCTGGACCTGCGATTAGAGATCCCCTCTCAATCTCAAGTGATGCGAATGAAGGCATTTACTACATATATGCTGAAATATATTGTTGTAAATCCATTAACCAAGAGGAATTACCATGGTAACAACATGAAATATAATCTCTACATTCAAGCCATGATAGTAGCCTTTCAACAAACTCAACTCATACATGTAATACGAATTGCATCTGCGTGAGCTCACTAGTGAAGATAGTGATATCTATCTTGCAGTTCTCTTCTTGAAATCCTCACCCACTATCCAATAAAGTTTATTCAAACGCTGATTGGTGATTCCATAATTGTGATTTGAGTTTTCACGTTTTGGTTGACAGTTCAAACTAGCCATGAGCTAGCTGTTTTCAGATGCGGATATTGAGCAAATTCCTTGAGTGTGGATGTAGAAGATTGTCACATTCATTCGTCTGTATTACCGACAGTCTTTCATAAATTCTGATGAGCATTGATATATGGAAATTGCTTTAGAGATTAGAAGTGGAGAATGAAGAGGATCATCATTATGTTCATTAGTATCTTTAAAATATTACGAATGCTTCAAGGTATAGCTTGCTTGGCTCTTGCTGAGTAAAAAGCCACAGTTTTGTGCCAGACCATGCATCCACATTTTGTAGTCCAAACGATTCCCATTCAAGGTGTTAAGATGAACCTTCTAACTTCCATAAAAGAAATTCGTCGTAAGTTACTTCCGGCATAGATATTTTTCCACGATGAATGCATCCGCAAAATGTCTTATCAAACATCAGTAATTCAGGGGTAATGGGCCTTTCTGTTGATCGATTCCATTCATTTCCTCTCATAAGCGATCAATGGCATGGAATTCTTGTAAACCAAGGGTCGTCAACCTACGGCCCGCGGGCCGGATCCGGCCCGCCAAGCGAAATCGTCCGGCCCGCGACATAATAATTAGTTATCACAAGAATACGGCCCGCCGTTTCATAATGAGTTTCAATCTGCAGTGCAGCACTGCATGAAAAGAATGCGGCATTGCTACTATATAATAGTAGCCTACATCGTATTGGTCTATTGTTACGCCATAAAACGAAGGTGGTTGAAGTAGCAGTGGTTCTTAACCTTTTTTTCTCCAGCGCCCCCTTTCAAAGATTATCGGGCTCCAGCGCCCCCCAACCTCACATTGTAAGGAATGTACCAAAGACAATGAGTATGAGGGAGGGCCGTAACAGAACTTCTTAAACCCCCCTAAAAAAGATTGCCTTGCGCACCCATAGCGTGATAAACCAAACTTCTGAGGGCTTCGCCCCAAGACCCCTGTAGCGTGATTTCGATGGTCAGCAAAGTTTGTGTGGCCTAGGCCTGGTCGCTTTAGGTGCCAAAATATTCTATAATGCATGAATGAATAGGTGGTAATTACATATATATGTCGCTATAAACTTTTTATCCTCTCAGCCCACCTAATCAGATTTACCAGTAGCGCTGACTGAGCTGTTGTATTGGAAAATAAACGGCACGTAATTAATAATAAACATATTCGGGCGTGCCCGTAGGTACAATTAATTCGTTACCAGGGCCGTAACAGCACTTCGTCAGCCCCCAAAAAAACGTTGGTCTTGGGCCCCCGTAGGGTGATAAACCAAACTTCCGGGGGGGCTCCGCCCCCAGAGCCCCCTTCAGCTATCCGCTATTTGTTGATACTGGTCATCTACATTGAGAGTGCATTTACTGAGCCAGCTATTCTCGCCTAGACGCGCGAATCGCGAAAAATTTCAATAATTATTGATTGAATTGGTCAATATGATCGGGAAGTGCATATATATTAATATCAATTTTTATCCTTTCTCTGCTCACGTAAACAGATTTACCGGTAGAGCTGAGTGATGCGTGATTGAAAGGGTAGGACCCCTCAATAATAATTATACATCTTAGGGCGTATACCCGTTGGCAGGAACGAAACGACACTTCGTCAGGCCCGCCGAAACAACTTGGGTCTTGGGCTTCCATAGGGTGATAAACCGACCGCTTTTACCACAAAATCAGCTGTACTGTTTAGCGAGACAGTGCGAAGCGCGAAAATTTTCGATAATTCACGATAAAATCGGTCAATAAGATCGGGAATTGCATCTATATTGCTATCAATTTCTTTTCCTCTCTGCTCACGTTACCAGATTTACCGGTAGAACTGAGTGAGGTGCAATGTTCCCTCTAAGCTGCGCACGTGCGCAGTGCTGACACGGTCTCTGCGCACAGAAAATCTACGTTGCGCAAAACAAATCCGACGTTATGACCTTTTTTAGTCGTTACGCACTGTTGTGCAAGGGTCTGCGCAGTGAGTTTGCGAGTGTGCGCAGACTCGTCAAAACGTAGAGGGAACATTGTGAGGTGTCTTGGAAACTGTAGGGCCCGTAAGTAATAATTAAACATAGCCGGGCGGGCGGACCGGTTGATATGACTTCGTAGCATGATGTTATTTCGTGACCTCCTGTCTGCTATATCAAAAAATATAGAATCGCCCAACAGCGATATCGCCCAAGGGGATATCTAGTTCTATATATCCCTGTCGTCCAATCGTACTAAACTAAAAGACGCACACGATTTCAAATTGGTATTTCTTAACTGGCATATTATTTTTCCCTTCCGGATGGAATTCATCTTCTGGGGTTCAGATTGCCAAGACAGGAACATTCGGTGCCAGTCATTTAGGCGCCTATGGAAAATTAAACCTATATGTCTTTTCTAGGCTATAAATAACGAAGTTTTCGGTGTTAATTCGCTCTGAATATAGTCATTAAGGATATGTCCTACTACTACATCATCTACTGCGAAGCCATTTTTCTTCAGCGCCCCCCATACTGCCCCCCTGAGCCCAGCGCCCCCCATATCGCCCCCTGAGCGTTTCCGCCCCCCTTCAAAATCGCTAGCGCCCCCTGGGGGGCGCTGGAGGCAAGGTTAAGAACCACTGAAGTAGGAGATGAAGATAGACTAGACTGCAGTGCTTATCAATCGGATGTATCTCGCAACCGAAGGTGTTCCATACTTTTTTAAAGGGTTTACCACTCTAACGGAGTGTGGCAATAAAGGTGTCCTTCCTTTGCTTCAAAAACGCTTGGAACATCTCAGACGCAATGACACAATCTTAAACTGCTCAATTATAGATACCTAGTCTCCGTATGTTAGTTAGCCTATCTATAGTTTAATCCTCCAGAAGGCATTTTGTGCCAAGACAACAAACCTGAATAGTGTTTTGGCCACAATGGTGAAAACTGTTAATATGATTTTGTCTCATTAACTGAATCAGATACGCCAGTTAGTACTAGAAGCAGCGAATCAGGATGGCGATGTCCGGTATAGGCCTGTATCTATCATGCTCGCGCATTAAGTCGAGCAGCTATGCATACACGAGTGTATGAACTGAGAAATGAAATAGCAATTTTCCTCGAAAACACAAATATCGCCGACTCATAATCTTGTAATCGAAAATGGGTATCTCATCTTGCTTTCCTGGTACATTTAACGTCACATCTGAACAAATTGAATTTGCAACTTCAGGGGAAAAACAACTAAATACCAGTGTTGGGATCAAGTCACTACCTTCGAGTCACGAGTCATCTCGAGTCATTGCAGATTTTGACTCGAGTCAAGTCAAGTCAATCGATTTTCAAAGGTGACTCGAGTCAAGTCAAGTCACTCGTTTTTGGAGGTGACTCGAGTCAAGTCGAGTCAAGTCAAGTCACGAGTCAAGTCACAATTCAAGTCAAATTGAATTTTCGAAGTCTGAGTGATGATTCAAAGTCAATACAATTTGCTAGCTGTGTCGAAGACAGATTATTTGATCATTTATCTTGAATCAAATAACGAATATCGAGTTCAGGGGTCACCAACCCGGTGCCCGCGGGCACCAGGTAGCCCGCGAGGACTGTATGAGTAGCCTGCGAGCCCATTCTAAAAATAGGTGGAATAGCAGCATTTACCAATATTCGTCGGATTATTACCAGTGAGCTTTTAAATATATAGACTGATTGATTCGGGTATTCTTGTTTGAATCACACTAACATGTAACTTACATATATAAACACTTGAAAATATCTTCAATTATAATTAGTAATATATAGATGTACGTGATAGAATCACCAGAAATTCAAGATAAGGCGCAGTGCCTATAAAGGCGGCATGACGGAATGCCGTCCACGGTCTTTTTGAAATGTTGGGGGGTTCCGTTACGATAGCTCGACGACCAGGACAATGCCAAAGTCGTAAACAATATTACTATTCGGAGTCAGATAGCCGTGAAGTAGTAGCAGATTTTCAATATATGTATACCCATTACGTATTGCATCGTTTTGCACAGCTTGTTTCTGTTACACTCAACGCAGTTTAATATACCATGTTTCTAACTTTCTGTAATCGTTGCTGCTGTCCGGTATGATGAAATCTTGTCATTTCTGGATGCTGAACAGTTGGAGATTGAAATTGTAACACTGCAAAATGACCCCCACCTCAGTCTGCAGCAAACGTTTGGTGCATATTGTTGATACGGAAAAGTACAGAGGTGTATGCGCAGTAGCTATGAAGGTTGCAAGCGTCTATGGTTCAACTTATCGTTGTGAATCAGCCTTTTCGGACATGAACTTCATCAAAAGCAAACACAAAACACGCTCAGTCAATGCACATCTGGAACACTCACTCAGAATTGCAGTGTCAAGTTACATACCAGAGTACAGCGCACTAGTTGATATCATACAATGCCAGGCATCCCGCTGACTGCTATAGAAACAGATAACATGATGTCCAGTCCTGCCCAGTGCTATGAATATCAAAGCGGAAATTCAGTGTGGTACGGGTAAACGACGGGAGTAAATAGTAGCCCGCCGCTTCAATCATTACTAAAAAGTAGCCCTCGGTTGCAAAAAGGTTGGTGACCCCTGATCTAGTTGAATATACATGCAAAAAGACGTTGTATCCCTCATGCACACGTAGAACTGCTAATAAAATACGTAAGTAACTGTACAGTGTACACTGTACAGCCACATGCTACTGTCAGTTATTATCAGCCAAAATACAGGACCTAATACGAAGCTTCGGGAACTTCAAACAAATTGATATGGCAAAATAGCCTACACTACCTATCTACACATCCGTGAGAATATAAACGCACAAATTGTATTTGTTCAATAAATCACACAAAAGGGTTGGTCGATGTGAGCACCGCGCATTGCGCAACTTAAGCAGTGAGCACTGAGCAGTGAGCAGTCTAAGAAACCGAGACACATTGCTATTTATAGCAATCTTCTTTTACTACGACGACGACAACGTAAGCTGTAATTGTTTAGTTTGCGGCTGATTTATTTGTGATCTAACAATCGGGGATCAGTGTATCGTACGATCAGTGATGAGTGATGACTGGTTGCTCTCACAAGTGACACCGGCGTATCTCGAACAATTCGAACATACACAAGATACAGTGATTTATTCGACACCGTTTACGTGATGACTTGAAATTGACTCGTAAATTTTGCTCCGAGTCACGAGTCAATGCACATTTTTGAAGCTCCGAGTCAAGTCAAGTCAAGTCATTTTTCCAAAGTGACTCGAGTCAAGTCAAGTCATACAAAAAAGTTGACTCGAGTCATCCCAACACTGCTAAATACGTGAGATGTTGAGGCGCATTCAAATCAAATCTGTGACTCTGGAAATGTCAACAGTACAAAGAAAATTATGCTCACTTTCCTATACTGGAGGAGAGAAAACCTAGTACCAACACTACATTTGTAACTGTGATACGAAATTTAACTACTGAATATTCACCCGCTTTTCCGACATTCCTTCTCTACAAAATGAATTCTGACTATTCAGTAGTCCGTTTAATGTGGACGCCAATACCATTGCCTGAAAATTTCAAATGGGCCTTTCTGAAATGCGATGCAGTTGAATTGAATGACAAATTTCATACAAAGAGCATATCGCTGCATGACTTTTACAAAGAGTACGTTCTTGAAATTGGTATTTATCCCAGCTTGACCAACAATGCAAAAGAAATTGCATCGATTTTTGGAAGCACTTACGCATGTGAACAATAGTTTTGAACAATGAAATTCACGAAGAGCAAGCTAAGATCACGTATTTCGGACGTCCATTTTGAATAGGGTCTGATTCTTGTTTCATCTGACTTGTTACCAGAAGTTGAAAACCATTCACAAAGCAAGCTGCGTCAATTTTTACATTTATTCTGTGTTGTTGAAGTGTAAATACATGTGTCTTCTGATTGGTATGATTGAGATTGCAGCAATGTAGGATAATATATACCGAATTGAGAGTAAAATATAGTACTAAGAATCATTCCGGCCCGCCAAGAAGTTATACACCCGAAATTTGGCCCGCGACTAGCAAAAGGTTGCCGAACCCTGTTGTAAACGATACGCATCTTGCACCACAGCTTCTAGCTCTTCAATAAATTCCTTGAACTTTGCAATTCTCTGAGGTGTCTGACTGTAGGAATAGGATTCTTGTTGCCAGTCACAGCTCGCGTTTTGAAAAATTATAGAATCGTCGGATATATTACTTGTCTGATATGATACAAAAGGCATATTGGCGTACATATAGCATGATAACGATACCATTAACAAGAAAGCTATGACAGGTCACTCCAGTTGCAATGTAACACGATAACATGCCGATTACACTGCCTGAAAAATTTTACTGGCAGCAAAATTTGACATCTTAATTTATAATTTGATATCTCACCATCAAGAATTGAGCACAGAAAACATACCGGGCTAACCAATTAACTTCCTACATCCGATTACAACGCAACTTTTCCCAATATGCTCAAGCGGCAGAGAATGCATCTTGGCGTCAACCTTCCCAAACTGCCGAAGCGGAACGATCGCTAGTGTCTACACCACCTTAGAACACTATGGTCAGACCAAAGAATCGGAAACTGGTATCCGCGGCTATCCTGCTAGGCGCTCAGCAATCACGGATAGCATGGAGGAGAAAAAACCGCGGGTGCAGACTACTACTACTTCTTACTATAAATGCCGTATCGCATCTCCGTCGTCAAAGCACCTCGATGGTACAGGCGAAAAAAATACCATATCTCGCTCTCTCTCTCTCTCTCTCCCTTTAATTTCCGGAAATAATGCTACACAATATGGCATTTTGACGATCCACCATATTTTTATTAACGTTTATAGAATCGCGCAAAGTGTTTACACCGTATATCCTATATACAACTTCTCCGTATTGCTCTTCGGCTAAACTACGGGCCTTATAATATGGGGGAGTGAGCCATACCATGATATTTTCTAAAACGGGCTGTACGAGTAAACAGACGATTAGTATCGAATTTCCATATCAATACTATCATTTTCATCCCATGATGCGGACGATTGCTTATGCTGTCGAAAATTGGATACCTCCTGGTATGCATCAATATGAATCAAGCTCGGCACCTTTCGCATAGCTCAATTTGCACCTTTTGACAATCCATGCGAACGAATTACGGTCGTTTTCACAACTACTTACTTACTTGAATAGATTTAATGTCAGTGAATTCTACTTCTGCTTCAAGTAGTTATAAGTTGCTTATAGAAAAAGTACTTCTACTCGTACTTGAGTAGATTTTTTCATCGCTACTTCTACTTCTACTTAAGTAGCTTTATTGACTACTTCGAGCACCTCTGCTTATAGTCGTATAGTAGGCCTGCATCTCCCAGTATATGGCGAGTTTATCGAAACAGTCAGTAGTTCGTGGGGAATTACGTCAATAAATTCGTTCGATTATTGACATCAATTGCTTCCAAAAATGGTCCATTTTTCAGCTTGACTTCCTTCAAACAGTACGATTTACAAAGCTGTTCATATGTTGGTATAATAATTCATCTACTGCAGATGAATCTTGAAACAGCCAGAAGTTCAATACCAGAACAAATACTACCATGCCATACGAATTCTAACATGATCATCCGTCGGAACGGCCATACAAAAGTGGTGACGGTTATTTCCGTGATTCTACCACCCTTTCTCCCGATGATCGACTTTTAGTGTGTGAACCTTCAATGGTCGCTTAAGAACTTGAGTGTGACTGAATCCTCATCCCGCTGACTTTGAGTGTGGCCTACTTACATTTTGTCATTTGGTCTGAACAATTTACTTTAATTTTGTACAGAACAGAAGAATGCCATTAGGTTTGACGCCACACAATGTTGTGTACTCGTTTTTCTACACTATCATGGGCCCATTCCACCGAGATATTTTAGCCAGGTCGGTTTCGTACCTTTGCAGGTGACCAAATGCCCAACCCATTATGCACGCATAACAACAGCACCTTGCTGGAAGAGGCCGGCTGGAGATGATGGAATGAATGTGTTTCTTGTACACTTTGAGCTCATGAAGGCACGACGGATGATACTGTATTCCAGTGGTTCCCAACCTTTTTCGTCTCGTGCCCCCCTTGGCCAATATTTGAGCTGAAATAACCCCCTATGAAAAAGTTGCCTGTGACTAAAAAAAATGTGCTTTTTAACGCGCAACCATTTGTTTACTGAGCAATTAATGACCAAACATATTCAAATATGTCCGAACTATGTCGAATGCGGACCGCACTAAACTTTGGTAAAGTACAGTTAAATTTTTCCGGTCATGTAGCCGCTGACGAAAAATTAATGAACAAGTCCGCTTGCTATGAACTTGATTTGAATCGATGAATTTGGTATGTTTTTCACGTTAGCTCATATGTTGGATTAAAAAGTTGAACAATTTCACTAGCGGCCTTCTTGCTGACTTCGGCTTGACGTTGTCCTGGTTAGTAATAATTTGGTCGAGAGGCTGTCGCGGGCCCGACGAAATCGTCTCGTGAGGCTCCATTTATAAGGGGGTGTAATATCTACGGAAGGCATTTAAACATACACCTAGCTTGAAATCCACCAAAGAAACATACAATTCTTAAAACTAATTTCTACTTAACAGTTCTATACCATAAAAATCTAAAAACCTTGTAAACCCAGTGCTTCCGAAGCCAGATTCCGCCTAAAAAAATTAAGCCAGATTTCCCCCTAAAAATTTCAAAATCACCCCTCCCGATTGGGAACCACTGCTGTACTCAGATGCCAAAAATGCGTTGGGGCGTAGCCTGGGAGTGTTCAAGATTCTCTTTCTTTAGTTCAATGCAATAATAAAATTTGTGCTCCCATTTTTATTGTTCATTTCGTTTGTTTTTAGTTATAAATAACACTGTCACAATTGACCCGCATGGGAGGTACAATTGCACCTTGGTACAGGACGACTGTAACATTTTAGCGGCAATTTTAGCGACGCAAAATTTTCATGACTTCCATGGCTTCTGTATATAAAACTTCGTAAACGAAATTTCCTTGAGAAAACGATGTAATGTTAGAAAATACAAAAAGTGTTACAATTGTCCCCGGTCACCCCTACATCTCCCAGTAAGTGGCGAGTTTATCGAAATAATCAGTAGTTAATGAGGAATTACGTCATGAAATTCGTTCGATTATTGACATCAATTGATTCCAAAAATGGTCCCTTTTTTCAGCTTGAATTCCTGGAAATAGTACGATTTTCATGTACATCAGGGGTGTCAAACATACGGCCCGCCAAACGATTTCATCCGGCCCGCGAAGCAATTCTGAGTAGATTTTAAAGATTCTTATATTTTCCAACACATTTGTATCAAATGTTGAGATATTTTACAGGAAATACTTCCATGTTCATGTTCCATTGTTCATAAGCCCCATTATAACCACCCGACTAGGGTTCTGTGGTTTCACTCTTTACCACTGGTAACAAGTTGGTGAAACCGACAGGCAATTTCAAGAAGGCAAAAAGTACACCACCAAGTTAAGAGTTTTATACAAATATGGAACAAAAAGTAGTTATTCACAGAAGCGAAACTGCCAATGTGGAACCGTTATATGCAGTTTACATGGGAAATAGCCTATATTAGTTGCACAAATATATAATTGAAATATCTATGGTCGCACTGCTGTGTCCTGCGATCCCCAGACACGAGAGAATCCGGAATCGCAGAATAAACCAAATTCCAACGTCCGCGTTTCCAATTAAATGTCTTGTATTCTTTACAACCGCATATGCAGGGCTAACGCCGGATTAGGACTAAATCACAGGGAGCATAGAATATGCCAAATTACATCGTCGTTAACGCCACTGTTATAGCGGTTCTTATCTGTATTCATTATTCAACCATGGACATTGGACAATCATCGTATTTTTGCAAATTCAATTGTTCGCAAATATAGGTGTTGCAACTTGCTACTTTTAAAACCCTATGATCAGTGTATTATATATATGTATGCTTTTAATCTAGTGAAAAGCAAGAGCACGAGGTACATTTTGGAATGTGTTGATTGATCTGGCCCGCGTGCGATTTGAAGGCTTGAATCCGGCCCGCGACGCAATTTGAGTTTGACACCCCTGATGTACATCAATATAAAGGTATGCTGCTATATATTTTTGAAAACATCTTGAATATTTTCACAATTTAGGTATTAGCAATACGGATAGTATCGATTAGGAATTAATTAGGGACATTATCCATCGGGTACTGTATATGGCTGTCAAAATAGCGTAGCGATGATCTACCGTTGCAACACCAATGGGGTTGCTGGTTCGAGTCCGGCCGAGGCACGCTAATAGATGTGAACATAAATGATAACTTGAGCAATTACTTTTTCACCTAAAAACAGAAGATTTTGACCTGAAAAAAAAATCAAAATTTGACATTATTTTACCTTAAAAAAACTGCAGTTTGACCAAATTTTGACCTTACGTATGCAAATTAGGTGTTTCCCACATAATGATAGATTTGTACTATTGACCTTCATTTCTGGTTCGAACTGTCTGTCCTTACAAAGTAGTTCGGACTGAAAAAAACTTTTATGACTCAAAAATTGACAAGTTTTTTCATTAAAAAACTTGATGTTAACGAAATCAGTCCTTATGAAGAATTCCAGTAGTTACATCACGTAATATGGTAGAAATAAATAAATCTGTTGTAGTACAACAAAAGATACTTTTCTACATTTTCGGGTAGGAGGTGTGTGCAGGTTGTAACAAAATTAGACTTTGTTTACAATTTTGACATTTTGTGACCGTAATGATAAAATGCAGTAATGATAAACTTATTGATAGTAGCAGTACTCGTATCCATTGCGTTTGTATAACACCAAAACAAAATTCATGTGACGTAGACGAAGTCGATTGATAGCAATGATATTTCCAGTGTAGACCTTTGCTCCATTATTAGCGCATATTATTAAACACGATATTTCAATGACATGGTTTAATTTGTACACGCGCACTGTACTACACTGTACAAACTGGAAAGTACGGCCATAGGCAGTAGGCACATAATTGTAGAAACCTGAATGTTTTCAAGACAATGCCGGAGACGCAGTAAATCGGACGTTGCTCAACTTGCATGCTACATTCATCATGTCACACAAGCAGGGGCAATCAGATGACTCGTGATTTCACCATTTCAACGCGACCAAAGGGAGAGTCATTAAAGGAATGAATTATTATATAGAATTACTGATAATGTTCATGTCAGACTGAAAGCAGAACAGTGCGTAAGAGACTGTCAGACTGCCAACGTCAAGGTTTCAGCTAAGTTATTGGTTAGTCTCTTATTTAGCCTATACGTGGGAGGAATATTTGCTGGGCTGGGCAGTATAAAATGACACAAGGAGGCTATGGAAGCTGGTAACCCAAAATTTCATTCATACGCCTTCATTTGGGTTCAGGTCACTGCTGAGAAACCGAGGCATTTTATAATGATGAAGCTTGATTTCAAACCGACATAGATCCAATTGTGATTGATAGGATGCATTCTTTCAAACAGCTTCTTCGCAAAGCTATGAGGAAACCTCCTGATTTGGCGATTTGAAAGAAGTTATTCAACATTGGAGTCATCACTAGATTCAGCAAACATGTCATAAACCTTATCAGCGATTGATATGAAATATTGACAACACAGCCCTACTTAATCTGTTACTCCAGGGGTCGCCAACTCAAAATAGGTCGCGGGCCACTTTTCCAAATTCCTGGAGGCCGCGGGCCGCATGACATCAATATCGATATAAAAGTAGGCAACACAGTTCAACAACCACGTCTGATAACTCTACGTTATTACAACGCTGTGCTTTCTAACATAGGCGACGGTTATAGTCACCACAAAAGAACTAATATTTTATTGAAAAAACACAAATACAACAAAAAGTATCATGATCATCAATGTCATTATATTTTGGACTATGAGCTGTACACGATACCTGACAATGACAACACTCTTTAGCCGCTAAAACAGGGGTGGCCAACATTTTTGTAATTCACGGCCGCATTTCGCGTACTCATGTAGCCTGCGGCCGCATACCGGTGGTTAGTCGTGATAAACTAGCTGGGGCCAAATACCCACGTTATCATGTCCATGTCCATTGCCGGTACACTCCGAACTAATCTATATGCACATATCGGCTTACTATGCGCACCAAATCGTTAGTAGTTATGTTGTAAAGAGCCACAGAGAACCAATCTGTAGTCGCGCGAAGCGCGAAAAATTTTTCATGTTCATGAGTGAATTTCGTCAATAAATATTAGTATAGTTTCACATATTACTATAAAATATTTATCCTTTCTCGGCCAATGTGATCAGATTCCCAGATACAGCTGATGCAGGGGGTATCTGCGAAAACTTAGGGTTGTTATTACAAGTGTCGACAGCCGCATAATTTTCCTTCTACTGCTGCAGATTGGCCACCCATGGATTGAAGAATCAATATTGGGGTTAGCTATACACGGTAGGCCTACTTGCTAGACAACTATCTCCTCGTAAAGCATGGTCTTTTGGAGCGCCCGAAGTCGTTTTGCAGGCGTCTCGGTCTTGGCAGTGGTGGAAAATTGCACGTCAAGGCAATATGCCCATTCTTACCAGCAAATTCTTCATCCATGGAATGATATTACCATGCCGAAGCCGTATCAACTAGTGAGTAATAGTGATAGTGGGCACATAGAATGGCTCACTTTGAAAAAGAACAACATTATGTTTCAACTGAAATCAATTTTAGCGTTTCAACATGATTTACTAAGCGTTTTTCTGAATTTTTTTCAAATCAGGCCGCGGGCCGCAAAATAGGACCTCGCGGGCCGCATGCGGCCCGCGGGCCGCGTGTTGGAGACCCCTGTGTTACTCGCTGAATATCTATTATATTAACAATTCTTTGCTTCCCTTCCACGCCAGAATTGAACACACCTAAGCAGAGGTGGTCAGTAACGAAGTACTTCTACTTTTTGAAGTACTTGAAGTATATTTTGCCTTCTCATACTACTTTTTAAGTAGTTATGATTTTAGACTACTTCTACTTGACAGTTTTCAGTTTTGTAGGTAAAAATTAGCGCAGAATACCTACTTACTTACTTACTTGTGAACCACCACTCCTACTTCTACTTGAGTAGAAATTCCGGCGTTACTTCTACTTCTACTTGAGTAGCGACGGTGACTACTTTGACCACCTCTGCACCTAAGACATTTTACCTATTCCCAACCGCGGCTCCCAGGTAGCCTTCTTGCGGCTCTGATTGACCTCTAAATACGCCACAAAATATATTAGACGGCAGTTGTTGTTTATTTCTATGATTAGTTATAGTGAATTTCTGCATATATGAATGGTAAAATAAGATATATTTGTTATGTCTAAAGCCGTAAAGGCTGGCCGCTTCTGAATACTGGGAAAGAGAATTCTTTCAGACTAGCGACAGACAAGGATACATCTGTTGTTCTGCTGGTCATATACCTTTATATAGTAGGGTCACAATGCGTCCTCTTTTAAGAGGATTTGTCCTCTTTTTTTACTTTTTCGAAAGTGTCCTCGGAGGATGCCCAAATGTACTCTTCTTTGAGATTTTGTCCTCTATTTTGAGAATTTTGGTTAAATATAGGGCAAAATTCGACTGAGATGCAGTTAAATCAGTACTCATGCGGCTATTTCGCAAGATGAGCTGGAAAACTGACACTTTTTTGAGTCAACTGACCCCGAAGGGGGAAAAATTTACCATTTCTTCAGGATTTACCTCCGGTATTGCAAGTCTGAAAATTTTGAAAAAGTGTCCTCTTTTCATATTTCTAAAATATGGTAACAGTATTTCTATTATATAACGTCTCTGTGAAGAGTTAATTTCGACACAATTTTACTAACATCAAAATAGTGGCTCATATAGTCAAGTATAAATTTCAATAAGTATAGTATTACTCAGCGTATACTCCCCCGAAAACTTATGTATCAAGTGCTGGAATGTATGAAGACTAAAGAGCTATCGCATAACGACATAGTATGTTGCAGTGATGATATGCAGTGCATTCTATTTCCACGTACACGATTTGCGACAGGTAATACGACATTTCTGTCGTGGCGCACCAGACCGATAAGGTGACAAGCGCCACAATGTCCCATTTTCAAAATTAATATTAATAATAATAATAATTTCAACGTATAGCACTCGCCAATATATGCCTGTCAATGCTAAAATAACCGATACATAATCTAGAGAAGTCTATGTACAATTTCGCATGGTTTTGAATTAGCTTCTGAACCACTGATTCGGAGTGTACCATACCTGAGCGATACCCGTAATACCTAAGTGATGCGAGCCCATGTTCGAACTAAATGTATCAGTGTCCGAATTAACAGTTGTTGCATACATGCAATTTCATCTATTGTTCCGTTCCCGAGCATTTGGGCCGAGTAAAGAGGCTGTCAGGTTCAACCGGTGTCCAAATTAAGCGGATTCGACTGTATTCATTACGTGCTTGAAAATTGCTCCAGGTAAATGTTTGCATTTCAAGCAGTTAGTCCGAAAGAACTCATATCATAGGCATGTGCTCTTGATCGAGTTGCTTTTCAGCATCTTCTTCATCATGAGTCGTCTTTTGTGGGGAAAATTTCTTGAATATGTTAAGTCCGTAAAACCTGTGACAAAAACCCAGTACTCTGTGTCAAACGAATGCAAACGTGCTGAACAGAAAAAAAATGATGTGTCACCGTTACACAAGTATATACATGAAAATATGACGGGCTATAACTGCCACACCCCACCCCACAGATTGGGGGTACCAAGCCCCAGGGGATCCACACTGTAAAAAATCTGGTAGATTTACTGGGAAATCTCTGTAAATTTTACCACGAATTACCGGTCGCAGCCAATTACTGTGCGTAGCTTGTCATTTTACATTTTGATATGTAATATTACCTTAATATAGCTGTAAAGTAAGTTACCAGAATTTCTTCGCAAAATTACTGACAGTTACTCGTTACTGCAGTTTACCGGGCTATTGGCAAAATTGATTAGCATCAAAATCGCTGCAGCCAATGTATACGTAGAACTGAATGTTACTGATACATCATTCTAGAGGTGATTTGACTTGATTGAACCTCGTTTGCGAGACTGGGGTCTGTCATACCGAAATTGTTGGCCCTAGTATCAATGTAAGCTTAGTAGGGTACAAGAAATAACTGACAATCGTAGCTAATGTGGTATACCGTAGCCATATTATATTATAAGGCAATGGCTGTACAGTGTACGGCCAGGCTCGCTGGTTACATTCGTTGTCACGGATAAGGCTGATAAGTTAGAAAATTAGTTCAGGATGTATAATATTGCTCGGGGAAACTAGAAATATCAGCACCGGATGCTCAGCTGACCATTTGTTAATGGCGGACAAGGCGACCTGTAATAGGTTACATTAGGTGACTGCTTTTTCTGAGATTCGTAGTAAACAACCAACGCACAACTGTGACATCACAAGCCGCGTCTGGTTAGGTAAGTACAGTAAGTAGTGAACAACACATGGAATATATATCAATTTATACGAAATTAGATGAAAAAAGGGACTATGTGCAATGCTAAATGTTTCTGTATGGAAAAAACGACCCAGATCAAACATTATAACGTGGCCAGTAAATATTATTGGTGTCATGTGTCAGCGGATGAATACCATTTATTTCGAAATCGTTCGAGTGTCGCCTGGCCAGTGGCCATTAGTGAGATTTGAGCAAAGGGTGGAGCGAAGCTTGTTGTGCTTGAATAAAGTGGACCCGATCGTTGAAGATTCCTAGGAATGCTGAATGGAATACGCATCTTAAAAGGTAATGCAGTACTACATAGTATTTGTTACCGTGAATATCTGACTCTGCACACCAGCCCTCGATGACTTAGATTTCATGATTGATATATTTCATTCGCCGCATTCTCTGTTCTATTTTGGGATATTTGTCGACTTATATAGTGACCACATACTCCGCTGCGGAGGAGTTGAAACTGTTGGCTTGGTAATGTCATTTTCGGGCCATGGCATAGATATGTTTTCAGCCACTGCTGGATTTGTTTGCCACACAAGCCACCTTAAATTAGGAACCTCTTGCTTCAATGCAGAGATAAAGCCATGAATCTCTGCTATGTCGTGTAAAAGGCGGAGCCGTCATCACACAATGTGCCAGTACCGGTACTTCAAAACATGTTATATTTTTGTTAGCCCATTTGTCTTAGTCTTTATAATGTCATGTCCTCTGTCCAGGTTAGGAACTTTGCTTTATATAGCGACTTACGCATGAATTCTTTTTAGAGGAACTGCAAGATACTACTTACACAGAAGGAATGAGAACGAGAAAAAGAAACAATTGGAAGTTTGGCCGGTGGTGGAATTAATTCACGTTTTCTTAAGACCACTCGTGTTACTGCATGTCTTCTAAAGAAGAATTAGACCTCCAGCAGCAATATTTTTCCATCGATAACCACTTCATCGTGATATCATGAATGAATATACAGTTTGTTCCAATGTCGTTTTGGGGATGTGAAGAAAATGTTGCGATATTTTTGCATCGGGTTGCTTTGCGATAGGTATGGATGTACGTGAATTTACAAGCTGGTATGTAATCCTGATTTACAGGGACAGCATGTAGGTAGGTAGGCGGTAAAATGACAGTCTCGATCGCAAATGTACAGGAGAACATGTAGATTAGATATACCGGAGGTGACTGTAACATTACAGTCTGGCGTGTAAAGTGAGATTACCGGACGAGTGTAAGTTAAATTTACATTGACTAACGGTAATGTTAGATTACCACGAAATGTCTGGCTACCGTGCTTCCAAACATTTCGCGGTAAATCGAGGTTTTTATTTTTTACAGTGCAGAATTAATTCGCGAATCCACTTAAAAGAGTATTTAAACGAGTTCATATGATAACATTCTCGAATTTGAATGTCTTTCTTCGGCCTTTGCACGATCAAATGAGCCAGAAGCTCCTGGGTACAATCGTAACAAAATACCGCATAATCTGCACTACTGAATGGAGAGAGACCATCTACGCCAGGGGTCTCTGACTCAACTGTGCTCGCGGCCCAATTCCCTGGTTTTTGATAGCGTCGTGGGCCGCAGCACCAATAATAGGGTATTTTATTGAGTCCAAAGGCCATATTTGACGGGACCTTACAGACAGGCATTCCACACACATCGTGAAAATGTGATTTACTATGGTGAATTCACGCCTGGCACGAAAAAAATCACATATTTGAATAAATTATTGCAGTATAATTGGCATAGTTTGTAAAAATAGTTATTTATAGACACCATGCTATAGCGTGCAAATGCATCATGACATCGCAAAAGCTGTCGCGTAATAATTTTGCAGCTACCGAACATTTGACGCGCCCAAATCATAGGTAGAATATTTTAGAATTGAACTAAGAGTGATCTGATATCATAGCATATGAGCAGCACAGCCTAAGCCGGGTTTCGGGCATACTCCTGATAACTAGGTTATTGATCATGTCGTTACCAAAGCAAAATCAAATCAGTGTTAGATTTACCTTTCAATATTGAAACAGATCAATAACAACTTAAATATAATGAATAATGTGCCATAGTAATATAAATGTCCAATCGCCGAAGGATCCATTGGTGTTAAAGCTGTGGAGGGTACCACTACTTGACTGATCACCATAATATCATGGAAAGAGAGGCCCAAGATGACCCAGAATGTAACTAGCTATACATCAACAGGGCAACAGAATGCCAATGGTTTCCATACCGAGTCACGTCGTTCCAAATCACAATTCCTTCTCTGATTTAACGTTTGAACCGACTCAACTCGAATTATTTCATCACCCATTCGGTCAGTCCAAGTTCGAAAAATTCTACGAATGGTCGCGCCCAAGTCCATATTACATTTTTCAGTCACAAATCATAAACGGGTAATGTTTTACAAGCATAAACTGATAATGTGACGTAATAACTCATCTTCCACCGCATGGTAACTTCTAAAACTTATGTGATCGTGAAGTTTGATAGGTAGTTTCATGTTTTTGGAGTAGTGTTAGAGCGAATTTCAAATTCTCAACCGTACCGTACAACTACAAAACCGTACCGTACAAAAAAAAAACATATGTGGCTGTTAAATACTATCGAATACTTCATAATCTGAAATGCCGACGAAGGCTGCTTAAAATGATCTCGCGAGCCGCGTGTTTGAGACCCCTGATCTACGTAGGGGAGATGTGGTACCGATGGATCACTGGGACCGAAAATACTCTATGATAATTCCATGATTACACTCCGTGATCTTTTGTACAATTGCATGCTGGCAAAATCTTTCCTCACATATACAAAATTTCGACGTGCGCGAGCTGGGGTCTCTGACAGATGTTTTCTGTTTTGGGGGTGTAAACTAAATTTCGATCCACGCATACATTTTTCTTTGTAACGTTCGACACGAAAAAACCAGCAATCATTTTTAATGTGAAGTGTAGGGCTTGTATCAGGCTATATAATGGTACCAATTATTTTATTCAATACCTTCCATGAGTGGAATTTTTTCGATTCGTGTGTAAAATTCGTCGGGTGGGGACCGATGATACAATAGCCAAATCAAGCAAAATAATCAAGCACACTAATCATGCAACAACTGAAACATGCCTAGGTACAGAAACTCTTTCTGTAATAATTGCATTTGATGTTTTATCGCTATAACGAGGTATTTGGAAGTCACAATGTCGATTTTCGGGCAATCTGTGTACCCTCCAATTTATAAGTTCGAGCCTAAATCGAAACGTGATTTTATGGTAACATTTGAGTTAATATTTATTCTATTTTTTTACGGTTGCGAGCAAACATTCTTATTTGGCTTGCTGTAGCTTCGATGATAATACTGAGCAAGAAAAAATTGTCACATCTGAGTTTTTGAGAGTATGTCTCATAGGTCCCCAGGTCGTGTGCCATTGGAACCAACGGGTGGGGACCGATGATACGTTCGAGCAACAAATTTCGAACGTCCATAAATATTTTTTGAAAAGACGAATATTCATGTATATGTGTGCGATAGGTGGAGCTTGTATCAAATTGTTGAGCCAGCAAAAGATCTGATGTTTTCGGCTGGGCACTTTGGGGCAAGCGATCATTTTCCAATTTTTGATCAATCGGTACCACATCTCCCCTACTCTTCACTATTAAAAACCTTCGCGAAATGATGGCTCCTCTGCGCGTTGATGGCGATGAGATGAATGTGCAAGTGTACAGCAGTCGACCAGAAACACTGTGCGTCAATATCTATAGTTCAGTCACAAGATATGTGTAATTGTACACAGGGCTTTGGAGCCGGAGCCGGAGCCGCGGAGCCGTGCATTTTCACCGGAGCTGGATCCGGAGCCGGAGCTCTACATGAAAATCAGCCGGAGCCGGAGCTGGATCCCGTTATTTGAGGAGTAGCTCCGGCTCCGACGTATTTCATAAGATGCTATTATATATGCAACAACCACATCTGCTGATTTATCACAATTGAACAGCAGGCCTGAATTTTAATGCTGTGTACAGCAATGGCACAGAGTAAAGTGCGTTCCAGTGTAACTATGCTGTTTTCGACAATTGACAAGTATTCATTATGACATCACAAGCCGTCACGACGGCACCTATGTCTTCGCTGCTACATCGGATGTTACTCACGGCTGACAGACTCTAGATTACTATAGATAACTAACCTATGGGTAGATTAGTAACCTATATGGACCAGGAATGGCCAAACTTTTCGGCTAAAGGGGCACATGCAATTGACGAACGAGTGCGCTAGCCGCGCCAAGCGGATAAATTTTCAAAGTTTATAAATATACTATGTCATTAATATTATTACTTGAGTATATTGCGAGTCTACCGCCCGCTAGGCTAAGTTTGCAAGGACACTACTCTTCGGCGTATGGCCACATCGATATCGAAGGTCTCCGATAATATGGGACAATAATTTTGTGCCTACATTTCACCGTCGACGATTTTTATGCGAGCGAAAACGCGAAAAGACTTTCTCCCGTAATTGCGAATACAGTTAGACTCAATCGGGTAAATTAGGCGTTTTTTTTCATTTTCAGTAGGCGGTAGGCTACGAAGCAAGAAATCGTGTGTCAATTAAACACGCGAAGCGTGAAGAAAAATTTCACTTATTTTGGTTTATTGTAATGTACGACGATTTACTGAAAATGTGACTGGACCCTGGATCTGCCAATGCGTCGGAGCTGATATTTTAGTCATCAACATCCCAAGTGTCGCAGCCAGACTTTGTAATTTTTGGTTGGCATTACAAGTTCACAATCTGAGCAATTCATTTTCGATAACATAATAGGAAAGTACCTCGCGGGCCACGCAAAACCCTCTTGCGGGCCACATTTGGCCCGCGGGTTGGCCACCCCTGATATAGACAGGCCCATTCGATAATTTCCGAGCCGGAGCCGGAGCAGTGGTAATAATGCGGCTCCGGAGCTGGAGCCGGAGCTAATGTATGATAGAGGAAAGCTCCGGAGCCGGAGCTGGAGCAGTTTAAATTTACGGCTGCTCCAAAGCCCTGATTGAACATTTAGATATCGGTAATGGCTACTATATTATCCGAGTATGCCAATTTGTGGTGAAGCCACAGCATAGCAGGCTATGTTGGTAAACGGCCGACTATGGTATGGAAAATAAATTCATAATGATACCACAATAACTTGGTTCGTCATTATATTTTATTTTACTCATATACGGAGGCATGGATAATTTGCACCACCAATAATGTAATAACTTTTGAATGTTTGCGCAACGATGACAGAAGGTTCGGAGTCGTATGATTTTGGTTTTGAAATGGAAAGATTAACTTCACAGAAGTGTTGATGCAAGTTTTTAGTTATCGTTTTCTGATCAATTCCTGATCATAGAGCAGATGTCACCAACTCTTGGACCTCATGTAGCCCGCCTGATGATGTTTCGAGCGCCGCGACTGAATTGCGATTTTGTAAATAAAACACATGGCCGTTTCTATTCAAATGCCGAGCAAGATTTAAGTTTCGCTACGGTGAGAAATAGTACAACATCATCATCTCATGCGCTCATCCCCACAAGTCTTCACAATATAAAATGGACTTATTGTTGGCCGCAACTTGTAGCCTTCTCCGTGGCGAACTGGCTGATAAAAACAAATAAACCTTGAGTTGTCGTGTCCATGCACCAAATACTGCAAACAACGACCTGGCAAACACTCTGTGTGACTTCGTCTTATTGGTGCTCAGAATTATTGAATCTATTCAGCACCGCATATTTCATTTATTATAATATCCGAGAAAAAGCGAGCTTATATATATATAGACGAAAATTAGCTATTTGGGAAAATAGGGATACTGTTTGGTTTTCGACTGCAATAGTCGAACCCAGTATCTTATATATATCTTTGAGAAAGAACTGGAGTGTTATCAGCATTACGCACACAGCATGCAGAAAAAAGCGAAAACATTTTTTTTTATTGGAACTGTTTGACTGGGCAACGTGAAGATTTCCTGAATTTCCTGAATTTCCTGACAAAGTCACAGAATGACTGTAAATGAATATGCCTTGATCTCGACACACGCATACACACGGTATTAGAATAACCTACAATATATTGACCAAATATGAACTCCCAAGTCGCTGTGGAATCGGGTGTGACAATATTAAAATTTATGATTTGTTGAAGTTTTTATTGAATTTTCTTCAATCTAGGCAGCAAATCCGCTTCTATCTCCGATCCAAATGGAGTAGTAAGTACATGAATAACTGTCACTAAGCATAAGGCTGGGCACAAGGATTCGAGTATTCTAAACTGAATAGAGTATTGATTTTAATGGTTCGAATAGAGTAGTAGAAGTATAGCTTTTTGAGTACTGAAATTATGCGCTCCTCGCCACTGAAAGTTAATTTATCAATGAGAATTACAATTTCGATACTATTTTCCACTGTGGAAACCTTGAAACCTTGATTGGCCGTACTGCAGCATGAGATACATATAGTAAAAAGCTACGAACTAGGGATGGTGTGAACGTGAGGATGAAGTTTGCGTTCTGTGTGTGAAACTCTAAAATTTAGAGGTTCACATTCACAAACGAACCCTAGTAGGTTCTGCACTCTGGACATTTTCCATATATTACAGTTTTTCAAGTCATAATAACAACTTTGGTGGAAATTCTTTTCATTTCAATTTCGGACCACTCTATGCATGGCGCTAGCAGCCTAAAAAATCAGGACTAAACGAGCATGCAGAATGCTAATCTCGAAAATCTTACTTGATTTGTTACAAAAATTTGCTCGAAATATTCAGATTTCCGTTCGTGAATAATTAATTAGAGATTCTCTGTTGTGTCAAGAACGAAATACACTGCATGTGGAAAGTCAGTGCATGATATTTATTCGATATGTATCAGTGAAATTGATATAATGAATACATCGTTGTCTAATGTAAAAAAAATCTCTCAGGCGTACGGGATCCATCTTGATGTGATATATTTATTGTAGGCCTATCATAAAAAAATCCGTGCGATTGGGGTGTTGGCTACTGTTTAACTAGTCTATGGGGTAATATCGGTAGAAAGTATGGGTACCCGCTTTACACTCTGCTCAAAATCAATGTTGCAATAGTCGGACGCGGAATACTTTGTAGAGTTATCCGAGTTTTTCGTTGATAATTTTCTGATTATCCTTGATTGGTGGATAATCCAAGAATTATCAACGGAAAACTCAAATAACTCCGCTTCTACTAGTTGGAATTGAGTCCAATTTGTTTTGCATCGTCTTTGAAGAAAGCTCAACAATGTCATTGGGTTGACAAAAAAAGAAAAAAAAATTCCCTAATAAATTAAAATATTTTAATTGGATCTGCGGAGTCTTATACTTGTAAGAATTGAACCAAACTTGGTGTGTAGCGTTTTTTAAAGTAACCTGACAATTTAATCAGTGAATGGCTGGAATTCGGGGAAAAAAGTTATTTTTGAACACTCCTATTGTGCAGCCATTGCTAGCCCAGAGCGATCACGGACGTAGCCATCAGCAGCGGGTTGATTTTTGGGTCGAAATCTCTCCCATTTTAAACTCGAAACCCCTGTCCTTTTGAAATGTCGATCTATGTCTGATATTTCTGATAAAATGAAATCAATGCGTTGCCTAGGAGAATGAAATCCAGTTCAGTACGGTTCTCGAAATTTATTGACTTGGGGGCGCCTGCGCCAGAGGTGGCAATTATTTTTCGAAGAATGAGAAGCAGGAAATACGTTGGCGGGCTAAGTCAAATGTTCGCAGTATATTCTGCGTTGTATTAATTTCAAATCATTTCCTAATTGAAAGTACTGAATTACGTAACATAAGCTTCTGGGTGGATGTGTTACTATTAGACAATTAGGGAATATGAGTTAATGTACAAAAATGATCTTTATCTAACATGATTATTCAAAACAATGGTAAACGAGAAACATTGCTAACTCTTTTTAATCGCACCAACCGCAGACATGTCCTTTTAATAAGACACCAAAATGTATGGGATATTACAGCTTGGTCACTGCATCCCGAACGGTGTGTAGCTAGGTGTGTAGCCTTGTTGCGTTGGTTGTTTCGCAGACAGGTTTTCCAAAATTTGCCTTCTTGCGGCCTCAGCCCACTGACTGCGTGTTTAGATCATAATTCCGAATTAAATTATTCCGTGTTAAATTTTAAATCTACATTATGCATACGACGAACGTAGGCTAACCACGGTAAACAGCCTTCAAATCAAACGCATTTCCGGTTTAATTTATACAACCCATAGTTTTGGTACATATTCAAATGTATAATTCAAAATCCAAGCAACTCTTCGCAGGCCGGATTTGGACCGCGGGACGTAAAATGCCCATGTGTGTCCGTCGCTAATCTACATTCCTCCGGGAAACCCCTAATTTTCGGTGAGTCACAAAAGCAAAAATTTACAACATTTCACATTTAACTGCACATTCAATACATTACTTACACTATGCACCCGGAAACACATGCCAAGAACCACTGATATAGCTATAGTTGTAGTTTAGTTATTTCTAGTCGTAATTACTAGTTTTAGCACGAGTAGCGGGTCTTGAAAATTGAATAGTTCTACTTCTTGTTCTAGTTGCAAGTTTAAAAAATGCGCAGTTCTAATTCTAGTTCAGTTGCGCTGTTTGAAAATCCAGTAGTTTGTACAAGTCTGTAGGCAGCACGTGAGCTACTTTAACGTATGCTAACGATGTACGATTAAATTGGCGCCATGTTCATAGGAAATCACTCTCACTCTTCTCTTTATTCATGGCTTAATTGCTAATAAATTGAAGTACATTGAGTTATTATCTAGTTTCATCTAATATAATCTAATGGAAATAGCTATGACTACCGGTGAAGATCGCGATCAGCGTGATGAGATAACGTGGATTTCACATCCGACAAACGTATATAGAATTGACGTTACCGTCTGTTTTCTGTTGCTTCCTTAAGTGTATCCGGTATATCGACACCTCGCGTTTCCGGAACGAGCATTATTCCCAGCAATCCTGACAATATGGCTCCTACTCCCATTGCCATGCCGGGAGCCCAATAATTATATTTTCCTGTTGTAAAAGAATTAAAGAGGAGGTAAAATACTATTGACGAAATTCATTTACGAAATTGAAAAGATTTCCGCGTTCGGCCAGACTATAGCATAATAATTCCAGTAATTTTTTCTAACTCGAAATATAGTAAGCCTACATGGTTGTTCTGCTTTTAGAATTAGAAAATTTCATACGCAAGGGGCATTTCAAGAAATCAGCGATGACACATAACACCACAAGGACTCTCCGCTGCGCGAAAATCAGTGTAGCCAGCTAAACAGGAGTATTTCTCGTCCATATGGGCTGTGACGACTGCAATGCGGCCGTGAATCAGGTTGAACACCCCTGAATTAGGCTCAATACGGAATCAGTGTATTATTTGGTCAGGAGTGTCATTGGTGTAGCCAGGGCGAAAGGGGTCATGTCTCCCTCCCCTAAAAAAAAACTACGAGAGCCTCATGAATGATCTTATTCGTGTGGTATGAACATTGCTCAAGTTTTATAATCAGGCCTACCCGCCTACGTACCCAAAATATTCGAAGACACCACTTGCTCATGTATATGCAAATAATGCAAAATATGCGTGTAAAAATGTTATTGATCAAATTCGTTTCTTTACTTTAAAATATTTTTGCGCTTGGTGCGACTGGAGATGAAAATGATACTGATTTTGTGTAGCATTGATATTTGCTAGTCAAGATCGTTCGTGAATCAATCGCCATATACAAGACTTAATTCGCTACGGAAAGGGTGTAATCATGCGTACATGAATCGCATGTGTATTGGGTAGTAATAAAATTGCCCATTGAATGGGCAAATCTTGGAACGCTAACCGGGGGAGTTCCCCTAGACTCATAAAAAATTGCCCTCCCTCCCTCCCAAATATTTTACTGGCCACGCGTTTGAGGGGAGTACGTGTCTTGAGTTAACGTGAAAAGGGTGTACCACGAGGAAAAGGTTGAAGACTTGAAGAGCACAGCTCTCTAGGCGAGAGAGTGCATATACGAAAATCGTGGATTGTTTGATAACTGTTCTTCCGCACAACTATGCAAATACACATTCTTGTACTTACTTAGATACATAAAATACGGTACTCCGAGCGATCCTACACGAGATCCAAATGCGCAGAAGCTCATAGAGGCGCTTCGTTGTAGAGTCGGTACGACTTCGGATGATACCAAATACCAGGTGCAAAAAACGGCAAAGATGGATGCCTTTCCCACAATAGCAAGTATGGTTGATATTTCTTGTAAATCTGTGTAATATTAGTTAGCGGTTAGTGAGCGTCACAGTCATTGCATAAATGAAATGGACTAGGTTTAATGCAAGGCTAGGACCCGGTCAATCATATATGACCCCGTGTCAACAGCGCTACTTGCAAAATCGGCTTTCTTGTACAATTAGAGGCGTTGAAAGCTGTTCTTTGTCCGATTCCATTTGTTTCCTACGATTCGTGGCGTGACAAACGTGCTCAAAGGAAAAACTGTTTTATACGACAATAGGATCTCCCTCATCCCAGCATATACATCAGAGAGAGTTCGCAGTATGTTGTGCGTGGTTTCTTGAATTAACAATGATTTCATAAGTTATAAATTTTTGATTCGTTAATGACGGCTATTTGTGAGTTTTTATCAAAATGTAGCTTACGCTCTGGTAGCATCGGTAACGCTATGCTCGAAATTCCCCCCAGCACCATTAACACAGCGACCGTTCGAGGTCTACCGAGGTATTTCATGAGAATGCATCCGAGTATACCCGATGGCAACTCAATCAACCCTCCGAGTAATATGTTGAGGTAGCGATCTTGACTGAAGCTCGTTGAATAAAGCGAGATCGCGAAGAACAGTGATGAAGTAACAGCCCTAAAACAGAAATACATCACGGTTTCGTATTCCAGATTATCATCATTTCAGCGACAATGATATGTTTTTGTGTATTACTTGCAGAGGTGGTCAGTAACGAACTACTTCTACTTTTTCGAAGTACTCAAGTAGCTTCCCGCTACTTGCGATACTTCCTCAAGTAAATCTGATTTCCGCTACTTCTACTTCACATCGTAAAATTTTGTGATCTACTTGGTTACTTCTCGCTATTTTTTGTTAAGTAGAAGTAGTGTAATCCTACAATCAGAAAGATAGCCTGGCGAATTTTGGGGCTGTAGTTGCAGAGTACCAACATTTAATTCTCATAAAAAATATGTAAAGACCAGATTTTTCTTCGCGTTTCGCGCACGATACATATACGGAGTGACAAATATATTTTCACGAAAGTATCGGTTAATATATTTGAAGAGCTTCTTGGAGGTACAGAACTTCAATATACAATTAAAAAGTATATTCATATTGAAATGAACCCGAATATTTTCGGCTGACACTAGTTGCTGACGATTACCCCTGACGAGTGTCAGCCGAAAATATTCGGGTTCATGTTAATATATTTAAGGAAGCGGGTTGTGTGGTTCCGTTCACGCTGCATTGTCGCCAGTATGAAATATTTCATCACTATTACCCATACGCTTGAAACTACCGTTTCGCAATCTAGCAATTACCTATCATATCGTCGTCATCTAACAGCCCATGGCGTGTGTCCTAATCGGGAAGTGGACTCAGACTTTTGTGTGCGTTTGACCTGTTTTAGCAGAGCACCGTTAAAAGTTTCTGGACAAAAGACATAAAATATATTTTCCGCTTTTTAGAACTAGTATTGTTATTTATCTTTCAATTCCCAGTATCATACTTTAGGATCTAATTATTGTCAGTTCTTTTTTTCTTGAGATCATGCATGATGAAGTAAAAAAGCAAGTGTAGTAATGCCTCTATTTTCCAAAAATATAGATACATTATATATGACATTTTTTCGATCCGATATATTTTTTATTAACGTATATTAACTGCCCAAAGTGTTAACACCGTACCTATCTGATACAACTTATCCGTATTGCTCTTCGACTAAACTTCGGGCCTTATAATATGGCGGAGGGCGCCATGCCATGATATGTTCGAGTAAACAAAGGATTACTATCGCATTTCCATACCAACACTATCATTTGAATCACACGATGCGGACGAATGGGTAGTTTAGTTGAAGAGCCATACGGAGAAGTTGTATCAGATACAGTGTTAACACTTTGCGCAGTAAATATATGTTAATAAAAAATATATCGGATCGTAGGAATGCCATATATAATGTATATAATGTATATAATGCCATATATGAATGGGCTATATAATATGGCGGACGGCACAATGCCATGATATGTTCGAGTAAACAAAGGACTATCGCATTTCCATATCAACACTATCATTTGCATCACATACGTGATCCTTTGTGATTGTCTGAGTGCTCTAAAATTAATAAGTTCTTGCCCTTCTAGACCAATCGATGGATTCCTTGCTGAAATTTTCTCGCTACACGAGCGCATTACGGAATAGGTGCCAGCTAGGGATGATGTGAACCTCTGAAAGGTTCAGGTACGTGTGAACGCGAATCGTTATGAAAAGTTCTGTGTCAACGCGAACGTGAACCTCGTGACGTCATATTGTTAATTTCAATCCTACATTTCGGTGAAGTGGTAGCCTTTATTAATGTACAGTACACGATACCTAGCGACGAATCGGGTCACATAATGCCACAATGATGAAGTTGGCCTACATACTGACGTTTTAAACGTCGCCAAATGTATCAACTGGGACAATCAAATGATATATTAATCCCATAAAATCAATATCTTCCGTCGCTTTTCCAACAATGCAAGGGCCAGATCGGACAATGCATTCGGCGTCCGAGTATTGCTACGTTGATATTGAGCGGAGTGTAAAACGGTTTCTGTGCATGCTACTAATATTACCGCATCAACAAGTTATACAGCAGTAGCCAACACCCCAATAGCACGGGTGTGGTTGTTATGATACAATAAACATATGAAGTCAAGATTGACCCCGTACGCCTGCTAGAGTTTTTACATCAGATGAAGATATCAATTTCATTGATTGGTTGAACAAGCTTCGTTCGCTGACTACATGTAGTGCTAATTCGCTCTTGATGTTGTGCGGGTCAAGCTCTCAGCAGATAGTCACTAAACATTCACAAATGGAAAGCTGGATGTTTCGAGCGAACTTTTGTATCAAAGCAAGTAAAAGTTTTGAGATTGTCAAGGTACATGCTCGTTTAGTATTGATTTTTCATGCTGCCAGCGCCATGCCTATGTGGCCCGCAGTTTAAATGCAAGAAATATCAACCAAAGATGTTTTAATGAGGTGAAAATTGTAATATATGGAAATGGTTCACAGTGCTGAACCTACCAAGGTTCGTTTGTGAACGTTAAGTTCCAAATTTCTAGGGTTCACACACAGAACGCGAACGTGAACCTCACGTTCACAACATCCCTAGTCCCAGCGTCAAATTTGTATGGATACCAGGACACGCGGGGATACCTGGAAACGAATACGCCGGCAAGCAAGAAAAGCAAGCGATACATAAAATAACAACTGCGCGTTACCCTGTTCCTCATAAAGACGTTAAAGCACTTGTCCGCTATCACTGCAAAAAAAAGTGGAACATTGAGTATCAATCAGATACCAGAGGTTCCCACTAGAGACAATTTGTGAAATCAATTTTCGTATTGCCGCCTCAAGCATCCATTCGAGTATACGACCGTATATTATTCCGTCTGAGGACGGGTCATTGTCTCCTTAACTCGCATTTATACCGTATCAACTGCTCCGAGACCCCCAATTGTGGAACATGCGGCACTCCAGAAACCGTATAACATTTTGTATTATATTGTTCTCGATTGGATTTTCACCGTCGATTTCTAGTTGAATCGTGCAACTATTACGGCATCGTATTTTCACTTGAGAATGTTCTCACGTCTCCTCAACTAATAACCCCGGAGGTGGAATTTGTTCTGTCGTGTGCGAAATATCTGTGAAATGTTGTTTACGCTAACCATCTCGTACGTGGTGCAAAAGACCTAATCGGTCATAAGCGCCACTATTCAAATATTAATAATAATTATTAAATTTGACTGCATTACTGAAATTTTAAAAAATTTACTCCAATCTCGCCATTTTCCTTTGGGTGCAGGTTGCTCCCCGGATTATGTGTGTATTGACCAGTTTCATACTGTGAACAAAGAATATAATAATAACTAGTGAATCACAGCATCATTTCTGTAATTTCGATTCTTCATTTTCAATCATCTCTACCTCTGCTCTGTAACTCTTGCCAATTCTTCATCTACTGCAATTCTGTAATCTGACTTCTCCATGTATTGCATAGGAATAACAATTTGACTGCATTACTGAAATTTTAAAAAATTTACTCCAATCTCGCCATTTTCCTTTGGGGGCAGGTTGCTCCCCGGATAATGTGTGTATTGACCAGTTTCTTACTGTGAATAAAGAATATAATAATAATAACCGGCAAGCGAAGGATTCATTTTCGCAGCACAAGACCAATCGCTTCCTACAAAAAAATATCGCAAAAGAATTCTGAATCAGAACACGGACGGCAAATGCAGAATGTGCCACAACCAAAATGAAACTGTGGCACATCTCATGTCCGGCTGTGGTGCACTTGCAGCTACCGAATACACGTGGAGACACAATAGGATTGGTCACTACATTCATCTTGAATTATGCAAACATTTTAACATCACCACTTCGACAAAAAATTGGTACGATTACAGCCCAGCACCAATGACAGAAAACGAACAAGTAAAAATTCTGTGGGATGTACCAGTTATAACTGACCGCGAAATCAGAAGCAACCGCCCGGATATAATCGTCAAACTAAAAAAGAAAAGAGAATGCTTATTCATTGAACTGGCTGTCCCAGCTGATCACAACCTACTGCAAAAAGAATCAGAAAAACACTGCAAATACGCAGACCTCAAAATGGAATGTGAGAAAATGTGGCGATGCAAAATAAACATTGTACCGATAGTCATTGGCGCTACAGGGGTCGTGAGCAAAAAAATTCATGAGACATATCCAACAAATTCCGGGTAACTTTCGATTTGACATGATCCAAAAGATCACATTATTGGGCACTGTGCACATTCTTCGAAAGGCCTTGAATGCATCACTGGACTAAAATTACACTTGTGAATCACAGCATAATTTCTGTAATTTCGATTCTCCATCTTCAATCATCTCTACCTCTTCTCTGTAACCCTTGCCAATTCTTCATCTGCTACAATTCTGTAATCTGACTTCTCCGTGTATTGCATAGGAATAACAATTTAAATGTATTACTGAAATTTTAAAACTTTACTCCAATCTCGCCGTTTTCCTTTGGGGGCAGGTTGCTCCCCGGATTATGTGTGTATCTACCAGTTTTACTGTGAATAAAGAATATAATAATAATCTGCATCACATGATGCGGACGAATGGGTATGCTGTCAAAAATTGATACCACTTGGGATGCATCAATATGAATCAAGCTCTCCGCAGCAGTGGTTCCCAACCCTTTTGTCCTTACTCCCCACTTCAGATTTATTCCGAGTCTTCGTTCCCCACTACCCAAAACTCCTATATACCCTTTAAAAATGCCCATCCGTAACATTCGGTCAGACGTTTAGTAGGGTCGTGCTATTGGGAACCCACATCGGTACGCAAGATAATCGCCCCTTACTGCAACATAAAACGTATAACGTATGTGAATAGCGTTGGGGCCCCGGGAAATCCCGATTCCGGGATCCCGGAATTTGAAGCAATCCCGATCCCGGGATTAAGCCAAATTA
The DNA here is from genome assembly GCF_051294905.1 of Botryllus schlosseri. Taxonomy (NCBI): domain Eukaryota; kingdom Metazoa; phylum Chordata; class Ascidiacea; order Stolidobranchia; family Styelidae; genus Botryllus; species Botryllus schlosseri. Next base: position 8,806,630 of record NC_137244.1, on the reverse strand, counting down.
AATCCCGGGAATTGTACACAACATCCACCAAGGCTCTATGTAGCGCCATATCTCTGATTTTGGTTGAAAAAAATGGTGTCACAAACTTGTCTAATTGTCTGAAACAATTATCAAAACCAACTATAGCATAACAATGAGCTAAACAGTCACTTCCGTCGCAGCGTAGCTATGTGTGACGTAGCGTTACAAAGACGGTGCTTCAGAGGTGAACTACCGGTTCTGGTATAGAAGAGAATTTCGAAGAGGTCAGTGCGAAAAGAAGATCAGGTGTGTGGCACAGCTTTTTGTTTGGTAAATCTACAGGAAAAGGCAAATGCAACTTGTGACAAGACGTTTTGAAAGCTTCTGGGTCTAACTCACTTTTTAAAAATCATGGAGACCGCGGACCGAATGAGCTCAATATCGAGATACAATAGGTCACATAGTTTGACAACACCACGTTTTTACAACATTACGTCTGTAAAACGCCCTGCTCTTTATCGTGGGCGATGGGCATAGTTGTCAAAAAAGAAATATCTTATTAAAGAAATATTATTGGCCCAAAAAATATTTTATTTTCAACAATGAGCAGCCCGCGGTACCTGACGACACTTTTCAGCGACCAAAGAATCGATACTGGGCTGAGCTAAACACAGGTCGACTTGTAGGAAAACTTGATCTCGTGTGGTAGCTTCAAGTAGTCGTTTTCTAAGCATCTCGGTCTTGGCAGTGTATGGCCAGTACACGTCGAGGCAATATGCTCATTCATATTATATAATTCTCCCTCCATGGAATGCTATTGCCATCGCGAAGACGTATCAGCTAATGAGGAATAGTGATGTCGGGCACAGGAGAATAGTTTATATTGAACAACTACAATTTTTTTATACTGAAATCAACTTTAGCATTTCAAAATACTTTACGAAGCATTCTCCCGAAATCTCAAATCAGGTCGCGGGCCGCGTGTTGGTGACCCCTGGTCTAAGACAAAAAGACTGATAACGCATTTAGGGTCCGTACACATGATAGTAATTAAATCATGCCTGACTCAATCGGACACGTAAAGCAAAGATCAGTCAAAAATGAAGATGCATTCCTTTTATAAATCGTGTAAGCCTCGCCTCGATTAACTTCTTAGCCCGTTAAATAGCTAACGTTGAATCAAATCGCCCATGGTGCGCGAATTCGTCGGACCTTCAAGACTGACGGCTCTGACTTGCCAAGATGTCACAAACGGGTTCGGATCTTGGTTATCGTGATCGAGCACAGCAAGTCTTGAGTAGATTTAAAGTCCGTCAAATCTACTTCTACTTCAAGTACTTTTAGGTTGCCTCTAAAATAAGTACTTCTACTCGTACTTGAGTAGATTTTTACGTCGCTACTTCTACTTCTACTTGAGTAGCTTTATTGACACCTTAACCACCTCTGATGAGTAGCTTTGGGGCATCGTGGAGCTCGCTCCCAATTCCAGAGTATTTGGCACTGATTTCGCAGATACTTTTGCGGGCCTACATAGAAAGTTTTCACGGCATCCACGTGAATTCAATACGTTTTCGTTGGTCACATCAGTTTGTAATGCAACGTTAGATATCCCAGCTCTTTTACATTCAGAATCATCGTCCAGTCACTGTCTCTATAAATCATGAGTCAATAACACAAACTGAGTGAGCGATTACTTTTCCGATAGGCCCCGCGGACCGCAATGTTGCAATATCGAATTGCAAGTTCAACGCAAAGGTACTATGTGATAGCTAGCAAATTAAACTGAATGTAACGCTCCTTTCCGGAGACGCCTACAGTATCAAATTCGCATTCCATGACTATTCGGCGTCGGATATGGGGCGTTCATTTTCGGATAAGGCTACATCACCGCTGGACTTTTTATCTACGTATTTCGCAAGGTCGCATATTGGCTGAAGCTTATTGATATGACTTGACGTAGAAATGTCCGTCGCCGTAATGACTGCATGGCATCGAATAGTACCGCATCAGCAGTTTGCACATCCCTGGACCGAAGCATCCCAACGGTCACAACCGATAATGACCAATATGAAATTACCAACTTATAGAGATGATGTGAACGTGAGGTTCACGTTCGTGTTCTGTGTCTGAACCTCAGAAAGTTAGAGGTTCAGGTTCACAAACGAAACTTGGTAGGTTCTGCACTGTGAACCTTTTTCATATATTACAATTATTACTTCATTATAACATCTTTGGTTGAAATATATTGCATTTCCACTTCAGGCCACTCTATGGATGGCAGGATGTAAACAATCAACACTAAACCTTGAGAATATCAAAAATTTCACTTACTTTGTTACAAAGTTTGCTCGAAATATCCAGCTTTCCGTTTGTGAATATTTAATGACTCTCTGCGATGAGCTTGACCCGCAATCACACAACATCAAGAGCGAAATACACTACATGTAGGTAGTCACCGAATGATAGGCTACTTATTCAACCAATCAATGAAATTGATATCGTTGTCTGACGTAAAAAATGTAGCAGTCGCACGGATTCCATCTTGATTCCATATTATGTTTATTGTATCATGAAAACCAAATCCGTGCAATTGAGGTGTTGGCTACTACTGTATAACTTGTTAATTGGGTGATATCGGAAGCAAGTATAGAAATCCGTCTTACACTCCACTCAATATCAATGTAGCAATACTCAGACGCCGAATAGATTGTCCCTCTGGCCTAGACAGTTAGCCGTAAGCTCATATTCCCTTGCAAGATATTGGTTTTATGGGATCATTATATCATTTGATGACCCGAGTTGATACATTTGGTGACGTTTAAAACGTCAATATTTACATCAGCATTGTGGCATTATGTGACCTGAGTCGTCGTTAGGCATCGCTATCACTTTACTGAAATGCAGGGTTGAATTAGCAATATGAGATCACGTGACGTCATAAGGTTCACGTTCGCGTTCACACAGAACCTTTCAAAATGGTTCGAGTTCACACGAACCTGAACCCTTCAGAGGTTCACACAGTCCCTACCAACTTATATATATGTAACTGATGCGTATTTTCTAGGGATTGACACCCATATCAAGATAACTCGATGCAGTAGAGCAGGGGTTCTCAACTTCCCTCGTATAACGGGCCGCATTGTAACAACAAAAGACGCCGCGGGCCGCATAACATTATCGCAATGTATTTGTGGGCTACTATTAAATTTAGGCTACTGTAGCCTATTTACCAGTCTTATACGGAAATTTAGTTCATTTTAATGCATTCTAAAGCGATAATGGACAGCGTTCGTAAGTTTGCAGTTGCTGTTTTTTTGTGACAATATCTATCTTTCAGCCGCGCCAGTAAATCCCTTCATGGCGCGTGCATAGCATTCGTTGCAAGTCGGTATATGCACCTTCAAACCTTTCCAACATAGAATCAAACTCTCTGTTTCAATTCGTGAGCGAGCAAGTATAAAATTACGTTCGAATTACGTTATTCGTTACAGAGGCCATTATCACTTTGAGCTCTCAGTGATACGAGAAGAAGTCTGGTGTGCGGGGTCATTTCTGAGCAAACCAATCAACTCATCTCATGTTTTTCCATGACTGGAGCCCTACACCAATAGTTACAGAAGTCAGCTTTGTCAAGCGGATGTTTTTCACTGGTCCCCTTCGCACGTTTGTCTCGTCAGCATTTCCTCTGGAAATATGTCCATGTCCAATCTGATGAAACGCACCTGGATAATTAGCTATGCAATGTGTGTGAAGTCGGTGAATTCGTCCAACGCTAGACGTTGAAGTAGTATACGTGGCAACGTGTTGCAGAACACGCGATAAAACATCGACTGAGACTGCGCTGTTACTCTTCTGGTGACGGTTGAATCAGAAAACTGTAGCTTCGAAATTTGTCAGGTGATGTTGTGTTGGCCTTGCTGCTAAGTTGCAGAAACAGCGAATATTCGCACAGTACGTTGACGTTTTATTGCTTTCACACCTTCTCTGGCAGATTCTTGGGTTTAGCGATATTCTAAGAATTTTGAACAATGCGTCGGTAACGTGGTCGGCAATTTTAACAATGCCTCGAAATGTGGATTGCTGGGCTTGACACCTAGCTAGCAACGTTTTACCTAAGATCAGGCGATATGTATAACTCCAGAAGAAACTATCGTGGTATCATTTTAAGCTTCTACACTCCATTACAACAACTGTTCTTCGACAAATATGACACATCGGTCTTCCATAACAATACTGTGCCAGTAGCTAATTGCGTTCATAATGGAAGATGTCGCGGGCCGGAAAATAATCGTCTGCGGGCCGCATGCGGCCCGCGGGCCGCGGGTTGAGAACCCCTGCAGTAGAGAAAGAAAATAACTCAAGTTGAATAGATTTTCGCGAGAATGCCCTTAGCTGTTTTATAGTGATTTACGAAGTAATATCGGTCCTGTCCGATTGGCGGGTTGGGGTGCGGCAGGTAATAAAGGCACTAAATATCGACAAACACAGGTGCTGGAATTGATTATTTCGGTACGAGTCAAACCCGCAACCCATTGGCATCTGTGGAACTTACGAACTGACACCCGGAAAATGACGCATGCCATCTTTATCTATAATAAACCAAGATGTTTGGCCTACAGGAAACATGCAGCAAAAACATACTTAGGAAATTGTTTATGGTTTGACCAACTATATAATATTATGCCACGGGATATTTACATTTGTCTGAAAAAGTTAAAATATTCACACTAACCATCCAAACACACACGTGAGAAATCGTGACGTTATCCCGGATCGGAATAGTACCCGCATGCTTTCCATCATGCCGGCAGAAGTCATGTTATTTTTCGAGATGACACAATGTCCGCTTTCCTAGAATGATAAGGTTCATTTATTTACCGCATGGGTTCTTAAGGTGTGGGTTGAGACCCAAACATTGTTCGCGAAGGATCCAAATTTGGGTTGAGACCGCACCAGAGCGATCGTTTAATATGAATCAATCGCCATCTACTTTGAGTAGTTTGTATGCGTTTAAGTGACCTGTGTTGAGTACTACAGCCAATTAGCGACATTCCCAGAAAAGTAGTTACGCATGAACATGGATCAACTAGTATGCATTACTACGTGCCCAAAGTTTTGAAGACACAACATAACCTATACATAAGCTTCACCTGCATACCTGATCACGTGGTCTGAGAGAGGACTAAAAATAATAACACTGGTCAACAAAATGAAAAAAAAAATTCCAGAATATCTGAGAGAAGTTTCCGGGGTTTTTGAGGTTGCTGCTTACAAGTATCACACTAGTTTTTCCAGATTGGCTCTTGTTCAAAATATATTTATACCCCTAAAAAATCCCGAAGTTACTGTATTTACCCTTGAATATTTCACTTGGTATAGGAAGAAAATTGTAGTTTTTTCTAATTTTATACTGCGCATAAATAGATAATTGACTATGAAGGACCCTCATACCATCCTAAGTCATTCTATCAATATTAGCATGACTTGATGCGAGATATTTGTTTGTCATGTCTAAAAATTGTTCTTTTGCACAACGGAAATACATATTCTCCTGCAATTGGGCATTCTACCAAGATTAAAGAGAAGTATAAAGCTATAAAATTTGTTCTTGAAAAGCCTAACTACAGTACTCATATGCGTCTCATTTCTTTTGACTTTCAAATAGATAATTTTCCGCTGAGTCAACGAAGTGGGTATACCTATTAACCCTATCAAAAGAGAAGCTTAAATCTGGTATCTTTGATAGATTTCAGATTCGAATACCGATGAAAGATTCCAATTTCATATTAGGAAGGAGTTCACTGCATGGAATTTCTCCTAATATTTAGTAAATAAAACTTTTTAGATGATCACAAAGCACTCAACCATGAACAGTTGGTCCGAAAATTCGTATCTGAATATGAAAAACTTGAAACAAACATGAACATTGGGGTTGTTCAAAATTATTATTTTTTTCCAATTTTTACTCGATTGGTGATATAATTGTCAGGTTGCCTGAAAAACGCTACACACCAAATTAGGGTCAATTCCGACCGGTAAAGGCCGTGCAATTTTAAATTGAAAGTTCGACCATTTTTTGAATACGGTGAAAAATTTCGACACTTCGATATGACTAAATATCTAGTTCCAGGAATGCCTGAAGGGAAACCGATGCTTTTTACACGCGTTTACGTCTTGATAAAGGCCTGTGATCGAGTTTCGATGATGAAATCGTTAATATATGAAAAATGAATATGACACTGATAAGCTGGAACTACATTGAAAGAGCCCCGTGAAAACGATAGTGATATACATCGCATATGAATAGTTTCAGTACTGAAAATGAATTGTCAAGCAGGTAAAATACAGTAAAATATAGTTCCCAGACTAGAGGCGATATCTTATGTCGTACCAGTGTGAATTTCGCGTAATCAGAGCAAATGAGCTTGTGGATAACAGCAGTCCGCACTCCGCAATAATGCGCATTGTCGTATTACTAGGCTAAGTGAAGACAATTGTATGGAAAGACATTGATCAATAATTTGGAGATTTTATTTTCATCCGATCAACACACACACGATGTGATAAGACACCATGCGATGTAATGAACACATAGGAGGATGCCAAACGACGCGCAATTGCGATCTCTTAAACTGACATCCACCTCGGCCAAGTGTAGGGTTACCATATTTTTGTGAAGCAAATTCCGGACACTCTTTAGCGCCCACTAGCGAATTTTAAAAATAGGCGTAACTCATTGACCGTCAATATGGCGTCACACTAGCAAAGCATTGCCAATCGACTGTATACGCTATACAGGAATGGAGTGGACCATAGGTCATGAATTGGGCCATTTGTAATGTGAGCTCTCATGTTTGCTACTTGCTATGGTCTGCAATAGATTCCTCCACGGGTCGGATGAAATCATCTGGCGGGCCGTGTCTTGCCTGTCCGGATTGTGTATGACAGCCCGGCTATACTGCTAGGTCGGTGGGCCAACTGTATATGCGTTTTAATCAAGTCCGAAACAACATATTGTCTCCCTCCCCCCCCCCCCCCCTTCCGCCCAGAAAAGCACTGATCTTGGGCCCACCATGGGGTAGTCAATGTAACTTGTTGAGCACTTACTATATGCATTTGACTGTTAAATTTTATGTATGAATTCTGTCAATAATATTGATTCTTCCATATTTTTGGCTACTATAAAATGCAGCAGCTGGTTGCTGGTTCATTTTCCACTTGAAAATGTTCCGTGGCAAAGTTCAAAACTTGACAAGCTGATTACGAAAAAACACAGCTTGCCTCCTCGCGGCCTAGGAAGCTGATTACGTCCAACATTATCGCAATTCCAGATAAAGGCGAACGACCCCAAGATTTGGAACCATTGTCTGTGATTAAAGCATCCAATCGGCCTCAACCAACTCTAGGAATATACCGTTAGCTTATAATTGCGATTACAATAGGACTTATTTCAGTAAAGGATAGTTATTCATATTACTTTTGATTTCATTTTTGGATAGGGTGGTGCCTGTTGCCCATACTAATATCATTATACGTTGCATCAACGCGAAAAACAATTTTGTATAGCATAAATCTGCTTGAAAATAATATTGTTTATGTTGATTTACGAAAAACGTTTGAGCCTGCTTCAAGCCTTCAAAAATTCCGGACATTTGGGCATATTTTAGAAATTCCTCCCGGACGCAAATTTTTCAGTGAAATTCCGGACATGTCCGGGAAATTCCGGACGTATGGCAACCCTAGCCTAGTGCCCAATGTCACAGTTCATTTTCAATGCTGATCTTTATGCCGTGGCTCGTTCTAGCTCTTCCCATTCCTTGCGAGTGCTTTCTTTCATCGGGTCTTTTTTCACAACCAAATCTCGAGGATGACATGAAGTGGTTCAGAAGAATTATTGAAATGAGGAAGATATGTCATCATTATTATCAACCAACTGGTAACATGACACTCAAGCATCCCATTTTTGGTGGGCGCGAGTTCACTACGGAACATATAAAAGGCTTATGATGATGCAGATCGACTAAAATTCGATAATAATGCCTCAGCATTCGTAATTCGCCTTGTGGAGGTGAGTCGTGAAAAGCAGATATCATAACGTATTGCGAAGAAGCAGCCAAAACGTCGTCAAATCTACATCGGCACGTCAAAAGATACTTTCGGGTATCGATATTAACCTGGGAAATATGTTTTGCTGTATTTTACCTGTGCACCAGTTCATTTTCTCCTCATGGTGCCCGATTTCGGCCTTAAAGTATTTTATTTGCTAATATTTATCACCATCGTTCGAGACTGTAGGCTACTTCAATTTCGTTGACTCATTTTCAGCTAATCAGTGTCAAATTAATTTTTCAGTAATTAGCAATTTCATCAGCTCAACTCTACCACAGCCCAGTATAAAGATATAAACCCCTGAAAAGGGCATCACTTTCCCTTCATGCATGCCGGGAACACGATATTTGGTCATATCGAAGTGTCGAAATTTTTCACCGTAAATACTATAAATTAAAAAATGGTCGAAATTTCAATCTAAGATTGCACGGCCTTTACTGATCAGAATTGACCCAAATTTGTTGTGTATCGTTTTTTAGGCAACCTCACAATTTTATCACTAAGCGAGTGAAATTTGGAAGAAAACTTATTTTTGTGCAACCTTAATGAGCATAAAAGTTCACTTCCTGTTCAGCTATCTTCATATATTTCTCTGTCATCTTGTTGATTAGCAAGGGGATAGGTTCCACCAAGACATCAAAACAACAAAAGAAAGATATCAGGTCAGACGAGATGAACATATTATGGCAAACCATTGATGGAACCATTCGAGAAACTCCACTAAATCGCTTACAGGCGAAAATCGTACAAAAAAACAATTGTGCTATAAAATAAATTAATAATATTATATTCCAACCGATTATTTCAAATTTACAATAGATGGTTGACGTAAAACTGATTGTAATAATGCCGCGTTATTTGAGTAAGTAGATAAATACTTATATACGTGACTGGAGGTTATTTATGTACTTGGACATGATATCCGTGAAAGTCTATAACTGTCATAAATCTAATACCACTAAATATAGTGCTGTTGCTGTATTTTGATTTAAATTAGTCTTCTGTGTGCAAAAATAACAAATAGATTGAATTTATAAACTTCATACTACGACTGAGCCGATTTTCTATCTAGCCATTACAGCGAAAATGGGAGATTTTGGTCAAAATAGCCCCATGGGTTATCTCCAAAAGAAGGGCCAATTAAAAAAAAACTAAGATCACATTCGGAATCAGTGCCCTTCTGAACCCTCCAAACCACTCTTACTTTGTCTGCCTAAAAATATGTGTTGACCAGTGTAATTGAAGCAGTGTGCGTCAGGATATGTTTTTGACAAAATTCGTTCACGGTAAAAATAATTCGCGCCTAGCGCGTCTATAGAGACCTTATACCCGCTAATATTTAATAACAACAGTACTTGCAATTTTGTGCGTAGAAACGCAATAGATACGAAAAACTTGGTCTTACGTTCGTAGTTCGGCCTATCTATTCCGACTCGTTCGTGAATCGCGTGATCCCCGGACTTAGTTCTCCGTTGCGTACAATATATTGTCTGCGTCTTCTCTATTTATACTTGCCCGTAAAAACGTAGCAGTCATTTTAATGTGTGAGGTTTGGGTCGCGTGATGTCATAAAAACTCAGAAAAAGTGTAGAAACCATGGATTTACAGTCTAGTGATTTCAGTAACTAAAATTCGTGAAGGTAGTGGATTGTAAATTTGACTCCCGCGGAGAAATAACTTTACAGTACAATGCATAACGTTTACCTGTAGCTTGTGGTTCAGGGCATCTGTTGTCTTGTTGGCACGTGCGATAATTCGAAGGTATTTTATGGCTTCATCTTTACGACCCTTTTGGGCCAACCAACGACAAGATTCAGGGAAATACCTGAATTTTCATGATTACTGCTTTGTAATGCCACTATAGATGCACTGTACTTGATTTATGGGCTACTATACATTACCAGCAAGAAATTGAGTAAATCAGAGCTCCGATGAATGCAAGCACGCCTATGTACACGCGCCATGACCGAAAAAAGTAACCAATGACTGATAGCGAACAATACCCGAGGGAGAAACCGAACGATGATGCGATGGTAATGAAATTGCGCCATTTTCGGTCGGTTATTTCTGACACTGTAAAACATTTACTTTTCAGGCACTTTTTTATTTAATCATGAAATCAGGCTGAATTACCAAGAACGTAGAAGATAATGTAATTTGAAATTCCAAATAATCCACTCAGGAAGACGGAAAGGCAATACACTGGATAGTTCCACGCAACAGCGGAAAGCACCTGGGACAGTAGTTGCACGCTGCATGCTCCAATGTACACCGGTCGCCGACCGTACCTGCCAAATATAAAACGGAAAATACAAGATATGTGGCAAGTAGCAGTCGCCAAATGAATGTATCCATTTCGATCACAGCCCCGCCAAATTTAACGACCTTATTCACCTCGGGCACAGGGGTGGGCCATTATTCTTTCCGGCGGGCCAATTGAGAAGCAACAAATACTTTGTCGAGCAGAGCCGAAAGTTAGGCGATTTTCTGCGTTGTATTAGTCTTATTTTTTTCAAATTTCAAACTTATATGTTGGTGTCCTTTAGTCTTGTTTAGTGAGAGAAATCAAGCCACTGCTGGGTTTCAAGTACATCAAAGTTAGGTTGAATATTTGAAGTTGAGATGCGAAGCAGAGCTGACAGATCGTAATCAGATGGATAAACAAACACGTTTGATAGAAATATATTTCCGGTTCCGTTTATACAGCCTATGGTTTCAGATCACCTATGAACATTTAGAAGTATGCCTCGTGTTCTAAATTTCAAGTAATTTGTCGCGGGCCGATCAGAATCACGTCGTGGGCCGCATTTGGCCTGCGTGCAGCAGGTTGCCGCAGTTTGACCTGCTTAAGTGCAACTCTCGCACGTCCACATAACTTTTATACATCATACCCTTTATGCGCATGATCCAGTCAACCCAGTCTGAAACATAATTTAGCTCGAATTACCTATTTATAATCTTAAAACCTGATCATTGGACTACTTCCAGCTTGCCAAGTGCTGCAGCAGGCTTTACTTAGCCCGCACATTTTTATAGTTTGCAGTTATTGTATATAAATTCCGTCTCGCAACATTTTATTTTTTAAATTTACGGTAGTTATAAAGGTGCACCTTATAACACTTTACGAGTGTTCGGAAATGCGTCTCCGAGATAATTGTCCAGGCTTGCTTGAGTATCTTTCAACCCTCTTATTTCTGCTTTGACTTTAAACGGCATTAATCATGCTGCTCACATCAACTATACCAACATTGTATCGCTGTACCCAATAATATGGACAGTAAATGGTAGCCTGGTATTAATTGTCCTATGTGCGCGCATTCACTTTCAAAAACATATACGCACCAATCGGCCACCATCATTAGAAACGAACCGCCTACAACTCCGGCATGATACATGGACGTTGCGACAGGATTTTTCCAGTCGTCTTCACACACCATGGAAAACTGAACAAATCACAACAACAAGTTTTGACATACGAATGGACAAATGGTAGCTAATAGAGCAGGCCAGCGGGGGTGCAAACTTTAATTACCCGAATTATCATGATACCAAGATGATATGTTTCAAAATGTTCCAATTTTCTACACTAAAATACCTCAACTACGTAGGCATAGGCCTATAGAACAATAGACTTGGTTTTGATAGTTTGCTTAAAAGGAAACAAAATGTTATTCAAGAATCGTAAATTTAACATCGCAATTTTGATTGACATGCAGCCGTGACTTTATTTTGTAGTGGTACCCGGTATTTGATGATCTGAGTGTGTACAAATTACGGAGCTCGTCAGGAAACCTAGCGCGGTAATGCCCATCTATTTATTGCTTATAAATAGGGCAATTTTTTCGACATGTCAAAAATGTCAAAATTGTAAACAAAGTCAAAATTTTTTACAACCTGCATTTCGTTTGTATCGTACATTTTGCACTGTCGGGGAACTTGTCATTTGACATTTTACAGATTGTAGCCTGCATTATAGGCCAGTGGTCGGGAACCTATGGCTCGCGAGCCATATATGGCTCTTTTGGGTATATGATATGGCTCTGCAACATTTTTTTAATTTTGCTCCGCGTTGCCTTGATCCTATTCTTCCCGCCAAGGCACAGGCTTGTTTGATAAACCAGATATTGTCTGTCTTTTAATTCAAGAGCAGGAATAGTTGCATCAAACTGGCCCAGGAAAGAAGATCTCTCTGTATCTCGACTGTGTCGTTTTATGCATTTCATATGACCGTCTGTTTGTATTTGACCGGTATTTTGAATGTATGCTCGTGCTGGATTTTAATATAACTAACACGACAATGAAAACATTGTGAAATTGTGATGTCTTTCAACATAAGGTTAATATATCTGCCAGAAAGCAACCATGATTCAGGTAGCGATAGGGTTACTAGCGGTTGTAAGCTGCAGTGGCGAGAGGGTTAATGAACGGCGACAAAAGGGTTAATGAGTCTGCGGCTGAAGTGCGAAAATTGTTTCTTTTGAAGCATCATTTTGACATCGAATGCGCGTAATACGCCGGGCGATCGCTTCCCATTTTGTCGACTGGGGTAGTGGTTTTAACTACTTCAAAGGACAGTGAATTGTACATCAAATTGAATCAATTCCGCCGAACGTTTCGCGCACCGCTTGAACGGGTCTCGTGTACCACAGTTTTAGAACCACTGGCTTAATAATTTAAAAAAAAATGCAATTGCGGCCCTTCGTCGACTTCTGTTTGAAATTGAGCCAGATTTGGTATGCAGCGTGTTTTAGGCAACCTAAAAATTTAACCAGTGAATCCTAGAGATCGGGAAAAAAAGTTATTTTTGAACAACCCTGATTATATTGATGCAAATAACAAAGCTAGATTACTTTGCAATACGGTGCACTGTGAGGAATAACAAAGTAAAAATACTGAACTGTATTTATGAATATGACCGACAACTTAGAATAAACATCAAATCTATACTCTAATCAAACTATAATCGTCTCCGCTGCAAGTTCTCCGTTGGAGGGGTAGATGCGATAAAGGTAATCGTGGCCTATAGGCCCCTAGCCTAGATAGTAGGCCTATATCACAGCGCGAGATTGCACAACAACAACTTAAAACGCGACAGTTGAATAAACATATGTGTATTACTCGCCTCGGTCGTTGCTGTTTCTTTTGTTTCTGAAAAGTCGTACGTCATACCATACATGCAATCAGTCACTTCGGAACCATTTTCAATAAAGTAAAGCGGCCATGTCTCCACCGGATAACGACTGTAATTCCTTTTGTACATTTTGCACTGACTGGAAACGACTTTGTGTCGCTGATTCACTTCAAATGGGATGATAGAGGATATGATGTTTTGGTCTTCTGTAACCTGAATTGGATATTTCAATAAAGCTCTTTTGTAACCTTGAAGTAGAGCATATACTTATACTTAACGATGGTGCAAAACCCTGAAAGGTTCAGTTCAAGTTCGTGTGAACGCGAACCTTTGGTAAGTTTCTGTGTGAACGCGAACGTGAACATATGACGTCATAATGCAATTTTATTCCTGCATTACAGTGAAGTGATATAATAATGGACACAATACCTATTCGGACGACTCAGGCCGCATTATGCACTCTCTGCGAAAAAAGTGTATTTTCACCCGTGTACCACCGCTGATGTACGGGTGTGAATATACAGTTATACACCCGTGGCATACGAATCAGAACCTACCTTAGACTTATATAAATAGCTGGTTCGTGGTACAGAACTTGAATATACCTTTCAATACAACATCCATTGTAGAAGAATATTAAAATATTAAATATTCTTTTACAATGGATGTTGTATTGAATGTTATACTTAGGCCTATATCGCGGTTTAAATCGAGTACGACATTTTAAGCCAAATTATGCAGTGCATAGCTGCATACACGTAGGCACGTAAGATTTATGATCGCGATATATTCTGAGTTAGGTTATGTTTTCATCCACCACCCTTTTCGGCCCTTTGGTTGGGAATACACACTTCCTTTGCTTGCTTAGGGTGTGCCACAATGCTGAAGTACATACTGACTTTTCAAAAGTCGCCGAATATATCAACTGGAGCAATCAAATGCTATAATCATTCCATAGAATCGATATCTTTTGTCGCTTCGCCGACAATGGATGGTGTGAACCTCTGAAAGGTTCAGGTTAGTGTGAACGCGAACGATCTTGAAAGGTTCTGTGTGAACGCGAATGTGAACCTCGTGACGTCACGTGACGTCATAATGCTAATACCAACCCCACATTTCAGTGAAGTGATAGCGTATATTAATGTGCACGATGCCTAGCGACGACTCGGGCCACATAATTTAAAACGTCAATATGTACTTTTATGGCATTATGTGGCCCGAGTCGTCGTCAGGTATCGTGTACATTGTACAAGACTACAAGTACAATAATATAGGCTATCACTTCACTAAAATGTAAGGCTGGAATTAGCAATATGACGTCGCCTGACGTCATGAGGTTGACGTCTGCGTTCACACGACCCTGAACCTTTCAGAGGTTCACACCATCCCTATTGTTCACTTCAAATATCGCAATGCTTACATTATTATACTCGAACTCGTAGTATGCTGGCGGGTAGGTGCAATGGTGGGGTGGTTCATAGTGTGAAAACACGAAATTAAATGTCACGTAGGAGTTTGGAATGGCTGAAAGCAATGAGAGCAGCAACATGATCTTTTGATAACGTCCCCATGCGCCGGCGGCGTCTAATGCTTCATCAATATTCAATCCTGGTTCCTCTCCCATTTCTGCTTGTTCATGTGCTGCTTTCGGCAAAATATGCTGGCGCTGAGACCAAATATTTTTTTGAAATAACGATGTCACTGTAACGATAACATACCATCGTTATTTATAAGATACATCGAGTCATGCATGTGTTCACCAAGTCATTCAATCTGATCGGTTTTTGGTTTTCGTTAATTGCTGTATTTAAAAATATTACTTATCTTTCTACAGGCAAAACAACTGTCAATCACGTTAGTTAGTGATACCGGAATAAATTGGTAAGATTGCATGGTTAGTTTGCGTTGGCTATTTGATCTGCTTCTCTTCCCCTCCATCCACCGTTGTGACTTGCATGCGAGGATTTTTAAACATGTGCATGATGAAAAACAAATTTCGTGCCAGACTTTCGATTGAACGTAATTTGCGAGTGTGCCTTTCACAAGAATGTATTTGCTGCGAAGAAGCGTCAACCTCATCCATTTCATTAAATGTGTAAATTATGTTGGAAAGTGTGGGCCCTAAAAATGTAGTTTTTTGTGTTTGTCTTTTTAATTATATACTTACACTTTTAGCTACATTATTTAAAGGGATATATCATACACGCAGATAAATCGAAAGAGTAAACAGGTAAAAATAATTTGAGACCCTTGATGTAAAATACTACAAAAATGATTTCCACGCGCGCAGTTATCGTATATTTATACGTTGCTAATTTGATCACTGGGGCGATTTTGTTTTTTGACATGTCAAAAAGTCAAAATTTTGTCAAAATTGTTTACGAAGTCGAAGTTTCTTTTTTTTTTGCAACCTGCATTTCGTTTGTATCGTAAATTTTTGCACTGTCGGTGAACTTATTAGTTGACATTTTACATCTTGTTGTAGACGGCCAATTGCCTGCTCATTGCGTGAATCATAAACGGTCAAATGAAACTAAGAGATTGACATGGTGTTGTTCTCAACGTACAGCAATATCTTAACTGAAGCAAGACTGCGCGGGTATTGGTTCTTATTATATGAAGTAGGGCATGATGAAAACGTGTGACTTGGACAACATTTTCAGATGAAGCGACACGGTGTGTCACCAGCAGCGTACGCACAACTTCAGTGTTACCAGCCAACAACTTATGCTGTTGAACGTTCTTCCTCCATCCTTGACAAGCTACTTAGTAAGGACAGACACTTTCTACCCGAGAATGTATTAAAGTATCTTTCGTTGTAAGATAACAAATTTTCATTATTTCTACCGGAATGCGTAATTTAATTACTGTTACTTTTCATAGGTTCAGATTTCGGTCAAATAAAGTTTTTTCATGCAGAAATTTGTCGGTTTTCAAGTCGAAAAAGTTTTTTCATGCCAAACTACTTCGTAAGGTCAAACAGATTCACCAGTAATGAAGATAAATAGCAGTGGCGGCTCGTGACAATATTGGGTGGTGGGGCAAGGGGTGTACGCGATTTTAATCGTCTAAATGACGTCACATTAGTGTATTGCGACGTGAAAATGTGACTTCGTGATGGTCACACACAGTTTGTATGGGGTATAGACGTTAGGCATGGTTAACAAGGATTACGCATTTCAAATTATTCGAGAGAAAATATGAAGTACGGTAGTTCATACCTGCACATTTTAACGTTTGTATCAGTAGGCCTATTGCGCGCGGCGTGATTTCATAGTTGCAAAATGTTCAACGACGAGTTCATTGAAATCTGGAATACCCAGAATGAGATCGTAAGAATCGTGAGCACATCTAACGCATCGAGCCTAATCATTGCAGCAAAGTAGATAAAAAGCGATTTTTCAACTATAGGAATTCTACAAGTTCACTAGTGGTTACTACTACGGAAAAAGATGTATTGGAATATAAACAAGTCAACTCGAGCCGAGCAATGTCGACCATCGGGTAATATCGAGACACCGTTTGCAGTAGCCCGCATGGTTCAGATCACGATACCCAATTTCGGTCGCACTAGAGACACTGTCCCCTGGCACCAGCAGTATAAAAGTGTATAACAAGGCGTCCTTATCCTCGCGTATACGTCAGCCTTTCATTTCTTTATCGAAATACGTTGGGAAAAGGGTGAGAGTGCGCTTTCCATCCGCGTACGATTAGATCAATGAATAATTTCCAGGCTGATAAGGGCCGAGTCTTGCGTTAAAACACCGAATTTAGCGTAAAATATATTGAGGAATAGACTGATCTAGTGATCAAGCGATCAGCTGTTAGCCGTCATCGAAAACGAACTATAGCTAACGCGCTTCACATAGCAAATGGCTTGAAGGCCACAATTTCACGGTAAAATTGACATTGGAGGATATAAAATAAAGTAAAGATTTGAATGCAAACCGCGAATCTTAGTAACCTCTTTTATGAGATCATCATCTCTTCACCTATCTCAGTATGAAACACAGTTAAAATTAGCACAAACCAGCACAGGCTTTTGCGTGAAATCCGCAATGCGGTAGTTAGCATTAGGCCTATGTGTCATATCAGCGCGCCCATCTCTACTATACTAGACCTCGATAACGAAATTACTGCCCAAACCATTGAGTGTCAACCTCGGAACTTGGCACAACGTTCGATAGCCTACTGAGACCGATCTAGGTATGGAGCATCGTTAAAATCGATAGAGACCAATACCGGTTTTGCGTAAAATCTGTTAGTGATAAATGGCGAGTCAGCTCTCACTCGACTTAGGAGACGAAATTACCACCCACATAGCTCCGTGATAAACCTAAAACTTGGTACGGCGTTCGATACTAACAATATGACTAACTATGCCAAATGTCATGACCGATCTGGGTATGAAACATCGTCAAAATCAATGGAGACCAATACCCGCTTTTGAGTAAAATCTGTTTGCGATACATGACGGATCAGCACACTGTCAACTTTGGAAACGAAATTACTACCCTACACGGTAAGTAGCAACCCTGAAACCTGGAGCAGTGTTAAATACCACCTTCACGACATCACATACCAAGTTTCAAGAATTATCATGGTGCGAAACATCGTAAAAATCGACCAATACCAGCAAAGGTCGACTCAACGCGTGTGACGGTAACCGAGTTCAGATACAGATACGATTGTTACATCACACCTTAGGGGCAACCAGGCAAGTTTGCCCCTCTTGCTCGGTAATTTTATGAATAGGAGAGAGTAAATCACCGTTTCTTTATTGTGCGCGGATTTGAGAGAATATACAGTGAAAGCTTGTTATGAGCGCTACCGGGGCACGCCCCGGCTAGGCATTCACAAAGCGAAAACATAGAAGAGAATTCGATTTTCGCAGAGACTTCGCTACAAGCGAAAGCACAAGAAGAATGCTGGTTTCGCTGTGATATCGGTATATATTGGTTGCTGTGCGTCCATAAATCGTAAATAATTGTTATTGAACATAATTTTAGGTGGGGCAATGCCCCAGTTGCCCTATAGGACGAGCCGCCACTGATAAATAGTACGATTCTAAGTTCTAACATAATGTGCGAAAACAGCTATAGTTTACATATATGAGTGCAACATATTGTAAAAAGTAAGTTTTGTGAGGTCCAAAACTGTCAAAATTTTGATTTTTAGGTCGAAGTCTTCGGTTAATTAGGTAAGAAAAAATCGGCCTACTGATCGTGAATTTACTGGATCAAAGGGTCAGAGCTTGGCACAGTGATTAGAGTCGAATAGTAAAAGATGATTTTTTTTTAGTAGGTCTACTGCAATTATATGCCGCTTGTCACTAGAAGTTAATTTATCAATCCTAATTATAGTTTGGAACTCTTTCCTAATGCGGAAATCTGTAAACCTCGATTGGGCGTATCGCAGTATACGAATCATGTAGTACAGTCGTTCCCAAGGTTTTTGGCCTCGCGGAACGATAGAACTTGAAAACTAAAGGTTGTGGAGCGCTGAACTTTCAAAAATCAAAATTCATTTTAAATTTAATTACAAATGCCCCCAACTTGAATGTAATATCGGTAACTTCATTTGATGACGTCTTTTGATATCAGATAATTATATGTGGTTCTCTTCCAGTTTCGGCAGGGCGAAGCTCGCGAAATCCTGTAAAGATCACTAACCTGATTGTGATTGTTCGGCATCCGTGAAAGCAATGCGATTTTGCTATTTACTATAGCCTCTATTATACTGCCAAGTGTGGCTTAAATGCACGGACGAGATTTACCGAAGTTTGGGTAAAAGTCGCCGCAGCTTACGGATATCACTTCTTCGAGACAATTTGTAGGCTACTTTCAAACAATTTGTAATAGCTTTTGCCCCATGGTGACGCACGCTCAAAGTAGACCATCAACTCTCAATTGCGACACCGTGCACCGTTCTGAACTTTTATATACGTTTTAAATTTGATGTTTCGCTTCTCTAATTAATGGACGAGTGTCGAGCTTCTTGCATTCTGGAATTTAGGCATAGAATTCTAATTTATATGGTGGACCGGCACGGACCGGCTGTTTCGAAACACTGATGTAGTACAAGGTTACACACATTACCATTACTGTCACAACGAGCAATTCCATACAATAGTCGAAAAAATACCAAATATTCACTAATGTGAGAAAAAAATATGTGGCATTTTCTTTATGGTCGCATAAAGTCACATTTTCGAATTTTTCACGCCATTCATACAACTGTGACGTCATAATGATACTTTAATACTCTATTCCTAATCGAATTACTCAGCTCCTCAGGCCCAGCCCTACAAAAACTATGATATCGCGAAATTTTTAAACTGAATAGGCCGAAAATTTTGTCTCATCGACAGTGTTATGTATTCAGCAAATCGTAACACTATAAGTATTATGCATGAAAGATTGACTCTAATAGACTTACTCAGAACTCGAGGAAATTAGCCGTTCAATAGTGACGAATTCATATACGTAGGCTACATTTAGAATTATGAACGAACGGCTTCGGTACTTCGGTCGCGCGGAATAACATAAAGTCCTGATACAGAGCCTGGTAAAGACTCGTACGTCATATCACTCATCTGTACCTCGCCAACGACTATTTTTTCAGTATAACGACCCGACCCTTGCGTTGTCGCGGTGCAGTACAGAGCAAAATTAAAACTTTCTACGCCATGCACTGTAATCGTGATCAAACTAATCGAAGCGGTTGCAATCAATCGCACTTCCTCTCTCGGAAAACTGTCAACATGCACATTGCACAATCACATCAGGGTTTGCATGGAAGTGAAAGATTATACAAAACATTCAATGGAAACACACATGAGTTAAATCGGCCGCTCAACTATCTACCAAATGGTAGCCTATTAAAGAGTTTATTGCATTCAAAATTGTGCGTATAGGTTTCCACAATGGAAATAATGGCGACATGAATGTATCTAGAATTTTATATTAACATTCGGCTGTTGGCAAAACAGTTGCAATGATATGAGTTGCTTCTGCACAGTTTCACCTGGCGTTGCATGCATGTATATGTCATTTCAAATAACTCGGAATCGTGATAATGCGTGTTATGATTTCAGTTCGTTTGCGTCGGCACGTTTCGCATATTAGCCTATAGCGTGTTGCTTCTTCGTCTTCGTCTTCGTTCTGTTATCTTTTTTAAGATTTCTTGTTTCTTCATCATCCTCATTTACCAAATGATATCCAGACCTTTTGCATTATTCGGAGCGGTCTTTAGAAAGTGAGCGCACCACCTTCGTGCATCTATATTTAAAAATGGGCGGGAACGATGGCTAAAAAAAATAACATAAAGTCACAATAATTTGACGTAGTAAGCAAGTACTGAGGGATTGCGGCAGACTGTGGCCGCGAGCCACGTCATTTACGACCGGGAACTGTCTGCAGGCCGGATCCAGCCCGCGGGTTGTGTGTTACCCGTCCCTGGTCAAGCCCAATGTAAAAAGTCCAAACGCAATCGCACAAGCATACATCGCGATTGTAGTGAATTATTTTCGATCACAATCAAAATCAATGGGATGCCTTGATAGGGTTGGGAACCGATTAAATGCGACGTATTCTGTCCAATATAACTCGAATCAGTGATATCCTGACACAATGCCGTGATTTCGTAAAGAAATAAGGCGAATGCCCAAAAATTGCCTACTAATATTACTAAGGAAGAAAGTTTAATTTTTATGTAGGCCTATACACTATGGCGGTGCTTCGACGATAATGATGGTTTGGTACAACGACAACAGCTGAGACTTAATAAGAACATCCTCATACAAATCACCGCAATACAGACTCAACCATTATCCCCTGCGCAACTTGACGAGGGATGAAAACTGACAACTTGCGAAGTGCAATTGGATGTGTGCTTACATGGTGGAACCCGCGTCATACCTTTGAGTCTTTACCGCCTCACAACCGACCATTCTGAGCAATATGATATTTTCCTCGGAACATCATCTGTGCCTGCATTCTTTAAAGTTATATCCCACAAATTATTCTCGCTAACTGCACGTTCTCGCAGGTATAGTAACATCCCAAATTGAATATGCGTATGATACAAGCAGTAAAAACTACGGTGCCAAATGTAAACAATGCGAGTTCATTATGCTTCAAACTGCGGCGTTTTATTTGAATTGAAATGAGCGATAATAGTATACATCGCGGTTCAACTAAGGCGTCACATTTGTAAAAATCCGAAATTGGACTATAGCTTCTAGCTTCAGGAACGTGGTTGTCATGTGGTCCGTCAAAATTGTAGCTCAGGATTGAATAGTATTCAACACACGTTGGTGGTATACACTGGTCAGGATGACACAGCTTCTCTAAATTAATTTTAGAGTCTAATAGAGCGTATCACTGAATGTGAGCAATAACGAAATCGAACAAAAGTGGTAAGGCTGAAAAAGTACGAAGTTAGAAACAATTCCATTAAAACCGTCCGACTAAGTCGCACATTTACCTACAATGTCATTAAAATTTTCCAATTAATTAAAAATTCATGGCGAATAAAAAATTTCTTGTCGTATATATGCAGCAACGTCGATAGCACGTAGGCCATGCATATCGGAAAAAAACTTTGTTTCATTTCTTCTTTTTCCTTCCCTTCTTCCCCTTTTTCCCTCCTTTTTTCCCGCCTCCGCCAGGCCAAGCGAATCCACGCTTTTCTAGACAGTCGGCAGCGTTGTGGCAAATATAATACGCGTTTTCCATAGCAGCGTGACTAAGTATGTCGATCTGCAATGCAGAGCGTTGAGAAATCACAATGGCGATTAGATAGATGATGAAAATCGATAGTTTTAGCTTTTTCGGTGTTACTTACAATGTTGTACTGACGGTAAATGAAAAATGCTCCACAGATTGTGCCAATATTCTAGGTCAGGGGTTCTCAACCTGGGGGGTGCGCCCCCCTTGGGGGGCGCGGGAAGCTCTCATGAGGGGGCGCGAGAAATTGACCACGTCTGTATGAATTCTGACTAAAAATGTGCTTCACAGTCATTCTGAGAAGACGATTGTTAAAAATGAAACTTATTTCGTATTCAAGAAATCTCGCCAAATTCCAACTCCAGCGGTCGCGCTCAACGGAGTATAGGCTGATTTCAACTTCATTTGAGCAAATTTTTGATATTCTTTGAAAATTTGGAGCAATTCCCACGTGTAAGTCATTCATTACTTCATAGCTTTGGCAGTAGCCTAAAGTTCGGTGCGCTATGGGTAGCTGTTGTTAATAATAATTGGCGAACTGCACTGCCTAATACAGATTTAGATACAATATAAGTTGCCCGGTTTCGCCCTCAGTTAAGTTACCCTAAAAACGCAATTATTCAACTCAAAAACTGATAAGATTTAGCATGGCAGTACAGAACGATGCCGTGCCCTCTGTAGTCACTACCAGCATTAGGTGCAACCTACCTACCCAATCTATGTGCATTTTGCATCCCACCTTGAAATAATTTGATGTCCTGTTCAATGTTTTATTTCTATTTTCAAACAAGTTTGGGAAAATTTGTCAGAAATGTTAAAGACTCAAAAACTGGAATGCGGATTCCAACCATATGTAATTATGTATACCAGGGGTCACCAACCCGGTGCCCGTGGGCACCAGGTAGCCCGCGAGGACTAGATGAGTAGCCCGCGAGCCCATTCTAAAAATAGGTGGAATAGCAGCATTTACCAATATTCGTCAGATTATTCCCAGTGAGCTTTTAATTCTATAGATTTATTTATTCAGCTCTTCTTGTTTAAAACACACTAACATGTAACTTACATATATAAACACTTAAAAATATCTCCAATTAGAATTAGTAATATATAGATGTAAACATGTGATAGAATCACCAGAAATTCAAGATACGGCGCATTGCCTATAAAGGCGACATGACGGAATGCCGTCCACAGTCTTCTTGAATTGGTGGGGGGTTCCGTTATGATAGCTCGACGATCAGGACAATGCCAAATTAGTAAACAATATTACTATTCGAAGTCAGATAACCGTGAAGTACTAGCAGATTTTCAATATCTGTATACCCAATACGTATTGCATCTTTTGGCACAGCTTGTTTCTGTTACACTCAACGCAGTTTAATATATCATGTTTCTAACTTTCTGTAATCGTTGCTGCTGTCCGGTATAATGATATCTTGTCATTTCTGGATGCTGATCAGTTGGAGATTGAAATTGTAACACTGCAAAATGACCCCCACCTAAGTCTGCAGCAAACGTTTGGTGCATTGTTGATACGGAAAAGTAGAGTGGTGTATGCGCAGCAGCTATGAAGGTTGCAAGCGTCTATGGTTCAACTTATCGTTGTGAATCAGCCTTTTCGGACATGAACTTCATCAAAAACAAACACAAAACACGATTAGGCCTAATTAATGCACATCTGGTACACTCACTCAGAATTGCAGTGTCGAGTTAAATACCAGAGTACAGCGCACTAGTTGATATCATACAATGCCAGGCTTCCCACTGACTGCTATAGAAACAGATAACATGATGTCCAGTCCTGCCCAGTGCTATGAATATCAAAGCGGAAATTCAGTGTGTTATGGGTAAACGGTGGGAGTAAATGGTGGCCCGCCGCTTCAATCATTACGCAAAAGTAGCCCTCGGCTGCAAAAAGGTTGGTGACCCCTGATGTATACTATTAGATCACGGAAGGGCAACCTGTTGCTGTAGATGGGAATTTGTGCGGCCGTCGACAACTAATTCAATTGGTATGTGTTGGCATCCGTCGACATGCAAATTGAAATTACGAATTCACTCCCAAATTTTTGAGAGATTTTAATTAATCTTGAAATTTTCTTCACACCCGGCGCAATTCAACATAACTTAATTTTTCGATATTTATAGTAGCGCCCTTCTCACTCTGAGCCGGAATCGGAATCGTGTGCTCCTCACGAAAGAAATTTGTTTATGGTACATTTGGGCGATTTTAATATATTTCCACTACCGATACAATCGACAATCGTGATCGGGGGTCAAGAAATAACAGCATGCAACCAAGTGACTTATAACATTTGGCCCACCCGAAGATGCATTATCATTTATACCTTGCCCTAAATTTTCAAAAGCTCTCCCTCAATGAACCCTACTGGTGTATCTGATCACATGGGCTAAGAGAGGATAAATATTTGTTAATAATATGTGATACTACTACTATTAATTACGGAATTCATTCGTGAATCTGAAAAATTCCAGCATCTATTCTTAACATTGCGACTCGCGATTTCGGTACGTACAAAAGGCTTTTGTTAAAAGTATAATAGTCCGGACTCCAGAGTTCACCGGCAATGGATATGGACAGATTAACATAGGTTTTTCGCCTCCAGTTAGTTCATTCCGGCTATTCCCTGGAATGCGGCCTTAGGCTATACATAAGTAATCGAAATGGGCCGAGATTAGCAAAAAGGTTGCCTACCTCTGTATTAGATGATGTGCTCTTTTTGACATGACAAAAAGTGTAGGGGGGGGCAAGGGGGCGCAATATTTTCGACCATCCCCAAGGGAGGCGCATGTCCAAAAAGGTTGAGAACCGCGGTTCTAGGTCTAGTAAGCCATGATGTGTGGAATGTCATATAGGAGGCTGCGTGAGTTTATAAACGCTGACAGTTGATTGATGCTGGTTATTGCTAAGACATCGGTATGGAATGGTGCCGGTTTCTAGACCTAGACCGAATAGGTATGATAGATCTCACTATGCCAACTTAATTAAAGGGCTATCTAAAATGAGATCTTGGCAGTCTTGACGACTGATTTTGCCTCCGATCTTTGACAGTTATGACAGCGAGTTGAGTATTCGAGTGCAGACCATTTCAGTGCATCATACCAGACATGGGGTGATTACTTCAAGAATGTAATCGATTGCGATTACGATTACTTCTGTATCACGCGATTACGATTACGATTGCAGCAAAAACAGGAAGTAGTCGATTACGATTACGCTTACATTGGAAAAGTAATCACGATTACTCACGATTACATTTATTTTGCATCTACGTAAGTAATATTGGAAGACAATATATGGATTGCGCTGAAAATACCTAATGAGATAACAACTTTCTTTAAAAGTGTTGCGTCATTTGCTTCTTACGTCAAAATGTACCTGTTGCCCATTTTTATAGAGGACGATTTATCGCAACGAACGATTTGCATTCTTGCTAGGCCCATAACGGCCGCCCCGAAATTTCCCAATAGAGAGGGGAGCGAGCTCGAAGGGGACTCAAAAGTATTTCGTAAACCAACACCAACATAAACTATATTGAGTATTTTCGAGAGATTTAATTAACTTGAAAATTATCTTTGAAATTCGCGATTTAAATGTCTCTAGATAGTTTGATTTTAAAATGTATACGTCGTCTCCTCAAGAGAAAAAGCATGCACAATTAATAGTAATAAGCATTTGGGTGCCATTCAATACCGCGCCACGACACCCCAAAAGACAGATGCAGTTTCGGCCAACATACGCGACTCCACGAAGTGTGCGAAAGAAAGACCTAGTCGCGTCAGGTGGGTGTGACTAATAGTCCGTTCCTTCCAATCTGAGCCCACAATGAAAATATCACCCGGGCACCCACAGCATTAAAGACATGATAATTTGTTTGTACGTCTCACGCAAGTTTTTCTTTTAGTCTGCTACGTTCGGGCTACTACAATATCTTTTGATTATATAACAGACCGGAGGTCACGAATCAACAACATACACTAAAGTAATTATTACCAGATACCAGATATTATAATTATGAATTACGTGCCCCCGGCTCGACAGGTAAATCTGACCATCGGACGCTTAGAGAGGATTCAAAATGAATAGTAATATAATGCAATTACCAATATTATTGACGAAATTCAATCTTCAACTTAAAAATTGTCTACCCTTTGGGGGCCCAAGACCAACGTTTGGAGAGGGGGACGAATTGCTGTTTTGGTCCTGATTCTAGCTACAACCCACGCCAAAATGGTACAAGCCGATGTCTATGGCAGTAGGTCCAAATGTTGAGTAAACAATGGTGAAATAATGATTGGCGCCCGTTTCAAGTAGAGTCATATGAGAATAAGAGAAAGTGAACATAAAATTCTGCCTTACAGCTAAATGTACTGCAAGCTGCCATTACGAGAAACGGCACAAAACGGCTCGGTTATGTTATATATCAGCAGCTGTTGATTTTTAATGCTTCATGGTGGAAATCGTAAATCTTTGTCCAGTTTACGTACGCACGTACTACATAGGCTTACTACTCGCCAAGCAGCAGCAGTTTGGAACAGTCAAACTGCGTTTAACTATATGCATAAGCAAACATCAATACATAAGTTACTATTTTAAACTATAGGTAGAGTGGTGATTAATTATCCTGGTGCGAAGTAGTAGCGTCTGGAATGTATTGATAACCTGATATACAAGATGGTGGATATTCTTACAATAACACTAATGTACATCAAATATATATTTACTATGTGTGGATACTTCTTGCGCAATGACGAGCAACGCTAATATGCTACTTCTGACGTAATAATGAGCGGTGGGATTTGAAAATCAGACGTTTGTGCTATCACTAACCTTGTATAATATCTCTTCCTTGTTCACGAATGTTCAGTTTATGTCATAGTTCTTGTACAAATAAAAAGTAATCGTTCTTTCACAAAGAAATCGATTAGATATGGGAAGTAGTCGATTACGATTACGATTACTTGAAAATGCTGTAATCGTCGTAATCGATTACGATTACTAATCGTGATTACCCCATGTCTGCATCATACGCAGTAAGAAATACTTTTAAATATACATATATATTCCTTTTATGCAATGTCAAAAAGGAACAGAACTGTTGTACGAAGCTTTCTAACTGCGAGGGGCAACTTGTGATTCCGAATTCACAATTAAAATCAGAATATATACGAGCAAAGCCGCGTGATCGCCAATCGGCTCCATACCACCCAACATCTGCTATCGCTGAGACACAAATGACACGTTTCTCGTGTTCAATAGCGAGGTTCAAAGTGATTTGTTTCTGAAATTTACTTTTGAAAAAGAAAATGAAAAAGTATTTGGTTAAAAAAGGAAGAGCAATTTCGTAACATCTGTCTAACGAAAGTCTATTATTCTGTGGCCGATGTCTCTCGTTGGATTCATTTCGACACTTGAAACGTAAAATCAATTTGATAAGAACACTCGTACACAAGGCACCAATTCTTATTAGCAGTAAAGGATTCTGAAAAAATACCATCGACTCATTTTTTTGCCATTGAGTAATTATTTGTAGAATTTGGTTAGCCGCATTTACTGACAAACGCTCCTCAAGAGAGTCCGCCGAAACGTTTAAAAAGAAATAAATTTGTCAATATGAACAATGAACAAACTGTAGCGATATAAATAAAGTGAAGAGCCAATATTTTAACTAAATCATTATTACTCGCATGTTTGTTTGTTTTTTGGGTATTCATGGTGTTTGTCGACTATACTATGGTCATTTACACCAGGCCGATATTCTTCTTATTTTCCGTAACTGCCGACTTATAGCGCGGCCCACCTCCAGGCTTTTGTAAGACACCGCTGACGCGGATGAGGTGGCGAGGAGGAGCCTAGGTAAACCTCCAACACTTAGGTATCGTAATTCCGAAGTCGACCTCGGTCGGACTCGAACCCGCACCCATTGGTGTTGCAGTCGCGGACCACTGCGCTATCTCGCCACCATTACTCGCATGTCATAATAGGTGATAATGGAATAATTGAATTGATGAAGCATATTACTTGTACCCGGCTACGCGATTTTGTCCAGCCTTAGTCGCGACGTCTCATTAATATCGTTTCCAGGAGAACATGTTTCACCTTGTACTATAGAGAAAGACCTAATTAATCATCGTACGGCAATTCTATCGAATGTAGCGAGCATGTTAACATTAAATTCCATGGTGGCATGTTCTGACGATTCACGAATATTTCCATCAGCCAACGAGTGATCAATAGGGAAGTTTTTGCAACTTTTGTAACTTTTTGTACAGCTTGCGGCAGCTTCCTAAATACTCAGAAGTTATGTAGTTTGATGTTTTTAGCTGTTTGGAGGAATCTCATATTGCAACTTTTAGCAACTTTTCTCCATTTTTCATGCAACTTTTTGCAACTTTTTTCGATTTTTCATGTAACTAAATTTTTACTGGAAACATTCGTCACAATATGCAAATATATCTCTTGATTATTTCACTGGATCGTTCAATTTCGAGGTCTTTTCTGATTTGGCGTACGTTCAGGTTAGACCACCGAAAATTATATTTTCACTGCGTCAGTTTTCTTCAAGCTATTGATTTTGTTGAAGTCGCCAACACTGAGTTTCGCAACAGTGCCTTGGAGGGCGTAGGCAGAAAAAATATTTGGGGGGGGGGCGAAAAATTCGATGACGTAAATGAGCCACTCCCGCTTGAAGAAAAGGAAAAAATAGCCTAATAACGATGGTCTTGGGCCCTTATTGGATGATTAACACAACATTTGGGGTATATATTCAACTGATACATAAAGTGATGTGAACATAGGCGCCGACTTACGAGGTTACGAGATGGCGCAGCCACCTCGTGACCATATTTACGAGGTGGCGGCCACCTCATACAGAATGCTCAAACGCCCAAGTGATTTGTGACCAGTAATTAGTAATAAGGCGAATCGATGCGACCTCGTTAGAGACGTCTTCGATACGCGCGTGTGCCAGGTTTCGGTTTCGGGGGTCGAACTTCCCTATTTGAAACGCGAAACCCCGTCATTTTGAAATGATCATTCTAACTCTAATATTCAGTTGCAATTCAATAATTGTGTAATCAGTGTTCCGCGCGGCGGATTTGCGAGAAACTTGTTGTCAATTAGCGAGAA
Organism: Botryllus schlosseri; assembly: GCF_051294905.1. Lineage (NCBI taxonomy): Eukaryota > Metazoa > Chordata > Ascidiacea > Stolidobranchia > Styelidae > Botryllus > Botryllus schlosseri. Next base: position 8,777,550 of record NC_137244.1, on the reverse strand, counting down.
GAATCTGTGATGATCTCCCGCTGAGATGGTCGCGAAATTAGGTCATTCATTCCCGTGCGCGTGGCAATCGTAGCTAGCCTGATTTATCGCGTCTCGATCAAGCCTGGTCCCGCAGGCTTCAACAAGCGCATCTGCAATAGGCCCAGTTCACACTATATCATCGCTTAACTGTGCAATCGAATCTGCATTGGCGGCGTAACTATCGCGTCTCGGGCCTAGCATGCTTTGGCTCCTATCTCTCGCTGGTTTCGAAACAATGCGGTCGAGTTTACGCTAAGTAGTCATTGTTTTATGTCATTATAGAAATTAAACATGGAACGGCAACGACCGATTTTGCAGCTTCGTTTCGCTTCGCCGAGGCTGGAGTGGGGAATTGTTTTGCTGAAGCGACTGTAGGATTTCTGGCAATCCAAAAGCTATCTTCCCGAGCGCAGAAATTATTGAATCTGGTCTTGATCGAAAGCTACTGTTGCACCGATTCCGAAAATATAAATTAAAATAATGATCAGGCGCTGATCCGCCTAGAATCCGTCCTCCAATCTGAAATATCGGCATTGTTCGAACAATCGGAGAGTCGCAATGGGTCATTGTCATGGCCATTGTGTGGCGGTTACCCGATTGTTCAGAACAATGCCGATATTTCAGACTTGGAGGACGGATTGTAGGTGGATCAGTGCCTGATCATTATTTTAATTTATATTTTCGGAATCGGTGCAACAGTAGCTTTCGATCGAGACCAGATTCAATAATTTCTGCGCTCGGGAAGATAGCTTTTGGATTGCGAGAAATCCTACAGTCGCTTAAGCAAAACAATTCCACACTCCAGCCTCGGCGAAGCGGAACGAGGCTGCAAAATCGGTCGTTGCCGTTCCATGTTTAATTTCTATAATGTCATATTGATTAGAAAGCGACATCGCGAAACTGAATAACATCGAATCGCTGCAAACAGACTTTAACGTGCGAAATTGATTCCCGCTAATACTTGAACGTAACGACCAGATGTGTATCATGTCTCGAGTTCTGAAATACGACAAAGGTTTGAAATCGGTGCAGTTAAGTTCGGACATTTTGATTTGCGAAAACTGTAGTCGAGACTGCGTAATACGCGCGCGTATTTAATTGTTCACCAGAGATCAGTGACTCGCTTAATTGACTGCACTCCCGGACTCTTTGGCAAGCGTATCATACGCCTAAAATCGTCGATACGAAGAGATTATATGATCGCCATTTACACATGTACTTGACCCGAATTGAATTGATGCTATATTGGTAAATTTGAAAAAAATCCAAATCCCCCTAATTTTTCGACTGGTTACGCGCCTAGCATGTGCTGCGAAGCACCATTCTAGATCTCCTCTGCCGACCAGATGCCCAAATATACGTTCTGCTTTTCTGAAATCTAAATTATGTGCACCCATATTCGTTTACAAAACCATTCATGAGCTATAGCTAGCTTCGTGATAGGTAATCGGAGCGCGAAATTGGAGGGTGTGTTGGTGTGTACCTGTAAATCTGAATTCATTTCTGCGCCGATTCGTTTCTCTAACAAGGCTTTGCCAGTAGCATTAATCGGGAAATGCAGCAATACAGCTTAGACACCGATATAATGAGAAAACAATTGTCGCTACGAAAGCTACTCAATACGGTGTCACACTCAAAATCTATTCGTGGCGATACTGATTAGATTACACGCTTTCTCATTTGCCATCATCCATATTTCTTGTTATCTACTTGATACATTCGTACTCCAAAATTGTCGCACAAAGTCATTTTTCAGTGTTCCTTTCATTATTAACGTGATGCATAACAAGATTATGGGTGGCACAAATTCTGATTTTATTCGATTCGTTTGAACAGGGAACCTTTTACATTCCGATAAACTTGATTGCTTGATGTACTCGTATCGAGAACAACATTATCGAATATTAAACTATTAGGCATTAGATAGATAGTGGATTTCTATTGGTAAGATCGCGGCATGCGTCCGGAAGTGGAATTAATTCTAGCCTAGGGGGTGGCCAACCCGCGGCCGTAGAACGAAATTGTGCGGCCGTCAACACGTATTTCAATTGGTATGCGTTGGCGGCCGTCGACATGCAGATTGAATTTACGGATTGACCGATGTACTCCCGAAATGCTTCGCGAACTTAAATCGGGAAATGCACCGATGTTTTAATCATCAAACAATTGCCGCGATGCGAGTTGGTCAACGCGAAGCAAGAAACCGCAAGAGACAATTACTGATTGGCTGCGCGATTTCGCGTTTGTAATCATCATTATTGTCTGCTTAAGTATTCGAGAATTGTCGTGTGTTACTTGCAAGGCCAGTGCGTAGTGTATTTCGTTAGTCACACTGGGCATTGTGCGTGAATAACATTGATGCAACTGCAGATTCCGTCGAACGGACTGGTAGCGCAGGCCGCAGTTACACTTCAAATGATCGTACCGTTTTAAGATTCCATTCAATAACTCGACTGCATGATTTGATATTAATGAGTGCATGGCCGATATTAAAACGTCACGCGGATGGTTTAACTCTGCATGTACACCAGCGGCATGCAGTAAAGTGCGTTTTCGTGCGACGATGACGTCATCGATATGGAACAGTTATGACGTCACTAGACTTTTCCATCTCGTAAAAATATAAAAGTCGGCGCCTATGGATGTGATAATATAACGATTGTGGAAAACTCGGGTGACAACAATTTCGCGCGAAGCGCGAAAATTTTTCATGGTTAGTGAATGAAATTGCTTCATTATATTGTTACTTGCATATTGCAAATTCGTTTTCATTATCAGATTTACCGGTAGGGCTGATAGAAGTGGTGTCATCAGACATTCAGGGAACACACTTGCACTATGTCCATGCCATACGGCAAGACTATTTAGAGCAATCGTTCTCAACCGGGGGTCCGCAAAGCGTTTTTAAGGGGTCCGCGAGACCTCCAAATTTGCAAAATGGTTAATAACCTAATTTTTAGTTTGTTTTAAATCAGAGAAATCACGAAGCACTTTCGCTTCATAACTGCTAAAACTTCAGGACTCACATAAGCAGAGAATGGCGGTCTGATATGAAATATTCCACTGTGCAAAGTCATTTCAATTGCCTAATTGCCAATAGCCTATCCATACGAACATATTGCTGTTTAGGGATGTTTTGTGTTGGGTTTGGAAAAAATTGTTTGCAGCGATCCCTTTTCTCCTATGATATACACGACCGCTATTCCAGAATAATTTCACGATGAGCTGCTAGATCAGTGGTTCTTAACCTGGGGGTAATTACCCCCAAAGGGGTAATTTACCATTTTTGGGGGGGTAATAGACATTTTTTTAAACTTGTAACGCTGCACTGAAATATTTTGAAACGTAAATATGAATGTAGGCTAATTATATTTCAGCGCGCTTGTATATATTTTGTTTCACTTAACACACCATGCCTGCTGTGATATCATATTAACCACTAGTGATAATGAATAACAGAATCGAATGTAGTTTAGTATAGTGCTAGGTAAGTCCAATTTATTTTGCAGTAGTTGGGACCATATATTGTTACGCATGCTGACAAATTGAAAGACAACGAGGGTCGTCTAAGTTCAGCTTTACACCTATAATGCAGTAACGATATCATAGAAATAGAGTTATCAGTATTGAAAAGTGTAGTGGTCTAGTCTAGTCGAAGAAATTAAGTCTAACATCATCACAATGCCTTCGAAGAAACGAGGCAAGATATTTGAACCTTTTGGGTTCGCCTTCAAAATGAATAACCTATCTTCGTCATCATGGGATTGAACTTTCTGATTGAATTTCATTAAAGTTATTGCCGTGAAATAGGATTTTCTGCAATGGTATCTATCAAAACGAAATATCGAAATAAGTTTGCGATCGACAATTACAGGAGATGATGTCTATTATGCTCTCCTTTGTCTATATGTGACCACCGGATAACGCAAAGACAGCCTCAGCCTTACCATTGACATGATATTTGCAACAGGCATTTCAGTGTACATTATGACGTCACGTTATGATGTAATATTATGATGACGTCACGTTATTTCTTGAAAAGGGGTAATTGCATCCCATCATTTTCTTCTTGGGGGTAACGATACGAAAAAGGTTAAGAACCACTGTGCTAGATAGAAATGACTCGGCTGGAGATTTTATTGGTCCATGTATGTTGCCATCATAGCCAAAGGTGTCGTCGGAAGCGTTACGCGTTATTATTACATTCGTCACCACCTATCTTTGTGGGAATGGATTTTAGGCACCAGTTCATATCAAATCGACGACGCGGATTTTCAAGACATGACCCCGCATTTCAAGAAATGCAGCTACAGAATTCGCTTTGAAATAATGAAAGGTTTTCACGATTTCTACATAAATAGTATGATGTTATTTTCAAGAAAGGTTATTTTGCTGTTTTTGTCACTAGCCTACAGTTAATAATTGCACAGGACAGATGAAGGTTGCATGACAATAGATGCAAATTTGAAATAAGAATTGAGGGTCCGCGCGGGTACGTGAAGGGGTCCGCTAAGACAAAAAAAGGCTGAGAACCACTGATTTAAAGTTTATATAGGGTGGGCGCCGGACGGGACAGTTGTCAGTAATTGCTGTTACTTCATGACTTGCGAAGAAAGCTGTCACCACTCAAGAGATCACTCACACTTAAAGTCGTAGCAAGAATTACAGTTTTTTTTTTATAGGGGGTGGGGGTTATGAGTTGAGGGGAGCTCCCCCGGGGGAACACTTCGCAGAACCATACATCCTGCTATGGGAAATTTCATCACTGCCCTTTATCCATACGGACGCAGACACACACATATACACACACATACCCTATGGAAGCTTCCAGTTTCCAACTATAGCTTGTATTAGGTGATCGTTTCACGGACGAGCCCAAATCGCTGACATTGAGTGATGAACAACTAGTGTGAATTTCAGACCTAGTCACGCGAGCGTAAAATACTTTTGAATAGATGAAAGATTTTGATGAATAATATTGGTGCGAGTAGCCTATATGAGCAAGTGGATTCCAGTCTTACTTATCGTCGAAGCACGGGTTATTTAGCAACCTCTGGTAAAGATTGACGCTACTTTAAACATTGAAATTGCTGATACATACCAGACCAAATTAAAAAACTCCTTTGATCAGACTCGCACGATTTCAAATTAGCACTTTCTAACGGGAGGTGCCGATATTTTCCTGTGCCAGTCGCATTTATGTCGGAGGTATCTGATTGCAGGGACATGATCATTAGGCGCCAGCCTATATCGTAGGCTTTGGAATACATGCGTCGGTTTTATGGCCGTCAATCATTTTGGGAGCGCACTTTGCGGAGTCGCATGTAGCCTACTTTAGATGTCTTCGTGTGTTCCGGTACGAAAATTGCCGGAACTAACAGCAGTCACCAACCCCCATACTGAACTGACACCCCTAGACTCAATCAACCCAACGACCTCGGGCTACTCTCGTGTATCTACTGTTACCGTTGTATTCTCATAATTGAGAATGCAGCTAAATTAAATTATGAGTATTTGCGGAAGAATTGTTTTCGGGATACCGATTATATAATCAAGACGTGTATGGACAGTAAATCGCGCGAAGCGCGAAGAAAATTTCTCGGTTGCATTCACCTTCCCAAAAATGGTGTTATATTTATTTGTTTCACGAAAAGTTTCCAAAAATTTGGGGGTAGCGATCGCCCCGTTCGCCCCTCTCTGGCTACGCCAGTGCTTTGGATACGGATCGATTCGAGTATCTCATACCCTAATAATTTCAAGGAACTATTGTCCATCAAATGCAACTTTTAAGTGCAACTTTCATGAAAAATAAATGCAACTTTTGCGAAAAAAAGTTTAACCTTCCACGGATTTCACTGCAACAAAAACTTGCCCTAGTAATCAGTTGTAATCCCAAAAATCCACACGTAGTCGGTAGTCGTAGTCAGGCTAGGCACAGTGATTTGAGTAAGCCTACTCGAATCTGAATCTAGTATTCATTTTAATGATTCGATTCTAGCATTTGGGAATGATTTTATCGGATATAGAAGTTATACGCTGCTTGCCACTATGAGGAACTTTATCAACAAGAATTACAGTTTCGATACTTTTTTCCACTAAGTAAGGCTGTAACCTCGATTGGTTACAGCATACGAAACATGTAGTGCAAAGCTTCGAAAGTTTGTGGAAGTTACATTTCTGTGAAGTCGCGATCTGCCCAGACCATTGTCACAATGCGCAATCAACTTCAGCATGGTCAAAAAGATCATTTAATCTTTAATATGATGTCGCACTGACATAATAATATTTGTGGTGGAATAAAGGGTACATGTTTGAACTTTCCACCTCATTCATACTGTGACTAATTGTTGCGTGTAAGTGAAATTGAGCTACCATTTGCATTGACTGCGCACGGAGCCCATTGATTATATCCATTCCAATACTAGCAAAAAATCTCAGCAACTCAAACTCGCAGTTAGGATGACATTCGTACGTTAAATTGAAGCTGTTCTAATCACCCGTCTGTATTACAATGGTACTTCTACTTTCATACCGAGAGATGGAAGTTCTCCAGCCTCCAAGTTTAAAACTTTGGTCAGACCACCCGATCAGTTGTGGTAGCAAGGAGATTTGTAACCATAATTGGCGGAAGCGAGTGGCGTAATGTTTACATGCCGATGGTGGGTTCGCACCCCGCTTGTATGCTTATTATCTTCTAAGCGTAAGAGGTTTAACTGGGTTCCTCATCTTCAAAAGCGCAAAGTGAGAAAAGTGAGTCGAACTTGAAGTGAGCATCCCGAATTGTATGAACTAATGGATTTTTAAAACTCGCAACCCGACCTAGAACTAGAAAAGCGCACTTCTCAAAACCCGCAACAAGAACAAGAACTAGAACGAACGACATTTAAAAAAGCTTAATTACAACTAGCTAAAACACAAACTAACTAATAATTGTTAATACGAATTTCTGAACTGCAAATGAGCTACGAAATATTGGAGATATAATTAGCATTTCAAAGGGACAGGGTTTTGAGTATGAAATGGGAGTGGTCTCACCCACATAACAGAACACCAGTATCACGATTCACGCCAAAAGACGGCGCGTGTTATTAGTTGCTATACAACTATTTTTAATGCGAAACTGGAACTAGAACTTTACACAAAAACCGGTAGTTAGTTGACCTTCAACTTGATAGATTGGTATAGTTTGTACGGGTCAGTTAGCCGAGCTTGAAGTCGTCAGCAAAGCAAATATGATAGACGGGTTCAAGGGCCAAAGAGAGAGAGAGAGAGAGAGAGAGAGAGAGAGAGCATAAAAAGACGTCAGTTATACGAAATGAATGAATTTTACGATTGCAAAATCCGTCTCGCGGACTCGTAATGCACATGAGCGTTCCAGGCGATGCGCATCACTGTTGTAATAGGGATGATAACAACGATAGATATTATAGATACTATGTAGGTAATAAATATCTGCAGAGGCTTGATTACCAGCTATTATCACCATTGACATGCATCCAACTTCAGATCACGAATGATAGTGAGTTGGTCATGAAATCGCCAATTACACCAATAGGCTACAGACAATTGTAATGCACTGTGTGCATACCAATATAATTCGTAAACACAAGCGGTTATGAGTGTTAAAAATATGAGCCAACCTCAACTGGTCCCGTATTTGTCAATGGCGAGAGACTGCTGGCCTTGCCAGATCCTGACTTTTTTTTCTTTTTCGAGCCAGCTTTACCTTTACCGGGCCCTTTTGACTTCCCGCTTTTCGACGCTTTGCGCTTGGGCTGAAAAAGGTTTATATATATTCATTGTAATGAGCCGTTAGTAATAAATCACTTTTAGTTAACTCGCACTTAGAAGAGGTATACTTGATGAAGTTGTTTAACTTTATAGCCCACTTATATTCGCGGGCAAATAAATAATTATACTCATTAATCCAAGTCATCGGCTCCATAAGTACCACTTGAAACTATACAGCATACAAGCATAACAGTGGATTTCAAGGTATGAATATAACAAACAATGGGGTTATTATTTTGGAAATTGTTATGTTTGCGACCTTTCCGCGGACCGCGGATCAATGATTTAACTAGCATAGGGCTTCTTGTAATGTAAAACTACAGGAATTATTTAGTACATAATCTTCTATCTGGAGACATCGATATGATTTCAAAACTTTCGGCCCCCATTGTGCGATTGGAATGATACAAATGGCGATACGTTTTCAACAATACAACACAGACAAAAGACATCTTGACACAATAGTTAGGACAGGCGAGAAGCCCAGCCCTATGACTTTACAACGTCGCCCCCTTTGAACTGAAGCGAAATATCTAAAACAGTCGAAAAGTAACGTTCTTAGTAAAAACTTCCTTATAGTTGTTTATTGGATTTAAAAGCAGAAATCCTATGTGTTGGAGGTTTTTGTGGGCCTCATAGCACCATCCAATCCGCGTAAGCGATTTCTTACAAAAGCCTAGAACGAAGTTGAGTCGTGCTATAGGCCTAAATCGGCAGCTTATAGGAATCATAAAATAATAATATACCCGCCGGGTCCGAAATGACTACAGATGTCGAAACACAATGATTACAACAACCACGATCCACAAAGGCACGCCATTCAAGTTCGTTACATGAAATATTACCCAAGTCGTAATTGTAATTAATTCAACTAACAGTGAATCCAGTCTAATTTCGAGTTCCTTTCTAACGAGATTAAATAAGCTCCTAGACGTCTGTCCTCACCCGCTCTGGAGATTTACAATCCATACGACAATGCCTCCACTACCAGATTTTACCACAGCAATGAGCTGAGTTACAGATAGCATGATAATATGACATTCGCGTTATTAATATTTGCTTACCATTTTCTGTGGTCTTTGTGCACAAAAGGAATCAATGTGTAATCAGAGTTTTATCATATCCGTCTGTTTTATGTTGATAAGTCGCCTTAATAAGTTCACACGTCGTAAATTCCAAATGGTTCGACCAGTCCGCTGCCTTTGTGAACAAAGCACATACAATCAAAGTAAACATAGGCTTCAAGTCTGTAACAAAGTACATAGTTACTAAAATGTTAAGCTTGCCATCGCGATTCAACGATTTCAGAGGTTGAATAGAACCTTCGCAGTTATATTATGGATAAAAATGATGCAGTAAAACACGATTTATCGATATTTAGCGTATGCTGAAAATCATGTCTCTACTAAACTAATATTTTCAACTACAGTCAGAGATCAACAACGTAATGTTGGCAACAAGCGATAAATTCAACATTAAATTCACTTTACGCATATATATATGGCGATTTATACAGAACATAGCATGTATTACATCTGTCCCTCACACTAACGGAGCCAAAATCAATTTTGCATGTCGATTAATATCGGGTTGACAAAACCCCTGATCTCATTCCGTTTACGCGATGACAGAGCGCTGCTATTGTCAGTGAATAATCACGGATTGTTATCTGTTTAACGAACAATGACAAGAGTCACGGCACAGAGCCCACAGTTGACTATTAGTGCGAAGCCTCAATATTTAACACTAAATTGAATCATAGTCCGTTACGCTGTGATTTTAACACCTTACGGAATCCTCACTTTCCAATGTACACGGCGGGCTGGACAGCCGTATACTTGTTTGTTTATTATTTGTTTACGGGCGCTGGTAGTAAATTACAGGGTCATAAATCAATTCATCGAATACCCCATAGGTGAAAAATATATCAATGCTGAAGCTATTAAGGATAAGAGCTGAGTATGCACAATTAACGAGAAATGTTGATACACAAAAGTATTTCGAACCAATATGTTAAATAAGTTTCAATTACCACAAAGAACTGGATTGCATGAACGCAAAATTGTCAATTTATTTCAATATTTAAATTTCACTGTTATAATTCCACAGTGGCACTTGCATGTCCACCACTTCTTAAGTTGGGGGGGCGAGCTCGAAGGGGGCTTAAAATTATTTCGTGAATTAGCATAAATTATTGAGTATTTTTTGAAAATTGATGCAATAATGCGATTTGAAGTAGCCATGTATCTTGATTATTGGGTACTCTCACTACTCTTCCCACAAGAAAAAATATGCAAGATTTATAGAAATGGGCATATAAGTGTTGGCCATTACCGCGCCACGACGCACCAAGACATATAAAGTTTGAGGCCATGCAAAATGCGACTCCAAGTATTGTGCCAGAACGATCGGCAGCGAGAAAACCTTGGCCGTAAAGGACTGCCCTTATGCTGACCAAAAACTTCGTTATACATACAAATACAGGTTTAATTGTCCATATAGGCGCCTAAGTGACTGTATTGGCAATATGAACCTCACAAGACAAATCCCATCCCCCAGGAAAAAAATATGTGCCAGTGAAGAAATACCAATCTGAAATCATGTGATGTTTCAGTTTAGTACGATTGGACGATTCTATAATCTATATTTTTGATATAGCAGACAGGAGGTCACGAAATAACATCATGTACCAAAGTCATACCAACGGGTCCGCCCGCCCGAAGATGTTCAATTAGATATATTATTTATGGGCTCTACAGTTCAAAGACACCTTACTCAGCTCTACCGGTAAATCTGATTACGTGAGCAGAGAGGACAAGAAATTGATAGCAATATATATATGCAATCCCCGATCTCATTCACCGATTTCATCAGCGTATAGCCTGAGGGGGGTCTGGGGGGCGAATCCCCTCAGAAGTTTGGTTTATCACCATATGGGGGGGGGGTCAAGGCCAACGTTTTTTGGGGGGTCTGACGAAGTGCTTTTACGGCCCTGCATAAGCTCCACCTCACGTCATTCTCTACTGCCAATCCATTCCTATGTTTCAGCGGCGGGCAATTTCTCCAGTAGGCGGGCCGGATATGGAAAAATGAATTAGTTGGGGGGTCGGATTCCTGAATCTATAAACTAATCGCGTATTTATTCACCTATACAAGAAATAGACAGCTTCTTGAGGTACAGAACTTCAAGGAATAAATCGTATTTAATGTAAACTTCAAGTTTTAAGCATATAAACCAAAACAGTATTTATTGAATTTCTTAAGATAATGTAGCCTACTTCAATAGATGTTGAAGTCAATGAGACATCAGTAGTCGATCGAAGTACAACAAGTTCATTTACCGCTGGCTCCATATTGGACGTATATATCCTTAGTAAAGACTGCGGGTAAACATCAGTTCGATTAGGACGCAGCTTTGTATTGCTAATGTCCATGATCGGAAATATTTGTCCGCGAATGTACGAGACCCGAAAAGAAAGAATATAGTTTTAAGGCCATCTTTTTTGGATTGGTAAATTTTGATCCATTCAATGACGCAAAAATAATTGTCCATGTTTCAGGTTGGAATATCTCTTTCAGGGTAGAATCTGTCTGCGGGCCGCTCAAAATCCCGTTGCGGGTCAGATCTGGGCATCTGGCCCGCGGGCCGTAAGTTGCCCGCCCCTGCTATGTTTCGTTTGTAATAGCCAATGCTCTGAATCCAACTTCAAACAGTTAAAATCGAGGAAGTAAAACAAAATTTTGCATGGTCCGGTACGTTGAGTGCATTGGAACCCGAAGGTAGAGGTTAGACCAGTGGTTCTCAACCATTGTCTTCGCGGACTCTTCTCTGAACGATCCGGATCCCCGCGAACTCCTCAAATATGTCCCCTTTCAAATTAGGCTCAATTATTGTGTAATCGTCATCTGTATTCAATAAATATTAACTGTGGCTATTGATACACTGCAACAACTTGAATTTTCTTGGAAATAACATCATACTACATGTAGAAATTGTGTAGTATTTTATTATTTCAAAGCTGCATTTCTTGAAATACGTGGTCGTGTCTAAAAATCCGCACCTTCGATTTGATATGAACGTAATCCGAAAATCTATTTCCACAAAGGTAGGTGGAGACGAATGGAATAATAAAGCGTAACGAATTTGACGAGACCTTTGGGTATGATCACAACATAGGCTATATGGCACGTCCACCGTAGTCATTTCTATACAAAAGTTCATCTTGAAGTTTTCTGAGGTAATGGTTGCTTGTATTTCACAGGAAAAATGGATTTAGTGGCTAAATTTCAGACACGTCGATTGAACGTTCTATTCCCTATTTTTCAGTTTTTCCACAAATCCCAACAAAATATTACGACACAGCAATATGTTTGTATCAGTATAGAATTAGTAATTTGGCAATTTAAGTGATTTTGCACATAGGATATTTCATCTCAGACAACTCTTCTGTTGATGTGAGTCCTGCGGTTAACCAGCAGATATGAAGAGAAACTGGGTCAAGATTCCCTTAGCTTAGAAACTTACAAATTATGGGTTATCAATCATTTTGCAAATTCAGCGGTTTCGCGGGCCTCCTGAAAATGCTGCACGGGCCCCTAGGGTCCGCGGACCCCCGGCTGAGGACCATTGGGTTACTTAGAAAGAGGAGGGCTAAGCCCCCTGTGAATCATATAAACCAGTGGTTCGAAGAGCTTCTTGGAAGTACAGAACTTCAATATACAATTGAACAGTATATTCATATTGAAATGAACCCGAATATTTTCGGCTGACACTCGTCAGGGGCAATCGTCAGCAACTAGTAGAGAATTGGAAAGAACACTGTATATCAACAATCGTATCACAAAATATGACGTCACCAGTGGTTCTTAAACTTTTTAGACCGTGACCCAAATCTGACTTTTATTGTCATCTCGCGATCCAAGTCTCACATATCGAAATAATGTGTTTTGTGTTAGTATGCAATAAGAATGTATGAACTTGAGAAGGTACTGACAACTCAATGTAGTTGTATGAAATATGTGCGATTTCAAATTGGGCTGCATAATTTTCCTTGCGAAAAGTTGGCTTTGTAAAGTACAATGGGAGCGCAGGACCAGTCTCAAATTATCTGCCGTAACGATTCGTGGCGTAACCTCCGACAATCGCAGCGCAGTAAAACAACGCTCTGTCGAATTCGCGAACCGACGCTGTATAGTAAGCCTACGAATCATGAAGTTATGGCGGCAGAGGTAAATACCTTCCCCTACTGATGTTGGTACCTGTTCTGTATTTTCCATACTCAACTCCGATATAGTAGGCTAGAGGCGCAATTTCCCTCGGGTGAAGAGAATCAATTTGATAACCTGCAAGTCGTCAACTGAATCTGCATTCCCAATCATGGTCATCGCAGACCATCAATGCTCAGAATACTAAAAAAAATGTCCAAACTATTACCATCAATAATTTTGCTTTGTCCTACCACAAAACGCGTTTACTTTATACTGTAGCGTCCCTTTCCTGGTCTGGTTCAATAGTCCGATTCCTTCATATACTGCTGATTTGCGCTTCATGCAGCCACAGACTCCAGTCGTATTATCTTAGTAACATTTAATTAAAAAGCAGCAACTTACTCCGTACTCAGTGCTCACTCCAACCCAAGACCAATCCCGTCGACAGACTGACAAAGGAAAGCGCGCGGAAAGTTTCACCAAAAATTTTACAACCGGAAAATATCAAGACGTCAAATACCGGGTTTTCACACTACCCCCTCGTATTTTTGATGGAGATTCTCTTAATAGCAATCGAAATCAATATGGTCGAGCGAACGGAGTTAGCAAGAAAGAAGCAACAACAACATAAACATACTAAACAAGAGCTAAATGCTTAGGGCATCAAATAGAAAACGTTCAAGTTAACGCGAAGACGTCACTGACAAGATTCGAAGTCTGCATCTCCGCGGGAAGTATCAGGCGTCTTAACATCTACATTCTAACCTTCGACCTCCGGATCGGATTTCTTCATCAAGGTTGCGCGAGGTCAGCCTCATGCAAGTAATGTCGCAAGTTGACGACACGTAAAACCAGTTTTTTTTTTTTCACCAACCTTTGGCTGTATTCTCTTATTACTGGGGTTACTCCGACAGCGAAATTTTGTTTCTGCATCTGCAGTTTTCTGTGATCTCATTTTCTTCGGTACTTCTCCCACTGCAGTTTCCGTCTTACTTCGTCTTTTCTCACCCACTTTCTGGGGTTCGACGACTGTGGGTTTGGGAGCAACACGTTTTTCTACAATCTTACTGCCTCGAGTCTTTCGTTGGACTGCCACCTCACTCTGGGTAGGCTGGCCTTCAATTATCTCACCCCCCGAGGTAGTGGTCCCCGAACTCATACCAGAATTGAGCTGATTGGTCGGCCAATCGACAACGGTCACTTTCAATCTCCTGGATTTTGCTCGTTTCCCAATGTACATCGTCACAGGCGAGTTCACATGATGCGACAAGGATTGCTGCTTCGGAGTCGTTCCAACAAATCTACGATCGATTTTGGCAGGTTTCTGACGCTGGACATTTACATTAGCGGGTTTTGTCTTTTTCTTCGCATTCTTCTTGACAACGTCGGACCAGAGCAGGACCCTGCTCTTGCGTCTTTTCAGACTCTCTCTCGGAATGCCCATGATCGCAGAATTGGCCCCGGATCTACGTCGGGTGCAACACGGGTTCTCTGCCTTATCGACAGGAGTTTCCTTGCTGTCAAACTTTGCAGCTACAATTTTCATTTCTTCGCAGTAGCCGGTTTTCGGTGTGTGTCGCAATGAGCCTCTCCTCCCCAGCACCGGGGACCCTCCTTCAGACGACGCTCCCTTTACTGGCTGTCCCGTAGGCCTACTTTTGTGCTGTGAATCAGAACTTTCTCTTCTTACTGTTTTAAACGGAGTATTTTTCTCGTGCAGCAGTGGAATTTCAACATCATCGTCAATGGTTGACTGGCAGAAAGGTACCCTGTCATGACTGGTTAGTTTCACTTCTTCTCCTGCGACGTCCAGTATTCCGGAAGAGAGATGCATGACACACTCGTGACTCTTCAAAAAGTCCATTCCAAGAAGTCCGATTGGCACACCCAAATCCGCTACAACCACCGTCTGTCGAGCCGCCACCAAGCCAACGTTGAGCTCCACCTCCACGGTACCAGAGATGTCCAGTGGGTATCCTCCCACCGCATCGAACGAACGCATACACGGATTCAGAACACTACCAATCGATTCTAGAAGTGATTTATCTAGTAATGTCGTACCAGCGCCACTATCCACCATAAACCATATCGATTGAGTATTCACCTCAATTTTAGCATACCAGCTATCTTCCCACTGGATAGCTGAAATCCATGGTCTCAAAAACAGGTCCATTTTCTTTTCATCATCAACAATCGCAGTAGCAGGCGATGAGGACCTCATGCCTGCTGCATCGCGTTTTTTGATACAGGGTCGTTCGGCATTGTAACACCGAGTGTTGGGCAGTCCCTCCTCATGTGCCCTTCTTCACGACAGTTGAAGCAACGGCGAGCTCCTGGCGGTACATTTGGGCATTGCCTGGCCCAATGACCATGCTGTTTACATAGCGGACAAGGTTTGGTCGGCGTATTCTGTTGTACCAGCTTCAGCAGCAAATCCTTGAGCTCACTCAGAGTATCATCCATCTTGGGAATCGGCTCATCCGACGACGAATGACATTCGTTCCTAGTCACAGAAGCGATGCCAGCACGCGGCTTGCCCTCTCTCTTAACGGTATTGTCCATAGCATCGAGGTAATAGTATTGAGTGGCGAGTGCTATTGCATCTTCTAATGACTTCGGCTGCTGCATGGCAACAAGCTTGCGCATTTCGCTGTCAGCAATTCCCCTAAAAAATTGCGTCTTCAACATCACGTCCCGCCCAGGCAAATCCAGCGATGGAAATGCTTTTGTTGCCAGTAACTTTAAAGCGGCTCCATACTCCATGGGAGTTTCGGCATTGTTCCGTACCCTACTGTCAAACATTGCCCGGTAGGCCATTTCTCCCCCAGTGGGATTGAAGAAATTCTGCATATGCGCCACGACTATCGCATAGTTGTTCCGATCTGACGGTGCTAGTTCAGAGAGTAAGTCAAGAGCTTGCCCTAGCATACAAGTTGCTAATTCGTAGCCCTTTTCATAGTCATCCCATCTGTTATAATCGGCCACCGCTTCAAAATGGCATATATAACTATTCCAAGAGCTAGTTCCGTCAAACGGTTGAGGCCGTTTAGGTCTATAACGACCAGAATTATTGGTCAAATGTTGCTCCATGACTGGGGCTAAATTTCTCGGCGTAGAAATACCATCACTTACGGCTGACTTTCCTGATGATGGACTGACTGGTTCCGGGAATTTTTCAACAACCGGCTCTGACGAGGTCACAATTTCCTGTTCTTGCTCAACCGACTCAAGTTCAGCAGTCGCCGCGGCAGGTTGAGCTGGCAGTGTAGCGCCGGTTACCGTCCGAATAAAAGTCATAATCTCGGCTAGTCCTTGTTCAAGACCATCAATTCTATTACTCAGTCGAGCTTCCGTTTTTAACAGCCTTTCTTCCTGTATTGCAATCTTTCTGTTTAGATATTCCTTCAATTCCCCCACTGCTCTACTGACGAAGGCAGAATATTGTTCTTCACTTTCCTGATCGTTTGCCTCATACTTCTCAATAGATTCGCGCCTGGTCTTTCTACTTCTGGTTTTTGTCATCCTTTCGGTACCGTAGCGTCGCCGTTATTCCAATAGCACAAATCAGTACAGTATGTCCTGGCGTGCTCGCCAAATTTGTAGCGTCCCTTTCCTGGTCTGGTTCAATAGTCCGATTCCTTCATATACTGCTGATTTGCGCTTCATGCAGCCACAGACTCCAGTCGTATTATCTTAGTAACAATTAATTAAAAAGCAGCAACTTACTCCGTACTCAGTGCTCACTCCAACCCAAGACCAATCCCGTCGACAGACTGACAAAGGAAAGCGCGCGGAAAGTTTCACCAAAAATTTTACAACCGGAAAATATCAAGACGTCAAATACCGGGTTTTCACAATACTTTAGTTTCTTGTCACAACTATTCGTTGTTTGATCATTGCAACAAAATAATTCAATTGTGGTACAGGGTAGCAAGTAGGGATGAGGTGAACCTCTGAAAGGTTCGGGTTCAGGTTTTTAAAAGGTTCTGTGTGAGCGCGGACGTGGACCTCATGACGTAACGTGACGTCATATTGCTAATTCCAACCCTAGATTTCAATGAAGTGATAGCCTATATTAATGTGCTGTACACGATACCTGGCGACGACTCGGGCCGCATAATGCCACAATGCTGAAGTACATATTGACGTTTTAAACGTCGCCGAATGTATCAACTGGGAAAATCAAATGATATCATATTTCCATATTGCTACGTTGATATTGACCAGATTGTAAAACGGGGTTCTATTTGCTACCGATATTACCCCATTAATAAATTATACAGCAGTAGCCGGCTCCTCAATCGCATGGATTTGGTTTTTATGATACAGTAAACATATGAAATCAAAATTAACCCCGTTCACCTGCTAGATTTTTTACATCAGACAACGATATCAATTTCATTGATTGGTTGAATAAGGATTATTCGGTGACTATACCTGTGGTGTATTTTGCTCTTGATGTTGTGATTGCGGGTCAAACTCTCATTAGAGAGTCACTAAATATTCACAAACGGAAAGCTGTATATTTCGAGCAAATTTTTGTAACAAAGGAAGTGAAATTTTTGAGATTGTCAAGGTGCATGCTCGTTTAGTGTTGATTTTTTTATGCTGCCGGCATGGTTTTTGTTTTATACCGCATCTTTTTACGTCTTCTGTTTTGGCGTCATCAGTTGACTAAATCTCTCTCTCTTCCTTTCTCTCTCTTTCTTTCTTTCTCTCTCTCTCTCTCTCTCTCTCTCTCTCTCTCTTTCTCTCCTCACAGCGGATCCTGTTTCAGTAGGGTCCGTGTCCGCATTATAGAGCGTTAGATTTCGTATTACTATTATTGTGCGAAGGTACGACGTGCGTATATGTTTTGGACCTTTATCGTTGTAGATTTCCTGGATATTGTTAATTGAATTCGCAAAGTCAACGACGATGTCATCGGGTAGATCTGCGCGCGCTGAGACAAGGAGTCGAGCTAAAGACGATATCAAGCGTGCTATGTCAGCCCTTGATAAAGTCAGAAAATGGTATATAGAACTTGGTATATATTTATGAAATGTTTATATCCTTAAATAATATATTCATCTTGAAATAAACCCGAATATTTTCGGCCGACACTCGTCAGGGACAGTCTGATCTTCAGCAACTAGTTAAGAATTAGAAAGAACATTGTATTTACCTGCAAATCCGTCCTTAAAACAATTTCAGGGAGAAAAAGTGGGTGACGATCGCTGACACAACTGTGCGAATATTCAAGTGGGTGCCTGTTGTGGACAAAGGGCCTGGTAAGCAAGATCAGAACAAAGATTCCAGCAGGAGACTGTCAGAGAATCCACCTCGTCATAGGATACTGGATGCCTTGGAAGCCTCTTCAGCACCACGTAAGTCCTTGTTTTCCCAAATAGGCCTGTCTTTGTTTAGTCCTACTATATTCAGAACATCCAGAAGTCTATCACAAGTTCTAGTTCCTACATCTAACACTGTCTGGAACAGCTGGCAACGTCATGCACAACTTTCTGAATATTTAGGCTACTTGTATATTTTATGAAAAAAAAACCGGTAGGGTTGGTGTTCGTACCTTGCAGCTTGCACAGTGGCAGTGGTGGGCGGATCACCCCACCATGTCGTGTGTTTCGACCGTTGTTGGTCATTTGCAAGGTGAAATCAGTCCTTTCCCATTTGCAAGATTTGTTTCCCATATGCAAGGTAAATCGTTACCCATTTGCAATATTTGTTTCTCATATGCAAGGTAAATCGTTACCCATTTGCAAGATTTCTTTCCCATTTGCAAGGTAAATCGTTACCCATTTGCAAGGTATATTCTTGCTCATTTGCAAGATTTGTTTCCCATTTGCCTGGTTGGAATTGGTGGCAACGTCACGCAGGATTTTCTGTTTAATTCCTTAATTATTCTATATAGAAAAGCTCTCATCACGCAGGATTTATTTCAAAAAATGGACAGAGATTCCATATAGGCCCATTTGCAAGGTAAATCCTTTCCTATTTGCAAGATTTCTTTCCCATTTGCAAGGTAAATTCTTTCCTATTCGCAAGATTCTTGCCCATATGCAATGGCACACCTTGTCCATTTGCAAGGTAAATCGTCGGATTTCTGATGAATTTCAAGGTAAATCATGATGAGAATCTGGAGTTGGATTTCGCTGAATTGGTGGGGGGCATATGCTAGCACCAACTACATCTGGCGTCAGTTTTGAATCAAGATGTGGATTTTCGGATTTGGATTTGATCGAAATCTGGATTTGGATCAATCCGAATTGGTGGTGGGGAGGGGTCATATGGTTGCACCAATTAACGTCCGTCAGTTTTGGATGAACATCTGGATTTTCGAATTTGGATTTGGATTTCGCTGAATTTGTGGGGGGTGAACCCATCTGGGTCTTGCTTCACTGGTGGGCGGATCACCCCACCACGTTGTGTGTTTCGACCGTGTTGTTGGTCATTTGCAAGGTGAAATCAGTCCTTGCTCATTTGCAAAATTGTTTCCCATATGCAAGGTAAATCGTTACCCATTTGCAAGATTTGTTTCCCATTTGCAAGGTGCGAGCACCAACCCTACTCAAAAAACCCGCTGTCACACCAAACTTATTACTGGAAGCAGTCTAGCAGATAATCCCTCCAAATTCAATAATCCATTTTTTTCATCTTGAAGTAGCATATTCCGTAAATGGAAAATATTAATGGAAGCAATGAAATGACTAAGGGAAGTTTGCTAATTTAACACCTAGATTATAATAGCTCCGGCTTGTATAGAATAGGTTTATCACACCAATCATGTTTGCGGTATTATCTTACCTTTGTTCAATCGTTTACTGGTCGTACTGATGTGAAATCTATTCTTTACAAAGCTCATTTTTGAAAACGCCGACTTGCATCTCATCATCATCATCATTGGTTTATTAGCAATTTTATCAGTTCAATACACCACAAAAAATGCGATACAATGAAGAGAAAGGAAGATGTCGAAGCGATCCAAACATAGTGAGACTTTGCGCTGGTAATTTGCAAAAATCAGGAAAACGATTTGGAAATTTGAGACTGATAAGATCCGAATTCGACACTGATAAGGTCCGCCAGTTGAGTAGCCTTGGTCTATGATATGAATTTGTTTTGTAAGTAAATCTATGCCAATAGCAGCAAACTAAACTAAGATTTTCTCCTCATTTAAATGACGTAAAAATAAAATTTATTCCAAAAAGTTGTGACTATAAATTGGTAAAGTCAAAATTAGTCTGCGTTAAATTAAAAAATATTTGTCCATATGCTCCTATGGGCTATTTTTGCATCGATATATTTCAACTATCAAGAACAG
The DNA here is from genome assembly GCF_051294905.1 of Botryllus schlosseri. Lineage (NCBI taxonomy): Eukaryota > Metazoa > Chordata > Ascidiacea > Stolidobranchia > Styelidae > Botryllus > Botryllus schlosseri. The sequence goes on along the minus strand of NC_137244.1, from coordinate 8,757,215 downwards.
TAGAGTCATTTTTGTCTCCAATTTTGCGCTACGGTTATGTGGTTGTAACTTTTCAGATGTAGGCCTACTTGGGTAGTCAATCTTAGAGTAATTGTAGTGCTATCAAATTAGCACTATGATGCTTTTATATTTTGAATACTTTTGAACTGTAGATGCTGCTCATTCACAGATAGCACAAATGTATCGACACCGTCTTCTGTGAATGAACTGGATGATGAAAGCTCAAGGGACTCGTTCATGCAAGATGAGAAGTCCTGCGATTCCAGCATGTTGTATAATCAGGACGAAAGTACTCGTGATTCAGGCAGTAATGGGCCGAGCTACGCTAACTCAAATTCGTTGGGAAGCTACACCAATCAATCATCATCAAGCCAGTTCCCAAGTATGTATACTGTGCAGCCATCCACTTTCAACCTGGCCACACTACGTGTGTAGCCCACACTTCTGTCGCTACTGTTTCAACAGTAGCTTATGCTTTAACTTATGCTTTGTCATTATCACCAGACTTTTACAAACTACTGGATTTTCAAAATGCTCAACTACTCATTTTTTAAAACTGAATCTGCAACTAACTATGTAAAACACATCTAGTCATCACAGTCAGCGATCAGAGGGTCGAGTCTGAGTCATTGTATTACGACTCGAGTCCAAGTCATTGTGTTGACTGCTCAGCTCAGTTTCCAGTTAGGGTCTTTTTAACCCACTTTTTATAACTCTATTTGGTGATATCTAATGGTTCGCATTTATAATATTCTAATTTTCCTCACTTTTAGCAGTTTCTGGTCGCATTTTCAAGTACCTGTACCAAGAGACGAAGTCCCAATAATGTGGTTACTTTACTATTTGAAATTACAATGAAATGTCGGTCTTGGCCGTCCGAGTCATGAGTCATAGGACTTGGTTCGAGTCATACGCAACGACTCGAGTCCAAGTCGATTGACTCAAGTCGAGTCATTTCTGAATTTTGCAAAAATTACTCGAGTCATTACAACCCTAACATATATCATGAGTCGATGTATATGCCGCAAAAACATTAAGGACAAAATATATAACATGCTATTCCTATTCCACTGTTAGTAGTGACGACTCTGAGCTAGCAATGGCTGCAAGAGCAATAGACAGCCGAACACCGGTATCAAGATTCGTGCCTATTTGACACGTGTTTTCCAGTAGTTTGGCAACTGAATATCTTTATAATGCGCCTTTAGAAACAGTGTTTATTGCACCAGCAACTAACGAAATTGTTAGTTTGTACAAGTCTGATTTTCAGTTGTGATATGTCGAGTCAGAAATCATGATCAAACTATGTCCAGGCGGTAGGCCACTAATGCACTTTGATACCGACCTAACCGCCTTTGCTCACTAGTTACACATCACTGTTTTAAAGCTTGGCCAAAGTGACACCAAACCTTTTTTGGTGCCATCAGGTTTAGGTGTTGATGTAGACCCTATCAAGGGTTCGATTGAACAACTGCGACAAAATTTAGTTATTCCATTAGTTGATGGCAAACCTGAATAATGTTCCGTAGTGATACGTAATTCGTTTTGCAAAAGTCATCTGTCCGTTTATCCTTTTCTGTAACCTACTGCGAAAAGCACTAACAAATATGATGAATTATATTATCTTTTCATCTGATAGGTGTCAATGATTCGCAGAAGCAGCTGCTGCCAGATGAGAGGCCTGCGAAAAGACTACGCAGTGAATGATGCTCCATAGTCCATAACACAATTGCAGATTTTCAAATGCTCCTAGTGCGGCTGCCTATGGACAAGAGACACTGGCACACATTGCTGCTTTTTTACATGATCTGTAATTAATGCAAGAAGTAGCATGGAAGGATGAAAGGAACTTCATAAGGAACTGAATGCATTGCACGAAGATCACTATTGCATGAATTGTATTGAATTTTCATTATCACGGTGCGACCTGATTTTGTGACGGCAAAATTCTTACCGAGGTCATAGTTGGAAATATAAACCTGGGGACTGAAAGAAAGCAACATTTCCATCGGCATTTCAACAAATTGTTCACCGACTCCCGGAACGAAGACATATGCTGAACTCCAGCGTGCAATGCAAGTTTGACCAGTATTGGTATACACTTCTCCAAGAGTCCACATTCTTCAGCCTGAAAATGTTGGGCATAAATCCACTTGTTTTTTTTCCCCGCTTATGCATGCATTTGCAAGTAAACATACCACTATGACCGCTTGATGTTGAGATTTTCTTTGTACATGACAATAATTCAAACAATACATACACGAATCATGGAGTATCAAATGATAAGAAAAAAGTGCTATATCTAGGGCAGTGGTTCTCAACCTTTTTGGCTTCGCGGACCCCTTTTGACCGTCGCGGACCCCCTCAAGTTTTAGTTCAATTTTAGCTCTATTATGGTGCAACCTTCATATCTATCTTGTGCAAATATGAACTGTAGGCTTGTGATAAACAGCAAAATAATGACTTTTCTCGGGTAGAAATTGGTAGACTTTTATTATTTCAAAGCTAATTTTGCTACTGTATTTCTTGAAGTACTTGGTCGTATCTTGAAAATCCGCGTCTTCGTTTTGATATGAACGAAGAGTGCCAAAAACCATTTCCGCTAAGATAGATCGAGGCTAATACAATGTTAACGCATAACGCTTCCGACCATACTTTTGGTGTGAGCGCAACATTTATGGTACCAAAATGAAAAAAAAACATATATTTTATGAACATATCATGTCCAGCATCGAGGGCAGGGACGGGCAACATACGGACCACGGGCCAAATTCGGCCCGCGGTGGCATTTTGATCGGCCCGCAGAGAGTTTCTTTCGTCAAAGTGAAATCCTAATCTAAAAGTATCGACAAATTTTATGCGCCAAAGAATCAATCCAAGTCTTCCACTGAGAAACACTGTCATGAAACGACTTGTTCTGTTTCGGTTTACATATAAATTTACGAGCAAACATTTTCGACCATGAACAATTGAACATTAACAAGACAAGGCTGCATACCAATATAACTGGTGATATGAATTTCAGAGTTGGAGCGTAATGCCCTGATAGCAACGAAACACTCCTTGTTCATCAAAAAACCAGCCTTATATCGATAGAGCACCTGCAATAAGAATGCGCCAAATATGATAGCTGAGCGAGCTTTAAGAGCAGGTATATCATTGGCCGATTTTTGACGAGTGTCAGCCGAAAATATTCGGGTTCATTTCAATATGAATATACTATTCAATTGTTCTGTAGCTCCAAGAACCTGTTCAAATAGTGGTTATGTATATCACAGGATAAAATGGATTTCGTGGCGAGGTTTCAATTCCTGCATTGGGACAAATTAGGGAAATACTTCGGAAATTTTTATTTCAAATGACTGTTCACTAATTTGATGAGACTGACAACTTCAAATCGAGAAGGTTTTGCAGACATTGCGAAGTCACCTTGATTGACGTTACTATCTCCATAATTAGCAACGATAGTTCATGTCAGACGATTATTTTGATGATATGAGTCATGAGGTTTTAGCAGTTGTGGTGCGAAACTGCCTCATGCTTTCTCAAACTAAAAAAAAAAAAAAAAATTAGAGGTCTCGCGGACCCCCTGAAATTGCTTCGCGGACCCCTAGGGGTCCGCGGACCCCCGGTTGAGAACCGCTGATCTAGGGGTTACCATATGTCCTCCTTTATCACGAACTCTGCTACGAGGACGCCCAAGTGTCCTCCTTTTCGGGAATTCGTCCTCCTTTCTAGCTTTTGACACCCATGCTAACGATCAGGCACAACTGAATGACGCGTAATCTGTTGTGTGAATATTCCAGCGGGTCATACATGCGGATGACCGGACCGGACCCTATAATATGGTAACCCTAGCTACGCCATTAAGATCCGTGATTGCCAGTGATGGGATCAAGTCACTACCTTCGAGTTACGAGTCATTGCACACTCCGACTCAAGTCAAGTTAATCGATTTTCAAAGGACAAGTTGCATGATCATGTCATTGCATTTCGCTAGCTGTCTGAAATACAGATCGAGTGGTCATTGATTCTGGACCGATGAACGAATATAGATTTGAATATACACCCAAGAAGGCGCTGTATTGCTCACATATACATAGAACTGTCAAACTACGTGATTTCATAGCCTCAGTTTATAGTTTCCTGCCAAAATAGAGAAACGAATTAATAAGATGCGATATATTTAACATTTACGCATTGATATGGATACAATTCGAGCCCGTGCCAATGGTTGAGGAGTACATAACCTAGTCCTATTCGATTTCAATAATACAAGAGGTTTGGCTGAGGTAAGAGAACAAAAAACAAATGAATAGTTTGCTATGAAATTACTTCACTACTAGTTTGCGACAAAATAAGCTGTAAGGTTCGATCACTTCGTTTGTGGTCAATTTATTTATGAGAGAAAAATGGAGGCTCAGTAAAACACACAATCATTGGTCGCTCTCACTGGTAATACCAGCGTTTCTTGAACAACGGAACAATCCGAACATATGGAAGATACAGTGATTTTTATCGACACTGATTATTTAATATTGACACGTGAATTTTGCGTCGAGTCAAGTCATTTTAGCAAAGTGACTCAAGTCAAGTCATGCGAAAAAGGTGACTAGAGACATCCCAGCACTGGTGATTGCTTTATAATACTAGTGCCTGCAAGTTGACTCAAATTAAATCTACTATTTCATCCAAACAGGAACACACTCTGGAAGTTGCCTGAAATTAAAGCTTCTCAGATTTTTCAAGATAATTCGCTATCTCATCCGCACGGAACACACCCAACTCTGTAATTATTCCTCCAGTAATCAGTTGATGCGGAGTGACATCAAATGCCGGATTCCAACAACAGATCCCTTCAGCGGCAATCCGTTGACCATTGATATTTGCTAGTTCCTCCTGCGGCCGTATCTCGATTTCAATATCGTCGCCGCTTTCAGTGTTGCGATCAATGGACGAGAACGGTGCGGCAATGTAGAAAGGAATCTGGTGGTACTTAGCAGCTATTGCTATTTGATAGGTGCCGATTTTGTTAGCCGTGTCTCCATTTTTAGCAACACGATCAGCTCCTACTACTACAGCTGCAACTGATTTTTCTTTAAATAGAAGCGACACCATGCTATCAGCAACTAACGTCGCTGGAATTTTTTCATAAACCAGTTCGTATGCCGTCAATCTGGCACCTTGATTATAGGGACGTGTTTCCGTACAATAGGCATGGTCAAGGTTTCCTTGTGAAAAGAGAGATCTGATTACTCCTAGGGCGGTCCCATATCCGGTTGTGGCAAGAGATCCTGTATTACAATGCGTCAGCACAGACGCTTTACCATTGAGTTTTGTGCAGGATGGGTTTGACATTATATGACTTGCTCCGTAATTGCCTACACTTATGTTATCATCTGTGTCCTTCTTGAGAAGTCTTTCAACTTCTGAAATGAAGTTTAGTTTCAACTCCTGAGGGCTTGCAACATCCCTAGATAGATTATTTAGGAATTCCATCAAATAGGAGGCAGTTTTGCGCATATTCACGGCAGTAGGTCTTGCTGATGTCAGATAAGTGAGGTGTTTATCAACAAGGTCGATGAATGCTTGATTGATTTCGAATTCTTGTTCGTATATCTCAACCACGACACTCAAACTTCCTACAAGTGCAATCGCAGGTGCGCCGCGTACTTTCATAGTTTTTATAACGTTCCAACCATCATTGACTGATTTGATATCAACGTAGGTACTTTTCGAGGGAAGTTTCAATTGATCCAATACACTCAGTGCACCATCCTTGTATCTTATTGCTTGTAGAGTCATATCTGACAATGAACTAGTAGGCTACTCTGCAAAAGATTGAAATAAATTATAGCAACAACAACTCAACCTATGTGTAGTTGTGTGCATCTTGTGGATACTCTCAGACTTTCAAGTATATATTATCCCCAATCAGACGAGCCCATTACCCATGCTGATATGGATCAGCTGTGTCATATCTCTCGACTCTCACGCACGGCATGTAATCCGTAATGTAAGCCAACAGGACCGAGACTCATAAATGATATATTGCCTGGATATTCTAAGACATCGGTCAAGGCAAAGGCAAACTTCTATCTCTCTCTCTGAAATGCCATCTCAGTTTCCCTTGTCTGCATAAGTTAACTTTAAACACGGTCAACGGAGTTCGGCTTTAAGTCAACAATTACCAGCCATGTACCAATTACCAGCAAATTACCGTCAATGCAGCGCAAGCTGCAGCCAGCACCCTGCAGCGTCTAAATGACAATAAAAACATTTCCGATATCGATTAATAGCATGAAAAGTATTGCGCAATATATCCAATAAGTGCAACCAGGCGTATTAGCTTCAAATCATAAGAATATTATCACTCGTATCTACTCGAAAAGAAAAGGTCGGTTCAAAACGGCATCATCTTGGCATAGAAACAATAAACTTTAAGACTAAGAGCATTCTGAGAAGCATAGTTGGAATCCAGTCACTACCCGCGACTCGCAAGTTAGTGTAGTGGTTATGCGTCCGGCTTCTCGAGCGGTAGGTCGTGGGTTCGATCTGGCCGGGTCATACCAAAGACTCGAAAATTGGTATCCGCAGCTATCCTGCTAGGCGCTCAGCAATCACGGATAGCACGGAGGAGAAAAAAACCGGGGGCGCAGACTAGATGACCTCATGGGGCCGTATCGCAACTCCGTCGTCAAAGCATCTCGATGGTGCAGGCGAAAGAGAATATCATATCTCTCTCTCTCTCTCTTTGAGTCGCATAAAATTAACTCACGACTCAAGTCCGCTGAGCAAGTCATGCAAATATTCAAATTGAGTCGTCGGCTGTAACTATACGCAGTGGTGGCCCTACGAACGAGGGGGGCCTGGGCGAGACTTACCGGGACCACCCCCTACAAGCATCTAACCGTAACTTATGGGGGCTCCTCCCCCAGACCCCCCTTCACATCTCTTGTTATTATCTATCTTTCACCACGGTAAGGTTACGTCAGGTGATAGATTCACCCATGTCTATTATTGCATGTGTGACGTGATGATCGATTATCGGGATACGGGAATTTTCTAACAAATGCAGAGATTTGATGATGATTGACACATCTGTACGGAATCATATTCTTGCTTGTGTAGAAGAAGTGGGTCGTCTGATAACCTGCTAGAGTTGTAACCTGAGTCCCACGTAATGGGTGGCTGGGTAGATATACTTAGCTCAGGGTAGTAGGCACACGTCCCTGCGTTAGTCCTTGATCTGACAACTTCAACGTGAATCCAACGACAGTATTGCCTCAGATAGATATATTGGTCGAATATGCATGGAATATACAGTAGGGTATCGCATATGAGTCTCTTTTGTAATTGAAATGCACGAGCTGATAAATGGTAAGTCACGTGGTAGCGAGAAGAAAGATATAAGTCACGTGATATACGATATGGGCGATGTACCATAATGATGTTGTATCTTACAAAGTGTATGAACCGTGAGAGGGCGCAGGGCGTCCTACACTTGGTACACGGATTTCCACGTTTATTCGTAATTATCCGTGAAAAAAGCGCATCATCCAAATAGGGGGACCCTTCGACCAGGGGGGGGGCGGGCGACCGCCCACCCCAAAAGCCACCAGCACTGACTATGTGTTCTCGTCGGTATTCAAAACAGACAACCATTGCATGTCGCAATCAATATTATGATGCTGATGCGAAATTGCAAATTTGACAAAGAATTTGAATTCCATCATTCAAATTAAGTTGCGTGTAGCGATTATTACCTCGAAGCAGTGTTGGGATCAAAGTCACTACCTTCGAGTCACGATTCATTGCACATTTTGACTCGAGTCAAATCAAGTCAAACGATTTTCGATGGGGACTCGCCGAGTCAAGTCAAGTCACTCGTTTTTTGGAGGTGACTCGAGTCAAGTCAAGTCACGAGTTAACGTCACAATTCAAATCAAATTGAATTTTCGAAGTATGAGTGATCGTTCAAAGTCACTAAATTTTGCTAGCTGTGCTAAAGACATATTAATTGGCCATTTATCTTGAATCAAACAACGAATATAAAGTTAAATATACATGCAGAAATGAGTTGCATCAGAGCATCATAGCTACATCAGAGTGTCAGATAGAATATACGACCCGCGAAATGATTTCATCGGGCCCACCAACCAATTCTAAGTATGAATGCGTACATTAAATCGAACGCATTTCTCTGATTTGTAATAAAAAATATATTCCTTCAAGCTTGCAAATGTGGAGTAGGCCTATGTTCACAGACCACTTTATTGTGACCAACCGACACCGGAGTCGTGATTTTTGGTCATATTCAGTAGGGTTACCATACGTCCTTTTTTATGAGGATTTGTCCTCTTTTTTTACTTTTTCGGAAGTGTCCTCGAAGGACGCCCAAATGTCCTCTTTTTCGAGAATTTGTCATCTTTTTTCGAAATTCTGGTTAAATACAGGTTAAAATTCGACTGAGATATAGGAAATCACTACACTGAGGTAGCGTTCCGGCGGTATATTTCTGTAGTCGAGTAGGAAAAATGACCTTTTTTTAGTCAAAACCAACCACAAAGTCGGGAAAAATTTATCATTTTTCCGGATTTCACTCAAGTATTGTAAGTCTGAAAATTCGGGAAAATTGTCGTCCTTTCACAATTACAAAATGGTCACCTAATCTTCAGAAGCAAGTCGCTGACATTGATAGTTTGACACCCAATGCCAAGAAGGCGAAAAAGTTCATTCTGTTATTATCAACCAAAATAGAGGTTCGAATACGAAGCCCCGAGAAGTTGAAAGAAATTGATATTGTACAATACACTAACCATCTAGCATCTACGCATCCGTGAGAATATAAAAACAACATTCGTTCGATTTAAGTCATACAAGAGGGTGAGCGCTACGCAATGTAAGCACAGACTGTTCAAAAATAACTTTTTTTTCTGTGACGTGTAAAGAGTTCCTAAGTCATTTAAGGTTAGGAACCGTACAGAATTGGATTTCATTCTCATGGGCAACACATTAATTTCTATTTTATCGGAAATATCAGACATTGAATCGACATTTTAATGGAATGGATTTTGGTTTTGAAATAAGTGAGATTCCGACCCCAAAATCCCGCCCGCTGGCTATACGCTACTGTGAAGGCTCTGAGCGACCATGGCTGCACACTGCACATTGCAAAAACATCAATCAACAGAACACCGGTATCCAGAGGTGGTCAGTAACGAAGTACTACTTTTTGAAAGTACTCAAGTAGTTTTCCTCTACTTCTCTGGTACTTATTCAAGTAGATCTGATTTTCTCTACTTCTATTTCGTAATATTTTGTGATCTACTTACTTACTTTCCGCTATATTCAGTTTGTCAAATAGAAGTAGTTTAATCCCCCAATACGAAAGATAGCCTGAGGAATGTCGGGGCTGTTTTCACGGAGTACCAACATTTATTATTCATAAAAGTCAAGTAAAGCCCAGAAAATTCGTTGTGCTTCGCGCACAGTAGTTATGGAATGACAAATACGTTTTCCGGAGGGTATCAGTGAATATAATTTAGGTACCGGATTGCTATTGGTATCGCCCATATAAACTATTTCATCATAGTAAATATGGCCCACAACGTTTGAAACTATCGTTTCGCAATCTAGCAATTATATACCTATCGTATCGTTATCTAGCAGCCCATGACGTGTCCTGCTAATCTGGAAAATCCGGCTTTTTGGAACGTTACACCAGTTTTAGCAGATCATCCTTGCAGATTTATGGACAAAAGACATGAAATCTATTTTACGCTTTTTAGAAGTAGTATTTGTATTTCACCTTCAATTCCGAGTATGATACTCGGAGTATCACACTTTGAGTTCTAATTACTTTCAGTTCTTTTGTCTGCAGAACATAGGCTACATGTTGAAGCATAAAAGTGTAGTAATGCATCTATTTTACGAAAGTAAAGCTACACTAAATATAAATTTTACGATCCACAATATTTATTATTAACGTATACTAATCGCGCAAAGTGTTGAAACCGTATCCGATACAACTTCTCCGTATTGCTCTTCGCCTGAACTTGGGGCCTTATAATCAGAGGTGGTCAGTAACGAAGTACTTCTACTTGTTCGAAGTACTCAAGTAGTTTTCCTCTACTTCTGGTACTTACTCAAGTAGATCCGATTGTCGCTACTTCTACTTCTACTTCGATATATTTAGTGATCTACTTACTTACTTTTCGCTATTTTCAGTTTGTCAAGTAGAAGTAGTTCAATCTTCCAATCAGGAAGATAGCCTGAGGAACTTTGGGGCTGTTTTCACGGAGTATCAACATTTAATTTTCATCAAAGTTTAGTAAATCCCAGAATTTTCGTCGCGCTTCGCGCGCAGTGCTGGATACGGAGTGTCCAGTATGATTTCACGAAAGTATCGGTGAATATAATTTAGGTAGGGTGTTGGCGTGGTTCCGTTCACACCACATTGTCGCCCTTCGTCGATATCAAATAATTCATCACAGTATATATGGCTCATCATAACGTTTGAAACTGATATTCCGCAATCTAGTATTTACTCGTCATATCGTAATCTAGCATGTCCATGACGTGTCCAAATCTGGAAAAGTGAACTCTGACTTTTTTTTAGTTTTAGAGCTGTTTTAGCATACCACCTTTGAAACTTTCTCGACTAAAAACATGAAATACATGTTCTACTTTTAGAAGTAGTATTTATATTTCACTTTCAATTCCCAGTATCATATATTTTGAGTTATAATTATTATCAGTTCTTTTGTCTGGATAACATACATGTTGAAGTATAAAAGCAAGTGTAGTAATGCCTTTAATTTCTGGAAATAAAGCTACACAATATGGCATTTTTACGGTCCACTATATTTTTTATTAACGTTTACTAATCGCGTAAAGTGTTTACACCGTATCCTATACAACTTGTCCGTATTACTCTTCGACTAAACTACGGGCCTTATAATATGGAGAATGGCGCCATACCATGCTCTTTTCTAAAACGTGCTGTTCGAGAAAACAGGATAAGTATCGCATTTCCATATCAATACTATCATTTTCACCCCATGATGTGGACAAATACTTATGCAATCGAAAATTGGATACCTGCTGCTATGCATCAATATGAATCAAGCTCGTCACCTATCGCATAGCTCAATTTGCACCTTTTTACAATCCATGTGAACGAATTAGGATCATTTTCATAACTACTTGCTTACTTGAGTACTTTTAAAGTCAGTCAATTCTACTTCTACAGCAAGTAGTTTTAGGTTGCTTATGGAATAAGTACTTCTACTCATACTTGAGTAGATTTTTTTCGTCGCTACTTCTACTTCTACTTGAGTAGATTTTTTTCGTCGCTACTTCTACTTCTACTTGAGTAGATTTCTTGACTACTTTGACCACCTCTGCTTATAATATGGGGTAGGGTGCCAGTGCCTTTCGAGATTCCGAATACCTCCGACAACTTTAGTCTCCGAGGCAATCTCCCTCCAACTACGAAAGGGCTCAATCCCAGATGTGATATAATATGGTTGGCCTTATAGTATTGTATGCTCTCCACTGGAGTGCATTGTATTGTAGTGCAGATGGCTGGTTTTTATGCACTTGGTAATCAATGTTCCCTCTAAGCTGCGCACGTGCGCAAATGCGCAGTGCTGACATGGTCTCTGCGCACAGAAAATCTAAGTTGCGCACAAAAAATCCGAAGTGATGACTTTTTCTTTTGGTCGTTATACGCACTGTTGTCCAAGGGTCTGCTCAGTGAGTTGGTGAGTGTGCGCAGACTCGTCAAAATTAGAGGAAACATTGTTGGTAATCATTTTGCATGTTACCAGTCATATTACAACTTTACATGGTATCAACTGCCTGTGTTTTGGTTTGTATTCAATAGTGTCTTCTGGTCAGAGCTATCCAAAGATATCGGGGGAAAATGTCACAACGCTCCGAAAAGCTCCGATAGAATATTTGTAGTAAACTCCGACTCCGCTCCAAGTGCCACGAAATCGGCAAATCTCCGCTCCGAATACACTCCGACTCCGTTCCAATACAGTCCATCCTCAAGATTACCGGACCACGACTGACCTATCGATCTCGCTTCCCATGACATGCCGCCCTATTTCTTGTCGCATTCTTTTTCTATACTATCTTCTTTACTTTCATTCAGTGTGAATGCCTCCTCTTTACATCGCCTAGGCCAAGGTGGGTGTCAGATTCCATAGACTACTCCTTGTCGCTTCGACATCTTCCTGTCTTTTCATTGTATCGCATTTTTTGTGGTGTATTGAACTGATAAAATTGCTAATAAACCAATGATGAATGATGATGATGCTCATCGCTGATATATATAATATGCATTGTAGAGCTTCTTGGAGGTACAGAACTTCAATATACAATTGAATAGTATATTGATATTGAAATGAACCCGAATATCATTGATCTGAACTGATGCGGGGGAGATAGCGTAGTGGTGACGATTAGCGCCTATCAAGCAGGCGGACTCAATTCGATTCCCGTCGGAGGTTCATTTGGGCTCCTCTTCCCCCGCTGTCGCCGTTCTTACGGCGACAAAAAAGCCCAGAAAAAAAAGACCCTAAGAAAGAAAGCACTCACAAAGAATGGAAAGAACTAGTAGAAAGGGCCGCGGCTTCAAAAAGATCAACATCGAAAAAGAACTGTGACATCGGGCACTCTAGGCCGAGGTGGATGTTTGAGTGAAGGATCGCTACTGATGCGTGTCGTTCGACATCCTCCTATCTGTTCGTTACATTGCATTGTGTCTTATCGCATTGTACATTGTATGTGTAGCTTGTTCAGGTGAAAATTATAACCCAATGTATTGTATTGTATTGTGTCCAGTGTCCACCAAAGTCACTCAACTAGTTACCATACACAAACACATTGGCTCCACTAGGTGCCACTATCAATTTTCGGCCTACCACTGCCATCTTGCGATAATTCCTATTTTAGAAGGCCTTTGTTGACAAACTAGATTCGATAGATTTTGCCAGTTCGGTTGATATAGCCGGCAGCGAGCGATGCGTTTTACTTCATCCCGGTGGTGATTGCAGGAGTCGACTCCGTTGAAATTCAAAATGAATGCAAGCTCTCACAGTGATCCAGGAGAAAATGATGATGAAGGCCATGAAATTGTTGGAAGTTATAACATACCCATCGAAATGGCCGTTCCAGTAGTTGGCGTTGGGGCCTTCATACTTGCACTTACCCTAGTCTTCTGCGTTTACCAATGTCTGATACGAAGAAATTTCCATCGCTACAAGTCTATGGGATACAAAGATTTCGAAGTCCAGAAGCGTGGCAAACCTAACGACCTAGATTCACTGAAATGCAAGACGTGCGTTATTTGTTTGGATTCATTCAAGACAGGCGATATACTCGCGCTTTGCCCTTGTGGACATATTTTTGATAAGAAGTGCTTGAACAAATGGCTGAAGTGGAGATTGGTGTGCCCTATGTGTATGGAACAAATCAGACCGACGCTGAGACATCACAGACGTAACAATAATGACCGATCTCAAAGCACATCTGTTGTCTAGATAGATATGTCATGACTGGCACGGACAATAGTCAATAGATAGACTTGATGCTTTTGCACGACCACCTAGACCTACAACGACAACGTGTGAGTTGTATTTGTCATGTTGAACTTGATTGATACAAAATTTTCTTTGTCAAGAAGAGATTACTTTACCTTTGATTTTTAATACAGTATTTTTAAATGCCGTTGCTTTGTACATAATCTGTATCTTCCTTCTTTGCTGCATCTCTTCGAATCCTGTATCTTATGTCACTGTGGTTATGATGAGTACTACAAACCCTGCATTACATTTATCAGATATATTTTGTAGTCGGGGTAGGATCACCATGGTTCAAGTAATCTTAGCCCCTTTCTCTTTAGATGTCTTTTAACGACAATCATCACCTCTTGTTGACAACTATCCAATGATCCTGTTGAAAATCAAATGAAGTTTGGTGTGATTTCTCTCTCGCTGCATTTTTAACTTGTAGTCTGTAGGCCTATTGGTTTTTTTGGGTCACCAATTTTTACAAATTCCCAGTTGCTTGGTTGGCGCTATAGATCATTTCACCACCAGTTTTTTATATGAGTGTTCAAAACCTGTTCCCTAGCAGTATGAAGCCTGTATGCACTACACATACACATCTGTATTACCACACAGGCACATACTTGACCTGAATGAATGGACTAGTGAGCATTTGCTCGAGATTACAAGGATCACCGACATTTCTGTTCCTAATTACTTGGCCATATAAGTAGCATGCTAGATGTGGAGACAAGCCCAATGGAATAAGTTGTCAGATTTGTGGTCTGCTATAATTTTCTTATCACTTCATGGTGTTGATCAACTTGTGGTCAGGCCTATTGTAGAACGAAGATCCCACAATTTTTTTTCTATTATGCCATACTTGTTGGAATTATTGATAATATTGCACCTCTTCTGACCCTGCACATTATACTAAATTGCACTTGGGTATGCTACCGATGCATTTTAATAAGACATTGAATTCATGAGTATGATATAGGAAAAAGGCTGGCCTAACAGTAAATATCCAACATTGACATTATCTCTAAACTGGTTTATAACTGTAAATGAAAAAGCAAGCTAGAACTGTGTTCTAAGAATGGTGTTCTGTTGTTTAATTGAATAATGTACCAGTATTCAATAGGAATATAGTGTATATTATAGCTCTGTAGCCAACCTCCAAGAAGCTCTACTGATATTTAATGCATGTGGTGAATTTGATTGTATATAAAATTGATGAACTCTGGTGAATATAATAGGGTATGCCATGCTCCTTCTCGTATTTGATGTTTGATACTGCAAAGGAAAATTAGTAGAGTACATGAATCTCATCTGTATCTCACCTTTCACGTCTTTTCTGTAGTACCTGTAGGGGTAGGCTTCATTGTCTACTTGAGCATGAGCAGCACTGCTGAAACATACCTTATCCTATCATAACCAAGTTGTGATTTTAAGATTTAAGGAAACCTGGCATAATATTCTTTCAACCTGTTATAAGACTAGACCGAGTATTGAAAGATTCATACCTATACTTTTTATGTTTGTCAATGTCTCGCTTTTAAGGTCAGACCAATTGCTGTGTTTTAGCTGGAATTCATCACACGTTATTTTGCTGTTTGTATTGATTTAGTGCGAGAATGTTGCTTTTCTGAGATACGTTATTGCTGGGTCATAATATTTCAATGGAGATCACCTGTGCCCTATCAAGAATTTCTTGGTTTTGTATTAATATGAAAGCCTCAAACTTTCCGGTTGTAGCACCGCTCTGGAGTAAAATTTTAGCCTATTTTTTGTCGGCTGAAGCTTTGAATTGGTTTTGAGAAATGGTGATCCTGTAGGCTACTAAAATGTTCTTGTCACGTTAGTAGCCAAAATTGAGGTTGTTCACGATATTATTGATACCGAATTTACATTGATGAACAGTCGTCAACTATGGAAAAAAATTTCCACATATAGGCTCTGTTGATAGGCCCCTACATGTTAATCATAACAGATTGCCAAATGTTTGCAGCAAATTCTAGGCTTGCCAATTAGTTAATGGCAGTACCACAACTTTTTAAATTTCCGGTGGTCCTATTTGATCATTTTGCGGTAATCTATAATCGTATGACGGGCCATGCTGGACACAGGGACACTGTTAATTTAGTGTCATAGGTCATGCAATTTGCAGTAGGCCTACTCATGACAGTATTATGGAATTCCCATGTTGAATAATTAATGGTGTGATCAGCATATGTGATGTAGCGTGTGGCCAGACTGTTCAATTTTTAAGCGTAGGCTTACCGCCTATCTATAATAAAAATAATGGTATATTTCATGTTCGGGAAAGGTAGCCTATTGTTGCAACCAATCAGTTGAACCATACTTGGTTTATCAATGTATTTTGTGCGCTGTCGCCGCCCATTGAAATACGCCTTTTCTTTTCCGAAAACGGCTGTCTATTCTCTTTGAGTCGCTTTGAATCATTTTCTCTGCTTTGTTTCTTCTGTCTACAGCCATCAAATATGAAATCTTTATATTTCGTCGCTGTGTTTGTGTTGACTGCCTCTGTGAACGGAGAGGGAATGTACCGCAGCCGTTCCTTGGGACCGCAGTCCCGTTTGAATTTTCCCCCACCCCTTGCTGGTGATTCCGCTCCTGGATCTGTATGGCCCCAGCCCCAGCAGAGGACAGCTTCCGAAACGGTGAGATGATTTTTAATTGATCGACCTCTTGCTAACGGCAAATTGTCTGTTTCGATACCACTGTGATATTGATTTATCATAGTTTAGTCTGCTCATTTGGTCGTCAAAAATATGCCCAAATCACCCAGAATTGTGTGTTCAGGCGAGCGTTATGAGCAAAAAATAACAGTGGGCCTGTGTCAGAGTTCAAATCGGGAGTTAATAATCAATCATACAGTATAGGCTACCTTTTAAAGAGTTTGAAGTAAAATTTTGAGCGCTATTTCGAAATTGTGCAAGAAAAGTCTTCCTTACGAATTCAGGCTGGTAAAAAGGCCTACAGATCATAAGATTGCGTGTATACCGCATCTCACCTTGTACTGGATCAGCTTTTTCTGTAACTCATACCTGGCGTTGATTGTAATTCCTGTGTCATCTTACAAATTGACTTCTGCCAATTATGGCTGTGTTATTGCTTATTGCTTGTAAAAAATTAATTATTGGTGGTCTATTTCCATGTTTCTCATGGGACTCGAGGCAGCCTTATTGCTGAAGCGTGCATCACATTCATAAGTATACTTCAAGCCTGGCCTTTCCAATAATGTATGATCATAGTTTCGGGAATCGTGTGACGTCCAACTACGCAGAGCCGCTTCCAGGATCCCATGTATTCTATGTGTGGCTGTGTGCCTGCCTGCTAACCTTCGGTTGGCAACCTGACACATTTTAGCCTAGTGCCATGTGTGCTAAAATGCTAATTATTGATAGGCTTCCTAATTTATTTGATCCGTCGCAGTTACTGTCAAGAGTGTGGTCACATGACATTTCCTGTTGTATTTGGGATGGTTTGTCTATCCACTCACACTTACCAACTGCAGTTGATTAGATTTACTTCAACAGGAAGTTATTTAGAGCATAACCTTGAAATTGGTCTTGCATCGATGCTGGTAGCAGATCAAATTTTTATAGTCTTACCCTCACTCCATTCTCCATGTATTGATGCCACGTATACCCGAGTCTGACATTTCTTTCCCCCTTCAATGGAAAAAATCTATTTTATAGGTTTTACACATGATATTGTAGGCTTAGTGCTAATTTTACTTCAGTAGGGCCTGTGCAACTTGATCAACCATGGATTATTTGCCAACGTGATATGATTATGACCGTGCCAAACCAATTTATGAATGCTCGTTTTCCAGTTGTACGCGGTTGAAGTTGGAAATTTCGCATTCAAATTCTCGTCTTCCAGCAAGCAATGTCCAATCATTTATGACGCTTTCCAGCGATATCAGAACATCATCCATCAGTTTAGGAAATACATGAAATTGCATTTGACCAGGTTAGTAGGTATCAACTTTGTTTATGTATCATCACTGTTAGGCAGTCATGCATTTGGTGCTGATTGTTTATTTTGTGATCAATTTCCCTAGACACATGGCTTATGGCTATCCTCGGGGCAATATGGGATGTGATACCTGTGATCATTTCATATCTTGCTACATTTCTTAATTACTCTTAGCGCAAGAGTTGATTCTCATTAGTGGAATCGTGAATTCTTCAATTTCCGAAAAATTCATCGCAAACGCTATATTAGAGTATGGTATGACGGTATGCCATCCGTGAAATATGTCTCAAGCTCTTGAGCATGCTTCATGTTTGATTCCCCATGACTGTCTCCCAAGAGCCCCGCCGCTGGCAGACATACCCAGTGGCAAGCCTGGTTAAATGCGGGTTGCAGTAGGGCTAAAACTTGAGCCACACCATTTACAACTGAATACTGGTCCATTGTGACAGCCCCGCACTTGGTAGATGCCATAAGACATGCTCTCCCATGCAGCCCTGATATTACTTTGTGACCAAATCGAGTATTTTGCCTATCACATTCCAATGTCATTTAGCAAACTTACACTGAAAATCCTCTGGTTACACAATTACTCCATTGGCTTGAAATTTTTTTTTAAACATAGACTGTTTAGTCTTTATAAATGACTTCGTATATTTAAGTTATTTTGTGATAATCATTACAGCATGCCGACGATTTCATCCGTGGAAGTAACAGTGATGGGTGACTGTGAAGAGTATCCAAGTCTCGAAATGAATGAAGCATGTAAGAATGAAATGAACTTTGCTATTGATCGTTTTCCTCCGTGTCACAAGATGGATTGTTACTTGGACGATTACCAATTGTATAATTATAAGATAATGCGTTAAATTGTGAGCCTAAAATCACCGTGTTTGCAGCATTTGCATGGTGACCTTTTAAGAGTTCTCTAATTCAAAGTCTGTACGTTTGAATGCAAGAATGTATTTTAAGGGATTTATGCAAATGATTTGTTTTCTAATGATAAGTTTTTGACTATGGATAGATACCTTGGACTTGGGAGACCATTCCACCTTGGAGTCGGAAACAGTTTGGGGAATTCTCAGAGGTAAGATGATCTTGACATGAAATGTTATCGCTAATCCTAATACTTTCTTCAATAGGTTTGGAGACTCTCTCTCAACTTATGTATCAGGACAGCAACGGTCTGGTAAGATATTAGAGTTTGATGGTTATTAACTCCCAAGAATATAAAACAGATGGATTCACGAGTATGGTTCACGTCCACCGTCAAGTGTAGATCCTAACTGTAGAGCCATGATGTGCATAAGCAAAAATTTAATCGTGCATTGTTTAATGGGCTTTGACACAACTTCCGTGATTCTTTCTACTACTGCCATACACCTTCTATATACCGGATATCCTGGCCGGACCAACCCAGTTCCTTATAAATTATATAGCTATGTTCAAAATAACATTAGAACGCTTTGCTTGCTCGCAGAGCAGCTGTGTAATGTCTGATATCGCCGTCACTACGGTTAAATGTTAACTAAAATCATTATGCTCTTATGCATGTAGGGTTGATATCACAATAGAAACTGTGTATATCTATAAGAGGCCACGTGATATTTAACTGCAGCATAATTGTGTTTTTATTGGATTTACACCCCATTCGTGCAATCATTTATTGATGTACACAAGAGGGAATGTGTAGTCTTCTGTTTGTGTTCTATCAGCATAATTGGTGATCGGTGTCCCGCTTGAATTCACCTCAAATCACATGATGGCTTCGTTGACAAACAGTATATTTATTGCCTCCCGCACCTTTATAGCTATATATTCAGGCCGTGTTATTTTTGGCATTTCAGGAGCAAGATGCCAAAACTGCCAAAAATAAAAATTTGAAAATGCCAAAAATAAGCAATTTTTGGCATATGCCAAAAATAACACGGCCTGCCAAATAGTGTATTTCGTTCGTGGTATTGTGTTAACAGGACCGCGTTACAAGCGAGAAAAGCGTTTTTGAAAGGCAGGTAGCCCACCCATTAGGGGTGAAAGCATGGTGTCCTAAATGGTGTGGGCACAGCGAGGTTGAACGGCTGACTGTATTTGGTTTACGGCATACTTTCCATTTGTCCAAAGGCAATTAATTTTACGACCACTTGTCGAGCGCTAAATTTGATAAAACGGGTATCAATGAGAAGCTGCCGCAGTACTGATTATTAAAATATAAATTATATTCTGCCCATGGAACTGGAACCCCCAAATTCAACCACGATTTTTGCATTGTGATCGAGTTGAACATTGTGACGCAACAAACTGTCTGGCTATTTCTGAGCTGCGTAGTCTCGTTTTGCCAGACAGTCTTGTTGCATCAATGTTCCTAAACAAGCTAACCGTCCCAGGACTCTTCCATGCGAGTTGGTAATATTGAAGCCACCTGAAGTGACGAAAGTCCTCCGAAAATATATCGGTAGACTGAAGGAGAAATGATAGTCGGGCTACTAAATAGATTGTGTTGAGAGACAACACTGGAAACTCCTGGAAAAGGATCGGGAAGAAAATTCTTTCCGCGATGAGATCGATGGCACTGGCGAAGTGATCTGTTTTAATGATGCATGGAAGCCGGTTCGGCCCTCCAAAGATCTTGAAGCTCGGAACACCTTTCGTGGATGACTGGCAACATTCTTTCCCTCAACGGCTACTGTTGAAGCCGATATTTCCCTGATTCGCTGGGCGAGAAATGAATTTAGGAGAAACTTAGCTGACCTGAGTTTGGAAGCACTGTTACAGTGCAAACGATTTAAGTATATTCACAGCTGTAACAATCAGCTATTGAGCGTGTTTGTTTAGGCTTTTCTTTTTTTTTGCTTATCGGCACTGATTCCGATGGATACTGCACATTTTGTGGTTTCGTTTGACATTATTAACCTATGAAATCGTTAAGTTTTTTCTTCTTCATATTGTTTGTTGGCACTGATTATACGTGGATGCTGCACATTTTGTGGTGTCTTTTGAGAAACTAGCCCAAATAAAGCGTTGTTGTGACTAATTCGAGGCTGAAACTACCTATTTAGAGGACGATGCCAAAACTGCCAAAAATAAAAATCGAAAAATGCCAAAATTAAGTTATTTTTGGCAGTTTTGGCATATGCCAAAAATAACACGGCCTGTATATATTGCTGTAGTCAGCATTCATCAAGAATAATGATCCTATATGATTTAAATTGTCGCAGATGTCCCCTGTAGAAGTGAATACCAGAACATTAGTTCCATCAGCTGCTTTGGCATTAAATATATCATTCAGCAAAGCGTACAGATAGTAATTTACCATGAAAACATTGATGTCATGCCGTACTGATTCATCAAATTCCTACACTCTCGGTAAACACATATTCATGCATTAGAAATAATCCATGCACTAAAGTAAAAAAACAGTTTGATATCGTCAGCAACTTGAAAAAATAGCAATAATGCTGTCAAATAGCAATATGATTATAGACAGATTAACAAGCGGGCAAGTGGCTAGTGTACATCTTCTGCTCGAGGTGTCTGATTAGTTGAAAACTCCTTCAGACAAATGACCCCGTTTTATGAAACTAAGCTCCTGATAGGTGGAATCCATTCCATTGCTGTCACCTCCAAACTGAAAGAAATTCTTGTGCCACAGAATGAAGTTTCCAAAAACTCAAAGATTTTACTTGTAAATTGACTTGAAATAGGTATTTGTGACACTGTGTTATAAATGCCTGTAGATATTACATAAAAAATAAAAATATTCATATCTGTAATGTAATCATATATGAGAAATCACTATGTTGTGATGATTGACATATCAAAATCTGAACCTATTGAATTACATCGAAGTAGCAATCGCACAAGCATTGACCTGTGTGTTACATCAGAGCATGTTTACGCTATGCGTTTGCGTCATTTTTCATGTTTTGCATCGTTAATCGTTCCAGGAAGTAATTTTAGCATGTTGCCAGCGTTTCAAAAGTCTGGCAATAATGTCACATGTTTTTCGTTCAGGTTGTTGTCAACAAAACGTCTATCGTGGATTATCCTCGTTTTGCCTACCGTGGCATTCTCCTGGACACGTCCAGGCATTTTGTGAACGTCAAAACGCTGAAGAAGAATTTGGTATGAAAATCGATAAGCGGGAAATAACAGGCACGTTGAAATGCAACGAAATCATTTCCCTTCAGGACGCGATGGCGTACAATAAGTTCAATACGTTTCACTGGCATATTGTTGACTGGCAGTCGTTTCCCTATGTCAGCTTGAAGTTTCCTCAGCTCAGTTTAAAAGTGAGTTCATGCTATTTACTATCGCTGTCAATCCTAGTTCGTCTCAAATTGATTACCCATGCAATTATGCTCTTCATCATGAGTTATCTCTTCCACTTCCACTCCCAGCATCAGTATGGTGGTGTTAGCTTTACCTAGCAGCAATTACTGTGTGCATGCATTATCGCGAATCATGATAGAATTTTGTTATTACTTGCCGGTAATGGCTGGGTACAATGATTCGAACCTCCTGTATTCGATGAATTAGAACCTCCTTGCCAATGAGAGTTAATTTATAGTTTCGGCACTATTTTACACTTTGAAAGGCTGTACACCTCGGTTGGTCATATCGCAGCTCAAGAACATGTACATGTAGTACAAAGCTATAGACGTTAGTGGAAACGACATATCTGTAAAGTCGTGGTCGGTCCACAGTATTCTCACAAAGTGCAATGAAATAGGTATAGTCGAAAAAATATCAAAAAATCTTTAATGTGATATAGAGTTAGTATTATATTCTCCATGTGGTTGCATAAAAGGTACATATTTGAATTTTCCGCATTATTCATACTGTTGTGATGTCATAGGGAGTGATACTCGACTAGAAGCCTAATTAATAATTACTTGATCCATAATCACGCAACTCTGCCCTGCTATAGGCTACTAGTTGTGTGAAATCTTTTGATGCTACCATGTATTGTTACGGCAGGGATCTTTCAATCCGGGTAGCAACACCCACATCTACACGCCCAGCGACGTGCAAGAAATCATAGAGTATGGGCGGTTGCGGGGCATACGGATTGTGCCAGAGTTTGATTCCCCGGGACACAGTCAATCGTGGGGGCTTGGTCAACCGGGCCTGCTTACTCCATGCTATTCAGGTATTTTTTTGTGGGCATATCCGTGTGTAATGAGTGAGCTTATTAGTAGAGCTAGGCACAACGGTTTGAATACTCGTATCTGAATATAGTATTAATTCTAATGATCGGAGTGTGGTAGTAAGATATGATATTTTCGGGTAATGAAATTATACGCTCCTTGCCACAAATAGTTAATTTATCGATGAACATTATAGTTTTGATAATATTTTCAGTTGTGGAATCCTTGAAACCTTGGTTTGACGTATCGCAGCATAAGGAATATTTGGTACGAAGTTATACACGGTAGTGAAAATGACATGTTTGTGAAGTTGTCATCGAACCCACAGCACTGTCACTAAGTCCAATGAAATAGGCATTGTCGACACGATTGCAAATTATCTTTATTGTGATGCAGAACTTGCATTATGTTCTTTGTTGTAGCATAAAAGATACATATTGCTATTATTAATAATTGGTATTGTTCCTTGGCCTAGTTCTTAAAGTTTTACTCATAGTAACACAATATTTTCTCTGTGACATAATTCAAGTGTATACACAGATTTTAAATGACATACAAACCCGAAAGCATTTTATAACTGTTGTGTTGGTTTTGGGTTGTTTTCTGACCCAAAAATTTCCCATTGCTGTTCAACTTGGACTGCCATATCAAGCCTTTCATGTGCCAGTCATCATTATGTTGCAGCATCAAAATTATTTCCTATTCGAGCTTTTCGTTTTTACTGAAATTCGCTGCTGGAAATAGCATGTATTTGGCAATATGAATACATGAATATCAAGGCAAACGAAACTAAACTCTTCACCAAATATCAGTGCGGGCCTACCTTGAAACTACTCCCGTTGATGTGTCCCATGTCCCAACGGTGGAGAAACAATCGATATATTTTGTTGACACCGCGGGGTGTTTTTGATAGGTGACAAGCCTGACGGAACGTTCGGTCCTGTGAATCCCATCATCGAGTCCAATTTCGATTTCATCAAAGACCTTTTCACGGAGGTGCACGCCACATTCCCGGATCACTACCTTCACCTCGGTGGTGACGAAGTCAGCTTCAACTGCTGGTGGGTGTGTTAATACACATGTTTTGACCATGGAAGCTTTTCAGTATAAGATATGTTGTGAGAGTTTGATATTCTTTTAAATCCGCGGCCAAGTTTTTAATGTACGGCTCACATGCTTTCTATGTTTGGTTGTAAGAATTTCAATAACCATCAATTTTGATCAAATCGACCCCTGCCATTAATTTATCAATGTTTGGCCGAGTTTATCTGGTAGTGAAATGATCCACCTTTTATTGACACTGCTTGTGGTACTGTTGCCTCATGGAAAAGAACTGGACATCCAGCGGCAAACCTTTTCCATTATTAACCATTTAAATGTTTTACTGCTCAGTGTCCAAAGTTACCCTTAAGTTCAAAGTTACCCCGGATTACAGTATTGGAGTTTAACTCAATGTAAGACACTGAAATGCTGTATGAAGGCAACAGTCACTGCTAACCACATATTTTATATTGTGGATAAATGCAGTCACCACATCCAAAACGTAAGTGGAAATGCAAGCCAGTAATAAAAACTATTCAAATTGATGGTAACTTCATGGTCATTTCACGGTGTGACTGGGAGGTCAGAATGAGTTGTGAAATAGAATATTTAATGACTGTATTCTCAAACTCTTGATTCAGTCTAACTGGTAGATACTCTCCGGGTCCATGCTCCAGACCAGAGTTGGATCAATTGTAATTTGTAATTGAGCTGAATGTAATGAATTACATTTTTCAATGTAATTGTAATGTAATTGTAATTCAAGCATTTTTATTTTGTGTAATTGTAATTTGACAAAAATTTTGCTCAATTACAATTTCAATTACATTAAATTGCTATTGAGACCTGACAAGCACAACATAAAATAATTGACTTATAATGCATTCTCTTTAAATGTCGACAAGGAATTTGGTGGATCCATTCGCGGAAGCCCTTGACTGCGCCCTTGCGGGCGAAGTTTTTTTTTACCGCTATGCTGGCCTCGGCTGCCATTGTATACAATTATTAGATTACTAACCAACGGATGGATTCGTAACACGTGACTCACGATTGAATACGCCGAGAAGCGAACTGCTGAGCCGGCTAAAAGCAGCAGAATTGATAGTCCCATAGCTGGCGATCCAAGCGTCGAAATTTGATATGTATGGTCCTAATCGAAAGATAGTGTCGCACTGATTCCGCAATAAAAGTATATTTCCAGGCAATGGTACCATCCCAAAATAGTCGTGAAAGTCTGGGAATCGGCATTGTTCTGAACAATCGCTGGTCATTGTTGTGGTCATGCTGCTGCGGCGCTCTCACTTTTCAGAACAGTCGGCCTTAAACGGCTATTTTGGAGCAGTTAAATTGCCCTGACGAGATTTTAATTTGTATTTTCGGAATTAGTGCATCAATAGCTTACGATAAAGACCAGATGCATCAAATTTGGACCCTTGGATCGCCAGCTCTAGGACTAAAAAGTTTGCTGCTTTAAGCCGGCTCTGCAGTACGTTCGTCGGTGCATTCATCCGTGACTCACATCTTGCGCATCTATCCGTGGGTTGGCAATCTACAATACGATTTCAGATCACGATGCTGCATCGTTACTTCGTCTGGCTAACTAACCAGACCACTGGATAATATATAACGTCTTATCTGACAAAGCACGGTTTTGTTTTAACTCCTCATCCTAATTCCTACGTCCCTCGATAAAAATAATAGTATTTCTTTAATTATATAGCCTACTATATACGCAAATCCAACACGTGCATATATTATAATACTTTTTTCAACGACAACTAGGATATTGGAATACTTCGAAAATGTCTTTTCTTTTTAATAAATAACGGGTATTTGCGTATCATGAATGAAACATGAATATGGTACTTGAATTGTTGTTAATTACGACGCTACGGTTGTCAAGGAGCACGGTTGAATTTATGATTATTCAATTACATGTTCAACAGCAGCAATTGTAATTGTAATTGTAATGTAATTGAAGCATGCAAGGAGTAATTGTAATTGTAATTTGATATTTTTAGCATGGAGTAATTGTAATTGTAATTGTAATTTGATATTTTTAGCATGGAGTAATTGTAATTGTAATGTAATTGAAACATGCATGAAAGTAATTGTAATTGTAATTGAACTGAAATAATGTAATTGATCCAACTCCAGACTACTAAACACTAGAAATATCAGAATGTTATGTCTTGTATATAGATGTTCGTTATTGAGGTAGGCTACAATGTTGAGAATGCGTTATCATGACCAATGCGATGCCATATCTTTTTGATCACATACCAATGTCTACAGGTGGATATGCCTGTGTATTACAACATCGCATCATTTCTAAATGCTTTGCTACATTATTGATTCCTTGATTTATTACAATACAGGAAATCCAACCCTGACATAACTGCATGGATGAAACAGAAGAACGTGACGACCTATGCCCAGCTCGAACAGTATTACATTCAAAAAGTAATCTCTATTTGCGAGGACATCGGCTATAACTACATAGTATGGCAAGAGGTCATTGATAATGGTGTAAAGGTAAGTGCGACAAAAGCTAGCCAGCAATTCCATAACCAAACTTTAATGTGAATATTGTCATGAACAGCGCACATCTTAAGAATGTACGTCTGTAATCTTTAGTATGCAAACAACAAGTATTAGATAAACAGTGCAAAGATCCTGGTGATTTGACAGCCTCGCTGAACTTCCGTTGAGATGAAATGCAAGTCACAGCGACCAACCAACCAGGGTCATAGATCACGGTATTATAATGTAAATAATTCTAAATGTTGTTCATGACAATTGTTTAAGGAGACTGAAGTTCTATGTTGATAAAATAGATGTCTTTGTGTCCAAAAATATTTTACCAACTAGCATCATTCACTGTACTCATTGCGATTTTCAGTTACTCGTTATACATCAAACACTGCTGAGTTTAATCTCTGTGTCACCTGGATGGTTGTCGATGTTGATAACTTGATTTACATTTTGCTGCGATTCAACCCTTCGATGCAGATAAAATTATTCCCGTTTGCACCATAACCTTCTGAAGGTCCCGATGTCAATTGCTAATTCACCGTATATCGGTAACATAGAACTATACTGATGTAAGCGTGTAACTCGGGTTGGGAATTTAGAAAAGAGACACTGGTGTTCGTGTGCTTCTTTCCTTTGACTGTTGGAGAAATATTCCATCATTGTTGTTGGATGAAAACGATGTAGTGTTAGCGTTATGTCGCCTCAATGCTTAGTGTTGTTCTAAGCTGATGACATTTTGTGGTTTCATAGGTTAGTGACAAAACCGTTGTCGAAGTATGGAAGGGAAACTGGCAAAAAACTTTATCGTCCGTTACTAAGCTTGGATTGCGTGCCTTTGTTACATCACCATGGTACTTGAATAGAATCACCCTAGGCGCTGATTGGAAGAAGTTCTACAACGTTGAACCAGCACTGTTTAATGGTTAGAACTCAATTTGACGCGGGGATTGTTGCTTTTGTATGAAACGGTGCAGGCTTAGTGCTTCGCATGGTTACTTTTCCTCCACGTAACATGGAAAACCGTGTCTCACAGTCATTTCAAGCTTTCATCTTGCATCTTGTCAGAAACAGATTTTCTTCCAAAGTCTGATCAGCAAACTGGCCTCCAAGTATGTTATAGTCTACACCTGAAAATGATACAGGTAGTATTATTCAAGAATGTAGGCTATTGCTAATCGAGGCTAGTGGTACAGGATTTAAAAAGCAATACTTCTACATTATGACTTTGCAATTAAGAGTAAATCCATCAGAAATAACTTTGATCACCTCGTCTGTCAAATTTTGCCACTTTTGGATATCATAAAAATTTGGCATTGGTCACGAGAACCTTGCGTGGATCAAAAAGTTATTCTAAATCAGTGGTTCTCAACCTTTTTTTTAGACACGCCCCCTTTATGATCGTGAAAAATTTCACGCCGCCCTTATCGTCATATCTCAAAATCCAACCGGGATGCTAGCAACCCCAACAGATTGTTTGAGGGCATGGAAGGTTAAGGTTGATGAGAGAATTAAAAAGTATGAAATTGGTCTATATATAGAGAGACACCGCTTCTTCGCGCCCCCTTTAGATGCTTTCACGCCCCCCAGGTTGAGAACCACTGTTCTAAATGGTTAAAATAGAATATCTTTATGTTACTTGGATATGAATTTTGGGATTCTTCAAGCGTATTTAGTGTTGTTAATACCTGGCTTGACCCGCTGCCCGGTATCGTTAAATCAAGCGGTATACTAAACTTGTTATCCTAACGCAACAATTTTAGGTTAACAAGGATACTGTCGTAGAGGTGTGGATCAACAATAAAAACTTGGCTTATGAAATCGGCAATGTCACTGCTAAAGGCTTAAGAACCATCATATCCGCGCCATGGTACCTTGATTACATCTCGGTGGGCCCGGACTGGAAGAATTATTACATGTACGAGCCGACCAATTTCAATGGTGAGGGGTCCCTGGTAGAATGTAGCTTTTCGTTTTTCGATTGTGCATGGTAGTCCTTAGGGCCTGGCAATATCGTGTTGCTCGGTTATTTGATTAGCTTTTTCGGCCTACTCAGAGGACTAGTATTCAAGTACTACCCTTATCGATTACATGCATGGAAATATGGCCTACTGCACCATCTCCTAGCAAACTTTGTCTTGAGAACTGGGAAATGTGGTATCATACCTTTTATGGAACGTTTGTGTACTTGTGAAAGATGTTTGCTGTGTCAAAAGGTGCATGCAGTAAAGCATTGTTGCAAAGTAATGAATTTGTCACTACTTGGATATATATATTTAAGAAAGGGGATCCTGGGCTTGCTGTACCTAATTGCATCCTATCAAATCAATTTACAAACACTGTTCGTCACATAGTCCTAGCTCTCTTCCTCCATAATTTTGTAGTCAAATCGTTGCTCCAATTTATCATGTGTGCGTTTGTCATCGAAACCTTCAGTTGGTTGCATGGGATTGATAGAATTTTTTGCGCTTTGCAAGTCGCCTGCCAGTGCTACAGCAGTAAGGGATATAAAAGTCTCTAATCCCGAAAAATATGTCAAAACTGATAGGAAATCGTAATCTTCTCAGTTCTAATGGCTGCGAGAGTCGTCAAGACAAAAGCAATTTTCTTTGTACACTGGTACAGATAAACTGGATCACAATTCAGCGCAAAAGACATTTATAAACAGTTCTGATATAAGCTAAACTATTAATTGATATACACACAAAGTTTGCAAATTTCGAAATAGCTTCCGTCTGAAGTTTAATTGCAAATTCCAATTGCGACATAGCACTAAAAGAATTGAAGCGTTATTCAACAAGTGACTTGCCAGTTATCCATTCTCAATTTGCTAGCGCGCGAGTATTGTGCTTTAGGTCGCAGATAGCACAGTCGTTGAGGTGTGGATCAACCGTGGTAATTTGAAAGAAGAGCTTGCAAACGTCACTAAAATGGGACTGCGCACCATCTTATCCGCCCCTTGGTATCTTGACGACATTTCGTACGGCCAAGATTGGATGAAATATTATTTATACGAACCCCAAAATTTTAATGGTAAGGGCACATTCCTATGGCAATGTCGTGTATTCTGTTAATCATCGCTGTATGTTGTAGCGCATTGTTGGACAATGCTAATGAACCAGTGTGACTAATTAAAATCGGATCATGACAGGGAATGATTTGTGATAACACTCACCAATAGGCATGGAAGTCTTTCAACCCCATGTTTAACTATGTACCATAGGACTCGTGCAATGTTGTGCCAGCACTGCTGTTTTTATAGATCTAGCCGAATGTTTACAAAGCGAACGCTTGCAAACTGTGATAACCTTGTGATCAAATTTCAGGCCTCAGAAACGCCTGGCTCACGCCTCTGTGCCTTGTGCAAACAGTTTGCGTTGTAGCTCCCTTGAAAATGTGTGTAGTTGTACATCAAACTTGCTAGATACTATTGAAAATGCACAGTTTCCCTGTACCTTGCAGATGAGTTGATAAGGTGCAGGTGTTTACCCAATAGCGAAATATTCAGTATTCAATATTTCAAATAAATGGCTTGGGGAGTATTATCGGATGATTGGGGTGGCACTTCTGATGCTTTGCTATTCACTGTTAAACATTATCTCGAACCAAGCATTCTAAAAGACTTGATAAATTTGGAGATGGCCAATCCAAATCACTGATTCAAAACATCTTCAAAAATCATCCGAGTCGAACGTAGTGTTTTGATTATTGTATTGAATGATTCGAAGCAAATCAACAGGAATAATCACAGTACGCGTATTTTCACACCAATTGGATAGATGAGATTACCACTTTCTGATTAACACCCATGTTAAATGACTTACTTGAGACTCTCACTTGCTCAAAGATTGTTTGAAACTCGAGTTTTAGCTCAAGGCTCAAGCAATTATATACGGTACAATGTAATTATGTGTGCACTGCCGGCGCTCATTCAATACACAATACACTATTGTTTTATTTCGATTATTAAAGGCTTATTGTGAAATTTGTGGTTCAATTCGTGCAAAAAATATTGGTATTCGATTTGGCTATTTTCGTTGTTCAATGATTCAAACATTCCTCGGTTAATTGCATGCGCAGTGCGCACGTATCTTTATGTATGATCTGGACATGGTTCATGATGAAAGCATGAAATGACTCGCACGTTACTAAGTTCTTTCGACTGTGTGCATGTGCATGACGTTTTTTTGTAGAGATATGCATGACTATCGGAAATAGATAATTGTGCATGCTTCGGCCTGGTTAAAGTTTCCAGTCTAAAACAATCTCTTACTCACTCAGGAACGGACGCGCAAAAGAAACTGCTGATCGGCGGTGAAGCTTGTCTTTGGGGAGAATATGTCGATGCCACCAACCTAACACCCAGACTCTGGTCAGTGTGAAATCTACAGAGTCATCCGACTAATTGCCGCTGACCGGTGTAGATTGAGTATTCAACATGTCAGAGAGGGCTTTCGGGGTGAAATTCACAATTCTCCCGATGTCTGTGGCAAGGCGGGACTTTTTTAGGAAATATGAAACCGCTGAACTAAAGTTGATAGCTGTGTTCCATAAGCATAAACCTGCTCTAAGCTTCCCTTGATGATGTGGGTGACCCTGAAACCTTGTTCTTTTCACTGAAATGGGTTGTTTTACTGATAAATTGATATCCTTTGACGCAATATCATCGTCCACTGTGCTTCAAATTGACTGACGGTAGGCCATTAAACTCGGCGACATATTGCAAAATAAAATGGTTTACTTTTTAAAATTGTCAAAGCGTCTTTCATTTGAAATGTGTAGCCGTTTTAAAAAAATGCCTAGAAAAATGCCGAGTAGCTAAAGGTGCTAATAACCAATTTCAAAACTCGTTGTTCTGCTTGCGAGACGGGACATTCAGCATACCAGTAATTAGAATTCCATCTCTAGATTAGTAGAAATAGGTACCCTGAAATTTTAACTACTGGCAAATATAAAGAGGCCTGTTTGAGTACTAGGTAAAATCAGAAATACTGCATTATTGGGAATGTTGTGTTCAAATTTCACAATGGGTTAAGAACCGATTATGTAGGAGTGACCTCTATACCACAGTGCAATGGTACCAGCATAGTGTTCTACAATGGTGTAGACACGAGCAAACGTCATGGCTCACTT
Source organism: Botryllus schlosseri (assembly GCF_051294905.1). Lineage (NCBI taxonomy): Eukaryota > Metazoa > Chordata > Ascidiacea > Stolidobranchia > Styelidae > Botryllus > Botryllus schlosseri. Next base: position 8,725,798 of record NC_137244.1, on the reverse strand, counting down.
AGATTGGGTTACGTCATCATTTGACAAAAGGCAATTTGCGGCACTATTCAGACTGGCTGTCCGAACGCGAAAATTGATAAAATTGGTGTCAATCAAAAGTTACCGTGGTAGTGATTGTGAAAATATAAATTTTATTCTGCTCGTGGTCCTGAAACCACTCAAAATCAGCCTTGAATTTTGCTTGTAACGGGCTTTGGTGTAGTGACGCGCCGCTCAGTTAGAGAACCACGGCTTTAGGGTGTCATCCGTCTGAGTTTGTATGGCAGGATGAGAGTTGGATAAGAGAATTTTCAGATTTTCCAAATTAGAGCTACACATTTTCTTCCAAATTTGACTGGAATTAAAGTTATAGGAACACAGTTTTTCCAGATTAGATTAGAATTAGCATCACTGAACTTGCGAAAATTTGAAAATGTAATCAAGGTCAGTTCATATCAAATCAGATTACATTGTCATAAGCATGAGGATGACAATTAGTTATACACAGAGATTGACTCGTTGTGCACTAAACAGCTCTCCTGTAGCATTTTCAGGAAAACAAGAAATTAGAATACAATTAAAATTAGAGCGTAAATCCATTTCACATATTAGATTAGAATTAGAATTTGATTGCCAGCATTTCGCTTTCATTAGTGTAATACAGGGGTGGGCAAACTACGGCCCGCGGCCCGCAACACCGTTCTGTGCGGCCCGCGAGTGTAACAAAACTTTTTTTTAATACTGATAAAATGAGTACCAAAAATCGAATTATTGCAGTGACTTGACTTTTTTTAGTATATTTCACTATGATAATTCTAAAACTGGGGTGCGCTCCCTCCCCCCTCGGGGGCGTGAAAGCATCGGAAGGGGGCGCGAAGCTGAGCTCCACTTGAAAAAATTTCGCGATTCTCATTCACTTCATCATCGTTGCTCTGTATTAAGTCTCAATTTCATATTTAAAAATCTCTCGTCCACAGTCGTGACCTTCCCTTCCATCAAACTATCAGTTAGGTTTGCTAGCACCCTGGTTGCGTTTTGTGATATGACGATAAGGGGAGCGCGAAATCTTTCCCCATCATAAGGGGGGGGGGCGTGTCTTAAAAAGTTTGAGAACCGCCGTTCCAAGGTAAATACTTCCTTACTATATGTTTAACAGCCAGATCTCAAAGCCCACGCAGTTTGAAAGTTGCAACTACTAAACATAACAGAAATCCTAAACGAGATTGACATAATTCGGATCACAAGTGGGATTTCATTGGCTACTCCAGTTTCAATTATTTCAGTGATGTGCTTATACAAACGATTCGCGCGTGTCTTAGGTAGATTCGTTCTCTGCATGCGATGGGGTATTTATATTTTATCTACACGTTGTAGAAGCGTGTTTGAAGCTAACATGGTTATGATGCTGTCAGCATTGTGTGTCCTGGAACTGAACCAAAAGTGGAATTAGTAAATCTATGAACGTATCGCTGCTCACAGATTTAAAGTTCAATCCTGTTCTAAGAATCGGGAAAACCGACTTTCATTTCTAGCCTATAGTTTTGACAAATTGATTATTGAGGTCGACCAGCCTATGAAATCTCGCCACTATGTTTCTGACGTGAGTACGATATCATCAAAGCAATGTTTGTTTTGTTTTAAATAGGCATCTCCATGTCCTCACTATATAATCAAATACCAATATTGCGTTTTGGTCTATAATCTCAATTTTATATAGTGCGGCCCGCGCATGGATTTGGATGTTGAATGCGGCCCGCGAGCTCAAAAGTTTGCCCAACCCTGGTGTAATATGACAACTAGAATTATCTAGTCCGAATCTGAAATCCCATCGTATTTCAGGCCCAGGGCAAGTGCGATTGCCGAACGTCTGTGGAGCGCTCAGGATGTTAACAGCACGGCCGCAGCTGAGCCTCGATTGAATCAGCATCGCTGCAGAATGATCTCGTGAGTCACTTTTAGCCTGGTACCGCTCCTAGCCTGCTCCAGAAGCGACAGCATTTCTTGTCCTTCATGTGAAAGTCGATGTATTTTTATGCTCTGGCGCTCCAACTGACAAGATAGCGTAATGGTGGAGTGTCCAGATTCTTGATCGGTATGCTGCGAGTTTAATCCACGGCCTGGTCAGACCAAAGACCTGATTAGTAACACTTCTATCCATGCCTTTCCTTCTTGGCGCTCAACATTACCGAGACAGCATGGACGGGTGGTGTAATACTTAGAAAGCCGTACAAGGCTATACCTGCACATTCCTTGTCCAGCGGCATATGCACATCATGCACTCACGGTATCCATGTGCACAGATCGTATGTGTGTAGGCTATATCATGAGTCAGTGTATATGCCGCAAAAGTATCCAGGACAAAAATATACTTCTCTCTGATTCTCTTCGAAGCTTCTCTCTGATTTTCCAGGCGTTTAGAAATTCTTACTGCCTGATATACGTAGATAAAAAGAGGAATACTTGAAGGTATTGCTTTGAGTCTGTACTCTCTAAGCAGATACGGTCAATTTTGTCGTGTTGCTGCTCAATTACAAGTATATGTAGTGATTTCCTAACCAAATGGGGGTAGATAATACAAGTTCGGAAAAGTACTTCGGTATGTAGTTTCAAAAAGAAGGATTGGTAGCGACGTGACGTACTTTTAGTAGTCTACCGTAAATGCCTTCTTTCAAAATTGTAAAATCCGTCTTGGCAACTAACTCAAATCACACTGCAAACAGGTGCCATTTTCGAGAATGTATTCGGTCAACATGATACAGGGGCTATTTCCTCCGGTCTCACAAAAGTGATGCAAACTTGTCCCAGACTACTTTGCAGGGTTGTAGCCGAGTCATAGCATTGACTCGAGTCATATTCAATTCACCACCGAGTCCAAGACATAGTATTGTGACTTGAGTCCCGAGTCCAAGTCGTTGTGTTCACTGTTCAGTTTTGAGTTCAAGTCACATTCTACCCACTTTTTTAACTATGCTCGGGTGATAGAGAATGCCTCACATCCATAATATAGTAATTGTTCGCACCCTTAACAGTTTCTGGCTCTATTTTTCAAGTACCAGTACTGATGAACGAATTTACAATAATGTGCAATCTTTACTATTCTTCGAAGTTACAATGAAATGTTTGACTTGGTTCGAGTCATGCACAAGACTCAAGTACAAGTCGAGTGAATACCTAAATTGATGTGAGTCGAGTCATTTTACACATTTGAAAAAATGACCTGAGTCGAGTCGAGTCACCAAAAAATCGCGACTCTAGTGGACACATGACTCGAATCATTATAACCCTGATTTTTGGAGATGCTGTCTCCCATTTTTGACAATATCACATTCACTTTTTAATGATGTCTTTCAACAGACGTGGCATTCCGGCCGAACCCATTTTCCCAAGTTACTGCGACCACGAATGGGAAGGCAATTAGATGAAGAAATCCCTTCTCTGTATGCATATGCAAATCAGTTTTCAGTAATTCATTGTAGAATGCTGTATCTGATCGCTTGGCACTTTTCATGGATTTTTTCAGTCTACAAATGTTAAGTGCGTGAAAAATATCTGTTTTCAATTCCATGTCATGATTATTCAGTAAATGCCTCCGTCTTCTAAATGCTTGGATATTATTTACATTGCTGATCCTGCATATGTCTCCTGTTTCCTGTTTGTTGTGCTCAAATGAGCGACATTTGTCAGTATCAAGTCAAGCTTTGAACACAACGGTGCTTGTATCAAACTAGTATGGTGGTTCCAAACTGGTGATGCAGTGTTCACTGAAAAAATTGTAATTCGATAACGGCGTCCAATTGCATTACCCATTTGATTACTTCGTATCCTATGCAGTCGCAATCGCCTCTATCGCATGAGTAAGTTGAAAATATATTTCATTTGTACCGCTATTGATGTCTATGGTGCATATCAACTCAACGTACAGGACCAGAAGGAACTTCTGCTAGTGCATAAACAGCGCGTATCGATCTGTTAAGGCAGTGATCTTGTTATGGTGTGCGCCGGTGGCTAACTGGTATATTGTTACCTCATATCGTAATGATTGAGTTCTCATCATCCTAAATCTGGAGATTCCAGTTTTCCTGACGAATCCATCAGTGTTGCTACGTTTAAACAGGTTTGTAACCAAGTCACAAGTCAATCTCCCTTATATAGTTTCGACTCCTGTCAAGTTGAGTCATTTTCAATTCACCACCGGGTCAAGTCCACGTCATTGTGTTCAGTTTTTAGTTCAATCATGTCCAACCCACTTTTTCAACTCGGTTCGAGTGATATAGATGGCTGGCATTCATAATATTGTAGTTTTCCTCAGTCCCGACAGTTTCTGCCCCTAGCCTATTTTCCAAGTACCAGGACTGATAGATGAAATGCCAATCATGTGGTGACTTTACTATTCTTCGAAGTTACAATGAAATGTCTGTGATTACAATCATTCATGTACATGTACATTTCGACTTTTGCCTGATCTTTCGTAGAATTACTCGGACTGACTGGGTGATAAAATGAAAATAACTCGAGTTGAACCGGTTCAAACGTTAAAATCAGAGAAGGACTTGTGATTTGGAACGACGTGGGTTGGTAAAGCGATGGACACAAAACTATGAAACTGTCACGAGTAGGGCGATTTTTTTTGACATGTCAAAATTAGGTCAAAATTGTAGCGTTAGGTCAAAAAAAGTCAAAATTGTTTTCAATGTTAAAACTTTTTTGCAACCTGCATTTCGTTAGTATCGTAGATTTTGCATTGTCGGTGAACTTATCATTTGACATTTTACAGCTTGTAGCCAATGTTCCCTCTAATTTTTCACGAGTCTGCGCAAACACGTTAACTCACTGCGCAGGGCCTTGGACAATAGTGCGCAACCAGGTCCCCCCATAAGGTGATAAAACGAACTTCTGGGGGGCTTTGCCCCCCAGACCCCCCTCGGACTCTGCGCGTTTGGCCGGTACTTATCATCTACATTGGGAGCCGGTTGGGTGTTTTTTGTCGTCTGAACGCGCGAGGCGCGAAAATTTTATATGATTCATGATTGAATCGGTCAATATGATCGGGAATTGCATATATCTATTGCTATCCATTTTTATCCTCTCTCTGCTCACATAATCAGATTTACCGGTAAAGCTGATCGAGTGAGGTGTGTTAGAAAAGGTAGGTCCTCTAAATAATAATTAAACATCTTCGGGCGCACCCGTTGGTATAATGACTTCGTTACATGATGCTATTTCGTGACCTCCTATCTGCTATGTCAAAAGACATTGAAATCGCTCAAACGTACTAAACTAAAAGACGAACACGATTTCAAATTGGTATTTCTCTACTGGCAAATAATGTTCCCTCGACATGGCATTTTGTCTTGTTGTGGGACTCGGATCGCCAGCACATGAACATTTAAGCGCATATGGACAATTAAACTTATATGTATCTATATCGCAGTTTTCGGTCAGCATAAGGGCAGTCCTTTTCGGCCAAGGTTTTCTCGCTGCTGATCGTTTTGGAGCACATATCGGAGTCGCATGTCACATATCGTATAACTGCATATGTATTGGTGCGTCGTGGCAAGGTAATGACCGACGCCCAAGTGCCCATTTGTCTAAATCACGCGTATTTTTTGTTGTGGGAAGGGTACCCAATAATCAAGATATTTGACAAAATTAAATCGCGCGCCGCGCGAAAAATATTTCGAAAAATTCCCAAAAGAAAATACACCATTATTTATGTTAATTCACGAAATAATTTTAGGCCCCTTTCGAGCTCGGTCCCCTACTCGGGGGTTTGGGGTGCGGCAGTTACGGTTCTGAGGAAATCTGACGACTATGCGCTAGTTTCTCGCAGATTAACTTCGAGCTAGCCCCTTGTTATTTATAACTTTGTTAAACCATGTTATTTCGCCATTCCCAGAAAATAATGCGCTATTGAAATGATATCAGTATCGCTCACGCGTACGAGACCATACTGAAAGAAAAGATTTTTCGTTAGGCGCACGTGATTGCATAGTCTCATTTCTTCACGGAGCGTAATATTTACCTTTGTGGGCCGCACTTGTACCTCGGTGTCAGACTTCAACGATAACACTATTTGCCCCTGGCAATGTTCCCTCTAATTTTTCACGAGTTTGCGCGCCTGCGTGGTCCCTTGGACAACAGTGCGCAACGACTTAAAAAAACATCACTTCGGATTTTTTGTGCGCAGCTTAGATTTTCTGTGCGCAGAGACCGCTTCAGCACTGCGCATTTGCGCACGTGCGCAGCTTAGAGGGAACATTGCTTGTAGCCTACTCTATAGGCCAGGGGTCGGCAACCTTTTGCTAGTCGCGGGCCAAATTTCGAGTGTGCAACTATTTGGCGGGCCGGAATTTTTCTTAATACTATATTTTACGCTTACTTCGGTATATTATCCTACATTGCTGCAATCTTTATCATACCAATCATAAAACACATGTATTTACACTTCAACATCGCCGGAAAAATGTGACAATTGACGCAGCTTGCTTTGTGAAAGGTTTTCAACTTCTGATAACAAGTCAGATGAAGCAAGAATCAGACCATATTCGAAATGGGCGTCCGAAATACGTGATCCTAGCTTGCTCTTCGGGGATTTTATTGTTCAAAACTATTGCTCACATGCGTACGTCCTACCAAAAATCGATGCAATGTTTTCTGCATTGTTGGACAAGCTGGGATAAAGATAAATTTCAATAACGTACTCTTTATCAAAGTCATGCAGCGATATGCTTTTTCTATTAAATTTGTCATTCAATCCAACTGCATCGCATTGCAAAAAGGCCCATTTGAAAATTTCAGGCAATGCTATTGGCGTCCACATTAAATGGAATTTATTTTGTATAGAAGGAAAGTCGGTAAAGCGGGAATATATTCAGTATTTAAATTTCGTATCACAGTTACAAATATAGCGTTGGTACTAGGTTTTCTCTCCTCCAGTATAGGAAAGTGAGCATAGTTTTCTTCGTACTGTTTGAAACTCCCCGAGACGCAGATTTGTTTCAAATGCGCCTCAACATCTCATGTATTCAGTAGTTTTCCCGCCGAAGTTGCAAATTCAATTTGTTCAGATGTGACGTTAAATGTACCAGGAGAGCAAGATTAGATATACCCATTTTTGATTATAAGATTATGAGTCGGCGATGTTTGTATTTTCGAAGAAAGGTGCTATATTTCATTTCTCAGTTCATAGACTCGTGCAAGCATAGCTGCTCGACTTAATGCGCGAACATCGCAGATATTACATCGTCATATATTGATTCTATGCTTCTAGTAATATTTGGCGTAACAATGTTGGTGATTCAGTTTGTGAGAAAAAATCATATTAACAGTTTTCATCATTGTGGCCAAAACACTTCAGGTTTTTTGTCTTGGCGCACAATGCCTTTTGGGAACTAAACTATGGATAACTAACCTACGGAGGCTAGTTATCTGTAATTAAACAGTGTAATTTTGAGATTTTGTCATTGCGTCTGAGATGTTCCAAGCTTTTTTAAAGCAGAGGAAGGACACCCAGAGGTGGTCAAAGTAGTCACCGTCGCTACTCAAGTAGAAGTAGAAGTAACGCCGGAATTTTTACTCAAGTAGAAGTAGGAGTGGTGGTTCACAAGTAAGTAAGTAAGTAAGTAGATATTCTGCGCTTATATTTGCCTACGAAACTGAAAACTGTCAAGTAGAAGTAGAAGTAGTCTAAAATCATAACTACTTAAAAAGTAGTGTGAGTAGGCAAATCTACTTCAAGTACTTCAAAAAGTAGAAGTACTTCGTTACTGACCACCTCTGAGGACACCTTTATTGTCTCACCCCATCGGTAAACCCGTTAAAAAGTATGGTACACGTTCGGTTGCGAGATACACCCGATTGATAAGCACTGATCTATTCTACTCTAAACAGACAATCTTCATCTCCTACTTTAACCGCCTTCGTTTTATGGCGTCAAAATAGACTAATACGATGTAGGAAACTTTTATCGTAGCAATACCGCTTTCCTTCCAAGTAGTGCGGCACTGCAGATTGAAAAGCATTGTGAAACAGCGGGCCGTATACTTGTGGTAACTAATTATTATGTCGCGGGCCGGACGATTTCGCTTGGCGGGCCGGATCCGGCCCGCGGGCCGTAGGTTGCCGACCCTTGCTATAGGCCTACCGTTGTAGACGGCCCATTGTCTGCTCATTGTGAATCATAAACATTCAAATGAAACAAATACGTTGACATGGTGTTATGCATATATGCTCAACGTACCGCAATATCCCAACTGAAGCAAGACTGTGTGGGCATTGCATGATTCTTATATCGAGCGAAGTGCATGATGAAAAATTGTGATGTAGACACCATTGACAGAATGAAGCAACACGGTTTGTCACCAGCAGTGTACGCACAACTTCAGTGTTGTCAGTCAACAACTGCTGCTGCTGCTAAACGTTTTCTCCATTCTTGGCAAGCTGAGAATGTAGGAAAGTATGTTTCGTTGTACTACTATATTTTTCAAATTATTTCTACCATAATGCGTAATGCAACTACTGGAATTCTTCATATGGCCAGATTTCGCTGAAATAAATTTTTTTATGTAAAAATTGTCAGTTTTTGAGGCAAAAAAGTTTTATTTTCAGGCCAAACTACTTCGTAAGGACAGATGATAGTTCCAACCTGAAATGAAGATAAGTTGTACAATTCTCACATTATGTGGAAAAACACCTAATTTGCATACGTTAGGTCAAATTGGTCAAAATTAAGATTTTTAAGGTAAAAAATGTCTAAATTTTGATTTTTTTTGTCAAGATCTTCCACTTTTTAGGTGAAAAAATCGCCCTAGTCACGAGGAATAGTAACTTCTCAAAAGGTCGTAGCGGGGTTAGATCTTGGTCTCTCTATCCATGTTATTATCGCCAATTAAAAGTGGCGAGTAACAAACTGGTAGGCTCGACAGCTGTAACACCATTGGAAAGCTAGGTGATTGGACATTTCTTTACTACGAGACATTTAGATTCGACATGGTGCACAAAGCCATTGCTGCCTTCACCATAGTACAAACTACCATGCCATATTAATTTTATAATTATGTTGTTATTTATCTGTTCCAATATTCGAAGAAAAATCTAACTCCGATTTAATTTGACTTTGGCGCAAGGACGCGAGCAATAGCTTATACTTATCAGGTATACCCGAAACCGGGATTGAATTACACTGCTCCAATGCTCTTATATCTGATCAATCCTTTTTGAATTCTAAAATATTCTACCTACAATTGTGACACGTCAAATGCCTTCTAGCTGCAAAATTTTAACGTGACAGCTTTTACTATGTCACGATGCATTTGCACACTTGCCAGGCTTGAATACTGCTATAGTACTGGGCCGGCCAACCCGTGGCCCGCGAGAAGGTTTTGAGAGGCCCGCGAGGTAATTTCCGAAATTTCTAATATCACAGATTGTGAACTTGCAAGGCCAACCAAAAATTTGATTAGTTTGGCCGCAACACTTGAGATGTGATGACTAAAATATCAGTTCCGACGCATTGACAGATCCATCAGCCAGTCACATATTGGTATATCTTCGTACACTATAATAAAGCAGAATAATTTGCGATAGATTTATCAAAAGTAAAAAATTTCTACAAGCTTAGCGCAACATGTTGTCACTCGATTTCTTGTTTTTAATATTGTTGCCCTTTTTGTGAAAATGGAAGAACGCCTAATGTATCAGATTGAGTCTAACTATATTCGCGATTACGAGACAAAGTGTCGTTCAACATATGCGACCTTGCGTTTGCGCGGTTAGTGGCCGGCGCAATATTTCGTCAATCGAATGTGGCCCTTTGGCTGAAAAGGTTGGCCAGCCCTGCTATAGTACATCACATTTTCCCCATATGTGTGGAAGGGAATGTTAAATAAGGCGGCCTACTTGGAAATACATTGAATACACCTATTATTGAATCTGCGGCCAGCAAAGTCACAAAAAACTAGGAAATCGGCCCGTGAGCACATTTGCGTGATATAGGTATTATAAATATAAAAGACGTCTACACATATCGAGGACGAATCTACCTACCGCTAGGTTTACCATATTTTGGAAATCTGAAAAGAGGACACTTTTACAGAATTTTTGGACTTGCAAAACCGGAGGATAATTCTCAAAAAATGATACTTTTTTCCCAGTTTGAGGTCAACTTTTGCACTCGATGCCCAAAATACAGTGTTTTCCCACACATTGTCAGGGGATTGACTAAAAAAAGGTCAACTTTCCACTCAGCTCTCGAAATACCCGCCGGAGCGTCCCTTATCGATGCTGCTTTACGGCTTCCCAGTCGAATTTTGCTATAAATAGGCTATGACCAAAATTCTCAAAAAAGCTGGACAAACTCTCAAAAAAGAGGACAAAGGGCGTCCTCCGAGGACACTTTCAAAAATGAGGACAAATCCTCTTAAAGAGGACGTATGGTAAATCTACCTACGCACGCGCGAACCGGTTTCCCAAGAACAGCACTAAAAGCAATCAACTTGATGCAGTTGCCAATTTGAAATCACACTCTTGATTCGAATTACGTTATTTCCGTTTTGACTTTCTATGATGTTTCGCAATTGAAACCTTTGAAAATGCGTGGGCCTTGCAATAGGCTGGTCCTTAAAAAACGAATTTTGGAAAGTTGTTGGTCTGACCCTGCCAAAATGTTCCTTTTGGTTGAAAAACACTCTGTGTAACATTATGTTGATATTTATTAATGTTTAGAGGTGGCTCAATGGATCCGAAATTCTACCCAGAACACATATGGCCACTTCATAGTTGTGATTGAGTCAACGCTTGAATTAAAGTCTGGTTACCTCATCTAGGTATTAGCTGATCATTGACAGGAGTGCCATGAGGACCAATATAATTTTATTTTGCCAAGTAAAGCTCTGCATGAGGGTGTTGGGGCACATTTTGCAGAGATCAGCAACAATCCCAAATGCAAACTGCAGCTGCTCCTCATTTTTGTGTGTATGTGAGAGAGAGAGTCTTTATTTTCATCCAACCAAAATACATAACAAACGGCAGTGATGGTGGTACAGAAAATATGCAATTATGCATGCACAGTATTCGGTATTAGATAGGAATGATCGATAAGACCGTGAAGGTCATCTAGTCTGATCACACCATCATCAAACAGGTACACTTGACTCTGAACAGTCTGGCTATGGAGATGGTCATGAACATATCCTTAATCATTGCGTGGGGCGTTCCGCATGGTCGTTGAAGACGAACAATGTGAGTGTGAAGCTTTTTACAGCAGGAAAACTAGACTGCTCCTTCCACTGAGCTGCCGGATATTCAAGAACACCATCGGAAATATGCAAGTCTTCTGAAAATAAGTGTTGTATTCTTCGTCGATTGAAATCTTCTCTGGAATGTGATTGAAGTTATTAATTTCACACTCTAATAGTTATTCTTCCACATCCGTCTCTTTTATAACAACAACTATCTTATTCTTGGTGTCCTTGTCCAGATCGTCTTTAAACAACGCCACGCCAATCAACCTCGCAGACGGAAACCACAGTTGCCCTACCGCCTTCCTCACTGTAGCTGAGTCTGACTCGAGTCAAGTCAAGACTCGAGTCATCCCAACACTGGATTGTACGCGTGCAACTAAAAATTTGCCATAAATGACGCGAAATCTGGATTTCGAATCCAGTGACAGCAAGGTTGACTAAAAATAATCAATAATCGTTGAGTTATATTTACATCTAACACACACACAATACAGGCTACAATGCGATAAGACACATATGCGATGTAATGAACAGATATGAGGATGCCAAACGACGAGAGTGGCGGTCTTTTAGACTGACATATCCACCTCGGCCTAGAAGGCCCGCCGTTCTTTTCGATGTGTTGATCTTTTTTTTAAGCCGCAGCCCTTTCTAGTTATTCCCATTCCTTGTGAGTGCTTTCTTTCGCCGAGTCTTTTTCCGGGCTTTTTTTTTTGGCGGCGAAAGAGGAGAAACCTCCGACGGGAGTCGAACCGTGGCCGCCCGATTAGTATAGTTGCTTATCGTCACCACTACGCTATCTCCCGCGGCAACCGATTTCATGTGGGAGCGGGTCTTTCTAGGGGTCGAGTTGGCAAAATGATCTTTTATTTTTAGTCAAACCAATAATATTTACCGTCAAAATTTATAAATTACCGGTGTCGTCCGCTACGTCGCCGTAAAATCAAAGTATAGCTTATATTATGTCCAGTTTTCAAATTTTGATCTCAAAGACTACTTCAAGTCGTTTCGGAATCTTCTTATCTTTCATTGTATCGCAGTCTTTTGATGTTTCAAAATGATGAAATTTCATGAATAAACTTGAACTTAAACTTGAAGGTTCATTTTTAAAACTTGAAAAAATCATTTTTTCGAAAATTTTTGAATTTATTTTCAGTCATATCTTGGCCATGGTTGTGTTTGTTTCACAGTTAATCGCGGTCAATATATGGCTGAAAGAAGATGAACACTTCACGTTTAGTTAATTTTGTCAAAATGTGTAAAATGGATATAAAGCTAACTATATCGATCCTATTTTTCGGATCTCAAACTATGGTTAACAGAATTCTCTAGTCTAGTGCATTGAAGCTGCATATCAGCGTGTGAATTTTATACTCGGATTTGCCAGTTCAGTATCGATTGCTAAAAGTAGACGGATTGACTGGGCCGTAACTGCCGCACTGCAAACCCCCCAATAAGAGGGGCCCAAGCTCGAAGGGGGCCCAAAATTATTTCGTGAATTAGCATAAATTATAGAGTATTTTTCTGAAAATCTATGCGACTTTTTCCAAATTTTCTCGCGCAATGCGCGATTTCAGGTTGCCAAATATATTGATTATTGGGTATTCCCCCAAGAAAAAATACGCAAGATTTATAGAAATGGGTATATCGGCGTTGGTCATTACCGCGCCACGACGCACCAAGACATATAAAGTTTTAGGCCATGTAACATGCGACTCTATAAAGTGTGCCAGAACGCTCGGCAGCGAGAAAACCTTGGCCGAAAAGGACTGCCCTTATGCTGACCGAAAACTTCGTTATATTTAGCCTACAAAATACATATAGCAGTGGTTCTCAACCGGGGGTCCGAGAAGCATTTTCAGGGGGTCCGCGAAACCATTTAAGTTACAAAATGACTCATAACCAATCTCATCACGGAATCATGCATTTTCTTCTGTGATATACATAATAACTATTCCAGATATCTTGAAGGTGAGCTGCTATATGAAAATAACTAGTCTGGACTTGCTACTTTCATTGAAAAATCTGTTTCTCAATTTTGGTGCCATAATTTGTTTTGACTGCGGTGCTCAAAGGAGTCGTCGGAAGCGTCTGGCGTTAATAAATTCGCCGCCACCGTACCTTTGTGAAAATAGATTTTTAGCACTCGTTCATTTCAAATCGAACGAGTGAATTTTCTCGACAGGACCAAATATTTCAAGAAACAAGAAATTCAGCTGCAGAAGTCCGATCGAAATAAAATAAGTCTACCCATATTTTTACATGGTATGATTTTATTTTCAAGAACAGTCATTTCGTTGCTGTTTATCACTAGCCTTGAGTTGATATTTTCACAAGACAGATGACGGTTTCACGATGAGCTAAATTTTAACTAAAATTTGTGGGGGTCCGTCACGATCCCAAAGGGGTCCGCGAAGACATAAAGGTTGAGAACCACTGACATATAGGTTTAATTGTCCATATGTGCCTAAATGACTGGCGCCGAATGTTCCTGTCTTGGCAATCTGAACTTTACAAGACAAATACCATCCCGCAGGGAAAATTATATGCTAGTGAAGAAATACCAATTTGAAATCGTGTTATGTTTTAGTTTAGTACGTTTGAGCGAACAACGTGAGGGGAGGGTCGGTTTATCACCCTATGGGAGCCCAAGATTCAAGTTTTTTTCTGGGGGGGGGGGGGGCATATGAAGTGCTGTTTCGGTCCTGCCAATGGGTACACCCGGAGATGTTTAATTATTATTGAGGGTTATAGCTCAGTGGTCCAACCTTTTCAAACACACCTCACCCGATCAACTCTACCGGTAAATCAGATTACGTGAACAGAGAGGAGATGAAAATTGATAGCAAATATATATTCAATTCCCGATCATATTGTCCGATTTAATAATGAAATATAGAAATTTTGCGCGTTTAGGCGAGAAAAGCTGACTTGATCACTAAACGGAACCCGATATAGATGATAAGTAGCGGTAAACAGCGCATGGTCTGGGGGGCGTAATAGCCCCCCAGAAATTGGGTTTATCACCCTATGGGGGCCCAAGATCAACGTTTTGGGGGTGCCTGATAAAGTGCTGTTACTGCCCTGCGGATTGAATATGCAAATATTCATTGATATTTATACAAGTCCAATAAACCGGGGTCCAGCCCAAGTCAACATTCAAAAATGATTTGACCAGACCTAGTTAGGGTTACCATAAGTCCTCTTTCAAGACGATTTGTCCTCTTTTTTGACTTTTTTGAAAGTGTCCTTGGAGGACGCCAAAACGTCCTCTTTTTTGAGAATTTTGGTTAAATATAGGGCAAAATACAGTAAATCAGCACTGAAGGAACGCTCCGGCGGCTCTTTCGAGAGCTGGACCGGAAAGTTGACTTTTTTTTTTAGTCAACTGACCACGAAGTGCAAAAACTTCAGCATCCTTTCAGGATTTTCCTTCGGTGGTGCAAGTCTGAAAATTTTGAAAGTGTCCTCATTTCACATTTCCAAAATATGGTTACCTTACGGTCATTTCCAAATGGAATTGTAATAGTTATAATTGACATAGCATAACTCCTGTTGAATACATCACACTGTACCATCCAATATCGGCATATGATAAGAAATAATCCATTAACTTCGGATAATCTTACCACAGGATCAAAGTGGCACGAAATTACTGCAACCATAGTGTCCTATATGGTGTCGACACAAGCAAATCGCACGGTTCAATGAAATTGTATCACGTCACAGTTTCCATTTGGCTACAGGCAATTTGACGGTGATTTTTGACCGACTTGCCGAGCATCAAATTTGATAAAACGGGTATCAATCGAAAGCTGCCGCCGTACTGATTACGAAAATATAAATTTTATTCCGCTCGCGGCCCTGGAACCCCCACAATCAGCCTCTAATTTTTCATTGTTATGGAGATTGGCATTGGGACGCAACAATGCTGTCTAGCGAAACGAGACAGGTGCTCGAGAAAAAGGGAGCCAGACAGTATTGTTGCGTCTGTCGTTTCGCCAGACAGCATTGTTGCGTCCCAATGCCAATCTCCATAACAATGAAAAATTAGAGGCTGATTGTGGGGGTTCCAGGGCCGCGAGCGGAATAAAATTTATATTTTCGTAATCAGTACGGCGGCGGCTTTCGATTGATACCCGTTTTATCAAATTTGATGCTCGGCAAGTCGGTCAAAAATCACCGTCAAATTGCCTGTAGCCAAATGGAAACTGTGACGTGATACAATTTCATTGAACCGTGCGATTTGCTTGTGTCGACACCATATAGGACACTATGCTGCAACGTAGGTACAGAAAAATCGCGATCATTCGCGCGTGAACTTGTTTACCATTTTTTTGCTTTGCCCTCATCAACAGTCCACTCGATATCTTGAAATTGATGTCTATTGAATATGAATACTCTGTTAGGTATCTGGATTGAGTAACGTATGTTTGCTCGAGGGGAAATCATACTCATACTGCAACCTCGATGTCGTTGAACTGCTGCCACTCCATGTTAATGTTGCCGTTCGTAGTCGACGA
This sequence comes from Botryllus schlosseri, assembly GCF_051294905.1. NCBI lineage: Eukaryota > Metazoa > Chordata > Ascidiacea > Stolidobranchia > Styelidae > Botryllus > Botryllus schlosseri. Next base: position 8,710,056 of record NC_137244.1, on the reverse strand, counting down.
TGAAATTTTGTCTCTTAAATACTGTAGGAGACTATAAGGAGAGGATATCATCAGTACATTCTGTCGCAATCTTGCCAGTTTTCTATTTTTTCATGTTTAGTGTTGATACATAAAGTGTGAAAATATGAGACTTTTAGTTATTGCAACTCTACTACAACTGTGTTCGGTTTATTGTGACGAAGATGCGTGTTGGAAGCATGAAAGTTACGAAGTGGCAACTCGATGTTCAGAATGTTCTGCAGAGGATAAATCTACGGATGACAACTGCTCCAAGACTGGTTTTATAGAAATAATATTGTGTGGAAAGGCAGGAAAAACATCAAGGTCCTGCGAAAATCCGATCTTCCATGAATCGAGAAAGTTTTGGTGGTTCGAGCTAACGTCGGCTGTTGTTGCCGTTTTGGCAGTAATGATGGTTTTTACGAGACTGAAGGCCTTGGATGCAGAGCACGAAGAGAGAATTAATAAACAAATATCTACTTTATGAAATGAGGACATCGCTCCAAAGTTTTATATTGACAGTACGACGAGCACTGTGACATACCAGCACTGGAAGATATTATTCAAACTCATAATGATTTTGCTGTATATCAATCTAATACCAATGAAACCATGAAATGAGGTTGTAGCATACTGTAAGCTGTAACAAATACTGCTATGATATGTATAATGCTGGAGTCCACACAATATTCACAATCTTGTGATATGTGGTATCATGAAAGTAGCCTATGCCCGATATATGCCTAGTGAAGATTGAACTTCTCATTTCGTGATGCTCCAATCAAGTCTGATGTCAGAAATATTAAATATGTCATTAAATTATTAAGGGCTTCATCTCAGATCATGGTCCATCCAATTTGAAAATAAAATTTGTATGGGTACGGCCGTACGGGTATGTTCAATTGTTCATCGTTGCTTTCAAGGTTGAAATCCAGGACTATGCCATAATAATTAATCGAATTGCTGAACATAGACTACTTATTAACCCAGATGTTGGTATTTTCATGGTAAACTCTTGATAGCAATTTTAGCATAAACAGGAGTTACTCATCCATATTCTGGAAGTTTCACTCGTAACATACTGTATTACGCATGCTCATTCTCATTGCAGACTATATTTACTGCAACTATTACCTCATTATGCTATTGAGCTGAATTTGCTCTCAGATGACACTTTCAACGATTCTGGATGCTTTACATAGGCTTTCTACATGTCGAATTATGAATAGTAGCCGACTAGCAACATACTCGCACGTTTGTGTCATGTGATGTCATAAGCTTCTGCCAAGATTGGTCTGCGAATACATTTTGAAACAAGAGTAACCTACTCTTAAAAGTTAGTTTTCTGTTTACAGTCTCTCTGCTGCAACTTGATGTCGCTATATTGTAATCAAAATTTAACAAACTTTGTTCAACTTACAGTTTTCATTGGTAACTGCTCGTCAATGAGTTGCGAGCTACTTTTAAACAGTTTCGTGCAACGCTGACATCATTGTGACCTGTGACGCTAAGTCCAAAGCATAACGTCAAATCTATATTACGACACGAAGCAGAAAAAAAGTATCAAATTAATTTTGATGTTTTATTAATGTAATTAATGGACAAGCATCCAGTTTCTTGCATTTTGGAATTGAGATATAAAAGTCTTATGTAGTTGACGGACCGGCAGGAAACTTGCCACTGACTACTGACTAGCACTGGTTGAGAACCACTGCCCTGCTGCTTTCTCTCTAAAGATCTGGTTCGTGGTACAAAACCTGAAGATAGCTTTCAATACAAAATCCATCGCAATGGAACATTTTTTAAAACTCTAAGACTATTCGAGTGCCTGTTGTTACAATGCGAATTTCATTGTGTGTAATTTTTTTGTTACTTTATTGCTACCTTATTGGTGTTGCTTTTGATTCTGTTGAAATCCCGTTAGTGTGCCGATAACTCTTTAAAAGAGGCACCTGAAAAGTCTTGATAAATTTTCTATTGCAATGGATGTCGTATTGAAAGCTGCTGGTATGTAATTACTTTTACTGACCAACTGAAAAACACGCCCGCGCCATATACATACAATACAATATGAGTTGTAACGTGTGCAATGTAATTTATGGTATCGTGTATAGGCACTCACTATAAACTGCCCATAATATGCTCCATAAACTGAAAACTGTTCATTACGCCAGTCCTTCTTATCCATGTTGGAAAGAAATGTCATGATGTAAAAGTAAACAACATTTTTAATACGTAACGAGTCGTTGGTTTCTGTTGAGCCTTGCTTATAATGCTATAATATGACAATTTTTCAAATTTGCTTGCGCAACCAGCAAAAATTCATTCTCAAACAAATGAACGCGAATGAATGAAACTGAGTCACTCTTATTAATTACATGCAATGTGACTGTATGTGTCAGCATAAATTCTAAGTTACAAGTATGCAAAAGTTCGTCACAATGTTTTAGTCAATGTGGATTGATGACTGATGTGCTTTACCAGATTGGCGGGACTAGTCTCGTGTCAGATTCATGTTTGATATGATATTATGAAATTGACGCTAGTTTGGATTTGTACGTTTTAAATTGAAAACAAATTATTGTGGTAGCTAGGATGACATTATGCACAGTTGCAATGTAATGTTCAACCATCTAATGTCTTGGATTTAATTAGCCTTCCCATGAGGATCTGAGTGAACTGAACACCTTATTTACTCATCCTGTCAACAATTTGAGGATGTAGCATTTACTTTCCTAATATTTTGTCTGCTTGTATCGCTAAGATTTAAAGTCAAGGTATTTATTTAATAATACCTTTAGTAATACCTTCGATATAGAATAGATGATTTGTCAAGTTGAATGTTTTATCGAGTTTGAGGGCTCTAAATTTCGTAACTTGAAACTTGAGCAGGTCACGACTAACAGGCAGTAAATCGGAAATTGGCATGTAGCTAATGACTTTCAATAGGCCTTAGGTTTGTGCCTTCTGAATTGAAGATTGTCTCTGTGTCAATCACTGTGTAATAAACATACAGTACGGCTTCTGTGTTTTACATGTTTCAAAAATCTGCTGTTTTTCTTTGCGAAGCATTAATACTTGTAGGCCTACTTCTGATCTGATTCCGGAGAAGAATGAAGAATGCTGTTATACAACCACAGACTGAGAAACCTCCCCATTACACGTATTTGAAGGAGTTTCGGGTCAACCAGTGCCCGCTATTTCTACAACATAAATGTACGCAACATCGTCCTTTTACATGTTTCAATTGGCATTTCGCAAATCAAAGGCGTCGTAGACCAGTGCGGAGAAGAGACGGTTCCTTCAATTACAGCTCTGACGTATATTGTTCAAAATATGACGAAACGACCGGCATTTGTCCTAACAGTGACGACTGCCCATATCTTCATAGGTGAGATTTTATTGCAATTCGATCATGTAGAGGAGACTTCACTGAATAACAACTTGCAAAATCAACCTTTTATATGTTCACTTGAACAATGTTGACACTAGCTGATCCTTGTCGACTTGAGTTGAAGAAATGTATATGGCATGAGTCATTTGTCAATTGGAAGATTTCTTGCTGAAGCAGTCCATTCCAAAGTTATTGTTCCAAATTTTTGTTATCAGCAAAATGACATAGCCTAACACACGTTGTTACATGACATGACGCTCATACATGAGATTATTTCGAGACTTCAAGAGATAACAGTATTTGCCCTCTTCTAAATGAAGACTAAATATAGCTAAATAATTTGGTAGGCCTATCAGTAACATACAAAATATTGTTTTAAATGATTGAATCCAGCAGCAACCTTTGGATTGTTACTTTGAACTTGTTTGCAATCGTCGATCTGTCCAAATCGCAGTAATTTTACAAGGTTGATGCACAACACTGTACACTTTCATCACATAGTTTTAATCACAATTATTATGGCATAGGGTGGAGTTCATTTCTAAGACAAAGTTCTATGGAAGTGAGATAAAACATGTTACAGTACTTCTGCATCTTTTAGGCCCAAAATTTCTAGTGTGAGCGGTTATCAAGATATGGCGAAATTAGCTATATTTGGCTCATTCGGTGAAATTGCACGGATACTAAAGGGTGCACATTCTGCACAAGCCTAAAATTATGATCAAAATTATTTATTTGATATTTGGCACCACATAGGCTATCAAGATCACTTTTCGAAATTCAGAATTTTTTAGTTTTCACTCCACAGCATTGGTGAATATTTTGATATCCTGGCTCCTTTGTCTGTTTGGCAATGTACGGTAATTCATGTAGCATACAGATGAAAGTGTGAATTGGATAGAGACTTTACAATGTCACTATTTATGATATGACGAACATGGAGAGAGGCTTGTCTAACATTTGAAAATTGTTTACAACGACCGTATTTTAAGTTTCAATGTCTCGTGATTTTGTTGCTAACCTTAACCAAGGGAGCTTTATTAGCATTGAGTTATTCTGGATTTGCCGATTTTATCAATCTTCAATTAAAAATTGCAGAAACACGGGAGATACTGAAAGGAGGTACCATCTCCGATACTACAAGACTGGGACATGCATTCACGAAACCGATTCTCGCGGTAACTGCGTAAAAAACGGCCCTCACTGCGCTTTTGCGCATGGGGCCCAGGACTTGCGGCCTCCCGTTTACGATGTTAAAGATCACGAAAAATCAGACCCAGGCCAAAGAAACGAACCCGTCGAACAGTTTAACCTTGCGGAAAAAATTATTAACGACGACCCCAAATGGCACGACGGTAATTACGTTCTCGCGAATTATAAGACGGAGCCGTGCAGGAGACCGCCCAGGCTCTGTCGGCAAGGGTACGCCTGTCCACAATTTCATAATTTGAAGGACAGGAGAAGGAATCCGAAAAAATTCAAATACAGGTGAGAATCAGTTCTTATGCCTTTTTATTTAGCCTACTGGTAGCTTACATGTAAAATCCAAATTAAGAAAACGAACCTCTGTGGTCTGTAGTGCTGTGACTGTGTTGCATGTAAATTGCTTCATCTTCAGAGAACTCGAGGTCAAGTTAAATAAATGTAGGCTACTTCCTATAATATTTGGAGTTCGGTTCTCAAATCTGAGTCAAGTATCAGTTGTATGTAATGATTCTAACTAGGTAGTGTGAGTCGACTTTTTCGAGTAAAGATATTATGTGCCAATAATACACCAACAGTAACATTTTATCGCGAAAAACATACATTCAATGCTTCGTTTCTACTGCTGGAGTCTCGAATCCTCGGTTAGCCGTATGTTATCTAATTGCCGACAAACATGTTACACATGACTACGGCTATTTATGGAAGGAGATTTCTGTCAAGTAGTACTCGAGCCTCACAATGGTCACAAGGCGCCATAAAATAGTCATGGCCCAGAAATACAGTATTACTTTTGATAACACGGTGACTAACAACATTTTCTTTGTGGTCGCCAAAAAGGTAGGCTACAATATATTATTTGCATCAAAGTCATCATAACATTATAGTAAGTGGTACTCGTCTCAACTCAAAGCATACTCAACTAGGAGTCGAAGCATCCAAGTGGTCGATTTCGCCTAGCCCAAGTAATCAGCATTTAACTTCCTTACAATTGACGACCTTGTGATAATGCGGAAGCGATTTTTAGTGATGAAAATGTGAACTGCTCCTACGTGGACATTCTTCTCACGAATAAGCGGCCAAATTCTGTGAATGTCGACAGTAATCAAATTTTCAAAGTCAATAGCCTACTTATAGTTGCACCCAGATCACATTTCTCTTAGCTGGTCTTAGATAACCAGCAAAAGAGCAAATCACAAGTATAGACCTTCACTAAAATCACCATCTCTACATACTCGACTTACGAATCATTAATTTCACATAGACCTACTACTAAGCTTTAACTTAGAACTACCACTTTTTGCTTTCTTTGTTTTCATATTAAATGTTCTGTATCCAAAATGTATTTGATCTTTCAGGCTGAGGTGGTCCTTTGGTTAAGCGTCTTGGCCAGTGGTTCCCAACCTTTTTCGGTGGCAGGGCCAAATTTAGAATTTCAGAGTACGGTCGGGGCCGCACGAATACCAGGGCAATGAAAGGAACCCAAATTAGTCACCAAAATATGAAAATTCGCATTGTTCCGATCATTCGCTTGACGCCATTGGCCATTATGTTGCCGCGCTCCCGTTGTTCAGAACAATCAACATTTGCTGGCTATTTCGGAGTAGTTTTATTGCCCTGGCGAGATTTCAATTCGTATTTTTGGAATCAGTGCGACACCTCCTTTCGATAAACACCGTCATATCAAATAATTCGGACGCTTGGGTCGCGAGCTACAGGACTACCAATTATGCTGTCTTTTGCCGGCTCAGCAGTACGCATCTCGGCGTATTTAATCATGAGTCACTTGTTGCACATCTATCCTTAAATTAGTTATCAATACCCAGGGCCGTAACAGCACTTAGTCATCCCCCCCCCCCAACATTACTCTTGGCCCCCTGAGGCTAGATGGCTGGTTTGCCGCTATTTCTCATCTAAATCGGGTGTCCGTTTTAGGCAGCTTCTCTCGACTAATCGCGCGAAGCGCGAAAAATTTCTATAATTCATGATTGAATCGGTCAATATAATCGGGAATTGAAAATATATTGGTATCAATTTTTATCCTCTCTCTCCTCACGTAATCAGATTGACCGGTTGAGCCGAGTGAGTTGTGTTTGAAAAGGTAGGACCACTCAATAATAATTAAACATCTTCGGGCGTATACCCGTTGGCAGGAACGAACCAAAACTTCGTCAGTCTTCAGGATTACCGTACCACGACCTCGCCCTCCGCCACATGCCACCCCATTTTGTCGTTTGCGTCTTATATTCTCTGCATTACTTTTCATTCAGTGTGCATGCCTCTTATTTACTTCGCCTAGGCTAAGGTGGGTGTCTGATCTTAATGGCTACTCCAAGTTGTTTCGACACCTTCCTATTTTTTCATTGTATCGCAGTCTTGTGATGTTTTGAAACGATGAAAATATTAATAAACCTGACTGACTGGCCCCTCAAAACACTTAGGTCTTGAGCTCCCATAGGGTGATAAACCGACCCCCCGTCCCGTTGTTCGCTTCTGCCACGAAATCAGGATCATTGTTTAGTGAGCCAGCGTGGAGCGCGAAGATTTTCGATAATTCAAAATAAAATAGGTCAATAAGATCGGGAATTGCATATAATATTGCTATCAATTACTTGTCCTCTCTGCTCACGTAATTAGTTTTACCGGTAGAGCTGAGTGAGGTGTCTTGGAAACTGTAGGGACCGTAAATAATAATTAAACATATTCGGACGGGCGGACCCGTTGGTACGACTTCGTTACATGATGTTATTTCGTGACCTCCAGTCTGCTATATCAAAAAATATAGAATCGCCCAAACGTACTAAACTAAAAGATGCACACGATTTCAAATTGGTAGTTCTTCACTGGCATAAAATTCTTCCCTGCGGGATGGTAGCCTATTTGTCTCGTGAGGTTCAGATTGCCAAGACAGGAATATTCGGCGCCAGTCATTTAGGCGCCTATGGTCAATTATACCTATATGTATTTTGTATATACATAACGAAATGTCCGGTCAGCGTGAGGGCAGTCCTTTTCGGCCAAGGTTTTCTCGCTGTCGATCGTTCTGGCACAATTCTTGGAGTCGCATGTTATATATGGCCTAAAACTTTATATGTCTTCGTGCGTCGTGACGCGGTAATGGCCAACGCCGATATGCCCACTTCTATAAATCTTGCGTATTGTATCTTGGTGGAAGAGTATCCAATAATGAAGTTACTTGGAAACTTGAAATCGCGCGAAAAAATTTTGAAAAAGTTGCATAAAATTTCATAAAATACTCTATAATTCATGCTAATTCACTAAATAATTTTGGGCCCCCTTCGAGCTCGTTCCCCCCCCCAATTGGGGGACTTGGGGTGCGGCAGTTACGGTTCTGTCAATACCTATATTATCTATACCTATATCATTATCTATAGGTACTGCTCGCTCAACTGGAAAGTTAGGGCACATTGCATTGAAACAGCAGTGACGTAATCTTAGCAGTCTACTCGCAACTTTCCTGCAATCCTAATTGAAAACTCCAGACTCCAAGCCAAGCAAGAGTAGTTTATAAATATATATTTTTTTCATAAATCGATATCTCAATATTTTGTGGGGGCCGCAGAAAGGCTAGCTGGGGGCCGCATGCGGCCCTCGGGGCCGCGGTTGGGAATCACTGGTCTTGGCTAATTGCTTTTGTTCCCAACCTGACTTCGCATCATATTGCAATCTAGTCACACAAATGATGAACGAAAGTTTGATGTTTGAGAAATTTTGCATAAATATGCTCTTTCGGAGAATGGGAGAGCCTTCATCTGAAAAAAGAGGTGACATGGTTGACGCAATGTTGATTATGATTAGGCCGTGATTATAATTTCTAGGCTATGTTATTGAATCGAGGATGTGGCTTACTTTGCCAAAACTTTTCGGGTACACGCCATATTGAAAACGGGCTAGGTGAAAAGAACATTTATGATCATTCAAAAACTGTGTAGCTTATGGTGTGCATATACAAGAAACTAAATTCCGAAACAATGAGGAACGCCATGCAAACTCTAAGAAAGCTTGTAGTTTCTGTCAAGACTATGGAATACAACAATTTTATATCTTAATATTACTAAAACAGTAGTGAGTCGTAATGCACAAGCGTTTGTCAGCAAAATTTATACCGTATCCAAGTTTATATCCTATCCGAAATGTCCTTGGAAAATGTACTAATATTAGTACGGTACAGCAATATTTACACATTCCTTTCATGAACCCAACTCAGGTTCAACTTCTTTGTTTCTATTCATGTTCACTTGTAAATTATCTCGCTATTCCTCTACGTACTCATTATCGTTCCAAAATAGCTCTCTGGAGCTCCGTCGTAATTCAAAGACGTGAAAACTTGTGATCGCGCCAGCGAAAAGGTAACACGGCCGATTGTCTCTATTTCAGATCCAGCCCGTGCCCCATTGTAAAGCAAGGCGATGACTGGAAAGACCCGTCGTCCTGCGACAAGGGCGACAACTGCCAGTTCTGTCACACCCGCACCGAGCAACAGTTCCACCCGGAAATCTACAAGAGCACGAAATGCCACGACATGATGCAAAACGGCTACTGCCCGCGCGGCCCGTTCTGCGCCTTCGCTCACGTACACACCGAGATCAGGGTGCTGGAAGACGCCGATTTGAACAACCTGCCCAGAGGCGCGCAGGTCATGTCGCCTTCGAGCACGAATTCCAACGCCAGCCATCAAGAGATCATCGAGCAGCAGCGGATTTTATCGAGAAGCGCGCCTGGTACTGGCAGGCCGTCTGTGCCTACTGAGTTGCATTTCGCGGCTGCATTAAATCAGGAGATGTCAAGAACACCGTCTTGGAACGTGAATAGTCCGATGGGCGGAAATATTCCGTCGCCGACACCACCTTTGACCGAAGACCTCCCGCATTCAGGCTTGTTCCGATCGCCAATCGTTGAAAACACAGACTCCTTTCAAATTTCTTCAAATAATATTTTTCCGTCTTGTCCGTCTCCTATTTCAAAACCACCGACTTGGACGCCGTCCAGTTTAGGAAAATCAGAAACGAGGTTGCCTTTTTCTGGACGTAACGACATGCAGTCTCACAGCGTGGGGGGTTTTGGGTTTTCCGGAAGTCCTTTCTCTTGGGGTGGGGCCGGCATGCAGGTGGGTTCGAATCTGTTCGGTAGATCAGGCGAAGACTCTTCTCCGAAAGCCAACAGCCGGCTGCAATCGTTCAATTTGTCTGCAAAACACTTTTATCCGCCCGACGAGACGGTCGATTCTGTCGTCGGTAACGCTCTGGATGATTTTCACGAACGGCCCGGTTCCGGATCAAACCGGTTATGGCCGGAACCGATCGGTACCGGCCGGAGTGACAGCAATTCTTTATTCACCATGTCGGCACCCGTTAATATCCCGCAGGAGTTTGGCATGAGAGGTTTGAACCGGAATCAAATGCCGACCCCATCTCCGCCAGGCGCCATCGGTCATCCTTTGTTCTACGGCAGCCTGGAAGCCAGTGGGACGCGTGGCAGTCACGCCGGTTCATTGCCATCAATCGGCAGGCCTCCCAGTTCATCCGGGCTGAGCAGTAAGGAAGGATACACAGGACCAGCGTCACTTAACGAGAGTAATATGCTTGTCGAGTTGGACCGTATGCAGAAGAAATGCAAGCAATGGGAAGTCAGTTGGAATCAGGCCAAGGCTGCGTGCGACGCTTGGAAAAGGGAAGCCACCGAGGCCAACGAACGCGCCAAAGTGGCGCGAGAGGCCGATAAGAAAGTGGTGGAGAGAAACGCGATGCTTGAATCCGAGCTGCAAAAAGCGAACAAGGAGATCGCGTCGCTAGTGACTGATATACAAAGTCAAACGGACGTCCCCGCGCAATCCGACAAATGTTTGTTTCTACACAGGGCACAAAAAGGTGCGGTTTTGAAGCAGATGTCGGTCAAGGACCTTCGCGAACTGCGTGAGAAACTGCGTGGTGATTTAGATTCGGTCGATAAGGTCTTGTGGGAGTCATACGGGATCCAGTGCGAGGAAGGTTGGGTCAGCAAATAAGAGTTGCTGGTTTTTTAAAAATATTTTCATCGCGAAAATCATGCCACAAACATTTTTTCCAATTCCGTTAGCACTCTAGGGAAATTTCCTCTCGTCGGTCTGCAGTAGCCAACGCGCCTCTTGGCATTCGTCTGTACCGTTTACTTATAAACCACATATCATGTACATAGCCTCTATTTTTATCATGGAATCAAGTATTTTTGGTTGCTTCCTTGCTTTCACGTCGAGGGATTGAAGTGATGCCGCATTCAAGCATCACGGCCGACGTTGACTGGTTTATAAGCATACCTACCTGCCTGGTTTTGGCGGTATAATCTCAGGACGGATTGTTTCTGAACTTTTTCTGAAATTTTCAATGGTTTAACTGAAACTTAGGGATTTTATGGAATTATGCTTGCTTCCCCTGCCATGAGTTGTTTTTATTTTTCAAAGATGCGCCGCGCGTTTTCCAGTGTTTGAAACTAGCGCTTCTGAGATTGAAATTCAGAGTTCGTATACCTTGTTTGTCGAAAACTGCACTTGAAGATTTCGACATGCAAACGCACGGTGTCTATTAATTATGTGTTGGAAATGCTTTGTTATTAAAAATGAAGTTTTCAATCTATTCACTCTCCCAGATCAAAACTCTACTTGAGTTGTTCAAAAAAACTTTTTTTTAAAAGTCTTGCTTGCTAAGCGATTAAATTGTCAGTTTGCCTAAAAAAAACGATGCTATTACAGTTCTAAAATTGTGAACTCATTATAAAATATTTTTTGTGGTTACCCCGTGAAATTGAAACGATGCAAAACGAATTATACTCAATTCCAACCAGTAGAAGCGAAGTTATTGCAGTTGGAAATTTTGGATTTGAATAAATAGCATTGACGGTGGGTTATCCTAGAATTATGAACAAAAATATCAAATAACTTGCTTCTACCGGTTGGAATTGTGTCAAATTTGTTTTGCATCGTTTTTTTTTAACAATGTATCAATTTCAGGGGGTGGCCAGTAATATTTGAAAAAAATTAATTTAAATATTTTGAATAAATTCAAAATTTAAGACTGGAAATAGATTCGCGATTACCAGGTGGAATGGATTCAAATTTGGCGGGCATCGGCAACCTGATGATTTAATCGCCTAGCAAGCAAGATTTGGAGAATAAAGATTTTTTTTTAACAACCCTACTTTACATGCATTCGAAAACACTTGCGTTGTATTGAATCGCTGCTTTAAATTTGATTGTGGTTTGCAGTAGTTAGTGAAATTTGATATGGTTACTAATTGTCCCGATATGGTTTGTATATGTCCATTGTGGATTAGGTTTAACGTCGGTTTCTACTTGAAAAAGTCATCAATTTGTGACTTCTCTGTGTGACGCCTACATAATGCATTACTTTTAAAGTTACGTACCGACATTCTTGTGCCTTTGAAATACGAGCTTCACTGCTAATTCGTCACTTTACCCGTAATTCAGTATTGAATTCCATGCCTATCCTATTGCTGTACCAGTACATATTTGTGATTCCCTGGTGAGATGTGCAACTTCATTCTTGTGAATCTGTTTCATGTCGCGAGAAATCAGTCTTTGGTTTTATCAGATGGATTGAAATATTTTTGTGCATAGGAACGACTCTGCCGTAACATTTGAACAATATTCTGAAAGTCGGTGAGAAATATATTACAATGCAAAGGAATTATATTATTGAAGCTGGTAGTTGGTGGATGCCACCATGGTCGTATTAGTACTGCGTAGGAAGCTGAATCCACCTCTACTGCAATTGTGGACTGATCAACGGGTTGGGAATCTGCGTAATTCGTTGGTATTGGTTTTCGTTCAACTGGCAAAATTAGGTGGTTCTTGCTACAGAAGCTGTCAAAACTAGTTATGGATGATACGCAAGTAGAAATAGAAGTGAATTTCAAGTAGCCTTGACGTGAAATGAAAAGTTTTGGAAATTACCAGAGCACTTCGAAACAGTAGATAGGGGTTGAGCGTTGCTGACTTCAGTTAGTAAATAGCTATTAGTGATGGTGTGGAGCCGTGAAAGCTTCTATCTGTGTGAACTCGGAGCTATGACATATTTCAAATTCTAGCCTAGAGTAGGTATATTTCGTTGCCTAAATTCCGGACACTCTTTAGCGCCAGCCAGCGGGTTTTAAAGTGAGGTGTGAACACATATGACGTAACACTAGCCATGCTTTGCCTATCCACTGTAACCAGGAGTGGATTCTTTAAATACGTTGTGAATTAACCAGAGGTGGTCAGTAACGAAGTACTTCTACTTTTTGGAAGTACTCAAGTAGTTTTCCTCTACTTCTGGTACGTACTCAAGTAGATCTGATTTTCTCTACTTCTACTTCGTAATATTTTGTGGTCTACTTACTTACTTTTCGCTATTTTCAGTTTGTCAAGTAGAAGTAGTTTAATCCCCCGATACGAAACATAGCCTGAGAAATTTCAAGCTGTTTTCACAGAGTACCAACATTTAATATTCATAAAAGTGTGGTGTTATTATATGCTTGATTGAGCAGCGATGGGTTCCGTATTGTTTTGATGACAGACAAGCATGTGGTCTGTGGGGAATACACTGGGCAATTCCCTGCACAGACAACCGATGCTCCCACCACTACCTCTTCAAATCTTCTGAAATTTGGTACACGCGCAGATGAGCTAATTCCAAACAGGATGAACTTTATTTCATGAAAATTGGACTTTGGGGTCAAAAGTTACGTCACTTTGAAAATTGACAATTTTCTGCTCATTTCAGGTCTGCAATTTCAGGTTTTATCAATGCAATATTCAAGAAGGTGTAGCTAGATGATAGACGACAGTTGAGATACAGCACTTGGATTTATTTGAAGCTTGTCTGATCGTCTATATTTTCAAGTGAAATTTAATGCCCTGTAGGTTAGGGTCAAAGGTTAAATTGAGGGTGAATTTGGTCAATGGTCTAAAATCAGTCAGGCGTTACACGATTTAGACTGCGAATTGCTCAAAAACATATTAAAATATTTTGGAAAATAGGATCTTAAATGAAAGTTTGCTTCAAGAAGACTTCGTTCATAGCTGTTTGATTTTGGCTTTTAGACCGTAAAGTGATGAAATTGCAGTTTCAAGAGCACACTTCATTTTCACATGGAAATGCTGTAGTAGTAGGGTGTTTCCTAGGCTTACCATATTTCGGAAATGAAAAAAGAGGACACTTTTTCAGAAATTTCAGTCAAGCATAACTGGAGAAGAATTCTCAAAAACAGGTAAATTTCACCCGCTTCATGATCGGTTGACTAAAAAAAAAAAAAAAAAAAAAAAGGTCATCACTTCCACTCAGAGCTCAAAAACACGTTTTTCACTCCACATTACCAGGTGGATGACTAAAAAAAAAAAAAAAAAAAAAAAAAAGGTCTTCTTTTCGCTCAGAGCTGAAATCACCACTTTTCCCTCCGAAATACCCGCCGGAGCTTCACTTCTGCGCTAATTTGCGGCATATCACTCGCAATTTCCTCTAAATCTGACCTAAATTTTCAAAAAAGAGGACAAAATCTCAAAAAAGAGGACAAAAGGGCGTCCTCCGAGGACACTTTCAAAAAAGTCAAAAAAGAGGACAAATCCTCTTAAAAGAGGACGTATGGTAAGCCTAGTGTTTCCGGACATCTATTCTGGGGTGCGTGTGGACATCATGTCTGGGGTGTGTTCCGACATCACGTCTTGGGTCTGTTAGGACTTTGTTGCCATTCGAACATCGTGTCTGGGGCGAGTTCGGACTGTTTTGTCCCTCGGACATCGTGTATGAGGGGGGTGTTCAGACACCATGCCGGGCGTGTGTTAGGACTGTGATGTCACTCTGACATAGTATCTGGGATATGTTTGTGTTGCGCCAGACATGACTCAGACCTGATATCTGCGCACTAATTTTATCCGGACATGCTCCGGAGCTGATACCTGCCCACTAAATACCCCCAGGCATGGCCCGAACCGGATATATGCGCGCTTAATGGACACATATATGCGACAGACGTGATATCCGCGTCCTAAACGACGCGTTTTTGCTGATATCTGCGATAGCTGGGTATATCCACAGTACTGGTAGCTGAGTATATTCACACATTCACAGTAGAGATAGCTGAGTACATCCAAAGCTATCACTACTGTGGTTATACTCAGCTATCACTGCTGTAGATATACCCAGCTATCGCAGATATCAGCAAAAACCGCAAATATAGAGGTCATATATAGGCCAAATGTCGTTTAGGACATGGGTATCACGTCTGACGCATGTATGTGTCCATTAAGCCCGCAGATATCAGGTCTGAGGCATGTTTGGCGTATCACAGACATATCCCAGACACGATGTCCAAGTAGAAAACACAGTCCGGACACACCCCAGGCATGAAGTCCGAACACCTTCCAGACACGATGTCTGAATGACAACACAGTCCAAGCTCACCACAGATATCATGGCTCGGGTGAGTTCTGACTGTTTTGCAACGCGGACATCGTATCGGGGGTGAGCTCGGACTGCGTTGTCATTCGGACATCGTGTCTGGAAGATGTTCGGACATCATGCCTGGGCTGTGTCCAGACTCCAGACTGTGTTTGCTACTCGGACATCGTGTCTGGAATATGTTTGTGATACGCCAAACATGCCTCAGACCTGATATCTGCCCACTATTTTAATCTGAACATGTGTCGTAGCTGATACCTGCGCACCAAATACCCCCAGGCATAGTCCGGACCTGATATATGCGCGCTTAATGGACACAGACATGCGTCAGACGTGATACCCACGTCCTAAATGACATTTGGTCTATATATATGACCTCTATATTTGCGGTTTTTGCTGATATATGCGATAGCTGGGTATATCTACAGCAGTGATAGCTGAGTATAACCACAGTAGTGATAGCTTTGGATGTACTCAGCTATCTCTACTGTGACTGTGGATATACTCAGCCACCACTACTGTGGATATACCAAGCTATCGCAGATATCAGCAAAAAAGCGTCGTTTAGGACACGGGTATCACGTCTGACGCATATCTGTGTCCATTAAGCGCGCATATATCCGGTTCGGACCATGTCTGGGGGTATTTAGTGGGCAGGTATCAGCTCCGGAGCATGTCCGGATAAAATAAGTGCGCAGATATCAGGTCTGAGTCATGTCTGGCGCAACACAAACAGATCCCAGATACTATGTCAGCGAGTGACAACACAGTCCTAACAGTCATGGTGTCTGAACACCCCCCTCATACACGATGTCCGAGGTACATAACAGTCCGAACTCGCCCAAGACACGATATTCGAATGGCAACACAGTCCTAACAGACCCAAGACGTGATGTCGGAACACACCCCAGACATGATGTCCACACGCACCCCAGAATAGATGTCCGAAAACACGCTACTACTACAGCATTTCCATGTGAAAATGGAGTGTGCTCTTGAAACTGCAATTTCATCACTTTACGGTCTAAAAGCCAAAATCAAACAGCTATGAACGAAGTCTTCTTGAAGCAAACTTTCATTTAAGATCCTATTTTCCAAAATATTTTAATATGTTTTTGAGCAATCAGCTGTCTAAATCGTGTAACGCCTGACTGATTTTAGACCATTGACCAAATTCCCCCTCAATTTAACCTTCGACCCTAACCTAAAGGGCATTAAATTTCACTTGGAAATATAGACGATCAGGCAAGCTTCAAATAAATCCAAGTGCCGTATCTCAACTGTCGTCTAACATCTAGCTACACCTTCTTGAATATTGCATTGATTAAACCTGAAATTGCAGACCCGAAATGAGCAGAAAATTGTCAATTTTCAAAGTGACGTAACTTTTGACCCCAAAGTCCAATTTTCATGAAATAAAGTTCATCCTGTTTGGAATTAGCTCATCTGCGCGTGTACCAAATTTCAAGAGATTTGAAGAGGTAGTGGTGGGAACATCGGTTGTCTGTGCAGGGAATTGCCCCACTTCGAATCCGACTTGTAAAGGTATCTGTCTAAGTAGACAGCTAGAAGCTAAGTGATAATACTACATGGTGGCAGCGGTGGGATTCGAACCCACGCCATCGAAATGACTGGTGATAATACTACATGGTGGAAGCGGATAACTTCGAACTAGCCTAATAACTAGATTATGGCGGCCTATGTATTAGGTCCGGGGGATCTCACAATAATAGGCGCCGTGAATGAGGCAGAAGCCTGGCTGGAATGGAAAAAGAAATTCCTGATCTTTATCGATGCAGCAGGTCATGCTGAATCACCTGGGCGCCAGAAAGTTGGATTATTACAGCAATTCATAGGCAATGAAGGAAAGGAAATATACGAGGATTTCGTGTTTGCTGAAGCAGTCGCAGAATCAGACGGTGTGGAAGCAGTTGCAGCAGAAGACAAAACTGACCTTGATACCGTCTTGAAGAAGTTTGATGAACGTTTCAAGGTTCGGGATGGCAGGTTTGAAGCACACCTTCAATTCTTCCATTTCTTACAACGCAAAGAGGGTGAATCATTTGCATCTTGGGTACATGCAGTCAGAAAGGCTGCACGAAAATGCTAATTTCCTCCAGCAGTGTACGACGCAACCGTTCGGGCTAAACTTATTGTCGGGTGCGTAGATGATTCTGAGATGTTGTACAAGCTATCGGAAATCGACTTTGACAAGCTAACGTCTCAGAAGATTATCGACGTTGTGACTACACAGGAGACGAGAAGGAGCTATGCTGATCGGAGATCTGCACCTACAGCAATAGAAGCGGTGGCCAACAAAGCGAGACCTCAAACTTTTAAGAAGCCTGCAGTTGAAACTGTGCCTATAATAAACTGCACATTTTGCGGTCGACGGCACAAAAGAGGCAGAGGGTTCTGTCCAGCAGCCTCAGTAAAATGCTACAGATGTGGTAGAACGGGCCATTATAAGGAAAGGTGCAGAAGTAGAAATGTATGCGTGCTGGATAGCGAAACGATTGAGGAAGAACCAAGCGCTGAGTGTTATGACGAGGAAGAACTTCCAGACGCAATGTGTGGAAGTGTGGGCGAAACCCAGGAAGCAGAAGCATCGGTAGGTTCAGCACAGGCTACTAAGACTATCCAGTGGACTATCATGTTGAGAGTCGTTAACAACACTCTGAAATGGATTGTTGACTCTGGAGCAGAAGTGTCTGTCATGCCGCGGCGATTGTACAAGAGACAATATGGGCCTATACAGAAATCTGATAGACGGCTCATTGGAGTTAATCGACAACCTCTCAATACTGTTGGTTTTGTACGGATGAAACTCAGCTCCGACTTCAAGGCGTTAACAGAGAAAGTCTACATTGTATCGGATGCGGATAAGCTACTCCTTGGCGCTCCTGCTATACTGGAATTTGGACTTCTTCAAGAGTGCCAGGATGTTCAAGTATCCATCAGGGCAGTCAAACTTACCCCTGAGACTCGTTTGCGGAGCAAAGATGACGTCAAGAAAGCATACCCAGAGCTATTCAAAGGCATTGGCAAACTGGGTGAGCCGTTTACTATTCACATGAAAGACGGCGTTGAGCCCTTCTGTTTGAATTTGCCACGTCGTGTGCCAATCCCATTGCGCCAGAAACTCAAAGAGGAGATAGATAAGCTTGAAGAGCTCGGTATCATAGAAGAAGTGACGGGACCTACAGATTGGTGTGCTCCAATCGTAGTCGTAGCCAAACCAGACGGAAAGGTGCGACTGTGTGTAGACCTAACCAAGCTCAATAATGGGGTAAAAAGGGAGCTGTACCCTATGCCTACAGTCGAAAGCACTTTGGGGCAACTGTCAAAGGGGACGGTCTTCACTAAGCTGGACGCAAACTCTGGATTTTATCAAATTGAGCTCGCCCCTGAAAGTCGAAAATTGACAACGTTTATCACACCGTTTGGGAGATATCAATTTCGTCGCTTACCATTTGGCATCTCGAGCGCACCGGAAGCGTTCCAAAAACGTATCAGTGAAATCCTGCAAGGAATCCCAAACGTGATTTGCCATATGGATGACATCCTAGTAGTTGGCACTCAAACTACGCACGATGAGACGCTGAAGGCTGTATTGGACCGTCTAAAATGCTCTGGCATGACTCTAAATGAGAAGAAATGCATCGTTGCTGCAACTGAACTTGAATATCTCGGTCAGGTCATCGGCCAAGATGGTATCAGCAAAGATCCAAAGAAGGTGCAGGCTATTGTGAATTATGCTGCTCCTACTGATAAGACTGAACTTCGCAGATTCTTGGGAATGGCAAACCAGCTCATGAAGTTTAGCTCCAACCTAGCGGAACTGACCAAGCCGTTACGAGAATTGTTGGCGAAGAAGGTTGAGTGGTACTGGGGTCCGTCACAAGAGGAATCGTTTGCAAGAGTGAAACGCGATCTGTCTTCCGATGTTACATTAGCCATGTATTGCCCGGACAGGGAAACTGTGCTCTCAGCTGACTCCAGCAGTTACGGCCTTGGTGCCGTTCTGATGCAAAGACAAGATGACAATAACCTTCGCCCGGTCGCATATGCCAGCAGATCAATGAGCGACACTGAACAACGGTACGCCCAGATAGAAAAAGAGGCCTTGGCAATCACTTGGGCAATGGAGCACTGGAGAGAACTCTTACTGGGTATTGAAGATCTGAAAGTTGAAACTGACCACAAGCCACTAGTGCCTCTGCTCTCAACGAAATCGCTTGACGAATTACCTGTCAGAATTCAAAGATTCAAAATTAGGCTGATGTCCTATAACTTCGCAATTTTCCACACGCCAGGAAAGTCGATGTACACAGCAGACGCGCTATCACGATGCCCTTTGCCGACAACGGATGGCATCGAAGACACCGATCTTCACAAGGAAGCTGAAGCATGTGTGCGTGCTCTGGTCAGCGGGCTGTCTGCTACTGACCGACGCCTGGAAGAAATAAAGAATGCTCTTAAAGAAGACAAGACACTGTCGACTGTTATGACATATGTTGTTGGAGGATGGCCAAAGAACAAAGAAACTTTAAATGGACCGGTGCGTATCTTCTGGAATCTCAGAGACGTGTTAACAGTACATGACAATCTCTTGCTGAAAAGCAACAGACTCGTCATACCACCGCCGTTGCGCGAAGATGTTCTGAAGCACCTTCACCAATCGCACCTTGGAATAACCAAGACCAGACAACTTGCAGCACAAGCTTGCTGGTGGCCGGGTTATTCAAAAGACATTGAACATGCAGTACTCAACTGCAACCGCTGTGAAAAGCATCGACGAGATCGAACTGAACCGATGATGGGGACCGAATTTCCGACACGCCCATGGGCTAGAATTGCTGCTGATTTTTTCCAACTGGAGGACAAGTACTACCTTTTGATCATGGATTACTACTCCAGAGACATAGAACTGTTCTCAGTAAAGAAAACGATCTCGTCACGGGACACAATTTCTCACTTCAAGAATGTGTTCTCTCATCATGGCATCTGTGATGTCTTGCTTACGGACAATGCTTCGGTCTTCGTTTCCTCTGAATTTTCTCAGTTCTCCAGAGCCTGGAATTTTCAGCACCTAACCTCTTCTCCAAAATATAGCCAGGGTAATGGCTTCATCGAGAGAGGAGTGCAAACTATAAAGGCCCTGCTCAAGAAAACAGATGATGTCTATCTGACGCTACTGAACTATAGGAACACGCCCTTGCACTCCGGATTATCGCCCGCCCAATTGAGCATGGGACGCAGATTGAAGACAAAGGTGATTTGTCATCCTGACCAGCTACGGCCACAGACTGTTGATGTCGAAGATCTTCGAAAAAGGGAGACGGAGTATAGACAGAAAATGGCTGCGAGTTACAATACAAGACATCGTGTGGTTGAGAATGATAGATTCGGAATTGGAGACCATGTATACATTCCTGATTGCGAAAGGATGGGTATCATCAAGGAGATGCATGAAAATCCTAGAGCGATCATCGTTGAGACGAACAATGGACTAATGAGGCGTAACCGAAAACACTTACGGAAGTACAACCCTCCGGAGGAACCAAAACCATCTGTTCCGCATCAGAATAAACCGGTCGAATATTGTCTTGTAGCGTCGAAGAAACCAGGACACCATCAAGAAGCCAACGGTTCAACTGAACCTGCCGGAGAGAATCCCGCGAGACGATCCTCGAGAATTAGAAATCCGCCACAACGATTTATTGAGCAATATTGATCACACACAGGTTTCAAGATCAGGGGCAGAATAATCCCCTAACCTGTTGTACACCTTGGGAGTAGTCTACCTCCCTGGTGACTCTGTCTGTTAAGTGTAAATGCCCTGCTCTTGCTAACCTTGCAGGGGTAGTGTCACCTTGTATATATTGTTATCGCTGCTGTATTGTGACTTGTATATAATGTAAGTAGTGTCGATGTCTCTTCCCCTAAAAAAGGGAGATGTGGTGTTATTATATGCTTGATTGAGCAGCGATGGGTTCCGTATTGTTTTGATGACAGACAAGCATGTGGTCTGTGGGGAATACACTTCGAATCCGACTTGTAAAGGTATCTGTCTAAGTAGACAGCTAGAAGCTAAGTGATAATACTACAAAAAGTCAAGTAAAGCCCAGAAATTTTGTTGCGCTTCGCGCAAAGTAGTTCTGAAGTGACAAATATGTTTTCACGAAAGTATATCAGTAAATATATAATTTAGGTACCGGATTGCTTGGTTCCGCCCACACCGCATTGTCGCCCATATAAAATATTTCATCACAGTAAATATGGCCACCATAACATTTGAAACTACCGTTTCGCAATATAGCAATTACCTATCATATCGTAATCTAGCAGCCCATGACTTGTCCTGCTAATCTGGAAAATCCGGCCTTTTTGAACGTTACACCCGTTTTAGCAGATCACCTTTGAAGACATGAAATGTATTTTCCGGTTTTTAGATGTGTTATTTGTATTTCACTTTCAATTCCGCGTATCATACTTTGAGTTCTAATCACTTTCAGTTTTTTTTTGTCTGCAGAACATACATGTTGATAAGCATAAAAGCAAGTGTAGTAATGCCTGTATTTCCGAAAATAAAGCTACACTAAATATAAATTTTACGATCCACAATATTTGTGATAACGTATACTAATTGCCCAAAGTGTTGAAACCGTATCCGATACAACTACTCCATCTTGCTCTTCGCCTAAACTTGGGGCCTTATAATATAGGGTAGGGCGCCGTGCCATGATATTCTCTAAAATGGGGTCTTCTAACAAAGCGTTAGTATTGCATTTTCATATCAATAGTATAATTTGCATCCCATGATGCGAGAGAATGCTTATTCTGTCGAAAATTGATACCTCTTGGGATGCATCAATACGAATCAAGCTCCCGCATGCACCTTCCGCATAGCTCAATTTGCAGCTTGACAGTCCATGTAAACCAGTGGTTCTTAACCTTGCCTGCAGCGCCCCCAAGGGGCGCTGGCGATTTTGAAGGGGGCGGAAACGCTCAGGGGGCGATATGGGTGGCGCTGGGCTCAGTGGGGCGATATGGGGGGCGCTGGAGGAAAATGGCTTCGCAGTAGATGATGTGGTGGTGAGACATATCCTTAATGAGTATTCAGAGCAAATTAACACCGAAAACTTCGTTATATATAGCCTACAAAAGACATATAGGTTTAATTGTCCATAGGCGCCTAAATGACTGGCACCGAATGTTCCTGTCTTGGCAATCTGAACCTCGGAAGACAAATTCCATCTGGCAGGGAAAAATTATATGCCAGTGAAGAAATACCAATTTGAAATCGTGTGCGTCTTTTAGTTTGGTACGAATAGGCGACAGACATATATAGAACTAGATATCCCCGTTGGGCGATATCCAGAGGTGGTCAGTAACGAAGTACTTCTACTTTTTCGAAGTACTCAAGTAGTTTTCCTCTACTTCTGATACTTACTCAAGTAGATAAAATCTTCGCTACTTCTACTTCATAATATTTTGTGATCCACTTACTTACTTTTCGCTATTTTCAGTTTGTCAAGTAGAAGTAGTGTCCCCCCCCAATTACAAAAATAAATTGGGGAATTCTCGGTCTCTTTCCACGGAGTTCTAACTTTCCATTTTAAGAAAATTCAAGTCAAACCCAGAATTTCCGTCGCGCTTCACATCAAGTAGATATAGAGTTACAAATATGTTTTCACGAAAGTGAATATTATTTAGGTTGCATTGCACCGCATTGTCGCCCATATAACATATTTCATCACAGTAAATATGGCCCATCACAACGTTTGAAACCACCGTTTTGCAATCTAGCATTTACCCATTATATCGTGATCTATAGAAGCCCATGGCGCGTTCTCATCTGGAGGAGAGGGCTCTGACTTTTTGAGCGTTAGATCTGTTTTAGCAGACCACCATTAAAAATGTCTCGACAAAAGAAATAAAATTCATTTTCCGTCTTTCTGATGTAGTATTGGTAACATAACATAACATTGACACATGACACAATGCGATGTCATGAACAGATAGGAGGATATCGAACGACTCGCATCAGTAGCGATCCTTTACTCTAACATCCACCTCGGCCCAGAGTGCCCGATGTCACAGTTCTTTTTCGATGTTGATCTTCTTTGAAGCCGGGACCCTTTCTACTAGTTCTTACCGTTCCTTGTGAGCGCTTTCCTTCGTCGGGTCTTTTACTGGGCTTTTTGTAGCCGTAAGAACGGCAACGGCGGGGGAGGAGGAGTCCAGATGAACCTCCGACGGGAAGCGAACCCGGTTCGTCAGATTGGTGGGCGCTTATCGTAACCACTACACTATCTCCCCCGGTATTTCTCGTTCAATTCGCAGTATCATTACATAGAGTTCTAATTAGTTTCATTATTTTTGTCTGGCGAACATACATGTTTTCGCGCCTCGCGCGTCTAGGCGAGAATAGCGGGCTCAGTAAATGGACACCCAATGTAAATGACTAGTATCAGCAAATAGCGGATAGCCGAATGAGGGTCTGGGGGCGAAGCCCCCCGGAAGATTGGTTTATCACCCTGTGGGGGCGCAAGACCAACGTTTTTTTTGGTGGGGCTGACGAAATGCTGTTACGGCCCTGGTAACGAATTAATTGTACCTACGCGCTCGCCCGAATATGTTTAATTATTAATTACGTGCCCTTTATTTTCCAACACAACAGCTCACTCAGCGCTACTGGTAAATCTGATTACATGGGCAGAGAGGATAAAAAGTTTATAGCGACTTATATATGTAATTACCACCTATTCATTCATGCATTATAGAAAATTTTGGCACCTAGGGCGACCAGGTCACACAAACTTTGCTGACCATCGAAACCACGCTACGGGGTTCTTGGGGGCGAAGCCATCAGAAGTTTGGTTTATCACGCTATGGGTGCGCAAGGCGATCGCTTTTAGGGGGGTTGACGAAATGCTGTTACGGCCCTCCCTCTTACTCATTGTCTTTATTACATTCCTAACAATATGAGGTTGGGGGGGGGGGCGCTGGAGCACGATAATTTTTGAAAGGGGGCACTGGAGGAAAAAAGGTTAAGAACCACTGATGTAAACGAATTAGGACTGTCTTCAAAACGACTTACTTACTTGAGTAGATTTAAAGTCAGTCAATTCTACTTCTACTTCAAGTAGTTCTAGTTGGCTTATGGAAAAAGTACTTCTACTCGTACTTGAGTAGATTTTTTCGTCGCTACTTCTACTTCTACTTCAGTAGCTTTCTTGACTACTTTGACCACCTCTGGAATTACCTAGGCTATGCGGCATCTCTGAGCAAGGGTTGGTATTCTCATTTGGTCTGCGACAGACTTCTTCATGGAGAGAGAGAGAGAGAGAGAGAGAAGGAGGGTTTCGGTTTCCTCTGCACCCAGGGCCGTAACAGCACTTCGTCAGCCCTCCCCAAAAAAACGTTGGTCTTGCCCCCCTCCACATGATGATAAACCGATGGTGACCCCCTCACGCTATCCGCTGTTTACCGCTTTGTCATCTAGATTGGGGGGCCGTTTAATGAGTCAGCCTTTCTCTCCTAGACGCGCGAAGCGCGGAAAATTTCTATAATTCATGACTGAATCGGTCAATATGATCGGGAATTGCATATATCAGTGGTCGGGAACCTATGGCTCGCGAGCCATATATGGCTCTTTTGGGCATAAAGTATGGCTCTTTGCGAAATTTTTATTTTTGTTCCTAATTTATCAATATTGCAGCTACTTGTTATTAAATCTTCAGCATGACCAGTATAATTATTCTTCTGGCAGTATAAACATGTCTTTGAGAGGTTAATACAGTGGCTTATTCACGGTTCGGGGCTCTTACCCCCTTTTCAAAACTCTCAAATTTAAGTTCTTGTCTCGCCTGCGACCAATATCACTTCCGAATTTCAATGTACCCGCCACGAAATCTCGGATTGCACGATACGTCGATTGATCAATGAGAATAGCAGACGAGGCGACGCCTGTATGACAATGCAGTTTTCAACTACACATTGTCTTCCTGATCTACGGCGAGAAATGAACTGCCGTGGAAGTGACATTCACAATTACCAATTCAAATAACAAACAACGCCATAGTTATCCACGTTCTTGATTGACAACGTAGCTTTGTAGTTGCTGTTCAAATGTAGGCGTGTGGCACAACGTTGTCTTACCGCCGAATACTTTGAGAATTGAGAAGTCGAATCGATATCGGTGCGACAATTACATTCGATTATTACACTGGTCAATAAAACGAAGAAAAAATGGGCAGTGCATCTGAGAGCCGTTTCTGGAGGCTTCCGAGGTTGCTGAATACGAATATCCTATTAGTTTCGCCTTATTGGCTCTTGTTCAGAAGATACATTTAGGGATGGTGTGAACCTCTGAAAGGTTCGGGTTCGTGTGAACGCGAACCTTTTGGAAAGGTTCTGTGTGAACACGAACGTGAACCTCGTGACGTCATATTGCTAATTCCAACCCTATCTTTCAATGAAGTGATAGCCTATATTATTGTACACGATACCTAGCGAAGACTCGGGCCACATATAATGTCGCATTGCTGAAGTACATATTGGCGTTTTAATATTAAACGTCGCTAAATGTATCAACCGTGGTTATCAAAGGATATAATAATCTCATAAAATCAATACATTCGTCGTTTTGCCAACAATTTCGACGAGGACTTACCAGGAAATATAAGCTTACGCCTTAATGGTCTTAGCCATACCGGACAATGTGTTCGGAATCTGAGTATTGCTACATTGATATTGAGCAGAGTGTAAAACGGGTTTCTATACTCGCTACCGATACCATAAACAACATGTTATATGGCAGTAGCCAGCAACTTAATCGCACGGATTTGGTTTTAATGATACAGTAAAGATATGAAGTCGAGATTGACCCCATACGCCCGCTCGATTTTTTACATCAGAAAACGATATCAATGTCATTGATTGGTTTAATAGGCATCATTCGCTGACTACGTATATCGCTCGTGATGTTGTGTGATTGCGGGTCAAGCTCACGGCAGAGAGTCACTAATTATTCACAAACGGAAAGCTGGATATTTCGAGAAATTTTTGGTAACAAAAATGCAAGTAAAACTTTTAAGGTTGTCATGGTGCATGCTCGTTTAGTGTTGATTTTTTTTGCTGCCAGCGCCATGCATAGAGTGACCCACAGTTGAAATGCAATAAACTTGAACCAAAGATCTTATAATTAAGTGCAAATTACAATTTACCAAAAAGGTTCACAGTGCAGAACCTACCAAGGTTCTGTTGTGAACGCGAACCTCTAAATTTCCGAGGTTCACACACAGAACACGAACGTGAACCTCACGTTCACACCATCCCTAATACATATACCCCTAAAAATTCCAAAATTACTGTATTTACCATTGAATATTTCACTTGATAAGAAGAAAATCGTAGTTTTTATCTAATTTTATTCTGCACATCAATAGATAATTGACTATGAAAACCCTCAATAGATAATTGACTATGAAAAACCCTCATGTCGTCCCCATGGATTTTTTCCAAAATTGGAGCCAATTTGAAAAAAAAACAAGGTCATATTCGAAATCAGTTACCTTCAGAACCACCTAAACCACTCTTACTTTGTCTGCCTAAAGATATGTGTTGACCAGTGTTATCAGTTATTTTAAATTCTATGATATTTACGATGAATTGCGCTATTCTAATCACGGCCGTGACTCACCTATAGATAGTTAGATGAGTTATCTCTCTTTTCACGATATATTTTCGAACAATAAGTTGGCGAGTTGCGTGATTTTCGTAGTATAAATATTCAAAATCTAGTAGACAGGTAAGGTACTGCCTCACATGCCTCCCCTGAATGCTGCTGTGTAGTGACCATGTTTTGCTCCGCCTATACGTATGTCATCATGGGTCCTCGCTTTCAAGAATATCATCAAGACGAACCTACGATTTCGTATAACTGACGAAAGTCTCAATTTATATGCACCTTAACCGAACTAATCAGACTACAAAGCCACCAGGAATACCATACATCACCAAAAGACGAATTAACTGTAGAAAGCGGGGGAAGCGAGTGGCGCAGTTGGTTATGCACCGCTGTTTCGAAACCAATGTTAGTGGTTCGAATCCCGGTTCGGACCTACTTCTATGTGTCGGAGGTTTATCTGGGCTCCTCATCGCTGACCTCACTGCATATGTAGTGTCGTACGAAAAGCCCAGATGTATGGAGAGCCG
The DNA here is from genome assembly GCF_051294905.1 of Botryllus schlosseri. Lineage (NCBI taxonomy): Eukaryota > Metazoa > Chordata > Ascidiacea > Stolidobranchia > Styelidae > Botryllus > Botryllus schlosseri. The sequence continues at coordinate 8,682,786 of NC_137244.1, read as the reverse complement.
CGCCGAAAAGTCGGCAGTACAGACGAAGATACGGGCGCATGAAAAACGAGTGAGGCCGATGGTGAAAGAGTGCGAGTGTGCAAAGTCGCCCGGAAGATGACGAAATTCAAAGACAATGAAATTTTACACATGTTACTGTCGTGGCGCACATGGCCTTACTAAGCGAAAAGCGCCACTGTTCTTGTAACAAACAAACAAACCTCTAAAAAGCGTGTAAAAATTAGTTTCATACGTTTACTGTTGTCTACGTCAGCTGGAAATCTAAATGTTAATTGTCTTAAGCTTATAAGAATATATAACTTGCAAAAGATCTATGCAACTCAAGTTTCGCACACCATTACTCAAATAAAGCAACCAGCATGATTAGTACGAGTTCATACAGATATGGTGCAATCGATGAATTCCATGTACAGTGATTTCGAATTTGCGCTAATATGACGTCACGATTTTTCAATTGGTAGTGGTAGTTGATTTAAATATATGGCTCTTTGGGAGTTTAGATGGAAAATGTAGGGTCAATATGGCTCTTCGGACAAAAAAGGTTCCCGACCCCTGGCATATATATTGCTATCAATTTTTATCCTCTCACTGCTGCTCACGTAATCAGATTTACAGGTGAGGTGTTTGAAAAGGTAGGACCGCTCAATAATAAATAAACACCTTCGGGCGTATACCCGTTGACTGGAACGGGACAGCACTTCGTCAGGCCCCCCAAAAAAACTTGGGTCTTGGGATACCATAGGGTGATAAACCTACCCCCAATCGCGTTGTTAGCTTTTGCCACGAATTTAGCCGTGTTCAGTGAGCCAGCGCGAAGCGCATAATCTATTGCTATCAATTTCTTGTCCTCTCACGTAATCAGATTTACAGGTAGAGGTGAGTAAGGTGTCTTGGAAACTGTAGGGCCTCTTGGTATGACTCCGTAACATGATGCTATTTAGTGACCTCCTGTCTGCTATATCGAAATATAATCAAAATATATAGAATCGCCCTAACGTAGGCCACTAAACTAAAAGACGCACACGATTTCAAGTTGGTATTTCTTCACTGGCATATAATTTTTCCCTGCGGGATGGTATTTGTCTTGTGAGGTTCATATTGCCAAGACAGGAGCATTTGGAGCCAGTCATTTAGCCGCCTATGGACAATAAACCTATATGTATTTTGTATATATAACGAGGTTTTCGGTCAGCATAAGAGCAGTCCTTTTCGGCCAAGGTTTTCTCGCTGCCGATTGTTCTGGCACACTTCTTGGAGTCGCATGTTGCATGGCCTAAACTTTATATGTCTTGGTAAATCGTGGAGCGATATTGGCCAATGCCGACATGCCCATTTCTATAAATCTTGCGTATTTTTTCTTGGGGGAAAGAGTACCCAAAAATCAAGACATTTAGCAACTTGAAATCGCGGCTCGCGCGAAAAACTTTTGAAAAAGCTGCATAAATTTTCAAAAAATACTCATTTATGCTAATTCACGAAATAATTTTGGGCCCCCTTCGAGCTCGCCCCTCTCCAATTGGAGGGTTTGGGGGGCGGCAGTTACGGTCCTGAATGCACCATCGAGATGCTTTTGACGACGGAGAGGCGATACGACCGTAAGGTCATCTAGTCAGCAGTCAGCACCCCCGTTTTGTTCTTCTCCATGCTATCCGTGGATGCTGCGCGCCTAGCAGGATAGCGGCGGATACCAGTTTTCGAGTCTTTACATCTGACCCGGCCGGGGATCGAACCCACGACCTACCGATCAATGAGCCGGACGCATCACCATTACACTATCTCGTTTGGGCTGTACGAAATTGTGTGGCCCGGCGGCCGTGTGTTTGACAGCCCTGCTGTACCGTTACGTTGGGGCAGATATGAGGTTGTGTGTTGTAACCAGAACCGGAACAATACTTTTAAGCCAACTTTCGCCCCCCCCCCAAAAAAAAAACTTTGGTCAGTGACAGTGAGCGGTTATTGAATTCTGAGAATCCGTATCCACCCGACAGCTCGCGTCTTTGAGGAACTGTCAGTCCGAATCCGAACAATCTCAACCAAAATCCATGTGAATCCGAATAATGCGGCCCCAAATCCGAGAAATCCGAATCGAATAATCGAATCGAAAATATCCAAAACAAAATCTGCAACAGAATCCGAATCCGATTCGACTGTCTCAAAATTGTCCAAAATCCGGTCCGAATAACACTGTCCGAGTCCGTCCGATGCTCATCAATGGTCTAAACCAGTGGTTCCCAACCTTTTTCGACTCATCGCCCCCTTTTGAAGCTCCGCACCGATCATTGCCCCCCAAATATTTGGAACCGAACAACAGCGCTTCGTCAGACCCCCCAAAACGTTGGTCTTTGGCCCCATAGGGTGATAAACCAGACCCCCCTCAGCCAGTAGGCTTTTTGTCGCTACATATCGACTATACCCTACTTCATGTACTGCTTGGTGGTAATCACCGAATTTGGCCTAAACGCGCGAAGCGCGACAAATTTATACAATTCATGTTTGAATCGGTCAATATGATCGGGAATTGCATAGATATTGCTATCAATTTTATATCCTTTTTCCGCTCACGTAATCAGATTTTCCGGTAGAGCTGAGTGTGGTGTGTGTTGGAAAAGGTAGGACCCCTAAATAATAATTTAACATCTTCGGGCGGAATCGTTGCTATATTGACTTCGTTACATGATACACTTTCGTGACCTCCTATATCTGCTATGTCAGAAGATATGGAAATCGTCAAAACGTACCAAGTTAAAAGACGCACATGATTTCAAAATGGTATTTCTTTACTGGCAAATAATTTTTTCCTTGCGAGATGACATTTGTCCTGTAGGGTTAAGGTCGCCAGGACAGGAACATTCGGCGCCAGTCATTGAGGTGCCTATGGACAATTAAACATATATCTATGGAAGTTTTCGGTCAGCACAAGGGCATTCCTTTTCGGCCAAGGTCTTATCGCTGCTGATCGTTCTGGCATACTTCTCGGAGTCGCATGTTAAATGGCCTCTAACTTCATATGTCTTGGTGCGTCGTGGCCCAGTAATGGCCGACGCCGAAGTCTTCCATTTCCATAAATCATTCGTATAATTGTTGGGTGACTGGTATCCCAAAATCGAGATGTATAAAAAAAATATGAAATCGCGCGCAGCGCGAAAAATTTTTGAAAAAGTTGCACCATAATTTATGTTAATTCACGAAATAATTTTGGGCCCCCTTCGAGTTCGGGCTCCCACCCAATTGGGAGTTTCGGGATGCGGCAGTTACGGTACCGACTCCAAAATAGCCGTTTTAACGCGTCATCGCCCCCTTCGTTGTTTCGCCCCCTATCGCCCCCCTCGTCCGTTTTCGCCCCCCTGTCGCCCCCTTCTTTATTTTCGCCCCCCTAGACCGCCAAATCGCCCCCTGGGGGGCGATATCGCCCACGTTGGGAACCACTGGTCTAAACTATCCAAACATATATCCGAAGCAGAAGTCCGGAAATATCCGAAACAAAATCTGCAACAGAAACCGAATCTGATCCGTCTGTCCTGAAATTGTGCAAAATCCGGTCCGAACGCTATCCGAGTCCGCCCGACGCTCATCACTGGTCTGAGGCCTACTATCGTAGGGTTACCATATTTTGGAAATCTGAAAAGAGGACACTTTTTCAACATTTCAAAGGTTGCAAATTCGGAGACAAATCCTGAAAAAAATGGTAAAAGGTCAACTTTCTCGATCAGCGCCCAAAATACAGTTTTTTTCTTCGCATTATCAGGTGGTTTTCTATAAAAAAAAGTCAACAGTCTGGCTCAGCTCCGGATATACCCGCGGGAGCGTTACTTCGGTGCTGATTTACGGCATCTCAGTCGAATTTGGCCGTAAATTTGACCAAAATCCTAAAAAAATAGGACTAAATCTCAAAAAAGAGGACAAAGGGACGTCATCCGAGGACACTTTCAAAAAAGAGAACAAATCCTCTTAGAAGAGGACGTATTGTAACCCTACACCATAGGTAGGGACAGGGTCGTAACTGCCGCACCCGGAGGGAGGGGGGGGGGCGAGCTCGAAGAGGCCCAAAATTATTTCGTAAATTAACATAAGTTATAGAGTATATTTTAGATATTTATCGAGCATTCTCCAAATTTTCTTCGCGCTAGGCGCAATTTATCGTTGTTAGCTGTCTTGATATAAATGTGAACGGCATCCGTCCCCCCAAGAAAAAACGCATGATTTATGGTGATAGGCATTTCGGCGTCGACCCCTCACCTTGTCACGAACGACGCACCAATATGTGGCAAATAACGTTTCGGCTAACTAATCTGCGAAGTGAGCTGCCAAACTCGACGGCGAGTAAACCTCATGTTGGCCTATAGGGTAGGGTTTTACCATATACGCCCTCTTTTTTCACAAAATTGAAAGTGTCCTCGGATGACGCCTAAATGATGTCCGCTTTTTTGGTAAGCAGAATTCTAGAAAAGTGGGTAATGCGGGATCAAAATGACGATCTTTTTTTAGTCAACACTACAAAAGTATCATAAAAAAGCGGGTTTCTCGAGAATCGAGACAAACTGCATGATGACCTTTTTTTAGTCAATACAGAAGTTTTGGTAGAAAAATTTTCAAATTCACCAGTAGGCGGGTACTAGAGCTTTAAAAATTTTTGAAGAGTGTTCTCTTTTTCGCATCTCAAAATGTGGTAATAGGGTGATCGATTTAACTTCTGGGGACTTACTATGCATCTGGTTTCTATGTGCATTGTGCATGTTGTTGTGAAATTGATTGAGTGAGTTCTGTCAATAAAATTCGTTCTTCCATATAGGCCTATCACTAGGGCAAGTTTTTGCAACTTTTGCAACTTTTTTTACTGCTTCCTGCAGATTCCTAAATACTCAGAAGTTATTTAGTATGGTGTTTTAAGCTGTCTGGAGGATTCTTATATTGCAACTTTTTGCAACTTTTCTCCATTTTTTCATGCAACCTTTTGTAACTTTTTCGATTTTTCATGAAACTTTTTGCAACTATTTTCGATTTTTCATGCAGCTTTTTGCAAGTTTTTTCGATTTTTCATGGCACTAACTTTTTACTGGAAATATTAGGCACCATATGTAAATAGATCGCTTCATTCACTGCCATTTTAATTTGAGGCTGCGTCAATTTTTTCAGGATATTGATTTTGTCGAAGTCACCAACACTGAGTTTTGCTACAGTGCCTTGAATACGGATCGATTCGAGTATCTCATACCCTAATAATTTCAAGGAACTTGTCCATATAAATGTAACTTTCTAGGGCTAATTTTGTGAAAAATAAATGCAAATTTTTGCTGCAACTTTTGTGAAAAATAAATGCAACTTTCCATGGATTTGACTGCGACAAAAACTTGCCCTACGTATCACTATAAAATGTTTATCCTCTCTCAGCCCATGTGATCAAAGTCAGCGGAGAGCTTACGGAGGTAATGACTTCGGAAATGCAGCAGTGACCGTAATTGTAGATCGCCAAGTCATGCTCATGTCACACTAGGGTTACCATAAGTAAGGCGTGTCAAACCCGCGCCAGATGTAATATCTGATTTGAAATATATGCATAGCAGTGGACAGGAATCAGATTGCGGTAAGACTTCTAAGAGAGTCAAACATCTCATTTCAACTATATCTAGCAACGATGACATTTTAAGAAATCAGGAATTACTTCGCACCATTTTTGTATAAATTATGCAAGAGTCGACTCAAATTTTAAAATATAGCCTGTCACTCTTTAGACTGCATGGGCATCATGTTTTCTGTTTCTATATCAGTCTGTGGGAAGCCTGGCACTGCATGCTATCAACTAGTGCGCTGTACCCCGGTATGTAACCTGACTCTGCAACTCCGAGTGAGTGTTCCAGATGTGCATTAGTGAGGCGTATTCTCTGTTTGTTTTTGATAGTTCATGTCTGAAAAGGGTATTCACAACGAAAAGTTGGACCAAACACGCTTGCAACCTTCTTAGCTGCTGCGCAGTGCGCATACACCATTGTGCTTTTCGGTGTCAACCAGGAGGCACCAAAAGTTTGCTTCAGCGTGGTGGGCTTTAAGGTGGAGATCATTTTGCCGTGTAACAATTTCAATCTCAAACTGTTCAGCATCCAGACATGAATGATTTCATTTACCGGACAGCAGCATCGATTACAAAAAATAGAAACATTTGGTACTAAACTGCGCTTGGTGTAAGAGAAACAAGTTGCGTCAAAATATTCAATGGGCCTATGAAATATATTGGCATACAGATATTGAAAATCTGCTAGTACTTCACGGCTATCTGCCATACCGAATGGTAATGTTGTTTATTACTACTTTGGCATTGTCCTGGACGTCGAGCTACCGTAACGGAACACCACGCCATTTCAAGAAGACCGTGGATGGCATTCCGTCATGTCGCCTGTATAGGCAGTGCGCCGTATCCATGCAGCTCAGTTCAGTTCGGTTTATTGCCAATTTTTATCAGATCAATACACCACACAAAAATTGCGATACAACGAAAAGATAGGAAGGTGTCGAACCGACTTGGAGTAGTCTTTGGAATCAGAAACCCACCTTGGACTCGGCGATGTAAAGAGGACGCATGCACAGCACAGTGAATGAAAAGTAAAAGAATAGTGTAGAAAAAGCAAGCGACAAAAATTGGGTGGCATGTCATGGAAGGCGAGATCGATAGGTCAGATCGTGGTCCGGTAATCTTGAGAGCGGACTAGTATCCATACGTCTTCGATATCCTGTGATTCTATTACATGTTGGTATATTACTAATTGTAATTGTGTGACAGTTCGCACTTGCGCGAATGAAAAAATTGCAATGCGATGACGAAGGTGGTGCGAATGAAAATCCTCGATGAGTGCGAATGGGAATCGTTAATTTTTCTGACGTGGAACAATTCAAATAAACCTACAAAATAAACCAAGTTTGCTCTTGTCCATTAATTATAGAAACAAAACATCAAATTCGTAATATAATTCTGTTATAGTGATTCAGGACCCGGATACTCCGTTTGCTCTGTAAATTTCTAGAGCCCGACCGATATCGTTCGGGCCCAACAAGTCTGGGGGCACGGAACGGAATCATAATAAAGAACATCGGTCTGATGTAAAGGACCACTGTAACTGAAAAACCCCTTGAATACTATATACAAGAACTAAGATATTCCATTCTTATACCGATGCAACTAGAGATTGCTGACCTTTATAAAGGCTATGCTTCTAGCCTTCGTTGGTAGCTAATCTATGATGACGTTCCACCTGCTGTCGCGTGGTGTCAGTAGTTCATCAAGATGAGGAATATTCAATGACGCAGTCAACTGTGAAAGCAGCGAATCATCAGAGAATCTTTGCACTGCACTTGTGTTTCTGCTGCAGCAGCCATCGAGTAAGCAGGCGAGGTCAGATTCGTAGGCAATCGAAATCGAGGGAATCCAGGTGATGGTGATGTCGTATCCAACTGTTGTTTTGAATGTTTGGCGAAGATCACATGCTTCGATATCGTGCCACCGCTACCTCCGGTAACTCACCGGTACTTACATTTAATGTTTGTGAACCTTCCACAGCACCGACCCCCGCTAATGTAATTGAGGCATGAGGCATTCTATTATAAACACTAAACAGTCACATTGTCGCCACCAATAGTGCTGCTTATTGCGTGTTGTAAAGCATCATTTTGTATAATTTATCAGATCCAAAGTCTATTATTAGATTGCAATGCAATCTGCGTGTTTTAAATGTATATGGATGAAACCCTACTTGAATATATATATTAGGCGAAAAATTAAAAAAAACTGGAGAATTGTGTGAGCACAGGACACCGATACAATACAGGGTACGGTATGAAACAACATTTGATGTTGCTATTGATGCAATGAAACAATGATTTGATACCTCTTGCTAATGTCTATCATGCAAACCAGTCGGCTACCTATGCTCCGAAGAAAGGTGCGAGGAGTTCGTTACTGGGCCGTGAAAAGTTGGTCTAGTGACCACGATTAGTGGTAATAATGGAATTGATTTAATCAAATCGTCAATATGGTGTTGAGTTGAGCCTGTATGGAATCGGTGTCCTGTGCTCACACAATTCCTAATTTTTTGATATTTTTTATTAAATTACTTGAACTTGGAGAATCATTGCTGCTCACATGTTATGTTAGGCAAAACGTACCGAGATTCAAGTAGGGGTGTTGGGTCATCAATTTTGAAAATTTGCCGTTTTGATGACTGGTACCCATACAAAACATTCAATCTGAAACCGGTCCATCTCCGTTCCATACATCATTGGTATCCTTGTTCTCCCACCGAATAAGTAATTCAGAGAATTAGTGTAGAATGTGTGCTCAATTCAGTCAATTGAATGTAAGAGAAATCCTGTATGTATGTGTAGCCTATTTAAGCTAAATTATTATCACTAGAACTTGATGAAGTAATATCCAAAGCGGGCATCACATTTTGTGATACGATTGTTGATATACAATGTTCTTTCCAATTCTCTACTAGTTGCTGATGATTACCCCTGACGAATGTCAGTCGAAAATATTCGGGCTCATTTCAATATGAATATACTATTCAATTGTATTTTGAAGTTCTATACCTCCAAGAAGCTCGTAAATGTCTTCATATATATATAAATATATTAGCCTATATATGCATTGAGAGAGAGAGAGAGAGAGAGAATTTATTCGGTCCATGAACATTGATAATACACAGATAGATAAATACAAAGCAAAGTATATATAATTCAGAACCAGGCTGTAGCGAAGGGATCGGGAGATCATCAAGTCATTTTTATAATGAGATGTTAACTATGTAATATAGTGCAAATTTTATGTAAATTATGTTACTGTCATTAAAGTATTGAATGTTTCAGAGCATGATCGACTTGAATGTGATACATAGAGCTATATTTTTCAGATTGGATATATACATGAAATAGGTCATGAGTCGTCTGCCATACCTTGGAGGCTTGATTTACCTTTTGGTAGCTTAGTTACCGAGTTTGAAGGTTGTTAATGAATGTAGATGGTCCGTCAAGAACAATTTTAAATTAAACTCTTCTTCTACCGTGAAATGTCACTGGTCATTTTCATTACTTCTGCTGTGTTTGGTTTTATGCTGTATCTGGCTTATTATGAGGAAAAAAAGGCCAAAAACGTCAGCCACAGCAGATCTTCCAGCACAGACTCGTCGGATATCAATTTTTGTACTATTCCTGGATGTAACTGCCAAGAAAAAGAACACAACGCCTTTTTCCGGAGGTTTATGAGCAACATAAACCACAAGTACAAAGATCCCCATGCACTGGTACATCAGAAGCCAGAGCCATTTGAATTTCAAGCGTTCCAAGACAGGTAAACAGAATAGTTTGTGTGAGTCTAGGGTTCGTTTGTGCGCTGCGATTTATAAGTGATATTTTTTTGGTAAAGCATAATTTTCGTCGTCCCGACACAGCATCGAACGTGTTCATTAGGACTGTTCAAAAACTGCTACTTGATAAAATTGTTGGGTTACTCACCTAAAATAACGCTCCACACCAATTTTGGCTTAATTCCAACCAGTGTAAGTGAAGTTGTTGCAGCAGAAAATTTTGGTGAAGAAGGTTGCTGTCGACATATGTATATAACAAAAATCAATGACAACCAATTTCGGGATAGCATTTTAAACTTAAAAGCTGTTGACTAAAAGAAGGTCATCATCGGCATATTGAGACTTAGCCGAGTGTGATGAACACTGAGTTCACCAGCATCAAAATCTAGATCTGAAAAACAGTGATGTGACGTAGTTTGATTACCTTTTTTTCAGTCATCAGGCTCCCAAATCTTGCACTCATGCACTTCCTGCACTGGAAGTTCTAGAGTGCCATGGACTATTTTAACCTTTCAGAGTTTGCCACAAGGGCACTACGGTCGAGAACCACTACTCCAATTAAATGCCAAGGGTACTACTTCTTTCATTTTGAATTAGAAATATAAAATTGTAATAGGATAGTGTATGTGGCAGACTGGCATTTAAGTTGACACTAACTGGCGGTTGGGCACAACTGGTCTAGAGCAGTGGTTCTCAACCTGTGTGACCTCGTGGACCGGTAAAACTTTAGGACCAATCTCGCGGATCAGTGAACCCTTACAAACTGAGATTCACCCTAAAGTTAATTACGACAACTTGGATGTGATATTGGAAGCTCCAATTAATGATGCTTTTTTGATACTATAGATTAGAGCCCGACCAATTATGGGTTCGCCGATAATATCGCGTCGATCTTACACTTTGAAAGAATTATTAAAGGTATCGGCCATTGGAGGTGACAAATATTAGCCATTTTTGTGACGTCACAACAGGGTTGTAGGGATTCATAAAACTATAATCCTTGGCCGCTAGACTGGGAATATTGCTGTATTACATATAGCTTGCACTTTCAAGGTGTCCAGATGCAGCCTTTCTGTTTTTTTTTATGTTCCAGTATGATAATGGCTGTAAATTTGTTGAAATTTATGCTATGAAGTTTTGAAAATGCACCTTTTGAGGTAGATTCCACCTTATTTGACTATCGGCTGAATATATCGGTGTTATCGGTGAAGGTGTTAGATATTGGTTTTATCGGTATCGGCCCAAAAATCTAATATCGATCGGGCTCTACTATAGATATTTATATGTGCTTCTATTGAAGTTTCTGCAAGGCGAAGTTTGCGAAGTCCTGTTAATAACCCTAACTTGGTTGCGATTGTTATACGTGTCCTTCGAAAGAAATGGAAATTCGCTATAGACTTGCTTAATTGAAGTATCGTAATTTTCCATGTATATTGCGCAAAATTTTCATGATTTTTGCCCTAAAATAGGGGGGTGCGTATTATACATGGGTACAACAAGCCATGAAAAAAATCTCCTTCGATAAAAACTTGAAATAACGCCTTTATGTTTGTTTCCAATCGCGCATCATTTTCAGTCATCGCGCACAGTAATTCGTATTATAGAGTGTAATGCGCTGCCAATTAACGGAAAGCGTGTTGCCAATTAACGAGAGTCGTGTGCACAAGCACGCGATCTCCTGCTGAGTTGGTTTGCCATTTGAACGCGAGCGAAATCAGGTCACTAATAGGTACTCGCGCGCGGCAATTCTTGCTAATTCGTCGCGTCAACGACAGGCCCGAACAATCGCATACAATTATACATATACAAGAGGCCATGTGCGCAAGATATAATCGATTGCGTAATCAGTCGCATCTACAACAGACCTGGTGCGCACGACATAACCGTTAGCCTGAGCAATCGCATCTGTAATAGGAGTCGTGCGCAAGATGTCGGTTCGTTGGCCTAAACTATCTCGTTGCCGACCTCGCAGGCTTTGGCTGCTATCTACTATCGTTTAGAGACAATGCCGTTGATTGTATAATGATTGGCAATCGCATCTGTAATAGATCTCGTTCTGAAGATGTCGTGCCGCTAGCCTGAACTATCGTGCCGCTGGCCTCGGAGGCTTTGGCTGCTACCTACTATCGTTTAAAGACAATCCCGTTAATTGTATAATGATTAGCGATCGTTATGTCATGATTGTTCAACAGTGACATAGCAAAACAGAATGACATTGTATACTAAATCGGAACTATTTATGTACTGAAATGCTGGATGCGTACTATACATGGGTACAGGCTTTTCCCCAGAATTTGCATGCTATTTTAGGGGTGCGTATTATACATGGGGGCGTACTATATATACTTGGAAAATTACGGTAGGCTATGTTTAAAAGTACCCACAGCTTTAGCTGGTCCGAAAAGAGTTGTAGCCGAGGCTACTTTTTGACAGTTTTTTAAAACACTTGTACCATTGTGATGAACGTCTGAAGTAGACCATGAACTCTCTATTGTGACGTCATGCAAAAAATTGGTTCCACAATTCCAAATAAGTTCAAAATGTGATGTTTATTTCTCTAATAAATGAAAAAGAATCCAATTTCTTGCATTTTGTAATTGAGATATGAAATTGTAATATATATATCTGGCGGACCGGCAGGAAACCGGCACTGGTCCGGCGGTTGAGAACCACTGGTCTAGTGTATTTTTCCATGATTGAAATTATTTCAGGTACAAGTCGCTTGAAGATGTGACAGGGGCTATTCGTAATGCTGGCTTGGATCAGTGTCGTTTGATTCTTGGCATCGACTTCACAGCTAGTAATGAATGGCAAGGACGCTCCAGCAATAAAGGGCAATCTCTGCACCGGATCAGCAGTAGGTAAGCATCTGCGAAACTATAAAAATTGGTGCCAGTTGAGCGATTTGTAATCTGTCAGCGTTTCTCGTCCGCATTCATAATCATCATCCTTGCTGACTGTTGATACTGACTCATTTAGAATGTATCAGTACTTTCCCATGATAGGTATGGAACTCTGCTGGGATCCACTGCAGTGTGTAATCGAAATTTTGTTGTGTAATGTCATTGAATGGGTAACAGTTAACTCGGCCTCTGGAGAATTCTGCCCCTTACAGAGGACCTGCAACAAATTGCTTAAGTGGCTCCTGGTCAGATACCACCAGGTACCGCGACCCAGAGAAAGTCTGGATTCATGATGGCAGTTGCCATAGGAAACTAAAATGAGCTTACGAAAAAATGAAAAATGACGGTTGAGCATTTGACGCTTTAACCCTAACACTGTGAATATTGGTCGTTAATATAACAGTAATGAACTCGATCTTTCTTAAATTTTCGTCAAAGGCCAAATTCTCTCGAGGCAGGATTGGTTATGTGGATGTAGTCTAAATGTTAGTTTTATATATGGATCTGAAAGATCTTTGTGAAGAAGTCCTGAGCGCATAGTCCTACTATAGAGTTTCCCATCACTCGGTCAATATTAGTCCTTGATTAACATTCATTTTATTCTAATCTGCCTTACTGCAATTATATTGAGGGTTTGGCAATTTATTGCCTCATTTCCTCAGAGCGTTAATAAGCGCCATGACAGCTTGCAATTTGGCCTTGTAATATGACAGGTTGACAAGGAAACTTATTAGTAATAAGTATTGCTCTGTGATCCATTATTAATTATTAGTATTAAACAATTCTTATTAATAGTCATCACACAACTATAACTACCATGAGCTCTATCATGTGTCTAATCCATATCTACTGACTGGTTCACCATCTGTAAAATTTCTCATAAAATTGATGAGGCTGTTTAATTTTATTCGCTTTATTACTGTTTGCTTGCCTATAATTAGTTTGTGTTTTCAACCAACTTGAGTGACGGACCCACTACATTATGTTCACGTTTATTGAACAAGAGACAACCATGTTTGGTGTTTTATGTTGCTCTCATTGCTGTGTTTACATACTAGACCTACTAATAAACCCTTGAATTACGTGAAGAAATCTATTTCTGATCTTAAGTCAGTCGCCTTTCACGTGCCAGGAAATTACTCACTGCATAGTTGCTTTCTCATACATTAAATCCCATTGTCTTTGATTTTATTATTGTTTGAATGTCCTAAATTGGCATGTGTAGCTAAATTATTGATAATGTTTCGATTAGTCGTAGCTGATGTGACAGCAGTGTCGAATTTAATTCTGCCATTCCCAACCTGTGTTATGATGCAGAATTCTTAAGGTCGTCACACAATTTCTGATATTTACAGATGTTCTGTGTTGATCTTTGAGATTAGGCTTTACCCATCAAATAATATTGCAGTATGGTCTCTAATGTGTGCTCCTGTTGTATGGTCACTGTTCATGTTCAGGGATGGTTGGGAATTATGATGCCAGGCTTACACTGCACACTGTCATATTGTTAATTGGTCATTTGTTTGAGATGAAGAATTTCATACATTGAATCGATCTTTCTACAATGACTTGCATCAAATCCGGCCCTGACAGTACTAAAGAACCTTTTCTTTTTAAATTACTAAATGACTCCTTTGCTTATCTAGAGAGGTACCATACCATGGGTTTCAATTTTCTCATTACTAAATCTAGTCATATTTTTCACATTTGCAACAATCCTTTCGCATGTCCATGGTGTTATTGCTGAGTTTCTGATAAACGGCACATTTCGAACAGTAGTCGGAATTTTCATAAATCTTTTGATTGCTAAAGTTCTATCATCAGCTACAAGTATCCACAGCGGAAATGTGGGTAGGTTAGGTTTATTGCATTTTGGAAGTAGCCTACTCATTGTATTGAGGCGTAAGGAAATAGGAATGGAACAAAGTATTCAAATTTGCTTATTGCCCTATTGTGACACATTTGCTAGCCTTCTCTTGTCATCAAGTGGGAATTATTCATAATTTAAAGGTTATTTTGTCATGCCCAAAAGCAAAGTGAGGTCAGATTGTTTTTGATTCACACAGTCAAATTTCCATAGATTTTTGTTGTCCAGCTCCTTTACAATAAGATACAGTACTTTTTGTGGTGTGGTTCGGACTTTTGGAATATAATGTTGATATAAATACATGTTGAACCCACAACATCAAAAAAAATCGTAACACATAACAATAATATTACCATGTATGTCTTGTCATTAAGATTGTTTAGTGTTGGCATAGTGTCTTGAGCAGTAGGTCGGTGTGTTGGCTATTGTATGAACTGTGAAGGTATTCTTCACTAATTGATATCCAATATCTTGTGCATTTCAAAATCAAAAATGGTTCACAGACATTTCCCCAGTGGTTCCCGACTAGATTGACTTGAATATTATTAATAATAACTGCGTATACGCGGGACATGCTCATTAGGGTGGAGTGAAAAAAAGAAAATTTTGAATTTCAAAAAGTGCCTCTGATATTTGGCCCCAAATCAAAAATGAATAACTTCTATCATAATTTCAGGTTCTTACGCCCTCTAGTGGCCAAGCTTATTCACCAAACGAGTCGAAAATAGCTAATTTTGCCATATCCTGATAACCGCTTATGCTAGAAAGCCAGTTTTGGGTTTAAAATCTGTGGAAGCAACATGTTTCTATCTCACTTCCATAGAACTTTGTTCTGAAAATGTACAGAAAAAAAGTTACAAGCAAATTGTCGATTTTTAGACCGCCATTAAAAGTGTTGGATGGTTGTACCAAACTTGCAATGCCGATTAGCATGTTACTGTTTGTTACATTGCTGCTTTACCAACGAAATCTTGTTTGAAGGACTTATCAGTTGATTTTCATATCAACCTAGTATAATTTGGATAGTAGAGAGCATGATTGAACTTTCTTCATAGTTGCAAAGGAGCTACATGACCATTGGATTTGGTGCAATGTATTTTCCATAAATGAGTTTCCTATTGCGCGAAAAGTCAATCAACTGATGTTGAAATTTAGACAACTAACTCGGTATCACAAGAAATCTAGAACATCAAATTCTTATAAAGAAATGGAAACTACGTTCTTGCAAGATATTGATAGGCTTTTTGGCATCTTCTGCTGCGATAGCAAACAGAGAGATAAAATTGCACTCCAATGTGGCTTAAGGATGGCACCGAAAGATTTGAAGATCAGAAAGCAGAGCGCAAGGGAAAATGTTTGGTTGTCGCTGTGCCTCTTTCATCAGCTGACGAAAGATTTCGAAGGCAGTCAAGCTCAATCCAACAACCGGTGATTCTAATGCAGGTGCCAGCACTTCTATTGGGCAATTCAGCTTTAATCAAAGTGATTCAGAGTCAATGCAATCTTAATCAACATCTTCTGGTAATGATTCAACTTTTATGGGAGGTGCTCAACCATCAAACCAACACCATGTGTTGGGGATCAACTTGGCAAGAGTTTGTGAACGGTATAATGCATTGGACCTTACAGGAGCTGCTCCTGCAACTTGTGTATTGCAAGATGTTGGAATAATCAACTAAAAAAGTGATTCGTTTGTGGTAGATCACGGCAAATTACGAGGAGAGAGAGAATGGTGCAGAAAAGAAATACAAAGAAGAGAAGCAGAAAACTTAAATCTTGTGTATGGACTCTACTTCGATGGAAGAAAAGATGACACTTTGAATATGGTTGAGGCACCAACTGGAGAATGCTCTATGACAACAGAGCTGGAGAAACATATTGTTTTAGTAGGAGAACCAGGTCAGTATTACCTCGGTCACTTGTCACTTCCCAATGGAAAAGGTCGTGTTTTGCCAAGAAATGTATCAGTTTATTTCCAACACCAAACTCTGCAAAAACCCAGCTGTCGTGGGATCAGACAGTACAGCTTCCATGACAGGGAGATTCAAAGGCTGCATTCGTGCAATGAACTTCTACAAAGACCACTACAATGGGCTATCTGCTTGCTTCATGGTAATGAGCTGCCATTAAGATATGTTTTCACAGCAATGCGTAATTCAAACACGCAATACAATATTATAAATGACAACTTTCAAGGCGGATATGTAGAATGGCTGCTCATTATCATGAAGCAAGCAGATAGCCCATTGAAGTGGTCTTTGTAAAATTTCTTCCATTGCACGAATGCAGCCTTTGAATCTCCCTGTCATTGAAGCTGTACCGTCTGATCTCACAACTGCTGGGATTTTGCAGAGGTCAGTGTTGGAAATAAACCGATATATTTCTTGCCAAAATACGACCTTTTCCATTGGGAGGTGACAAGTGACAGAGGCAATACTCAACTGGTTATCCTACTAAAACAATATGTTCCTCCAGGTCTGTTGTCATAGAGCATTTTCCAGTGGGTGCCTCAACCATATTCAAAGTGTCATCTTTTCTTCCATCGAAGTAGAGTCCATACACAAGATTTAAGTTTTCTGCTTCTCTTCTTTGTATTTCTTTTCTGCACCTTTCTCTCTCTCCTCTTAATTTGCCGTGATCTACCACAAACGAATCACTTTTTTAGTTGATTATTCCAACATCTTGCAATACACAAGTTGCAGCAGCAGCTCCTGTAAGTGATACCGAGTTAGTTGACTAAATTTCAACATCAGTTTATTGACTTTTCGCGCAATAGGAACTTATTTATGGAAAATACATTGCACCAAATCCAATGGTCATGTAGCTCCGTTGCAACTATGAAGAAAGTTCAATCATGCTCTCTACTATCCAAATTATACTTGGTTGATATAAAAATCAACTGATAAGTCCTTCAAACAAGATTTCGTTGTTAAAGCAGCAATGCAACAAACAGTAACATGCTAATCGGCATTGCAAATTTGGTACAACCATCCAACACTTTTAATGGCGGTCTAAAAATCGACAATTTGCTTGTAACTTTTTTTCTGTACATTTTCAGGACAACGTTCTATGGAAGTGAGATAGAAACATGTTGCTTCCACAGATTTTAAACCCAAAACTGGCTTTCTACCATAAGCGGTTATCAGGATATGGCAAAATTAGGTATTTTCGACTCGTTTGGTGAATAAGCTCGGCCACTAGAGGGCGTAAGAACCTGAAATTATGATAGAAGTTATTCATTTTTGATTTGGGGCCAAATATCAGAGGCACTTTTTGAAATTCAAAATTTTCTTTTTTTCACTCCACCCTAATGCTCATGGGAATGTTTATGAGCTTCCTATTTTCCATGATATGAATGATTGGCAACTCATATCTTTTCCAGCCCAGGTAATATTAAAACACTGGAGCGGTCATACGGCTCGGAAAATTATGAATGCAATCGCATTTGGGATGGCAATGAAAAATACAATGAATAATGGTCGGCTTACATTAGATATGATGTCATCGGGTATCATAATATTCCAAAAGTTATCAGGGCGTGCTGAAAGCTTGTTTCTTGTTTTAATGACAGTTGTAGACCGTGCTTTTCTCTGACCCACTGGTTCATTCTTTTTCAGACCTTCGTCTATGAACCCGTATCAGCATGTGATCGAAATATTAAGCAGAACGCTACCGTCTCTGATGTGTCCGCAACAGGAGCATGAAACGGGGTCAACGCGTGGCCATTTTTTATCAAGAAAAAAGACAAACAAACTTCATTGTATCCATGCCTACGGGTTTGGCGACTCTGTCACCAAAGACAAAGACACGTTCCACTTGAATCCTGCTTACATACCATGCACATCGTTTGACGAAGTACAGTCGCTGTACAGGTCCGCAGTGGCAAAGGTTGTCCTTGACGGGCCGACCAGTTACGCGCCTGTTATCAACAAGGCAATCGAAATTGTGGAAGAAGAAAATAAAACATTTCATATTCTGCTGATCATCGCGGACGGTCAGTTTGTGGACGAGGGCCCAACTGTGGAAGCTATTATCAAAGCTTCCGAGCATCCTCTGGGCATTGTGGTTGTCGGGGTCGGCGACGGCCCGTGGAATTTATTGTACAGATTTGACGATTGGTTGCCGCAACGTCGGTTTGATAACTTTCAATTCGTGGAGTACAATAAAGTTTTGAAAGATTTCGGATCAAAGCACGCCGACACGGCGCTCGCATTGCATGCTCTCATGGAGATACCCGACCAATATCGTGCTGTGAAAAGGCTCGGCCTTCTTGAGGTACCCCCCGACGAGTTACATACTGCAGATGAAAATTGCGTCGTACAGGGTACCACGAATTAACGTGACTACAATTGGCGTCTATTGATTTTTCGCATCGAGATTCGTTTATACGTTTTGAAGTAGAGTATGGCATCCTGTCGTGTTATTAAGCGGTTTGAAATGTCTTTTGACTGACTGTGACATGTGATGCTGTGTAGATTTTATCTTCTTAAGTTTAGTTTTGATGTTAAAATCTGAATTTGTTCAATCTCGGGACTAGTTCATGCTGTGAGTTCGTTTGTTGTAGCCTAATAAGCTTATCATTTATCTGTTGAACGTATCGGAACAGGTCTTGTGCATACAAGAGTAGTTCACGAGTCTTTTCTTAAACGTTCTGATTGCAATTGAATAGTTACTTGTGTTGTAGTTTTTCTTTCCGTATATAATTGTGTTGGCGGAGATTTCACCAATAGACAGTGGGCAAACTTAATTTTCTGAACTGGTCAAAGAGTACAGTAATTTATTTAATTTGTTCAAATACGTGTTGTTGATTGTAGGATGAATAGAACTGGGACATACCTCTAAACTGGCCATTTTTTAGACTTCAGGATTTGAAGATGGCCGTGTGGTGGCCATGAACTGTAATTTATATCTGTTTGTAGGTTCAAATAGGTGACTCGGTGATTATTGTCTGGAATAACTTTCCCTCGTTGATATGGTCCCGGAATAACCACACCACGATATTGAATTCAATAGGCCCATGTAATTGGCAGAACTTGAAAGTGTCACTGATCCTCATATTGCATTGAATTCCCAAATCCTTTTTCAGTTCAGATTTCTATTTAGACTTGATTAGGTTTCTGAGAGTCTCTGAATTTGGAATAAGAATTGTAAAACTGCATATTCATCCTCAAATGTGCCCCCTCTGAGATACTACAATGTATACTGATCTGTTTCAACTCCTAAACTACAGTACTCAAGACTCAAGTATTTGAAATGCATCCTAAATCATGCACATTTAATTTCTCTGTTTTTTTTTTTAATTTTCTTTGTGGAAGTAATCAACAATAACACCATCTTGGCAAATATCAAGTCGTTAGTGTTATCTGTCTGCGTTAGCGACAGCAACAGACAACTAAATTGTCATGATTCATACCTTCAATCAGTTCAAAACATATATCTTTTCACGTTGACAAAATATGACTTAATTCCCAGTGGACAATGTAATTTGACTTTACCCATCACCAAACTCAGTATAACTCTCTGACTTGAACCAAAAAATTCCTGAGTTGCTAAAGACAGTTGGCTGTTCCCACATGATTTTTACTGTGATTGTGACACAGTTTCTAGAACTCTGCAACTCTGCATGTATTACTATTTTCCTTCAGAAGGATGTAGGCTAAACTCCAAACTTCGTAGAAAATGTAATTATTATGCTTTAGGGACAATCTGTTAATCTTTCATTTTACTGGTACAATCAATTCGCGTGCTATTTATGCAATCAGTTTCTATACTAATCATGACCAATGATTCTTCATGTTACTTTCCGTCCATGTACCATTTAATATCTATTTATCTGTCAACATGTCTTCATGCTTTCATTCTGTGCACATCCACTTATAGCAGTATTCCTACACTTTGAAAGCACATTGTGACTCGGATTTTCTTGGAGTGGTCCCCATAGCATTTCTTTAATGCTGCTATAGTATCAGCATTTCACAGATGTGACCAATATTTCAAATGCAAAGTGATCAATCAGATGACTAAATGTGTTCCATTCAACTCACTTATAGTAACCTACATCCAGCATTCATTTGAATATATATAAATCAATTCTACTGATTACATATTATGCAACCTTCACAACAACATGACAAGTCACGATATACGTGTAATCTATGGCGGCTTTTCATGACATGCCGCTGTCTTTGATGAATGACGCCTTGCGACTCCAGCAGTATTAACCGCAATACAAGCTGCTTGCTCTGAGTTATATAGTGTCTGATTTTTTGAAATTAGTGTAAGACTCGCCACTCATGTAAGTAGCTATGTGAACTAAGTCCCAGACGTTCGTTTAATATTGCTATGTTCCTGCACAAGGTTTTTCATTGACCAAGGCCTTCTAATTATTATTGGTGCTATTCACAATGTCTATATGTGCAGAAATATTGACGCTGAAATAATTTCAAAGCATATATGCATACTATGTAGTAATTTTTAATAACCACATATTTATGTAGCTTGTCACAATCTTGATTGGTGTGTTAAATTTTTTGTCTGCCCGCAGCTGATGATTTGTCATTCCTTCGAACTGGTATCCTGCTGGTGGGAATGAATTTTGGTAACTGCGATGATTTAGTGTTTAGTTGATGAAGCACTTGACACTTGCGCCTTTATGTGCCTTGGGAATTTGTAGTTTTCGTTGTCTCGCTCAAATTGATTGATCGAGCGATAGAAGCTTTAGAACATTCGGATTGATGCCAAATAATATATATTTCAAGAATAAAATCAAAACAAAGCAAGATGAACTTCTCCTAATATTGTGTTAAGTGGAGGGCTACTGGTTGGTCTTAGTGGTATGCATCATGGTGGCTTATCCGTACTCCTGTTTCTTGAAGGATATCGAGCTGTTTACAAATATCTTCTGTGCAGTATTTTCTTTGCTTGCCTCAAGGTTTATACAAGCTTATTGTTCAAATCTGCTTTGTTGTTACAGTTGTGTCATATGAAACGATTGGGGTGTGTTCCAGTGTAGACTATGCGATGCGATCCGTAATAATGCTCATTGAAAGTTAATCGCAAACTTGGGGTCCTGATTCACTGAAACAATGTTGACCACTGGCTTGGAGGAAAAATAATCTCTCTTGCTTCCAGATCTATTAAATAGTAGGTACTAGGTAGTTCCACTGTGTTTGTCAGGCCTAATATATTGCTCTCTTTAGTGTGGCCCTGTACCGGTAGTAGAAAGAACCTCAAAGTTATTCAGGAACAGCTAAGCGTGATTATTTGAAGCTACTGCATACTCGTGACTCATCTATGAGTGTGGTTATCAAACTTTTTGTCTCATTTCCCCTGTATCAAGGCACAACATATCTTTACTGCCCCCTAAAAGCCATAGGTCAGGGCAAGAGTAAATCTACTTTTCAGGAGTAGGCTACTTAAGTAGGCCTAGTTATCTACTTGTAATCCTTACTCAAGTACTTTTGTTTGTACTTCAATGGACATGATACAGATATACAAATTTTTGCAAACTAAATTTTGTTTAATGGAAACTACTTTTTGGATGGCTTAACTTGCTTAATTATGAGAGACAGATGACCGGCCCAGACCCAGGCAGGCAGTAGCTCAATTCTCTAGGTATGAAGACCAAATTTGGTCAGCTGAAAATACATTGAAACCTATTGCTTCAGCATCAATATCCATCAATCAACTTGACTTACCGGTACTTCTTGTGCAATTTGCGTACATTGGTATGTTGATTTCTGGTTGCTGCATATATTACCGGCAATGAATTCCCTTGGTGGGTGAAGTTTGAAATGGCAATCGTGATCTATTGATTACTATTTTGCACCACTTTAAACAATAATTCTGCAGTCTTGCTCACAATCATATTGTCTAAAACTAAATATGTTCCCTTATATGATATGACAAATGCCTTGTGAAATACTGAGTATCCCGTATAGAGTTTGTGTAGGCTACGGTTGTTGCACACCAAGTCAGGAGTACTGCGGACAAAGTCACTAATGCTACCAAGTAAATGCTATGCCAAAAATTTTGAAATAGTGTAGGCTGCATGGAAGTGGTTGTCATGTCCCATCGCAAACACAACTAACAATAAATTGTGCTTCACTTAGTAGCAATTTTTTAATGATCTCTAAGCACTTCATACAAATTTTATCTTTGGAATATGAAAGTATCATCGGCAATTTATAATAGTCTTATTAATGCCATTTTTACAGAAGTTTATTTATTATCCTTCTTAATGTATTCTTTACATTCAACAATGTACTTCTCTGTCACTAACATAGGTCAATCATGTGCCATGCCAACCCGGCCTGCAAAATGCACAGGTTCCTATCAGTAGAAATTTACCTGGAAATGTGTCACATATATATGTGTGTAATTTATGGTTAGGCCTATCTATTTTGTATGTTGTTGTATTCTGCTCATTGATACCTAATCCATGCATGAATAATTGAATATGGAGTTGTGTATTGCATATAAATTGTTACTATATAATATCATATACTGACATCTAATATACATGCATAATTAATGAATATGTCTCGCACAGTTTCACAACATTGCACACCTATCCATATCATTTATGCATGATGGGGTTGCTATCAAATCACAAACATGATGGGTAACACTAACAGACATTGACGGATTTTCATCAGAGATTCACATTCGATTATTCGCGGTACTGCCCTAGTGGGAATATATTGAATTATTGGTAAAGATAATCCAATTTTGGCTGAAGAAGTCCCCTTGTGTGTGTCAGCATTCTGGGAATTGCAATTTATGTCATCGTAACTCTTGGGAACTCTCAACTTTTCACGTCAAGTCTTCTGCTTCATAACTGTAGACTGCGTTTTGCATGTTAAGTCGATTATATAGGATATACAGATGAAGTTGCTGTACGCCAGTTTCATACTTTATCACTCTTGTTTTGACTACCTGAAATAACAACTGTAATCGCTCAATATAATGGATACTATCAAGTGGAATAATGATGATCTGTTAACCATGTGTATCAGCTCGTAGGCATATAAATAACCAACCCAATGCAAGAACTTCTGATATCCTTTCTTAATTTACCAGTTAATTTATTCATTTGTATTTCAGATACGATGTGTCCTTGCTTACCTTAACTAACGCTAACAATCGACCAGATGTATGAATCTGCAAGGCGTTCATTGGTTTTAAAATAGTGAGTACCGTACTTATTTATGTGACATTGCGAAGTAGGCTTACTTTATTTTTGATGTATTTAAAATAGGCTATTCATCAATGTTACTCATGTAGAATTAGCAACTTCCAATGCATGTATCCAAAACTAATTCTGGTAGGCTACAAACCTTTGAACTCGTATGTCGGTTTCAAAGTAGACATGCAGGATACATTGCAGACTGTAATTTGGTCAATAGTGTGCGGCAACTTTTGAGATACCCGCGGCTAATTTCTACTTGACAAAATATATTGTCTTTGAAAAGTCTGGAAGTCAAAGTAATTCAAAAGCATTGTCACCTAAGGAATGAAATTAAATCTAGTTAAGCATTTAGGGTAAGTTCAATAGAGTATTTTCTGACCATTTTTATATGTTTCATATCGCAATATAATTTCACCTGATAATATCACCTGATGAAGGAGCAGAGCTCCGAAAGCTAGTGTAACTATAATAAAGTTATAATCATACAAGTGGACGTTAAACAGGGTGTGGAAGCTATCAAGGTCTTACGTTTATATACACCATCTGCTATCGGCACATCAACGTATTCAACACTTTTTTAAGGCACACTTTTCATTTCTACTTGTACTTGAGTATAATTTTACACTACCTCTTACACTCGGGTTCTGAGTCCTATCCCTTCAACCACGCTCAGAAGATATGTGCGATTGTTTCAGGGTGCTATGGTGTGGCAACGTTTGAGCAAATGGCTCGCGGTAGGAACGATAGGACTGATCGGTGTCAAGACGTTGGCTTTCCCTATCATATTCGAAGGGATATCTATGCAACCCACAATCCATCCTTTCGATGTCGGCGTGTGTGACAGGAGAATCCCGTTTGAAGACATCAGAAGGTAATAGAGTCAATTCTAACGAATCGGTATTTATACAGAGGTGGCCGATGGACAAATAACACTCGTTCACTGTTGCTTTTGTGTGGAAACGGAAAAAGTGCAGTAAAATTGACTCAAGTAACAGTAGAAAGAACAGGACTGTTTTAGAACATTGACTCTTGAACCCTTTTTTTGGCGACTCCCTTAACTATGCGTACTTTGTTCCACACCTTCCCAACCATAAATGAAGGCAAAAAGCAAGTTTGTCTTGCATGTCTCACATGATTGCATGCAGGTAACAATTCTATTGAAAATATGGACTACGGTATATCACGTTGAGTTTCTAACAGGGTTGTAACCAAGCTGCAAGGTTCCGAGTCGCAAGTCAATCTTACTTTTATAGTTTTGACTCGAGTCAAATCATTTTCAACTCACCTCCGAGTCCAAGTTAGAGTCATCGTGTTCACTGCTCATTATTGAGTTCAAGTCACGTTCAACTCACTTTTTGAAACTCATGGGTTTATATTTTAGCTTTAAAAGAGCCACAACAACAAAAATATGAATTTATGACGTCACAGTGAAATACAGACTTTCGAATGGAGTTTATTATTGCGTGGTGGTACGATGCGTCTCCACCTGGGCTGCAAGGTGTTTGAAATCAGCCTGATATCAGCCTGAGAATTTAAGGATGATATAAGCTCGGTAATCTCGACGACATTTTCTTGGCCAAACTCTGCAGTTGTTGCTGGCCTTTACAATAAAATGGAAGAGCCGAATTCACTATTGCTAGCCTGGAAATGATCGCGACCTGCGCTGGCGCAAATAGTTATCAAGTACGGTACATTGTTAAACACTATGATTTATCATTGATTGATGACCAGGCATCCATTGTTGCACGTGAAATGTTTATGTGAACTCGATTCGCAAGTTCAATCGCAACCCTGTAGTGGCACCTTCCCCTAGGCCTAAATTTTACAATTCTTGCGTAAACTATGAGAAAAGAGACAACAAGAAAACAATACTCGTATTGTTAATACGCGATTAAATGTATCAATTTATAATCAGGTTAAACCTCTAGCAAAATGACGAAAACCTTTTGCAATCATTAAAGAGCCGCAATCAAGGCTGAAAGAGCCGCATGCGGCTCGCGAGCCGCAGTTTGCCCCCCTGGCCTATGCAGTGACATGGTCAAGTCGCGCACAATGTCTTGAGTGTAAGTCGAGTAAATACTCGAAGTGACGCAAGCCGAGTTTTTTCGTTCCCCATCTTTCAGAACATGACTCGAATCAAGTCATGTCATCAAAAAATTGCGGCTCAAGTTCGACTCGGAGTCGAGTCTTGACTCTAGTCATCACAACCCTTGTTTCTGATAATCTTGCAAGCTTCTCGCTTTTCATTTGTGTTGGAAAAATTATTAAATCTGTTGCTCCATGAACTTCCAAAATCTTAACATACTGTACATTTAGAAGTAAAATATAAAACTTTGAGCACCAAGTTCTACTAAGTTCTAACATAATGACAAAAGCGCTCTCCACCAACCTTGCAAATTACAATATAATCAGTCGATCATTACCATTTGCACTTGTATAATGGTATGTGTCAAATCAAATCAAGACTTGCTCAAGTTATGCCGCGAATGATGCATGCCAGTATATTGATCAATTTATCAGTGCGAGTTGAACCTGAGATAATATTGTAGAGCACTCTAGGTGTTTCTAGATACCGCCAAGTCGTACAAATAGTGGGTATCTATTTGATTTCCTGTATAAAAGTACTTTATTACCATACCTAATTCAAACCTGTACACAACAAAAACTGTTACCTAGTTTCAACTGCATAAATTTATGCAAACAACTTTGATGAATACTCAGATGCTCACGCTACTTTCATAACTTATTTTCAATCTTTGAATACATTTGGTTACATCGCTTGGGCTGTACTTGTACTAGAATTTCATTCTATTGCTAACAATTTCAGTTGTGTAGCACACCTGCTTTTGCTTTTTGAAATGATGACCCCGTAAAGCACCTAGTCCGTTCAATGACTATTTCTCTGTATTGGTGCAAATTTCTATATTGTGAGCTGACGCTGTCTTGAGCTCTCTGAATCACTGCTGCTGGGGAAGTATTTGTAATATTGCATCTTGATATTACATATTGTACTATTCACGCCATGCCAAGGTACCCACCTTGAATATCTCCATTTATTATGTTTCCCCTTCCACATTATTACTGTGACGTATGTACCAATGAGCATTGTTTCTTTTTAGAGGGGATATCGTCATCATGAAATCGCCGAGGGCACCGACCTTACTGATTTGCAAACGCGTGATTGGGCTGGAAGGCGATTTGATATGTGATTCCAAACCCGTCCAGAGGAAAGACAGGTGCCATCGCAACATACCGAATACATTTCTTTTTCATCGTCGATTATGTTTCAGCGGTTATTTGGATTTGCTGACATTCGGAAGTAAATCTGTGTACGTTCCGAAAGGTCATGTGTGGGTGGAGGGTGACAATAAAGGCCATTCGATGGATTCGCGAAGTTACGGACCTCTGCCTATGGGATTAGTGCAAGCCAGAGTGGTATGTAAGGTGAGTGACGATGTGAAAAAAATTCAAACTAATAGTATTTGCTCGGAGACAGTAGGGTACATACCTTAGTATTTTTAGTGTATGAAAGTACGCAAGTAGGGTTTTACCAACCGGGATGGCTTGCTCAATAGGTTTTGTTTCTGGAAAACATGATCTTGAACAGTTTGGGAGGCGAATTACATAATTTTCCCTTTATCTTTGTAAGTAGAGAGTAGTCTTTCGATAAATTTTCTCCCTATTCATTTTAGCACAGCGGTTCTCAAACTTTTTCCGACACGCCTCCCCCTATATGATAGTGAAAAATTTGGCACCCCCACTTATCGTCATATCACAAAATGCAACCGGAATGCTAGCAATCCCAACGGATAGTTTTTTGGCATGGAAGGTTATGACTGTTGATGAGAGAATTCTCGAATATGAAATTCGGCCTGTACACAGAGCAATAACTATGAATTCGACGGAAGTCGTGCGGAACGCGAAAAAATATTCAGTTGACTGCAGCCACGCACCCCCCAGTTCGAGAACCACTGCGTTTGGCAACACAGGGCTTGGCGTAAAGAAAACGACAACTTGAATTAGATACAAGTTGTGTGATTGTGGTGTAATAAATATCGGGATTGCCAGCCGTTTTGTTCTTCCTTTGTCCTTCAAAATACATCTGTAGTTTCTGGTTGTACCAATTCAGATCCGAATTAGTTATTTACTGCATCACTTTTGCATTCACTACCCAAGACCGTTATACCTCTTGAAAAAATTCCCATGTTTGATAAATTTAGTAATTCTATTTCCATTGAAACGCATAGTGCTGATTTGTCATCGTTGTCACAATTGTACCAAATTTATGAGTGTGTTTAGCATTGTGATCGAGTACACGGTTCAATACTGAATTATTGAACGTTTCATTGGAATTGGAAGGTGGCACTGCAACACTCTTCTTGGCCTAAAATAATCAAATTATAGGAGAATTGTAGGAGAAAATAATTTCGGGACGACATAGTTTCGTAGCCCCATTCTTGAGTAGTCATTCGGCAAATGCTTATTGAAATTTTGAATGTAGCGGACGCTCCGTTTTGTACATATTCTGGGACATCTTGGAAATCACGACTTGGTAGGAGTGACGGCTTTGAGCATCCCAGGAATGAAAACATCACTTCACTCATGTGGGTCAAGGGACCAACTAGTCGAAGTCGATCATTAATTGTAATCTCAACTGTCCAAACCAGATTCCAATTCGTCGATCAAATTCTCTCTTCAACGCTGCGGCATCTCATTAGAACGAGCTATCACCGTTAGTAAAATTCAGTCAATATGTCTTACACCAGTCAATATATTTCGGTGCTTGCTGCAATGCGTCACTCGCGCAGCCTATTAACCTTAGTGTCAACCGCGCCGATTCAATTGTGACTTATTGCAGGTATTTCCATTGAAGGACGCAACCGCATTTCCCAGACAACTTTCGGACTAGTCGCCTGGTCAGAGGGCTTATCAGCCTATTTCTCGACACTCCCGAAATGTGTGGCTTCAGCATTTTTGTCATCGTTTATAACTGGGTCTTGCTCGTGTTTTATATAAGCGGAATATAACTTTGATAAGTCTCTGAATGAGTCGTGTTTTTTCGCGGAATAGAGTATTTCTAATCGTTGCAGTTGCAGGGACGTGCGGCAATCGATGAAGCAATGCCTCCCCTTGTCAGTATAAGTGAAGGAATATTTTATAAAATGTCAATGCTAATTGATATTTGTCTGTTGGTCTTTATGAAAAACTATTTATGAACAATGAACATGTCTACACCCGAAGTTTCGCAATGTGCATATTTGTTATTCTCAAATTGGCCAAGGAGAGGTGAGACAGAGATGGGTCCAGCATCACCTGGGAGCGTGCACAAACCAGATAGGTCGTATTGTCAGTATATTTTCAGAATCTAGGTGACTTTGCTCCAGAACAGTGGTTCGCAACCGTTTTCGAATCACCGCCCCCTTATCAATCTCGACACAAATTTTGGCACCCCCTCCATATTTACGGATCCGAAAAAGAAGAGATAAAATCGGGAAATGTGTACACCTAACTCTGATTGCTAATAAACCAATGATGATGATCGCGGGTGAATTTACTGAAAAATATGCCATTTTCGAGGTGGTAGGTGCTCGGAAAACAGGTTTTCGCGTCTACTTTCCGTTGAGTTGACCTTTTTTCTCACGTCATGTACAGAAGATGCGCCCTTCACGTGCCTTTTCGACCGTGTTACTTGAATATATCCAACTGGACGTTCTAACATTTTCGCCCCTTGATTCCCAAATTGCCCACTGGAGGGCGATATCTCCCACGTTGGGAATCACTGCTCTAGAGCAGTGGTTCCCAACCTTTATCGGTGGCAGGGCCAAATTTAGAATTTCAGAGTACGGTCGGGGCCGCACGAATACCAGGGCAATGGAAGGAACCCAAAATAGTCACGAAAATATGAAAATTCGCATTGTTCCGATCATTCGCTTGACGCCATTGGCCACTGTGTTGCCGCGCTCCCGTTGTTCAGAACAATTAATCAACCTTTGCTGGCTATTTCGGTGTAGTTTTATTGCCCTGGCGAGAATTCAATTCGTATTTTTGGAATCAGTGCGACACCTCATTTCGATAAACACCGGCATATCGAATTATTCGAACGCTTGGGTCGCGAGCTATAGGACTACCAATTATGCTGTTTTTGCCGGCTAAGCAGTACGCATCTCGGCGTATTTAATCGTGAGTCACTTGTTGCACATCTATCCGTAAATTAGTTATCAATACCCAGGGCCGTAACAGCACTTCGTCAGCCCCCCATAAACGTTGCTATTGGCCCCCTCAGGCTAGATGGCTGTTTACCGCTATTTATCATCTAAATCGGGTGTCCGTTTTAGGCAGCCTCTCTCGACTAATCGAGCGAAGCGATTGAATCGGTCAATATAATCGGGAATTGAAAATATATTGGTATCAATTTTTATCCTCTCTCTGCTCACGTAATCAGATTGAGCGGTTGAGCCTAGTGAGTTGTATTTGAAAAGGTAGGACCACTCAATATTAATTAAACATCTTCGGGCGTATACCCGCTGGCAGGAACGAAACAGCACTTCGTCAGGCCCCTCAAAACACTTTGGTCTTGAGCTCGCATAGGGTGATAAACCGACCCCCCCGTCCCGTTGTTCGCTTCTGCCACGAAAACAGGATCACCATTTAGTGAGCCAGCGTGGAGCGCGAAGATTCTCGATAATTCAAAATAAAATAGGTCAATAAGATCAGGAATTGCATACATATATTGCCATCAATTACTTGTCCTCTCTGCTCACGTAATTAGATTTACCGGTAGAACTGAGTGTGGTGTCTTGGAAACGGTAGGGCCCGTAAATAATATTTAAACATATTCGGACGGGCGGACCCTTTGGTACGACTTCGTTACATGATGTTATTTCGTGGCCTCCAGTCTGCTATATCAAAAAATATAGAATCACCCAAACGCACTAAACTAAAAGATGCACGCGATTTTAGATTGGTAGTTCTTCACTGGCATAGAATTCTTCACTGCGGGATGGTAGCCTATATTTGTCTCGTGAGGTTCAGATTGCCAAGACAGGATTATTCGACGCCTGTCATTTAGGCGCCTATGGTCAATTATACCTATATGTATTTTGTATATACATAACGAAGTTTCCGGTCAGCCTAAGGGCAGTCCTTTTCGGCCAAGGTTTTCTCGCTGTCGATCGTTCGGGCACACTTCTTGGAGTCGCATGTTATATGGCCTAAAACTTTGTATGTCTTCGTGCGTCGTGACGCGGTAACGGCCAACGCCGATATGCCCACTTCTATAAATCTTGCGTATTTTATCTTGGTGGAAGAGTATCCAATACTGAAGGTACTTGGAAACTTGAAATCGCGCGCGGTGCGAAAATTTTTTGAAAAAGTTGCACAAAATACTCTATAATTCATGGTAATTCACTAAATAATTTTGGGCCCCCTTCGAGCTCGTTCCCCCCCTTGGGGGACTTGGGGTGCGGCAGTTACGGTCCTGTCAATACCTATATCTATACCTATATCTATAGGTACTCCTCGTTCAACTGGAAAGTTAGGGCACATTGCATTGAAACAGCAGTGACGTAATCTTAGCAGTCTACTCACAACTTTCCTGCAATCCTAATTTAAAACTCCAGACTCCAAGCCAAGCAAGAGTATTTTATAAATATTTTTTTTTTCATAAATCGATTTCTCAATATTTTTGTGGGGGCCGCAGAAAGGCTAGCTGGGGGCCGCGGTTGGGAATCACTGCTCTAGAGTCTAGATTATAGATTACTAACCTACGTAGGTTAGTAATCTATATCTAGATCTAGCAGAGATGAGCATGGATTAGGATTAGGATTTGAAAAAACAGGATTTGTGAAATTTCGTCGGATTTGGATTGGATTAGGATTAGAGATTTTTCTCTGAACGGATTAGGATTTGGATTGGATGTACCAATTTTCTGGGAGATTGATCTGTCGTGTGGCGAATGGCGACAAACTTCATTCAGATCAGTTATTAATATACTTTTGGTTACCAAGTTATCTTGAATCAAAGGAATCGTTGGTTGTGAATGAAAAATTTCCTATCCCTTCGTTGCATAAATTAGCATTTTTTCTGAATTTTCAGTTGGAATCGGATTAGTATTGGACATGGACTTGAATATGAAAAAGTGATGGATTAGGATTTCGATATGGATTTGAAGGTTCGGATTTGGATTGGATTAGAACATAGAAATTCCAAATCCGCTCATCTCTGAGATCTAGCTCGATACTGCGCCCCCATTTTCCCCAGCAAGGTAAATGTATTCAACCATTCAAGTACAATGACGGAATTGGTTTTGTGATGGATCATGGTACCACAGTCAATCAACACAGTCAGTACAAAGTTATCTGCAGCATCGAGTAGCAGACTACCAATCCATAGTTAATTGATGGCCAACTATAACTACTGATTTTATAATTCAATTTATTGCTACGATTTTCATCATTTCAATACACCACAAGACTGTAATACAATGAAAGATATTAAGGTGTCGAAACGACTTGGAGTAGTCTCCGGACCACCCACACACGCACTCAGAATTATGATGCACGTGATGGCATATCCTTCTTAAAGAAAACGAAAATGTCCACCGAGGACACCCAAATGTCCTCTTTTAGATAAGTCGTCCTGCTTTATAGCTTTGGCATCTAGGCGATGGTATAGGCACAACTAAAAAACGCCATAAATGACGCGAAATATGGATTTCAACGGCAGTCACAGTCAAGGATGACGAAAAAAATACGTTAGAGCTGGTGTTGTAGAAGTCCAGTTGCTTGTCGCACTGATTCTGGTAATACACAAGTAAATGATGGCACGGCACCAGAACTCCTCAGCATCACCGAGGAGCGTCGAAATATGCTTACGAAATATGTTACGTTCAATGAGAGCACAGTAAGACAATACGAGGGGTGGCATAAATTAATCTGCAGCACCGACTGTGACCTAACAATACCACAATTTAAGCGCAATACGAGATCAGGCGGTAAATCATCTGTCACATTGATCGTAGCCCGTTGGCCTACGCGTATACGCAGAGCACTGAAACAGCAGTGTGCGCTATCATCGTCTCGCGAACTGTACTTACAACAGTCCATGAATTGCGAAATTACTTACGACGGTCACACTATATAGTGCAGAGTAAATACCTTTCTTTCTGACCATTATTGTCATGTATTTTCAAGACCTGCCTTCGATTGTGTGTATACGTAGAACATTTTTACGTAGCCTGCGTGTGAAGAGTGATAATATGTAGGCTAACAAGAAAGGAATTTTAAAAGGAATCAGCTAACCCAGCGCGGGGGCGTCAAACTCAACTTGAATCGCGGGCCCGATTCAAACCTTTTGATCGCTCAGGCGCCGGGCCAGTCAAATAATTCGAAATTGTTACCTCTAATTCCATACCTTTGTTTTTCACTGGGCTGCTTTATATATTTTCGAATCAGATTCCAACGACTTGGAGTACTCAGGCTTGACAAACTGAATATAGCGAAAAGTAAGTAAGTAGATCACGAAATATTACAAAGTAGAAGTAGAAGTAGGGAAGATTCTATCAACTTGAGTAAGTACTAGAAGTAGAGGACAACTACTTGAGTAGTTCGATGAAGTAGAAGTACTTTGTTACTGAACACCTCTGAGGGTAACCTACCTCCTCCTTTAGGAGGATTTGTGCTCCTTTTTCAGGTTTTTGAAAATGTCCTCTTTTTTGGCAATTCGTCATACTTTACAGCTTTTTCTGCTATGGTAATGGACAGATTTGAGTGAAAAGGGATATAACTGACGCTAAACAGCAAAGACGGACGTTTGAGCGGGAAATTCATGGTGCGATCGAAAGTGACGTCCTTTTTTTTAGTTAGCTCATCAACTTTTACAGCAAAAGTAGCGAAATCGGCTGTTTTCAGTCTTGATCAACTAACTTTTCGGAGTTGGTAAGTGTCCTCCTTTCCCAATTCCAAATTATGCTAACCCTATGTTTAAAGGTGCAAGCTTGGTCTGCATTTGGCACAGGGATAGTAGATTAAACTTTAGGATTCCGATCCATTCGACCCCGACTGGCAAATTTTAATTCCAGAGTCCGAATCAATTATTGTACAGAACATCGATAATGTTTCATATTTCAATCGAAAAACCCTTCTAAAAGACGAATTTCAAAACCATTCCAAAATCCTGCTACTGCTCCTAATCATGATCACCTCGGGTTGGACAGCGAAGAAACAATATGTGTTGCTAGTGATAAAATTCCGTGACATGATGAAGAAACATACAATTCCAACAACGTAAGCTTGATAAACTTTGAAATCGAACGCAATATGGGAGTCTCTGGGATAAAGACCCAAAAAATTTGGATTTGAATAAAATATTATTTACGGTGGGCACCACTGTAAAAAATAATTAAAGAATTGGTCACCGTAAATACTATATTTTATTCACAATGCAAAATTTTCGACGGCAATAACTCCGTTTCCACTGGTTGAAATTGAACCAAATTTGGTGAACATCGTTTCTATAGACAACCTAACATTTTCACGGGGTGAACAGAAAATCTTCAAATTTTTTATTATTTATTTTTATATAATAAATAGAAACCGTCTTCTCATGTAGCAATGCGGCTGCTGGTTGGAATTGAACCAAATTTGGTGTGTAGGCTTAGGCTAAGTTAGGTAACCTAACTATTTTATTCAGTAGCCAGTACGATGTGAGGAAAAAAGTCATTTTGGAAGAGCCCTATTGTACAGTACTGTGCCTTCTCGATTTCGACACGCAGTGCGCTGCAGGATACAATACCTAGTTCAAAACATTTTGTGGGAAATAACCAGAGCTATCAGTGTCAGTATCAGTTTATATATATGTTCAAGTTCATCATTTCAAAACACCACAAAACTGCGATACAATGAAAAGATAGGAAGGTGTCCAAACGACTTAGAGTAGCCATGCGTGACGGGAGTGGTTTAACGGGAATTGGCAATCCAAAATTACGCCAAATTCAGTTTACATGAATTAAAATGAACCCCTGCATTCGTGGAAAAATCGTCGGTGGATATTCAGCGATGAGCACAACAAAAAACGTTGTGATTTGATGTGAGGCCATTTTTCTTACCGCCACCTGAACCCAGCGCCCCAATATCGCCCCTTGGGCGTTTCTGCCCCTTCAAATCCCAACTGTCGCCTTCAGGGCGGTGGAGACAAGGTTAAGTAAAGAACCACTGTCCTAGGCCAAAGTGGATGTCTGATTCCAAAGACTATACTCCAAGTCGATTCGACACCTTCCTGTCTTTTAATTGTATCGCATTTTTGTGGTGTATTGAACTGATAAAAATTGCCAATAAACCGAACTGAAGAAACGCTCTCGCACCTCACCAATTCGATATATTGTGATATCATAGGGTTACCATATTTTGGAATCGGGAAAGGAGGACACTTTTTCAAAAATTTTAAACTTAGAATACCGGAGGAAAATCATGAAAATATGGTAAATTTTTCTCACTTCGTGGTTGGTTACCTAAAAAAAAGGTAAACTTTCCGGTTCTGCTCCTGAAATAGCCGCGGGAGCGTTACATGAATGCTGATTTACTGAATCTCAATCTGATTTTGCCCTATATTTAACCAAAATTCTTAAAAAAGAGGACAGAATCTTATAAAGGAGGACATTTAGGCGTCCTCGGAGGACATTTTCAAAGACCTGAAAAAGGAGGACAAATCTCCCTAACGGAGGACGTAAGTAGTTATATAGATCGCTCGTGATGTGGCAGGGGTTCTTATGGCGGGGTGGCGATTCGCCTGGAAACCCGGGGTGGCGATTCGCCTCTTATCTCTTATGGCGGGGTCGCGATTCGCCATGTGTTCTTATGGGTGCGGTCGTGATTCGCCTTTTCGGGTATAGGCCGCGGTCGTGATTCGCCGTGAAAACTCGTGGTCGTGACTCGCCTTTTTTGCTATAGGCGGTGGCGGCGATTCGCCTGTCGTGTATTCTTACGGGTTCTGTGGTGAGGTGCCATGTGTTCTTATGGATGCGGTCGTGATTCGCACTTTCAGGCATCTCTCGCGCGGTGTTGAATAGTCACCAACAATAACCGCACAAACGGAAACGTGGCTTGTTGTGAGGATTAAGCAGTGCGACCTATATTTCGAATGACCTGCGCGCTGAATTGTTTCACGGCCAGCCGCATGCTACTATCGATTATTCCACTAATCCAGTAAGTACTATTACATACAGGAGTATTCAGTATTCAGCAACGACACGAAAAGCGACCAACAAATAACCGCACTCGTAAATTAACACCTAAAAAAGTGTAAAATTGATTGCAAATCCCGCGATCGCTAACAAGATAATGTCTCGGGCATAACCATTTTAGTGACTTGGTGTTACAAACATACCGATCGCGCACAAGGTAATATTTCGGTAATTAGTTTGTCACAGAGCCGTCGTAGACGGTGATTCGAAAACCAACAATTTGACGCTTTCTGGTGCTTGCTATATGTTTTGACACTTAGGAACGTGGTTGACTTTAGTTGTATGATAAGAATCATGTGAATATACAAGTAATGTATCAATTTGTCAACTTGAAATGAAACTTACTACACAAACCAAGTTGATTCGTATTTGAATGTGTTAATTCGGTACAGTTCTAATTATTTTGAGAAATCTTTTCGTGATCTTTTGATTCGACCGTAACCTGAATATTACTGACGCCTACTTTCAGCCGCATCGAATTATTCGCACATTCCGCGCCGCTGTTTTCACACTTATAGAATCAATACCAACTATAACTCTACAAGAATCAAGAATCACAAGTATGTGCATTACACAGTTATTGTCTTATCAACTTGAAATCAAACTCTTAACAAAAACACGCAACTAATCATTTACCAGCTCTAACATTATGAAAATCCTCGAGTCTTTATTTTTAAGAATGTTATAGTACGGTGTCGGAATCCATTCGCGGGGTGTACTAAAGCTAAATCCAGATAATCCAAAATGAAATATTTGGACTTTGACATAGTGTGACTTGAAATAGGATTGACAAACATGACTACCAACTTTGATCCAGCCACATTTCAAGATCATACTTTGAACCAAGTAATGTAACATTACAACTCTATTCACGATCCTGCTTTCCGTTTGTTAAAGAGATATTTTAACATCTTACCATACTCAAAAGAATTATTCACAACATTAACAATTGTTAAAAATCTAGTTTTCACTTACTTGATTATATCACTGCAACTCATAAATTTGAATTAATTCATCCTGGTTGTATTCGTATGCTCGGTCTTTTTTATTCAATTGTAAAGGTTGTTACTATTCTGAAGACAAACTATTTACTAATCGGTGCATATACAATTTGACTTGGACATATTATATTTTGAGTATACGAGATTTGAACGTCCGAACAATAACTGAGAAATAATTTATCACAATTAAATCCGTAATATTACAGCGTAAAAGATATTGGAATGTCAGCAACTCTGTACGGTCATAGTTACTACCACATTACCTAATTTACCCGACCAACTCGTCATGATCATTCCTGAAATCAACACAAACGTGACCACTGACTTGAGTTAACCACAAAACAGCATCAAGTTTTAAATCCACTTGTAGCTTACGGCTTATTTGAATGCGGGTTATGTTTTGTTGTAATTGAGTGTACGGAAATAGTATTACGTCTCGACATATCACCATCTTACCATATTCAAAGAGTCAACCACGAAAACATTGTCAAGTAAATCCGTTTGTAACTTACCCGACCAACTCAAGCAGTTAGCCAAGCATACACGAGTCCATACAAACACTAAAACCTAAAATCCATAGCAAGTTCGGTTGTACTCATATCCCTACGACACCTCATTTTTATTCAACTTTAAAAGTCGTTACTATTCTGTAAGAAAGAGAAATTACTACGCGGTATATTCTGCAAGACAAAGTAATTATTACTCGATATATTTTGTAAGACAAAAGTAATTACTACCCGCTGCAGGTGACTTGAGATTAACATAATATGTTTGAATATACGAGATTTGAAAGTCTGATCAACGTAGTTGCGACTTCATTTCTTACAATCGAACGCTGGTGTTATATTCAAAGTTATGATATCAGAAAATATTTTACAAATGTAATTGTTTCCAGTACCCAAGACTAAAGATGTAATAGTTCCAGTATTCATACATTGAACAACCGATGCAAAATGCTTTATTATCCCGATTCCCAACGGGTAATTGAAACGACTAAGTGTAGAGTCAGTATATCACAATATCGTTACTATTGAATCCAGCAATTGATACGATTTATTGTCGGAATTTGTGACAGAGAATTGAAACATATGCACTTTACAGAGTGTGAAAATATCACTTTGAGTATCGAGTACCGTTCGAAGCCGGCGATCAATTCTTAATCATTTCAGTAACTCCCCATTGTGCGTGCTAAATGTGAAATATCGCGAGGTTATACACTCTAAGACTTTGATCATTACAAAAGTAAATTGTGATATGTTTGTTAGATGCATCCAATTCAACTAGAAGTGTCTAGTGCCCAACACTCGTAATATCAAAAAAGTACTTGCTACACTGTAATTCACTAAACGTGTTTTGTATTGTTGTTCATTTGTAGTATTGATTAAAATTGTTTTTGAACCCTCAAATAATAATTCCCGACATGAAACTAAGCCACTGAAAGTCGTTACCATCACAAAGAAACAATTTGCATGATGTTTACTAAATGTGTCCTATAGTTAGGTGTGCTGGAATTATTTGTAAAACACACACACACACACACAGGATCAGAGAAATTGGAAATTTTTCCGTTGTTATTATCCAAAGTAAATGTCATCACAATACTCTGCCACTAAAAGACGTTACTTGTATGTGATTGAATCCCTAACAATTAACCCACTATTCCAAAGAAATTTTACTCACTCGACAGATATGAAACAGCGTCACTTAATCGGTCTATCGTTTTTCTAAAGGTAAATCATATCCATCCAATAGAAAACAATTTTCACTAGCTTGGTAATAAAACCGAAGTCTCCATTCGATATTTTGTTTGTGTCAAATACTTTACAATGAACACATTTGAGTGGTTGAGCTTTACATCATCAAGCTGTTATTTGTAAATCAAGATTTCGGTAAACTTGTAAATGTATCGTTTAACTAACCGACATTTAGTGATTGCTGAACATACCACTTCGAAATACTGCGTTGATCTCAATTCCCTTTATCCTGATAATCGAAGTACTTTTGTTTTGAATTCATAACAATCGGCTTTTCTATGACATGATAAATTTTTGACAAGTTCTGCTTAGAAGATTGGTTGCATTTCACGAAAAATAATATACCACACATATTATTACTGTTACTCCATTCATCGATATTTTTTCCGTTGTCGATTTTCAAACGAGTAAAATTTATTACTTGAGTTGCTCTGCTTACTATATTTAAATGTAAACTCGCCCGTCTTTCAACAACAAACAATGTTAAAAAAGTATGCAATCAAACACAACAAGTTTTACGATACTAATTATTATCCCACATAACCCATTTCTTACCGATGACATATGAAATATATTCATGTTACACGAAAATATTCGCTCATGCTACAAACCTGTACAATGATTGATGGTGCTTTCAAACTGTTTCGATACCTCAAGAACTTTATTGTCTGAATGGTTGTTCATGTATCGTAATAATCAAGTAGTTCAACACAGAACTAGTATTAACAGAAACACCAGAGTTGTTTACACAAAAGTTTGTATGTGTACAGTATACGAATACCATGTGTAAGTCCAGCACAATTGTGGTATCCATACGAGTTTAGTTAACACAATTTACGACACCGAGGTCGCGTCATCTTTCGTAAGACAACAAACCAAGGCTTCAGGATATGTCCATGTCATAGCAATAAATCAGCTACTCCTACAACAGAGTGCATATGTTTTCTAGTTACGGTGCTTACATCTTACACACAAATCAATCTACTTTGCTAACGAAAAGTGGTGAGTCGTCACAACAATACAACTATCATACAAAATGGCCGTTATAGTTTGCACACCAACGATACATCGTACAAGTAACAAGTCTCGAGAATCCAGTTATTCAAAAAACGTGAAAATATTTCTACACCAAGTCGTTATGTTGACGAAAGCGTATATTGTAATATCATGATCGATTTGCATTCGTTGGTCACAAACTGTCACTACTCTAAATGATTCTTTTTCACTCAAACACAAACGCATACTTGTCACCATTCGTTTTCATCAAGCACGAGTTCAAGAAACTTACTTACTACGACATGAATTTTTATTTTTATGTTGTGTAAATAGGTAATAATTAATTTTAGTAACACTATATCAACATCATCGAGTTGCGCGAATAGATTTACATGTGGTCTTGTGGTTTTAATCGAAGTATACAGCACGGTCTAATGTAGAGTCATCTCTACTGTACAGCAACTCGGTAATCGAAATGCATTAACATGTAAACAACGATCTTGTTTCGTCACACCAAAAATATGTTCACTGTCGCGATACTCCACACAAGACGTGTATAGCCTTTTCACACTCGTAATAGTATACCAACGTCAAGCGATAACGTTTAACAAGACCAACGACACTGAACCCACGACGTTTACCTATGTAAAATTACCACTTTCACTTGCCAGTCCATCGTTTACCTGACTAAACATATTATTTTCTATTCGAGATCTGACGTTTACCCAGAGTAAGAAACCATTTTCACTTGTAAATATTTTTTTTCCTCGGCTAACAAACCTTTTTTCACTTGGAAATATATTTTTTCTCTGGGTAACAAACCTTTTTCACCTGGAAATATATTTTTTCTCTGGGTAACAAACCTTTTTCACTTGGAAATATATTTTTTCTCTGGTTAACAAACCTTTTTCACTTGGGGAATATATTTTTTCTCTGGTTAACAAACCTTTTTTCACTTGGAAATATATTTTTTCTCTGGATAACAAACCTTTTTCACTTGGAAATATATTTTTTCTCTGGGTAACAAACCTTTTCTCACTTGGAAATATATTTTTTCTCTGGTTAACAAACCTTTTTCACTTGGAAATATATTTTTTCCCCGGGTAACAAGCCTTTTTCCCTGAGCAACAAACCATTTTCACTTGGTGGTCCGTCGTTTTCCCGAGTAAAAATATCATTTTCCTTTGGAGATCCGGCGTTTACCCAGTGTAACAATACATTTTCACTTGGAAAAATACTTTTACCTAGAGTAACTAATCATTTTCTCCTGGGTAACAAACCCTTTTCGTCTGGAAACTATCATTTAACTGACTACCGATACCGTTTTCACTTGGAAATACATTTTTTCCCTGGGTAACAATACCATTTTCGTTTTGAAAACTGACAACCACACCGGCCAATTTGATATTTTTGTATATTGTTACAACGGACAGTGACAAAATATACACCAACAACGACTCCGATACATTTGTGTAATCGCATACTCACTTGCTCTGGCGCATCCCATCAAAATCGACGGTTAGCCACACACACACACAAACACAATAACAATGTGCTATTTCGATATGACTGCGATGTCCGGGTTCGTGCTTTAGATTTTCCAGAACCAATCCGTCTAAAGTTGTAATCCCCCACCTTTGTTAACTGGTTGATACACGGATAACAATCTTCGGAAAATCTAGGAACGCATACTACCCATCGTGCTAACGATTCCGGGTTACTTGCGATTAATTTCCTTGCTCACCCTATACAGATTATACGTACAGCGATATGTAGCGGTAATCGGTTTGGTCAATACATATCACCCCATTCAGTATGGAATTACAAACCCAATACAGGTCAGTTCATAACCGGATCCGGATATTCAATGCAAAGCGATAAAGCAGAACCAATGACCAAATGTAATTAAACATGTAGATTCACAACCCTTGATTTTTTTTTTCGTGGAAAATGACAATACATATCGAATATATATTTTACGATGGTTCAACCCTACCAAGTATTCACGTAAATGTGGTTTATGACATTACATACAATGTATCAGTGTATCAATGTTGGGTGTTTATGCACACATCGGTATGACCCATAGACAACATCATCATACCCTCCAGGACTTCGTTATTACATAGTGAGGTCAATAAAATCAATCGGAGACATAGACGACAGAAGGCTTGGAGATCCAATGTAAAATTCAGACAAACAAACGGATATATTTGTCCATCTTGGTTATTTACTCAACTACCATTGGTGCTCTCGATACAGCGAACGGTACAGTATGCAACGCATATCATTAGAGTGATATATCCACAGGTAAATATGGGGCCTGGCCACAATAATTGTACGACGCCGACAAATCGATGCACGCAAGGTGTGGTTGATAAGAATTGTTTCATGTGTCAAAGAGACAGCACTCTCTCGTAAAGGTTAGCAGATCCCACAGAAACACACCTTGGATTACATTATCAAATCGATTTTAAACTTAAACCGAATCACTGGTGTTGAGAGTAGTGATATCCGATTTTTCGAATATTCATATCGACTTAGTGAACGATCGGTAACGACACTTATCATAAACATTATGAATATTAGTAATTCCAGTCGTATCTATCTTGTGTTGTTACAAGTTGCTAAAACCATCGAGTGAATCAGTGAACGGATAGTAATCTGGGTTAAATCTCGATACAATTATTGTGGCCAGGCCCCATATTTACCTGTGGATATATCACTCTAATGATATGCGTTGCATACTGTACCGTTCGCTGTATCGAGAGCACCAATGGTAGTTGAGTAAATAACCAAGATGGACAAATATATCCGTTTGTTTGTCTGAATTTTACATTGGATCTCCAAGCCTTCTGTCGTCTATGTCTCCGATTGATTTTATTGACCTCACTATGTAATAACGAAGTCCTGGAGGGTATGATGATGTTGTCTATGGGTCATACCGATGTGTGCATAAACACCCAACATTGATACACTGATACATTGTATGTAATGTCATAAACCACATTTACGTAAATACTTGGTAGGGTTGAACCATCGTAAAATATATATTCGATATGTATTGTCATTTTCCACGAAAAAAAAAATCAAGGGTTGTGAATCTACATGTTTAATTACATTTGGTCATTGGTTCTGCTTTATCGCTTTGCATTGAATATCCGGATCCGGTTATGAACTGACCTGTATTGGGTTTGTAATTCCATACTGAATGGGGTGATATGTATTGACCAAACCGATTACCGCTACATATCGCTGTACGTATAATCTGTATAGGGTGAGCAAGGAAATTAATCGCAAGTAACCCGGAATCGTTAGCACGATGGGTAGTATGCGTTCCTAGATTTTCCGAAGATTGTTATCCGTGTATCAACCAGTTAACAAAGGTGGGGGATTACAACTTTAGACGGATTGGTTCTGGAAAATCTAAAGCACGAACCCGGACATCGCAGTCATATCGAAATAGCACATTGTTATTGTGTTTGTGTG
Source organism: Botryllus schlosseri (assembly GCF_051294905.1). Classification (NCBI taxonomy): domain Eukaryota; kingdom Metazoa; phylum Chordata; class Ascidiacea; order Stolidobranchia; family Styelidae; genus Botryllus; species Botryllus schlosseri. The sequence goes on along the minus strand of NC_137244.1, from coordinate 8,639,998 downwards.
TGTGTGTGGCTAACCGTCGATTTTGATGGGATGCGCCAGAGCAAGTGAGTATGCGATTACACAAATGTATCGGAGTCGTTGTTGGTGTATATTTTGTCACTGTCCGTTGTAACAATATACAAAAATATCAAATTGGCCGGTGTGGTTGTCAGTTTTCAAAACGAAAATGGTATTGTTACCCAGGGAAAAAATGTATTTCCAAGTGAAAACGGTATCGGTAGTCAGTTAAATGATAGTTTCCAGACGAAAAGGGTTTGTTACCCAGGAGAAAATGATTAGTTACTCTAGGTAAAAGTATTTTTCCAAGTGAAAATGTATTGTTACACTGGGTAAACGCCGGATCTCCAAAAAAAAATGATATTTTTACTCGGGAAAACGACGGACCACCAAGTGAAAATGGTTTGTTGCTCAGGGAAAATGGCTTGTTACCCGGGGAAAAAATATATTACCAAGTGAAAAAGGTTTGTTAACCAGAGAAAAAATATATTTCCAAGTGAAAAAAGGTTTGTTACCCAGAGAAAAAATATATTTCCAAGTGAAAAAGGTTTGTTACCCAGAGAAAAAATTTATTTCCAAGTGAAAAAGGTTTGTTATCCAGAGAAAAAATATATTTCCAAGTGAAAAAAGGTTTGTTAACCAGAGAAAAAATATATTCCCCAAGTGAAAAAGGTTTGTTAACCAGAGAAAAAATATATTTCCAAGTGAAAAAGGTTTGTTACCCAGAGAAAAAATATATTTCCAGGTGAAAAAGGTTTGTTACCCAGAGAAAAAATATATTTCCAAGTGAAAAAAGGTTTGTTAGCCGAGGAAAAAAAATATTTACAAGTGAAAATGGTTTCTTACTCTGGGTAAACGTCAGATCTCGAATAGAAAATAATATGTTTAGTCAGGTAAACGATGGACTGGCAAGTGAAAGTGGTAATTTTACATAGGTAAACGTCGTGGGTTCAGTGTCGTTGGTCTTGTTAAACGTTATCGCTTGACGTTGGTATACTATTACGAGTGTGAAAAGGCTATACACGTCTTGTGTGGAGTATCGCGACAGTGAACATATTTTTGGTGTGACGAAACAAGATCGTTGTTTACATGTTAATGCATTTCGATTACCGAGTTGCTGTACAGTAGAGATGACTCTACATTAGACCGTGCTGTATACTTCGATTAAAACCACAAGACCACATGTAAATCTATTCGCGCAACTCGATTATGTTGATATAGTGTTACTAAAATTAATTATTACCTATTTACACAACATAAAAATAAAAATTCATGTCGTAGTAAGTAAGTTTCTTGAACTCGTGCTTGATGAAAACGAATGGTGACAAGTATGCGTTTGTGTTTGAGTGAAAAAGAATCATTTAGAGTAGTGACAGTTTGTGACCAACGAATGCAAATCGATCATGATATTACAATATACGCTTTCGTCAACATAACGACTTGGTGTAGAAATATTTTCACGTTTTTTGAATAACTGGATTCTCGAGACTTGTTACTTGTACGATGTATCGTTGGTGTGCAAACTATAACGGCCATTTTGTATGATAGTTGTATTGTTGTGACGACTCACCACTTTTCGTTAGCAAAGTAGATTGATTTGTGTGTAAGATGTAAGCACCGTAACTAGAAAACATATGCACTCTGTTGTAGGAGTAGCTGATTTATTGCTATGACATGGACATATCCTGAAGCCTTGGTTTGTTGTCTTACGAAAGATGACGCGACCTCGGTGTCGTAAATTGTGTTAACTAAACTCGTATGGATACCACAATTGTGCTGGACTTACACATGGTATTCGTATACTGTACACATACAAACTTTTGTGTAAACTAGGGATGGTGTGAACGCGAGGTTCACGTTCGTGTTCTGTGTGTGAACCTCGGAAATCTAGAGGTTCGCGTTCACAACAGAACCTCGGTAGGTTCTGCACTGTGAACCTTTTTCATAGATTACAATTTTCACTTCATTGTAACATCTTTGGTTCAAATTTATTATATTTCAACTGCGGGCCACTCTTATGTATGGCGCTGGCATCATTAAAAATCAACACTAAACGAACATGCACCTTGACTATCTCAAAAGTTTTACTTGCTTTGTTACAATAGTTTGCTCGAAATATCCAGCTTTCCGTTTGTGGATATTTAGTGACACTCTGCTGTGAGCTTGAGCCGCAAGCACACAACATCACGAGCCGAATACGTGTTCAGCGAATGATGCTTATTCAACCAATCAATGAGATTGATATCGTTTTCTGATGCAAAAAATCTAGCAGGCGTACGGGGTCAATCTTAAATTCATATCTTTACTGTATCATTAAAACCAAATCCGTGCCATTGAGGTGTTGGCTACTGCTGTAGAACTTGTTAATGGGGTAATATCTGTAGTAAGTATAAAAACTCGTTTTACACTCTGCTCAATATCAATGCAGTAATACCCAGACGCCGAATACATTGTCCGGTCTGGCCTAAACCTTCAAGGCGTAAGCTTATATTTCTTCGTAATTTCCTCGTCGAAATTGTTTGCAAAGCGACGGAAGATTTTGATTTTATGGGAGTATTATATCCTTTGATTGCCTCAGTTGATACATTTAGCGGCGTTTAAAACACCAATATGTACTTCAGCATTGTGGCCTCATGTGGCCCGAGTCGTCGCTAGGTATCGTGTACATTGGTATAGGTTATCGCTTCATTGAAAGATAGAGATGAAATTAGCAAAATGACGTCCCGTGACGTCACGAGGTTCACGTTCGTGTTCACACAGAACCTTTCAAAAAGGTTCGCGTTCACACGAACCTGAACCTTTCAGAGGTTCACACCATCCCTAGTGTAAACAACTCTGGTGTTTCTGTTAATACTAGTTCTGTGTTGAACTACTTGATTATTACGATACATGAACAACCATTCAGACAATAAAGTTCTTGAGGTATCGAAACAGTTTGAAAGCACCACCAATCATTGTACAGGTTTGTAGCATGAGCGAATATTTTCGTGTAACATGAATATATTTCATATGTCATCGGTAAGAAATGGGTTATGTGGGATAATAATTAGTATCGTAAAACTTGTTGTGTTTGATTGCATACTTTTTTAACATTGTTTGTTGTTGAAAGACGGGCGAGTTTACATTTAAATATAGTAAGCAGAGCAACTCAAGTAATAAATTTTACTCGTTTGAAAATCGACAACGGAAAAAATATCGATGAATGGAGTAACAGTAATAATATGTGTGGTATATTATTTTTCGTGAAATGCAACCAATCTTCTAAGCAGAACTTGTCAAAAATTTATCATGTCATAGAAAAGCCGATTGTTATGAATTCAAAACAAAAGTACTTCGATTATCAGGATAAAGGGAATTGAGATCAACGCAGTATTTCGAAGTGGTATGTTCAGCAATCACTAAATGTCGGTTAGTTAAACGATACATTTACAAGTTTACCGAAATCTTGATTTACAAATAACAGCTTGATGATGTAAAGCTCAACCACTCAAATGTGTTCATTGTAAAGTATTTGACACAAACAAAATATCGAATGGAGACTTCGGTTTTATTACCAAGCTAGTGAAAATTGTTTTCTATTGGATGGATATGATTTACCTTTAGAAAAACGATAGACCGATTAAGTGACGCTGTTTCATATCTGTCGAGTGAGTAAAATTTCTTTGGAATAGTGGGTTAATTGTTAGGGATTCAATCACATACAAGTAACGTCTTTTAGTGGCAGAGTATTGTGATGACATTTACTTTAGATAATAACAACGGAAAAATTTCCAATTTCTCTGATCCTGTGTGTGTGTGTGTGTGTTTTACAAATAATTCCAGCACACCTAACTATAGGACACATTTAGTAAACATCATGCAAATTGTTTCTTTGTGATGGTAACGACTTTCAGTGGCTTAGTTTCATGTCGGGAATTATTATTTGAGGGTTCAAAAACAATTTTAATCAATACTACAAATGAACAACAATACAAAACACGTTTAGTGAATTACAGTGTAGCAAGTACTTTTTTGATATTACGAGTGTTGGGCACTAGACACTTCTAGTTGAATTGGATGCATCTAACAAACATATCACAATTTACTTTTGTAATGATCAAAGTCTTAGAGTGTATAACCTCGCGATATTTCACATTTAGCACGCACAATGGGGAGTTACTGAAATGATTAAGAATTGATCGCCGGCTTCGAACGGTACTCGATACTCAAAGTGATATTTTCACACTCTGTAAAGTGCATATGTTTCAATTCTCTGTCACAAATTCCGACAATAAATCGTATCAATTGCTGGATTCAATAGTAACGATATTGTGATATACTGACTCTACACTTAGTCGTTTCAATTACCCGTTGGGAATCGGGATAATAAAGCATTTTGCATCGGTTGTTCAATGTATGAATACTGGAACTATTACATCTTTAGTCTTGGGTACTGGAAACAATTACATTTGTAAAATATTTTCTGATATCATAACTTTGAATATAACACCAGCGTTCGATTGTAAGAAATGAAGTCGCAACTACGTTGATCAGACTTTCAAATCTCGTATATTCAAACATATTATGTTAATCTCAAGTCACCTGCAGCGGGTAGTAATTACTTTTGTCTTACAAAATATATCGAGTAATAATTACTTTGTCTTGCAGAATATACCGCGTAGTAATTTCTCTTTCTTACAGAATAGTAACGACTTTTAAAGTTGAATAAAAATGAGGTGTCGTAGGGATATGAGTACAACCGAACTTGCTATGGATTTTAGGTTTTAGTGTTTGTATGGACTCGAGTATGCTTGGCTAACTGCTTGAGTTGGTCGGGTAAGTTACAAACGGATTTACTTGACAATGTTTTCGTGGTTGACTCTTTGAATATGGTAAGATGGTGATATGTCGAGACGTAATACTATTTCCGTACACTCAATTACAACAAAACATAACCCGCATTCAAATAAGCCGTAAGCTACAAGTGGATTTAAAACTTGATGCTGTTTTGTGGTTAACTCAAGTCAGTGGTCACGTTTGTGTTGATTTCAGGAATGATCATGACGAGTTGGTCGGGTAAATTAGGTAATGTGGTAGTAACTATGACCGTACAGAGTTGCTGACATTCCAATATCTTTTACGCTGTAATATTACGGATTTAATTGTGATAAATTATTTCTCAGTTATTGTTCGGACGTTCAAATCTCGTATACTCAAAATATAATATGTCCAAGTCAAATTGTATATGCACCGATTAGTAAATAGTTTGTCTTCAGAATAGTAACAACCTTTACAATTGAATAAAAAAGACCGAGCATACGAATACAACCAGGATGAATTAATTCAAATTTATGAGTTGCAGTGATATAATCAAGTAAGTGAAAACTAGATTTTTAACAATTGTTAATGTTGTGAATAATTCTTTTGAGTATGGTAAGATGTTAAAATATCTCTTTAACAAACGGAAAGCAGGATCGTGAATAGAGTTGTAATGTTACATTACTTGGTTCAAAGTATGATCTTGAAATGTGGCTGGATCAAAGTTGGTAGTCATGTTTGTCAATCCTATTTCAAGTCACACTATGTCAAAGTCCAAATATTTCATTTTGGATTATCTGGATTTAGCTTTAGTACACCCCGCGAATGGATTCCGACACCGTACTATAACATTCTTAAAAATAAAGACTCGAGGATTTTCATAATGTTAGAGCTGGTAAATGATTAGTTGCGTGTTTTTGTTAAGAGTTTGATTTCAAGTTGATAAGACAATAACTGTGTAATGCACATACTTGTGATTCTTGATTCTTGTAGAGTTATAGTTGGTATTGATTCTATAAGTGTGAAAACAGCGGCGCGGAATGTGCGAATAATTCGATGCGGCTGAAAGTAGGCGTCAGTAATATTCAGGTTACGGTCGAATCAAAAGATCACGAAAAGAATTCTCAAAATAATTAGAACTGTACCGAATTAACACATTCAAATACGAATCAACTTGGTTTGTGTAGTAAGTTTCATTTCAAGTTGACAAATTGATACATTACTTGTATATTCACATGATTCTTATCATACAACTAAAGTCAACCACGTTCCTAAGTGTCAAAACATATAGCAAGCATCAGAAAGCGTCAAATTGTTGGTTTTCGAATCACCGTCTACGACGGCTCTGTGACAAACTAATTACCGAAATATTACCTTGTGCGCGATCGGTATGTTTGTAACACCAAGTCACTAAAATGGTTATGCCCGAGACATTATCTTGTTAGCGATCGCGGGATTTGCAATCAATTTTACACTTTTTTAGGTGTTAATTTACGAGTGCGGTTATTTGTTGGTCGCTTTTCGTGTCGTTGCTGAATACTGAATACTCCTGTATGTAATAGTACTTACTGGATTAGTGGAATAATCGATAGTAGCATGCGGCTGGCCGTGAAACAATTCAGCGCGCAGGTCATTCGAAATATAGGTCGCACTGCTTAATCCTCACAACAAGCCACGTTTCCGTTTGTGCGGTTATTGTTGGTGACTATTCAACACCGCGCGAGAGATGCCTGAAAGTGCGAATCACGACCGCATCCATAAGAACACATGGCACCTCACCACAGAACCCGTAAGAATACACGACAGGCGAATCGCCGCCACCGCCTATAGCAAAAAAGGCGAGTCACGACCACGAGTTTTCACGGCGAATCACGACCGCGGCCTATACCCGAAAAGGCGAATCACGACCGCACCCATAAGAACACATGGCGAATCGCGACCCCGCCATAAGAGATAAGAGGCGAATCGCCACCCCGGGTTTCCAGGCGAATCGCCACCCCGCCATAAGAACCCCTGCCACATCACGAGCGATCTATATAACTACTGACGTATGGTAACCTTACGATATCATATATATTCGCAGCTCTTCAGTATATTTATTTCACCCCAATCAGCTCTTAACAAGCCACGTAGTACGTATTGCTTTGGTCAACGGCACTCTTCCCCCATCCCACGTACACGATAATTACTGTCAATTCAAAACTGCGGAATGTTGTAATGAACTCATGTTTGTGAATGGGAGAACCACAATTTGTTTACAAGGTATCAATTTCCTTCATAGTCCTCTTTATCCATTCGACGAAGTTGTAAACTCTTGCATAAATACCAGGCGCCTTATCCCTCGCACACCCGATGCTCCACGATGTCACGCCATTCAAATAGAAGTTTCCGTATTTACCGCGGCAGAATAATGGCCCACCGGAGTCGCCGAAGCACATACCTGTCCCACCGGCAGGGTACCCTAAATATTGCAAAATAATGACTGGCGGCTATCGGCGATAAATGCCGAGCATGCAGTGCAGACATAAAACAATTCGTGTATTATTTACCCGCGCAAAATGCATTCTTGTAAACTGTGTTCCGCATCATCGGATACGAATTGCATAGCTCACTTTCCAGAATTGGCGCTTTTGTGTAGTGCAGAAATTTGGAGGAAATCCTGGATTCGGTGATATCGCCCCAGCCGGCGATATAGCAGGTATCGCCGACGCGAACGTCCTTTGAATACCAGGTCATAGGGTCACATTCCACGTTTCAGACAGCTGATTTATAGCATTGAATTGTTTTGACGATCTCGCGATTACGTGTGAGACGACAGCATTTATCGGTTCTACGGAATGATTTTGATGACTCGTGTGCGTTTTATCCAACAACAGCACTTCAAGCGAAGCTACTCATGGCATTTTCAAGTCTCTAGAGCAGGGGTGGGCAAACTTCTGAGCTCGCGGGCCGCATTCAACATTTGAATCCATTCGCGGGCCGCACTACATAAAATTGGGCTACTAAGCCAAAATTCAATATTGTTACTTGATTACATAGTGACTGATAACATGGAAATAATATATATATGTATTTGTATATTTAAAACAACCAAAACATTGATTTGATGAAAACGTACACGCTTCAGAAACATTGACATATTTTATATGCTGGTCGTCCTCATTGTCAAAATTAGGGATGAAAGTCGGTTGTCCCGATTCAGGGATATTTAGAACTCTAGACAGCCCTGTCCCGATTCTTAGAACTGGTTGTATATATGAGTGTGTGAGCAGAGATATGGTCATAGATTTGTTGCTTGTACTTTTGGTTTAACTTCATGCAAGACCGAAACAGCACTTTGTGAGCCCCACCCCAAAAAACGTTGGTCTTGGGTGATAAACCGAAATTAGGGGGGAGCTCAGGAAGTGCTGTTTTGGTCCTGCCGAATATCTATAATTCCTGATTGAATCGGTCAATAATATCGGGAATTGCATATAAATTGCTATCAACTTTTTTGTCCTCTCTCTTCCCACGGAATTAGATTTACCGTTAGAGCTGAGTGAGATATTTTCTTGGAAAATGTAGGGCCCGTTACCGATAATAATTAAACATGCTGTCCGGGTGTGGACCCGTTGGTAGAATGACTTCGTTGCATCATGTTATTTAGTGACCTCCTGTCTGCTAGGTAAAAATATATTGAAATCGCCCAAACGTATAGCCTACTAAACTATAAAAGTCGCACACGATTTCATATTGGTCTTTCTTCACTGGAAGATAATCTTCTCTGCGGAATGAAATTTGTCTTGTAGGGTTCAGATTGCCAGGACACGAACATTCGGCGCCAGCCATTTTGGCGCCTATGGTCAATTATACATATGACCAATGTTCCCTCTAATTTTTCAAGAGTCTGCGCAAACACGCCAACTCACTGCGCAGGTCCTCGGACAACAGTGCGCAAACACCCTCCAATAGGGTGATAAAACTAACTACTGGGGGGCTTCGCCCCCCAGACCCCCTACGGCTCTAGGCTTCTTCCGGTACTTATCATGTACATTAGGTGCACATTTAGTAGTGACGTCCCTAAACGCGCGAAGCGCGAAAAAATTTCTATAATTCATGATTGCATCGGCCAATTTGATCGGGAATTGCATATATATTGCTATCAATTTTTATCCTCTCCCTGCTCACATAATCAGATTTACCGGCAGAGCTTATCCAGTGAGGTGTGTTGGAATAGATAGGCCCTCTAAATAATAATAAAACATCTTCGGGCGTACCCGTTGATATAATGACTTCGTTACATGATGCTATTTCGTGACCCCCTATCTGCTATGTCAAAAGATATTGAAATCGCCAAAACGTACCAAAGTAAAAGACGTACACGATTTCAAATTGGTATTTCTTAACTGGAAAATCATGTTCCCTCGATATGGCATTTGTCTTGTTGTGGGACTCGGATCGCCAGGACAGGAACATTCGGCGCCAGCCATTTAAGCGCCCATGGACATGGACAATTACACATATATTTGTAGATATCGAAGTTTTCGGTCAGCACCGGGGCAGTCTTTTTCGCCCAAGGTTTTCTCGCTGCTGATCGTTCTGGCGCACTTCTTGGATTCGCATGTTACGTAGCCTTTAACTTCATATGTCTTGGCGCGTCATGGTGCGGTAATGGCCGACGCCCAACTGCATATTTCTATAAATCATGCCTAATTTTTGTTGGGAAAGGGTACCCAATAATCAGATATCTTACAACAATGAAACGCGCATAGCGCGAAAAAAGTCCTGAAAAATTTCAAAAAATACATCATGATTTATGTTAATTCTCAAAATAATTTTCGACCCCCTTCGAGCTCGGCCCCTCCAATTGGGGGGTTTGGGGTGCGAAAGTTACGGTCCTGAGTAAATCTTACGCAATGTTCATGCCACGCGAAGAAGACTATCATTCGTTAGTTTCTCGCAGATTAACTTCGAGTTAGCCCATTGTTATTTATAAATTTGTTAAACCATGTTATTTCGCCATTCCCAGAAAATAATGCGCTATTTAAATGATATCAGTATCGCTCACGTGTACGAGGCCATACAAAAAAAATATCTTCCGTGAGGCGCAGGTGATTGTGAACTCTAATTTCTTCACGGAGCGCAATAGTTACCTTTGCGGGGCGCACTTGTACCTCGGTTTCAGACTTCAGTGATAACACTATTTGGCCCTGGCAATGTTCCATCTTAATTTTCACGAATCTGCGCGCCTGCGTGGTCCATTGGACAACAGTGCGCAACAACTATAAAAAAAAACATCACTTCTGATTTTTTGTGCGCAGCGTAGATTTTCTGTGCGCAGAGACCCTTTCAGCACTGCGCATTTGCGCACGTGCGCAGCTTAGAGGGAACATTGCATATGACAGTCCTTTTTGGGCTAGCTTTTCTTGCTGCCGATCGTTCTGGCACAATTGTCGGAGTCGCAAATTACATGGCCCAAAACTTCATATGTGTTCGTGCGTCGTGGCACGGTAATGGCCCACGATGAAATGCCCATTTCTATAAATCTTGCGTCTTTTTTCTTAATGGAAAGGGTACCTAATAGTCAACTTCATTTGGCAACAGTAAATCGCGCGCAGCGCGAAAAAAATGAATGAAGTTGGATGAATTTTCAAAAAAATATTCCAAAATTAATGTTCAGTCACGAAATAATTTTGGGCCCACTTCGAGCTCGAACGGCGCGGCAGTTACGGTTCTGACTTCAGGGCACATGAAACAGCATCATAACCATGTTACCTTTAAATACGCTTCTACGATATATAAATATTATAATACTACTGCACATAAAAAAAACGAATCTATCTAACACACTCGCGAATCGGTTCATCTCGTGTTTCCAATCTTAAATCACACATGTGGTCCGAATTCAGTCATTAACGAGTCACTTTTTGTGATGTTTAGCAATAGAAAGCTTTTATTGTATATGGGCCGCAAGGTCGAGCCATCGCGTAATCAATAAAATTAAAAAAAAAATTCTGTGGTAAAAATGTATAACTTATCATTATCATGTTGAAATATATTAACAAAACGTTTAATCAAGTACCCACAGTAATTTGATTTTTTTACGAAATTTATCAATATTCCTACAACGTTTATTGAGGCTTTCGCGGGCCGCACAAAACGGTGTTGCGGGCCGCATGCGGCCCGCGGGCCGTAGTTTGCCCACCCCTGGCCTAGACCCACTGGTTGGGAAATGAAATAAGGGCTATCGCCGGCATGTAACAGCCAAAATAGTTATGAAATGTGAGATTCTTAAGAAACTAATAACTATTTCGAGTTCGATTGACGGTGGAACAACTTAGAATATTAAAAGTAACCTCTTGACGTTAAAAGATACGTTTACATAGTGTACTATTTCAATCTTTGAATTTCGACCTAAAATTTTGCCCTTTGCATTAGAAATGCCATTACCTTCCAATTGGATAGAATCACGCATATTTCATTAGCGTCAAATGAATAGCATTAGTGACTATATGCAAGTAAGCTTTCACAAAATGTGATTGAAATTCAGGGAGCGATATTCCTAAATTAATTGCCGTGTAGTGCCCAGAGCTTGTAGCTGCTTTTGGCAACGATTCCTTGAAGTGACTGGCATTTGTGGACTCAAATAACTAGACTGCGTAATGTAGTTGAACTATTGTAGTCACTCTATATAACGATGTGATTGATGCTGGAAAAGTATTTGATATGGTTATTGTATCATAAAAACCAAATCCGTGCGATTGGAGTGTTGACTTCTGTATAACTTATGGGGTAATATCGGTAGCAAGTATAGAAACCTCTGCGCAATATAAATGTAGCAAAAGTCAGACGCCTAATACATTGTCCGGTCTGGCCTAGACCGTCAAGGCATAAGCTTATATTCTCTTAAAAGTCCTCGTCGAAATTGTTGGCAAAGCGACGGGAAAATTGATTTTAATATAGCATTTGATTGCTCCAGTTGATACATTTGGTGACGTTTAAAATGTGTACATCAATATATCACGTCACTGAAATGTAGGATTGTAATTAGCGATATGACGTCACGTGACGTCATAAGCTTCACGTTAGCGTTGAACCTTTTAGGGGTTCGCACCATCCCTAGTGCATACACTAGCGAGGAATCACTTTGTGAATTTTTGGTATTCGCAACTTGGATGAATTTTTCGTCAACAGTGAGTAAGCGCTATTAGTGCTTACAGTGAACTTCTGGAACCCTCAGAACCATTTGATGCGGCATACCTGGTTAGGAAGACAAATGGGCTGGATAGTGGGTGATAGAGCCACTTCTTTGTCCATCTTCATCAAAACTATATCATTATACGCAAACGTGGCAAAGGAAAGCAATCCGTTGACAAAAAAAAGGTGTCCCAGTTCGCGGTAACTGTCGAAAATAGTTTGTACGTGAGCGTTAAAAAACGCATCACTGAGATCCCTTACTCGTCGCGATATCGGAAATGCTTGATCCTCCTGATTTGTTCCCCAGCATTCGGAGTGTAACGCTTCTCTCTGCCAACAATTAGTTGAACCGATTCCAGTGGATCGAAAAATATTGGTATACCGTCTGCAGTCCGCCCATTTATGAAGCAATGCGCGGCTGTGATCACCCAACTGCAAAACAAGATAGGTAAGATACGGGATAGTTATGATACGATAAAATCAGAGATTCATAAACCCTGGTTAACTTAATTATTAGCCTTGTACCGCATTTGTTCTTAACGGTTGTTCCATGAAACACACAACTCATAAGTAGTATGATTAGGGTTGCATTTTAAACAGACGGTGTTTAAACAGTATTTTAAACGAAGGTTTAAAAAAAATTGTTTTTTTTTCAAGTTGTAAAATCGTGTCATAATTGTGTAAATACTTTCCAAAAACATGTAGTATGAGCCTACAGACAATTACTACCCGGTGTAGCTGACGTATACGATATGGAATGGTCGAAAACCTCAAAATATAGTCGGTTAAATAGCTATAGTACGTAGATATTTCGTCAAAGGAGCTATAATTACCCCATATTTGTAATTGTCAATGCCAATCCACAATGACGTCATAGTTGAATATTCGTGGCGTCATGGGTTAAAAACAACAACAAAAAAACAATAAAAACATGTTTTAAACAAGGGCCTTGTTTTAAACATGTTTGTTATTAATTGATTTTTGTTTTAAATGCAACCCTAAGTATGATACACCGTCTCGTCCAAGTCTAATTGTCCGATGTCCATCCAACATTGCTTGTGGTATTATGCCTGATCACTAGTCGAACTGTGACTGTGGTGGTGGCTGATACGTCGAGTGCAATGGCGGTCACATTTATAAGCTTACATGTAATTAGGCGTTTACCGTACATTGCGATGACACTTTTCAAGGTAAAGCTTTGTGTTTCTGCACTGGTAGCGGAAAGGGAACATCATAAATCACTGATTTGCCATCTCTTATATATATTAACTGTGAGATTTTCGTTTGCGTGAAAAACATATAATTATGCTTCTGCTGATTTTAACGCTTTGATGACGCACAGGTCATTTTTTGCGCCAGTAATATTTAAGAATCTGCAGAAATTTGGGCATCTTCGAAGGCTTGCAGATGAGTGTAAGTGTTCGGCAGGATACTAAAGGTTTAGAACCGCCGTTCTACCGGTAGTCGCGGAATCAAGTGCCTGCTATAACGTTTCAACAGCCTCTGAAACCGTGCTTTCAAGGGTGGATTTGTTACCGAAATGGAACACGTCTTTAACTGATAAGCATTGATGACAAAGAGTATTTTGAAAGGTGAATATTACGGCATTGCGGGCGAAAGAAAGACAAAACCTTATAGCTTTAGTTCATACTCACGAGTTGCTAATCAATGATCCTGCGCAATACGCAGAGTTCGCCTCGATGTGGATCAACCACGGTAAATTCGATAATTCCGCTCCCGTACCGCCAACTATCCTCTCTGCAACTGGATCGGTGTATCCGAAAGGTACAGACTGCACTCCACACTGACTGATTTCTTCCGACTGACGTCTCACGAAGTACACTCTCAAAGCGAAGCCATTTTTGCTCTTGCCAAACGCCACCTTGCCACCAGAAAGGAATTGTATTTTTGCGGTGCTCCCTTTCACACGAATCGGTGTCTTCGGGGTGTTGCTCCCGCACAATAGACGTGACATTTTCCCCGACGTTATAATCACTCTATCCTCACAGTTTTGATTTGGGGGAAAATCCAGAGCCACTATTTTGACCTGGACTTCATAGTTGTTAGAAGGAGCCTCGACAAGCCATTCACACATTGAATTTGGTTGATATGGAGACGGATAATTCGGACTCGTAATGTAATCACCATTCGTGCGCACGTATCCTCCGCATTTGTTGTTGATAACTTCAATTTTCACTCGAAAGCCCTTACGAGATATAGTGGCGTCAGAAATGAATTCCAGTTTAAAGAAACCTGCCGTTTCCGAGGTGAATTGGGCGATACTTCCGGACAAAGTACGGATTTTATTGATAGACGCTGATTTATTATATCCGTTTTCGTAAGTGCGAATGGTTAGAATATCAACGGGGTCTTCCAAGTCGAGCTCATGTACCGTCAGTCTTAGAAGGTCTCCTGAAATAGCATCAATTAATGTCACGCGTTGTTTCATGTTTCATTTTCTTTCACGGCATGCAATAAATATATCAACAAATATGCTTTTTCCAATTTGTATCAAGTATTAGGCCTACATTATAAGGATGGTGTAGGTTGGTGCTTACAAACGAACCTTGGTAGGTTCTGCACTGTGAATTTTTTTTTCTTCATGTATTACCATTTTTCACGTCATGGCCACATCTCTGGCATTTCCACTTCAGACCAGTGTTGGGATGACTCGAGTCATGACTTGACTCGAATCAGACTCGAGTCACCTTTTTCGTATGACTTGACTTGACTCGAGTCACTTTGCTAAAATGACTTCACTTGACTCGGCGTATCATAAATGTGGATTGACTCGTGACTCGGAGCAAAATTTACGAGTCAATTTCAAGTCATCAAGTAATCGGTGTCGATAAAAATCACTGTATCTTGCATATGGTCGAATTGGTCGCGAAATGCTGGCGTAACCCGTAAGAGTGAGCAATCATTCAATAATTCAGTGATTTAATGAGTCACCATTGTTCTCTCACAAATAAATTGACCGCAAGCGAAGTGATCGAAGCTTACAGCTTACGTTGTCGTAAACTAGGTATAGTAAAATAATTTAACAGCAAAATGTCTATTTCTGTTCTTACCTTAACCAAGCCTCTTGTTTTATTGATATTGAATTCGAATATAGTTTATATAGTTCTCAATCATTGGCGCAGGCCCGAATTGTATCAAATCAATTTGTAATTGCATAATGTATTGCATCTTATCAATTCGTTTCTGTATTCTCTATTCTGCTGCGAACTACACTGGGGATATGCAATTACCCACGTAGTTTAACAGTTCTACATATATGTGAGCGATACAGCGTGTATATTTAACTCTGCATTCGTTCATCGGTTCAGAATAAATGACTACTCAATCTGCATTTCAGACAGCTAAAAAATGCAATGCCGTAATCATGCCCCGTACTTCGAAAAAGCAACTTGACTTGACTTGTGACTTCAGTCGTGACTTGACTTGACTTGACTTGACTTGACTTGACTCGACTTGACTCGAGTCACCTCCAAAAATCGGGTGACTTGACTTGACTCGATTCATTTTCGAAAATCGATTGACTTGACTTGACTCGAGTCGATATGTGCAGTGACTAGAAATGACTCGTGACTCGAAGGTAGAGACTTGATCCCAACACTGCTTCAGACCACTCTTTGCACCGCGCTGGCAGGCAGCATAAAATAATTTAACACTAAACGAGCATGCACCTTGCCAATTGCTAAAACAATTACTTGCTTTGTTAGAAAAGTTTGCTCGAAATATTCCACTTTCCGTTTGTGAATATTTAGTGATTCTCTGCTGTGAGCTTTGCCCGCACGCTACATGTTGGTAGTCAGCGAATTGTGCTTATTCAACCAATCAATGAAATTGATATATAAACAATACATCGATGTCTAATGTAAAAATGTAGCAGTCGTACGGGGTTCATGCAGATTTGATATTTTTATTATATCATAAAAACCAAATCTCTGCAATAGGGGTGTTGGCTACTACTGCATAACTTGTTTATGAGGTAACATCGATAGCAAGTATAGAAACCCGTTTTGCACTCTGATCCAGGGCTGTAATGACTCGAGTCACGATTTTTTGGAGACTCGGCTTGACTCGAGTCATTTTTTCAAACGCGTAAAATTACTCGGCTCGACTCGAGTCAATTTTTGTATTCTAGCCATTGTTCACGACTCGAACTAAGTCATATGACCTGCTATGATTCGGACTCGACCCTCTACTAGATGACTTGGACTCGGACTTGACTCGGTGGTGCATTGCAAATGACTCGACTTGACTCGAGTTAAAACTATAAAAGTGAGATTGACTTGTGACCCGGAGCTTTGAGACTTGGTTACAACCCTGCTCTGATCAATGTCATGTAGCAATGGTCAGCGGTGAATACATTGTCAGGTCTAGCCTTGACCATTAAGGCCTAAGCTTATATTCCCTTGCAAGTCCTCGTCGAAATTGTTGGTAAAACGACGGAAGATATTTATGGGCTTATTGTAACATTTCATTGTTCCAGTTGATACATTTGGTGATACTTAAAAGTCAGCATGTACTTCAGCATTGTGACATAATGTAGACTGAGTCGTCGCTATAGGCATCGTGTACATCAGGGGCGGGCAACATCTCTGGTCAGCGGGCCGGATTTCTAAATCGTTACAGTAATTGTATATTTATTCACCTATACAAGTTTTATCTATACTTATACTGTATTTTATACACCTATGAAATCATAATTATATGATGTGATTTTTAAGTTGAAAGTATAGAGGCCCAAAACAGTATTTAATAAATTTATTAACGTAATATAGGCTACTTCAATTGCTGTTGAAGTCAATAAAATCTGTGGTCGATCAAAGTTGATCTTTGAACTCTGGTTACATGTCGGACGTAGAAAACCCTTGGTAAAGACTGCGCGTGAACAGCAGATAGATTGGACCGCAGCTTTTCTGTTCATTTTCATGGTCGCAAATGTTTACTCGCAAATGTATAGACCCGAACAGAACAAATATTTTCATGGCCTGGCCACCTTTCTCCGGTCGCATTATCATGTATGACCGGAAACTGTCTGCGGGCCGTTTAAAATCCATTCGCGTATGTTTCTCGCCTCTGGTGTAGGCTTACATTAATATATTATTGTGAAATGTAGGGTTAAAATTAGAAACAGGACGTTGCGTGACGTTATAGGCTCGTGTTCGCGTTTGCGTGCGCAAAGAACTTTTCAAAAAGGTTCGCGTTCACACGAACCAGAACCTTTCAGGGATTTGCACCATCCCTTATAAATATCCTTTATCAAATTTGCACCAAATATTATGTCTAGTTACCTTGTCTGGACCCCAAAGGTTTTTTGACAATCCAGCTGCAATTGGATTGCGGTTCATAAGTTTCCGGATAACCGGGAGACGTAATAATGGTTGGTGCTGATACCGTTGTCGGAATGCCTTCACATGACGATATTTTTGGCTCCAGAATAGGGACAGGTGTCTGAAACGAAAATGGGGATTTCTCAGCTATTACATTGTGTTTTCCAGCATGCGGCAATTAATGACAATACCGGCGGCAATATTCCTGGGCTTTGTAGTCAACTGAACACACAGTTCACTATAACGGGGCGAATAATGTTGCAGTTCCTCAACAAATAAAGTGGGTTTCGCCTACTCGAATTACGTCGAGTAACAGGCGGAGGTGGTCAGAGTATAGTCAAGATAGCTACTCAAGTAGAAGAAGAAGTAGCGACGAAATAATCTACTCAAGTACGAGTAGAAGTACTTCTTACATAAGCAACCTAAAACTACGTGAAGTAGAATTGACTGAGTTTAAATCTACTCAAGTAAGTAAGTAGTTGTGAAAACGATCGTAATTCGTTCGCATGGATTGTCAAAAGCTGCAAATTGAGCTTTGCGGAAGGTGTAGTGAGCTTCATTCATATTGATGCATCCCAGGAGGTGTCAATTTTTGACAGAATAAGCAGTCGTTCACATCATGGGATGCAAATGATAGTATTGATAGGGAAATGCGATACTAATCCTTTGTTTACTCGTACAACTCACTTTGAGAATATCATGGCATGGTGCCCTCCCCCATATTATAAGGCCCCTAGTTCATTCGAAGAGCGATACGGAGAAGCTGTGTTGGATACGGCTTTAACACTTTGCGCGATTAGTATACGTTAATTAAAAATATGGCAGTTCGTAAAAATACCATATAGTACAATGGTCGGGAATAGTACAATGGTTGGGTATAAGATATGGCTCTTTTCGCAATATTTGTTTTTTTGCCTATAATTTATCAATATTGCAGCTACTTGTTATTAAATCTTCAGCACGACCAGTATAATTATTGCTGTGGTGGTACTATAAACATGTATTTGAGAGGTTAATACAGTGTCGTATTCATGGTTTTGGGCTCGGACCCCGTTTCAAAATCCTCAAATTTAAGTTGCTGTCGCGCCGGCAATCAATATCATTCCTGAATTCGATATACCCACCACGAAATCGTGGATTGCACGATACGTTGATTGATCATAGCGCCTACGAGACACGGCGGCGCCTATATCACAATACAGTTTTCAAATACAAATTGTCTTTCTGATCTACGGCGAGAAATGAACTGCCGTGGAAGTGACATTCACAATTACAAACAACGCCATAGCTATCCACGTTCTTGATTGATAATGTAGCTCTGTAGTCGCTGTTAAAATGTAGGCGTGTGGCGTAACGCTCTGTTACCGCCGAATACTTTGAGCGACAATTACATTCGATTAATATCAATTAATTAAATTCTATGATATTTACGATGAATTGCACTATCACAGGTGCGGGCATGGCCCGGCCTGGCCTCACATATACCTTAGCTCTCCGTTCACGCTTTATTTTCGGACGATAAATAGACAATAAGTTGCGTGATTTTGGTAGTAAAAATGTTCAAAATTTAGACCTCACTTGCCTCCGCTGACGCCACGTCACTGACACATCACACATTACGGTGGGTATGTATACTGCTGTATAGTGACAATGTTTGGCTCCACCTACGTATGTCATCATGGGTCCTCGCATTTAAGAGTAGCATCAAGACGAACCTACGATCTTGTACAACTGAATAAAGTCTTAACAATAATTATCACCCAGACTACAAAGCCACCAGGAATACCATTTAACACCAAAAGATGCATAAACTTTAAAAAGCGTGTAAAAACTAGATTCATACTTTTACTGTTGTATGCGTCTGTCGGAAATCGAATTGTTAATTTTCTTAAGCTTCGACAAGTATCATATACCTCTCAGTGCAATACAATTAAAATATATAACTTGCAAAAGATCTATGTAACTCAAGGTTCGCATACTCACTACTCAAATAAGGCAACCTGCATGATTAGCACGAATTTTTACAAAGAAAATAAGTGCAAACGACGAATCCCATGTAGTGAATTCAAATTTGCGCTACCATGACGTCACGATTTTGCAACTGTGACGTAGTAGTTGATTGACATGTTCGGCTCTTTGGGAGTTAAGATAGAAAATATAGGGCTAATATGGCTCATCGGACGAAAAAGGTTCCCGACCCCTGATATAGTGTATAGCTTTTTTTTTCCGGAAAATATAAGGCATCACTATACTTGCTTTTATAGGCTTTTCGAAGTTCAGAACTTCAATATTGCAGCAAACAATACGTTCATATTGCCAAATTTATTCCACCGGAAGCTTTTCGACTGGCTCTCTTCAGCAGTGAACGCCAGTAAATGAGGTTAACCAAGTTCGAAATATAGAAAGAATTTTCTCGTTGTGACGTAGTATACATGCCGATGCGACAGTCGGTGTGTGGGTCGCACATCTCAACGCTTGCAACAAAGAATTCGTCAACATGTCCCACGTCAGATTAGGAATTCGCAGGGTGATGACATGTCTGCTTCATCATCACAGTCCCTAGTTACCATGCGTGATTATGACCAAGTAACAGCATATAATTATAGAAATTAAACATGGAACGGCAACGACCGATTTTGCAGCTTCGTTCCGCTTCGCTGAGGCTGGAGAGGAGAATTGTTTTGGGTAAGCGACTGTAGGATTTCTGGCAATCCAAAAGCTATCTTCCTGAGCGCAGAAATTACTGAATCTGGTATTGATCGAAAGCTACTGTTGCACTGATTCCGAAAATATAAGTTAAAATATTGATCAGGCACTGATCCACCTAGAATTTGTCCTCCAAGTCTGAAATATCTGCATTGTTCAGAACAATCGGGTAACCGCAACACAATGGCCATAACAATGACCCGTTGCGTCTCTACGATTGTGATCCGAAGTGAGGGAAAACTACTTGAGTACTTCGAAAAAGTAGAAGTACTTCATTACTGACCACCTCTGGTAACAGGAGAACGAAAACGTAGATATTTCCTGTCTGCAACATGAATGTGGGAAGAGGTTATGAAAATACATGACGACAGAAAACCAACGGACCTCCAAGAACGTGACTCAAGGACGAATGAGCAGGTCACATATATAGACGGTCCTTGTAATATAGTATTAAAGTTACAACAATATAGGGAATAATAGAATACTCACACGATGGTCGGACATCGAATTTCCCGGAAGGTAGGAGTAAATCACGTAACTGCCTTCACGTTTAAAACCAATAGGAAAATATCTTCGATTGATCCTGCTGTGGTACGGCCTACTATTGTATATCCCTACGTAACATTTCACCGCCCCTTCCTAGAAACAAGGTAAAATACAACCGAGCTTTAATACAGATTCGTTCGATAACTTACCAGAGCTAGCACAAAACTTACTTTTAGCGTGCCCATACCGTACAAGTGATACAAGTACTTCCATCCTTCACTCTGACAAGGCTTCGGTAGGATCCCGTACGCATACCGGAGTGTTCCAATTGCCGGAACCACTTCTCTCCGACAAAAGTATAATGGCTTGTCGAACCTGAAAATGTGGACTGTTCAAGTTTCACTTATTCCTGCAATGACGCAATACTGACGTGGTCGAGTAATGGGTGTTTAGCTTCATAGTAATGGAGTCTCCTTTGCCTATTCTTTGTCGGGTCCATCGCAATCCCATATCATCAAATGACGAAATATCATCAATACCTTCTCGCAAGTACCTAGTAAGATAACATAATAGGGATTAAACTGTTTTGAGAACTTTCAAGCTTTTAATGCTTACTTTGAAAATGGAACGCCATTTTGTATGATAGAGTATATCAATACATCAATCATAGTCTCCGCTGTTTGTTGTGACAGCGCAATTTCGTCGCAACAATACACATTATCTCGTTTCGGGCATGGAAGGTAATGATTGGCCGAATCACACTTGTATTCAGTAGTACCCCAAAGGGGAGGCCCAAACATAGCGTTGTGCCGCTTGCAGGTCTTTATATTTCCTCTTCCGATCTAATGAGTATTCGCAAAATTGATATGTAGTTGATATGAAATTCGATTAATTCACTTACACTTAACCTGGGGTCCGTGTACCCCTTGGGGGTACGAAGTACCAAATCAGAGGGTATAATGCGAGGTGCATTTGTGGGATTAGGCCTATACCAGGGGTGGGCAACCTGCGGCCGTGGAGGCATAATTGTGCGGCCGTGAGCGCGTGATGTGAAATGCATGTGCTGGCGGCCGTGTGTTGATGGATCATATGTTACATGTATGATAAAACTTATTACGACGATGAAGGGTATTGTTAAATCACTGTGGTAAACTCTTTCACTGCATACTCTGTGACTGCGTTCCCAGCTGCTTCAATCGACATAATATAATACTGCAATCTACCCACTAAAAGACGGACCTGCGGGGCTCGTTCACTTTCGGACCAAACTCACTACATCCTTACGGGGAAAATGTGTTTTTGGTCCGAAAGTGAACGAGCCCCGTCCTCGTCCGGGTTCTTCAATTTCAGATTTGCTTATTAGGCTTCCTGCGATACGAATATGCGACTATCGTGCACTTTATCGAGAGTTGAGGGCACAATAATGATTGCTAAATATAGATCTGCTTCTTATCTGTATGTATTGGAGTCAACCATTATGAAATTGACCAATCCTCATGTATGTGGACAGAAGGAGTTTCTATACAATCTTGAAAGTTTCCATTAACATGAACCCGTAATTGTCTGTGTAACGCCTTCAGTGAATTGGATAATTTTATTTCCAGTCGTCACTTGTCATGACTACCGGTTGCCGGTAAAGCTGACTTCGCCTAGCGTTTTCTTATTGCATTGTTACGTCACACTTCGCCAATGTCGGTTAAGTATGAGGACCAAGGACTAAGCTTAGTCAGTCTTGTCGCGAAGTCCAAATGTGAGGGGCCTATTGGCGATACTGCGATAGGTTGAACCGTAGTTATAAAAGCCTTGGTAAGCGGATAACATTGAGTGGGTGTGGGTGTATTGAGCAAACGGAAAGAGAATAATACATTGAGACAAAACTTTTTCCTTATAGCCCAATTACATTATAAAGTTGGTCTACATCGCAATATGTCAGTAAAACGAAAAAGAACAGTAACAGAGGAGAAGAGGGCATTTAATATCAAATGGGAGTTGGATTATTTTATGGTAGAAACGGCAGCCCATACTATGATGTGTCTGATATGCAATCAAGTGGTCAAAACTGTTAAAGGAGATAATGCAAGGCAGCATTTTCGTCGTCATGTGTCACACAAGTACGCAAAAATGGTGGGTGAGTCGAGGAAAAGTCGTCTCGAAAGTTTGAAGAAAAGTGTGCAAATGCAGACATCTTGCATATCAGCTTTCATTCAGTCGAAAAATAAGTTGTGCGAAGCGTCTTATATAGTCGCATATCATCTTGGTGCAGCGGGAAAGCCTTATTCAGATGGCGAACTACATAAGCGATGTCTCGTGGACGTTGTTAGGTGCATTCATCCTGGTAAGGAAACTGATTATTCTCCAATTCCTCTCTCGCGTCGTACAATTCAGCGTCGGCAAGATGATATCGCCAAACAGTTGACGATCTCCATACAGACAAAGGTTAATGAGGAAGCAACTTTATTTTCACTGGCTATCGACGAATCGACTGACATTAAGGACTCTGCACAACTATTGATCTTCATTCGCTCTCTGTCTCCAAATTTTGAGTTCTGCGAAGATCTGCTCTCAATGGAAACACTCTCCACCCACACTCGTGGTGAAGACATATTTGGGGCTGTTAAGAATGCTTGCATTCGCAATGGATTAGACTTGAAAAATCTTCGCGGTATTTGTACAGATGGAGCACCTGCAATGATAGGTAACACAAATGGCTTTGTGACAAGATTTTCAGAATTCGTGTCGAAAGAGTACGATAATAACCAGCTCACAAACCTTCATTGTATTATCCACCAAGAAGCCCTGAGTGTCAAATCTGTTGCCTTAAATGACACTCTGAAAGACGTCAATCGCATCATCTTGTACATTCGTGCAAATGGTCTTCATCATAGGCAATTTCAAGAACTTCTGCAAGAGCGCGAAACGTCGGCAGAAGACATTCTCTACCACGCCGCAGTACGTTGGTTGTCCCAAGGAGACACATCTCGTCGTGTTCTACAGTTGCGAGAAGAAATACTGGAATTTTATTCCACAAAAAATAAAGACTGCCCCTTACAAAATGAGAGCTTTGTCATATATTTGGCGTTTCTTGTGGATTTTCTGTCCCATGTTAACATTTTAAACCGAAGCCTACAAGGAAAAGAAGCAACGATATGCACCATGTACAAAAAAGTATCGGATTTTCGTGACAAATGTCGTCTCCTTAAACTTCATATTCAGCAGCGTGATTTTTTCCATTTTACACAACTTAAGTCTCTCATCGACAGCTGCGAAATAAAGGTAGAAAAGATTCCGATCACTTTATTTTCGGGGATTTTTGATACTGTGTTGCAGAATTTCGCAGATCGTTTCAAAGATTTCCAAAAAATATCACATACATTACGACTTGTTGCCTTTCCACACCTGGTGGAAACGGAAAGTGCACCGCCACACCTTCAGATGGAGCTGTTGGAATTGAAGAATGATGAGCAGCTTGTGACAAAGTTCAAGTGCGAGGAGAATTTGATTGACACGTGGAAAATGGCCCATGAATATCCACTTTTGCGAGAATTGGCTAGAGAAACTCTTGTTATTTTCGGAAGCACTTACGTGTGCGAGTCTGCCTTTTCGCAAATGAAATACCTGAAGAACGAGTACCGAACTCGCTTACTGAACGGAAACCTAGAGTCGCAACTAAGACTTATGGTGTCGCGTGAGGTTCCCAATTTTGCAAGTTTGTCATCTCGTATGCAAAATCAAGGAAGTCACTGATTTCAATGTTAGAGACTTTCCTTAAATATATTCGTTTCAAAATATGTTTGGTATTTATTTGATATGATAAGATTAGTAGAAATTAAGTTTTTAAACAAAGCTAAAATGTCCTCCGAGGGCGGCCAAATGTCTTCCTAGGCAATTATACCGCGTCTTTATGCTTGTGGATTGCACTAAAGTGGCGTGAAATGTGGATTTCGGCATTCGCGACGACAATGGGTATGGTTGACTTTATCAACCCAAATAACGTTAACGGGTATTTCGGGATTCAAAACGGAAGATTGAGATTTTTTTAGTCAACTCACATATGGCTGGCGGCCGTATGGCGCCGAAGTATTCGAAATGCGGCCGTGGACGCCAAAAAGGTTGCCCACCTCTGGCCTATACGATATGTAGAGTCCAAAATTATTTTGCAAACCAACATAAAGTGGAATCTTTCCTGGATAAAATTTCTTTGCGCCAGGCGCGATTTCATGTCAATGGTCTTATAAATATAGGCATCATGACAAAATGTATTGAAAATGGGCAGGGGTATCAGAAATTTTACTGAAAGCTCAAGGGGTAAAAACACGCTAAAACGTTAAGAAACACTGGATTAATTGTTTTATTTACTAGTTCATCTTAATCAGGAGGAGGGAGAGAATATCAGCCGTTATCTGATGAGCGCAAAACCTGAATCGATCCAAAAGTTTAGCTCTCACCCATCACAATCACAAGTATAGTCCCATACAAAATCTTTCATGGCACAATTCGGAAGTGACTTTTCAATTTGGATCAGGAGATCATACTGGGGAAAATAGTTCTTAGCAAGTAATGTAATTGCTAAAACCATATGGTTACAATTGGTATTTTCAGATTGCACTTGAGCGTCGCCCAGTTACACTTTGAATTGAATGTGGTGGTGACCATGTGCGCTCCCATTCCGAAGACCGCTCACCAAACTTCCAACGATCCCCGGAGCTGCTTATCCTTGTTTCATGAAACGGGAGAAGCTTATAAGTTTATTGGATATGCTTGCCTTCCCGAATGATTACTATCCTAAATGCTTGGTCAATGAAGGAAAATCCAACCATTATACTGATATAGCACATAGCAATAGTGCTCAAATAAAAAGCATGCGTGCATAACTTCACGGCCGCAAGCAGCTTGAGCCCTTTCGAGACGATTGCAATACCTTTCAACGGTAGGTGTTAATATCAAGAAGTACTTAGGCCTGCGTTCTTGCTTAAAATGCTGCACTATCAATAGTAATTGCAAGCCTAATATCATATAGTATTAGTAGTGATAATATGTATGCTAACCTGCAACCAATCGTTGTATTCGTCAATGACCGGAGTCCACTGATCTCCTTCTTCAACTCCGTAGAACGGTCTGCCACCTGTGTATTCACAAACATCGCTCGCGTGGCACAATGTCTTCCCAACTTCGGCGCAAGCTTTATTTGCAAGTGCCCATGTCAAGTTTTCTTCGTATAGCCTCCTTCTGATCAGACCATTGGTTGGAGTAATAATTTCGTAGGTTAACGAGAAGTTACTTTGACTTTGCACCCTGAACCGCAATGTTGCATTATTAGATATATTGCAAACTGTAATGCAGTCGCGAGACTTGAGCCTATAACGTTACCCGTTTCGCGTAAATGCTATGTCAATTTCATTGTCCAGCGTAATGAAGGTTGGTGGCAATGAGTCCCCGCAGAATTTTCCATAGCCATAGATGTCAATTATTTCAGTTGAACAATTTTTGTAGAAGGGATAACTGTCAAATCTGTATCCAGTAATCCGATAGCTTGAAACCTATAACAAAATCAGCCTATATTGTGGAGTAGCCCATAGCGAATTATATGTATACAGTGCCTAAATCGTTTCGCTGACTCTGCATTAGCGGACAGATTTACTAGAAATGTGAAGCATCAATCCAAAAACCCGTATTCTCAGTATCAGTACATAAATCCGCGTGGGAATCATGTTTAACATCAGTAGAAGTATTTTTACAATTAGGAGACATCACAGATGACGTTTAAGAAGCACAAATGTCACGAAATTCGTCGAAATCAAAAATATTGGAGTGGGGTGTGTCATTGGTCATTTGACCTGGTGGTTTCGCCCATATTAGTATACCAGTTTATTTATCTGTTACATTTTCCAAGATAGCAACTATCTATGATTTTGTACGTATACCCACTCAGAAGTGCTGTTATGGTAATTTGATAGTGGCTATTGCTCCAGAAAACTGCTTTAAGTTGATGTCAATTGTCGGATCTTATATGTAGGCCTATGTCATCATTTTATGAACGATGCTATTTTACATGTAAATTGTCCATCAAGTGGTTCTGACGCAGTAATTCGCCTGGTGCCTGGCTTGGATTACTCTGGGTTCAGAAACTCTTATCATAAATTGGAACAAACATGCCAACCGGTATGGCTAAACTATGTAGCCTACGTACCTCAGAGGAAACACCATCTTCAGGCGGGTTTAGGTTTAGCCGTGAAAATTTTATCCTCACAACGGAATTCGAGGGCGCACTTATCTTCCATCGACATGTAGCAGAGTTTGATAATGACATCTCGTCAGAACTGATGATTCCGGTTGGCGACGTCCGCAGAAGAATCTGACTACCGCATACCGGCGTAACGGTCGGTTCAGAGTAAATTTTCATATGGTTTCCATCACTGTGTTTTGGACCAAAAAATACAAAACTGGACTCAGATTGCATTTGGACATTGTCGTTCGCTGATAACTGTGTCCTAAGCTGTGATCCGCCTCCTAAAGATATGGTCACGTAACGCTGCGTGTTCGCCAGCTGTTTAAGAGAACCATACATATAGAAGTCTATGTTCCAACCATACGGACACCATTTGCTGGTCAAGTAGTGATAGTTGATGTGTTCACCCTCGCCTAACTCTAATTTACGGGAGCAAAAGAATATCACATCTTCAAATCGCCCTTTTAAACTCCCTGACATGAGAGTTATTTTCGTCAGTTCACCAGCTTGTTGCATTGTTTGTTTGCGCGGAGATGTCGATGATTTCTTCATATTTTCGGGTCTATTGAGCGAAAACGAATAGTACGTATCATTTCGCTGCTGATATCTGGTAATGAAAGTTTCAACTGGATGCGGCACCAGAGCCACTGTTTTGATTGTTCTATGACAGCAATAAAATCCACTATCTGCTCGACAAAACTTAAGAAACTTCCCACTGGGCCGTACTGCATTGTCGCATTTCGCACCATTCCAGACAGGAGGACCTTCAGCCTTTGTTAGTCGCTGACACTGTTCGGGTTTGTGCAGGCCCAGGTAAAGCCACTCGTTGTAAGTATCAGCAATCGGCACGTATTTGTGACGCAGAGAGCGTTTCACAAACATTCTCGGAACATCGCGCGACCGAACGTTCGAGTACACGCACAGGTCTTTCTTCATGCAAAGGCGTTTTCCTATCGCCGAACAACGCTCCGACGCACTGTCCCATTGTATCTGGCTTACCGAAGAAACGTCTGCAAAGTAGATATAGCATAGGATAATCGTGTGTATTACCGCAACATAGCCGCCCATATTACATAAGCGCGAGGAGCTGTAAGTTTCACATGATACCACGATGTAGTTCGATAAGAAATATATAATCCATGCAGTCACATAATGCTTTGTTTAAAGTTGCTTCCCGTTCTGAAATTTTTAATCACCCGGGCAGCGATCTAACAGTGTCTTGTATCATAAGTTTGATGTTATCTTATACGTAGCGCATTCAATTTAGAAACCTCCAATTTAAATATGCATATCTACGTGTATACGCCAATACGTACCAAAATAACTCAGTCGTTTGTTGATCACGGACTCTGACTGTCCTGGAATAAACATAAGTGAAATTTAGTACATAGAAATGAACTCTATTTTGCAGTTTATTTTCAAGATGGTTATACATCCCTGATGGAAGTCATACACTATTGATCTTTTACTGCATACGCACCATATGTTACCGTAGGTGCAAGCATCATCACCAGGTATAGTATCCCTCGAACGAAGAAATGTTCGCGTGTCATCATCGTTCTTTCTCTCCACGAAATTCGTTTCTCGTCTATCTCAGTAGCTTGCAGTACATGCGTATTTATACAGAAAAAAAATCTTAACCATAAGTACATATGTCACCGTATGTAGAATAATAATAGAATTACTTAGCCTTATTGTTCTATGGGCGCATTACGGAACGGTTTACTGAAAGTGGTTTACTAAAATAGCCCGTGCAATGATACACGCGGTCAAAAAGTTGGGTATATGTAGGGTTACCATACGTCCTCTTTTAAGAGGATTTGTCCTCTTTTTAGACTTTTTTGAAAGTGTCCTCGGAGGACGCCCTTTTGTCCTCTTTTTTGAGATTTTGTCCTCTTTTTTGAGAATTTTGGTCATATATATAGCAAAATCCGACTGAGATGCCGCAAATCAGCACCGAAGTGACGCTCTGGCGGGTATTTCGGGAGCTGAGCGGAAAGTTGACCTTTTTTTTAGTCAACCACTCGACAATGTGAGGGGAAAAACTGTATTTTGGGCACCGAGCGAGAAATATTACCTTTTTTTTAGTCAACCGACCACCGAGTGGGGAAAATTTACCATTATTTGAAAATTATCCTCCGGTTTTGCAAGTCTGAAAATTCTGTAAAAGTGTTTCTTTTTGGATTTCCAAAATATGGTAACCCCAGGTGTATGTGATTGCTACTAGCAGTTAGTAAGCCTATAGTGATGGCTCGGCAGTTTCTATAGGTTTGTCCGAAGTGGGAGGATTGATTCATAACTCTCTAGCCTGGTCCATGTTTGTTATAAATTTATTGCTGTGAACGCATTTATAAGCCACTCCTGGAGCTCGACAACTTCGAATATTTTTTTTCTCAGTATAGTTTTCTTCCGTGTTTTCATATGCATATATAGTGTAGATGCAAATACTGGCTAAAGATAAATGCTGATAGATTCACTTCCATAGTACAATCAATGCAAGGTGTTTTATGTGACTATTATATTCATATTTTACGATGTGATATAACTTTGTGTGGCGTAACGCCGATAAAATTTGGCGTGGCAACCCTGTCAAAATTATGTTTGTCGAGCCGTAAACAGTATTATGCTACCCTGCATTTACGTTTATATATGTGTAGGTCAATTCAAAAGCTACCCAAATGTACGTTTCTGATACGCAGAAAACGCTGCATAAGAGATTCTTCATTACGATATTTCTGGAAATGCAGATCTCTACAAAATCACTTCGTTGGAAATATGTCGTATGTCGAAAGGACGAATAGATATTTGTTTGTCAAAATATTTTAAAAACAACGCAATTATGGCAATGGCTGTGAGGTATAGTAATCCCGTTTTCAGTTATAGCTCTTAACAACCGATACTTCTGCGTTTGCAATTTGAAATATATTATTACATATCTGCTGATCTATTGTTAACAACGCTGTTACATTTTCGGGCAGCGAGTAGTGTAGCCTGATACGTAATCCGCAGATTTGCTTACGAGCGAATACAATGTCGTGTTAATATGTCATTACCGCGGTTGATCAATGTTTTGAAAATTCGGAAATTAACCGTGTTTCGCACAAATTCGCAATTATTGGGAAGATGCGACACGCACCACCATTGTTTATGTTATGGGATTCAAATATAGCAAAGGCGTTTTAAATATAAACGCGCACTTGGCGTAAACGAATGAGAAATTGGGAGAAAGTGTATTTGCTGTATCAATGGCTATGTAGCCAAACTGGGCACCGTGTAGCGCTGAATTTTAATTAGAATATGAGACACATTGTTAATTATCCCCATGTCAGGAAGACCCGGGCTTTGGTGGTGAAACCCGGGGTCATTCATAAACAAAATGATTTTACGGGATTACTGGGGCAGCGCTATATATACAGCAAGGCTGTATTACTCTAAATTCGACCTCCTAATGTCACACATTATGTGTATTGTAGAAAGCTGTTATGATGTACGGATATTTGTCGACGGCCATGCGCAATAGTTTCTGCAATAAAACAAGCGATGAATCCTTTCAAACATCATTAGGGCTTGTATAGCAAAGTTTCACAGATTTTATATATCATGCCTGGACAAAATAATTTCGTTCTCACGCACTATCGACTCACGAATACTATCACGTCAATCGATTTGATTGTTGATAGCGGTCAGATTACGATAAAGCAAACCGAATCGGTACGAGTAACGCGGCGTTACCGCATCCCGACGCATCAGCAAAATTGTTCGGTAATTTCGATCGCAAACTTTTAAAATTATTTCCGGATGTTCTTTGTCAGAAGCAAGCAAATACATCCCATTGTGAATCCTGAAAATAATGATTCGATACTTTGATTCGTTTGCATTACATTTTCGATAAGGCACCGTACTTCAACAAGGTGAGCACTGTGTTATTGGTCACATGTTAATCCGAAACATGATCTGATAGTACCTACACGTCATTATGTACCTAAATCCAGCAACTGACACGCCACAATCATCAAATTGTAATATATTGCATGACTTCTTTGTTTTGTCAAAGGAACAGTACAATTGATTCGTAGAGTTCTGATTCCAGCGGAAATAACCAGCACTATGTTGCTGGTAACAGGGCCGAGAGCAATGTTCCCTTTCATTCTTCACGAGTCTGCGCACCCGCACCAACTCACTGCGCGGTCCCTTGGACAAGTGTGCGTAGCCACGGCTGGACTCCAGATTTCCCCTCAATTTATCCGGTACTGTTGTAGTTGTTTTGTGGTATTCATGGTGTTTGTCGACTACTATGGTCATTTACACCAGGCCGATATCCCTTACTTTTTAATCTGTATCCAGAGGTGGTCAGTACCGAAGTACTTCTACTTTTTCGAAGTACTCAAGTAGTTTTCCTCTACTTCTGGTACTTACTCAAGTAGATCTGATTTTCGCTACTTCTACTTCTACTTCGAAATATTTTGTGATCTACTTACTTACTTTTCGCTATTTTCAGTTTGTCAAGTAGAAGTAGTTCAATCTTCCAATCAGGAAGATAGCCTGAGGAATTTCGAGGCTGTTTTCACGGAGTATCAACATTTAATTTCCATAAAAGTTTAAAAAAGCCCAGAATTTTCGTCGCGCTTCGCGCGCAGTGCTGGATACGGGGTGACCAGTATGAATTCACGAAAGTATCGGTGAATATAATTTAGGTAGAGGGTTGGCGTGGTTCCGTTCACACCACATTGTCGCCCTTCGTCCATATCAAATAATTCATCACAGTATATATGGCTCATCATAACGTTTGAAACTGATGTTTCGCAATCTAGCATTTACTTGTCATATCGTAATCTAGCATGTCCAATGTCCATGGCGTCTCCAAATCTGGAAAAGTGGACTCTGACTTTTTTAGTTTTAGAGCTGTTTTAGCATACTACCTGTCAAACTTTCTGGACTAAAAACATGAAATACATGTTCCGCTTTTAGAAGTAGTATTTATATTTCACTTTCAATTCCCAGTATCATATACTTTGACTTATAATTATTATCAGCTCTTTCGTCTGGATAGCATACATGCTGAAGCATAAAAGCAAGTGTAGTAATGCCTTTAATTACTGGAAATAAAGCTACACAACATGGCATTTTTACGGTCCACCATATTTTTTATTAACGTTTACTAAACGCGCAAAGTGCACCGCATCCTATACAACTTATCCGTATTGTTCTTCGACTAAACTACGGGCCTTATAATATGGGGAATGGCGCCGTACCATGCTATTTTCTAGAACGTGCTGTTCGAGAAAACAGAGAATTAGCATCGCATTTCCATATCAATACTATCATTTTCATCCCATGATGTGGACGAATACTTATGCTATCGAAAATTGGATACCTGCTGGTATGCATCAATCTGAATCAAGCTCGTCACCTATCGCATAGCTCAATTTGCACCTATTTACAATCTATGTGAACGAATTAGGATCGTTTTCATAACTACTTACTTACTTGAGTACTTTTAAAGTCAGTCAATTCTACTTCTACTTCAAGTAGTTTGAGGTTGCCTATGGAGGAAGTACTTCTACTCGTACTTGAGTAGATATTTTCGTCGCTACTTCTACTTCTACTTGAGTAGATTTCTTGACTACTTTGACCACCTCTGTCTGTATCTGCCAACTTGTAGCGCGGCCCACTCCTAGGCTTTTTGTATTGTTGAATGCCTTTTATTTCAACCATATACTTCTTGTATACCAGTTACCCTCAGAATTCTGCGAAAGCCTTATTGCACGTCATGCTGTTCGTGCTATTATCCGGAGTTCAACTGCATTTTTTGGGAACGAGGCGCGATAATGCTAAGGACGCTTGTCCATAGCAATGAATTGACAACGGTAATTCCGCGTTTACGCCGCCGTACATATGTATGTAGGTACTGAATGTATTCTTGTACCAGTGCATCTGTTTCCCAACAGAAACCTCTGAATTATCCGTAGGTGGGAATTCTCCACTGAATAAGAACCACTCGACTATATCGTCGTAGTGATATCAAATTGACTTATGTCCATTTTACACATTTTGAGAAAATTGACTTTACGTAAAGTTTTCATCTTCTTTTAGTCATGTATTGACCCTGATTAACTTTAAATTATTGAGACATACATAACCATGGCCACGATATGGCCGAATAAAATTGAAAATTCTCATAAACTTGAATTTTTTTCAAGTTTTAAAAATGGACCTTCAAAATTTGAAAACTGGACATAAGCTACTTTGATACCACTGTGACGATGTACTCCAATCCAGTGCTTCTCAACCTTTTATCAGTTGGCGACCCACTTTTGATGCAATGTTTCATTGTGCGACCCACCATGAGCTTTGACAAAACGAATGAGAACGTAATTCGAAGTACAACTAAGGTTGCATTTAAAACTTAAATCAATTTAAAACATGGCCCTTGTTTTGATCGTTTTTTCCATTTTTTTTATTAGCCCTGACGTCACCACATGTCTTCACAGTGAAGTGACATTGACAATTGAAAATAAAGGGTAAGTATGGCTCCTTTGTCGAAAAAGGCTTCCGAACTCTGTATTGAACGGACCAAAAATATGTTTGACCATGCACGTCTACACTGTAATGCCAATGCAGCATTTGTAAGGTCGGCGATCATCATCATCAGAACATCCATTCCGTTCCAATGATCTAAAACTATGCGCTATAACTGTTGAACCGATGGCGATTGCGAGGGCTTCCACAATTCCGAATTGTGTACGTCGACAATATCTGGTGAAAACATCCGTAGGCTCATACAGGGCTTTGGAGCAGCCGTAAATTTAAACTGCTCCAGCTCCGGCTC
The DNA here is from genome assembly GCF_051294905.1 of Botryllus schlosseri. NCBI lineage: Eukaryota > Metazoa > Chordata > Ascidiacea > Stolidobranchia > Styelidae > Botryllus > Botryllus schlosseri. The sequence continues at coordinate 8,606,439 of NC_137244.1, read as the reverse complement.
CGGAGCTTTCTTCTATCATACATTAGCTCCGGCTCCAGCTCCGGAGCCGCATTATTACCACTGCTCCGGCTCCAGCTCCGGCTCCGGCTCTGAAATTATCGAATGGGCCTGTCTATCAGGGGTGACCAACCCGCGGGCCGAATGTGGCCCGCGAGAGGGGTTTGTATGGCCCGCGAGGTAATTTCCTATTATATTATCGAAAATGAATTGCTCAGATTGTGAACTTGCAATGTCAACCAAAAATTACAAGTCTGGCTGCGACACTTGGGATGTTGATGACTAAAATATCAGTTCCGACGCATTGGCAGATCCAGGGTCCAGTCACATTTTCAGTAAATCGTCGTACATTACAATAAACTAAAATGGTAGTGAAATTTTTTTTCACGCTTCGCGTGTTTAATTGTCACACGATTTCTTGCTTGGTTGCCTACCCCCTACTGAAAATGAAAATAAACGCCTAATTTATCCGATTGAGTCTAACTGTATTCGCAATTACGGGAGAAAGTCTTTTCGCGTTTGCGCTCGCATAAAAATCGTCGACGGTGAAATGTAGGCACAAAATGATTGTTGCATATTATCGGAGACCTTCGATATCGATGTGCCAGACGCCGAATAGTCGTGTCCTTGCAAACTGAGCCTAGCGGGCGGTATACAGTAGACCCGCAATATACTCAAGTAATAATATTATTGACCTAGTTTATTTATAAACTTTGAAAATTTTACCCGATTGGCGCGGCTAGTGGACCGCGCACTCGTTCGTCAATTGCATGTGCCCTTTTAGCCAAAAAGGTTGGCCATTCCTGGTCTATATAGATTATTAATCTACCCCATAGGTTAGTTATCCATAGTAATCTAGAGTCTGTCAGCCGTCAGTAACATCCGATGACGCAACGAAGACATAGGTGCCGCCGTGCCGGCTTGTGAGTCATAATGAATACTTGTCAATTGTTGATAACATCATTGTTGCACTGGAACTCACTTTACTCTATGCCATTGCTGTGCACAGCATTAAAATTCAGGCCTGCTGTTCAATAATGATAAATCAGCAGATGTGGTTGTTGCATATATAATAGCATCTTATGAAATACGTCGGAGCCGGAGCTACTCCTCAAATAACGGGCTCCAGCTCTGGCTCCGGCTCCGGCTGAATTTTATGTAGAGCTCCGGCTCCGGCTCCAGCTCCGGTGAAAATGCACGGCTCCGGGGCTCCGGCTCCGGGCTCCGGCTCCGGCTCCAAAGCCCTGGGCTCATACTACATTTTTTACGACAGTATTTACAAAAGTATGGCATAACTATGCAACTTTTGAAAAGATTTTTTTGAAATCGGCCATGTACGAGTTATGTTACATCCTCTACAAGTGAAATTACGGGAATACTCGTGAATACGAGTAATTAACATGGTAAGAATACACGTCATAAGATGATTACAAACGATATGATGCGTATAGTGAAACAGTATATAATTTTCCTTTTACGTCAAACACAAAGGCGTTTCGAACATAGTTTGCATCGCGGCAAATGTTCGCTGATTTTATAATTAAGCTCGATTTCATTTACCAATCAACGTTCGCAAAGCCTTTGGAGAAAATAAGGAATGAGATCCAATTGTAAGGTATAAATAAAATCACATTGTCAAATTTCGCCTTGTTCAAGAATAATCCTAAGCACGGGAACGTGGCTTACGGCACTTATGGGGAAAGTATTTTAATTGGAAGGAAGGGAACGGATCTTTGCGCGTCTAATCGTGAGAAGATAAGGTGTTTGGTATATTTTTTAAAATTGAATAAATAACTATGGCATTTAGATGCTCTTCACGGTCCAGCTGAAATAGCTTCACGGCCCACAGGTGGGTCGCGGCCAACCGGGCGGAAAGCACTTCAATCCGACTTCCTCATTAGCTTTTCGTTAAGTATCTATTGCTTCCTCCAGCCCCGGACGCCAAAGGATACGGTTAGTTATATTTCAGCAGCATATATCAAAGTTTCGCTCGAGTAGGCCTGTCCTCTTGCAATCTTCGAAAAGTGGAATAGGTGATACCGCACCTTCTTCCGAGATTATCGCATCTGTAAATACATCACACTAGGATTACGTTTTAAGGCCGATGACCAGCTACAATCTTGTAAATTCGAGGTTTAAGTTGAGTAAATAATGATCTTTCACGAAAAAGTTATAGAATGTGATAGAGCCCATCTCAGCGTCCAGAGAATGCTGGGACATCGCATCTCGTGTACGTGTATTACGGCAGTGGTTCTCATCCGAAGTCCGCGAAGCATTTTCAGGCGGTCCGCGAAACCCCCAAATTTGCAAAATAGTTGATAACCTAATTTGTACGTTTTTAAATTAGAGAAATCAAGTGACAGTGTCCCTTCATAACTGCAAAAACTTAGTAACTCACATAAACAGAATGGCCGTCTGAGATGATATATTATACTGTGCAAACTCATTTTAATATCCCAATTGCCAATAGCCTACTGATGCAAACATATTGTTGTTTAGAGATGTTTTTTGGGGGGTTTGGAAATAATTTGTTTGCAAAAATCCATTTTCTCCTCTGATATGCATGACCGATATTCCAGAACAGCTGCTTTTAGAAAAAATGACTGCTGGACGTTTCCTGTTCACTAGAAATCTGTATTTCTATTTTGATGTATGTTACGATCATACCCAAAGGTGTTGTCGGAAGCGTTGCGCGTTATTATTACATTCGCCACCACCTATATCTTTGTGGAAATGGATTTTTGGCACTCGTTCATAACAAATCGACGGCGCGGATTTTTAAGACACGATCGCGTATTTCAAAAACTTTAGCTACATAATTCGCTTTTAAATCATAAAAGTCATTCAAATTTCCCCATAAATAGTAGGCTATGGTGTTATTTTCAAAATAGGCATTTTGTTGTTGTTTAACACTAGCCATGCACTGATATTCGCACAAGACAGATGACGGTTGCACGATAATCTAGCTAAATTTGAACTAAAACTTTGGGGTCAGCGGGGGTCCGTGACGGTTCAAAAGTGGTTCACGAAGACAGAAAGGTTGAGAACCACTCATTGACTCATTTGGCACAACTGCATAGCAAGGCAAAGAAATACGAGTGTTTTGTGTCTGATACTTGACTAAAAAGGTGTGCGACGGGTTTTCCGTTTTCCTTCTTCAAACTACCTATCCGAGTGCTTATTGCACTATTCGTTTTTTTTCACTTCAATTAGGTCTTAGTATTCGCTACCTCTACTGATACGGCATTACAATTGTACTTGACTATTATGAATTACTATTTTTATCACCTATCCCAGAGCATAAGGGATAGTCAGTATCTACAAAAATGCCGTTCCTAACGACACGCCGGTCCAAAATTTTATCATCTACGCTAGCAATGGTGAGAGCTGATATTCATTTTCGCCTACACCATCGCGATGCTTTGACGACGGAGATGCGATAGGACCGTAAGGTCATCTTGTCTGCAACTCCGATTCTTCTCCTCCATGTTATCCGTGCATGCTGAGCCTCGGATACCATTTTTGGAGTCTTTGGTTTGACCCGGCAGGCGAACCCATGACCTGTGGTCGCCCTACGATTGGAGGGCCGTGGGCGAGACTTTCCGGGGACCCCCTATAAGTATGTAATAGCAGCTACTGGGTGGGGTCCGCCAACGGCCCCCTTTCGCATATGTTATTAGTGCGCCGTATGGAAACTGAAGTACGCATTGTGTGTATGACACAATAACACGCCTTTGCAGCTGGCTTAAATGTGGAATTGCTCTAGCTCCTGAGCCTTCTGAGCCCTTTCCAAATTATAGAAGTGATTCAGTTAACTATACGTCATATCTTTTTGCTGAAGATGTATGGCATGTAGCGTGAAATAATAAAATAGCGATACAACTGCTGCAGGCTAAGTAGACCACAGTAATCCGGAAAGCTATTGGCTGACATTAGTAATAAGCAAGCACACCACGTCATGGTTTGAGCCAGGCTCTGATGGATTAGACCATATATATTATTCAGGGGTTCTCAACCCGCGGCCCGCAGACGATTAATTTGCGGCCCGCGACATCTTTCATTATGAATGCAACTGATACTGGCACGGTGTTGTCATGGAAGATCGATGTGTCATAATTGTCGAAGAGCAGTTGTCGTAACGAAGCGTAGAAGCTTAAAATGATACCACGATCGTTTCTTCTGGAGTTATACATATCGCTTGATTTTGCAGAAAACGTTGCTATCTAGGTGTCACGCCAAGCAATCCATATTTCGAGGCATTGTTAAAATTGTCGACGACGTTACAGACGGATTGTTCAAAATTGCTTGGCATATCGCTAACACCAAGATTCTGCTAGAGAAGGTGTGACTTCTATAAAACTGTAACGTACTGTGCGAATATTTGCTGTTTCGGGAACTTAGCAGCAAGGCCAACATCACCTGACAAATTTCGAAGCTACAGTTGTCTGATTCAACCGTCACCAGAAGAGTAACAGCAATGTCAGTCGATCTTTTATCGCATGTTATGAAACACCTTGCCACGTAGACTACATTAGCCTATCATAGGACTAATCCATCGACTTCACACACATTGTATGTAGCTATAATTATCCAGGTACGTTTTTCCAGACTGGACAGTGGACCCTGGACATATTTCCAGAGGAAATGCTGACGGGTTAAACGTGGGGGCAGGACCAGTGAAAAACATCAACTTGACAAAGCTAACTTATGTAACTATTGGTGCAGGGCTCCAGCCATGGAAGGAAAGAAGAAAGGTTGATTGGTTTGCTCAGAAATGTCTTCGAACGCCCCACTTCTTCTCATATCAATGAGAGTTCAAAGTGATAATGGCCTCTGTAACGAAAATGTTACCGTAATTTTATACTTGCTCGTTCACGCATTGAAACATAAAAGTTTGGTGCTCTGGTGGAAGGGTTTGAAGGTGCATATACCGACTTGGCGACGAATGCAATGCACGATCCATGAAGGGATTTAGTTGCGCCGCTGGAAGATCGATATTCTCACAAAAATACAGCAAATGCAAACTTACGAACGCTGTCCTTCAATGCTTTCGAATGCGAAAAAATATACTAAATGTCCGTATAAGACTGGTAAATAGCCTTCAGTATCCTAAATTTAATAGCAGCCAACAAACACATGGTGATGATGTTCTGCGGCCCGCAGCGTCTTTTGCTATCAAAATGCGGCCCGTTATACGAGGGAAGTTGAGAACCCCGGAATAGCATGTCTGCAAGGATAGACTACATCAAAACTAGGTACTTCTACGCATCCAGAGACTTGATGATTATCGGGATAGGGAACTTTTCTAACAATGCAGAGATTTGATGATTGACCCATCTGTGCGGAGTCATCTTCCTGATTGATTCACGGATTTCCACGTTTATTCGCTCTAATCCGTGGTGATCCGTAAGTATAGGCAATCCTTGGTTACCTTTACTTAAGCGATAGTCAGCTACGGCAATGCAATAGCCCCTTCGCGAAAGTCGAGGGTGTATTTACATCATGACAAAAGAAAATGATCGACAGTATCCGACACAAAACAGAAATCACATCAACGAAAATCAGTACCCTCACTTTTTAATAAATGCACTTTCAGCGGGCAATGACATCAACGAAGCCGAAAAATATTATTTTCATGGCTGTGCGATAGTCGCATTAAATGATGACCTATTAGAAGACATCCATCAAATACATTAAAGAAACACGTTGCTAATAAGAATAACACTGAAATAAACTAGCCTATTCTGACTGATATTGAAATGCGTTTGCTGAAAAAAAAACATTATGCGGGTTGAGGGGTAGACTATACTAAAATAATGGGCGTAGTAAGCTCGCGTTTTGGGGATTTAATTTTGAGCCATGCTCTTCCAAAACTTGTACGATCCAAGCCACGAAAGTGTACAATTTGGTGTATATTCCAGGTAGATTAACTTGTCCACAGCCTATACTCCATGATGCCACGCCGTTTATATAGAAATTGCCATATTCCCCACGACAGAAAAGAGGTCCACCTGAGTCCCCGAAACACATCCCTGTCCGCTTGGCCGGGTAACCTGAAGTTTATAGAAATCGAGGATTTTATGATGAACTGGATGTTATCACGAAAACGATTAGATAATGATTATAATTATCCATAAATAGTAAACAATACGATGAAATTTAAGTTTGATTTTTTAAAGCCAATGATATGATATCGGGGGGTTCGCGCAGAGAATGACAAGAGCGTTAAAAGAAAGAACAAGATCATTCATTCATTCATTCATTGATACTCGTAATACCAGTAAGGATAGTTTGATGTTATATTGATCGACCGCATACTTGATCAAATGATCATCCTATTTCATCGCACTGCGTATTGTCTATCGCCTTGTACGCTGTATGAATTGAGCAGATGAAAATAATAGAATGTAATGTAGAATAATTATTATGATTATGTTCTATGCTCAACACAGTGTAAGCAGCGGCGGCATAATGGAGTAGATCAGGGATGGGCCGCATTCAACATTAGAATCTAGTTGCAGGCCGCACTATATAAAATTGGTATACAAAGCCAAAATTCAATATTGTCTTTTGATTATATAGTGGCCAGCGAAATGGAAATAATATATATGTATTTCTATATTTAAAAAACATTATTTTCATGATAATGTACATGTACACGCGTCAGAAACATTGACGAAACTTTATAAGCTTGTTGTCCTCATTGTCAAAATTAGGGATGAAAGTCCGGTGTACCGATTCTTAGGACTGGATGTAAATTTGAGTATGTGAGTAGCGATCTGTTCATAGACTTGCTGATTATAATTTTGGTTTAACTCTAGGACATACAGTGCTGACAGAATAATAACCACGTTACCTTTAAATACGATTCTACAATATATAAATATTAAAATTTATATACTTCGACACATACAAAGAACAAATCTATCCAACGCTCTCGCGAAGCGGTTTTTCCAAGTAGGCTACAGCACCAAAAGCTATAAATTTGTTCGTGTAGCCAATCAAAAATCACATTCGTGGTCCGCATTAAGTGATTTAAGTTTCGCTTTCTGTGATGTTTCACAATTGAAACCTTCCAAAGTGCATGGGTCTCGAGATCGGACTGATGCGCCACCAATGAAATAGAAAAAATACTATGGTAAGAATATGATTAATCAATATCATGTTGAAATATATTAAGAAAAAGTTTAATCAGGTACTCAAGTATCAATAGTTTTACAAAGTCTCTTGTGGCTTTCGAGGGCCGCACAAAACAGTGTTGCGGGTGGCATGCGGCCGTAATTTACCCACGCCTGGACTAGATGCTATCGGTTAATTGCCAGGACAGAATGAGCGTCGCTCTATGTCTATGTGATACAAACAATGCAAATGAGAGAAAATAAGATTAGAATGGCAATGATAGCAAATATCACACTCTCAACCACCACATTTCGACATTCCCAGTATTTTCTGATCACGTAAAGTTTGCACCTGCGCAAACTCCAGTTTCAAATATTCTGTCTGTCCGGGTACGATATGAGCTGCAGTGCTTTGCATCAAGAATTGGCGCTTTAGTGTAATGCAGATAGAGAGTTTCTCTGCCGTCGTCATTAAGATCACCCCAACCAGCCACATAACATGTATCACCCTCTTGTACGTCCTGAAAAAGAATCAAAAAGAACTATATCGGTTCCTTTGCGAGAATTTGACAGAACAAACGGCGCATATCGCTAACAGTTGAAAACCAATGCTAATATAATAGCGTTGATATCTCTGTTCCATAAACAGTCATAATATTCACTTACACGCTACTGAGGACCTCGTACGCTGGATCAAATAGCAATATACTCCGGTGCTTTTGTAGCTGGTTAAGATTTTGATAAGCAAAGTATTTGCTCGATAATATAGGAAACATAGAATAGTCACAAATCTGGTGTATATGCAGTCGTTACCTAAATCGATATAATACGAGAAGGCATGTTCTGGTTTCGTGTGTCATGGGTGTATATTCGCACCCGTATATCAGCGGTGGTACACGGTTGGAAATAAACACGCTTTTCGTAAGAGTGCAGGTATGTATGAGGGCTTTAATGCCCGGTGAAAAGTATAGGCAGCTAATCCTCCAGCGCATGGAGAATTGTAATTATGCTGCTTTGAAAATTAGTTTTAGTAACTCTTATACGTTCGCTAGAGCTACGGGAAAGGCTGCAGTTGCATCGCTGCGATCGCATGTATCGTAGGTGAATTTTCGATCAGTAATGTACATAGCAATGTTAATAAATCCATATATTGCGAATCACTTCCGAAATATTAAACTAAATCAAAGGGTACACACACAACCATTTTCTTACTTGCGTGGGAAGACAGATAGGCTGGATCGTTGCGGAAAAGGCCACTTCTTGATTCAATTTCAGAAGAACGATATCGTTGATAGGTATATGTACATCGTAGCGTGAACTACCTCTAGAGAGGAAGTGATTCACCCAGTGATAGCTGAAATATAACAATGGCATTTACTGAATTGCCTCTTTCCGCTTCTAAATCTTGCTTGTAGTCTGCAACATTGTTACACCATTATACGATTGAAGCTACTTCAGAATAGCGGTGTCGGATTACTAGATCCTCGGTTAATGTTAGGGGCCAGCAACCTTCACTATAGGATAGAACCGGAAAGGATTTTGAAATTGTACTTGAGATGAGGTTTGTTTTCATGAGTGGACTTATGCAGCTGCTAAAGGTGAATTTCATACCGGTAAACAAGAGGAGTTTTGGGTTAATGTTAAATGCAACATTGCTATCCACGGATACCCATATCCATGGTCTGGTTATTCTGGTTCCCGCACCGATTTCGTCGGCTTATCTGCGGGTGAGAGTGGGCTCTAGCTTGTCTGCGTTGCTCACAATTAAATCCAGTGCATGAAATAGGCATGACGTTGAATCCAACATTCGCCTTGCGCATCAGTGGATAGGTATCTAAACGTCCTCTAGATCAGTATTCCCCCACCTTTTTTGGAGTGGTGCACAATTCAAAGATGTTGCTCTGACTATGTACCCATGTCAGGTCAAGCTAGATAAAATGCGTGTGTCAAATAAAAGAGAGCCAACAGTTATTTCATCTGTCTGTCAAATCATAAGATATCGGTGTTCATACTATATGCTTAATACTGTTATATGTGCACCGGATAAAATAAGTTTCTCACTTTTATTAAATATTGGTCCACTGCAGAGACTGATTACTGAAACTAGGTCGAAAAAATCACGAGATTCACCTACAGGATATAAACCATTGATTTTGAGTGCATTGTTTCTCATGCACCCCTGTGTAGGACACCTTTTTGTGTTGCTCTACTCCATCCAGATTTTCATGCACCCTGGGGTGCAATGTGCATGCCGGTTGAAGAGCACTAATCTAGATCTAACATGGTTCCAACAGACTTATCAAATGAATAACTCTGAAGTATTTCCCTAAATTCGTTTCATTTTAAACACCCTAATCTTGTACACGTTCATTGGAGGAATATTTAGTCACCTCTTTGTCGAATGGGGTAAGGTATGTAAATGGGGTAAGGAACCATGCAGTGACATACGAGAAATGTTGTTCGACGTTTGATGATAAACATGTTTTTTGTCATCCATTTCGGTCGAGCATTATAAGTTTTTGTGCCGGCCCCATGCCTATTTCGCATTTAGAAAACGGCGTGCTCTACATCGAACCCTTCGCAATATACTTTTCGCTGCTAGGGGCGTAGCCAGAAAAAAATGTTAGGGAGGGGGGGTGCGTAAACGACCCCCCTTTAACGATAAATAAAATGATGGCCTTGGGTCCTTATTGGATGATTAACACAACATCTGGGGCGATCGTTGTACAATGTACAACGGCTGTTCAAATACAACTTATTTTTCTGGATTCCAGTCGTTCAGTTATCAAATTGTCAGGTTACCCTAAAAAACGCTGCACACCAAATTTGGTTCAATTCTAACAAGTATAGGGCTCCGCAGATCCAATTAAATTTTTTAATTTAAACAGGAACATAAAAAAAAAATTTTTTTTAAATTTTTCTGTAAACCCCATAAAATTGTTCAGCGAAGACAGCTCAACAATTTCATGGGGTTGACAGAAAATTTTTTTTTTTTTAATTCTCCCATTTAAAGTAAAAATTTTAATTGGATCTGCGGAGCCCTATACTTGTTAGAATTGAACCAAATTTGGTGTGCAGCGTTTTTTAGGGTAACCTGACAATGACTGAATGGCTGGAATCCAGAACAAAAAGTTATTTTTGAACAGCCCTATGTAGGGTTGGGACTTCGGGATTAAATTTCAAATCCCGGGATCGGGATTTCCCGGGATTTTGGCTCTTCAATCCCGGGATTTCCCGGGATTACCAAAGTAGCAATATGCACATACAAGCTACACAAACAACATTTATTACTTGTAATATTGACGCAAAAAGATGCTCCCGTGAATACGAATGAAACCCAGCGATAGAAAGCCACCCCGATAATGAGCGTTTAAATTAATGTACCGCCTGTTACGTGTAGGAGTTGATTTGTCCAACGTGATCGAAAAACGTCCGTTACATTGCCATTAGCTCTTCTTCTACACACTTGCGGATTTTTTGCTGTGCCCGATCACGAAGTCGCGAACCCGTTTGTGACATCTTGGCAAGTCATAGCCGTCAGCCTTGAAGGCTCGACGAATTCGCTCACTTTGGAACAATTTGTTTAAGTGCTAGCTCGTTCAGTGCTATACCATGCAGTGGTTCCCAACCTTTTTCGACTCATCGCCCCCTTATCAAGCTCGACACAAATTTTCGCGCCCATCCCCTACCGTTCCATATTTACGGATTCGAAGAAGAGGACATGTAAACGGGAAAACTTATTCACCTAAAGAATTGAGTGAATAAAAAGGTAATTTTTCGAGGAGGTGCTCTAAAAACACGTTTCCGCCGTTAAGTTGACCATTTGTGAGTCAAATTTGGCGTCGTATGCAGAATAAGCCATGTCCAGGTGCATTTTTGTGGCCGTGTTGATTAAAGATATCTCACTGAACATCCTAACATTTTCATCCCCAAATCACCCCCTTGTTTTTCAAAATCGCCCTCTGTGGGGCGATATCGCCCACGTTGGGAACCGCTGTGCTAGACCCTGAAACTTTCAAAACAAAAGGTTTTGCCACACATGTGATTTTTTCTTCACACTGACATCTTCGAAATTCGCTATTATCCCGACCTTTATTTCACCTCCACAACACCGTCTTTGCAACGCCCCAATACTGCGTTACACTGCTACGATCCGTAGACTACGACGGAAGTGATTGTGCAGTTCATTGCTATGCCATAGTTGGTTATAATTTTACATAATTGTGAATTGTTTTAGACAATCAGTTCGTAACGCTGCTTTTAAGATCGACCGTTTCGCTGACATTAGGTGATGAAGAGTGAGTGTGAATTTCGGGCCAAGTCACGCGGAGCGTATCTATTTTTTGAATAAATGGAAGAGTTTGATCAATAATATTGGTGCGTGTATATGAGCAAGTGGTATCCATTCTTCTTGATTACTTGAAGCACGGTTATTTAATAACCTCTGGTGTCGATTGACGCTATACTTTAAAACTTTTTGACGGGAGGTGGCGATATTTTCCTGTACCCCAGTTGCATTTATGTCGGAGAGTCTGATTGCAGGGAGAGGATCAACAACCGCCAGGCATTTAAGCACCCAAAAATCTATATCGAAGGCTTCGGAATACATGCGTCGGTTTTATGGCCATCAATCATTTTAGGAGCCCACTTTGCGGAGTCGCGTGTAGCCTACTCTATATGTCTTCGTGTGTCACGGAACGGAAATTGCCGGAACTAACCCCATACTGAACTGACAATCCTAGACTCAATCAACTCAACGACCTTAGGCTACTCTATAGATCGGCGGCTCTCGACCTTTTTGGACATGCGCCCCCTTGGCGATGGTCAAAAAAATAGTGCCCCCTGACCCCTCCTCCACTTATCGACATGTCAAAAAGAGCACATCATCTAATGCAGAGGTAGGCAACCTTTTTGCTTATCTCGACCGCATTTCGACTACTTATGTAGCCTAAGGCTGCATTCCAGGGCATAGCCGTAATGAACTAACTGGATACAAATTACCTATATCAATCTGTCCATATTCAGTCCCGGTGAACTCCGGAGTATTCTAATTTTAACAACGGCCTACTGTACGCACCGAATCACGAGTGGCAACGTTATGAAGAGTTTATGGGGTTGCATATTGTCGGGCGGTGCACGAATATTTTTCAGATTCACGAATGATGCCGTAATTAATAGTAGCAGTATTACATATTACTATCAAATATTTATCCTTTCTCGGCCAATGTGATTAGATTCACCGTTAGAGTTTATTGAGGTAGTGCTTTCGAAAATTTAGGGCAAGTTATAAATGAAAATGCATCTTCGACTGGGCCAATTTTTATTAGTCACTTCGTTGCATGTTGTTATTTCTTGACCCCCCATCAGGATTGTCGATTGTATCGGTAGTGGAAATATATTGAAATCGTCCAAATGTACCATAAACAAATTTCTTTTGTGAGGATCACACGATTCCGATTCCGGCTAAGATTGAGAAGGGCGCCACTATATTAAAATCGAAAAATGAAGTAATGTTGAATTGCGCGGAGCGCGAAGAAAAGTTCAAGATTAATTAAAATCGCTCAAAAATATGGGAGTGAATTCGTAATTTCAATTTGCATGTTGACGGCCACCAACACATACTAATTGAATTGGGTGTCGAAGGCCGTACGAATTCCCTTCTACGGCCGCAGGTTGCCCATCCCTGATTTACTAGTATACATATGGTATGTCTTACGAAAAGTTTGAATCCGCATTCCAGTTGTTGAGTATTTAACATTTCTGACAAATTTCCCTAAACTTGTTTGAAAATAGCGAAAAAACACTGAGCAGGACATCAATTTATTTCAAGGTAGGTTGCACTAAGATTAATCCTAATGCTGGTAGTGACTACAGAGAGCACGGCGTCGTTCTGTACTGACATGCTAAATTTGATTAGTTTTGGAATTGAATTAAATTGTGTTGATATAGGGTAGCTTAATTGAGGGCGAAACCGGGCAACCTTTATTGCATCTAAGTCTGTCTTAGGCAGTGCAGTTCGCCAGCTATTAACAACAGCTACACAGCGCACCGAACATTAGGCTACTGTCAAAGCTATGACGTAATGAATGACTGACACGTGGGAATTGCTCTAAATCTTTAAAGAACATCAAAAATTTGCTCAAAAATGGGGGAATAAGCCTATACACCGTTGATCGCGACTGCTAGAGTTTGAATTTGGCGAGCTTCATTGAGTACGAAAAAAGTTTCGTCTTCAACAATGGTCTTCTCAGAATGGTTGTGAAACACATGTTTAGTCAGAATCCATACAGACTTTGTCAATTTCTCGCGTCCCCCTGAGAGCCTCCCGCGCCCCAGGTGGAGAACCACTGTTATATATAGTGAATCTAATCGCACTGTTGTATTCCCATAATTGAGAATGCAGCTAAATTGAACTCCGGGTATTTGCGGAAGAATTTATTTCTTCGGGATACCGTTATTAAAATTAAGACATGTATAGACAGTGAACACTAAATCGCGCGAAGCGCGAAGAAATTTTTTAGGTTGCATTCATCTGCCCCAAAAATACTGTAATATTTAATGATTTTAGGAAAGTTTTCCGAAAATTTGGGGGGAGCGATGGCCCGTTTAGCTCTCCTCTGACTACGCCAATGTTCGCTGCTAATGTGTATAATATAAACATATCGATCTCACTCGTCACGAAGCGCCATGTGAGTAATGTTTCTGGTCTGCTCGCCTGGATTCCTAGTGAGTCGTTTCGAACGACCAACAATCACCTGGAACTGGTCTGCACGGTGGCGCAATACGGGACGCTCCACACCATCCACTCGCACCATTTTGACTAAGCAATGCGCCGCGGTCACAACAAAGCTGAATGAGATTCAAAATAGTTTAGGTATGGACCAGGGAATATTTCAAATAGTATTTATTCAAAATCCTAGCTAAAAATCAGTGAAACAGAACACGCATTTGATAAGAACTGGTTTTTGACTTTACAATTTTCCACATTAATGAAAAAATTGGTGAGTCCCGGTTTCCTTCTCTTACAGATTACTCCCAAAACATTACAGTATTCCTCCCAAGTGGGGAATCCCCTGGTCGTGAGGCGCTGTACTAGATAGTCTATGATATGTGGCCTCTGGTTCTGCTGTGTTGGTCATATCTGACCCGCACACCCCGGGCTACAGATTCCAAATTTTCTTATCATCAAACGGTTGTAGCCTTCCATATCATGAAATAATGCCTCGTTATCGCAACATCATGTCGTTGCACTTTTTATTATCGGTAATCTTATGATAAGCGGTGTCTCTGCATGCGTGTACTATAGTCGCGGTGGGCATCTCAAAAACGTTGAGAATCCCTGTTTCATAGCCCTTGCGGGGGCTACAAATATACTTAGCGGCAGATATGTTTCGAACGTGAAGATGGTGCGGTCGATATGTGAACCTCAGAAATTGAAGGTTCGTGTTCGCAAACGAACCCATTGGTAGGTCCTGAACTCTCACTCTGGCAGCATGAAAAGAAACTCAGGACTAAACGAGTATGCGCCTTGCCCATTTAAAATGATTCATATGGTTAGAAAACTTTGCTCGAAATATTCAGCTTTCCGCTTGTGAACACTGAAAATGTAGTGACTTTCTGCTATGGCCCGCAATCACACAACATCAAGAAAGAAATATACTTTAATTATCTGGTCAGCGAATCGTGCTCACTCAACCAATCAATTATTGACATCTTCGAAATTGATTTAAAGAATGCATCGTTTTCTGATCTAAAAAGTTTAGCAGACGTACGCAATCTTGATGTGAAATATTTATTGGATCATAAATCCAAATCCATCCGATTGGAGTGTCTGTTACTATGTAACTTGTTTTAAGGTAATATCTGTAGCAAGTGAAGAAATCGTTTCCATCTGATCAATATCAACGGAGGATATAGATTTTATGGAATTATTATAGTATTTGATTATTCCTTAGTTGATACATTTAGCGTGCTTAAAAAGTCAGCCTGTACTTCAGCACTATGGCAATAATGGGGCCTGAGTCGTCGCTAAGTATCAGAGATGAGCATGGATTAGGATTAGGTTTTGAAAAAACAGGATTTGTGAAATTTTGTCGGATTTGGATTGGATTTGGATTAGACATTTTTTTCAGAACGGATTAGGATTTGGATTGGATTCACCTATTTTCTGGGAGATTGAAATGTCGTGTGGCGAATGGCGACAAACTTTATTCAGATCAGTTATTAATGTACTTATGGTTACTAAGTTATCTTGAATCAAGTGAATTGTTGGTTGTGAAAGAAAATTTTCGAATCCCTCTATTGCATAAATTAGTATTTTTTCTGAATTTAGTTGGAATCGGATTAGGATTGGACATGGACTTGAATAAGAAAAAGTTTTGGATTAGGATTTGGATTTGGATTTCAAGGTTCGGATTTGGATTGGATTAGGACATAGAAATTTCAAATCCGCTCATCTCTGCTAAGTATCGTGTACTGTACCTTAATTACGAAAATACAGGGTTGAAATTCGCAACACGACGTTATGTGACGTCATAGGTTCGTGTTTCGGTCGCGATCACAATTCACATAGATCATATAAGAGAACCTTACAAAAATGTTTTCGTGTAGGGCTGCATTTGAAACAAAAATCAATTTAAAACAAACATGTTCAAATCAAGGGCCTTGTTTAAAACATGTTTTTAATTTTTATATTTTTTTAAAATCTATGACGTCACGAATATTCAATTGTGACGTCATAGTGGATTGACATTGAAAATTGAAAATATTGGGTAAATATAGCTCCTTTGACGAGATATCTGTACTATTGCTGTAGAACCGACTATTTTGAGGGTTCCAACCATCCCGTATCGATATACGTCGGCTATAGCGAGTGGTAATTGTCCGTACAACATGTTTTTCGGAGAGTGTTTGCACAATTACGACATAAATTTACAACTTAAAAAAGAACACATATTTTTTAAAGGCCTTGGTTTAAAACACTGTTTAAAACATGTCTTAAACAAAGTGTTTTAAAACACCGTTTGTTTTAAATGCAACCCCGAAGCAGAACCAATCCGGGGTTCACACCATCCTTACTTTCCGGGCATTTCGGTGTAGAACATCCGGTCTAATTACAAACGTGGTATCGAAATCTGAGTAATCACCAATTGTCAAAAGGGGTATGCCGGAATTATCTTCCATCACATTTGATTTTCATGTGTCCGAAGCTGAGTAAGTCAGCTATCTCTCGATATTCATTAACACTTTCCGACGTATGCATTTATACCATACTCACAAATTGCTAACGAGACTTGCGCTACAGAATGTAGTATGCGTTCGAAGAAGAGCCATCCAGGGAAAATTCTCAATTGTCGCTCTAGTTCCACCGACAATCTTTTCTCGAACTGCATCTGCAAATCGGAACGGGGATGTTTGTATTCCACATTGCGTCGTCTTCGAAGGTCTGCGTTTCACGAAAAATATTTGCAGAGCAAAGCCATTCGCTCCCTTTTCATATCCAGAGGTACGAAATAGAATCGATCCGGTGCTCCCGTTCAGTGTCACGATGTCTTTCGATGCGTTGTGTCCGCACAAAACGGTGTGTGGTTTATTGTGTTGCGATAAAATCACTCTATCGGCACAGTTATCCGTTTTCGTCAGATTAATGGAAATCACACGTATTTGAATATTGTATTGCTTGGATGGAGCCTCGATGCGCCAGTCGCACTTCGAGTTGGCAGGGTAGTAGCTCGAACGGTAGTTCGGGCTCGTGATGTAATCGCCGCTGGTGCGAACTTCCCCGCCACATCGCGGGTCTACAACGGTGATTTCCAATCGGAAACCCTTTTTGGAAACAGAGCTGTCGGTTCGGAAATTGAGCTCGAAAAAGCCTTGCGTGGTCACGGTAAATCGATGACGGATTCCAGACAAAGTGTATGTTTGAACGTGTACCGGATTCTTGGGAACAGAAAACTTTTCCGAAGTAAATTCACGTATTACGAGAACATCGGATGGGTCTTCCAAATCCAATTCGTTCACGGTTAGGCTCAGCATGTCACCTGAAAATATGACTGCGAATTTCGATCATTTTGACATCCTAATGAAGGTCGAGACGCGTGTTTCAATCGACATCATGTATAAATACAGGTTATAAGTATACGAATTCCAGTACACTGTAAAAAATAATCATGGGTGTACCCATAGTCTAGACCTGGTCCCACCTGAGTCATGTTGACATGGAAAAGGCCCATGATAACTTGTCGACATCCATGTAGACCTGTTGACATCCATGTCCCTACCCATGTCCTAATAATGCTTCAAATTGACCTTTCACCTCTATTAATGTACACATACCCTGTGGTTAGATGTATTTAGCTGTATTTGACATCTGGAATGTTTGCAAGAAAATCTGCGAAAAGTTCAATGAACTCGCTGACGCTGGCGCAAACTTCATGTTGAAAACGCAATATGTCGCCACTGTATGATGGAAACTCATTAGTCCATCGACAGATTCCCAAACGAAATGGATTGTCCACTTTTTCTGAAGAGTATCGCACTTCATCGTCGGGTTGACATTCTTCGGATCCTATAATGAATATAAATGTCATTACCATGCATGCACTATTCAAGGCACACGGGTTGATAGAATACATATGAATAGTTTCCAAGGTGGTTTAAAGTTGTATCAATCACAGCCAGTTAAGATGACAAAAATCTATTAGCACCTCATTACAATGACCTTGTCTATGAATTGTCTCGGTATGTACAAAATCTACTTTTCACTTGACAATATCAAGTATGCACACATGCACAGTCTTCCATTCCTTTACCTCTGCACCACTATACTATTTGATGCTACGACCTACTATATTATCCAATTATTAATAAATGGATGGATTATTGCACGGATGGGCGGTTAATCCAGGATTTGAAAACTTGTATTTTGGTGATTGCGACCCGGCCAAAGGTTGTTTGTGTCTTTTCTGGGAATTCCGAAAACAGAACTACTCGCTTTTTCAAATCCGCAAGTAAAACTAAAACTAGGACTAATCAATCACCTTATAAAATTCAAAACTAGAATTGTAACTAAAATTACTCAATTTTCAAAATCCACATATATAACTATAACTTACAACTATACAGTCTAGAACTTTTTAAAATTTGATACTAGAACTAGTACTAGCAACCTTTTAAAATCAGGAGCTTACGAACTAAATCACAACCAACAATATCAATGGTTTTTGACTGGTTTTCCCGCGAGGCAATGGCGCACACTAAACGCACATTGTTTGTAGGGCTGGGCATAATGATTCGAGCACTTGAATCTGAATTAACTATTATTATTATTATTGTAGTATTGTCTTGTAGTATTATTGAGCAAACCAGTTTTGGCCATTATCAACAACTCACCTTATCCACAATCAGGAAGCTGTCGAAGCGTTCATTGAAAATGGTGGGTATGCCGACCACCCAGTCCAATTTCTGATTACCTGAATGAGAAGTGAGAGATCAGCTCAAGTGGAACATTCGAGAAAAAAACGGTTTAAAAATTAAATAAATGCAGTTACAAAAATTAAATGAATGCAGTTACTGTTTGTGTAGTGTGAACTGCAAATATGGGCGTGGCAAAAAATATGCAAATTTCAACATTGCCTTAGGAACCAGACAGTTTTTAAAATCGGCAACTTGAAATACCCTATCTCTATAATATCTTACCAAGTAATGACCTTTATAAATCCGCAACTAACGAACTATAATACATCGAACTCAGCCAAGGGCAAAGTGAGCCCCGCTATTTTGAGAAGCATGTGGGGCCATTTTTTGGAATTAAAAACATAAAACCTACTTTTGAATATTACTGAATAAAACCATAAGCTGGATAAACTGAGCTGGAACGGAAATTGATTTACTTTGAAACCTGCTCAATAATGTATCGCGATAACATAGCGTACGTCCCTCCCAAGCTTGTATGCGTAATCCAGATTTAAAATCAAGTCAATGTAGCAAAGTCGTAACAATAAGTCACAATAAGTTACTCCTTCCGTATAGTTTGGTTCAAACCTTCTTTGTTGCCATTGTCAGTGCGCGTTTTGACTGAGACCTCATTATACATAAAGGGTGAATGGACATATCATAAAAAGAATGTTGAAAGCTGAAATGCAAAGAAGGTATGGAGCACTAAAGACAGGGTCGCAACTGCCGCATCCCAGACCCCTCAAATGGAGAGGGCCCGAGCTCGAAGCACCAAAAATTACTTCGTAAATGGACATAAATCCTATAATTTATGAAATTTAATTCAAATTTTCTTCGCGCGATATATAGTGACTAGATGTTTTGATAATAATATGGGTACCACTCTACCCGAAAGAACAGCTAATTTATAGAGATCAGCATTTCGGCGTCGGCCGTTAGCGCGTCAGGACACACCAAGACGTTGACAATGACGTTTCGGCTAACATGTGACTCTGCGAAGTGTGCTGCAAAAAAGCTCAACGAAGAGGAAATCTTGACCAAAAGTACCGCCACATGTCGGCCGAAACCGATATATATATATATGTCAATTTCATCAAGTCGCACTGTTAAGATATAGCCTACCTTTTAATGTATTGATATAAAAACCCGGATTACAGAGAATTCAAAATGTATCATGTTTAACATTATCTTGAATTAGGAGGGAAAATAAATATAAATTTTCATTTCGTTAATTAACCGTACTTTTCTCATTAGGCTATCTAATATCAACACATCCACGGAGACGTATTTATTAAAAATGTAATTCACTGCTCTCCATTTATAAATAAAATCAATACACTGGAGAATATAGCTGAACATGTTGGTTTGGCTCGGCACGCCAACTTACTTTCTATTACTGAAGTGGCCTGCAGAGAAAAATAATGGCCCATCCCTGAACCAACTAGATCTGTGGAATCACTCAGGTAGGCTATTCGATTTCAACCCACCCTCGCGATGACATGTGTTTTTCAGTTATTGAGCACCTACACAACTGCGAAGCTGGAACAAGAATTACTCACTTCCCGAAACCCGCAACTAAAATTTGAACTAATCATTTTTCACAATCCGCGACTAGAACTACTCGACAGATATTGACCGCCAACTAACTAAATTTGCGAAAGTATCTTACTTACCCATAACTTTTTGAATTTCTATCGGAATTTCTTGCGGTTGCAGGAGACTGAGTGCTGAGCTCCAAATCTTTTCCAAAATCTTTGCGGTCAAGTCAACATCCAAACAGGCTTGATTCAGGCAACATATTTTCACTTCTTCCAAAATCTGAACATTGTGACAGATTTACATCATAGCTAATTAATTAAGTTTGTCTGCAGGAGCCTTTAGTACTATCAGTAGTCTCAATTTAAGCACAGGTCGGGCTTGTGGTCGAGGATATGTCAGAACTATCGTAAATTATTTCAGGAATATATATATGTAGTTTGTTTTGTACTATCATAGAATTCTGTAAAACGAACACTTTGTGAGTTTGTTGCAAAGTCGCAGGTTGACTCAATCATGGCAATGTTGTGTTTGAAACCACTGCGTTAGATTGTACCTACCAAGGGAGCATGGGTCCAAACTGATCTTCATTCTCCATCAGTATTCTTGCTGATGTTCCATTTACGACACTGTCGCGGCCTGATTTAAAAGTTCTTCTCATTCGATCTTGCAGCATCTCTTCATCTGGCACCCTCTATTTCCACTCTGACTTATTTCCTTTTGATGCTCGTCGACGCTAAATTCGTCTTCGGAAGGGTAGATGTGTTGACTTTGCAAACAGCTTTCTCTGCACAAGTATAGAAGAGTCACGATAATACTTGGCTTAGCCATGGAAATATCTCTTCAGCGCAAAAATAGCAACGCGCTTGTAAGAAATCGATTGCAAGGTTGAAATTAAAGGGGCACCACTCTAAATATGATGTGGTCTCTTAAGAAATAATCTATAAAAAACTCCAATTATGATACCCGTAATTTTCCATGTATAATGCGCAAAATTTTCACGATTTTTTGCCCTAAAATCGGGGGGTGCGTATTATACATAGGAACGAGACGACCGATTTCGAATCGTAGGTCGAGGCCGTTCACAATTCCATTTGTGTGCCTTGGAATCCACTTTTATCAAAATACACCAACCAAAACTATGTCAACAAAAGGAGTTCGTGTATCACCTAAAAATAGTACATTGAACGCTCTCTCATTCGAAATTTCATGCTGGTGACGTCATATTTTGTGATACGATTGTTGATATACAATGTTCTTTCCAATTCTCTACTAGTTGCTGACGATTACCCCTGACGAGTGTCAGCCGAAAATATTCGGGTTCATTTCAATATGAATATACTATTTAATTGTACATAGGAACAACGCGCTTGAAAAAAATCTCCCTCGATAAAAAACTTGAAATCACACCTATCTTCATTCTTCATGATTGTTTCCAATCGCGCATCACTTTCAGCCATCGCGCGTAGTAATAAGTGGGAAGCGACGCGTGTATCCAATTAACGAGAGTCGTGTGCAAAAGCACGCGATCTCCTGCTGAGTTGGTTTGCCGTTTGTACGCGAGCAAAATTAGGTCACTAATAGACACTCGTGCGTGGCAATTCTCGCCAATTCATCGCGTCAACGACCGGCCCGAACAATCGCATACGCAATTTATACATACACAAGAGGCCATGTGCGCAAGATATAATCGCTTGCGTAATCAGTCGCATCTCCAACAGACCTGTTGCGCATGACATAAGCGTTAGCCTAGGCGCAATCGCATCTATAATAGGCATCGTGCGCAAGATGTCGGTTCGTTGGCCTAAACTAACTCGTTGCCGGCGTCGCAGGCTTTGGCTGCTATCTACTATCGTTTAGACACAATACCGTTAATTTTATAATGATTAGCAATCGCATCTGTAAAAGGTCTTCTCGTGCTCAAGATGTTGTGTCGCTAGCCTGAACTATCGCGCCACCCGCCTCGCAGGCTTTGGCTGCTATCTACTATCGTTCAAAGACAATCCCGCTAATTGTATAATGATTAGCGATCGCTGTGTAATGATTGTTCAAGACTGACATCGCAAAACAGAATGACATTGTATACGAAATCGGAACTATTCTATTCATGTACTGAAATGTAGGGCGCGTACTATACATGGGTACAGGCTTTTCCCCAGAATTTACATGCTATTTTAGGGGTGCGTATTATACATGGGGGCGTACTATACTTGGAAAATTACGGTAAATCCAATTAACCTAAATATAATTATTTTACTGCATTTTGATTTAATACAGTGTTCAGTATAACAAGTAGATTTAATTTCTTAGCCGTTTTTTTTATCTGGACCATACAGTGAAAATGTGACGTTCGTCAAAATAACCCCATGGGATATCACCAAAACCAGAGACAATTTGAAAACACCAAGGTCATATTTGGAATCAGTGTCGTTCGGAACCCCGAAACAACTCTTCGAATATGCGTTAAGAGTGTAATCCTAGTATAGTAGCCTACCAATTTATGTGTGGTAATAATTACTTACTTTCATCGTCTGTCAAGATTAGTCGTATTACTCCTTCATCTTGAATTGTCGAGAGATCATACGAGGCAAATGCCTCATCGTAATATAGAAGTTGAATATACTGTCCCCGATATTACTCCGAAATACAGTTCTCACAGTTTCAGCTATCTCAGATCTGTGATCCACTGTAATCACTCGTTCAGTCTTTCATGATCTCCAGCAGCCTCATTTTCAATGTCACAAATATCACAGGAGTAACATTACAAACAACTGCAGTATGTATATCTGTAAAATACAAATTTACATCAGGTTCTTATGTTTCTAGGGTTTTCAAATCTTGAATCAAAGGCTCGAGTATAGCATGATATCCCATATTTTTTAAAGCTGAAGTTTTTTCAATCACCTCAGGACGAATATTCCTCCAGTTGGATAAATACTTCACTCATTGCCCAGTACGGTACAAAATAAAAGTAAGGAAGCTTGTGAAACGTCTAGGACTACTAACGCATTACCAACTACCACATGATCTACAACTACATACAAATGCATACGCAGTAAACTTCGATCACTATTTGCAGCCGTTTGGCAGTTCCCGCTATATGCCGGTATCTGACTGAATACGACTAAGTTGCTTCAGGTTCGACTATACCCAGTGACGCATTGCAGATTCGGCGGATATATTACAACGAAGACAGGAACAATAAATACATCAATACTTACCATCCAATCCACGGCTTAATACAGCAACAAGCCATAAACTTTGCAACTTTCACAAAACAACCTATGAAATGACCGACTCCATCAAACTTCCTCTTTTTTGCAATCCTTTTGAATTGAGCGCTACGTCTATACTGTACGCATGACTGGTTTTGTAACCAGATAATCCGGAGTCATTATGGCTCCGTAACCGAACGGCTATGTTTGCGTGCGATGATGTAGCTATGTACGAATCACGATGTTTGTGTATTGCAATATATCCTGTGAGGATGTAACGATGTTTACTTGTCACTCAGCTGAAATAGCGATATAGTGAAATGGTCGAGGCCGTTCACAATTCCATTTGTGTGCCTTGGAATCAACTTTTATCAAAATACACCAACCAAAACTCTGTCAACAAAAGGAGTTCGTGTATCACCTAAAAATAGTACATTGAACGCTCTCTCATTCGAAATTTCATGCTGGTGACGTCATATTTTGTGATACGATTGTTGATATACAATGTTCTTTCCAATTCTCTACTAGTTGCTGACGATTACCCCTGACGAGTGTCAGCCGAAAATATTCGGGTTCATTTCAATATGAATATACTATTTAATTGTATATTGAAGTTCTGTACCTCCAAGAAGCTCTTGAAATGGTAAAGCGTCCTGCTTCTTGATCGGTAGGTCATATGATCAATTCCCGGCCATGTCAGACCAACGACTAAAAAACTGGTATCCGTGGCTATCCGGCTCAACGTTCAGCATTCAGGGATAGTATGGTTATCGCATTTCAATCGTCAAAGCATCTCAATGGTGAAAACGAGAATAAGTCTGATTTCTCTCTCCCCCTCTCTCTCCCCTATCTCTCTCCTCCCCTCCCCCTCCCCTCTCTCTCTCTCTCTCGCTCTCCTTTCTCTATGCTCCCTTTCCCTTCTTTCTCCCCCTTTCTTCTTTCTGCTCTATTCTCTATCTCTCCCCTATCTCTCTCCTCCCCTCCCCTCTCCCTCCCCTCTCTCTTTCTCTCTCTCCTTTATATATGCTCTCATTCCCTTCTTTCTCTCCCCCACTATTCTTTCTGCTCTATTCTTTATCTCTATCTCCTCTCTCTCCTTCTCTCCCTCCTCTCTTTCTCTCTCCCTCTCTCGCTCCTCTCTGTCTCTCTCCGTCTCTCTCTCTCTCTCTTCCTCTCTCTCAGTGACGATGATGATGATAATTATGATGATATCACTAAAGCTCAACGTGATACTCTTACTTGATAACCATAGACATGGCTCCCATCATGTCCCATCATGGAAGTTTTTGTCATGTCAACATGAGATTTTAAAACCATGTCGGTGTTTTCATGGAATTAACATGAGAAAGAGGAAGTCATGTCATTTCCATGATAAAATCCATGTTTAGTTTTTACAGTGTAGTGACTTGGCTTTTTTTAATCATTGAGCTATCCTGACTTTGCACGCTAATATCTCTGACAAAATATTCAATATCCTGAAAACTTACTCGCGATACATGCGAGCAATGAGTTAACTTTCAAAAGTATCCTTACTTTCATTCGTTTCTTTCGACTTTCTTATTGTCCAGCGGCAATCCAATTGTGATGGATATGATTTTGGATAACCGGGTGAGTAAATAGTAGCAGGCGCAGTTATCACAGTATTGATTCCATTGGGACAGTTTGAAGATACTATATTAGCTTCCTGTGGAATTGAGTATGGAGATGAAATTTAAGTTTAAATCAAGTGTGGAAATAACTAACTTGTTTTGGGAGCGATAATTTCGCGGTGTAGAAGACGAAGCTGTTAACTCCCCGAAAGCGAACGGCGAAATTTCCAATGCGTAAATTAGAGTGATAAGGTCTTTTCAGGAACATACCAACATAATATTTTACTGATCCATACTGCAAATGAGGGTAGAGAGCTCAGAGACGGACTTTACTGGGTTTCTAGAATGTTTGTATGTAGAGAAGGGGTGTCAAACTCAACTCGGGTCGCGGGCCGGCTTCAAAAGTTTTGATCGCTCGCAGGCCGGACCAGTCAAATGATCCAAAATGTTACCTCCAAATCCATACCTTTGTTTTCACCGGAATGCTTTATTATAACCACCATGCAAAATAGTACTATATATTATATCACGGATCATATGGGCTCTATTCCAGCAATGCCGTTATTCGCAAACAATGGAATTGACAAAATGTGATGATTGGCCGGTTGAATGCAGTTGTAAAGTAAATCACTAAAATATTCTATAACGATGATATAAGTTGGATTATTTCAATATTCTTTTTTGCTTCAATCATGATGTTTCGTTGGCCCCGCGTATATTCGTGGTGAGGAATATAAGAGATTGTTAACGAGGGCGCCGGAATTTTGTTCATCATTTCTATATCACCAATTCACCATTCGATATCTCTGGAGACCGGGACTGGGGCCTTTTGGCTCAGAGTAATGCAAGCTACAGTGCGACCAGAGATATTTGAATTCTATTCTTCGTGTAGCTATTATATTCGTCATGTATTTTACATGCAACGGTGTCGAATTGTCGTTTCCGCCTCTGTGAATAGTTATTATTTGGTTCATTTTTCCAGAAAACTCTGAACAGCGGGTGCACTATTTGCCTCACCATTATGCAGTGTCAATGTCGCCGCCTTGTTCCAGATGGTAACTTGAGTGACAACTCAACATTGTCGACCGATGGTTATAATGTGGCCGATAAACATGTTCGACATTTACTTCCATTGGAAATGTACTGTATAATACAATAGTTTTTCAATTTGCTCAGAATGACCTCACGGTCCAGATGGAATGGTCTGGCAGGCCGGGTGCGGCCCGCGGGACGTATGTTTGACACCCCTGATTTAGAGGAATGCTGCTTTGATATAAACCTTCATTACTATGATTTTCCTCGATTGCCTCGATCTCATCTTTCGGGTTTACAAATTTGATCTCGGTCAATCAGTGGATAGATAGCCAGTATAACGCGAATTAACAGTATTGAATTTATCCGGAATAATATATATATACGTTGAATTTATGAATAGGTATCGAGTTTCAATTTGTCACCATTTGGTAGAATATATCATTTCCTGACGGCGAAGAGTTAATGTGAGTGTTTAATTAAGCTAAATATATTATGGAACCGACGAACTCAGGGTGTACCGGTTATTATTATAACCATTACCATTACCAAGTTCGCGAACTGGTGTGAGAATTCGATAACCAAAAAAAAAGAATTAGCAATCTTCAATCTTCAAATAAAGATAGGTATTCATAATAGTAATATGTCACACTCTTCACGACAACTGCAATAGGCTACTCACATTCCCGGAACTCATCCCATACAAATGGTAGAGATAGTTCCAACCCCGATTTTCGCACGGAATAGACGACATACTGTATGCAAAGCGAAGTCTTCCCATCGTTGGGACTATCTCTTGTCGACAAAAATATATTGCCATGTCAAACCTGATAAAAATGAAAAGCATGGCATCATTGATGCTTTGTGGAATAGCCAATGCTTCCGTGTTTACGATGGTGTGTGATGAGAATTGAGCCTGATGAGAATGGGATTGTCACTGCTTTGTTGGCGACGGCTCCAACGTAACCTCATTGCATCGAACGACAATTCGTTGTCGATTCCTTTCCGTAGGTATCTGAGGGAAGAAGGGTCAAATACAGTTCATTCACAAAACGAGCAAAACTTTCTATCTCTAACACCGAAATGATATCATCAAATATTCTTTTGTAGAAACTCATGCAAACGAGCATAAGAACAAAAGCGCAATAGCACGTCGTAGTGATTATGAAGTTTCATGCAGAGCTACGCGGACCAAAGAACTTCAAGTATATATATTATGATTGTTGTTGAAGTCATTGAAATTCGCTGTATATCGTAGACCGGTTATGAATATGAAAGTAGTATCTGTAGGTGAAAGATGACAGTCGCCGTGAAATTCATTACAAAAAGATGACGGTTAGCCACGACGTTATCGTATCCAGTAATATTCCGGAAGATGCATTTCATAATTCCACGAAGACAAATCTGATTCTTAATTTCTCATATGAACAGTTTCGGATATCTCTCGGAATTTCTATAGTTTCATTCAACGGAGATTGGCCCCCGTAGTGTCACGTTTTTAAATCGAATCGTGTCACTGTAGCAGATACGGTATTGGTTAGGCTTACCATATTTTGAAAATGTAAAAAGAGGACACTTTTTCAGAAATTTGCAAGATGCAAAACCGGAGTAGAATTCTCAAAAACCGGTGAATTTTTCCCACTTTGTGATCGGTTTACTGAAAAAAAAGGTCATCACTTCTGCTCAGAGCTCAAAATACCGTTTTTCACTCCACATTGCCAGGTGGATGACTAAAAAAAAAAAAGGTCATCTTTTCGCTCAGAGCTAAATTCACCGTTTTTCACTCCGAAATATCCGCCGCAGCGTCACTTCTGTGCTAATTTGCGGCATATCACTCGCAATTTGCTCTATATCTGACCTAAATTTTCAAAAAAGAGGACAAAATCTCAAAAAAGAGGACAAAAGGGCGTCCTCCGAGGACACTTTCAAAAAAGTCAAAAAAGAGGACAAATCCTCTTAAAAGAGGACGTATGGTAAGCCTAGTATTGGTACATAGTTTTAATATAAGCTATTCAAAACGATTCGACTCTCAGGGCGCATCGCATTACATTTCTGGTGATCAAAATCTGACTGGTGCAAATTTATTGTTCACGTTAACTTTCGCTTCACGCGAACCGTACGAATTTGGAGGTTTCGATCGCAAAAGCAACTTGCCATTTTTGATAAACAACGAAATGAATCGGAAATTTTATAGATAATATGCTGAAATTTTTGGCATTTAGGTTTTGATCGCTGCATCGTGTAAGCAGCAGTATAATGAAACAAATAGGCTACCCCAGGCAGCCTTGTAACATTAGGCTTACCATACGTCCTCTTTTAAGAGGATTTGTCCTCTTTTTTGACTTTTTTGAAAGTGTCCTCGGAGGACGCCCTTTTGTCCTCTTTTTTGAGATTTTGTCCTCTTTTTTTAAAATTCAGGTCTGTTATGCCGCAAATTAGCACAGAAGTGACGGTCCGGCGGATATTTCGGAGTGAAAAACGGTGAAGTTAGCTCTGAGCGAAAAAATGACCTTTTTTTTTTTTTTTTAGTCATCCACCTGGCAATGTAGAGTAAAAAACGTTATTTTGAGATCTGAGCGGAAGTGAAGACCTTTTTTTTTTTAGTCAACCGACCGCAAAGTGGGAAAAATTCACCGGTTTTTGAGAATTCTACTCCGGTTTTGTATCTTGCAAATTTCTGAAAAAGTGTCCTCTTTTTGCATTTTCAAAATATGGTAAGCCTATGTAACATATAAATACTATAAAGGCAATTTTGGTTTAGAAATAAAAATATGGTATACATTGTTCAATAACGAACATGATCGACATTATAAGAACAAGCTAAATAAATTATGTCATTAGTCGGTGAATGTGCAATGTGCATTGTGCAACCGACCAATCCTCAGCATCGTTACATTTACAATCAACTCTATGCTAGCAATCTGGATACTTTCCGGATATATGGTATTTCGAATTTGTAATGTTAGTTCACCAGAACGCGAATTGTCATGGATTTGCACCGTTATTAATGCAACCCCACTTGATTGGAAGCGGGAAAATGCCCAAAACACCGATCCCTACTTTGAAAACACGATTCCATTTTTCACTATCGAGTATATCAGAACGTCTAACAATTTCCCTTTGGGCGGCGAAGAGTTCGTCGGATGGCAACAGTAAATCGAGCCTCTTATCGGACAAGGAACCGGGATATGCCTGCTTGCCGGGTTACACTCGTCGTCAGACAGTCCCCATAACGGAGGACCGAAATAATCGTTGTGATGTTCACAGGTATCAATGTTCCCTCGACCGATCTGAAAAGATAAAAGGTGAAAAGATGAAGGCGTGCTGTCGCGTTTGCTATACTCAGTACCCGCCAAATTGTCAATACACCTATTTTGGTTTAATTCGCACTATGCAGTTCTTGCAGCATTTGCAGCATTTTCAAGAAAAATAGAAATTAGAAAACAGCATAGAAACAATTACCAAATTAGATTGCAGTTAGATTACTTGTATTTCCCTATAAATTATTCTAATTTCATAAGTAGAATTACTTGGTTTTTCAGGCCTACTCAGTATACATGGAAATTGTGCTGATGCTCTCCTAATCGACACGTTAAATGCGTATGATTATGAACGTCAATTCGAGATTTAGAAGGAAAAATTTGGTCCATTGCGACACGCTTTATCCGTTATCCCTCACCTCATTGGCTTCAATGAAAACGATTGAGTCCCAGCACTCACGTTGATTGGAACCTTGCTTATTTAAGATTGCTTTTTAGGACAGTTTGTGGTAATGATGCAGGCAAGGGGATCATATGCATACAAACAGTTATATAATTACCTATTTATTGACGAAGGACATTATTTGCGATGCGCATTCTTATTTAGCACACAACTATTTCTCGAGTGTAAATGTCGATTCTCAGATCATTATTAGGTATTAGCATCTTATACTTCTTCCCTAAATCGACAATTGCCATGTGATCACTGCTCCCTATAAGATGCGCGTGAGCGCAATTGCGCAGTGATGACACGGTCTCTGCGCAAGAAGAATCTAAGCCGCGCACAAAAAAGGCGAAGTGATGACCTTTATTTTTTTTATTCGTTACGCACTGTTTTCCAAGGGACCGCGTAGAGCGTTGGTGAGTGCGCGCAGACTTGTGAAAAATTAGAGGGGACATTAGAGGTGCGTGTGACTAGTGTCAAATATAAAACTATGTAGTACAAAACAGTAACAAGATTCACCGATAAGCTCTATGCACACCTGTATCCAATCGTTGAAATCATCGAAGATTGGAGCCCATTGATCTCCCTCATAAGCTCCGTATATTGGCAGACGACCGGTATATCCACATACATCGCTTGCTTTGCATAATGATCTACCACTATCGGCGCAAGTTTGGTTGGCCGATGTCCAGGTTAATTGCTCTGAAGACACCAGTCGGCGAACCAGTCCATTGGCCGGTCGGATAACTTTGTACGAGAGCGAAAACGCCCCTCGTGCTCTGGAACTAATTGCGGTGGAAGTGACTTGCTTCATGTGATAAAACTATTCGACTATGACATCATTCCGTATTTACCGGTTGCTTGCGAAGACAACCTCGATCTCATTATCAACCGAGTAGAACGATGCAGGCAAAGACCGCCCGCAAAATTGCCCGTGGTTGCGTATTGCAAGTCTTTCCACGATGCAGAAGTTTGAGAGAGTGGCATCTGAAATCTGAAATCTTCGTTGCAGGGTAACCAGTCACAAACATCATAATTACTGCGGTAATAATAAAATAACCCATACAACTTTTAATCCAATGATTTTCAACCTTTTCTGGTGGGGTCATGGTGAGAATTTGAAAAGTGATGGTCAATTCTGCAAAATATGGCCCCACCTCGTAAGGGATCAAACATATTTTGGGTCCGTATATGACACGGGTTGGAAGCCTAATTCGTCAGAGGAGTTATCTCTAACCTATATTTTTAATTGTGAATATCTATACACTATGACGTCACAATTGAATATGCGTTACGTCATGGCTTGGAAAAAACAAAAATCAAAAAACAAAAAGCAAAAAAAAACATGCTTTAGATAAGGGCCTTGTTTTAAACATGATTGTTTTAAATTGATTTTTGTTTTAAACACGACCCTAACTGCACACATCGCGTTGCTCATCCTTGCGAGGCTCGTGTACTGCGAAGGATTAGTATTAGCGTAGGCTGACGATTGTGCCTGTTATTTGTTAACTTTCAGTTTCGTTCGCAATTTAACAGTCATTTGTAATTGAGCCTTCACGGATAGGCTGTTCTCAACTCTAAAGCGTTGGCGAACAACCGGTTGTTGGCGACTCTGAACGTCGCAAAATTAATTGTAAATCTTCCGCTCCTTCGGTTATATGATGCTGTAATCTGCCTGCTGTCTTTATGTGGGTCATGTCACTGATTACGACACCTGTTTGCATTACAACGATTAACGTTGGTAGATATACCATTAGACCTGCTTCTGCGCCAAGAAATTGCCATACGCAACTCGCATCCTGTAAATAACGCGTTTTCCTGCAATTGCCGCAAGCATTGTCGCACGTAAACAGGCTGTGCTATCCTAACTGATAACTTGAACTTGTAACTGACACCGGAAATGATAACGTGATGAAACCGCCTGTTATATAATATATAGTACATACAATCAAGTCTTCCGTAAGGCAGGCGTAAAAATATTGCTCTTCAGCGAAGCTTCGATCACTTAGCGATATGTACTGTTATTATGTATACAATTTGGATCACTTGATCGAAGTAACCGTCCAACATCTATACCGGTTGAAACTCCAAATATATTCAGATCAATGTTATTACTATATACTATTTATGTGACAAAATAACTCCAATGGCAACAAGTCATCTGCGGATGCCAATGTAAGTTGGTCAAGCATCCGTAATAAATTACAACACGATTTGAATGGGCGGAATGAATAACGCTTAAAATATGACGGCATCGCCATTTTAAAGGTCTTGTAGAGAAATGCAAATCCTCTAATATGGATTGGGTGGTAATGAATATATGTCAGTAATAACGAAATACCAACTGAAGTAATAGGCCTACTCACTGCGAAATCATCAGGGTTTTGCACCGGCGGCTCAAGATCCATTTTCGAAAATTGTATTCGCAAAACACTGCTGGGTGATCCGCGAATTTTCCATTGACACACCACGTTCCCTGTCGTTGCTATGTCATCTGAACCAATAATTCCTTGATCCCTTGCCTCAATCAAAATCGTATCTCCGTTACATTCGGCGTTCTTAGCTGGATTAGAGAAGAATGCTATGTGCGACCGGTCTTCAAATTTCGGCCCGTAAAATGTGAAGTCACGCGGATTCATATCGCCGCTACGATTCACTGATATAAATGTTCGAAGGTCACTTTTTAGTCCCAGAGTGACCACATCATACTGTTGAGATTCTGGGACTTCCTTCAACGACCCGTATAAATAAAATTTTAAGTTCCATCCTATTGGACACCAGCTATCGGAGACGTAGTATCGTTCGATCGACCGGTGCCTGATGATGAGGGGATTTCTATTTTGGCAGAAGAAAATAGGATCTTCGAATCGCCCGTCAACTTTAGTTGACATCAGAGTGAATCTGGCCACTTCACGAGACGATAATTCTGTTCCCGTCCATTTAACGAAGACTAATGAATCGACGCTCCCTTGTTGAGTCATCGAAAATGAATGATATCCAATGCCACGTCGTTTGGTAATACGAATGCGAACAGTAATTGGACGCGGGGTGATATTCTCAAAGTATGTTGCCCTTTTACAGCAATAAAACCCGCTTTTTGCTCGACAAAACGTCGAGAACTTTCTGCTGGTGTTGGTTGCTTCTGAACAATCCTGTCCTTTCCATACCGGCGGGCCTTCTGTTTCCGTTACAAGTTGACATTGTCTGGATCGGATTGATCCCAGGTACAACCATTCATTGTAAGAGTCTGCCACAGCGACATACTTGTCATTCGACACTTTTACCACAAATTTCCTTGGTATCTCCAAAGACAGTCTGTTGGCAAAAATGCAAACATCCTTCTTCGAGCACAGCTGCAATCCGGATGCAATGCAGCGGTCGGACGCATTTTTCCAAGTGATATCCCGCACTGATGGCACATCTAAATCATAAAACTGATTAAGGTACATGGCAGTACAATTGAGACTTTCGGCATGCGGTCAAAATGTCGCGACGATTACCACCACAGATCCTCAGGTGGGCTGCGGCTCTTTTTGTAATTTTGAAGAAAAGCCCTTGTATTATTCGTGCAAGTAAGAGCTTTCCAACGTCAAAAAAAATGTTATCGCGAAATTAAACTAATTTGTGTAATACAGAGGCCGGCTCACATTTTCGTGTTCAAGCCAGATTGTCGCAATCACTTTTCCGCGTGGCTCGCTTACTGACTAAAGTTACCAACAAAGTTATCTTGGATGCGTACAAACTATCCAGTATCCCAGGAGTTAGCGCAAAGCGACAAGAAGTTTGATTGTAGCAAGGAATTCAGCAAACATTACTTACATATCAAAAGATTGCTGTGATGCGTCGCGACCTATAATTTAAGACAGTGCTTCTCAACCTTTTTCAGTTCGCGACCCACTTTTCATCCAAATTTCATTGCGCAACCCATACACCCTTTCGCTACTGACGTTTAAACCACTGCCCGTGGGTGCCAGTTTTTAAGCTTTCAGTGCCTTACATTTATCTGGTCGCACCTAGCGTGATTAGGTTCCCGAATTTATGATGATATTAGGTCAATGATATTGGCAATTGCATACTACTATGAATTTTGGCGACAGCAATATTTGGAGACAGCCATATAGGCGCCTATAGTCAATGGAAAATTCGGCATATATATACCGAAGGTTTTGATCATTTTCGGCAGAGGTCTTCTCATTGTGGATCTTTTTGGAAGCACATTTCGTGGAGTCGTACGTTGGCCGAAACTTCATATGTCTTGGTTTGTCGTGGCGCGGTGAAGGCCGAAATCGAAAGGCCTATTTGTATATAATATGCGTATTATTTTATTAGGAAGAAGGGTACCCCTATTAAAACCAAGACATCGAACGATGTCAAATCGCGGGCGGCGCGAAGAAAATTTGACAGAAGATCAATATAACTGTCCAATCGAATACCGCATAATTTATGTTGATTCGTGAGATACTTTAGGCTCCTCTTCGAACTCGATGCACCAATTGGGGGTTGGGGTGCGGCAGTTGAGGTCCCGCATGTAACAGATGATTACTGATCAGATGAAAGACTTGTCTATAGGCTCCTCGCGATCTGATCTGCTTAACCCTTTTAATGGGGGGGGGGGGGTCACTGGTGATCCAAGTTCAAGTTCATCTCTCAATTACTGCAAATATATTTGTCGTAGCGGACTGCTTTTGGCTTCTATGGAAAGCCTGCTATCTTCTGATTTATATGATACTTAATTTGAAGGTATTGGGCATGACAATTTTCGAATACCGACGATCTTACACGAAGAGTTCGGCTGAAAATACCCATGCCTAAAATTTCCAGATATTTTCCGAGTGGGAAATATAGTCAGAAATTCTGCCAGAACATCAGAAGTCAACTCGTACGGTATTATGTGTAATTTATCACCATTTCGAACATCAAACCTTGTTCTGGGGAGTTTTGTGAGGGGGTTTGGTAATTGTGGTCACGCTTCGATGATTTTCAAGAACATAGTCAAGTTCAAGTCCAAGTTCGCGACGGAATATGAGTCATCAACTGGTTTACCATGCCTGCAAATGGTGGGATATGATAGGAGAAAGTATACCACGTTGTTTCATGCCATTAACTAGGCGGTAGGGGTCCGATTCGGTATTGATCTTGAACTTGACCATTATGACCACTCACTGACCACGCCCATATCTAAGTTTTTCATGTATTTTTGATTTTTCAATATCTGGCGAGCCGCGTGGCTTCGGTCATGGTTGACGGCTTGTTTGAAACCAGGCAACGGTGGCTACGCACTGAGGCATCATAGTGTCCTATATGGTGTCGACACAAGCAAATCTCACGGCTCAGTGAAATTGATTCACTTTACAGTTTCCATTTGGCTACAGGCAATTGGACGGTCATTTTGACCGGCTTGCCGAGCATTAAATTTGGTAGAATGGGTATAAATCGAAAGCTGACTCTGCACTGATTACGAAAATATAAATTTTATTCCGCTCGCGGCCCTAGAACCCCCACAATAAGCCTCTAATTTTTCATTGTTATGGAAATTGGCATTGTGACGCAACAATGCTGTCTGGCGAAATGAGAGACACAACAATGCTGTCTGGCTCCTTTTTTCTTGAGCTACTGTCTCGTTTCGCTAGACTGCATTGTTGCGTCCCAATGCCAATCTCCATAACAATGAAAAATTAGAGGCTGATTGTGGGGGTTCCAGGGCCGCGAGCGGAATAAAATTTATATTTTCGTAATCAGTGCAGAGTCAGCTTTCGATTTATACCCATTCTACCAAATTTGATGCTCGGCAAGCCGGTCAAAAAAGACCGTCCAATTGCCTGTAGCCAAATGGAAATTGTGACGTGATACAATTTCACTGAGCCGTGAGATTTGCTTGTGTCGACACCATATAGGACATTATGGAGGCCTCATTTTTGACTCTCTGACGCTACCCTGGGGGTCAGTCAGGAAAAATTAGAGAGAGAAAGAGATTTTTCAGAAAAACAGTTGGTTTATTTAGTCTTATAAAAAACCCTAGACATGGCATGGGGTGTCGATAGAGGGCGTAAACGGTAGAAGGCTATACTCCAGCCACTTTTAAACTGGAACAGCTCAGATTGAAGTCTTAGTGGGGTCACGGTGTGAATTTGAAAAGTGATGGTCAGTTCTGCAAAAACTGACCCCCCATTAAAAGGGTTAAGCGGTGTTTTAAAAGAGTCTGGATGTACATCGTTCTCCAAGTCGGCGGATGCGCAATCACAATAAAAAATGTCGGGCCTGATGTGAATGACCAATGACCATTGTAGTAGAAAAATACGACGAATACCACTTTTACCCAATAAACGTTCGGGAAGACTTTGGAGAAAAGAATGAAATTCAATCTCACGCA
Organism: Botryllus schlosseri; assembly: GCF_051294905.1. Taxonomy (NCBI): domain Eukaryota; kingdom Metazoa; phylum Chordata; class Ascidiacea; order Stolidobranchia; family Styelidae; genus Botryllus; species Botryllus schlosseri. The sequence continues at coordinate 8,570,423 of NC_137244.1, read as the reverse complement.
TACCATACACAGTAGGCAACACACGCTGCAATCAATATGACTGTGGTGAAAATCAGGCTCACGAATTATTGTGAGCACAGCAACGTGGCGTGTGGCGCCTATGGTCGCAAAACAATTTAATTTGAAGGAGGTGCTAATGTACATTTACTCTTCTAATCTTGAGAATATTTGGAATATTTGGAAAATTGAATACGAAAGTGTAACATTTAAAACGTCTTCGCGACCCACTGGTGGGTCGCGACTCACCGGTTGAGAAGCACTGCTTTAATAACTCTTGCTTTAAGATGTTCTGTTAAGCTTCATATGCGCATCATATTGCCGCGGTTTCGAAAAATCAACCCGAATGCCTGTTGTCAATTTTCGGGTGATGGCATAAACAATTTGTATTTGCAAGCTTTGGCCCCAAACGATCAATTATAAACGAAAACAAGCCTATAGTGTAAAATATTCACTCCAATGGAGTTTGACCTATTTATACGTAGTTAATAAAGCCTATATAGATATATTTATATTTATATGGGATTGTTTAGCCGCGTAGCCTCCCGTAGTATCGAGATTAATCGATAAAGATATCTACTATACCGTACCAAGGGATTGTTAGCCCGCAGGCCTTGAAACGCGTTATGCCAACATGAACTTGATCGCTCGGTAAATTCGATAACATTACTTGAATACTTGGCCTGTGCAAAGTGTGATTAAGGCAATAAAATAGAGGTTACGTGTGCTCACCATAGTATTTCATTCTTTGGTTGATCACCGTTTCGACTGGCTCTGCTAATAGAATTGGTAAGACGGCAATAATTGAAAACGTAAGATTTTGTTGCATGTCAAGCACGGCTATATTTAATTAGTATATAACTACTGCGTAAGTACCCCTTTACCTGTGCTGATGGACATCTCTTGCAAAAATAACTTATTGATAGACGAGAGATAATACATATGATTCATCAAAGATACTTATAGTGTAGGCTACCTGCTGTCTGGACATACAAATACTCCCAGGAGAACTGTCATATTTCGAATTATATACTTTTATTTTTTACTTGATTTGTTGCCCTCGGTTCATTGATATTTCTGTCAGTTCAAAACACAGAACGATTCGGGCAAAATAAAAGGACGAAAAGACACCAACAACTAACACTTATTTTCAACTTTTATAGAGACATACCGACTGTCGTTGTCCATGAAGTAATCAATGTAGCCACAATGAGAACGTTCCGAACCGTTGAACAATTCTGACTAAACATGCTACTGCTCTATTCGATCTTACTACGCACCTAGTAAAGAGAGAGTAACGATTCCTAAGCTACTAACTCCAAAAGAATGTCTATTTCAACACGTGATAACTGATCAACAACAATATCAACGATGAAGTGACTTCCGCATATTTCAATATCATAATCGAGCGATGAAAACGAAGTCGTCAATTCGTTTTATCCATATGTTAGTATCGTAATTAGACTTGGGTTGCGTTTAAAACAAATATTGTTTTAATACTTTGTTTAAAACATGTTTTAAAGAGTGTGGTAAAATATTGCCTTTAACAATGTTTTTTATATTTCAAAAGTTGTAATACTATCTCATAATTGTGTCACTCCACCAAAACATGTGGAATGAGCTGACGGACGATTTTCACCCGATGTAATCGACGTATACGACATGGCATTGTTATAACCCTCGATATCGTCGTCAGTTTATAGCAGTGACGTGCGGTCCAATGAGGCAGGAGAGGCAGTGCCTCGCCTGTCGTCAGGGCGAATAAGTGAAAATTGTGAAAACCCTCCATGAGTCGATGATTATTGATATTTTACATCGATGTTCATAAATGACTAAATATGAACATTTTTTCACACAACATCATCAATTTTCATAATTATCATTCAAAAATACAGCGCGAAAGGAGAGTTGCGGCACAGGTGAGGCACGGGCGCGTCGGGCCTCACCTGCGACAATGCGATTCATCATAAATAGATCGGAATTCATACCAACTGGTATCAATCAAATACTATCGTCACACTGATTCCGAAAATCCCAATATTAACAGTGTCAGAGCACCAGAACCCCCTCAAAATCGCCAATGAAGGTGAAATTCGGCATTATTACAAACAATGCCATAGCAGAGAAACAATAGCCAGGTAAGGCACAAACGAATTTGCCTCATGCACTATTCGCTAACAATTGGACAATCGCAGCACAGTGAAACGCGCTATCGATTTCGGAATACAGCAGTCTTGAGTGTCTTGTAGAAATCATATAGCTTTCGATACAATATCCATTGTAAAATAATATTTATTGAGCTCGAATACTTTTCGGGTGCCTCTTTTCAAGAGTTAACGGCACACTAAAAGGATTTAATCAGATTTAAAAGCAAAACCAAAAAGGCAAAGTATGACGTAACAATCAAAATCACAGACCATGAAATTCGCATCGTAACAATGGCAACAATAACAAACTATGAAGTATTCGGACATACGGTACTATAGTAGCAACGCAATTCATAAATAAACAGTTATACACGCACGAGACAACACGCACTGATGGGAAATTTGTAGGTTATAGAGGAAATCTTTTTGTCTACATAAAATAGGTTTGTTCAACTGAATAATAGTAGACTCAAGCACTTTTAGATGAAACAAAGACCTACCACGCGCAATGACAGTGAACATATTGTCATCATAGTGCTGTGCACAGGCAAGGTTTTCACTCAAATGCTGACCAATTGACGAAGCATTTGCTTGATAATCGTCATAGCAGTCTGTTTTGGCAGCCAATTTGCACTGACGTGCAAGCTCCGTGCGATCATTTGCGCATATTTTTGACCGAATCAATTTTGGAATGTGTTGCTTAATACGCTCAACCAATCTTTGAGATGTACATTGTACGTCCTACATACCTACTATCACAGTGGCACTTGTATTGGTAAACAACATTACTTGCATTAAAGGCAGGAAGTACATCTTTTCGAGAGTTGGGCAACAAGGGTTTCGTTGTGTACACCACATGCGTGTTTACGCTGTAATAACAACGGTGAACAGCCGATTTAATGAGTTTTTCGAAACGGTTGGACACGTTACCTAGCCAAGGTAGGTGTAAAAATGCCGGGCATTTTTCTGGTCCGTATTTGGGAGTTATGTCCGATTTATTCAAAACCCTAGAGATGGAGCATTTTAATATGTGATCTGGATAGCCATTTTTGGACAGAATCAAGTGGATATCATCCAATTCGCGTGACAGTTTTTCCGGTGAACAAATGCGCAGGGCCCGATTGACGAGACATGAAATGAGGTTTAATTTACGCCGCTTCGGGCAAAATGTATCCCAACGGGTATAATGGCCAGTGAAGGTAGGTTTTCTGTACACCGACGTTAAAAACGTTTGTCCTGATCTCTCTACTAAGACGTCTAAAAAGGGAAGGGTAGCATCAGTTTCGTTTTCCACGGTAAATTGTAGAGCTGGATGGAGACAGTTCAATTTTTCGAAGAAATGATTGCACTCTTGCTCATTTTTAGAGGCAACAAAGGTGTCATCGACATATCTAAAATAGAGGAGAGGTTTTGCGGCATTCTCGACCGCCTCCGTCTCAGCAGCCGCTTGCCGCGCCTCTGCCGCCGGTCATTCACCACCATCTTCTGCTACAACGTTGGAATCTCCGGAAAGGTTAGTAATTCCGGAGCTACAATTCCAACGCCGGCCAGAGATTCCTTGTTGCTCAACTAAGGCGTAGCCGTCTACGCTGCAACAAGGGATAAGCAACGAACAATTTGGTTGTATTAAGGTTCGCTCGCCTGAGAAATCGGGGAAAGGCGTACCATATACTGTGAGAAAACCATTACTTCTTTCAACTAGATGTACCAGAGAGGTGTGACGATACTCGCTTGGCAACCGGGGGTCGACTCGTCGCTTACTCAGCTTTGCCATTCAACGGCACAACACGATCGCGGCCCACTATCGTGAAAACGTGGCACTCACGTACTGGAACACTTCTTTCGTGTATAATACGAAGGGCAAGCTAACCGGTACTACCACTGAAGCAGCCTGCCTCTTACGGGAAAATCCGGGAGCCACAAACGAAGGTTCCTGAAGAGCAAACAGTCTGACTTCAACTGTCCTCACCACCTTTTCCTGCTATGTGCTCGAAAAAGGATATAAACTCCTGTGTGGAAATAACGAGGCTATGTGCCGAAGAGGAGGATGTGAAGGGACAACGTATCCCCGTCCACCGCCGAAAGGACATAGACTAGCTTTTTGTGGGGTATTAGTTTTGTGTCACTTTATTAGCCTGTGTGATTGATTTACTATGTGTATTCACTTTTCATGTGCAATAAAGTTGTGGATACCTGCGGGTTCCCAAAAAAAAAAAAAAAAAAAAAAAAACGAAGAAGCCTATCAATTCCGTTGCTTTTGCCACGGTACGGTGTGATTTGAACACGTCGTTCAACCACCGGAGTGATCTTGGATCGCTTGCCTTAACTGTTCGATTATAGCAGAAAGGCTGCCGTGTGCAACTCTGGTCGAGGCCCTACACGTCGGGATTCCTCGCCACCTCGCTGCAAAGCATCTTCAAAGCAGCGAGACGAACTGCTACGCCGTCCAAAACAACATCATAAGAAGCGGAATATCAAGAACATCAAGACCGCTTCGTAAGGACGGCGTAAGATCGACGGCGAATCGTTGGGAATTAACATCTATATCAAGAAAGAGCCGTCGATCTGCAAAGGCGAGGAAAACCCGGGTGTTAACGCGCATTCGTAAGGTAAATTTCGTTTTTACCGTTCGCGTTAACATACGTGTAGGGCGTAGCAGTAGCGCTGCTGACGCGGGGGTAATCAAGTCCGGCGTGGGTATACAATTACGTCTGGCCTGCATCCTAACGCGTTCGCTATTCCTTTGTGAACCCTTAGTTAACCTTTTAAGTGTAATTGTCCGTCCGTATTCGTTTGTATTGTGCTCTTTCCTATCCACTCTAATAGCGAACGCCGGTGCAGGCCCCTTAGTCTTTGCTTCTTGTTATTGTACCACTTCTAATTTCATTTCGTTTAATTGTATTCGTAAGTTGATTTTGGCTATATTCATATTATTATTTGTAATAGGTCGCGACTCGGTCATCTTTAGGCCTAGATTCCGCAATTTTCTTCGATGGCTAGTGGAAACTCAAGCCCTCTCGTTGTTCCGTACCACGGTCCAGGAACGAGCGTTGATGTCGCGTGTCCGAAACTAAATTGCGGTGCGTCCTTTTCTGCAGCCATAAGCTTAGCGGAACACTTGGCTTTTTTGCACCGCTGTGACAGTCTTATATACAAGTGTATGAGATGCGGTAATTTCCTTTCTGATTCTGACCATAAAATAAGCTGTCACTATAGGCGGTGCAAGGGCACGCGACATCATAGTTGGTTTGCCTGTCCCACTTGTGGAAAGTGTTTTAACGCGGTTCCGAAAGCGAAGGACCATTTTAAATCCAGTCACCCCGAGTCTGCTCTCCCCTTGGACTCGGCTTTTAAGCAATCTGGAATCCCCTCTGAAATTTTATTGACGGTCCCCATTAAATATAACGGCAAGGATGCAACTAGGTATCCTTGCCCAGTTACCGGGTGCAATAAGCAGGGCTTCCCGTACAAATTGTTGGTTTCTCTCCAGAAGCACATTTGTAGCAAGCACGACATCACAAAAAATCTTATAAATTATGATGTCGTGTGCGGCAGATGTGACCAATGGACAATTCTTGAGCAGCCAGATATGATCGCTGCCAAGAACCATTGGTCCGCCTGCCGCCTACGGGAAGCTGTGCCTGCATCCGGTAACTTATCCCCAACCACGTCCACGACTGTTTCGCGAGTCGACTCGATCTCCCCTATTTCTTCGCGTTCTGTAGTCCCCTTTGCCGTTGACGCAGCGGAAAACTCTCCTACTTCTTTTCCCGGTACTATACCGGACCCTGCCTTATCCGTGGCCAATCTTTCACTCTCGTCGGATACCACCTCCTTGGTAACCGTGTCATCTAGGCCTTGGTCACGGATTTCGAATAAATCTCGACGCTCTGTCAATTCTTCTAAAAATTCCAAAACTAAAATAAAGTCCATGAGATTCTATCCCTCTTCTAATAGTAACAGCTCCGTGTTTTCTGCTACATCCTCTGGGCCGCGCGACTCGCCAACAGTCGTGACGTCACCAAATTCCTGTGCGCCCCGAACCCCCTCATCTATCCTTATCAGCCGATTCCCGGTCCGTAGGCCAGTCACTGGGGCCTTACCTGCCGCCCGTGCCTGGCTTCGGACTGCCGGGGATAGCAGACAGTCCCTAGGCCGACGTACCACACCCCCAAAAATTGTGATTTCCCCCCCAAGGGATTTTACTCCCTCCCCACCCCAATCGTTAGTGAAGAGCCGTTTGACCCCTGTCTCTTCACCAAGCCCCATTCCATCGCTTTCGGAATTGTTTAAAGCACCTTTGCCTGGCAGCCCGAGCTCTACTCAAGAGCTCCTTGCCAGGTTGGACCGGGGAAGTCCCTTCCCCACCACACGCGATGATCTGAAACAGATATCGTCGGCGGGATCGAGTCCGAACACCGTAGACTCGCCTCCCGTCGGTCAGAGCGTGTCTCCCTCGCGCCCACTTGCGGACGAGACACGTTCTGTGACGGCTGGAACAGCGGTCGAACGCTCCGAAGTTACCGGAGCTGTCGATGGCTGTGAAAGCCCGACGAGATTGCCTCCTTCGGTAAATGCACGCGACGAAATAGATGTCGACGTGCCTTCCCGCGAACCGAGCGCACCTCGTGCACAAGTCGATCTGCGCGAGTTGCGCTCGGAGCTTGCGAACTTGGTGTCAGAATGTCCTCATAACACCGAGTCTTTCGGGCACCTTGAACGTGAGCTGGACCTCTGGACTGACCGTGCCTCTGATTGCAGCCGCCCTCCCGGCCGTAAACGCCCTAGGAACCGATACTCGCGCGAAGCACAACGCCGTGCGAAGGTCAATCAATTGAATGGCCAGCGCGAGTGTCGACCTGGGGCAGCCCAACATCTTCGGTCCGCCTTCTGGCGCAATCAGAAGGAAACGGTCAGACAGATCATCGAGGATGATTCTGGCAGTAAACGGTGCGAAATTTCTGCCGACATAATCGAGCGGAAATTTCGTGCTGACGCCGCCGCTGACGTCACTGATAATATTGCTGCTTTTCCTCGCTGGATGTCTCAGCACAGTTACCAGGGCAACCTGGCTTCTGCTGTTGACGACGAGTCGATTATTCCATCAGAGGTAGCAGGAGTGCTGGCGACCCTAAACACCAGTAGTTCGCCAGGCTCCGATGGTCTCACCTATGGATTTTGGAAACGCTTAGACCCCAAGGGAGAAATCCTCTCTGAGCTTTTCGAAGTCTGTAGGCGTTGCCGACGTATTCCACTTGTGTGGCGCTCGTCGCGGGTAATCCTTATTCCAAAGGACCGCGACGGCGACATGCAAGACGTCGGCAACTGGAGACCCATCGCGCTATCCAGGACGCTGTATAAGATCTACGCGTCCGTAATCGCTCGCCGTCTTCAGAGCTGGGCATCCGATGGAGATGTTGTCTCCATGGAACAAAAGGGGTTTGTTCCGCGAGAGGGGGTCTTCGAGCACGTGTTCATGCTTGAGTCCTTGCTTGCGGATGCCAAGTCGTCAAGGCAGGATATTTATCTTGCCTGGCTTGACATCCGCAATGCATTCGGTACCGTTCGGCATGGATCCGTGATCGAGGTCCTGAAGCACTTTAACGCCCCGGAGTATCTGGTGGAGGTGATGACCGATATCTACGCGTCTAACGTGTTTGCAGTCGCGACTAGCTCTGGTCCGACAGACCCCATTCCAGCGGGGAAGGGTGTCCGTCAAGGATGCCCTTTATCGGCCATCACCTTCAACCTGGTCATGGAGGTTCTCCTGCGTGGCGTTGCTGGGCTTCAAAGCAGCGGTTATCGGTTTTCTGCGGCGGATGGCGTCACTGTCAGAGTTCAGGGTTACGCAGATGACACCTGTCTGTGTGCTTCGTCTCGCGTCCAGCTTCAAGCACAATTAGATCTGTGCGATGAATTTTCTCGGTGGTCTGGTATGAAGTTCAAGCCCGCCAAGTGTCGTGTTCTTGCCTTGGGATTCAAGGGAAGCCGATCGATCGTGGACTCGGCCCCGTTCTGCCTTGATGGTGGCGAGGTCCGGGTCCTCGATCGTGACTCTTTCCGGCGATACTTGGGCAAGAACATGGGTTACCAGGCAACCGAGAAAGGTGGGAAGGCCCTTAAAACTTTCGAGGCCTATTGTGATAGACTTTTTCTGTCACATCTCATTTCAGAAGCTGCTCGCACTGAAGAGGTTCGTTATTCCAAGAATCCTTTTTCAGTTGAGAATCCGCAAGTTCTCCCGAAGCGATCTGCGTCGCCTGGATGCGCGTATCCGCACGTTGGTGAAGGCGGAATTCCGCCTCCCTAACAGAGCGTGTCAGCCCTTTTTCCATGCTGGGCTGACGACTGGCGGTCTGGGGATTCCCAACCTCTGCTGCGAAGCAGATGTGTTGAGGCTTTCCCAGGCCGCCGAAATGGTCAATTCCACTGACCCCTCTGTGCGGGCGGTTGCGCGTGGAACGTTGGGGCTGGTCGTCCGGAGGACTTGCCGAGTCCCAGAGGCGTCGGAGACCCTGACAGTCGAGTTTTTAAACTGCGTGAGTCTAACAGGGCACGATTCCAGGGCGTACGGAGACGCCTACAGGCTTTGGACCGAGGTCCGACCCGTCGCTAGGCGTCTCGGTGCTCGCTGGTTCGTGACCGAAGACGGGCTCTATCAGTTGGCTCTAGGCGCCGACTGTTGTCAGGATTTGGGTCGTTTTACCAAATTTCTTCACCTGAAGGTGAACCAACGTTGGAAGACACGGTGGATGGAGCTTCCCGACCAGGGCAAAACTGTGGAGTGCCACAGCCGGTACGGGAGCTCCAATCGCTTCCTCCGGTCTTCCAACGTCCTGACGGCAGTCGAGCGTAGCTGGATGCTTAAGGCTCGACTGAATCTTCTGCCGCTCCGGTCGATCCGGGGTCGGTTTAGAAATCGTGTGGAGCCAAGTGTGGTCTGCTGCAAGTGCGGACAGCATACCGAGACCCTGCCCCACGTACTGAACCACTGCCTGCCAGTGATGGATAGCATCACGAACAGGCACAATTCGGTACTTGGGGTGCTCCTGGACTGTATTCCAAGCTCTTCTTCTTTTTTCAGATGCGATGTGGACCGCGTTTGCGAGGAGCACGCCACATTGGCCAACAGGCGGCTGAGGCCCGACCTCATCCTAGCGGATCGTCGCCGGGTCTTAGTCATCGATGTGGTGTGCCCCTTCGAGAATGGGGTAGCCAGTATGGACGCTGCCGTTGCACTGAAACACGCAAAGTACAAGGACCTCTGTGAGTCTCTCCACGTTGCCACGGCCAAGGTGGTGGAGATGCACACGTTCGCGGTCGGGTCCCTGGGGAGTTACCACCCCGGGAACCTGACCACCTTACGTGCGATGGGTGTTTCGGTCTTCGAGTCCAGACTGGTCTCCGAGCGAGCCGTGGTCGCTTCTCAGCGCGGCTCTCATCGTTTCTGGAAGGCTTGGTGTAGTGTGCGGGACCACGAGAGGACTTGACCCCCCCCCTTCACGTGTTTCTTATTTGTTTTATGTTTTGTGTACTGGCTATTAGTCAACCCGCTAGCCATCACGGGGTTCGACTGCAGGCAACTGGACACTGGATTGTTTCACGGAACTCCTCCCCAAATTAACATAAATGGACCCCTGCTAGAGTTCCCCCACCTCTCGACAAAAAGTTTGATTTGATTTTTCACCACCACAACTATTATGATAATGCCTGCAGTCGGACCTCGCCAGTTCGCCCCTTTATTTTTTGTGTTGTTTGTTGGCCTCCACCACATATATTGTGTGTTTTGGTGGAGGCCTTTGTCGGTGTTGGTGTCCCCTGTCCCCGGGCGAACTGGCCATGTCTTCTCTGGCCCATGTTAATATAATATCGCATTTTTTATATGTGATTTTCGCATTTATTTCTCGTAAAATAAAATCCTTTTTCCCCACCACCGTAAATGGTGGGTTTTGTTCTGCGTTTATGTTTATCCATTTTCGCAAGGTGACCGAAGTCGCGATTATATTTATTTCGTATTGCATTTTCATTTTGTGGAAATTTGCAGAAATAAAATATTACAAACAAAAAAACGTATCCCACTAATTGGCGACACGCTTCTCGCTAATTGGCCGCGCGAAACACTGATAATACAACTTATTGAAGCTTTCTAAAAGTTTAAAACACATTATTAACGATACTATTTTATCCGGTTAACCGGCAGATTTATATCCAGATATCGGATAATAAAAAACCTGCGGTTAACCGGTTAACCGTTATCCGGATAATCCAACCCGATCGTGTCATTGAAGCTGAATTCAACGCAACTGGTAGCTGTTTGCAACAACATGCGCAAATGATCGCACGGAGCTTGCACGTCAGTGCAAATTGGCTGCCAAAACAGACTGCTATGACGATTATCAAGCAAATGTTTCGTCAATTGGTCAGCATTTGAGTGAAAACCTTGCCTGTGCACAGCACTATGATGACAATATGTTCACTGTCATTGCGCGTGGTAGGTCTTTGTTTCATCTACAAGTGCTTGAGTCTACTATTATTCAGTTGAACAAACCTATTTTATGTAGACAAAAAGATTTCCTCTATAACCTACAAATCTCCCATTAGTGCGTGTTGTCTCGCGCGTGTATAACTGTTTATTTATGAATTGGGTTACTACTATGTCCGAAGGTTGACAGTAAATTCGGCCCTCGGTAAATTCGGCCAGTGAATTCGGTCCATGACCTCGGTAAATTCGGCCCTCGGAGAATATTGTATAAAAATGTATTTCCAACCGTTAACATGAATTAATTAAAAAATTATACTATTATTATGTGATATGGATATTCACGGGGCCGAATTTACCGATAGCTGAATTTACTCGGTAAATTCGTCCCCCGGAGAATTTTGTATAAAAATGTATTACCAACTATTAATGTAAATGAATTACATAATTATTTTATTATCGAGTGATTTGAAGGTCAGGGTATGCGTATATCGTACAGTCACGGGAGATAACGCGGATATTTACGGGGCCTAATTTACTGACCACCGAATTCAATCGGTAAATTCGGCCCTCGGAGAATTCTGTGTAAAATTGTATTACCAACTATTAATGTGAATTATATTACATAATTATATTATTATCAATTGATTATGAGGTTAGGGTTATGATAAGGGTTATGATTAGGGTTAGGTTACGGTTAGGATTAGGGTTAGGTTAGGATTAGGTTAGAGTTATGATTAGGGTTAGGTTAGGATTAGGGTTAGTATTAGGTTACAATAACATTACCTAACCTTAACCCTAACCTAACCCTAATCCTAACCTAACCCTAATCATAACCCTAACCTAATTCCAACCCTAACCTAATCCTAACCTAACCCTAATCATTAAGGGTTAGGTTAGGGTTATGATTAGGGTTAGGTTAGGATTAGGGTTAGGTTAGGGTTAGGATTTGGTTAGGGTTAGGATTAGGTTAGGGTTAGGATTAGGTTAGGGTTAGGTTAGGGTTAAGGTTAGGTAATGTTATTGTAACTGTTATTGTTACCCTGGCCCTGGCCGAATTTACCGGGGGCCGAATTTACCGAAGGCCGAATTTACCGAAGGCCGAAGTAACCGAGGGCCGAATTCACTGGCCGAATTTACCGAGGGCCGAATTTACTGGCAACCATGTCCGAATACTTCGTAGTTTGTTATTGTTGCCATTGTTACGATGCGAATTTCATGGTCTGTGATCTTGATTGTTACGTCATACTTTGCCTTTTTGGTTTTGCTTTTAAATCTGAATAAATCCCTTTAGTGTGCCGTTAACTCTTGAAAAGAGGCACCCGAAAAGTATTCGAGCTCAATAAATATTATTTTACAATGGATATTGTATTGAAAGCTATATTCAAGTTCTGTACCACGAACCAGCTATTTAAGAAATTATATAGTAGCGACGGCCAATACGTAATGCGGAGCAAATACATTCCCTTACTTATGTAGCTGTTATATATTTTCCGTTAAATTGTGGTATGTGATAGCTACTTGCATAGGCTGCATTGTCGTTGCTTTATGCTTCGAATAATTTATATCGGTACTTTAAGAGATAATAATTATTACCATCTAAACTTGCGCATTTAGCACAATAGCGACGATTCCTACATGTATTGTAAAATATGGAATTGCAACGGCTATCAGTGTGCAAATAAAATGCTCTCTATACCCGCTGCTGTTGTTATTCACATTTTGGATCTCTTTATCAGGTAGGCTACTGTACGTGCATGTGTGTGTGTGTGAGTGGGGGGGGGGGGGTTCCATGCCTCACCAGCCATGAACCTCACCGCTCGTCACTGGTTTATAGCGCGTAGATATATATCATTGGTAAATAATGGCAATGATGATGATGATGACCGCCGACCGTAAAAATGCGGCATGATGATGTAGTCCTGGTTAAACAAATTTTTGCTCCGTTCATGACAGGGATAGGAAGCCTAATTCTCTAAAGCAAGGGTCAGCAACACGCGGCCCGCGAGGTCATGTTTTGCGGCCCGCGGCCTGGTTTGGAGAAATTTTGGAAGAACGCTCAGTAAACCATTTCGAAATGCCGAAATTGATTTCAGTTTAAACATATTGTTGTTACTGTTCAAAGTTAGCCAAAGCAGATAAAAATGATGCGCCCCATAAAGAAATACCAATACTTAATCGTGTTCTTCTCATCCCGAATTAATTTTTTTTCTGGTAGGCCTGCGTTTGGGCGAATCCAATATATTTCCACTATAACGACAATTGTAATGGAAGGTCAAGAAATAACTACATGCAACATGGGAGACTAATGAGAAGTCGGTCACCCAAAGATGCACCTCAGCATTAATAACTTCTCCAAGTTTTGAAGATTCCCCCTGCATAAACTCTACCGGTGAATCTGATCACGTGGGCCGAGAAAGGATGAATATTTGATAATAATATGTGAACCTATACTAATATTTAATGACGAAATTCACTCATGTACATGAAAACATTTTCGCGCTTCGCGCGACTGCAGTACAATTCCCTGTCGCTCTTCACAACATGACTATATTCACGATTTCGGTGCCCATAGTATAAGCCGATATGAATAAATAGATTTGACCGGAGTGTACCAGCAATGGACATGGCGAGTTTAACGTGGATATTTGGTCCCAGTTTGTTTATTACCACTATGCACCGTAATGCGGCCGCGGGCTACATGAGTAATCGAAATGCGGCCGTGAATAGCAACAAGGTTGGCCAACCCTGTTTTAGTAGCTACAGAGTGTTCTCAGGTATCGTGCGCAGCTCTTAGTTCAAATATAATGAACCTGATGAGCATGATATTTTTTATTGCATTTGTGTTTGTTCAATAAAATATTATTCATTTTTTGGTTACTATGCCCATCGCCCATGTAAGACAGCACAGCATTGTACTTGCGTAGAGTTATCATACGCTGCGTTGGCTATGTTAATTTCGATATTAAAGTCATGCGGCCCGCGACCTCTAAGAATTTTGAAAAGTGGCCCGTGACCCATTTTGAGTTGGCGACCCCTGCTCTAAAGGAACCATACTTATACTATACATCTTCAATTGCCAATGCCAATCCACTGTGACGTCACAATTAAATATTCGTGACGCCATGGCAAAAAACAAAACAACAAAAAAACATGTTTTGAACAGGGCCCATCTTATCAACATGTTTGTTTGAAATTGATTTTTGTTTGAAATGCAATCCTAGATCAGACGCTACTAAAAAAATTACACCTGAGTATTTTCGGACTGAACGGAATCAATTCCCAGGTCTCACTATCGGCGATCCATTAAACTGTGGGTTCCACGTACTAAAAACGTTTATGTAACACGAACACAAGGCACGGTCGACTGTGCCGTTTTCAACGTCAAAATGTCAAATACTTGGTCAACGAATCATACATATGGGATTATTTTGAAATGATTTTGCGTCGGAGGTTTCTCAAATTTCCGGAAATGCCAGATATTCTAGTAGTCAGGATATATTTGTGTTTCGGGAGATGGCTAGTAACGAACGAGTTCTACTTTTTCGAAATATACAATTTACAGAGTACTTTCATTTTTATTTCAACGCTTTATGAAGTGGAACGATTGTTGATATATAATGTTCTCTCCAATTCTCTACTAGTTGCTGACGATTACCCCTGACGAGTGTCAGCCGAAGATATTCGGTTTATTTCAATATGACTATATTATTCAATTCTATATCGAAGTGGATCTACGCACTTGCCCCTTTCAAAATTTCGTCAGGTAGAAAGTAGTGAAATTGTAATGGTAAATGAACACTGCATACCCCCATTACCGATTTATAATTTAGTAAATTGCGTCTATTCTGATCACTATCTTGAGTTTCATAGATGTATCTTGCAATATGGAAAACTGGCGCCGGTGATTGACTAGCCCTCAATAAATCTCTTCATGCTATACTTACAATGGTAATTCCCAGGCCTGTTGTTACAATTGTATGTAAGGCAGGGGTGGGCAAACTTTTGAGCTCGCGGGCCGCATTCAATATCTGAATCCATTCGCGGGCCGCACTATATAAAATTGGAATTATAAACCGAAACGCAATATTGGTATTTGATTATATGGGGAGGACAAGGAGATAATATATATGCTTATTTAAAACAATCTAAACATTGCTTTTATGATATCGTACACGCGTCAGAAACAGTGACGAGATTTCATAGGCTGGACGACCTCAATAACCAATTTGTCAAAACTATAGAGATGAACGTCGGTTGTCCCGATTCTCAGAACAGGATTGAAATCTGTGAGCAGCGATCCGCTCAGATTTACTAATTCCACTTTTGTATCAGTTCCAGGACACACAATGCTGACAGCATCATAACCATGTTAGCTTCAAACACGCTTCCACTTCCTTAGATAAAATATAAATACCCTAATTCTACTCATACAGGGAACGAATCTACCTAAGGCACGCGCGAATCCTTTTTTATAAGCACATCACAGAAATAATTAAACTGGATTGGCCAATCTGAAATCACACTAGTGATCCGAATAATGACAATCTCGTTTAGGATTTCTGTGATGCATATCAGTTGAAATCTTTTAACCTGCGGGGGCCCTGAGATCGGGATGTCGCGCCAGAAATTAAACATAAAAAATGATATATGAAGTATTTACCTTAGAACAGTGGTTCTCAAACTTTTTAAGACTCACCACCCCACCCCCTCATGATGGTTAAAGAGTTCGCGCCCCCTTATTATGATATCACAAAACGCATCCAGGATGCTAGCAAACCTAACGATTAGTACTTATATGGCATGGAAGGTTACGACTGTGGATGAGAGATTTTTAAATATGAAATCCAGACTAAAAATAGAGAGCAACAAGTATGAATGGGATGTGAATCGCGCCAAGCGCGAAAATTTTGTTCATTCTAGATCAGCTTCGCGCCCATCTTAAGATGCTTTTACCCCCCCCCCTCCCAAAGGGGGTGCGCCCCCAGTTTGAGAACCACTACCGTAGAACTATCATGGTGAAATAGACTAAGAAACAGTTTAACCAAGTCCCAGCATTAATTCGATTTTTAGTACGCATTTTATCAATATATTTAATAAGTTTCTTTAGACTCTCGCGGGCCGCGCAGAACGGTGTGTAGGGCCGCATGCGGCCCGCGGGCCGTAGTTCGCCCACCCCTGATGTAAGGTATATCTTAGGGTTATCAATGTTACCATAATTCCTCTTTTAAGTGGATTGGTCCTCTTTTACGACTTTTTTGAAAGTGTCCGCGGGGGACGCCCTTTTGTCCTCTTTTTTGAGAATTTTGGTCAAATTTACGGCCAAATTCGACTGATATACCGTAGATCAGCACCGAAGTAACGCTCTGGCGGGTATTTCGGGAGATGAGCCGTAAAGTTGACTTTTTTTCTTTTCTTTTTTAGTCAACCATCTGATAATGTGAAAGAAAAACTGTATTTTGGGCACTGAGCGAGAAGGTTGAGCTTTTATTTAGTCAACCGACCACGAAGTGTGAGAAATTTACCATTTTTCAGTCTGAAAAAGTGTCCTTTTTTCAGATCTCCAAAATACGGTAGCCCTAGTATATCTGGTAAACCACGAAAACTGCTAATTCCGAATCTAGTTGAGGAGGCATTGAGTGGAAATTGACAACAATAGTTTTACTCCTACTTAGACAGTAATAATGACCACTTTCAAGACCTCTGTAAATTTGTTGTAGCATCATTTACAATCGTAGTTCTTTCTCGTGGTATTTTAAACGAAATCTGACTAGTCGATGTATTAACTCGATATCACCATTTCCCGCAATTATACGATATGATGACTTATATGTAGTCCCGATAGCTTCGACAATGACAATGTGTTTTGTATGATTTGATTTTCTCTTGTCACTTTGTTATGACTACCGGAGTACCGGTACAGCTGTTAGCGATCCTTTTTATTATTGCATTGTTACGTCATATTTTGCCAATTTGGTTTTCGTATGTCCATATTTCAGTAAGCTCTTCTTGTGTCGCTAACTCCTGACAAGGCGCACACGAAAAGCCTTTGAGTCAATATGTTCCACTGTAATGAATGCAGACCCAAAAGCAATAATAAAGATAGGACTACCCCAATAAGCATTGCTTTGTCACGTATATTTCAAACACAAGAACAACGAAACATAGAGCACTTCAATTACAAGACGCTGTTCGGCATTCCAAGCAATATGCGTTCTTCTGAAGTTTTCTGTGTCTTGGGCAAACCCGTCAGTTGCAAGTGTCACTGGCAAAACGGGTACATGCTTTGTTACGTCGAGATGCTTGCACGAGTGTATGAACTGAGAAATGAAATAGCAACTTTCCTTGAAAATACAAACATCGCCGACTCATAATCTTGTCATCGAAAATGGGTATCTAATCTTGCTTTCGTAGAATATTTAACGTCACATCTAAACAAATTGAATTTGCAACTTCAGGGGGAAACAACTGAATAACCTGACTTTCCTATACTGGAGGAGAGTAAACCTAGTACCAGCACTATACATTTGTAACTGTCATATACCAAATTTAATTAATGAATTTCCATCCGCTTTTCCGACATTCGTTCTGTACAAAATAAATTCTGACTACCCAGTACTCCGGTTAATGTGGGCGCCAATACCATTGCCAGAAAATTTGAAATGGGCCCATTTGAAATGCCATGCAGTTGAATTGAATGACAAATTTCATACAAAGAGCATATCGCTGATTGACTTTGACAAAGAGTAAGTTCTTGAAATGGGTCTTCATCCCAGCTTGACCAACAATGCAAAAGAAATAGCATCGACTTTTGGTAGCACGTGCGCATGTGAACAATAGTTTTCAACAATGAAATTCACGAAGAGCAAGCTAAGATCACGTATCCCAACGCACATTCAGAATATGCTGGCCTGATTCTAGCTTCATCTGACTTGTTACCAGAAGTGGAAAACCTTTCACAAAGCAAGCTGCGCCCTGTGTCACATTTATGCTGCGTTGTTGAAGTGTAAATACATGTGTTTTGCTCTTTTTGTGATTTGTATGATTGAGATTGCAGCATTGTAGGGTAATATACCGACGTGACCGTTAAATATAGTATTAGGAAAAATTCCGGTCCGGCCCGCCAACATGTTGTGCACCTGAAATTTGGCCCGCGACTAGCAAAAGGTTGCAGACCCCTGTTGTAGATATTCAGTCAGAACTCCGGATTCAGTGATGTCGCCCCACCCGGCGATATAACATGCATCACAGTGCGAACATCCTTCAAATAATACAATATTTTGCAACAAACAATACGATCATTTGTGCAATTTATTCCACGCTACGCATTTTGACTGACTCTCATCAGGAGCGAACGTCAGTAAATTCGGTTAACATTATTCGAAATATTGAAGAAAGCCCCTCCTCCCCAAATGATGTTATTCTCACCAGCTCATTGCATCACAAGCGACATAGGTTCCGCACACGCACCAAGTTTCATTAAAGTCTTTTTCCTCCAATTTTAAACTACTCCTTTGTCATTTCTACTTTAGTGACGCCTATATTATTGACCACCATATGTTTTCACTAGCAAGTCTGCCAGAGCAGGGCTCGTCAATCGGGTGTATCGTACACCCCAGCATGTACAAAAGTTTTTAAAGTGTGTGCCACTCGGATGGGGTGTACTGGGGTGTACCAGATCCGATGGGCCGATGACTAGCACAATAAATACGTAAGTTTATGCTTCATAACAGGTTGACCAGATGTGCAATATCGTACAATGATCGTATCAACTGTACGCAGCTTGTAAATTACATTCATTTTGTGGTGTCAAAAGCGAATGTTTCTCCTCATCATTTAACCGTTCGTAGTGCAATTATTGGGGTGATATAGGGTAGAGTTAACATGTGTTCTGATTGCGATATCTGTCTATAACAGTGATTCCCAACCGCGGCTCCAAGGTAGCCTTCTTGCGGCTCTGATTGACCGCTAAATATGCCAGAAAATCTAATAGACGACAGCTGTAGTTTGATTCTATGAATAGGTACAGACAATTTCTGTATATGAATGCTAAAATAAGGTAGGATTAGCTATGCTTGAAGCCGTCCAAAGCCGCTTCTGTAAACCGGGAACTCTTGCAGACTAGAGTCAAACGCATGGATGAATACCCGTCGGACAATGATATATCTCCAGTTCTGCTGGTCATAGACTTTTATATATTGTCTCTATGAAGAGTATATTTCGACACAATTTTACTAACATCAAAATAAAGGCTCATAGTCAAGTATTACTTGCAATAAGACCAATATTACTTGGCGTATAATCCCCCGATTTTAAATCTACTCAAGTAAGTAAGTAGATGTGAAAACGATCGTAATTCGTTCGCATGGATCGTCAAAAGCTGGAAATTGAGCTATGCGAAAAGTGCAGAGCGTGATTCATATTTATGCATACTTGGAGGTATACAATTTTCGACAGCGTAAGCATTCGTCCGCATCATAAGATGAAAATGATAGCATTGATATGGAAATGCGAGACTAATCCTCTTTTTACTCGAACAGCACGTTTTAGAAAATATCATGGTATGGAGCCCTCACACATATTATAAGGCCCGTAGCTTAGTCGAAGAGTAACACGGAGAAGTTTTATAGGATACGGTGTAAACATATTGCGCCATTAGTAAACGTTAATAAAAATGTGGTGGATCGCAAAAATGCCATATTGTGTAGCTTTATTTCCATTTCCGGAAATAGGCATTGCTACACTTGCTTCAACACTTCAACATGTATGTTATCGAGACAAAAGAACTGAAACTAATTAGAACTCAAATTATGATACTGGGAATTGAAATTGAAATATAAATACTAGCTACTTCTAAAAGCGGAAATGTATTCCATGTCATCAGTCCAGAAATTTTGAAAGGTGGTATGCTTAAATAGGTCTAAAACTAAAAAAGTCAGAGTCTACTTTTCCAGATTAGAACACGCCCTGGACTGCTAGATTACGATATGATGAGTAAATGCTGGATTGCGGAACATCAGTTTGAAACGTTATGATCGGCCATATATACTGTGATGAAATATTTCATATGGACGACAATGCGGTGTGAACGGAACCACGCAACCCGCTACCCAAATTACATTCGTGAAATCATACTGGTTACGTCATATATTCACTGTGCGAGAAGCGCGAGGAAAATTTTGGGGGCTTTACTCAACTTTAATGAAAATTAAATGTTCATACTCTGTGAAAATAGCCTCGAAATTCCTCAGGCTATCAGGCTATTGGAGGATTAAACTACTTCTACTTGACAAATCGAAAATAGCGAAAAGTTAGTAAGTAGATCACAAAATATTACGAAGTAGAAGTAGACGTAGCGAAAATAAGATCTACTTGAGTAAGTACCAGAAGTAGAAGAAAACTACTTGAGTACTTCGAAAAAGTAGAAGTACTTCGTTACTGACCACCTCTGATAACGATATAATAGTATGCTGTAGTAATGAAATGTATTTTCAGTTTATTCCAATGTATAGAAGTCTATGTGCATGCTTTTGAAGTAGCTGGATGGTAAGATCTAGTGTTTTCATGCGACTCCATACATATTCCTAAGTTTGAAATACGGCTTCGACATCCAAAGAGGTTGAGAACCACTGGTCTATAATGATTCTCGAGGGAACCGCTGCGACAGCTCAAACATTTTGAATTGGTACTTCCTATGAGATGCTCATTGATAGCGCACTGCAAAAATTGGAGGGTTGTAGTAGGTAGGGGGAAGAGGGGTCGGGTTTGAGAACCACCGTGTTAGACGATGATCCGGTAATCTCGAGCCCTGATTGGTATTTACAATTTAATCCTATGCGATGCAGCCTTACTCCTCCTCACTTCGATTAGGCCAGGGCTGGCCAACCTGCGGACGTACGGCCGCATGCAGCCGTAAAACAATAATTATGCGGCTGTCCACGCGTATTTTAATAAGCGCATGTCGTCAATATGCAATTTGAATTAACGAATTGGTTCCCAAATCATTGAGAGACTTTAATTCTACTTAAAAAATTCTCGACGCATAGCGCGATTCAGGGTGACTTGGATTTTCGTTTTTAATATAATAGTGTACTAGCAATCTGAACCCCACCGTATACAACTGGGAACCGCCGAGGAAAATGATGTGCCTGATGAAGAAATACTAATTTGGATCCGTGTGCATCTCACGAATGGTACGTTTCGGCGATTTATGATGCAATTGCACTATACCGACAATCCTGCTAAAAGGTCAAGAAATAACAACAAAGTGAATAATAAAAACCGAGAGATGAATCACCTTTAATTTAGTACCCAATATTTTCGAAGATAAAGCTCTCCATCAACTCTACTGATTAATATCATCACGTGGACTGAGAATGGATAAATATTTGACAGCAATATGTGAAACTACTATAATATTCCGGACAAAATTCTTTCACGAGTTTGAGAACATTTTTGCACTCGGCTAAACTAGAAATTAAATTCCAGTAACTTTTTCTCACAATTTTACTCGCGATTTTAGTGCATATATAGTAAGCATGTGGGAGCGCTGTTGTTCTACAACTGGAAACGTCTATACGCAAAGTATATCCGAAGAAATCAGTGATGGCACAGAATCGGCTTCCACAGGGGCTCTCCGCGATGTGGAGATCCCGGTAGCCAATTTATCATGAGTTTTTATCGTCCAGATGGCCCCTCATGACGACTCTTTGCTGGGATGCGACCGTATGTTATATATGTATCGAAATGCCGCAGTGTATAGCAAAAAGGTTGCACAGACCTGGATTAGGCTTGCTATGGATTCGGTGTATTATGTGGTCAGAGTTCAAGAGTGTACGAGTTTTGAGTGAACGTTAAAAGAGTGTAATATGGCGAAAAAGGTTGACGAGCACTGCGCTAGAGTTAATTTGTAGTCCAGCCTACTCTTGTTGATTCGAATTCAAAATAAAAACATCAATCACGGATCCTGATGTTCTAATGTAGTGTTTCTTTACCTGGACCTCAGCGTCCCCAAGGTGCGATTTGAAATTTGAATAGGGCGGAAGCGCTCAGGATGCGAGATGGGGGCGCTGGGATCAGAGGGTGGAATAGGGGGCGCTGCGCTGAAGGAAATTGGTCTAAGTTAATGTTAAAGTAGGGACATATGATTATATAGTAGTATATTAGTTCCATATATCCCTCCTGACTTCTCATTGCAACGAAGCATTCAACAAAATTTATCAAAGGTATGATTTTTTCATCGCGCTCCGCACGAAATATACATCTACAATGTTTGCAACATGTTTCCACTTGTTGTAAAATTAATTGCGCGTACTTTTTGATCGTTTATTCTTCGTTAAAACGTCGCGCTAACTCGGGCTATTTCTAGGGATGGTGTGAACGTGAGGTCACAATCACGGATTTAGAGTTGGGTCCAAAGAAATTGAGGATATTCAGGATTGTGACCAAACTTGGTTCCAATTCGGATGTAACACTTTAATGTAGACATCAGAGTAATTTGGGTAATGACATCAAACACCCAATTATTATTGATTTTTCATTCGATATCTGAATGAATTTAAGTTGGTCAAACGAATTTCTGAAGTCACGACACGGAGAGTCTAGATTTGGATTCGCACTATCACTTTGAGAACACTATTTGAGTTTGAAATAGCACAGACGCTCATCGTGTCATACACGATATCTAAGTCATGCACAATCAGGTTTCGCAAATACCCTTCGCTTGAAGTTGGCCACCACCAATCGACGTGCAAAGAATTGTTGGTAGCATACAGGCCTTCCCCCATCGGTTGTAGATTTCCATATTGTGACAATTTAGTCACGATAGCGTGCCGACATTCCGCCAATGGAATCTGGTACTGAACTTCTTCAGATACTTCTTGACTGTAAGTACCAAAAAAGAAGTAATGAGATTTCCACTGACGTTCGGTGACATAACACATCTGTCCCGGAAAATGATGGAATCGGTCACGTAATGCATATATGTCCGCTGTGCACTTTTCCGAACGAAGCACAGGGTTATGGACACATTCGTCTGGTTTGGTAATTTCAATAAATTCAGAAACAGCATTCTTTGTACAAACTTCAATGTCTATAGAAATGTCCGTGCTATTTCCCGTCGTCCTTTGAATCAACGTCACGGTTGACAGCACAATCGCCAGATACAGAATTGACGGATACTCCATAATCTTTCAGCCACGCCGGTTTTCTCACAGCACGTCCTAATCTCGTTTTAACCGGAGCAACTATATCGTTCCTGGAAGTAGAATTTGGCAGATTATTATTCGATACCTCCTGACTGGAAGGCGCGCTTGCTGGTCTGCCATTGTCCGCATTTCCTAAAACGCCCGTAGCCACTGTATCCCTTGCCGGCTCAATCTGATCTGAAGGAAATACCTCGACATAATCATTATGATCGAGATGCCTGTTCACATCCAGCGCGTTTTCCACGTGTTTCCCTTTACCGCGAATTTCGTGGGAACCGGATATTTCATGCTTGTTCGGTGCTGGCGGCAAAAAATCTGAGAGGCCGTCTCCTTCGTAAAATGCGACCTTAGCTCTGTCCAAAGGCACGTTCATTTGCCTGCCTGAAATTGCAATTTTCAGATGATATTTGCCTCTGTACAATACCTCGTAAGGTCCCAGATATGTCGGGCGCAATCCATGCATTAAGCCAGGCTCTTTCACGTAGACAAACTTGCAGCGGTCCGAGTCTCATAATCTCAAGGTCGTGAGTTCGATCCTCACTCGGGGCACCATGTAACAACTTGTTTAATAGAGGGTATTATGTCTCTGTAAGTAGAACTTCAGACAAGTAGTTGTCCTTGCGTAGGCTGTAACTGTCTAGTACTTAACTGAGAGAGATTGTCCTCTTCGGTTGCTGCTATCGTGAACTCTTCAGACGAATATATTGTTCAGAACACAGTTTATTCTTCTACGTAATTCAGTAGGTTAGCATGAATCTCATCTCGAATTTGCTATCGCACGAGTTTATAATGCTCGATATTATCGTAATAGGAAGTTGCGTCACGTGCGCATATAGCGTGAATTTACACTGTTGATATACGCCCTAGACACACCGTCGCAGTATATTAAAGCACGGAATACCGGATATTTTAAAGTCCATTCTTTGATATACAGGCTATCATTGAAAAATGTTGATTCCTGTGATAAATCTTACGCTGGGGCCTGACGTCATATTACCAGGATGGTATGAATAAAAAACGTAGCCCTCTTCATGGTGAAAATCATCGGGGAGAATGCTGTGATTAATGCTGCAGTGGTGCGGTCTGCTCTTGTATATTCCCAAGTAGTATTTGATCGACCCTCCCTAAATAACGAAATAAATAATAGGAAATCGTATAGTTTCGTTATCACATCCAAATCACTGCAAGTAAAAGACGTAGCCTACTTGACGCGTACTCATACCGTACAAGTGGTACATATATTTTCAACCATTACTTTCACATAGGTTGGGTAGCATTCCGTACGCGAAGTGGAGTGTTCCACTTGCCGAGACCACTTCTCTTTGACAAAAGTATGATGGCTTGTCGAACATTCAAATAAATCGACTCGTCTAGTACTTTGGTCTCTTATGACGACCTATTAAAGTCGAGAATTACGTGGGCGAGTAGTACCCGCTTGGTGTTATATTACTGAAGTCCCCTCAGCCTCTTCTGCTTTGAATCCACAGTAAGCCCACATCATCCAAAGAAGCAATACGATCTTTCCCTTGTCGAAGACACTTGCGAAATAGAATATTATGAGATCATCTGCGACCAGAATACTTAATAATATATTACTTTGAAAATGGGATGTCAACTTGTATGACGGAATATATCAAGACTTCGATTACGGCCCCAGCATTTTCATATAGCGACGGGACTGCGTCACAACAATACACATGATCTCGTATCGGACATGGCAGGTAATCATTGGACGAGTTGCACTATGTAGGCCTACGCCAGATGGGAGGTCCGAATACGGGGTTATGCCTCTTGCACGTCTTTATATTCTCATGCCCAATATGAAATGAGATCACAACATAGAAAGTTAGTAATATATCATTTACTCAATAACGAGTACTTTGAAACATCAGATTAAATGGAACGTCATGTGACGGCTGAAACCATAAATACCACAAAACTAGCGTAGCCAAAGCTGGAATCAGCTATCAATGGTTGTTGTTGTTGTTAGCGATATTCATGGTTTTTGTCGACTAAACTATGGTCATTTACACCATGACAATTTTCTTTATATTTTATTATGTCGCTGCCGACTTGTAGCACGGCCCACTTATAGGCTTATTATATGACACCGCCGCTTACACGGATGACATGACGAAGAGGAGCCCAGATTATCCTCCAACACTTAGTTAGGAATTCCGGAGTCGACCTCGGTTGCAGTTGTGGATTATACCACTATACGCTGTCTCCCCACAGCTACCAATTGTGTTGTCGCACCACCAACTGTGTAGTGCGCACATTCTCCCAGTACGGTCGCACTTTTGACACTACGACAACCACACTTCGCTCATAATTGTAATTAGCCCGGTGCAGCCCGCGAACATATTGAGATTTCGAATACGTGCATCGAGCTGAAACGTATATCCATATGGAGTGTATAAGGTAGGCCTACTTGTATATCATAACGGTCCCTCCTCAAACCAGCAGAAAGTATCAGTGCGGAGGGGTTCAAAACGATTTTCATGTATTGTATTGTATTGATAAGGTACGGCAGTGGTGCTTATAGCCTTAAGAGGCTTTGTGCTCCACGACAATGGCACGATGGTAATTTCAACAGCACAATTGTAATTTCAACAATCCAATTCATTGTTTCATGACCATGACCACTTTTCTTGCACTCTCTCTTCCACGAATCAGTCAGTGTCTCTCTCTCTCTCTTTTCCATGCATCTTCCTTCATTGGATCACTGCTGCCGACTTTTAAGCCCTGCTCACTGTACTTTCTGGGCTTCACTGCAATCGCAGAGAGGTCAGCGATGAGGAAGCAGATAAACTTGGTAGAGCTGAGACTAGACCCAACAACCATTGGTGTCGTGACGGTGTCGCATTGCACACTGCGCCACTCGCTTCCCCGCTACGATTTTCATGTGATCACGTTCATATCTCGTGGATGGGAAATCGACACACGAAATGCACATCGAAAGCATGATTTGCTCTTTTGCTAATGAATGAAGGAATGAATGAACTTGTTGCAGTTCAAGCTGGATGTTAAGATATTTTACCACTTTTACAACAGCAACAAGAACAACAACAAACCTGTAACCCATCGTTGTATTCGCAATGACTGGAGTCCACCGGTCCCCAGTTTCTACGCCGTAGAATGGTCTGTCATCCGTATATTCGCAAACTTCGCTCGCGTGGCACAATGTTTTCCCAAGTGCGGCACACGCTTTGTTTGCGGATGTCCAGGTCAATTCTTCCTGGTGAAGTTTCTTTGTGATCAGACCATTGGGCGGAATAATAATTTCGCAGGATAAAGTGAAGGCACCTCCAATGTTTATTGTGAACCGCAAGGTTATACGACTGTTGCTACATAGCATATATGTATTGCTTTCACAACTACATTCATTGCAGTAAAGAATTTATTAACTCGAAGACTTTTCGTGTGCCCCTTATCGAGAGTTAACGGCACAATAATAAGCATACAGAGAGAGATTCAAACGAAAACCAAATTGACAAAGTATGACGTAATAATACAATAATAAAAAATTAACGCTAGGCAAAGTCAGCTGTACCGGTAGTCATAACAAGAGACGAGAGAAAATCAAATCATACTATAATACACGAAAGACAACACACAGACAAATAGCGGTATATATTAATGGGAAATTTTGAGATTATATAGAAACTCTTTCTGCCTACATAAATCCGGATTGGTCAATTTTATTATAGTTGACTCCAAGACAGACAGATGGAAGGCAGATCTACATTTAGCAATCACAGTGAACATACTGTCATTGTAATGACTGGCACACACCGGGTAGTTCATTAAATGTTGACCAATTGCAGAGTTGAACGCTGAGACCTGGTTGTAGCAGTGGCGGCTCGTGACAATATCGGGTGGTGGGGCAAGGGCCGCAAGCGACTTGTTATCAATATGACGTCACAGTAGCGTTTTTCAACGTTCATGATGGTCACATGAATTTCCCGTAAACAATGATTTTTAACGTAGGTGCCGCGAGAGGTTTGCCGGTGGCGTGACTTGAAGTGCGGTAACAAATGTTTTATTCATTGTTTTTTATTCAAATGATTATTTTACAACATGTACGCGAACTAAGAATCGTTCCCGTGCCACGAATCAATCATCAGGATATCCTTATAGTAGCATGCATTATGATTTCGTGGTAGAGATTACGCAAGCGCCGAGTAAGACTATACCAAAAAATACACAGACCAACTACCTACAATGAGCATTCGCATGACACCTTGTGGTGTTTTAATCGTTCCATGCTCAGCAATTCTGTAAAGTGCTGCAGCGCCTCCGACCCGATTTGTATATGGTAGGATTCTCGTCCCGAAAGCGAGTCAAATCGATTTGCCCTCGTTTTTCTAAGCCCGTCCGAAAGTGTTTGGTACACGATCCTGATGCGTTACGACCAGGGGATAGGCAATCAAAGCGGTGGCACCCATAAACGTAAAACATTATAAAAAGCCAGCTGTTATCCAGGGAAGATTAATTACGAGTCTGCCTGCCATCATTCAAGCAGGAATCCAAGCATTGTGTTAAATTGAAATGCGAGCACATATCGCATTAAACAATTTCATGAATAAATTATTTCATCTTGATGAATTTTTTACTTTTTTTCCATAGCCATAACAAAATATATCGGTAAATTAACTGTCAGTGTGCCTCGAGTAATAAGGATGAAAACCACTCACTTTTCCTTAGCCATAGACATGGTTGAGTTACCTGGGCTCACTTGATTGAAATTATTCGGAAAGAACATGATGTGTACAGTCGTCCGCCCACCAGCATTAATTTATGTCTTGTATAAGTATTGTGCGCGACGTGATTTCTTATTAGCAAAATGTTCAATAACGAGTTTATTGAAATCTGGAATTCCCAGAACCACGTCGTTGTGAATCGAGAGAACAGCCAACGCATTAAGCCTATCTTGGCCCATCCTGTTTCTGAGAAACGTCTTGATACGTTTCAATGTGCTGAAACTGCGCTCGGATTCCGCGGATGAAATCGGGTGGTCAAAATGATATTCAGAAAGCTAGTTACTGTAGCAAAGTTGATCGAAAGCGAATTTTCAACTAGGAATTTTGAAAGTTCACTAGTGGTTTTAACTTCCGAAAAGGGTGTATTAGAATACAAACAAGTCAACTCGCTCTCCAACCGAGCAATGTCGATCATCGGGTAATAACGAGGCACGCTGCGCAGTAGTCCAGAAGGAAAATGAATTTTGTAGGCAGGGAAATTTCTCGGATTTAACAGGGCGAAAGTAACCAACTGGTCACTATTCAGACGATTTTGGATTTGGGACATCAGTATATCGCAACATTCGTAAGCCGCAACAAGCAGGTTTTGCACACTTATCCCACGACGTAAAAGTGCTGTGTCACCAGCGAAGTGTACATTCTCCCGAATATGCAAAATTGCCTCACAAAAGTGTGCAATACACATTTGCGCAGTAGTTCCATCGGCCATACGCGAATGAAAAGTGCTGTACAGTGTATCGACGTGCATGAAGATGTCACAAAAAAGCTTCAAAAAGAACAAAAATTCTTCGTCTTCCAGGAGTCGTTTAAGCCCCGCCGCTTCACGTATGGAAGTATCATCCCAGACAGGAGAGCTCTCAATCACTGAGAAGCATTCCAGAAGCTCCACCCTATTATCTGACACTCGTTGCACAACTCTGGATTGGAAGTTCCACCGTGTTGATACGCATCTAGGTAACCGGTGCTTGCATATGTCGCGCAATAAATCAGATCGCTTTGGCGAAACAGAGAAAAAGGAGGAGAACCCAGAAAGATTTGCAAAGAATATCTTGACAGAAGATATTCCTAAGCACATTTTTTTCACTACAAGATTGAGCTGATGCGCGTAGCAATGCACAAAATGCGCATGCGGGTAAACTTCTTTCATTAAAACTTGTACGCTATGTCGCGATCCGCTCATGACTGCTGCGCCGTCGTAGGTTTGCGCAATAAGTTTCGACTCAACTGAATAGGGCTGTAATGTTTTTTTTAATACGTAAGAAATGCCGACAGCAGTGCGATCGTCAACAGCCACAAAGCTGTGGAATCGTTCGACTGGCATACCAAATTTCGTGAACCGAAAAATCACGACTAGTTGTGACAAACACGTAATGTCAGTTGTTTCGTCAGACTGAATAGATAGAAATTCAGCGTCAACAATCTCGGTAAACAAATGCTGTAGATCAGAGGTCTCAAACACGCGGCCCGCGGGCCGCATGCGGCCCTCGAGACCATTTTGTGCGGCCCGTGACGGCATTTTGGAATTTCAAGTATTCACCAATATATTCAAGTGCCGTATATCTTTTTTAGATATAAGAACTTAAAGTTCACGCTAAAACTAGTATAAAATAACCGAAATCTCAACAAACTTCACTGTCACATCACTTTTAAAAGCTACCATGCTGTGGAAGATCGGCTATTACGTCTCATTTCTAGTTTATAATGATAAGACATGACCCCTTGATGATTCGTGACTGAAAATTGTGATTTGGTTTGATGCGACCTTTTCGTTACTCGATTTCGGATTGACTGGGTGATTAAATTAACATGAATCGAGTTGAGTCGGATCAAACGTCAAAATCAGAGTAGGACTTGCGACTCGGAACGGTGACTTGGTTGGTAATCCTACGGACGCAACAATCTATGATACTGTCATGAGGAATAGTTATATATCAAAAGTTTGTAGCTTGCGTTGCGTGGGGTATATAGCTATCTAATCAGCAGGGCCGTAACAGCATTTCATCAGCCCCCCCCAAAACGTTGGTCTTGGGCCCCCCACATGATGATGAACGGAACCTCTGGGGGGCTTCGCCCCCAGACCCCCCTCACGGTATCCGCTGTTTACCGTGATACTTGTCATCTACATTGGGCGCCTTTGACTCAGGGTGCTTTTCTCGCCTAGACGCGCAAAGCGCGAAAAATTTCTATAATTCATGTTTGAATCGGCCAATATGATCGGGAATTGCATATATTTTGCTATCAATTTTATCCTCTCACTGCTCACGTAATCAGATTTACAGGGGAGGTGTGTTTGAAAAGGTAGGACCCCTCAATAATAATTAAATACCTTCGGGCGTATACCCGTTGGCAGGAAGAAAACAGCACTTCGTCAGGTCCCCCCAAAAAACTTGGGTCTTGGACTACCATAGGGTGATAAACCTACATGCAATCACGTTGTTCGCTTTTGCCACGAAATTAGCCGTACTGTGCAGTGAGGCAGCGCGGGGCGCGAAAATTCTCGATAAATCATGATAAAATCGGTCAAAAAGATAGGGAATTGCATATCTATTGATATCAATTTCATGTCCTCTCTGCTCACGTAATCAGATTTACCGGTAGAGTTGGGTGAGGTGTCTTGGAAACTGTAGGGCCCTTTGATATGACTCCATAACATGATGTTATTTAGTGACCTCCTCTCTGCTATATCAAAATATATAGAATCGCCCAAACATAGGCTACTAAAGTGAAAGACGCACACGATTTCAAATTGGTATTTCTTCACTGGCATATAATTTTTCCCTGCGGGATGGTATTTGTCTTGCGAGGTTCAGATTGCCAAGACGGGAATATTCGACGCCAGTCATTTAGGCGCCTATGGACAATTAAACCTATTTGTATTTTGTATATATAACGAAGTTTTCGGTCAACACAAGGGCGGTCGTTTTCGGCCAAGGTTTTCTCGCTGCCGATCGTCCTGGCCCACTTTTTGGAGTCACATGTTACATGGCCTAAAACTTTATATGTCTTGGTAAATCGTGGCGCGGTAATGGCCAATGCCGACATGCCCATTTCTATAAATCTTGCGTATTTTTTCTTGGGGGAAGACTACTCAAAATTCAAGACATATGGCAACTTGAAATCGCGCATAGCGCGAAAAACTTTTGAAAAAGTGGCATGAATTTTCAAAAAATAACTCTATAATTTATGCTAATTCACGAAATAA
The DNA here is from genome assembly GCF_051294905.1 of Botryllus schlosseri. Classification (NCBI taxonomy): domain Eukaryota; kingdom Metazoa; phylum Chordata; class Ascidiacea; order Stolidobranchia; family Styelidae; genus Botryllus; species Botryllus schlosseri. The sequence continues at coordinate 8,539,629 of NC_137244.1, read as the reverse complement.
TTTTGGGCCCCCTTCGAGCTCGGCCCTCCCAATTGGGGGTTTTGGGGTGCGGCAGTTACGGTCCTGCTAATCAGGTCAGTATGACAGTCATCGGTATTCTGTGACCCCCGTGACGTATAGTTGAATATATGCTAGGTGTTGTTTGTTCTCTTTATCCATGTTATCATCGTTGGCGAGTAAGATAGTAGTACGCTCTACTGCTGTAACACCAATTAATTCTTCGCCGATTGAACATTTCAATTCCAGGGGTTCTTAACCAGGGTCCGTAGACTCCATCGGGGTACGAAGCACCATATCAGGGTGTACGAGATGCATTGTGGAATTAGGCCTATATATGCTGTGGAACATTTTCTTGGCCAATTGATTCAACTGGAAAATAGTCCCCGCGCTACGCGCGATTTCATGTGAATGGGCTTTCTGATTTTAATATAGGTACCATCAGAAACTGTGGTGTAAATGGACAGGGGCTACGCCTACGAGAAATCTTATCGGAAGCACAAGGGGTACGATCGCTAAAAAGGTTAAGAAGCAATGCTATTACTATGGCTCAATAATGATTATATTTAAGTTGTTATTGGTTATTGATATATTCCAATATTAATCGAAGGCAAAATCTAACTCTGATTTAGTTTGACTTTGGGAATGACAATAACAACAGCCGATACTTATCACGACTGTATCAAAACCAGGATTAGGCTACACCGCTCAAATGCTCTGATATCAGATCAATCTTCAGTAGATTTTAAAATATTTTACATAGAATTGTGGCACGGTAAATGTCCACTAGCTGCAATATTATAAACCGACAGTTTTATGGTGTCATGAGGCATGCTCTCGTATGATGTCTATAACTCATTAATTAAAAAAATTATGCCGGCACAAAATCAATTTTATTGAAATATTTGAAAATGTGTTTTTTTCGTGTCAAGAGTGAATAATGCAATAGTAAATTACATTACCACGATGTTTGTAGAATGCCTGTCTGCAAGGTCCCGTCAAATAAGGCCTCCTTTGAAATTATACATTGAATATCGCTAAGATTGGTGCTGCGGCCCGCGGCGTCATCAAAAACTGGGAAATGGCCCGCGAACACATTTGAGTTTGAGACCTCTGCTGTAGATAGATGTGATATATCGAATCAAGCACATCATTTTGAATAGTCTTTGAGGTACCCTTAGCTACTGTCGCGGTGTCGAGATGTTCGCGCAAAATGCTATCCATGGAAGCCGTGTATTTAATTAGATCCAAAAATACTCCCCTATTGAGAGAGCATTCCTTCTCATCGTGGCCTCGAAGGGGCAATTCATGAACTCCAATAAATTTAATGGCATCAATCACCCGAGAGAGAACATGCCTATTCTTATCTACAAGCTCATCGTTCTTGCAGACTGATACGCGATAACTTTCATTGAGCTGCGACATTACATTTATCTGCCAAACAATTTATATTTAACTGCACTAGCCATGTGCACTTGGGATTTTTGGTGCGCTTTCACACGCTCTAACAAATGCTTCAGATCGCGATAACCATGCAATTTTGTTCCAACAAGAGCCACTGCTTCCGGTACCGGCACTGTCGAATAAAAGACAGTAAAAGCAAAACAAGGCGTTTTTATCCTCGCTATAAGTAAGCCATTCATTTTTATCGAAATGCGCTGAAGAAAAGGCACGAGTGCGTTTTCCTCCGGCGTACGATTGGACCAATGGGCAATTTCTAGGCTGATACGGACCTAGTCGCTTTACCTCTAATTTTTGCTCTAAAGGCAGCTGGCTAAACGGCGTACGGAGCAAAGATTCAACACGATTCATGTTCGCACTTGACCTGACTACTTATCTGCAGAAATGGAAATGACTATAAATCGAGAGATTGCGTATGCCTTACTGGAAAGGTCAACGAGTTCGCACACATACGCAATTGTTATCTCATAGATTGGACAAGGAAATGTCATATTGAATCCAAAACATCATTCTGAAGAACTACGGATAGCATCCTCGGAAATTCGGTCCCGGTACAGCTTGGGAGATTTTGACCTTGAGGCTGGAGATTGTCACACGACACATACGGCTTACGGTCTATAGTGTCTACTGTCTATATGTCTGCTGCAAAATCGCCTTCGGAAAATATATTACCGAATAAATACGTGGATGAAAGCCGAAAACTTGGTACACTGTTACATGAAATCATCGAGAAGTAGCCTCATGACCGTTTTCGGTATGGTACACTGTCAAAATTAATACGAATTGATCAACGCCGAATTTTGCGTAAAATTTACTGAGGAATAAGCTGATCAAGCGATAAGCTGTTAGCCGCCATCGAAAACGAAACAGCTATCGCGCTTGACAGGGGTTGTAATTGTGAGCAAATGGCCCGAAGGCCACCATTCCACGGTGAAATTGACATTGGAGAATATAAAATAAAACTAAATATTTGAATGCAAACCGAGGATGTTAGTAAACTGTTTCATGATATCATCATCTCATCACCTATCTCAGTATGGAACACAGATACACCGGCTTTTGCGTGAAATCCGCAATGCGTTAGGTAGGCTAAGTGTTAGATCAGCGCACATCTCTACCATACTCGAACTTGATAACGAAATTGCTGCCCTAATCATTGAGTGCCAACCTTGAGACTTGGCACAGCGTTCGATACTAAAATCAAGACATACCATGTAAAAGCTCATGACGGATCTAGCTAAGGAGCATCGTTAAAATTAATGGAGACCAATACCGGCTTTGCGTGAAATATGTTTGCGATACATGACGGATCAGCACACACTCGACTTTGGAAACGGAATTACTACCCTAAACTTTGAGTAGAAACCCTGAAACTTAGGACAGTGTTAAATACCACCATCACGACATGACATACCAAGTTTCAAGAATTATCATGGTGTGAAACACCATCAAAATCGACCTATACCAGCAAAGGTCGACTCAACGCATATCACGGTATCCGAGTTCAGATATAGATACGATTGTTACATCACACCTTAGGGGCGACAGGCATATATGCCCCGGTTGCTCGGCCATTTTACGAATAGGAGAGAGTATATCACCGTTTCTTAATTGTGCGCGGCTTTGAGAGAATAGATAGTGAAAGCTTGTTATGAGCGCTACCGGGGCAAGCCCCGGCTAGGCATTCACAAAGCGAAAACACAGAAGAGAATTCGATTTTCGCAGAGACTTCGCTATGTATGGGCATTTGCAAGCGAAAGCACAAGAAGAACGCGGGATTCGCTGTGATCTCGGTATATATTGAGCGCTCTGCGTCTATAAATGGTTAAATTGTTATTGAACAGAATTTTAGGTGGGGCAATGCCCCAGTTGCCCTACAGGACGAGCCGCCACTGGGTTGTAGGAAGTAGAGTCAACCGCTTCCTTACACCGACGAACAAGTGCAGATCGATCGATAGGTTTGTTTACTGACCTAATCGATTTAGGCACATGTTGGTTCACTCGTTCAGCCAATCGCAAAGATGTGCGACCCACATACCGACTATCACAGTGGCATTTGAATTTATATACAATCGAAGTTTTTGGTCAGCACCGGAGCAGTCTTTTTCGCCCAAGATTTTCTCGCTGCTGATCGTTCTGGCGCACTTCTTGGAGTCGCATGCTACATAGCCTGTAAATCAGAAGTATAGTTTCTATATCTTTCTTCCCATCATGGGATCATTCAAATCTGGGGTGGTAGAAACTAAGCATCCAAAACATGTTGCACAAGGCTACGTATATAGACGATTATAATTCGTATACTATAATAACCTGATTGGAGCTAAATATGGTAAGTATACGCTCTTACTACCAACGGCCAACCGATTTCAGACCTCATAGAAACATCGGCATCGGCAGACATCGACCATATTGAAAATTCATCGACCTGTCCAATGACCAAATCACTATACTACAACTGTCCCAAGTATTAGAGGCTATTCAGTGCTGTTGGATTGATTAATGAAGATCATAAGACGTCACTCCTCGATTAAGATGCTTTTACTCACGGATATATATATCCCTGATTTTACTAAACTACAAGTAGGCATGTACAAAGTGAAACACTATAGTCCATGGATTCCTATTCAGTTGTGGCTTTATTGTAAAGAAGGGATTATCTAGGCTCCTCCTCGCCATATCATAAAAAGCATTGAAGTGGGGCGTACCACAAGTCAGCATCTACGAAATAAAATGAAGAAAATTGGCTTGGTGTAAATGCCCGTGTTAGTCGACAAGTACTATGAATGCCACATACAAACATGGCATTTATTTTAAGAATTACACCAACCTAAAAGTTCAATTTGAAAATGTCGCAATTGAAATCGGCAAAAATTATCGTCTTGACCATGAAAAACTTGCTACATCGGAGATATCGATATCGGCTTAAAATTCTGCTATTGGTCGGACTACCTGCTTACGAACATGCGAACAATGGAACATATATATATATATACCTACTTACCAAAATAACTCAATCGTTTGTTGATCACGAACTCAGATTGTCCTGTAATTGAGAATATTGAAATTCACCACGATCAGTTATGGAAACATATTCTCCGTTTGGGAGCCGTACATTTCGCCAAGGTTACAATTAGGCTACCCATCATTGCTTAACGATATTATGTCTCCAGATACATGTTCCTTTGTCACTGACAAGTCATATTCGCCTACCAGTAATAGCTGCTGATTTGCATCGCCACTAGAAAGAATATTCCTCGTGCGCAGAATTGCTCGGTTTTCAACATGATTGGAACGATATTTCTATCTCATGTATGCCACTTGTGTGTAGTGCATTTGTATTTATATGGAAATATATCGCTGCCAAAAGTATGAACTCATAGGTGCGGGAATTGCAATATTATTATTTACAAACTAGCTGTTTTAGTCTGCTACATTGCAGATTCGTATAGAAGAGTCTTTATCGGTACGACACCGTACTATATGTATGATCTCTATATTTGGTACACGATAATTGGTGCGTATTGATCAGTAAGAGTTATACATTTGTCTGAAGGCAGGAAAACTACTATCGACCTATCCATAACCAAACTCGATTTTATGTATATTTAGAAACTCATCAATGTCTTGTACGTTTTTGCTGATGATGTCACCATTTGCATTTACGTGTGAACGTGTCTGCTTCCCGTATACAAACAATAAAAACTAGCATATTTATGTTACAAAATAATCAACAGGGCGATACGAATTACAGGAAGTATGATACACAACTTGAGTAACCAATTGAAAAGCTGACGCATAAATGAGTGTTCCTCAATATACCATTAAAGAGGATTATAAATATGTACCATTCGCAGACCCATATGCTATATTCTTATCTAAAATTATTATTCGTCGCAGATAACAACGTTCGGTAATATATTTTACCTAAATATTTAGCATAGAGTCAGTAAGCAACCTGATTACACGAAAGCCGACGTGGTTATCATTTTGGAGTTTTCGATATTCTGTAGATTTTAGTTTAATGTTCAAAGATTATAATGCTAATGTTCGCAATATTGGCATTAGTGTGGTGACCTTTCGGGCTCTGTCTGGCGCAGCGAATTACGGAATCCACTGCCTATGATTACGAGTAATTATAATATTATGGCCTGGAAGCAGACGATGTTTATGAATCGGTAAAACAAATCGCTATAATTAGGAAGATGTGACGAAGTATTGTGCTAATACCATGAGATTATTATACTAGGAACCGTATGTTGAACAATACCACAAGCTTAACGGAATCACAAATCAGAGCTCTGGAAAAAGTCCCTATATTTTTGATGCCTATACGCGTCAGCATATAGTATAGGGCTTGCGACTGACTCCATGCTACATCAGCAAGGCTTTGGAGCAGCCGTAAAACCTGCGGGCCAAATGTGACCCTCGAGAGGGTTTTGCGTTGCCCGCGAGGTATATTTCCCATTATATTATCGAAAATGAATTGCTCAGATTGTGAACTTGCAATGCCAGCCAAAAATTACAAGTCTTGCTGCGACACTTGGGATGTTGATGACTACAATATCAGTTCCGACGCATTGACAGATCCAGGTCTAGTCACATTTTCAGTAAATCGTCGTACATTACAATAAACTAAAATAGTAGTAACACTTTTCTTCACGCTTCGCGTGTTTAATTGTCACACGATTTCTTGCTTGGTAGCCTACCCCCTACTGAAAATGAAAAAAACGCCTAATTTACCCGATTGAGTCTAACTCAGTGGTCGGGAACATTTTTTGTCAGAAGAGCCATATTAGCCCTATTTATTCCATCTCAACTCTTAAAGAGCCATACGTGCCAACCAACTGCTACGTCACAAATAAAAATTCGCGTCGTCATTGTAGCACTAATTCAAGCTTACTACGTCGGATTCCTCGTGTGCGCCATATCTTCACTGTAAAAACTGGTATTTATAACATAAAAATAATGCTCGAAACGAGAGGTAAGGCACAGACGGGCCAAGCCTCACCATTGATAACGCAATTCAGAGTAAGTAGCTTATAATTTATTATAACTGATATTAATCGAATGCGACTGATTCCGAAAATCTAAATACTTATCGACTTCTCAATTCTCAAAGTATTCGGCGGTAACATAACGTTGCGTTACGCGCCTATACATTTTATCGCCGGTACTACACAGAGCTATACTTACCGATCAAGAACGTGGATAGCAATGACGTTTGTTTGGAATTCGAGTTTCTAATTGTCACATCCACAACAGTTCATTTCGTGTAGTAGATCAGGAAGACTACGTTTTGAAATGGGCTTTGCCATTTCCGCTATGCTCTTTGATTAAACAACGTATCGCACAATTCAAGATTTCGAGTCGCGCACTCGTTCGTCAATTGCATGTGCCCCTTTAGCCGGAAAGGTTGGCCACCCCTGGTCTATATAGATTACTAATCTACCCATAGGTTAGTTATCTATAGTAATCTAGAGCAGAGGTCTCAAACACGCGGCCCGCGGGCCGCATGCGGCCCTCGAGACCATTTTGTGCGGCCCGTGACGGCATTTTGGAATTTCAAGTATTCACCAATATATTCAAGTGCCGTATATCTTTTTTAGATATAAGAACTTAAAGTTCACGCTAAAACTAGTATAAAATAACCGAAATCTCAACAAACTTCACTGTCACATCACTTTTAAAAGCTACCATGCTGTGGAAGATCGGCTATTACGTCTCATTTCTAGTTTATAATGATAAGACATGACCCCTTGATGATTCGTGACTGAAAATTGTGATTTGGTTTGATGCGACCTTTTCGTTACTCGATTTCGGATTGACTGGGTGATTAAATTAACATGAATCGAGTTGAGTCGGATCAAACGTCAAAATCAGAGTAGGACTTGCGACTCGGAACGGTGACTTGGTTGGTAATCCTACGGACGCAACAATCTATGATACTGTCATGAGGAATAGTTATATATCAAAAGTTTGTAGCTTGCGTTGCGTGGGGTATATAGCTATCTAATCAGCAGGGCCGTAACAGCATTTCATCAGCCCCCCCCAAAACGTTGGTCTTGGGCCCCCCACATGATGATGAACGGAACCTCTGGGGGGCTTCGCCCCCAGACCCCCCTCACGGTATCCGCTGTTTACCGTGATACTTGTCATCTACATTGGGCGCCTTTGACTCAGGGTGCTTTTCTCGCCTAGACGCGCAAAGCGCGAAAAATTTCTATAATTCATGTTTGAATCGGCCAATATGATCGGGAATTGCATATATTTTGCTATCAATTTTATCCTCTCACTGCTCACGTAATCAGATTTACAGGGGAGGTGTGTTTGAAAAGGTAGGACCCCTCAATAATAATTAAATACCTTCGGGCGTATACCCGTTGGCAGGAAGAAAACAGCACTTCGTCAGGTCCCCCCAAAAAACTTGGGTCTTGGACTACCATAGGGTGATAAACCTACATGCAATCACGTTGTTCGCTTTTGCCACGAAATTAGCCGTACTGTGCAGTGAGGCAGCGCGGGGCGCGAAAATTCTCGATAAATCATGATAAAATCGGTCAAAAAGATAGGGAATTGCATATCTATTGATATCAATTTCATGTCCTCTCTGCTCACGTAATCAGATTTACCGGTAGAGTTGGGTGAGGTGTCTTGGAAACTGTAGGGCCCTTTGATATGACTCCATAACATGATGTTATTTAGTGACCTCCTCTCTGCTATATCAAAATATATAGAATCGCCCAAACATAGGCTACTAAAGTGAAAGACGCACACGATTTCAAATTGGTATTTCTTCACTGGCATATAATTTTTCCCTGCGGGATGGTATTTGTCTTGCGAGGTTCAGATTGCCAAGACGGGAATATTCGACGCCAGTCATTTAGGCGCCTATGGACAATTAAACCTATTTGTATTTTGTATATATAACGAAGTTTTCGGTCAACACAAGGGCGGTCGTTTTCGGCCAAGGTTTTCTCGCTGCCGATCGTCCTGGCCCACTTTTTGGAGTCACATGTTACATGGCCTAAAACTTTATATGTCTTGGTAAATCGTGGCGCGGTAATGGCCAATGCCGACATGCCCATTTCTATAAATCTTGCGTATTTTTTCTTGGGGGAAGACTACTCAAAATTCAAGACATATGGCAACTTGAAATCGCGCATAGCGCGAAAAACTTTTGAAAAAGTGGCATGAATTTTCAAAAAATAACTCTATAATTTATGCTAATTCACGAAATAATTTTGGGCCCCCTTCGAGCTCGGCCCTCCCAATTGGGGGTTTTGGGGTGCGGCAGTTACGGTCCTGCTAATCAGGTCAGTATGACAGTCATCGGTATTCTGTGACCCCCGTGACGTATAGTTGAATATATGCTAGGTGTTGTTTGTTCTCTTTATCCATGTTATCATCGTTGGCGAGTAAGATAGTAGTACGCTCTACTGCTGTAACACCAATTAATTCTTCGCCGATTGAACATTTCAATTCCAGGGGTTCTTAACCAGGGTCCGTAGACTCCATCGGGGTACGAAGCACCATATCAGGGTGTACGAGATGCATTGTGGAATTAGGCCTATATATGCTGTGGAACATTTTCTTGGCCAATTGATTCAACTGGAAAATAGTCCCCGCGCTACGCGCGATTTCATGTGAATGGGCTTTCTGATTTTAATATAGGTACCATCAGAAACTGTGGTGTAAATGGACAGGGGCTACGCCTACGAGAAATCTTATCGGAAGCACAAGGGGTACGATCGCTAAAAAGGTTAAGAAGCAATGCTATTACTATGGCTCAATAATGATTATATTTAAGTTGTTATTGGTTATTGATATATTCCAATATTAATCGAAGGCAAAATCTAACTCTGATTTAGTTTGACTTTGGGAATGACAATAACAACAGCCGATACTTATCACGACTGTATCAAAACCAGGATTAGGCTACACCGCTCAAATGCTCTGATATCAGATCAATCTTCAGTAGATTTTAAAATATTTTACATAGAATTGTGGCACGGTAAATGTCCACTAGCTGCAATATTATAAACCGACAGTTTTATGGTGTCATGAGGCATGCTCTCGTATGATGTCTATAACTCATTAATTAAAAAAATTATGCCGGCACAAAATCAATTTTATTGAAATATTTGAAAATGTGTTTTTTTCGTGTCAAGAGTGAATAATGCAATAGTAAATTACATTACCACGATGTTTGTAGAATGCCTGTCTGCAAGGTCCCGTCAAATAAGGCCTCCTTTGAAATTATACATTGAATATCGCTAAGATTGGTGCTGCGGCCCGCGGCGTCATCAAAAACTGGGAAATGGCCCGCGAACACATTTGAGTTTGAGACCTCTGATCTAGAGTCTGTCAGCCGTTAGTAACATCCGATATAGCAACGAAGACATAGGTGCCGCCGTGCCGGCTCGTGACGTCATAATGAATACTTGTCAATTCTCGATAACATCATAGTTGCACTAGAATGCACTTTACTCTATGCCATTGCTGTGCAAAGCATTCAAATTCAGGCCTGCTGTTCAACAATGATAAATCAGCAGATGTGGTTGTTGCATATATAATAGCATCTTATGGAATACGTCGGAGCCGGAGCTACTCCTCAAATAACGGGCTCCAGCTCCGGCTCCGGCTGAATTTTATGTAGAGCTCCGGCTCCGGCTCCAGCTCCGGTGAACATGCATGGCTCCGCGGCTCCGGCTCCGGGCTCCGGCTCCTGCTCCAAAGCCCTGTACATCAGACACCGAATATCTGCAGCATAGAGACAAAGTAACTTATTTTGAATGGCACCACGAGTCAATAGCAACAACTATATTTCAAGACCGGAAAAATTGACTCCGGTAATGGACGATGCCTAAAGACCCGGGATAAATGTATATCGCTGATTGGGATTAATATAAAAAAACATAGTATATCCACTAGCAACGGCTACTTATCGTACAAATAGATATATAGCTATGTATTATAATAAACTAAAGGTCGATCGAATCAGTTCTTGTATGAAGCGACCAGACTCGAATACGTGATCTGCCGACCACGCAATTCCCCGATCCCGCCATATTTTGTCTTGACAATATCATTTTGTTCTAACTAATCATTCAATTACGGCATCTACCACACTACGATTTCGTTGTTCACAATGCGAGAGATTGCAATAATGGTAAGCGGTTCGACTGCTGCTTTTGCACTTGAAAGAGAAGAAGCACTGTATGTTACTTTAAATTTTTTGTTCGCGGATCACTTTGAGCTTTGTGAGCCGTTGAGTGCACAGCTGTACGTACACCCAACATTTCCGAAGACGCTGAAAAAAGAGGTTATCAAATGACGCATCCGTCAATATAAAGATGCCTTTTGTATCAGATTATAATATTCCGGCTCGGCGCCGACCACAATGTTTCATTTTTAACAATTGTACGAAATAACAATCACGGTATCTATCTAACACGCTAAGTGATTTATTTGTGGTCATTGCACGGGATTACAATGATGGTAATTGGCTAAAACCCGCCTAAGCAAAAATGTTCCGAAATTTCGATCATATATACCAGGGGTGGGCAAACTACGGCCCGCGGGCCGCATGCGGCCCGCCACACCGTTCTGTGCGGCCCGCAGGAGTCTGAAGAAACTTTTTAAAAATATTGATGAAATGCATACTAAAAATCGAATTAATGCAGGGACTTGATTAAACTTTTTAGTATATTTCACCATGATATTTTGAAAGAAGTGGTTCTCAAACTGGTGGGCGCGCCCACCTTGAGGGGGTGAAAGCATCTTAAGAAGGGCGCGAAGCTGAGATCAACTGAAAAATTTTTCGCACTCCGCGCGATTTACATCCAATTCACCGTTGTTGTTCTGTATTTAGTCTCAATTTCATATTTAAAAACCTCTCATCCACAGTCGTAGGGGAGACCGGGGACAAATGTAACTAGGGGCAAATGTAACAATCGACCTCACCGCTAATAGGGTGGAGATATCGCCTTGATATTTTGAGTGCGCATGCTGTAGTTATCTCTCCTAACATACCTAGAGTTACATTGAGCTACGACGCGCAACCCCGGAATAATTTGAAAGAAACGAAATTTTGGGCCCTTGAGTAAATATTTTTTGGTCTGGAATATTTTGTTCTGGCGGATAGTACCTCAAGTAGTTACAACGAAATATATGTTGCTGGAACAATGTTACCATAGTCTACCGTGATGATAGGAACACTAGGACTTGCATCACCGGGAAGGTACCATACTAAGACGCTAATCATGGTCGAGCGTGACAGGGGCTGTTCGCGCTTGCGCATTTCATTTGTTAATCCTGATTTTAGTAATCATTTGTAATCAAGCCTTTTCAGATAGGCTGTTCTTACCGCTATATAAAGCGTCTGCGAACCACCATTTGTTGGTTATTTACGTTGACGCAAAATTAATTGTAAATCTTACATTAGTTACGTTTATCTTGATTCTGTTACGTTCGCCGGCTGTATGTTGCTGTTGCTGTGCTAAGTATCAGCTATCATCATCAAGTTGGGCGTGCTATTGTGTTATTAAAGTCATGGATCACGTGTATGAATTACAACGATTAGCATCCGTAGATAACCCCATAGACAGGCTTCTGCGCCTATAATCGGCAGCGCAGGATTCAGACTGCCGCGCAGAAACAATTTACAATTAATTTGCAATCTACGATCAATTCGCCGATGGAAGATTTCTGTTCGAATGTTCTCTACATTGAAGAGGGCGTTTTCTTCATGGACGGAGCGGACGATTGCGATGTTTCCACAGTCTATGTTCATTGTTCACCGTTGCGAGAATCAGGAGCTCAGTTTCATACCGTCAGTTCAGTTTCCGGATTCCGACAACGCGTTGATCTTGTCTATACAGCATTCTCCGTTTGTCTGAAAGTCGCATCGATTGCATGGCTGCCACATTCAGGATCATTGCAAAGATGGCAGCGCAACTGCATGGGGAGTTTATTCTTTTCTCTCCAGATGATATCACCCGGGACCATATTCACTCGGGTGCTTGAGTCACAGTTGCCGACAGAGATGCACAGACGTTGGATGCGGAAGATTGGTCCGTTGCGTGAAACCGACGAAGACGAAGGTTCTGTGTTGTGTGATTCCATTTCAACAGAAACGACCTCTTGGAGATGAATGAGAACTCCACCTGACGATGAAGTTGATTGGCATTCAAGGCAGCATAGGGTCGAGACGGAACAATTTATCTGCACAGACATTCATTCCTCTGCGCAGTCGCTTCAGTTTCGCCCTCGCTACCGTTCCCTCCAGGTATTAACGCTCATCGTCTGTTAGATTTGTGTCAGGCACCTCGCATCCAAAGGGTAATTTGGCTATTTGAAGAATTGTACCGAGCAAAGCCTGAAATTGTTATGATTCCGAAATATTCATTTCGAGCTATTGCACGTTGCGGGGACGCCTCTAAGATTATTTCGACTTTTCCGATGGTGACGAATTTTCGAGATTGTGATACGATTCATCCGACATCGAGAGTCATCATCACGCGCCTAAGTGAGACTGACCAAGTTGAGTCGCGTTCGATTGTCTGCGTTCATTCATTGTGATTTATTCTCGTCGCTTGTAGACATGCTGAACGCCTCGTTACCAATTCAAAGTGATCTATTATCATCGCTTGTGTAGAGTTGCTGACTGCTTCCATATTTATTCCAAATAATTTATTCTTCTCGCCTGTAGAGATGTCGAACGCCACCCTACCATTTAAAAAGTGATTCATTCTCATCACTTGTAGAGCTGGTGAACGCCTTTCTACTATTTAGGGTGATATATATATAATGAATTTTGGATCGGAGGTTCAGCAGCTCTTTGTATGTTGGTCATTGCACAATCTGACTTTGCCTTGTACAGTCTCACTTTGCCTATGTGGATGATGATTCGAGTGATTCGGACCGTGTATTACATTGATAATTCTGTTGACTGGGATCAGTCAAATGGGGGAGTGTTCGCGCTTGCGCATTTCATTTGTTAATCCTGATTTTAGTAATCATTTGTAATCAAGCCTTTTCAGATAGGCTGTTCTTACCGCTATATAAAGCGTCTGCGAACCACCATTTGTTGGTTATTTACGTTGACGCAAAATTGATTGTAAATCTTACATTAGTTACGTTTATCTTGATTCTGTTACGTTCGCCGGCTGTATGTTGCTGTTGCTGTGCTAAGTATCAGCTATCATCATCAAGTTGGGCGTGCTATTGTGTTAATAAAGTCATGGATCACGTGTATGAATTACAACGATTAGCATCCGTAGATAACCCCATAGACAGGCTTCTGCGCCTATAATCGGCAGCGCAGGATTCAGACTGCCGCGCAGAAACAGGGGCAATCATAACACTCTGTTACTTTTGCCCGTTAAAATATCCTTTCAATGCTGAATATCTATATTCATATTTTGGTATAACCATTTATCTACTGAGGACCAATCTTGCAACAGTCATAAGTTCAATACCAGAACAGATAATACCTTGCCATACCAATTCTAACATGATAATCTGTCGGAACGGCCATACAGCAGTGCTGATGTGAATCTCAGGGTTCGGTTATTTCCGTGATTCTACCACCCTTTCTCATGTTGATCGACTTTCGGTGTGTCGACCTTCAAGGGCCATTTAAGAACTTGCCCATGACTGAATGCTCATCCTCTGACTTTGAGCATGGCCCACTTATATTTTGTCATTTGTTCTGAACAATTTATTTTAATTTTGTGCAGAACAGAAGATTGACATTAGCTTTGACGCCGCACAATGTTGCGTTCTCATTTTGCTACACTATCACCGGCCCATTCAACCAAAATATTTTAGCCGGGTCGGTTTCGTACCTTCGCAGGTGACCGAATGCCCAATCCATTCTGCACGCTGAACAAAAGCACCTTGGTAGAAGATGCCTAATATGTGTAGGGAGATAATGGAATGAATGTGGTTCTTGTACACTTCGAGCACATTAGGAAGGCACGAAGGGTGATACTGTATTCAGATGCCAAAATTCTATGGGGCGTATCCTGGAAGCGTTCAAACTTCTATTTCATTAGTTTAATATAATAATACAAAATGAGCTCCCGTTTTCTTTGTTCATTTTGTTTGTTTCTAGTTATAAATAACACAGTTATAATTGTCCCGCATAGTTGGTACAATTGCCCCTGGGTACGGGGTGATTGTAACATTTTAGCGGCGATTTTCGCGACCCAAAATTTCCATGATTGAGTGTTGATTGAGTTCCATTTTAGTTTTAATATCAACTATCGAGTTGTTGGCTTCTTTATATAAAACTTTGGTAATGAAATTTCCACGAGAATAACACGTAATATTAGAAAATCCAAAAAGTGTTACAATTGTCCCCGGTCTCCCCTAGCCTTCCATGCCATCAAACTACCCGTTTGGTTTGCTAGCATCCTGGTTGCGTTCTAAGGTAAATAATTCCTAGATTATTTTTTATGATTAATTTCTGGCCCGACAGCCCGAAAATAAAGCTCACGCAGTGTGAAAGGTTCAAACTGATAAAATTCACAGAAATCCTAAACGAGATTGACGTAATTGGGGTCACGATTATGATTTCAGATTGGCCACTCCAGTTTCAATTTTTTCAGTGATGTTCTTATAAAAAACGATTCGCGCTTGTCTTAGGTATATTCGTTCTCTGTATGCGTAGAATTAGGGTATTTATATTTTATCTGTAGAAGCGCGTTTGAAGCTAACATGGTTATGATGCTGTCAGCATTGTGTATCCAGGAACTGAACTAAAAGTGGAATTAACAAATCTATGAACCGATCGCTGCTGACAGATTTAAATTTAAATCCTATATTAAGAATCGGTAACACCGACTTTCATTCCTATAGTTTTGACAAATTGGTTGTTGAGGTCGACCAGCCTATATGAAATCTCGCCACTGTTTCTGGCGCATGTACGATATCATCAATGAAATGCTTGATTTGTTTTAAATAAGCATCTACATGTCCTCACTATATAATCAAATACCAATATTGCGTTTTGGTTTATAATCCCAATTTTATATAGTGCGGCCCGCGAATGGATTCAGATGTTGAATGCGGCCCGCGAGCTCAAAAGTTTGCCCACCTCTGATATATACTGTCAGGACTTGTACTGAACACATGTGGAGAAGAAACTAAATATAGGAAACTGGACTTCCCACGCTGGCGTTTCTCCTGTTCGCCTTTACCATGTGACCTTTTGTTATATAAAAGTGATTAGTTTTTGATGGCTCACGTTGTTGGTACCTTATATTCGAGAAAAAATGACGCTCGTCTACAAAGAAATCATTCCAATGGTAATAACTGTGAGCTGAAATACATAACGAAATATATTGATGCTAACATTTTCTAGCCCAAAAACAGCGGGCGATTTAAAGCATGTCATAAAATTATGACGCACTGCGCTAGCCCATTCTAAAAATAGGTGGAATAGCATCCTTTACCAATATTCGTCAGATTATTACCAGTGAGCTTTTAAATATATAGATTGATTGATTCAGCTATTCTTGTTTAAAACACACTAACATGTAACTTACATATATAAACACTTAAAAATATCTTCAATTACAATTAGTAATATATAGATGTATGTGATAGAATCACCAGAAATTCAAGATACGATATATTATATTTCCTATACAGGCGACATGCCGTCCACGGTCTTCTTGAAATGGTGGGGGATTCCGTTACGATAGCTCGACGACCAGGACAATGCCAAAGTAGTAAACAATATTACTATTCGGAGTCAGATAGCCGTGAAGTACTAGCATATCTGCAATATCTGTATACCCATTACGTATTGCATCTTTTGGTACCGCTTGTTTCTGTTACACTCAACGCAGTTTAATATACCATGTTTCTAACTTTCTGTAATCGCTGCTGCTGTCCGGTATAATAAAATCTTATCATTTCTGGTTGCTGAACAGTTGGAGATTGAAATTGTAACACTGCAAAATGACCCCCACCTCAGTCTGCAGCAAACGTTTGGTGCATTGTTGATGCGGAAAAGTACAGTGGTGTATTATGCGCAGCAGCTATGAAGGTTGCAAGCGCATGTGGTTCAACTTATCGTTGTGAATCAGTCTTTTCGGACATGAACTTCATCAAAAACTAACACAAAACACGCTTCATTAATGCACATATGGAACACTCACTCAGAATTGCAGTGTCAAGTTAAATACGGCGTACTAGTTGATATCATACAATGCCAGGTTCCCCACTGACTGCTTGTTTGTTTTTTGGGGTATTCATGGTGTTTGTCGACTGCTATGGTCATTTACACCAGGCCGATATTCTTCATATTTTCCGTAACTGCCGACTTATAGCACGGCCCACCTCCAGGCTTTTGTAAGACACCGCTGACGCGGATGAGGTGGCGAGGAGGAGCCTAGTTAAACCTCCAACACTTCGGTATCGGAATTCGGAAGTCGACCTCGGTCGGACTCGAACCCGCACCCATTGGTGTTGCAGCCGCGGATTATACCACTGCGCTATCTCGCCACACCCCACTGACTGCTATAGAAACAGATAACATGATGTCCAGTCCTGCCCAGTGATATGAATATCAAAGCGGAAATTCAGTGTGGTACGGGTAAACAGCGGGAGTAAATAGTAACCCGCCGCTTCAATCATTACGCAAAAGTAGCCCTCGGCTGCAAAAAGGTTGGTGACCCCTGCTTTAGCAGGTTTCTGATTCTAGTGAGTATCAATCGAAATCGAAATTATATTGCTAGGTATTAATATTTTAGACTACCTCCTTGCCGAAAAGTTCAATAAAATTGATATAATGAAGATTATCCAGTTTTCGAATTCCTTTCGACTATTGAAAATATGATACAGCGCTCGTAACGGCAATTCATTTTGCGTATTATAGACTCCGTCGTAAGCCAAGAGCATGCACCTAATTTTTTTTTCAAATTGCTAAAGCATACGAACTAATGTGTGAGACTATAATAACCCTCGCACACCAAGCCTTTATTATTTTGTAAATAAACAAAAAGTAGATATATTTTCAGTAACAATTATTCATCTTCAAGTTTTTCTTCGGGCGATTTAGTGTCACTAGGTTTCATAAAGTGTAAAATATAACAGTAAAAAATAATAAAATATTGAGGGTAATTCACAGAAATTGGTATAATCGTGCTGCAATTACGAGAGAACGGCGGCCTCTGGTTGCCGTTGAGATGCTTTTAGTATGATTATGACCCAAAATAGTAAGCGGCGCCGATACTCACCACTGTACGCTTTTTCGCGGCTAAATAATGATGAGTAGGTTCCGCAACTTAGGGATTGCTTATCAATCTATAGTATAAAACTATGCGTTGTAATAGTCGTTGATTGCCATGTATATAGGCTCTGCCCTAACAAATCCAAGTCGCTAATGTCAAGTCGATGTGAAACCTGTCGGTTCCAATTCACCCTTGTCCCAGTTTACCGGCAATAGCTTGCGACTGTCACGACCCGATGCATATTGGCCTTGCGACGCAACATCGCGAGTTGCGGGTTGAGCGGGTTGCGAGTGGTAAGTCGCGATGAAATGCACACAGCTATCGGATGAGCACTCTGCAGTGCCTACAAGCGGCGACTACTCTCCTTGCGCGTTCCGCATGCATATAATGTCGAAATGGATAGACATTGCGATTACACAGCTCTTAAGACACCGGAAAATGAATATTTCGAGGGGCAGAGTATTTTCGCCAATTAATTAGCTGACGTCATGTATGCAAACCTTTTTGCGTAACGAACCAACCTCATATTTCAATGCTGAAGTCGCAGAACTTGCGGGAGACAGTTGCTGAGGGCCATTTCCAGATGCTGATTTAGATTGGTAGAACTCTAGGTGAGGTGGACTGTATGGCGGATTGGTGTACCGCACATACCCTCTCGACGTCGGACGAACGATTAACAATCATTGCTGATCATTGTGCGCGACGGTGTCTGCATTCCGACTATTTAAAGAAGACCTTCGTTAGATGCGGGCTGACTTTTTATCTGACCAGCGCTACGGCCTTCCTACCTGACGACTGCCGGCTTTTTATCTGACGATCGACCGACGCTGCACGACCAACGCTGTTTATTTTATCCAATGTTTTATCCTTAGTCTGTTCGAGTTTAAGTTGTACAATAAAGTGCTGGCCAACGTATTCGCCGACTCTCTGTTGCGGACCCTAGAGGGAACGCGGCGTATAGTCCATACTCAGGTAGCGTGCCAGAGCGCGCCATACTTTTGGTGACCCCGACGTGATCTACCGCCCGACGTGATCAGAGCCCGACGTGATGTCTACGAGAAGTCGCCGACGACGAGCCGTGCAAGATGAACGAGAGGAGCTTGC
This sequence comes from Botryllus schlosseri, assembly GCF_051294905.1. Classification (NCBI taxonomy): domain Eukaryota; kingdom Metazoa; phylum Chordata; class Ascidiacea; order Stolidobranchia; family Styelidae; genus Botryllus; species Botryllus schlosseri. Next base: position 8,520,823 of record NC_137244.1, on the reverse strand, counting down.
TGCCCAACCTTTCAACGCCCATCTGCGGGGAGCTATGCCTGTAGTGCAATTTTGGTCGCATGCACCGGAGTCCTGGTTTGTGTCTGCAGAAGCTGGATTCCAGTCTTATGGTGTCGACGATGATGTTGCTCGGTACAACTACGTTTTGCGCTGCCTTGATGGAAATCAACTTGAATCTATCCGAATACGGCTTCCTGGCATCGAGAACCCCGATTGCTTTGTAATTTTACGCCAAATCCTGCTAAATGAATACACTGTGCCGCTACGAGATCGTGTTCAAGAGCTATATAGTGGACGCTGCCGTGGTTTGAAACCGTCAGAGATACTCAAGAAGCTGAGGAGTGCGACGGGAATGTCCCATGGAGTGCGACGGGAATGTCCCATGGAGGGCCTGGTGTCGATTGCTACCTCCGGGAAGCCTTCCTGCACCACTTGCCTGATTCCTTGGCCAATATTTTATCATCACACGTAACTGATACCGCGGATGAACTAGCTGTACGAGCTGACAATATCTACGCCCGTGGGTCTCATCATACTAATCATCAAGCGCCCGGTAACCCTGACTTGTATCAGATGCGAAGAGAAATTTCAAGCCTGAATCGTGACGTTAGGCAGCTTCAATCTCGACCGCCTGTACGGGATACACTTCCTGTCCATGTGCCTCCACGACCGACCTATGCCGCTGGTGTAACGGCTCGTCACCACCCTCGCTTCGAAGACGTGCATACCGACTCTAGGCATCGAAATCCCGTTCCTCGTAATGACTGGCGTAACCGACGTCCCTCCGCGAAGCCGGGAATGCGGTCTCTGCTATTATCACGAACGGTTTGGTGATCGTGCACGAAATTGTCGCACTGGTTGTGTTCACTACGAATCTGCCCGTCCTTTTTTAGACAGAGGTACGGCGTAGGATTTCGTCCGCGCCGTACAGATCCATTGGTTGTTTCGCACAACTCTCATAATGTGTCTCTATTACATGTACAGGACGAAATTTCTGGAACTCATTTTTTAGTAGATACAGGCGCATCCGTTTCACTCATGCCCAGCACATGGCAAGATCGTCGTAACAAAGACCGTGGACCAAACCTGTATGCAACGAACGGCACCGCTATTCCGACTCGTGGTATGAAATCTCGCAGGATCCGACTCTCAAACGGGCACACGTATGATTTTGTATTCTACGTAGCTGATACAAAAATTGCGATAATAGGAGCTGATTTCCTGGAGGAGTTCTCTTTTGTAGTCGATATTAGAAATAACGTAATGTTGGACCCAAATTCGAACACTCTCGTGAGAGGTAGGAAGAAACAAACCTGTGTCTGTTTTCGGCCTCAACTTAGTCTCACCCCACCATAAGCAACCATATGCCGATATCTTGAAGGAATTCAAAGATTTGACCACACCAAAGATTGCGTCCCTACGTGGCAAGCATGGCACTGTACATCGGATATTAACTACTGGCGGTCCTGTGCGTTCGCGTTGTCGCCCATTACAGCCGTATTTGAGACGCAAGGTAAGGGATCGATTGGACGAGCTTTTAGCGTCCGGAGACATTGTCCGTTCAAAATCGCCGTATGCGTCACCTATTACCGTTGTTCCTAAAGGTGAAGACGATATTAGGATTTGCGTCGATTACCGTAAGTTAAACAATCAAACAATCAAAGATCGATGGCCAGTCCCCTTTTTACGAGACTCACTAACGAATTGCACGGTTGTAGCATATTCAGCAAGATTGATTTACAGAAAGCGTACCGTCAGATTCCTCTCCATCCCCAGGACCAAGAGAAGGCCGCGTTTATTTGCCCTGAAGGACTGTTTCAACCAACTACCATGCCGTTCGGATTGACGAATGCATGCAGCACTTTTAGCCGTTTTATCTCAGAGGTTACATCCGGAATCGAACATATTTTCGTGTTTTTAGATGACATTTTAATCGCCACCCGCACTGAACAGGAACATTTGACGACGCCCAGAACACTGTTTTCGAAGCTCCGTGAGTTTGGTCTGGTTATTAACGTTGACAAGTGCGAATTTGGTAAAAAGGAAATAGAATTCCTTGGACATTTAGTTGGTCTCGAGGGAATCCGTCCCCTGCCTGCAAAGGTTGATGTGATAACAAAGTACCCTCGCCCAGATAACGTAAAGCAACTACGATCCTTTCTCGGCCTTGTGTGTTACTATCATCGATTTGTGAAAGACTGCGCAACTATATTGAAGCCGCTCTACGATATAGCAAATCAATCATCCAACAAACGCAGACGTATTATATGGTCTGACTCCGCATTGTCAGCATTCGACCGCATCAAATCTGATCTATCAGGTAATGCATTACTTGTCCATCCTATTCATGACTCGGACCTCTCTCTAGTCGTGGATGCAAGTGAAGTAGGAATGGGTGCAGTTCTGCAACAGCAACACAAAGGTATATGGTCACCTCTTGGGTTTTATTCGAAGACCCTTAATCGTACCCAACGAACGTATTCGGCATTCGATCGCGAGCTCTTAGGAGCGTATTCTGCTATTAAACATTTTCACGTCCAATTGAAGGGCAGGAAATTTCAACTAGTCACAGATAATGATGGTCTTGTCAAAGCGTTGCAGAACCCTACTGAAAGACTCATTGCGCGCCAATCTAGACAATTAAGGTTCATAACGGAGTTTACGAGCGACGTCCGCCACATCAAGGGGTCGCTGAACACTGCCGCCGACACTCTTTCAAGATTAGAAGTCCATGTGGTTTTCCCGGATACCGTACCGATTTCTCCGCAGATGCTGTTTGACGCCCAGAAAGACGACGACGAATTGCGAGATCTACTGTCTAACTCCGACGAACATTCTTTGGATCTTGTGGAGGTAACAGTTGAAGGGTTGCATGGCCCCGTTCTTTTCGACAGGTCGCTGCCTGGCAAACATCGCCCGTTCGTACCGCATTCTTTGCGCGACGCAGTGCTCAACGGACTTCACAACATTTCTCATCCTAGCATTAGAGCGACTACGAAGCTGATAACGGACCGGTACGTATGGCCTCATATGAAGCGGCACATAACCGAGTTTGTTCGACAGTGTCTCCCGTGTCAACGCTCGAAGATAACCCGACATACTCGAACGCCAATAACCAACCTTCCAGTGCCCTCTGAACGTTTTCATACCGTAAATGTCGATATCCTTTCCTTGCCTAATAGTTGCGGTTTTTCATATTTATTAATGTGCATTGATAGATTTTCTCGTTGGCCGGAGTGTATCCCTATGTGTGATATGCGCACCCAGACAGTCATTGACGCTTTTAACCTCGGCTATATATCTAGATTCGGCGCACCCAGGAAACTTATAACTGATCGAGGTAGCCAATTTACGTCTAGCGAATGGTCCCAACTAATGCAATTGCTTGGAATTCATCATATTACTACCCTAGCCCGTAAACCTGAGCAAAACTCAATGGTCGAAAGATTTAATCGCACGTTAAAAGATGCGTTGCGTACAAAGGAGAGCCCGTCCGATTGGTATCATAATTTAGGCTTAGTACTCTTGGGGTTGCGTTGTGCAATAAAAGAGGATTTAGGGTACTCGTCTTCCGAATTGACTTATGGTACTTCATTACGCTTGCCTGGTCAATTAGTTGATCCCGTCCCGTGTAGGAATAGCACCGACAATCCCACCTTCGTGAGCAATATGAGACGATTCTTTTCGACCATTGGTCAAACCTCCACTAATTTCCACTGTAACCCAAAGTCACTCGTTCCGAATAATTTAACCACTTGCACCCACGTTTTTCTAAGGATCGACGGCTCACGCCGATCACTTGACCCCGTTTATACTGGTCCGCACAAAGTGTTGAAGCGCACTCCGAAGTGTTTTACTATCGAGACTAGTAAAGGTCCTTATGACGCCTCAACTGATCGTTTGATTCCGGGTCGGTTGCCCTTGCAATGTTTTGAAAACTCCCAATATAATGATACCGCTCAGAACGCAACCCTTCCCGAATCTCAAACTACAACGATTACGAATAGTGGTCGTGTTGTCAGAACACCAAGTCACTTGCAAAATTTTGTACTCTCACCAGTGTTTGAAATGCAGATTTGAATTTTTTTTGCTATGTTGTGTCTCACTGTTTATAACCCTTCGGTATGTACTGAACATGTATTGTTATTCGATGTGTGTATTATACATGCTTGGTTGCTATGCTATTTTCACTCCGTTCTAATGATTTTTTTTTCTCGATCTGAATCGCTCTCGTCCTGTACCTTAAGCTTTTCCAAGCGGGGGGACCCTTATGGCGGATTGGTGTACCGCACATACCCTCTCGACGTCGGACGAACGATTAACAATCATTGCTGATCATTGTGCGCGACGGTGTCTGCATTCCGACTATTTAAAGAAGACCTTCGTTAGATGCGGGCTGACTTTTTATCTGACCAGCGCTACGGCCTTGCTACCTGACGACTGCCGGCTTTTTATCTGACGATCGACCGACGCTGCACGACCAACGCTGTTTATTTTATCCAATGTTTTATCCTTAGTCTGTTCGAGTTTAAGTTGTACAATAAAGTGCTGGCCAACGTATTCGCCGACTCTCTGTTGCGGACCCTAGAGGGAACGCGGCGTATAGTCCATACTCAGGTAGCGTGCCAGAGCGCGCCATAACTGCTCTACACCTAAACTTTCTGTCTTCGATGGCCTCGGTGATTGTATCAACGGCCAGACACTCGTACATCCATTTCACCACAAAGCAGAGAATAACTAATCGAAGATAGACTCTGGGATTGTTTCCATTTCAATCTTGATTGGTCCTAAGTAGAGCCCGACCGATTATCGGCTCGCCGATAATATCGAGTCGATATCACGCTTGGAGAGAAATATCGGTATCGGCCATTGAAGGTAAAAAGATATCGGCCATATTCATGACGTTACAACATGGTGGCAGGGAGTCAGAGAAATCGATAGAAGACGTGAGGACGGTAAATTATAAAAATAAATGGCCAAGCTGCATATAGTGCATACTGCATACTGTTATGTTATGTTAGCTAACCACCGTTATGCCCCACTGACTTCGTGGGAATCCCCCTGCAGTAATCGATCACCAAAGCACAGAGCAGCTGGATGGATAGTTGTCTGCAGAAGATTTCAATCACTAAGAGAAATGAGAACTCCAATCATGCTGGACTGACCCTCGTAATGATAGAGAAAATTGTCGCGTCGAAACATTTCTCGGTTCGGTACCAACAGAGCTTATTATACCGGTAATGTATGAAGTCGTCTGACTGAGACCTGCGGCTGCGGAGCCGGAGCCACCATGATGGGAAATATGCGAGCATAGAGGGCAAGAAAATCAAGCAAACGTGGAGTAAAGCTAATAATTGATACGAACATTTTCGATTCCATGATGACATTGGCCAATTCTGACAAAAGAGCGTAAAATAGTGATCGATTGATTCTTGATTGTTGAAATGCTGGTCATGGTCAAGGCCCAAGGGGATGGGTGGAGCAGTTGCAGACGTGGACAATTTGAGTTGTTTTGCACATTCTCATCAGCTACACTCTAAATACGAGACAACAGTATCGCCTTTTTTCCCGTTGGCGGCAACGCCGTATCGCGTAAACAACATCAGGTTCGAGAGAAATTTGGTGTCTTCTCTTTCTTCGCGTCTATTCCTCTATTTTCTCACAACGCGGACATCGTTACGGCGAAAGTTGAAGTCCGCTGCTGATTCTATTGCAATACGACATCACGACAGTCACAGAGAGCGCAGATTTGAAGAGATGCTCGGTGAATAGTGGAATTGTATCGCAGCTTATCGACAATTTTAAAGGTAAATGTTAAATTGTATGCCACCTTGGTTTGTTTGTTCTTTATTTGTACAAGATTCACTTACCATAATCAAGGCTTTAATGTCGTACTGTTACGGAAAATTACGTAATTGGCCAGCTATTGCATCATTCACTGGCTTAATTATGAAACGCGAGAGGGCGGAGGTTGGTTCAAGGTTATTGGTGTCCTTTTCGGGTAAGGTAAACCAACACCCACAAGTTATCGTATGACCACTACCTTTCAGTGTTCCCCGTGGGAATGTTGTGCATGAAGTGTGGATTAGCAGAAACTTGACATGAAAATCCTTGGAATAATTGCTTGATTCTGTCAGCAGTGATGATTTTATTCAAGTGCAGAGCAGCAGCTCTCCATGGTAAATGTTGAAATCCACATGAATCTGTTCGAGTTGAGGTACCTTGTCATACTGCACAGTATAATTATCAGTTTATCTTCTCCGGGATTAAATGTCACCATCTACTGTAGTCTTCAGTTTGTCATTTCAAAGTTGTATTCTATTAATGTGGAGATTACTACTTCATAATTTAGTATGTTGTTAGAATAATATTTCGTTAACAATGCACTGTTGGCTCTACCAATTTTGATAGACTAAAGCCCAGATCAGCTAGGGAAAACATTTTCTTAAACGACATAAGAATCATGATATTCGACTTAATGCCTGCACGCTTCGTCATAGTAGAGTTGCAAATCATAATCGGTTTAGAAATTGATGTAAAATGGAGGGTCGTTTTTGTGGTTAGGTCTGCCTGTAAAAATTGAGAAGTGCTTGCATGTCCACCACTAATTGGTGTTTCCCATGGTCATGTAGTGTAAAAAGGACAGCAGGGAATCCTTATGATTGTTGCTTTATGCCACCACTTTGTCAGCAGTGATAATTTCATTCATGTGCTCTGTTAGCTCGCCCTGGTGAATGTTGAAATACACTTGCATTTTCTTGCCTTGTGATATCTTCCTACACTGCTGACTCAAAATATTCAATGCATCTTGTGTGGGTTGAATGCTGCTACCAACTGTAATGTTGCGTGGTGACCGGTATATGCTATGCAGAATTGCATTTTTCCCAATCTTATTTACCTTGATATTGTCAGAACGGCTGCAGCCATAGATACAAACCTCATAATCTACACACTTACAGACAGAACTTGTCATGGGTTTTTGAACAAGTCTAAATGTCAATAATGCCCTCGCCTAATGTTATCAGCCACCTGTACTAGTGTTTCGTGACGGTTTTACTTTTCGTATCAGGATAGAGAAGATTCCAAGACTATTATCACAACCACAAATGATGATTTGAAAAAGAATTATTAACGAAGGATACATAGATTGGACAGTGGCATTTCAGGTACGTTAGGACTACGAACACATCTGGCTTAATCATTAGTAATAACTGTTTTATTCAATTGTATCAATCCAGTGATAGTGACAGCAGGATTGACGAAGCTACTGAAATTGCAGTCATTACTTTTGAAAGCCTGAATAAACCGCCAATAAAAGACTGGATTATCTGCTTTGCAAGTCAAAACAGGTACACACAACTGCAAATTCAATGAATATATATGATTGCCCAAATCATGGAATAACACTATGAACTATGGCAACCAAGCAGGAAAGATAGACCTATTAACGGGTGTATGTCATGAATGTCCTTACCTTGTAATTAGGGCAATTTTTGTTTCACTGAAATCCGGTAAAAGTTACATTTAATTTCAACAAAATTTGCCGAACAAAGTTGTATTCATGCATGTAAAACCCAGCAGGTCACATATTTATTACTGCGCCCCTAAAAGCTGGTTGCTACAGTTTCATTAGGCTGAAATTCAATGTATAAAATATTCTTATAGTAAAAATGAGAAGCTACCCGCACAAAAATCTCATGCTGGAGATCTCTGCCTTAGTCTGTCATTTCAACTTGCGTCAAGGTTATCGCTTCTTAGAAAGGAGCGAATGTACTTTTATAAACACACAGTTCGAACTAACTGAGCTATCTCAAGAAAACATTACAGTTTGTGCTGGTTTGACCAAAATCCAATTGATACTTTCACTTCTAATTTAGTTGGGCACTGTCGTGCTTTATTGGGGTTGTTGAACGTCCAGCTGGCAGGTCAACTGTTGCATCATAGATAACATTGAGGTGCAGCTAATACCGTTACATACCTCTTGGTTATGGAAATCAAAGAGGATAGGATGGGAAGCTGCTGGCAGCTGTTGAAAAAATGTTGCAAAGACTTGTCATACCAATCACTTATAAAAATATGTCTGTTTCAGGCTCACAAGATACCATAAGTAAGAAGAATGATCCACCGCATCTGGTCGGCGCCAGGCATCAAAATGGATCGATCCAAGGCTGGATTATTGGACATTCGTTCGTTCATTTACAATGTTTCATTGTAAACTATGACCATTTTATCCTGTTAAAAGTAGACATGAACAACTGGACAACATGATAATTCTATTTTTTGGTATATTTTCCTGAAAATTCTACAAGAGAACTACATAGTGTCTATTGAGCTGAGCTTGTACAGATATTTGCCGTTCTCATGTGTTCGAGCATGAACTCTGACGTGATAGGAACTGAACTTCATCGAATTTCCAAGTTTTCACAAATTCAGTAATTGTAATTTAATTTTTAAAACATTGTAATTCTAATTCTAGTTAATTTTGAAAACTAACCTTGTAGCTGTAATTCTAATTTGAGTTGAAAAAATCTAATCTTGTTAAAATTCTAATCTAACTTAGATAAGGTGAATTTTTCTTGCTGGCCACATCTGGTTGAACGTTACGTTAAGGTATTTAAACTTTCAAGTAACTATGCCACAAATATTGATTTATACTATTGCAGTGGTCCTGTTTTACTGTGCATTACTTCGTTGCCTTGCATTTAATCATTGACTTGACTTGATGGTTACACTGTAAACTATATAAATATCTTGCGCTTTTAAGTTCGGAGATGTGCGTCTTGAGTAAGTAATAATTTTTTAGTACTGCCGTGGCCCTGTTTCATTGTGCATCATATTGTTGACTTCCATTTTATTATAATCAATGGTTACATTGCAAGCCTTAATTATTTCATGCTGTGCGTAAATTGCGCAATAGTGCCATGCCAGAATTCCTGATTTATTGTGCATTGTTCGCTTTTATTATCAATTTTTTCATGCTTCGTGTTATCACTGATTTTCACATGATGGTCTGATATTGTATTTGATTTTGAATACGATGGTTTCATTATCACATAAAAGATTTTTCAATGCTACATGCAAGCGGTGGGGTCTGAGTCGACAACTCCAGATCAGCTAGTAATCGCTCTTACGACCGACAATCCCCTCCTGCACATGTACATTTGGTGGTACCATCTTATTCTATTAAGTGCCACTTCTAATTCATCAAATAAATGTTTTTATCACCACAGCAACCAATTCGCAGCACCTTGTTAATTTTCTCTGATATGCGTGTGGTGGTCTTACACTCACCACAAATGCTATTATTTGACTCAGACAGCCGTATATATTGATTTGTGGTTTGGAGCATTAGTAGTAAGTGGGCTTTATATACTACGGTAATCTAATGGATAACGCGAAACAATAACTTCATATTGTTAATTTATTCGCTAAAAGCTTTTCGACTAACTCTCATCAGCAGTAATAGTAGTAGTAATAGTAGTAGTAGTAGTAGTAGTAGTAATCTAATGGAATAAATATGTGCACTGTGCAGTAATCGTTGACGTTGCACTATAAGCACAAAGTAGCTGGGTAGCGCTGGCAGAATCTTCGAGGCTAGCAATAATCGTCCGAATGCCAGAGAAATATTCTGGATTTTTCAGCTCAATAGGGTGTAAATAGGATTTCACCTTTAGGGTGATTTTTATATATCCACCTTCAAAGTCGGCACAGTTTTTACATAGTGCCTAGGAAACGTCTATATGAGACTACACCACATGCCACAACACAAAACCACAACATCAACGGCTATTCAGGTGTTCTTTTTTTTTTACGTGCAACGCGTTCTCTTTGGCGTTGTCACCAACGGAAAAATATTTAGTGTGTATTTGTTAATGATGTGCTGAAGGCTCCAGGTGCATTGCCAGAAGAATATCAATATAAAAATCAATATTTGTTGAAACCATTGAAGGAAAGATCCCCTGCAAGGGAGCTGTGAAACCGAAATGAAGAAAGATTTCCAATTCTTGCTGTGCCACTAACTATGGTACCAAGTGAAAGACCGCTCACTGTGTTTACTGTTTAGTACTATATACATCATCTATGGAAGACCACAGAAGTTCACTCCTTGGAGAAAGGGCCAAGAAATTGTGCTTCGTGAACTGTAATCTGCAACTGATTGGTGCTTTTGATATGTTTTTATGGTTCCTTGATCATTTATTTCATGTTCAAGCATATCAATGGCTGTAAAGTTGTTAAAAGAAATGCTCTTAGGTGTTAGATATGGGCCTTGAGCTAGATTTCATATCTTTTGAATATCGGCTGAATATATCGGGGTTATCGGTGCGGAGGTACTGGATATCGGTCTTATCGGTATCGGCTCAGAAATCCAATATCGGTCGGGCTCTAGTCCTAAGTATTATAATAAAATTGATCCATGGGGCTGGTTTAATTTTAGTCAAAATATCCCCATGGCAAGTTATTTAAATAACCATGATCACAGTGTTTTCTCGTTTACGGGTCACATTCACCGAACGCAAAACGAATTACGCATTCATGAGAATGACTCCAGTCCGGAGCTTATGGTCGAATTTCGCTTGTCGATCGCAATAGGCGTGGTGAACTGAGAAATCTCCCTTTTACGCTTCATGCAATGCTGTAATTTGGTGCTTGCGCTCGTGACGTAACGTCGCGACCCTTTTCATTATCAACCTTGCTCGAACCTGACGTCGATATGACGATCGCTCAAAACTCTTTAAATGCATCTGTTCACTAATCAACCTCAATCTGTTCATCCCTCGATTAACTTGTAGCACCAACTGACATGCTTTCGGTATAGATTTAGGAATAGTGAATGTCATCACTAAATCCCCTTGTATGCTGTCAATTCCAAGGTATAGGTCAGAGGTCTCAAACTCAAATGTGCTCGGGGGCCAATTTCCTACTTTTTGATGGCGCCGCGGGCCGCAGCACCAATATACTAGCGGAATTCAATGTATTTCCAAGACGGCCTTATTTGACGGGACCTAACAGACTGACATTCCGCATGCATCGGGAAACTTGATTTACTACTGTGAATTCACGCCTGGCACGAAAAAATAACATTTTTATATATTTTAATACAATTGATACCTTGCTTGGCATAGTTTGTCAAAATAATTAGTTGTAGACACCACGCGAGAGTACAAATGCATCAGGACACCGTAATAGCTGTCGCGTTATAATTTTACAGCTAGCGGACATTTGACGTGCCGCCATTATAGGTAGAAATTTAGAATTTTACAAAGATTGATCTGATATCATATCATTGAAGCAGTACAGCCTAATCCGGGTCTCGGGTATACTCCTGATAACTAGGCTACATTGATCATGTCATTGGCAAAGTCAAATTATATCAGCGGTAGATTTACTTTCTAATATTTGACAGGTCATTAATAACTGGGATATACTGATTATGATTACTGTGCCATGGCAATAGAACTGTCCAATCGCCGATAAATCTATTTGTGTTACAGCTGTGCAGCGTGGGCTACGACTATTTTATACTATATAGCCACATTAAATTGGCGATAATAACATGGATAAAGATACCCAAGATGACACAGGATGTAACCAATTATACATCAAGATGACAACATAATGCCAAGGGTTGCCATACAGACCTGCTTAGATACCTAAATAAGCCGCGAAACGCAAGCTACGACCTTTTGATATTTTACTATTTTCCATACCAGTTTGATAGTTTGTTGCGTCCGTGGTTGTACTAATTCACGGCGCTCCGCGTCACAAAAGTCCTTCTCTGATTGTATCTTTTGACGCGATTCAACTAGACTCATTTTCATGTTATCCCCCATTGAGTTCGAGTAATTCTACAAAAGATCGCGCCCAAGTTCAAATCACAATTTTCAGTACAAATCTTCAACGGGTCATGTTTAACCATCATAAACAAGCAATGTCACGTATAATAGGTAATCTTCCACTGAGTCGTAAACTTTCGAAAGTGATGTAATATAGTGAAGTTTGATGAGTAGTTTCTGGCTTCTGGAGTAGTTTTAGACCAAATTTTAAGTTCTCAAATTTAAAAAATGGTAGTTAAATTTTGTCGAATACTTCGAAATCCTAAATGCCGTCGCGGGCCGCACAAAACGATCTCGTGGGCCGCATGCGGCCTGCTGGCCGCGTGTTTGAGACCTCTGGTATAGGTGCAGTTATCTACATTCATATATACGGATGAAAGCATCAGAGTCGGAGTCGGTGATGTCGGGGTTTAGCAATTTTTTGCTTAATGGATTCGAAGTCTCTTTTTAGCACGCCTTGGAGTCGGAGTCGTGAAAACTATAGTGGCTGGAGTCAGTGTCGTGAAGAAAATACTGGCTGGAGTCGGAGTCGGAGTTTGTGAAAATGACCCTGACTCCGACTCCAACTCCTATATTTTGCTTTCAATTGCTTTCAAAGCTGTCTTTAAGTTACTAATATTAACTAGAATATGATTTTTATACACCATAAATCACAGTTATTATTAACGTTAATAATAAAATAAGACATTATTTGGATATTGCATTTCCGTCGCACAAAGGAAGAAAATCGCAATATGCATCTTCGCGATGCAGTTTCAAATTGATGCAATATTTGAAATTAGCCTATATCATGGTACTGTGACAGATTAAATAGATTGTCTGGTTCTGTAAAATTGTTCAATTGATGTAAATATTACCAAACGCGGCTTCCCACTTGACAAAATTAAAAATACTTGTAGTGAAGCTCAGCGTCTTGGGTCGAACAAATGCTTAATAAAGACTGCAGGTCCTAGTCCGTGAATCCTTGAGTAAGGGCATGTAGATAGACAGGTGCCATTTGACTACTTGCTAAATTTCGTCTCCGTCCAATGTTTACTAGTAGTGAAGGTATGTGTGCTTGTAATTAGTATAGTATGTAATGAGAAAATTAGTAAGCTACATCGCTGTATTAGTTGCTGACTCATACACAAGAGCTACGCTTCGATTGTTTTATCTACATTTCAATGATAAAGGAATGGATCAATGTCACCGTTGAATTATTCATACATATTAGGGTATTTGAGAGTCCACGTTAAAAAAAATTATAAAATATGAAAAAGGAAGGATATTTAGAAAGGCATGCTTCCATGTTAATTGCATACTGAATAATTCTGTGCCACAATGAAACAATTTTGCATGCCATCGTTAATCAAATATTCGCTTATGTTAGCATATTATAGTCATTTAACCGTCACTGTGGCGTATAATTTTAGAAGTAAATTGCTAATACTGTTGGAGTCGGAGTCGGAGTTCTCTTGAGAAAATACTCGGAGTCGGTACGTTTAATAATTCAGGAGTCGGAGTCAGAGTTGGAGTCGAAAATTGAAAATGTGTGGAGTCGGTGTCGGATTTGGATTCGGTATAATGAAAATGTCTGGAGTCGGAGTTGGAGTCATTGGTACAATCCACCGACTACGCAGCCTTTGGAAGCATGCAAGAAAACAACAATCAGCGTTTCAAATGAAATTTTCAATTTGATCCCGGATCGCCGGGCCGTGGCCTATACGACGAAGCCGCAACTCAGCTGAAACGTCTCCAGCCAGACGATTTTCAGTAACATTCCCAAACAGTATCAACCGTCAAAACAAACGCTTTATCGCAAGTATCACACCTCGTGTAACTTATTGACAATTCGGAAGACACTCCTTCTGATCCACGCGGGAGAGTCATCGGTTGACCCTGTATCACCGACTTCACTTGTCATAACACATGGTTTATCAACTTCGTTTCGACAACCACGAAAACAGTTAACTTTTTCGCATTATTATCAACTTCAAGAGAACGATGCCCCCTCTCGACGGGGCGGGACAAAGGTTCCCACATGTCTTTTTCAGTATAAGGAAGAAAATCCAGCACATACAAATTGTTCACGATACTGCCAGTAACAACATTGTGCCCAGCAACTTTATCAAAAATCCGAATACCACCGAATTAAAAGCGACGACATATTTTGGATTGACAACGGAAAACAGGGGTTGTCGACAAGTCGGGAACATGGAGTAGCCTAGGCTACGTTTTGTTAATCAGCAATAACAGTTCTTTTTCCATTTTCATACATGACCATACGAAGGGTCCCAATACCCTCAGCATCGAATTTACCATCACTCAATTCGATTTTGGCATCAAAAGGTCGCAGTTTAATAAACATATCAGAATTGCAACTCATATGACTGGTTGTACCACTATCACAGATAACAGACAGTCTGTGTCGAGACAGGAAAACAGACGTGAGCTTCTGATATTGCTTACTCACACTGTCACCACGGTGAGGCATACCCAGATTTCTACTTTCCATGGGTAAAACAGCAGACAGCGAATGTCTCTCTCCTACACGGGTCAATTTATTTTCTCGAAAATTATCACTTCCACACTCAGCATAATGAGCATTCCGACGCTCAAAACGTCATCTGCCTTCACCAGAAACACCTCCACGCCCGTAACCACGAGGCTCGAATTCCCGATCACGTGGATTAGCATCACTTTTCAGATCCCAACACATGGACATTTTATGCCCAACTCTACCACAATGATCACACGCACCAATAAATTTCGGCTTACCTTAGGCCTACTCCCCAATCGCCGGATAGGCCTGAACACTTTGCGGTGGGAGAAGCGAAATTACCGGTTTTCACTCTCCACAGCAAATCCTCCAAACGAATAATCCAGCTTACTTAGTATTTCGTTCACAAGATACGAGCGCGTCACTTCAAAATTGGACGGCAAATGCTTTATCACTTCGAAAACCTGATCAATACCACTAACGGCATGACCTATACAAGCCATTCTTTGAAACAGCAATTGCTATTCTTGAATCTTCTCAATAATGTTCTTATCCCTAAAATTCGGCATCATTTCAATCTGCCGTTTCAGTGATAGAAACATCCTCGCATTCTTCGGCTCAAACGTCTTCTCCAGATCCTCCCGTATTTACTTTGAGCTTGTTGTAGGCTCATTGGTGATTTTCTAATCGATAATTTATAGAATGAGACATTGATACCCATCATTTTTGAGATTTTCCAAATTTTGGACAACCCCAAGGTTCATAGGCCACATTATAACCACCCGAATACGGTGTTGTGGTTTTACTCTGTCTAATTCTAGAATGCAAAATGTGCACACGGAGTTCAAATTTTTATGGAACAATGGACCAAAACTACTCACAGAAGTGAAAACGCCAGTGCGTTATAGATAGTATATGCAATTTACATGGAAAATATATTAAGTAGGCTACACAAATATATTATTCAAATATCCATGAACGCACTGCTGGGTCACTTTCTAACCAATAGGTCCCCGGACTCGGGAAGAGAAACCCGAATTGCGATTTAATTGCCCGCGTTGTCAGTTAAATATCTTGCATCCCTCGCAGCGCACACGATTGGCTAACGGTAGATTACGACTGCCGCAAAGGGAGGATGGGAATATGAAAACTTATTGTCGTTAGCGCCAGTGTTTTAGCGGATCTTAACTCTATTCAACCGCAATATCATCGTATTGTGCCATCCTTCACGGATAAAGTTGTGGCGACTTGCTAGAATAGAATTCCTATGATCACTGTTCTCTCCAAGCTGCTTTTAAAGTCGCCGCGCACAGAAAAACGTTTGCCGCGCACAAGAAAGCCGAAGTGATGACCTATTTTTCAAGGGATTGCGAGGTGAGTTGGTGAATGCGCGCAGACTCGCGAAAAATTAAAGGAAACACTGCCTATATCCGTATATTATCTATATATGGTTGATAATAAAGTATTCAAGTGTAAAGCAAGGACAGGTGGTAACATTTGGGAATCAGAAGACTGGTCCGGCCCGCCGGCCATCTGAAGGCTTGAATCCGGTCCGCGACGCAATTTGAATTGGCAACCTCTGCTCTAAACAGAGTGTGCACCTGTTTGCCTCCAGAGGTGGTCAAAGTAGTCAAGAAAGCTGCTCAAGTAGAAGTATCGACAAAGAAATCTACTCAAGTACGTCAGGGATATATAGAACTCCGGGATGGCTGAACGCGTCAATTGCGTCATCGCGGTATTACCTAAGTGGGTCCAGATTCGCGCATTCAGTTTTGATGCACGTTCCGGTCACCCGCTTCATCTGTGTGTAATTTTAAGTTTTTGAGAGCGGTAGAGGCATATAATATCCATGTTTATGTTATTATATAAAGCTAGAGGTTAACTAGGTTATGAGATGTTCAGGTAGTCTGAAACTTTGCGGTATTAGCCCTATTCCTTCAGCAGCAATTTACCGGTATACCGGTACGGTCATTTACTCGCCTTCGGAATATCTCTGCTTCTGTAGTATCTTATGTAACATATTTTGCTGCGCTGATAATCGTGAGAAGATAACAAAATGTAGAATAATTTCCAACGTTAACATTGATATCCGCAGTATGATTTTGATTACGCCTTGCGGTATGTTTTTCATTTACCGGTATGTTATGCGAATGTATGTCACCATCGAAGGCTGTACAGTCTACATTATACAAGTACAAGTGTACATTTACACTGTGCCGTGTCAACTATGAAGGCGACCGTTAGGAGGGACTTCGTCAGTTAAGATCTTGTACTATCGATTAATATGTGATTATGCAGGTAGTGCTGGTATTGCAGGCTTACCGGTATTCCAGATCATTGCTGGATTGTTCCTAGTAAGAATTGGAGCCACTGAGTACACCACCGGTGTGCAAGATTCAAGAGGCATTTCAATTAAGGATAACCAAACATTTGAATCAAATACAAACACAATACAACACGTCAAGGTCGTTGCAGTTGTAAGTGTCCATAACAACTGTTGAATCCAATCTCTTGTTACAGATACTATTCATCAGTTACATGTCTGGTAAAACAAGGCAGGCATATGTTTGTTAATGAACGGCACCTCAATGCTACAGTACTGGAATTATACTTCAACAGAAGTGCACTGTTGTGAACTGCCAATGGCTGACTCCCAGTATATGGCCACAGCATTTGTTGACCATTTGCTCTTACTGAAGCCATGAAGATGCCCACTCCATTGAATGGATAAGCCAACACAATCGTCAGGACACGATACGACCCTGAGATACGGCCTGTCTTTACCATATAAACACTTATAGCCTATAGTAGGGTTGCCATACGTCCGGAATTTCCCGGACATGTCCGGAATTTCACTGAAAAATCTGCGTCCGGGAGGAATTTCTAAAATATGCCTAAATGTCCGGAATTTTGAAGGCTTGAAGCAGACTCAAAAGTTTTTCGTAAATCAACATAAACAATATTATTTTCAAGCAGAATTATGCTATTCAAAATTGTTCTTCGCGCCGCGCGCACCACCCTCGCCAAAAATGCAATCAAAATAAATATAAATAACCATCATTTACTGAAATAAGTCTGATTGTAATCGCAATTATAAGCTAACGGTATTTTCTTAGAGTTGGTTAAGGCCGATTGGATGCTTCAATCACATACAGTGGCTCCAAATCTTGGGGACGTCCGCCTTTATCTGGAGATCGCGATGATGTTGAACGTAATCAGCTTCCTATGCCGTGTATAAGTTTGGGCAAGCTGAATTTTTTTAGTAATCAGCTTATCAAGTTTTGAGCTTTGCCACGGTACATTTTCAAGTGGGAGATGAGGTCGCGAGCATAAAAGGTTGGAAATCACCGGATGTGCAACCTACTGGTGCATTTTATAGTAGCCTAATATATCGAAGAATCAATATCATTGACAGAATTCATACATAAAATATAAGGAACTCATGCACAAGCCGCCGTCCTTTACTCGTACATGTGAATCACTATCATTTTAGTGTTTCACATAAATTTTTATCCAATCTCAAGTGTTTCCCCATGAACATCGAAATTACGTATACATTTAAGGGCTTATAATACATGAATTCCATATAGAATCAAATGCAACAAGCAACCAATCTTCGCGGTACTACTTTTAAACATCTAAAGCAGATTCAAACAAGAAAAAAATATTTTTTATCATTTTTTTAAATATTTTTTTTACGTGACTTTCTGTCTATGATTTTATGCGCTGTTTGATCGTGTTCGATTCACGATTCCGTGAGCGAGTCGTATGTGTGAGTTAGGGTTGAGGCCTTCACACCAAACCACGTCCGAATTAGGCGATTGCAATAGAGTTAACCCCAGTTTTCGGTGATCGGATGAGTCCATTTCCAAAGCTGCTCCTCGTGTGTACTCGTAGCTTGGTTGTGTATGCTGAGGTGTACGTACCTCCGGCCCATTCGCCTGAGTTCAGTCTTCATGATTTGTATGGCTTTGTTCCGCGTAGTCAGATGATACAATTTGTCGTCATTCAAGTTCTGTTCATAATGAGGGGGTTTCCCCACGATATGGACATGTGCGGCCGCCAACCCCTCATCCGAGACTGCCGCTCTGGTACAGCCCCGCATGATCTCTTTTAGGGTTGTAGTCGGAATATCCTGGCCCAACCTGTCCTTTAGGAGTTGCTGCAAGCATAGTTGTGGCACGCATTCGGGAGGTTTGTACGAAGATTAGCAAGTTCAACTACCCGGTTGCATAACCGTTCCAATTCTGTCTTCACTTTCTTATCAGTTCCATCATACAGTTCATACGTTTTTATCGGGCCGCGACCATGTCTATAGAGGCCGTGGCGCGGTTTTGATGTCGGTGGAGAGAGGGCGAGGGTATCTGTATTCAGTGGGGCTTCCACACTCGATTTTTTTCTGCCTCTGAAGGGGTTGCGTGCCCGCATCCAACTTCACGCCGGCGGTTAAAACGCCCGCCGGGGGCCCTTTTTCTGGAGAGGCTTGCATATAGCCTCCAGACTCTTCTTTATCCACGAAATTTGTCACATCAGTGTGGATGTCGACAGCTGCTTTCAATGTAATCTTCTCGGTATGCGGCACAACTGCTGCGGCCATGGGGCCGTCGTAAACGATTCCCACTCTTCTATCGTGGCGAATGCAGAGGCCGTTGTTTTCAGGAATCTCTTTAACATAATGTTCCTGAGAGGTGCTAGCGGGGCTTCCGCGCTCAGCACGCAAGGATTTCGGGGTCACAGCGCTCACCCGACTTAATTTTGTATCTGTGGTTTCTCCACACTTGGCGCAAAATCCTTCCGAGAGGCAGGGACATCTTTGGTCCCGTGGGGCGTCAGCTGGGCTTCCAGTCTCGACGCTGTGTAACGTTGCAGCTTCCACCGACCCATCACCAGTAGCAGCGTTGCAAGTACTGCTTCCAGTTATGGTTTTTGCCGCGTCCGAATTCACGGACAATGATAGTTCATAATTTACTGTAGTGGGATCCTTCAGTTCTGTTGCTACTGAGGGTAGCCGTTGAACTTGCTCAATCCATTTTAGTCCTATTATGTTTAACGGGACTCCTTCACCAGTTGCGAACGGTACTGGTAGGTCGTCCAGCTTGATGACGACGACAAAGTTGACACAGGATGATCCTCCTATGCCGCGCAATTTCATTTCGAGAGGCTGTCTTTCAGTCCAGCTTTGTGGGTAGGCAGCTGTTTTTGTGTCTTGGGTGTTCGAAATCTGGCTCGCCTCTTGACTGCTGGACGGCGTCAACTGCGAATGATCTACCCCGACACCCGAGTCGTGAGTCTGCGAAAGGCCGCGTCCCCTCTGGTCTGACGCTGGCATTCCCGGAGCCGTTCGCACGTTCTGAGAGTTTCGCGAATGCGGGTTGTTGTTTCTTCTAGCGTCGGGCTGTCTTCCCGACCTTCCTGAGACCCGCGATCCCGTCTGCCCCTCCGGGTGCAGCGCTCCTCCGATAGGGGTTTTCACCGGCCATCACGTCATTAGGAAAACGATTTGTTTCAGCTGTTCGGGCAGGATTTCGCCGCGGCGGCGGATTACGATTTGGTGCTGGGTATCGCTGACGTCCGGTTGCTAGCGAAGATTGGGGAGGCCTGCCAGCCGGCAGGCAGGCAGCCCCGGTGGTTGCACATTATAGATATGCACTGGTGGTAGGGGTGACATAGTGTCAGCATTTTTTTCCTTTACCCTCTTCTTGATCATCTTTTTAGACTGCTTCTACTTTTACTATGCACATTTTAGCTACACAGAAGTAGACAGAAGATTTGGAATCGGGTTGTTTTAGTTTTATAAATGGAACTGTCATAGCAGGAACTTGCTGAAATAGCCACAGTAAGATAGGGGCCAAATACATTTTTGAAAGTTGCTGTTTTTGTAGTGTCTTGTGACATTTTGGGAAGTTGCGAATATTCATTTTGCAATTTCCAAAGCAACCACTTGTGATTTACTGCTACAAAGGGAACCGCCAATGAAATTTACTTTTTTTTTAATCATTTATTCTATACTGGAAATAGATACTTCTACTTAACTACCAATGCTCAATGCTCATGCTGATCACTTTGACCACCTCTGGTGTCGGGCCATACGCGGTATCAGGGAATTTAAGTAAAATAGAGATGATCTATTTAGAATTCTGATTTGTTCTGAAGCGGCCAGGAAATTTTACTTCGTACCAGGGCTTTCGTGGATTTGACGTGTCCCTTGACTGCCGGATGGGGTTATTTTCATTGCGCTATAGCTTGAGTCTCTCCTCTTGAATACGTTCGTCTGATCAGTGGCGTTTCGGGCGAGCTTTTTTTTTTCTGTTCAATGATATATTCTTGGTTGCGATGTGTTGCTTTGGACTACTGGATTCCGCGTCCAGTCCTGACGCTGCCTCCAACGTACACTGTGTGTTTTCGTAGTTGAGATGCTCAGTGCTCGCGCTCACACTGCCGAAAATTGGAAATTCGGCTAATCGTCCAAGTAGAAGGTCCTGGTACGAGATGTCGGATGTGATACCGTTTGCTTCTGCCGTGAGCTTCTCAATCTGGCGCTATGAGTCCATAGGTGAGACGAGGAAACGTTAGGGGTTGTGTACCGGTTGGCAATTGCAGATAGGAGAGTGCTGATCGACAATTATTCGTCTCCAGACTCTCCCCCGTCCTCTGGAACTGCCGGGAAATGACGTTTAACGCCGGAAGAAACGGTTGGGACCTCCAGTTTTTTAAAGTGTAGCCCCAAAACGATTGCTTTGCGGGTAGTCTACACTCGGTTCAATTTGCTTCACAGTGTTGAACGTCATCCCGGTTCGTTACGCTTTCTTCACCCCTTTACACGCCTTGTTGGTGCTTTGTGGCGCGGATTGAAGTATTGGCCGCAGCTTGATCGAAGTAAGCAATGACCTTCCCAGGCCCAGGGACTCATAATAATCAATATAAGATTAAGATAAGCTTTAATACAACCAAATACTCCAATAAGATCACGCAGATAACAATAGGGCATCTCTATGCACATTGTACATACTGATATAAAACCAAATGTTAGCCTATTTATCATCATGCACAATCTAAATTCAAAATAATTCTCCAAGGTTTGTTTTCACAATAGATGTGATGGCCTTTCCTGCCATACAATCGTATATAATATACAAGTGATATGCCATTAGATGCCCACAAAAGTATCAACACTCAGAGTCCAAGCCAACCAATTGGCAGATCACCAGTTCAGTCATAAAAGTATTGCAGTCTTTTCAGATGTAGATATCCATTTTCAATTGAGGCATTGATGTCTTGTTGAGTCGTTTCTTCAAATACTTTCGTGTCTATTCGGGGCAAGGGAATTCCATCAGGATACGGGATTTCGTCCGTAAATCTGTCGTAGCGAGATTTCAAATGCAATATATCTCGGTTACTGTTCTGGTTCGGTCCATCTTTAATTCATCTGTTTCATGGAGCTGTACCGGCGCATTTGATCGCGCTGCATCATTTCTGTGCACCTTACAACTGTGGCAAGCAGGCGATCCTATCAATGTATGCTTGAGAGCCTTTAGGGGGACATCCGAACATCACCTTTCGAGCCCAAATGACGTCAGACTCTTTCAATGTCTTCGTCAATGTTTTGTGGATGTCTGAACACTTCTTTAGATGTTCTGCTTCGGTGGTGGTGGTGGTTGAATTTGGCATCCATGCTACCTACATGAGTAACAACTGTTCACCGCAGCTGATATACAATTCGTGTGGGCACCAAATGACACATAGATATAAAATGCATACACTAATATAAAATAACGGCAACACTGCAAAAGTTCGCATGCACGAAAAATGGTGGCCCCATTTAATGGCAGCATGATCGTAAAACTGGCATGCATACGACAATTCCATATAAGCATCACTCTATTTTCGACACATTTGTATCGCAAACCATAGTTTCAGTTCCGTACTGGTGATTGAATGGCTACGCCGCACTATATAAAGACGCCAATGAAATTATCCAGCCAAGCAAATATACCACAAGTTATGGCGAGCTCATTCCAATCAACCATCCGAAACTGCCCACTCTTTTCCAATCATTAAATTTTGATGGTATTTAAGATTTTTTTTTATATATTATGACCAGGGCAAGCCATTCCCTGCTAGGCATAATACTTATATACTTTTATATTTTATTTTCGATTTCAGGGTCCATCCACTCTTACATAGGGGCGGGAGGATATAGCCCAAACTCTGTAATTACGCATATAGATTCGACTCCAGTGTCAAGAATGCCACCGTCTTAGCTCAATGAACACGGCTATCGTGCCAAATATGGCGCACTACTAGTGATATTATTCTTGGCCAAGTATTATTCAGCATTACTTTCTTCGAATTGTCTCTATGCGTAAGGTTACAGATTTATAATTATAATATTCAACACAAACAAGATAGGGTGATTACATATCTGTCGCTTCAGCGACGGCTTATTCCGTATTATAGCAGCTTCGTATGGGTAGCTAGGTGATTCTCATAAACCACCCCTATTCGTTTCAATTACTATAGCCTTCTTCATAATCTAGACATTATGGTGCTATTTTCTTAGCTTTTAGGTGGGGAGGACCTTATCGGAATCCTAAAGAGACCGTGTCGATTAAATTAATATATACATAACTACATAATTGACTCATATCATCATTATTTCATTTTTGTTAGTACACTGATATATCACAAAACAAGCGAATTCCAAGCATTCCGTGTACGGTACATATATTACACCATTGCTATGCATTAAGTAGTGCATTTGCAGTACTAAGGGTATTTGCATTATACACCATTGCTATGCATTAAGTAGTGCATTTGCAGTTCTAAGGGTATTTGCATTATAATTTTCAATTAATAATATACAAGTAGTTATTTTTAGGGTTAGCTAGCTTCAGGTTTGCACTTAAAACTAGCATCATTTTTTTCAATTACGATACATGATACAAATTTACGGAAATAAACATATATAACTATAATAATCTACAAAATGAATTTCAGCTTAATCACGGCAATCTACCAAGCATTCACCTTCAAGGTGATATCCACGTTTAGGCCAGTTTTATTCCTCGAGTTGACGCGTATGCAAAACTCTGCACTAGGGGATTCAAAAAGGGGATATAAATGATTCTCTTGGCTCGCATCAGTAATTGTCTGATAAAATAAAAATAAAAACATTTTTTTCTGGCCGAACGCGGCTCTTTTTGTAGGGATGTATATATATATATTTTTCGCATTTTCGGTTACTTTTTAATCTTTTGCACTTCTTTAAAATGTTAATGTTCTACATACAAGCATCAAAATTTTTTTTATTCATTTTTTATCCTTTTCATTTTCTGACGGATACCACAAAATATGTACAACGAAGTCACCCCCTCCCCTTCTTTTAATTAGCGGAGGATGCCATGAAGCCATGCTATTCCCTAGTGTCGTGGCAGTAGAGAATGTGAGCATGGTTCTTCCTCAAACAGAATAATTTATTTTTCAAATGGCGACGAGGCGCAGCGTCTGTTAATCACAGTGCGCTGCCTCCCTTTGGGAGTGGGGGTAATAAAGGGCATTATGATTACACCCAATCCAGTATAATAATAGGATATCTACAAGCAAATAGGTTAGTGCGCAGTCGCACTAAACATAGGCTAATAACTACCAGTACCATGATGACAAAATGCTCGATACCAACTGTAAACAATTAGAGTAGTATATAACCCATTATTAGCCAATCAATAATATCATATGTGCGCCATAAATCACATTTATAGATATGAAAGGTTAATTCATACGGGTGTTGACACAGAAAATATTTCGTCTCAAATAGGGGAAGTGTCACATAAATTCAAACCTTTAGGCAGGGTAGTTCGGCGTTGTTTCTGGTAACTAACGCCATATCGCGTTGCCACAAATAGGGATCATTAACAGAATTTAAACACGAAAAGTAAGGCATATACCAACATATAGGTTTATTGTCCACCCTGGCTACGGGGTGTATTCAGTATTATGGGGTGTTTTCGTATGATCTCCAATTTGCTAGTTCAATCAAGAATAAATAGTATTAGCACTTTTACTGACCAATTATTTTCTTCTAACCTGCGCTAATACAGCAGCGCTTACGCAAAGTGAGGGAACACCATAATAGTGTTACAAGCTGGCGAGTATTTCTAATAATAGGGAATCACATTGGTTTCAAAAATATGTCACCATCTTTGTGCGACAATAGATCTTGAGTCATGACATCTCTTGTGCTAGCCAAATTAGTAGGTGGTTCTGAGCATGCCGAGTCGGGTCTACAAAAGAGTTATCAACCACAATGATTCGTTGCACTATATTAGCTGATCAGTATATAGACCGGGTACCTATGGTTATCCTCAACAGCGAACGAGCACAGATTTAAATGTTGGAAAATCGGTAATGTCAATAATCACATATGCGCAAAGCTGCTAAATTGAGTTAAGCCCTAGCATATATCTGAAGCATTGTTTATGCAGGGGATACAGAATCAGCTTTGGCGAGATTTAGCGCTATTCCCATCGTGTCACGCACGATTTGATGCGAATTGATTTGACGATTCCAACTCCGCAGTGTCGTGTAATCTGATCCCCGCAGCACAAATGCGAGCCGCAGAAGAAAATCAGGTGATCCATAAAAAATACCAACTTGGGAATTGGGTACGTCTCACGAAAGAGTGTCGTTTACGGCACACCTAGGCGAGTCCAACATTTTTCCCAATCCCGATAGGAGGCCAAGAAACCAACGCATGTAACGAAATGACCAATATTAGGGCGACCATTCTTTGATATACATGAGAAATTCAAAAATTATATCGTTGGTTAAAAAAATTGTCAAAATTCTGTACGTAATTCAAATTTGCTTTGCAAACAACATTTCGTTTCTTACGTAGAGATTGCAGCGGCTGTGACCCTATCCTCTCGCTTTTTTAGACCACACCCTGGAGCCTATTTTAGGGTCTTATGTTTTCCCAAACTTACGCCCATAGCCTAATTCTGAATCTGAAATTTGACGGCTTGACGGACATTGTTTCTCATAGTAAAGTGATTCTTAACAGATCGGTGTTTCGCGACATCTCAGCAAAAGTGTTATTAGGTTGCGGTCTTTAAAATACGATGTAGACAACATTGTTGGTATCAAGCAACGGGTGTGTTATCAGCGCTTCCACAGTATACACTGACCCTCATTGCTGCTAGAACACAACTGCTACTGTGGAACGTTTAGTCGCTATTGTTGCCAAGGTATTTCGTAAGGACAGCTAGTTCCAACCCAAAATGCAGAGACCAACCTTATGTGAACAATGCCTAATTTTAATACTTGAATGCAAAATTTTGTCAAAATTAAACTCTTAATGTTGGTGAATGCAAAAATTGTGCATTTATTTAGCGTAAAATTTACCGTTTTTTTTTTAAATCAATAACAATTGTCCCACCCAAAGATACATCATCATTAATATTAGGCACCAATTTTCGAAGACTTACGCTCATTGATAATAATGATGAATCACACCATAGGTGTCGGGAAAGGACAAATACTATATAGCAATATCTGCAACTACAAATATCAATGACGAAATTCATATATGGATTCGATAAATCGCAGTATTTACTCGTGACATGACTTCTCTCGGCGCGCCCAAGCCGATACGAACAAACACATTAGTCCTTACTTCATCGGGCACGGATCTTTTAACATGGGATATCGGGCGTCCAGTTACTACACAACCGAACACTGGAATACGGCAGTAGGCTATATTAATAAACAGAATATGGCCATACATAGAGAAAAGTTGGCCACCCCTGGTTTAGGGAGTATAGGGATGCTCTCAATATGCGTCAAATCAAATTCAAACCGAGGCCTTAAATTAGCTGCAAATCAAAACATGCGTATGCACCATTATTCATTATACCGTTATTACATTTGGATTTCTAAGTACACGCCACATGATGCCACCTTCCTTAATTATACGATCTAGTTTTAATAGCCACATCGTTACTTGGATAGAAATCGGATTAAAGACCTTGATATACACATATTTCCCAATTCTGAAATTTAGGCTTGTTGAAGCGACTTGCTTGCAACCGAGAACCTTGATTTCGCCAAAATATTTCAAAGTCTTGATCTAAACCCGGCCATGACGCCATTCTGAGCGTCCCAAGAAAAATTGAAAGTAATGCCCATGTATGAATTTATGACGTAACAATTGAAGTTACAATTTAGTCACTGTTTCCACAGTTAAGTTCAAATCTTGTTCGTTGCCCGTGTTACGACATTCAATCTATACCCCAGTTTACTCCTCTTTAGAGAGGTGACTCAAGTCAATTTCTTAGTCAAATCAACATAAATTTCCAAAATAGAAGCCATGACTCAAGGTCAATAGATTTTGCAGACAAATTAACCCAATACGATGAACTGCCGACCCATTTGCGAGTTAGTTTACCAATTTAAAGCTTATTCCAATGATAATGCGCAATGAAATGCTCAAATTGTATATTCGTTAAATTCAAATACTATAGTGGGACGGTTCCAAATCCTATAACAGGCTCACATAGAAACTCTGGTCAAGGTGAATGGCGATAGCACACTATGATAAAGTCCTAAATTACAGAACAATTAGGCCACCCAACACTATTATACTCGCAAGACCGCTTCCCCAATTATATGAAGGAAACATAGCACTTACTGTTATCACCATTAATTAAGACGTATACAAAATACTTCATCGCGTGTACGACTCTAATGCACAGTTGCACACGCACCTTGTTGATTCCGAAAGCCAAAAGCGTAGATGTAAGAATAGCCTTGTGAGTTCAATCGATAATTTCACAATAGTGCAGACTGCCTAGTGCCCATACATCTGATACAGGATTCCTTGCTCGAGTTACGATACTCACTTAGATATTGAAGCGATTCTGATCACTCTATGTTTTTATTTGATGTAGCTGACCTCAAATCTTTGCTCATATATATACGCAAAACAAAATAATTTTCCAACATGTAAGTAGTTTTCAACCCATAGTTATCTCGGTCGCGTAGCTATGTAGGCTATATGTAGACCAGACTGATCCATTCCAAGTCCTTATCTACGTCTACTTGTAATGATAGGACAATACGCATAATACCAATGGTATACATTCGTACATAAAGACGAGTACAGGAACATACAGTCATACACATATGTGAATATGAATAAGTCAACCTCAGTTTCTCCAAGCTTTCATCTGAGTATAACTACAAAGATAGACGATTAGGTTGTTATCTAACTCCAACCTAAGTACATACTGATGAAGAAGTTAACGTACAAATGCTTATATGCCTTCAGAGTAAGGAATTGCGTCATCTTTAAAAGGGTTTGGTGGATGACAAGATAATCGTTCTGCTATTTTGCGAAGTCAATTACCGTGCCCAGCGCCCCAGGAAACTGTCACAAAAACTCCTACATTCCTACATAAGGGATTAATATCCGTATGGCCAGTGGTGTTTCCTTTCCAGAAATTGCACGTTGCAGTAGTACCGGAATGTTTCTACTCTCACGGCATGCCGTGAGCGCCTGCCTTCCACTTATGACCCTCCCAAAAACCGCACACACAAAAAGAATATTACAACATGGGTTTCCCATATTTGGTGATGGAGCGTTTTCGCCGCGCACGCGATAAGAATGACATAAGGCAGAACATTAGCTGCAAACTCGATTTTGCAGTACTTTGTTAAGACACGATTGCCGTCACAGATTTATTGCCCGTACTACACAGACTTGGCGCATAGCAGTATAAGTATTACTCCGGTCTACTGCACGAAACCTGCGAACTATATCAGTTTTTGCCCCTTTTTCTAGAATACGATGGTGGCGTTACAAACTTACCAACAACGACAATCCGAGCAAAATCGCATTATCACGTTCCACGACTACGGTATGACGTATTAAATTAATATGTTTTACACACTCCGTGTGGTGATTTCTATGGAGGAAATCATTAATTAAAAATTTACATTTTGATCGAAATATGTTGGGCAGAACAAGTACTGCCTCGACCATGCAGGATCGTTACCCAGGCCGGATGGCTGGCACCATATGCCTTGTACGATTTAAACTTTAACCGAGGTGATATTGAGTCTCGCCATGCGTCCAAAAAGAACTAGTGGACCAAGGGAATTATCCTCACAACCAATTTATAGCAAGCAAGCAAGCATTCATGTATCAATTTAGCCCATGACCGCAGAAACGAGTGCGACACTTTTACAAATAGTTTAACCAGGCCGATGAATGAAAATACCGAGGTAAAGTGGACTCGCGTCACAATGGTCAATTCAAGTTAAGAGCCTTTATTTATTGGTAAACGGGCGTCCGGAAGTTAAAACCGAATTTAAAGAAATTACAGATCTTACGCGTAGAGGCAATTTACTGACTGAATACCCAGTATGTGCTTGTGCGCCAATACTTTTGCATTTTAACATTCAATATTACCACACGTGTACGTACAGCCTCATTGCGCGATGTTGTATCACTTTTGTCATTACAGAGTGCTTTATACCGGACGCAAATGACGATAGTAACTATCGCCTTTAATTCTGATCTATCGTATACGGTCAACCATAGACGGGAATGTCAAACTCGATTTAGCGTCGCGGGCCGGACCAAAACCTTGATCGTTTGAGCCGGGCCAGTCTAATCAAGCCTGATATCTACCTATAAAACTAGACATATGGTCATAAGTTCAATTTAAAGTCCATGCACACAGACGGATTACAGAAACACGGGCTCTATTCTAGCAATACGTTCCCGAGAACACATTTTCGAAGCAATCATACTATCGGGTTGTTGTTCTTTTCATGCTAGTCGTTTTCCGAGTAATGACCTAAGATGTCCAATGTCCATATACGTCACTAGTAATCGCTATTATGCCTTTCAATCATTCCGCGCTTGTGTGTTTATTGCGTTAACGAGACACCATCCACATTATCATTATTAATACAACAATTATGGTAGCTTAGGTAACATTTTGAAACTACTCCCAATTGCTCACCACCGATGAAAGGTTTCTTACGATGTATGTGTTCCCCTTCATTTGTGATACTTTCGAGATGCTCGTCATGTAGCTGGTTTTCCTTAGCGATAACGGTAAAGCTGAGGTCAATTGACGTATATTTCGTGGTGCAAAATTCGCGTGATTCAGGGGTTGTCGTAGTCAGCTCCTGCATCGAGTCGCCCTTCTCCGTTCGTCGCCATTCGACTGATAAATACACCAGTGTGGTAACATGATGGAAATTATCTTGCTTACCCGTCACCGATGTTGCATTCGGAGATTTAATGATAAATTTACTTGACATGATATTAGCTCGGCCGGGAAGAAAACCGGAGTGGTTGGTATATATACTTTTGCCGAAGTCCGCCATTGCGTCACCAACAATTTCCATGGGTGCAGGTTACCTGAAACGAACTGCTTAAACCATAAAACATGTCGCCATTTTAGATTTACATTGCTATATGTGAAAAGCACATTCTCGTGGGGACTATATCTGACCGTCAGTTCCAGGCGTGTCTGTTTAGTTCAGTTCTGTTGTGATTGGCGTCTGTTGCATGAATAACCTCCCTCATTGTTTAATCGTCGTCTTGGTCTGTCCGATTTTTAAAATCTAATTCATGGCGCGCTATATATATCTCCCGCCGCCAAACCTTACCCAAAACAACGCCAGTAAAATTCAAGATTGGGCTAGACGTAGAACGTTGCGAGGTACTCCCAATGCTTCTGTAATATTAAGACAGCAAAGATACATGCATTTGTATGATATTTCCCTTTTTTACCGAGCGCATAATGTTG
Organism: Botryllus schlosseri; assembly: GCF_051294905.1. Classification (NCBI taxonomy): domain Eukaryota; kingdom Metazoa; phylum Chordata; class Ascidiacea; order Stolidobranchia; family Styelidae; genus Botryllus; species Botryllus schlosseri. The sequence continues at coordinate 8,490,689 of NC_137244.1, read as the reverse complement.
TCGGTATGCTTCTGCACAAAATGAGATATTTTTGGATTTTACAGCTTGCTCGCAAACGCCCACTCCAGTCGTAATTTCTGGATACGGCAAATCTACGTTTTAACGTCCTAGGGCTTTTTTTTCACATGTTCCATATGGGTCGTACTACCCAATCAACCCGCATATTTCCCATTTATTTGCAACATATACATGTACATAGTGCAACACTTCACTAACTATACTCAGTGTTCCCATTATACCCCGTTACTATTTACGGCCTTTACTACACTTGTACCAAATATAACAGCTAAATGCATAGTAAGTGTCCAACAAGTTTTATCGACTACCCTATGGTGGACCCAAGATCAGTGCTTTTTGGGCGGGAGGGGGGGGGGGAGAAAATAATGTTGTTTCGGACCTGATTAAGTCACATAAACAGAGAGCCGCACCGACCTAACTGTATAGCAGGGCTGTCAAACACAATCCTGACAGGCCAGGCACGGCCCGTCAGATGATTTCATCCGGCCGTGGAGGAATCTATTGCTAACCCTAGCAAGTAGCAATCACCAGAGCTCACATTACAGATGGCCCAATTCATGACCTATGTTCCCCTTCATTCCTCGATGGGCAATGCTTTGCTAGTGTGACGTCATATTGACGGCCAATGTGTTACGCCTCATTTTAAAATCCGCTAGGGGGCGCTAAAGATTGTCCGGAATTTGCTTCACTAAAATATGGCAACCCTAGCCTATAGGCTATAGGCCTGTACGATGGAGGAAGAGAAAACTCTGAAGATTGCTTTCAATTTGCAAGGTTTATTCTAATCGTCACAATAACGCATGGACCTCTTCTCAGCCGGCCCAAGGTAAGTTTGGCTGATTCTAGTGATACGCTATTAAATGAGCGATTTACATTAATCCTGATGTGGTTAAAGTAGTCTGCATTGCTACTCAAGTAACAGTCGTATTCCCGGGCGTACTGGTATTTAAACTTCCTCAAGTAGCTGTAGAAAGTGAAATGCCTGCAAGGTACTTAAGTTACGAGATCACTGCTTCAAAATTACAAGATGTATCTTCGAAAATAGGCAACACCTACTTGAGTACTGCAATGAAGTAGAAGTTCTTCATTACTGACCAACTCTGCATACATTTATATATATTCTTAATGTTAATTTGTGTCTCTAAATACATCATTTGTTCATTTTTGTTGCAGATTCCGGAAAAACAAACGCGTTGTTCCAGCATTTGCATCACGTCAACAGTGGATATCCTGATATATTATACTGGGCACATTCCATTGAAATCTTGGCAAAGATGGCCACGATCTGACTATTTGGATCTCGTGCCTCCTCACCGAGATGATTTTTTGACATGGAATCATCTATCGCTCTATCGCAAAATCTGCAAGACAATGATACTGAATATTTCTTAACTGATAAATGGCATGAAATGCTTCAGGAGGCCCATTCGTGATGTACCGTTAAGCCATGGTGGTAATTTCTTCACTGCGGTCATGAAACTATTTCTCGGTGAACAAAATATCAGCTGAATTCAACAACTGGGTCTACCGAATGCTTCTTCAATTGATAATGATATGTACCAAACTGTAGGCTTACCATATTTTGGAAATCCAAAAAGAGGACACTTTTTCAGAAATTTGCAAGTTGCAAAACCGGAGTAAAATTCTCAAACCGGTTCATTTTTCCCACTTTGTGATCGGTTGACTAAGAAAAAAAAATCATCTTTTCCGTTCAGAGCTAAAATCACCGTTTTTCACTCCGAAATACCCGCCGGAGCTTCACTTCTGTGCTAATATGAATAACTGGTTGGTGGTACAGAACTTGAACACGGCTTTTAACAGTATATTCATATTTATTGACTCGAAGAACTTTTCGCGTGCCTCTTATCAAGAGCAACCGGCACGATAAAGGATACAGAACAGAGATGAGTAGTATATAAATGGGCGATTTGCGCGCATGCACCCTATTTACTTAAACAAACCAAGATTATCAATATAATAAGTAATTAAAGAATTAGCTCATTCTCAATTTTGCAGCAATACTCGAGGGGAATTCCCTTCTGACTGTGCGGCAATCAAAAAAGGGGGAATAATTAACGATAGAGAGAAAACGAACAAAGAATCTGGATTGACCTTTGTACTCAGACATGAGACTAGAGTCATTCTACTTGTACTTTTCCACTCGCCTCCTGATTCTACCCGCCTTTATTCTGGGGTTTGCGAATATATTGAACGTAATCAGCTTCCAAAATATCTATTGACCTTTTGTACTCTGGCCAGACGTGAAACTTATTGATTAGTAATTCTACTTGCACTTTTCCACTCATGATTTAATCTGTCTCGCTCGACCTCTGAACAAGGACACGAAACTACAGCTGACTCCGGTCGTATGCGACTGGGCTTGATAATAGTTGTCTGCCCTGACCCGTCGTCTAGTGGTCCAATTTCGTGGCTTGGGAGCCCGTCAAACTGGTTGACTCGTCGTTCCGCGGTTGATTCAATTTCGTGTACGGTGGGTCATAATTGCCGGTCGTGACGTCAGTGTGGTTTTCTCCTGATCCGTTAGATTCTGGTGCGTGTTTTAGGTGTCCATACGTTCGGCTGTGTAAAGTGATGCTTGTGGTCTGTCTCATACTGTCATACTTGTCCACCTTTTGCTTTTTTTGTTGACTAAAATAGTGAGGAGAAATGATCTGTTATAATTATAAATATGTGTGTCATTTCGAGTCATACCGAGAATCGGGTTAAATGTGGTAGTAAAAATTTGTATTAGGCGCCCCGACATGGATTGACTTAAATAAAGTAGCATTATGAATATATAATAAGTAATTAAACAAATAGCTGATTCTCAATTTTACCCGCATCAACGTGTTAACGGCCGGCATTAGTATATCGGTATATCGATCACGAGCTCACCACGCAGTTGTCGTTCGAGGGCGAATAATTTCGCTGCAGACAATCACCGCGTGTGCCGTAAAACATCCTCAAAACCTGTTATGCCAACACCTACACACATATTTACAATATCATACTACGGAACTATTACTTCGGCAGCCACGCACTATCGCTCGAAGTCGACAAATTTCGCTGCAGACAACCAGATGTGTTCGCGTATGTGTCGTAAATATATCCTCAACACATGCTATGCCAATACCTCCAAGCATATTTGCATCATACTTAGGGTTCTGGTTTAAATCAGGCTGATTTAAATCATCACGTGTCGACAATCGATCGAAGCCCGTCAACTGGTATTTCGAAAGCTCCCGGTATGGTGTATTATTGTGTATGGATTGTTGCGGAATTAGAATTGTGGTTACGGCTCGTTGGCGGTGCGAGGATCAGGTTTATAGTATACTATAACTACTTAGCTCGGATATTATACGACGCGCTGCTATCGTTGCTTTGTCCAAGACCTAATTCACGATAATCAATCTCGCTGTCGAAAATGACATGCGGCCGCGTAGACTACATAGCGCCATTTTGTTTTGTGATCCATCCTGCTGTGCCGAGGATCGAAACATATCCTCAACACATGTTATGCCAACACCTCCAAGCATATTTGCAGCATCATACTACGGAACTATTGACTCGGCGGAGTGTTACCGTCAGAGAATTGCTGTGTCACGGCTTGGAGCCTCGCATATTTCCCGTTCGAACTCGGTAACTGCGAGTCAGTGTTGCCAATTTAGCCGATTTTCGCGCTAGATTTAGATATTTTCCATCCAGTTTAGCACCATAAAATATGGATCTAACGCCTAGCGATAATTCTAGTGATTTTTGAACAAGTATTTAGCGATTATTTAGCCCTTTTTATCCAAAATAACCAATAAAGATCAGTTCTGGCCGACGATTGCATTGGCTATACCGGTCACCCGAGTGCGGACTCCGATGATATATCATTATAAATTTCTAACCTGTGGATAGATAGTAGATATGCAACTCCTGGCGGTCACGCATGGGCAAACAGTGTCTCTTCTTGCTGAGTAATCTAAAAGTAGCATATTTACCAGTGCTACATCTGGCGACCCGAGTACTGAAATCTAATATAGTTGACCATGATCGAAAGCTAGCGTCGCAGTGATCTCGAAAATACAAAATAAAATCTCGTCGGGACAATGGAACCATGCTCCCCGAAACACCCCTCAAAGCCTGAAAATAGGCATTGCTTCATGAATGGCACCGCCGCAACGCAATGAACATAACAATGACCACTTTCGTCCAGGGAGTGTTCTGATCTATGTCGATTTTCAGCCTTTGGGGCCTGTTTTGAGGTCGTTCCATTGTCCTCATAAGAATATAATTATTATAAATTTCATACCACCCGGGTTGATCCTCGGATTATTTTCTTAAGGTCTCTACTTATAGTGGCTGGCAATCTCGGTACAAGTCGTGTTGTGTCGGGTCAAGTCGCATGTCGCGAACATTGGGTGTCAAGTTGCATGTCGCATTCAAGTACTCCAACACCGTTTAGAGAAGTCAAGCGCATTTCCACCGTACATCGCATAACTTATTCACGGACGCATCGAGCAAGGCACGCTTATATAATGAGCGGTTATGCCTGTAAACCTGGTCGGTGGTCACGTACAGCGATCAGCGCAAAGCGATCTGCTTCATCGAAATGCACTACACGTTTTGTCCCATCCAGAGATGACGACTATTACGTATTATGAACTAGAAATATGATAACTGACTTTGGCCCCAAACGAGTAAAATATCGCTGAGAAGAATATATCGATATATTGGTTCAATTAAACACCTTTAGCAATTAATACAGATTTTAGCGCACGATGGCACATTCAATTGTACAGTGACGAATCGGGGTAGCTCGCTTCATCGGGGTGGACTGACCTTATTTGGCTGAAACGCGCTCGGTGGTGCAATAATGGGAATGAATTATGACAGATCATACGTGATGCGATCTATAGCCTGAGGTGAGGTGTAAAGTAGAGTGGGATATTTCGGAATCCACTGCGACTATAGGATTGCAAAATCAAAGTCCAAAAAATCCGACTGGCCCGTAAAGTCCTGGTATTTCCATGTATTAGGCTGGTAAAATGTAACATAAATCCGACTCTCAAAGACACTTGGCCGCGTCCAGCCCGGGTTTAACCAAAACTGATGAAATCTACGCCGGGTCCGGTCCGCTGTGACCAATCGAGCGTGACACAATCGATGTCAGTCATCAACCCGTCTGTTTGGAAAAACTCGCGTTTTCGCCGACCCGCCGACTGAAGAAGTTGTTCGCCCCCAACAAATATGTAAATGGTGCAATAGCGACAGCTAGCGGTTGTCGATCATCAATAAAGATACACCTAACCAGTAATACAGCTGTCAAGGATAAACTAGGAATATCTGTGTGAGTCGCCTTGATTGACCCATGGGGCAAGTTTAGACACGAGCGTATTTTGAGGTGTGATATAACCCTAGTAATTGTACTGTATTTTTCCACGCACACATACCACAATCGAAAACGGGGTTCGCCCGTCTCATTCCCAGCGCTTGCCTCGAACAAAAGTATCGGAGTGACCACGGATCTACGCCAAGTCTCCTCACCACTTTCGAGTCGATATTCGGGAAGACCGGCTCGTGATCACCCCATACAAGGCCTATTAGTTCTGCGTGCAGCGAAACTTTGCAGCGACCTGCGGTCTGTGCATGTGTTGTTAGCTCAATCGTGTTTAACACAGCATGAACGTAGTCATTTGAGGATGAATAAAATATTATCCCACAACGATACCAACTTTACATCCCTCAGCGACTCCAACGGTATGTATTTATGTGAATTCCATATTATTATGAAAAGCTGATCGACCACAAGATACTGTTACGTGCCATCTTTTTTGATAGAGTTGTTATATTGTAACAGGATGATCGGGGAGCTATGGCCTTTTACACTAGCTCTAAAAGGATAGGGGAATTCGTTAGTGATACACCCGTCTGACGGTGGGGTATTCGACAAAATCACTCTGTTTTACTACGGAACCGATGATCACACTGACGGGCTCGCTTGTCGTACGAGTGCTTGTAATTTCGGTGTGGTGTGCGCAATTCAGCTGTATTCACTCGAGTGTGACTCTAACGAAGTCAGTCCTATCAGCTGCTTGAGAAAACTCGTATATTCAGTCAGGTTGACGGCAATGCGGTATTTTTGATGCCCCATTGATACTAATGGAGGTTACCGTACGTCCTCCCTCTCTAGGAAAATATCCTCCGTACAAATGTTGTGCTAATTTATCCTCCGGTTCAGCTTAAAATACCCAAAAGACGATGAGTAACGCGAAATGAGGACCTACGAGAGACGGGTAGGGTCTATCTTGCTGTTTCGCATAATCCTGTTATTCAAACGTAGGATTCTGGTGTAGGTCTGATTGATAACTTTATACAAGTGGAGTAAACTCATTACAAAACTACTTTCTGCTTTTTAAAGTCAAACGTGTAAAGAGGTAATTTCACCTGAAACGATTGAGGAGTAAGTTAAAACGACTTGAGTATATAGCACAAGTACCGAGTACTCGAATCAGTAGCGTGACACCATTACTCACCCAAGTCCACAACACACAAACCGAAGAAATAATATACAGATATGGAAATAACCCACGATATTTTCCGCTGACACGTTTCAGATTCAGTACAACTCGACAGTCAAGTCCATCTGGCTGCGGCTTGTAATTTGAAAGAGTTTGAAAAACCGGGGGTGGTACCTAAAAACGTGGTATTGTTTTGTGTATTTCAGTGAAGCAAATTCAATTTAAATCTCAAACCACTTTACGCTGTGCCCGACCTCATTAAAAATCGATCAAAACCTTATCACCACCTGCGTAATCAACCCGTCGTGTTTAAAATGGTATACGATGTTGGTGTCGATCGTATATTAATTTTTCGATTTGCGTCGATCTGCTGTCAAACAGATATGTTTTTGACCACCCTCGAAATATACAGTATTACCGCGTTGTCGATATTACGGGTCTGTGGTTAGGCAATAAAGATGAGCGACACCCCCAGACTGATCAATAGCGGGATACTCAAGCCCGTAAAACTCTCATTATCCTGTGAAATTATGCGACGCGTTTGGCGCCGCTACGTTGTCTTTGTAGATCGCCTTGAAATCTTAATTAGGGATTGCAGCGTGTGTTGATTGATGAGAGAGAAGCAGAGATGGCGGCTTCATGTTTATGCCAATGCTGTTCCCAAATCCACATTGTTTTCCTCATTATCGGCGAGAAACGGTTTTGAAGTGACATTGCTCTCGTTAAAATACATTCATTAAATACGATTTATTCCTTGTATAAGTGGATGAATGGGCCAATAATGTATCGATTCAGCAATCCGGACCGCCAAGTATTAATTTTCCCAGACCCGGCCCCCCCGACTGACAAGTATATTAACATGACAAGTATATTAACATGAATCCTATAAACACGAATCTTATTAGAAAAGTTTAAGATGCAAACATGTGTGATGGAGTTACTTCTCAATCAGTGTTTTCATCGAACGATTCGTTCTGCGTATTGAAGAGTATTCTACATAACTGCTGAATTCTGCGTACAATAGCGTGTGAATTTGCCGTCGAGCTGTTCAATGCGTGACCGATAAGTGTATGCGGACTGCGGAGACTTCATTATAACCAGACACAAATGTGAATATCACTCCCTAGTCTGCCATAATGAGCAACGATAATGCCGTTACACGCTATGATCTCTTCAATATCAGTCAGTCAATACATGTAATGTTGACCTTGCCTTGGCTTAAACTGACGGGGGTCGTAATTGATACCCGAATCTGGCTGCTTCTTACCGTGTTTTATTATAAGGAAACTATCTGTACTCGTGGAAATTATTAGTTAGTGCAACGTATATAAAGTAGGATTTTGGGCTGTAAGCCTACTGAGCGTTGTAACCGACGCATTGTGCGAAGACGATCCTCTGGGTATTTAAAGCTGATACCATAATATGTTTGATAAGTGTTTGATTTGACGCTCTCCTACCGCAGCATTGTGACGTTATGAAATGACAAAACAAGTCAACTAATTTACTACTTGCACTCGGCTGCTTTCCAATCCTATGTTGCCACATTTCAGCCTGATCATCATTATTTGTTTATGTCAGCTTTTGCAGAGTCATTTTATCCGTGTATGTGATGACGAATAAACCAGCTCGATTTTTCGATCAACACTGCTGCATGGTATGAGAGGATGACATGAGCTACTTAGTTGAATTTACTGTTAAACGTACGCTTGATTGATATCACGCGTTTTCAACTCAGATATGTGTTTCTGGTGACGATGATAGGGTGATTACAACAATTTATGGAATTGCAACAAACTTGCGAAGGTATGGAAAGCTGTTTGAGGTCACATGATCCGTTGGCCCTTACGTATATTTGGAAAATTATGACGAGATATATTGTTATTTATTATGCTAGTTGGGGCTGTTCTCGTGCCTCTAGCAACGAAATTGTTGTGGATGTGGAGAGGGGATGATTACACCCGCTGTCATATTAGGTCACATTTTCTATTCATCTGCTTTGACTACTGCGTTCTGAGCAATATATTATTCTTGTATAGGTAAAAGTCATAAATCCAGGGACTGTTACATAGCATCTCGCCTCACATTGATACAATTAAGAATCCTATATCTATTCGGTGATCGCCACTTTGACCGAATGTAGCACTTTTGACCTATGCAGTCTCCATTCAGATGCGACCACGTGGACCTGGTAAAATGTCTGTATAATTAATGATTGATTAGGTCAATAATGTTGATAATTGCGTGTATATTGCTATAAATTTTGTATCCTCTCAGTCCGACTTCCTGTGCGGTATGTAATCAAAAGATATTGAACTCGCCTATACACAGACTACTAAACTAAAAGAAGCGCACGATTCAAAATTGGTATTTCTTCACTGTTAAATAATAATTCGGGATGGGATGTCAGTTGCCCTGTGGGGTCCAGATTGCCACGACATAATTATTCGGTGCCAGCACTTTAGGCACCCATACAAATACATTTATATCGAGGTTTACGGTCAACATAAGGGCAATCCTTTTCGACCAATGTTTTCTCGCTGACGATCTTTTTGGCACTCTTCTATGACCCAGCAAACACAAAACCGTAAAAGGATCATCCGGGATCATCTCGATTAGGTTCTGATTTTCTAAGTGTCGGGGGAATGTCTAAAATACGTAGTAGGATGGTCTCTAGAGGTTATATTCAATCAAAATAAATTCCTACTCGGTGTTGTTCCATGACATGCGTTAGACTTCGTTATATCCCGTTGTTAACCTAATAAGCTAATTTTCTATCGCTTGCAGGTATGTCTAAAATACGTAGAAAGGATACTTCGGTGTTACATTCAAAAACGATATATATTCCTATCCGGTGTTCTTCGATCTCATGCGAAAGCTTCGATATATCCATTAGAAAACATCATTAACCCTTCATTATGTTGCGTGAAGTGCAACTTACCCTGCTCCGGAAGCATAATAACTCCGGAGCCCTCGGTTGAAAAGATCAGTCATGCGTATAGTAGCGTGCTGGTTCTGGTTGCTGCCGGACTGAAGCAGATTGCTGATGTCGGAAAAGAGGAAGTAAATATTCATAGACTAATTGGGTTGTCTTTTGTGTGTAGCGTTAGTGAATATTCCTAGATATTGAGAGCAGGCCGGGCACTTCTTCGGTATTCTCCACTCGGCGACCAGTGTTCCCCCATGTCACCAACAAAGGTTTCCCATGAACACGAACAAAAATTTATAAACGTCAAAATAAATTGTTTTTTTTGTGTCTTTGTAGAGACGGATATTTGGGTGGGGGTATTAGGGTTGGGGAAAGGGGGATTGGATGCGGGTTAGGGCCAAGGTTGGGGTAGGGTATCCCAAGATTAGGGTTGGGGGATATTAGGGTAAGGGGGATATTAGGGTTAGGGGTTATGATTAGGGTTAGGTTAGGGTTAGGGTTATGATTAGGGTTAGGGGAAGGGGGATATTAGGGTTGGATGAGGTGGGATATTAGGGTTAGGGGAGGTGGGATACTAGGGTTAGGGGTTATGATTAGGGTTAGGTTAGGATTAGGGGTTAGGGTTATGATTAGGGTTAGGGGGATATTAGGGTTGGATGAGGTGGGATATTAGGGTTAGGGGAGGTGGGATACTAGGGTTAGGGGTTAGGGTTAGGTTAGGATTAGGGGTTAGGGTTATGATTAGGGTTAGGGGAGGGGGGATATTAGGGTTGGATGAGGTGGGATATTAGGGTTAAGGGAGGTGGAATATTAGGGTTAGGGGAGGTGGGATATTAGGGTTTAGGTTAGGGTTATGATTAGGGTTAGGGGAGGTGGGATACCCTAACCCACCTCCAATCTCCCTTTCCCGCAACCCAGTAGTACAAAGACACAAAAAAACAATTTATTTTGACGTGTATAAATTTTTGTTCGTGTTCATGGGAAACATTTGTTGGTGTCATTGGGGAACACTGGTCGGCGAGTGGAGAATACCGAAGAAGTACCGCAGGCCGTCGGAAGTTTAGAACGGTACGACTAGCTTACTGTCTTGGGGTAGCTGGTGCTTTAGCAAACGTATTAGGACATTTACAGTGCTAATATAGAAGTTCGCTCTGGAATCTGTATGCGTACGCGGGCTGACTTCTGCTTTATCTTGCTTTTGTCGGCAATTAAACTAGCAGTGAATGAAGGTCTGCAATAGTGCATGGTCATAACCGAAATTGACGCGGAAACATTTTATCACATCCTTTGATAATCTGCAATTTTGAAGTTGTTATTGATGTTGTTTGTAATGACTTTGAAAGTATAGTCAATAGTTATTGATGTGTTAAGTAACTCAAAACCCAATCCAAATTATAAGCGTGCTCATCACATGGTATATAATGTATTGATAAGATGAGCATGTATCAGCAATTAAGTAAACTGGTTTAGTGGTTTGCACAACGCATCAATTTGATATACTCTAGGATTGCATCTCAGACTAGGACAGGTCATGATTGGGTTTCGTTGGGAGCACAGTTGTTGATCACGTGAAACAACAATCGTTGGGCATGCTCATGGGGACCAGACATGGGGTAATCGTGATTAGTAATCGTAATCGATTACGACGATTACAGCATTTCCAAGTAATCGTACGTAATCGCAATCGATTACATTCGAAAAAAATCCGAAGTAATCGTAATCGACTACTCGCGGATTTTGCTGTAATTGTAATCGCAATCGATTACATTCATGAAGTAATCACCCCATGTCTGATGGGGACCACTCACACTCACTAACCGGTGGTCGTCACATCACTCAGTGAGCACTTCTTGATGTGGCCAACAAGGTAAACCAGACCCGATTTTGCAAAAACTGATGTGATTGATAGATACCTGTCACAACAGTCGACTTTAATCGCCTAAAATGAAACTTTACTTATATAGGTCTGCAGATTAATAATATTGTTTTGGTCATTGCTGTTTCTGCGGAATCTCAAGTGACTGCACGGTGACTTGAAATCAGAATATATGGAGGACACAATGCGGAAGCGCCGATCCTATCAGAGACGTTGGGTGAAGGCTAAGCGTTTGAAGCTCAAACAAGGCACATTTTCAACATCTGATAATACTGATAGCCACGAAGAAGAATCTTCATTCGCAGACAGCATGGAAGGTAGCTCAAGTGTGATCGCTGCGGTTCCGGTACTGGAATCTGAAGAATCACTTTCCCAATTGTCAAGCTCGACGGATAACGAAGCCGATGAAATTTCAGATGATGAGGATCGAGGAGTAATTTTCAGAAATAGACTTGCAGTTTGGGCCTCAGAATGCAATATCACACAGGGAAATACGGAACGACTGCTTCGTTTAATGAAGGATTTTAAAGAAACTGATGTTTTTAAAGATTTGCCCAAAACTGCGAGAACATTGCAGTCAAGTCTCAGGAGTGTTGATCTTGGCTGCAAGTCATCAATGCAATACTACTATCTTGGTCTGCGCAATGAACTTGGGAAGGTGATACAGAGCTTACCAGTAAGTGTCACTCACTCAGTAACTACTCTGAAATTGGCGCTCAACATATATGGTCTTCCTTTATTCAAAAGCTCGAAAGTAAGCCAGTTCTCTAGTCAAGAATTCTTTTTGTGTTAGTGGCTGTTTTCAAAGAGTGTCAACTAATTTACTACTTGCACTCGGCTGCTTTCCAATCCTATGTTGCCACATTTCAGCCTGATCATCATTATTTGTTTATGTCAGCTTTTGCAGAGTCATTTTATCCGTGTATGTGATGACGAATAAACCAGCTCGATTTTTCGATCAACACTGCTGCATGGTATGAGAGGATGACATGAGCTACTTAGTTGAATTTACTGTTAAACGTACGCTTGATTGATATCACGCGTTTTCAACTCAGATATGTGTTTCTGGTGACGATGATAGGGTGATTACAACAATTTATGGAATTGCAACAAACTTGCGAAGGTATGGAAAGCTGTTTGAGGTCACATGATCCGTTGGCCCTTACGTATATTTGGAAAATTATGACGAGATATATTGTTATTTATTATGCTAGTTGGGGCTGTTCTCGTGCCTCTAGCAACGAAATTGTTGTGGATGTGGAGAGGGGATGATTACACCCGCTGTCATATTAGGTCACATTTTCTATTCATCTGCTTTGACTACTGCGTTCTGAGCAATATATTATTCTTGTATAGGTAAAAGTCATAAATCCAGGGACTGTTACATAGCATCTCGCCTCACATTGATACAATTAAGAATCCTATATCTATTCGGTGATCGCCACTTTGACCGAATGTAGCACTTTTGACCTATGCAGTCTCCATTCAGATGCGACCACGTGGACCTGGTAAAATGTCTGTATAATTAATGATTGATTAGGTCAATAATGTTGATAATTGCGTGTATATTGCTATAAATTTTGTATCCTCTCAGTCCGACTTCCTGTGCGGTATGTAATCAAAAGATATTGAACTCGCCTATACACAGACTACTAAACTAAAAGAAGCGCACGATTCAAAATTGGTATTTCTTCACTGTTAAATAATAATTCGGGATGGGATGTCAGTTGCCCTGTGGGGTCCAGATTGCCACGACATAATTATTCGGTGCCAGCACTTTAGGCACCCATACAAATACATTTATATCGAGGTTTACGGTCAACATAAGGGCAATCCTTTTCGACCAATGTTTTCTCGCTGACGATCTTTTTGGCACTCTTCTATGACCCAGCAAACACAAAACCGTAAAAGGATCATCCGGGATCATCTCGATTAGGTTCTGATTTTCTAAGTGTCGGGGGAATGTCTAAAATACGTAGTAGGATGGTCTCTAGAGGTTATATTCAATCAAAATAAATTCCTACTCGGTGTTGTTCCATGACATGCGTTAGACTTCGTTATATCCCGTTGTTAACCTAATAAGCTAATTTTCTATCGCTTGCAGGTATGTCTAAAATACGTAGAAAGGATACTTCGGTGTTACATTCAAAAACGATATATATTCCTATCCGGTGTTCTTCGATCTCATGCGAAAGCTTCGATATATCCATTAGAAAACATCATTAACCCTTCATTATGTTGCGTGAAGTGCAACTTACCCTGCTCCGGAAGCATAATAACTCCGGAGCCCTCGGTTGAAAAGACCAGTCATGCGTATAGTAGCGTGCTGGTTCTGGTTGCTGCCGGACTGAAGCAGATTGCTGATGTCGGAAAAGAGGAAGTAAATATTCATAGACTAATTGGGTTGTCTTTTGTGTGTAGCGTTAGTGAATATTCCTAGATATTGAGAGCAGGCCGGGCACTTCTTCGGTATTCTCCACTCGGCGACCAGTGTTCCCCCATGTCACCAACAAAGGTTTCCCATGAACACGAACAAAAATTTATAAACGTCAAAATAAATTGTTTTTTTTGTGTCTTTGTAGAGACGGATATTTGGGTGGGGGTATTAGGGTTGGGGAAAGGGGGATTGGATGCGGGTTAGGGCCAAGGTTGGGGTAGGGTATCCCAAGATTAGGGTTGGGGGATATTAGGGTAAGGGGGATATTAGGGTTAGGGGTTATGATTAGGGTTAGGTTAGGGTTAGGGTTATGATTAGAGTTAGGGGAAGGGGGATATTAGGGTTGGATGAGGTGGGATATTAGGGTTAGGGGAGGTGGGATACTAGGGTTAGGGGTTATGATTAGGGTTAGGTTAGGATTAGGGGTTAGGGTTATGATTAGGGTTAGGGGGATATTAGGGTTGGATGAGGTGGGATATTAGGGTTAGGGGAGGTGGGATACTAGGGTTAGGGGTTAGGGTTAGGTTAGGATTAGGGGTTAGGGTTATGATTAGGGTTAGGGGCGGGGGGATATTAGGGTTGGATGAGGTGGGATATTAGGGTTAGGGGAGGTGGAATATTAGGGTTAGGGGAGGTGGGATATTAGGGTTTAGGTTAGGGTTATGATTAGGGTTAGGGGAGGTGGGATACCCTAACCCACCTCCAATCTCCCTTTCCCGCAACCCAGTAGTACAAAGACACAAAAAAACAATTTATTTTGACGTGTATAAATTTTTGTTCGTGTTCATGGGAAACATTTGTTGGTGTCATTGGGGAACACTGGTCGGCGAGTGGAGAATACCGAAGAAGTACCGCAGGCCGTCGGAAGTTTAGAACGGTACGACTAGCTTACTGTCTTGGGGTAGCTGGTGCTTTAGCAAACGTATTAGGACATTTACAGTGCTAATATAGAAGTTCGCTCTGGAATCTGTATGCGTACGCGGGCTGACTTCTGCTTTATCTTGCTTTTGTCGGCAATTAAACTAGCAGTGAATGAAGGTCTGCAATAGTGCATGGTCATAACCGAAATTGACGCGGAAACATTTTATCACATCCTTTGATAATCTGCAATTTTGAAGTTGTTATTGATGTTGTTTGTAATGACTTTGAAAGTATAGTCAATAGTCATTGATGTGTTAAGTAACTCAAAACCCAATCCAAATTATAAGCGTGCTCATCACATGGTATATAATGTATTGATAAGATGAGCATGTATCAGCAATTAAGTAAACTGGTTTAGTGGTTTGCACAACGCATCAATTTGATATACTCTAGGATTGCATCTCAGACTAGGACAGGTCATGATTGGGTTTCGTTGGGAGCACAGTTGTTGATCACGTGAAACAACAATCGTTGGGCATGCTCATGGGGACCAGACATGGGGTAATCGTGATTAGTAATCGTAATCGATTACGACGATTACAGCATTTCCAAGTAATCGTACGTAATCGCAATCGATTACATTCGAAAAAAATCCGAAGTAATCGTAATCGACTACTCGCGGATTTTGCTGTAATTGTAATCGCAATCGATTACATTCATGAAGTAATCACCCCATGTCTGATGGGGACCACTCACACTCACTAACCGGTGGTCGTCACATCACTCAGTGAGCACTTCTTGATGTGGCCAACAAGGTAAACCAGACCCGATTTTGCAAAAACTGATGTGATTGATAGATACCTGTCACAACAGTCGACTTTAATCGCCTAAAATGAAACTTTACTTATATAGGTCTGCAGATTAATAATATTGTTTTGGTCATTGCTGTTTCTGCGGAATCTCAAGTGACTGCACGGTGACTTGAAATCAGAATATATGGAGGACACAATGCGGAAGCGCCGATCCTATCAGAGACGTTGGGTGAAGGCTAAGCGTTTGAAGCTCAAACAAGGCACATTTTCAACATCTGATAATACTGATAGCCACGAAGAAGAATCTTCATTCGCAGACAGCATGGAAGGTAGCTCAAGTGTGATCGCTGCGGTTCCGGTACTGGAATCTGAAGAATCACTTTCCCAATTGTCAAGCTCGACGGATAACGAAGCCGATGAAATTTCAGATGATGAGGATCGAGGAGTAATTTTCAGAAATAGACTTGCAGTTTGGGCCTCAGAATGCAATATCACACAGGGAAATACGGAACGACTGCTTCGTTTAATGAAGGATTTTAAAGAAACTGATGTTTTTAAAGATTTGCCCAAAACTGCGAGAACATTGCAGTCAAGTCTCAGGAGTGTTGATCTTGGCTGCAAGTCATCAATGCAATACTACTATCTTGGTCTGCGCAATGAACTTGGGAAGGTGATACAGAGCTTACCAGTAAGTGTCACTCACTCAGTAACTACTCTGAAATTGGCGCTCAACATATATGGTCTTCCTTTATTCAAAAGCTCGAAAGTAAGCCAGTTCTCTAGTCAAGAATTCTTTTTGTGTTAGTGGCTGTTTTCAAAGAGTGCTGAAGTAGTCATCGTTGATCTTGATAATCAAGTAGAAGTGGCGATTGAAGTCAGTTCTCTAGTCAAGAATTCTTTTTGTGTTAGTGGCTGTTTTCAAAGATTCCTGAAGTAGTCATCGTTGATCTTGATACACAAGTAGAAGTGGCGATTGAAGTCAGTTCTCTAGTCAAGAATTCTTTTTGTGTTAGTGGCTGTTTTCAAAGAGTGCTGAAGTAGTCATCGTTGATCTTGATAATCAAGTAGAAGTGACGATTGAAGTCAGTTCTCTAGTCATATAATATTAAAAAATATAATAATAAAACTTGAAAACTTGAGTGGAAATAGTTCAGAATCGAATCCATTTTACTAAGTAAGGGCGAAAAAAATGTAGGAGTCATTCGTTAGTCGCTACCTCTGCCATTTTCGCAGTACGAATGTCTTAGCTATTAATCATCATTTTCATTTTATTTCTGCAGGGTGTTGAAAAGAAAAGGCCGCATGCTGGTTATTTAACTGGCTCATCAGAAGATGAAACCTGATGATAAGGACTGTTTTCACTTTCTTTCTAAAGGCATTCGTTCGTTTGTTCGTTTTATTTTTTACAACGGCATTATTGCCAATTCGTTTGAAATTAAATTATCACGAATGTGATTAATATGTAGTAAATAATGTGGTGTGTGTACGCAGCCGTGATCAGGTTAAGCCCATAGTGGTAGAAAACAGGTTATTATATCAGGATCTTCTTCTTCTAACGTAGGATCTACATTCTACTCACCATGTTTAAAGGCTGTAGCATCTGCATAATATTTACATTATTGAAGGACATGGAAAAGACGTTGAATTGAGTCGACACAAAATCCCCCTTTCTACGACCTGCCGAGATCTAATATCTACTATATCGGCTCGGCTTTTCTACATCTTTGGTCTGTACTGTGTTTACTGGGGAGACCCATGTTGGCCCAAACTTCATATGTCTTCTTACATCTGGGCGTGGTAATGGCCAACGCTTAGATGCCTACTTTCATAAATGATGCGTATTTTTTGTGGAGGAAGGGTGCCTAATATTCAAAACATTTATCTACATGAAATCGCGTACAGTGCGAGCAAAATTAAAAATTGCAAAAATTGATATATATATATATATATATATATATATATATTCTTCATTATGATTGCGTATTGCAGTTCAAGCATGTGCAGTAATGATTACGTCATTATGATTGCGTAGTTGATTACTTTAGTTATTACGAGAGCGGCTTTGCTTGGTTCCAGTCCAGTAACGCTGAGATATGATTACGTCATTATTGCGTAAGTTGATCGCCTTATTTGTTATTGTAGTTGAACCAAGTGCAAGGCAATATATAACGTGTAATATTTATTACATGATTATTCGCTGTACACTGTAGATCAGAGGTCTCAAACTCAAATGTGCTCGCGGGCCAATTTCCTAGTTTTGATGACGCCGCGGGCCGCAGCATCAATGATAGAGATATTTAATGGCTTTATTTGACGGGAACTTGCAGGCAGGCATTCCACAAACATCGTGGAAATGTAATTTACTATTGTACTATTAACGCTTGACACGGAAAAAAAATCACATTTTCAAATATTTGAATAGAAATGTTTTTGTGCCGGGCAGAAATTTTTTAATTAACGAGGTATAGACATCATGCGAGAGGATGCGTCATGACATCGTAAAACTGTCGGGTTATAATATTGCAACTAGTGGACCTATGGCGAGCAACAACTTTATGTAGACTATTTTAAAATCTACTGATGATTGATCTGATATCAGAGCATTTGGGCGGTGTAGCCTAATCCCATGGTTTTGATATCGTCGTGGTAAGTATAGGCTATTGTTACTGTCATTGCCAAACACAAATTAAATAAGCGCAATATTTTGCCTTCGATATATCAATAACCACTTAAATACTACACTCATTATTGAGCAATAGTAATAGCAATGCTTCATAAACTTTTTAGTGATCGTACCCCTTGTGCTTCCAATAAGATTTCTCGTAGCTCCTGTGCATTTTTAACACAATTTCTGATGGTACCTATCTAAATCAGAAAGCCCATTCAAAAAATCGCACGAAGCGCGAAGACTATTTTCTAGTCGAATAAATTGGCCAAGAAAATATTCCACAGCATATCGGCCTACAAATTCTACAAAGCATCTCTTACTCCCTGATGTGGTGCTTCGTACCCCGATGGGGTCTACACGGACCCTGGTCAAGAACCCCTCGAATAGAAATGTCCAATCGACGAAGAATTCGTTGGTGTTACCGCTGTATAGCGTACTACCACCTTACTCGTCACCGATAATAACATGGATGAAGAGAAAAATCAACATACATCATTTAACCAACTATTATACGTCACGGGGGTAACAGAATACCCATGGTCGCCATACTTACCAGATTAAATATCTATATACCCTACGCAACGCAAGCTGCGACCTTTTGATATATTACTATTCCCCATGAAAGTTACATAGATTGATGCGTCCGTAGGATTACCAAGTCACCATTCAGAGTCGCAAGTCCTTCTCCGATTTCAGCGTTTGACCCGACTCAAATCGGGTCATTTTTATTTAATCACCGAGTCAATCCGAAATCAAGTAATTTTACAAGAAGGTCGCACCAAACCAAATTACAATTTTCAGTCGCGAATCATCAACGGGTCATGTTTTATCATCATGAACTAGAAATGTGACGTGATAGCTGATCTTCTACCGCATGGTAGCTATTAAAAGTGATGTGATAGTGATGTTTGTTGGGATTTCGGTGATTTTTATAGTAGTTTTTGCGTTAACTTTAAATTCTTACATCTAAAAAAGATATATGGCACTTAAATATATTGCTGATTACTTGAAATTTCAAAATGCCGTCGCGGGCCGCACAAAATGCTCTGGCGGGCCGCATGCGGCCCGCGGGCCGCGTGTTTGAGACCTCTGCTGTAGATCGAATATGTCCAAGAATACTGCTAGTGATATATACGTCATAATGGATCGGATTGACCCGATGAACTGGTATAGGTTTGCACGTGAAAAACTTGAGCTATCTGACAATGAAATTGCCGAATGTCAATACATGGATTGCTATAACTTAACTGAGCAACGATATCAAATGATACAGTTATGGATTCGTAAAAATGGTCGTTACGCTACGATGAACAAACTTAAAGAATTAGTTTACAGTTGTCTGTATCAGATACCTTCGAATAGCAATTCAACTGTTCTGTTGGATTGAGAGACATAACGTACTAAGAGGAAAATAATATTGTGTAGACTGGAGAATAATGAAGATGCTCTCAGAAGACTTCAATATCGATTTATACGCAATCATATGCTCATGTATGCGAAACTGGTATTGCTTTTACATCGCAAATCAAAAGAAGGATTCTGATATCAAGAAAGTATGCCAAGATCTGAAAGAAGCTCTACACCTTGTTCTGGACGATTAGTTAATGTGCTTGTCCGCTATTACTTCAAATAAACTGAACATGTGTATTTGTGTAAAATGTGTTATAAAAGTCGGTCTACGGAAGTGAATAGACAAGTCTGGACCTGTCTATATTACAACATATTAAAGATAGATTGTGCAATAACCTCAAAATACGGAGAGTACTGAACCTTTGAGCTATCCCATACCACGGGCGGTCGGCGAATCGATACATTATTGGCCCATTCATCCACTTATACAAGGAATAAATCGTATTTAATGAATGTATTTTAACGAGAGCAATGTCACTTCAAAACCGTTTCTCGCCGATAATGAGGAAAACAATGTGGATTTGGGAACAGCATTGGCATAAACATGAAGCCGCCATCTCTGCTTCTCTCTCATCAATCAACACACGCTGCAATCCCTAATTAAGATTTCAAGGCGATCTACAAAGACAACGTAGCGGCGCCAAACGCGTCGCATAATTTTACAGGATAATGAGAGTTTTACGGGCTTGAGTATCCCGCTATTGATCAGTCTGGGGGTGTCGCTCATCTTTATTGCCTAACCACAGACCCGTAATATCGACAACGCGGTAATACTGTATATTTCGAGGGTGGTCAAAAACATATCTGTTTGACAGCAGATCGACGCAAATCGAAAAATTAATATACGATCGACACCAACATCGTATACCATTTTAAACACGACGGGTTGATTACGCATGTGGTGATAAGGTTTTGATCGATTTTTAATGAGGTCGGGCACAGGGTAAAGTGGTTTGAGATTTAAATTGAATTTGCTTCACTGAAATACACAAAACAATACCACGTTTTTAGGTACCACCCCCGGTTTTTCAAACTCTTTCAAATTACAAGCCGCAGCCAGATGGACTTGACTGTCGAGTTGTACTGAATCTGAAACGTGTCAGCGGAAAATATCGTGGGTTATTTCCATATCTGTATATTATTTCTTCGGTTTGCGTGTTGTGGACTTGGGTGAGTAATGGTGTCACGCTACTGATTCGAGTACTCGGTACTTGTGCTATATACTCAAGTCGTTTTAACTTACTCCTCAATCGTTTCAGGTGAAATTACCTCTTTACACGTTTGACTTTAAAAAGCAGAAAGTAGTTTTGTAATGAGTTTACTCCACTTGTATAAAGTTATCAATCAGACCTACACCAGAATCCTACGTTTGAATAACAGGATTATGCGAAACAGCAAGATAGACCCTACCCGTCTCTCGTAGGTCCTCATTTCGCGTTACTCATCGTCTTTTGGGTATTTTAAGCTGAACCGGAGGATAAATTAGCACAACATTTGTACGGAGGATATTTTCCTAGAGAGGGAGGACGTACGGTAACCTCCATTAGTATCAATGGGGCATCAAAAATACCGCATTGCCGTCAACCTGACTGAATATACGAGTTTTCTCAAGCAGCTGATAGGACTGACTTCGTTAGAGTCACACTCGAGTGAATACAGCTGAATTGCGCACACCACACCGAAATTACAAGCACTCGTACGACAAGCGAGCCCGTCAGTGTGATCATCGGTTCCGTAGTAAAACAGAGTGATTTTGTCGAATACCCCACCGTCAGACGGGTGTATCACTAACGAATTCCCCTATCCTTTTAGAGCTAGTGTAAAAGGCCATAGCTCCCCGATCATCCTGTTACAATATAACAACTCTATCAAAAAAGATGGCACGTAACAGTATCTTGTGGTCGATCAGCTTTTCATAATAATATGGAATTCACATAAATACATACCGTTGGAGTCGCTGAGGGATGTAAAGTTGGTATCGTTGTGGGATAATATTTTATTCATCCTCAAATGACTACGTTCATGCTGTGTTAAACACGATTGAGCTAACAACACATGCACAGACCGCAGGTCGCTGCAAAGTTTCGCTGCACGCAGAACTAATAGGCCTTGTATGGGGTGATCACGAGCCGGTCTTCCCGAATATCGACTCGAAAGTGGTGAGGAGACTTGGCGTAGATCCGTGGTCACTCCGATACTTTTGTTCGAGGCAAGCGCTGGGAATGAGACGGGCGAACCCCGTTTTCGATTGTGGTATGTGTGCGTGGAAAAATACAGTACAATTACTAGGGTTATATCACACCTCAAAATACGCTCGTGTCTAAACTTGCCCCATGGGTCAATCAAGGCGACTCACACAGATATTCCTAGTTTATCCTTGACAGCTGTATTACTGGTTAGGTGTATCTTTATTGATGATCGACAACCGCTAGCTGTCGCTATTGCACCATTTACATATTTGTTGGGGGCGAACAACTTCTTCAGTCGGCGGGTCGGCGAAAACGCGAGTTTTTCCAAACAGACGGGTTGATGACTGACATCGATTGTGTCACGCTCGATTGGTCACAGCGGACCGGACCCGGCGTAGATTTCATCAGTTTTGGTTAAACCCGGGCTGGACGCGGCCAAGTGTCTTTGAGAGTCGGATTTATGTTACATTTTACCAGCCTAATACATGGAAATACCAGGACTTTACGGGCCAGTCGGATTTTTTGGACTTTGATTTTGCAATCCTATAGTCGCAGTGGATTCCGAAATATCCCACTCTACTTTACACCTCACCTCAGGCTATAGATCGCATCACGTATGATCTGTCATAATTCATTCCCATTATTGCACCACCGAGCGCGTTTCAGCCAAATAAGGTCAGTCCACCCCGATGAAGCGAGCTACCCCGATTCGTCACTGTACAATTGAATGTGCCATCGTGCGCTAAAATCTGTATTAATTGCTAAAGGTGTTTAATTGAACCAATATATCGATATATTCTTCTCAGCGATATTTTACTCGTTTGGGGCCAAAGTCAGTTATCATATTTCTAGTTCATAATACGTAATAGTCGTCATCTCTGGATGGGACAAAACGTGTAGTGCATTTCGATGAAGCAGATCGCTTTGCGCAATGATCGCTATACGTGACCACCGACCAGGTTTACAGGCATAACCGCTCATTATATAAGCGTGCCTTGCTCGATGCGTCCGTGAATAAGTTATGCGATGTACGGTGGAAATGCGCTTGACTTCTCTAAACGGTGTTGGAGTACTTGAATGCGACATGCAACTTGACACCCAATGTTCGCGACATGCGACTTGACCCGACACAACACGACTTGTACCGAGATTGCCAGCCACTATAAGTAGAGACCTTAAGAAAATAATCCGAGGATCAACCCGGGTGGTATGAAATTTATAATAATTATATTCTTATGAGGACAATGGAACGACCTCAAAACAGGCCCCAAAGGCTGAAAATCGACATAGATCAGAACACTCCCTGGACGAAAGTGGTCATTGTTATGTTCATTGCGTTGCCATTCATGAAGCAATGCCTATTTTCAGGCTTTGAGGGGTGTTTCGGGGAGCATGGTTCCATTGTCCCGACGAGATTTTATTTTGTATTTTCGAGATCACTGCGACGCTAGCTTTCGATCATGGTCAACTATATTAGATTTCAGTACTCGGGTCGCCAGATGTAGCACTGGTAAATATGCTACTTTTAGATTACTCAGCAAGAAGAGACACTGTTTGCCCATGCGTGACCGCCAGGAGTTGCATATCTACTATCTATCCACAGGTTAGAAATTTATAATGATATATCATCGGAGTCCGCACTCGGGTGACCGGTATAGCCAATGCAATCGTCGGCCAGAACTGATCTTTATTGGTTATTTTGGATAAAAAGGGCTAAATAATCGCTAAATACTTGTTCAAAAATCACTAGAATTATCGCTAGGCGTTAGATCCATATTTTATGGTGCTAAACTGGATGGAAAATATCTAAATCTAGCGCGAAAATCGGCTAAATTGGCAACACTGACTCGCAGTTACCGAGTTCGAACGGGAAATATGCGAGGCTCCAAGCCGTGACACAGCAATTCTCTGACGGTAACACTCCGCCGAGTCAATAGTTCCGTAGTATGATGCTGCAAATATGCTTGGAGGTGTTGGCATAACATGTGTTGAGGATATGTTTCGATCCTCGGCACAGCAGGATGGATCACAAAACAAAATGGCGCTATGTAGTCTACGCGGCCGCATGTCATTTTCGACAGCGAGATTGATTATCGTGAATTAGGTCTTGGACAAAGCAACGATAGCAGCGCGTCGTATAATATCCGAGCTAAGTAGTTATAGTATACTATAAACCTGATCCTCGCACCGCCAACGAGCCGTAACCACAATTCTAATTCCGCAACAATCCATACACAATAATACACCATACCGGGAGCTTTCAAAATACCAGTTGACGGGCTTCGATCGATTGTCGACACGTGATGATTTAAATCAGCCTGATTTAAACCAGAACCCTAAGTATGATGCAAATATGCTTGGAGGTATTGGCATAGCATGTGTTGAGGATATATTTACGACACATACGCGAACACATCTGGTTGTCTGCAGCGAAATTTGTCGACTTCGAGCGATAGTGCGTGGCTGCCGAAGTAATAGTTCCGTAGTATGATATTGTAAATATGTGTGTAGGTGTTGGCATAACAGGTTTTGAGGATGTTTTACGGCACACGCGGTGATTGTCTGCAGCGAAATTATTCGCCCTCGAACGACAACTGCGTGGTGAGCTCGTGATCGATATACCGATATACTAATGCCGGCCGTTAACACGTTGATGCGGGTAAAATTGAGAATCAGCTATTTGTTTAATTACTTATTATATATTCATAATGCTACTTTATTTAAGTCAATCCATGTCGGGGCGCCTAATACAAATTTTTACTACCACATTTAACCCGATTCTCGGTATGACTCGAAATGACACACATATTTATAATCATAACAGATCATTTCTCCTCACTATTTTAGTCAACAAAAAAAGCAAAAGGTGGACAAGTACGACAGTATGAGACAGACCACAAGCATCACTTTACACAGCCGAACGTATGGACACCTAAAACACGCACCAGAATCTAACGGATCAGGAGAAAACCACACTGACGTCACGACCGGCAATTATGACCCACCGTACACGAAATTGAATCAACCGCGGAACGACGAGTCAACCAGTTTGACGGGCTCCCAAGCCACGAAATTGGACCACTAGACGACGGGTCAGGGCAGACAACTATTATCAAGCCCAGTCGCATACGACCGGAGTCAGCTGTAGTTTCGTGTCCTTGTTCAGAGGTCGAGCGAGACAGATTAAATCATGAGTGGAAAAGTGCAAGTAGAATTACTAATCAATAAGTTTCACGTCTGGCCAGAGTACAAAAGGTCAATCGATATTTTGGAAGCTGATTACGTTCAATATATTCGCAAACCCCAGAATAAAGGCAGGTAGAATCAGGAGGCGAGTGGAAAAGTACAAGTAGAATGACTCTAGTCTCATGTCTGAGTACAAAGGTCAATCCAGATTCTTTGTTCGTTTTCTCTCTATCGTTAATTATTCCCCCTTTTTTGATTGCCGCACAGTCAGAAGGGAATTCCCCTCGAGTATTGCTGCAAAATTGAGAATGAGCTAATTCTTTAATTACTTATTATATTGATAATCTTGGTTTGTTTAAGTAAATAGGGTGCATGCGCGCAAATCGCCCATTTATATACTACTGAGATGGATTCAAAACCAAATGGCGAATTGTGACGCAATAATGCAAATTTATAAATAATATGAATGGAAATTCAGCCATAGCAACAATGCAGCGTATATAGCAACAAGCAACTTGAAAAGTAGAGCGCGTGAGGTATAAAATACAAATACAATGAGACAATGCAGCAACACAGAGGAAAAAATTGAACAAAAACACGGACGAACAGCTAAGCAACGACAACTAGTGTGAAATTTTAAGATTATACAAAAATTCTTTCTGGAGACAAAGGACCGGGTTGTTTAGTTTGATGAAAGTGGATTCCAAAGCAGTTAAATGAAACATTGATCTACCCTGGGATAAAACTGAAAACATGTCGTCTGAATAGTTCAAGGCGCAGGACGGGTTGTCGATCAAATGGTGGCCAATTGAAGAACTGCTTGTCAACACTTGGCTGTACGATTGGGATTTTGATGCGTGTTTGCATTGCTGAGTGACACTTTCAGAATCAGGGGACTGCGATGCCGATCTTATCCTCTTAGGAACGTGCTGTTTGATACGTTCTAGCAAGCGTTGGGATGTGCGTCCCACGTACCGACTGTCACAGTGGCATTTGTATTCATATATTACCATACTTTGATGAAAAGCAGGCAGCACATCCTTTCGCGTGTTTGGCAAAATTTGTTTTGTTGTATACACAATCCTCGCATTAACAGTACTCAGGCTGCATTTCGATTACTGATGTAGCCTACGGCCGCATTCCAGAGCATAGTCGCAATGACATAACTGATCGACGCCAAATACCCATATTAAACTGTCCATGTCAATTTTCTCTGAACTCCGGACGAATCTAGTTATTCATATCGGCTTACTATACGCAGCGAAATCGCGGGTGGTCATGTTATGAATAGTTTCCGGGATTCGTTATGGTCGCACATGACGCGAAAAATTGTCAAATTCACAAGTGAATTCTGTTAGTAGTTTCACATATTCCTGTCAAACATTTATCCTTGCTCAGCCAATGTGATCAGATTCACCGGTAGAGTTGATGGAGGAGGTGTTTTCGATAATTTAGGGCAACCTATATGTGATGATGGATCTTCGGGTGGGCCAATTGTTATTAGTCACTTCGTGGCATGCTGTTATTTCTTGCCCTCCCATAAGCATTGCCGATATAGTGGAAAGATATTGGAATTGCCCAAACGTACCATAAACGAATTTATTTCGTGAGGAGCAAACGATTCCAAGTTGGTATTTTTATATGGTTTGCATCATTTTCATCTGCTGTTCACATCTGTACTGTGGGGCTCAGATTGTAAATGGCGCTACTTTACTAAATTCGAAAAATCAAGTGACGTTGAATAGCGCACGGCGCGAAAAAATTTCAAGAATAGTTATTACCTCTCAAAAATATGGAGTCAATTCGTAAATTCAATTTGCATGCCGTCGGTCGCCAACACATACTAATTGAATTACGTGTCCACGGCCGCACAAATTTCCTTCTACGGTTGACCACTCCTGCTATAGACCGATAAAGCATTCGTTGCTATTCTCTTGCGAGTGCCCCTCAAAATTGTTGGCAAAACGACGGAGGATATTATTAGTATGGAATTATAGCACTTAATTGTTCCAGTTGATACATATGGTCATGCTTAGTCAGCCCGCAGTTCAGCATTGCGGCATAATGTGGCCGTTGTCGTAGCTATATATATCGCGTACATATATATGTTACTTTACGGAATTGTTGGGTTGTAATTCACGTGACATCAAAGATTCGTGTTCATAGAACCTTCCAAAAAGGTCCGCGATCACACGAGCCTTACAGGAATTCGCACCATCCCCGGTTGCGCGGCATTATGAGATTTTGATCAATATTTGTCGATGCGATCACCAAATCGAGTTTCGAGTTGATCACAATATTATTGTCATCAAGTACCATTACTACGAAGTAAACGGGAAATTCCATATCCGACCAGAAAGCTACAAATCAAAATCAATCAACGGAATATGTCTTTGAGTAGGCGTGGCTTCATGTCAAACCACTAGATACGAGTGCGAATGAATGATCAATTGAGTGATGTCACGAGAACTTGAAAGTTTCCACATTGCAGTAGTTCGAATTGGAACTAATTGCCGCCTGCGGCTGAATATCATTCATGTCAATCGATGTAAATTTTTTACGGAATGTCTTTTCTAGGTAATATCTTCCACACCGAATGAATCTCCTGTTGAAGGCAAGATGGCGGGGTAGCGTAGTGCAGGGGTGTCAAACTCAAATTGCGTCGCCGGCCGGATTCAAACCTTTAAATCGCTGGCGGGCCGGACCAGTGAACTGATTACAAAATATGACCTCATGCTCTTCCCTTTCACTTGACTACTATTATGAAGAATTTATATATAGTTTATTACATTTATTATATTGTATGACGGACTGTAGGGGTTTTATCCTAGCAAGTAGCAACACCTTTATTCGCGAACAATGGAGTTGGCCAAATGCGATGATTGGCCGGCTAAGTACAGTTATAAACCGCTAAACCAGTGGCGCCAATGACGATACAAGTTGGCATATTTCTATACTTCCTGGTGTTAGTCCTGCGCATGTGTTATGAGGAAAAGATTCGAAAGGAATCAATTTGGCAATATGACGGAATTGTTTGCTGCAATGTTGTAAGGAATAAAAGAGATTTAACAGTAAACGCAGATGTTGGAATTTGGTTGATTATAATCATAATTATTATTAATTCGCGATTCGGATTTCTTTGGAGGCCGTGAACGTTCGAAGTCGGAAAGTAACAGATATGCAATCAAAGATATTTAAGTTATGTTTTTGTGTAACTGATATATTCTCCATGTAAGCAGCATATAACGGCTACTCATTGGCGTTTTGTTACTGTGAATAACTACTTTTGGGTCAATTTCCCATAAAACTCTGAACTCAGTACGCATATTTTGCCTTCTCTAAACTGGGTGTCAATATCATCGACTTGTTCCTAGTGATAACTAGAGTGAAACCACAACACCGCAGTCGGATAGTTAGAATGTGGCCTATGAAAATGCTTGACATTTGCTGTCTTGAGGGAATATTCAATAGTAGTATTTCTTACAAAAATATCTCAACATTTAATACAAATATGCTAGAATCAGTGGTTCTCAACCGCCGGTCCGCGGACCGGTGCCGGTCCGCGACGACTTTCCTGCCGGTCCGCCAGGTATTTTACAATTTTATACATTAATTTCAAGATGCAATATGTTGAAGGCTTGTCCATTGATAGCTGACAAGCTGACAAGCTGACTCGCTAAATGCGCAATTTGCACGAAGTTCGTTTTGCATTCATTCATTTTGGGCTTAATGACTAGCCTAGGACGTATAGTAACTGCCGCACTACAAACCCCTTATTGATAGGGGCTGTGCTTGAAGGGGGCCCAAAGTTATTTCGTGAATGAACATAAATTATAGATTATTTGTGTCACTAAATAAATTGAATATTGGGTGCCCGTCCGCCAAGAAATACGTATGGTTTGCAAGATCAGGCATTTTCGGCGTCAGCTATTGCCGCGCCACGACGCAACTACACATGATGAAGTTTGGGCTAACACGGGACTGCGAAAAGTTGGCCAACAATTTGGCAGCGAGAAAACTTGGCCGAAAACGACTGCCATTTTGTAGTCCAAAAACCTCGATATACATGTCAAATTGTCCATAGGCACCTACATGGCTGGAGCCGAATTTCACTGTCCTGGCAATCTCTACCCAACAGCAAAAACGCCACCCACAAAGAAAAGTTATTTTCCAGTGAAGAAATGGCAATTTGGAATCGTGTGCCTCTTTTAGCTTAGCATGCTTGGGCGATTTCAATATCTAGTCACTATATAACAGACAGTAGGTCATGAAATAATGACATGCAACGAAGTAATTATTGCAACAGTCCAGCCCGAATAAGTTTAATTTGATTTCGTGCCATAAATTTTCCACGACGACATCTCACTCAGCTCTACCGAAGAATCTGATAATTCTGAGAGGATGAAAAAATTATAGCAATATGTACGTAATTACCAATATTATTGACGGATTCGGTCATGAATTATAGAAAATTTCCGCGCCTCGGCTGCGTAAACTCTCTGCCTGCACTTAGTAGAATGGATGTGCTCAAGTGGTGGTGAAAGCATCCATATAGCTGTGGGGCCCACGACTAACGATTTTCGGGGGGGGGGGGGGGGGGGGGTGACTGACGACGTGCCTTCTCGGAACGGTTTTGTGTATGTATATGGCCATTGACCAGCAGGTATAGCTTTTGCCAGGTGTTTTCGTGCGGCGCATTGTATCCGTAGTAGCATGAGTAGCCTCCGCTTGATGGTATTGAGCAATGAACATTCAGCAAGGTATAGCTCGACAAGGCACTTAATTCGACTCCAAAACACTTCTTCTCTCGATATTGTCGAAGAAAACAATATTATTCGAGATGGCTTGGTCGGTTAAATCCACGGCATACGGCGCGTAAGACTGTAAACGACACGCGGCGGTAGCACGTTTATATGGGAAAGGTAATTTTACCTCGACTCAGCAGACTCACTACCGTAAAATCTCATGGATACCATCATGAACATAATCAATTACGATATTACGATCTAAACTCTAAAAATGTCACTTTCTAGCACCATATAGGCCTACTTGCAAAAAACGGCTTCATACTCTACATTTTGAATTGATTTCAATTTCTCAAAGTCCACCGGTCCACCAAATATTTTTTGAAATTTTACCGGTCCGCGAGGTGAAAAAGGTTGAGAACCACTGTGCTAGATAATATAAGTTTTTTTCAATCGAATCAGAATTGCTTCGCGAGTCGGATGTTTGACACCCATGGCGTAGTGGTATAATTCATAGCTACACCACAAATAGTTACTGGGTTCGAGTCCGACCGAGGTAGACTCCAGAATTCCTCTATGTGCTGGCGGTTTATCTAGGCTCCTTCTCGCCATCTCCACCGAGTAAGCGTGGTTTTATAAAAGCCTGGAAGTGGGCCGTGCTATAAGTCGGCAGCTACGGAATAAACCTGATGAAAATCTGCCCGGTTTCAATGACCATAATAGTCGACAAACACCATGAATACCGCAAACAAACTGCTGATGCGTTTATTCGTCTGTCTTGTTATTGTCATGACACATGTTTTATTACAGTTCAAGTGATAGCTTAACTATTCCTATAGTAACACAATCCAACCATTTATGATATTTGAAGTTGTACAACCTAATTGTGAATTCAAGTGGGCGGCTATGCTTGTTTATGGTTACCCATGTTTTCGCCGTTACTCGGACCGAAATTGAAAAAACCAATTATTATCTCTCCCATTAGCACACAAGTCGCATGTAGATCCCGTGATTCACCAGAACCTCAAACTTTCGTGGTTGCAGAATTCAACTTCCTAAGATGCCAGTAAATGCTGCAAATTAACAAATGCCAATTTCGATTTGACATGGTAAGTTCGAGGAAATCCGATGTTTTCGGTTGCCTCTTATATAAATATTCGCGGAGCAAATTGCATGCGTTTTAGAAGCATTCGTTAAAGAGAGGAGCATGATGTCGCGTGATCGATATTCTTCTTTACGAGGGATATTTGCCGTTACGCTTTTACTCGTTTCATGGAGCACTGCACCTGGTATGTCACATAATCTTATAAATCGATAAATCGACCTATGCGCATAAAATGAAATAGAGTTGTAGCGAGTCTAAGAGTGTGAATAATAAATAACTGGCAGTATTCAATTCCACGTCTAATAGGCTATGTGTATTTCAATTGCACTTATGTTGTAGGCAAGACCGTAACTGCCGCACCCCAAACCCCACAACTGAGACTGGACGAGCACGATGGGGGGTGGGGCAAAATTATTTCGTGAAATAACATATATTATAGAGTATTTCTTTGAAAATTTGTGCAAGTTTTTCAATTTTTTTCGCGCGATTTAATGTTTTCAAATCTCTTCATAATTGACTACCCTACCCCCAAGAAAAAATACGCATCCTTTATAGAAATTGGTATTCCGACGTCGGCCATTACCGAGCCACGATGTATCAAGACATATGAGGTTTTAGGCCATGTAACAGGCGACTCCTTGATATGTGCCAGAACGATCGTCAACGGCTAAACCTTGACCGAAACGGACTGCCCTTATGCTGACCGAAAACTTCGATATGTATTCACATTAGGGTTGTTCAGAATTGATCGACTTTCAAAATGTCGTGGTTTTCAGTCCGATTCCCATGCCTTATACCATAAAAACATATTCTAGGTACTTTTTTTCGTAATTCATCCCTTGCATCCGTGTGCACATTGAGCTGGAAAAATATCGGCTAAAAATAGGGGATTCCCCTAAAATTTGACTGTCGCAATTCGGACTAGGCTAGTAAAACGTCATATATAAGCTGGTTTTATGTAGCTATTGCGGTTGGAGTGCTACATAATCTCACTATAGAAAGTATTGTCAGTTCAGGACACCATTTTCATGTCCCACACTGCCTTAGAACTCTACAAAACTGCCTAAGACTGATAGTCATTTTGTTGGATCACCTATCCTACACTCCTCAACCCTTACCCGAGATTGTTCATCAATTGCCGGGATCACCACGTGCAAGAATACAACTGTAAATGTATCATTCACTCACAGCCACATTATAAACATCACATTGTTCAAAGGAAACGAAACAAAATGGTAAAGAAACAGATCAGCTTGGCACATTGCATTGCACTGGGATGCAAAGCTCACTAGAAGTCGTTTCGGAGGGAAATTTGAGGCCTTGGCAGTGCTGGCATAGTCTGCGTATTCCAACGCATTTGAGAAAGGCAAACTTCTTGGCAATCGAACTCTGGAGAGTGCTACAGTAAAAGCACAGGCTGATCAGTCATTTGAACTGCTGGAACTTTATAATTTAACAAATAATGTCTGAGCTCTTGTGTTTGACACAACACCCTCAAACAATGGAAAAAATAAAGGTGAGGTTCTGTTAGTTGAAGAATTGATAAACAGGAAAGTTTTCTACTTTCTACTTCTGCTTGTCGCCATCATATTTATGAACTAGTCATCAGGGGAGGTCTGGAGTAAAGTGTGTTTGGATCTGCGACCACAAGCCCTGAAAACACAGATTTTAATACCTTCCAAGAAGTGGAAAGATATTGATCAATTAAGAAGCTCTAAAACACTTCAGTTTGATGAATGCAGCTGGTTGGCGATCAAAACTGATGAAGCTAAGCAAGAAATAATTCCACTGATGAAGCCATATAATGGAAAGCAGAAAGAAGTCTTGATAATAAATGACTACAGAGAATTTGCAACAGGCACCATGGCGATTGTAGCTGCCCAATATATTGATAATCGTTTTCGCAAGCCTGGTGCTACTAAACGCACTGGATGGATGAGTCAAGTGCTGTACTGTCAAAAGTGTTCATGTGGAGAGAGCAAATGGGCTTGTTTGCGCTTACGCATTTCATTTGTTAATCTTGATTTTAGTGATCATTTGTAAACAAGCCTTCTCGGATAGGCTGTTCTTAACCGCTATATAAAGCGTCTGCGAACCACCATTCATTGGTTATTTACGTTGACGCAAAATTAATTGTAAATCTTACATTAGTTACGTTTATCTTGATTCTGTTACGTTCGCCGGCTGCATGTTGCTGTTGCTGTTGCTGTGCTAAGTGTCAGCTATCATCATCAAGTTGGGCGTGCTATTGTGTTATTAAAGTCATTGATCACGTGTATGAATTACAACGATTAGCATCCGTAGATAACCCCATAGACAGGCTTCTGCGCCTATAATCGGCAGCGCAGGATTGAGACTGCCGCGCAGAAACAATTTACAATTAATTCGCAATTTTGCAATCAATTCGCCGGTGGAAGATTTCCGTCGAATGTTCTCTACATTGAAGAGGGCGTTTCCTCCTGGACGAAGCGGACGATTGCGATGTTTCCACAGTCTATGTTCACCGTCTCGCCAATCAAGAGCTCGGTTTCATTCCGTCAGTTCAGTCCGACAATGCGTTAATCTTGTCTACAGCATTCTATCACCAGGGACCATATTCACTCGGGTGCTTGAGTCACAGTTGCCGACAGAGATGCACAGACGTTGGATGCGGAAGATTGGTCCGTTGCGTGAAACCGACGAAGACGTAGGTTCTGTGTTGTGTGATTCCATTTCAACAGAAACGACCTCTTGGAGATGAATGAGAACTCAACCTGACGATGAAGCTGATTGGCATTCAAGGCAGCATAGGGTCGAGACGGAACAATTTATCTGCACACACATTCATTCCTCTGCGCAGTCGCTTCGGTTTCGCCCTCGCTACCGTTCCCTCCAGGTATTAACGCTCATCGTCTGTTAGATTTGTGTCAGGCACCTCGCATCGAAAGGGAATTCGGCTATTTGAAGAATTTTAGCCGAGCAAAGCCTGAAAAATTGTTATGATTCCGAAAGATTCATTTCGAGCTGTTGCGCGTTGCGGGGACTCCTCTAAGATTATTTTTACTTCTCCGATGGTGACGAATTTCGGAGATTGTGATACGATTCATCCGACATCGAGAGTCATCATCGCGCGCCTAGGTGAAACTGTCCAAGCTGCAGTCGCGTTCGATTGTCTGCGCTCATTCATAGCGATTTATTCTCGTCGCTTGTAGACATGCTGAACGCCTCTGTACCAATTCAAGGTGATATATTCTCATCGCTTGTGTAGAGTTGCTGAACGCTTCCTTATTTATTCCGAATGATTATTTCTCCTCACCTGTAGAGCTGCCGAACGCCACCCTACCATTTAAAAAGTGATTCATTCTCGTCGCTTGTAGAGCTGGGGAACGCCTTTCTACTATTTAGGGTGACATATAGAACGTCATTTGGATTGGAGGTTCAGTAGCTCCTTGTATGTTGGTCTTGTACAATTTCACTTTGCCCATGTGAATGGTGATTCGAGTAGTCGGGTTATTTTGAATGTGCATAACATTGACAATTCTGTTGACTGGGATCAGTCAAATGGGGGAGTGTTTGCGCTTACGCATTTCATTTGTTAATCTTGATTTTAGTGATCATTTGTAATCAAGCCTTCTCCGATAGGCTGTTCTTACCGCTATATAAAGCGTCTGCGAACCACCATTTGTTGGTTATTTACGTTGACGCAAAATTAATTGTAAATCTTACATTAGTTACGTTTATCTTGATTCTGTTACGTTCGCCGGCTGTATGTTGCTGTTGCTGTTGCTGTGCTAAGTGTCAGCTATCATCGTGAAGTTGGACGTGCTATTGTGTCATTAAAGTCATGGATCACGTGTATGAATTACAACGATTAGCATCCGTAGATAACCCCATAGACAGGCTTCTGCGCCTATAATCGGCAGCGCAAGATTCAGACTGCCGCGCAGAAACAGGGCTATTCTGAAGAGTTCATTAGAAAGTTGCCCTGTTTTATGTCCCAGCTTGGTTGAAAACTGGTAATGCATTTGACGCACAGTATATTGATCTCAAATTCCTTCATGGCATGACATACTTTTCATTGTGCAATTTCACAGTTGCTGATGTGGCATATAAAAAGATGCGAGAACATCATTGGCATCTCACCGAGGAAACGGTGGTATCAACAATGTTCTCGGTTAAACCAAAGATTCCTGACAAAGTGAAGGAAGCGATGGCTACTAAATTGCTGCAAATGCCAATCCTTGAACAGTTTCGCAGAGGTAGGCTATACCTCTGAGTCTAATCTCTGACTCTGTCTCTGAGTAAATGAGTATGGTTGCTTTACTTGAACCGGAATCAAGGTTTCTATTCAATGCTATACATGTCGAACATGATTGGTTTAGTCTTCCAGTTTCGGAATGGCATACTGATTCGCATTTCGTGACTGCTCAAGAATTTGTGAGTAGCGTTGAAATAGTTAACGGCGCAGCAGAGCGTTTGGTGAAATTGAATACCGACTTTGATGCTTCCAAAACAGATGAAAAAGAACAGCGAGCGAGCCTCTTACAAGCCGCGGAAGATAACGGGAATAGATATGCCGATTTCTCTAAAGCAGCCATTTCATCCGGACCTGATTTAAGTAGTATTTGCCAAGTTGATCTGTTTCTTTGCCTTTTTGTTTCGTTTCCTTTGAACAATGTAATGTTTATAATGTGACTGTGAGTGAATGATACATTTACAGTTGTATTCTTGCACGTGGGGATCCCGGCAATTGATGAACAATCTCGGGTAGGGTTGAGGAGTGTGGGATAGGTGATCCAACAAAATGACTATCAGTCTTAGACAGTTTTGTAGAGTTCTAAGGCAGTGTGGGACATGAAAATGGTGTCCTGAACTGACAATACTTTCTATAGTGAGGTTATGTAGCACTCCAACCGCAATAGCTACATAAAGCCAGCTTATATATGACGTTTTACTAGCGTAGTCCGAATAGCGACACTCAAATTTTAGGGGAATCCCCTATTTTTAGCCGATATTCTTCCAGCTCAATGTGCACACGGATGCAAGGGATGAATTACGAAAAAAAGTACCTAGAATATGTTTTTATGGTATAAGGCATGGGAATCGGACTGAAAACCACGACATTTTGAAAGTCGATCAATTCTGAACAACCCTAATTCACATATGTTCAATTCAATGTTCCCTCTAATTTTTCACGAGTCTGCGCAAACACGTGAATTCACTGCGCAGGCCATTGGACAATAGTGCGCAACCAGGTCCCTCCCCATAAGGTGATAGCCCTAATTTCTTGGGGGCTTCGCCTCCCAGACCCCCTTCGGGCTCTGCGCTTTTTGCCGATACTTATCATCTACATCGGGGGCCGGTTGGGTGGTTGTGTCGCCTGAGCGCGCGATGCGCGAAAAATTGATATGATTCATGATTGAATCGGTCCTTATGATCGGAAATTGCATATATCTATTGCTATCCATTTTTATCCTCTCTCCACTCACATAATCAGATTTACCGGTAGAGCTGATCGAGTGACGTGTTTTAGAAAAGGTAGGTCCTCTAAATCAGGGGTTCTCAACTTTCCTTGCGTAACGGGCCGCATTTTAACAGCAAAAAGCGCTGCGGGCCGCAAAACATTATTACCGTATATTTGTGGACTATACTAATATAGTTAGGCTAATATAGCCTAGCATTTAGTTTTTATGCATTCGACAGCATGATGTACAGCGTTCAGTTGCTGTTTCTAGTGATATTATGTCTTCTTCCGACAGAACAAGTAAATCCCTTCACGAAGCGTGCATTGCATTCGTTCCCAAGTCGGTATGTGCACCTTCAAACCCTTGGACCAGAGAACTGAACTCTCTGTTTCAATGCGTGAGCGAGCAAGTATAAAACTACGGTGACTTTTTCTTCACGGAGGCCATTGTCACTTTGGGCTCTCAGTGATATGAGAAGAAGTCTCATGTCCGGGGCAATTTCTGAGCAAACCAATTAACCATTCTTCTTCCCTTCCATGGCTGATGCCCTGCACCAATAGTTACAGAACTCAGCTTTGTTAGGTTGATGTTGTTTGCTAGTCCCCTCTCCCCACGTTTGCCCAGCCAGCATTACGTCTACAAATATATCCACTCTGATAGAATACCCCAATACAATTAGCGTTGCAATGTCCGTATACTTTGTCCAATGCTAGGTTAAAGTAGTCTACGGGGTAACGTGTTTCAAAACATGCGAAAAAAGATTAACTGACATTGCTGTTACTTGAATATAGCTTTCAATACAATATCCATTGTGAAATAATATTTATTGAACTCGAAGACTTTTCGGGTGCCTCTTTTCAAGAGTTAACGCAGGGGTGGGCGAACTACGGCCCGCAACACCGTTCTGTGCGGCCCGCGAAAGTCTAAAAAAACTTTTTTTAAATATTGATAAAATGAGTACTAAAAATCGAAATAATGCAGGGACTTGATTAAACTATTTCTTAGTATATTTCACCATGATAATTTTAAAACAGTGGTTCTCAAACTGGGGTGCGTGAAAGCATCAGAAGTGGGGCGCGAAGCTGAGCTTGACTGAAAAAAAATTTTGCGCCCGGCGCGATTTACCAACAATTTCATAATTGTTGCTCTGTATTTAGTCTGAATTTCACATTTAAAAATCTCAACCTGGTTGCGTTTTGTGATGTGACAATAAGGGGGCGCGAAATCTTTAACCGTCATAAGGGGGGATCGTGTCTTCAAAAGTTTGAAAACCACTGTTCTAAGGTAAGGTTTATGTTCAATTACTGGCGCGACAGCTCGATCTCAAGGCCCACACAGTTTGAAAGGTTTCAGCTGCTAAACATCACAGAAATCCTAAACGAGATTGACATAATTCGGATCACGAGTGGGATTTCAGATTGGCCACTCCAGTTTTAAATGTTCCAGTGATGTGCTTATAAAAACCGATTCGCGCGTGTTTTAAGTAGAGTCGTTCTCTTTATGCGTATAATTGGGGCATTTATATTTTATCTACACATAGTAGAAGCTAACATGGTTATGATTCTGTGAGCATTGTGTGTCCTGGAACTGAACCAAAAGTGAAATTAGTAAATCTATGAACAGATCGCTGCTCCCATATTTAAATTTCAATCCTGTTCTAAGAATCGAGACAACCGACTTTCATCTCCATAGTTTTGACAAATTGGGTATTGAGGTCGACCAGCCTATAAGATCCCGCCACTATCTTTCTGATGCGTGTACGTTATCATCAAAGCAAAGTTTGTTTTGTTTTAATTAAGCACATATATTATCTCCATGTCCTCACTATATAATCAAATACCAATATTGCGTTTTGGTTTATATTCCCATTTTATATAGTGCGGCCCGCGAGTGGATTCAGTTGTTGAATGCGGCCCGCGAGCTCAAAAGTTTGCCCACCCCTGAGTTAGCGGCACACTAAAGGGATTTAAACAGATTTAAAAGCAAAACCAAAAAGGCAAAGTATGACGTAACAATCAAAATCACAGACCATGAAATTCGCATCGTAACAGTGGCAACAATAACAAACTATGAAGTATTCGGACATACGGTGCTATAGTACAGTGGTTCTCAACCTTTTTCGCCTCGCGGACCGGTAAAATTTCAAAAAATGTCTGGCGGACCGGTGAACTGTCAAAATTGAAATGAAGCCAAAATGTAAAGTATGCAACCGTTTTTTGCAATTATATGATGCCAGAGAGTGACATTTCGAGGGTTTTGATCGCATTTAATTATATTCATGAAGGCAAAAATGTGATTTCATGGTAGTGAGTCTGCCGAGTCGAGGTAAAATTGCCTTGTCCAGATAAACGTGCTACCGCCGATAGTCGTTTACAGTCTTTCGCGCCGAAGGCCGTGGGTTTAAACGCCCACGCCAACTCCAATAATATTCTTCTCTTTGACAATATCAAGAGAAGAAGCTATCGGAGTCGAACCAGGCACCTTGTCGTGCTACCTTGCTCATTGCCCACTGCCACCAGACGCCGGCTACTCTGGCAACTACGAATACAATGCGTGCCGCAAGAAAACACATTACAGCGGCTATACCGACCAGCGGCCATCCGCAAATCCGGGCCGAAAAAGCACTTCGTCAGCCCATCCCAAAAAAACGTTGGTCTTGGGGGCCCCACAGGGCGATAAGCTAAACTTCTGGGGGCTTCGCCCCATTAGCCCCATTCACCCTACACTTGGGTGGATGTTTTCACCTGTACTTGTGATCACATCCATTCTACTCAGCGTAAGCAGAGAGTTTACCTATAGCTTATCGCAGGGGCGGGCAACTTCTCCAGTCGGCGGGTCGGATGTAGGAAAGTTTAGTACTTGGCGGGCCGGATATAGCTGAATGACGGAATCGATACATTATTCGCCCATTTATCCACATAAACAAGGAATAAATCGTATGTGATGAATGTATTGTAACGACATCAATGTCATTTCAGAGCCATTTCTCGTCGATAATGACGAAGACAATGTGGATTTGAAAACACCATTGTCATACAGGCGCCGCAATGTCTTCTCTCTGATCAATCAACACATTGCACAATCCTTAATTAAGACTTCAAGACGTTCGATATGCCCGGTACCCCAAATTTACCAAGATATCAATTCATTAGGGTTGAGTACATCGTAAATGCCGTAAGTAAGTAGAAGCGAGAAGACTTGCATTATCGGCATTTACGGTTCTATATCCTAATACCGAGACATTACAGAGCACGGCCAATGCCACGAATCTAACCTACTGAGAAGGCGTTGTCGAGAAATTAATAGCTGAGAATCGACACCGAATGCGGCAGACCCGTCATGCACAATTACACGACCTGTATATATGCATAACATGCCTGCATTGCATTCTCGGTAAGGTCCCTTCTTAGTGGGGTCCATTCTCGGTAATGGCTTTCTCAGTTATTGATTTCTCGGCATTGACCGAACACCCACCGGCGGGCCACATTATTAACTAAGACGGGAAACTGTCAGCGGGCCGGACAAAATCCCGTCACGGGCCGTATGTTGCCCGCCCCTGGCTTATCGCGACAATAGCGAAAATTTTCGATCATTCACGACTGAAGTGGTTTTTCCGCGGTCGAATTTTTGGCCCAAATTTTGGAGTCCCATTCGGTAACCTAAACTTCATTATGTGTGGAATGTGGATACGTCGTGGTGCGGTATTGGCTGACGCCGAAATGCATACAAATTATGCGTATTTATCGGAGAATGGCACCTAATAAGCAAGACATTTAGGGACACTAAATCGTGCAAAGCCCGAAAATAAATTGAAAAATGTTGGAAAACGTTTCAAATAAAACGCTATGATTTATGTTCATTTGCGAAATAATTTTGGGCCTTTTTCTTGCTCGGCCCCTCTCCAATTGGGCGATTTGGGGTGCCCCAGTTACGGTCCTGCACAAAATAAATGAATCGAAAACCAATGATCAAACTGCGCTGTTTAGCGATGAGTGAGCTCGTATCTGTTCTGTATTTGTCGCTCGCATGTCGTCAAATGAAACGTCTTGAACTTTAAGTCAAATCGAACATGATCCCAGCCCTAATGTTACCTCACGAAGTTTTGAATCAGTTTAAAATTAGATGTTTTATCTATTTTATCAAAGGACAAGCCTTTAACACTGTATCTTGAAATTAAAGTATAAAATTGTGATATACCCCGCGGACCGGCAGGAATGTCGTCGCGGACCGGCACCGGTCCGCGGACCGGCGGTTGAGAACCACTGCTATAGTAGCAACGCAATTCATAAATAAACAGTTATACACGCACGAGACAACACGCACTAATGGGAAATTTGTAGGTTATAGAGGAAATCTTTTTGTCTACATAAAATAGGTTTGTTCAACTGAATAATAGCAGACTCAAGCACTTTTAGATGAAACAAAGACCTACCACGCGCAATGACAGTGAACATATTGTCATCATAGTGCTGTGCACAGGCAAGGTTTTCACTCAAATGCTGACCAATTGACGAAGCATATGCATATGCTGTTACTATTCTTGTCACGGTTGAATCAGACAACTGCAGCTTCGAAATTTCTTATGTGAAGTTGTCCTTGCTGCTAAATTCCGGAAACAGCGGAGATTCGCACAGTATAGTAACGTTTTGTTGGAGAAACACCTTTTTTAGCAGATTTCATGGGTTTAGCGATATACCAAGCAATTTTGAACAATGCGTTTTACCGTCGTCGGTAATCTCAACAATACCTAAAAATATGGATTGCTTAGCTTGAGACCTAGCTAGCAACGCTTTTTTTTCTAAGATCAGGTGATATGTGTACCTCGAGATGGAAGTGTCCGAAGACCTATTCAGAACAAT
Organism: Botryllus schlosseri; assembly: GCF_051294905.1. Lineage (NCBI taxonomy): Eukaryota > Metazoa > Chordata > Ascidiacea > Stolidobranchia > Styelidae > Botryllus > Botryllus schlosseri. The sequence goes on along the minus strand of NC_137244.1, from coordinate 8,449,647 downwards.
AAGAATCTAAACTCGACCATATATCAAGAAACCAGAAAACATTGAAGAATGAGAATACACCAATCGAAACAGAGACGGAGCGATAAGAGAGCTTTAGTAGCTAAATTGATACCGTATACAACAATACTGTGCCGGTAGAAATTGCGATCATATTGAAAGATCTCACGGGACACAGAAAAAGCGTCTGTGGGCTGCATGCGGTCTGCGGGTCGCGGGTTGAGAACCCCTGCTCTAAGTATTAATGAAACATCTTCGGGCGCACCCGTTGGAATAATGACTTCGTTACATGATGCTATTTCGTGGCCTCCTATCTGCTATGTCAAAAGACATTGAAATCGCTTAAACGTACTTAACTAAAAGACGAACACGATTTCAAATTGGTATTTACCTACTGGCAAATAATATTCCCTCGACATGGCATTTGTCTTGTTGTGGGACTCGGATCGCCAGCACATGAACATTCAGCGCCAGCCATTTAAGCGCCTATGGACAATTAAACTTATATGTATATATATCGATGTTTTCAGCATAAGGTCAGTTTTTTTCAGCCAATGTTTTCTCGCTGCTGATCGTTTTGGCGTACTTCTTGGAGTCGCATTTCACATAGCCTATAACTTCATATGTCTTGGAGCGTCGTGGCAAGGCAATGGCCGACGCACAAGCAGGGTTGTAACCAAGTCACAAGGCTCCGAGTCACAAGTCAATCTCACTTTTATAGTTTTGACTCGAGACAAGTCGAGTCATTTCAATTTACCACCGAGTCAAGTCCGAGTCCAAGTCAGCGAGCAGAGGTTCTAGTCCGAGTCATGATATTATGACCCGAGTCCGAGTCCAAGTCATTGTGTTGACTGCTCAGTTTCCAGTTAAAGTCTTGGTAAACCCACTTTTTTTAACTCTGTTTGGTGATATCGAATGGTTCGCATTTATAATATAAGAATTTCCCTAATTTTTAGCAGTTTCTGGTCGCATTTTCAAGTAACAGTACCAATAGACGAAATCCCAATGGTGTGTTGGCTTCGGAATTACAATGAAATGTCGGTCTTGGCCGACAGAATCTCGAGTCAATGACTTGGTTCGAGTCATGCGCAATGACTCGAGTCCAAGTCGAGTCAATACACAGATTGACTCGAGTCGAGTCGAGTCATTTTAGGATTTTGAAAAAATGACTCGAGTCAAGTCGAGTCATCAGAAAATCGTGACTCGAGTCAGACTCGAGTCGAGTCATGACTCGAGTCATTACAACCCTGCGCCCAAGTGCCCATTTCTCTTAATCACGCCCATTTTTTGTTGTGGTGGGTACCCAATAATCAAGATATTTGACAAAATTATTTCGCAAAAATATTTTGGAAAATTCCCAAAAAATACACCATGATTTATGGTAATTCACGAAATAATTTGTGCCCCCCTTCGAGCTCGGCCCCCTAATTTGGGGTTTGGGGTACGGCAGGTACGGTCCTGAGGAAATCTTACGCAATGTTCATGTCACGCTATGAGAAGACTATGCGCTATATCAGGGGTCACCAGGTAGCCCGCGAGGACCAGATGAGTAGCCCGCGAGCCTGCTCTAAAAATAGATCGAAGAGCAGCATTTGCCAATATTCGTCAGATTATCACCAGTGAGCTTTTAAATATATAAATTGAGTGATTTAGCTATTCTTGTTTAAATCAAAGTATAACATGTGACTTAGAAATGGCAATACATATATAGAAACACTTAAAATGATGATATAAAATATCCGCAATTGAAATTAGTAATATACTAACAATTAACATGTAATAGAATAAAAAGTGATCGAAGACGTAGAATACGGCGAAGGCTACTGCCCAATGCCCATACATGCGATATGACGGCATGCCATCCACGGTCTTCTTGAAATGGTGTGGGCTCAGTTATGGTAGCCCGACGTCCCGGACAATGCCAAAGTAGTAAACAACATTACTATCCGGTAGCAGATAGCGGTGACGTGCTAGCAGATGCAGTATGCCCATTACGTATTGCATCTTTTGACACAGCTTGTCTCTCTTACACTCAACGCAGTTTATAGTACCATGTTTCTAACTTTCTGTAATCGATGCTGCTGTCAGGTATAATGAAATCTGTCATGTCTGGATGCTGAACAGTCCGAGATTGAAATTGTACCACTGCAAAAATCACCTCCACCTCAAAGCCTACAAGGCTGCAGCAAACTTTTGGTGCCTTGTTGGCGCGGAAAAGTACAGTGGTTATTGCGCACTTGCGCAGCAGCGATGAAGGTTGCAAGCGTGTTCGGTTCAACTTATCGTTGTGTATCAGCATTTGCGGACACGACATTGATCAAAAAACAAACACAGAAAACGCCTCACTAATGCACATTGCACTTCTGCAACACTCACTCAGAGTTGCAGTGTAAGTTACATACCAGAGTACAGCGCACTAGTTGATAGCATTCAATGCCGGGCCTCTCACCGACTGGTATAGAAACAGATAACACGATGTCCAGTCTAACGTATGACGTGATTTATTTTAAGATCTTTGCTTACAGTTGTTATATAACAATTTATATAAACACGGTGCGAAGTATTTCGTGATTTCTTAAAGTCTTTGTGGCTAGTTGGTTGTAATGAGATGTTTTGAATTAAAAGAATCTCTTAGAAATCTTACTGCTATGCGATACCTGCACAATGCTATGAATATCGAAGCGGAAATTCCGTCTGACACGGGTAAACGGCGGGAGTAAATGGTAGCCCGTCGCTTCAATCAGTACACAAAAGTAGCCCTTGGTTGCAAAAAGGTTGGTGACCCCTGCGCTAGATTCTCGCAGATTAGCTTCGAGCTAGCCCATTGTTATTTATAACTTTGTTAAACCATGTTTTTTCGCCACTCCCAGAAAATAATGCGCTATTGAAATGATATCAGTATCGCTCACGCGTACGAGACCATACTAATAGAAAAGATTTTTCGTTAGGCGCACGTGATTGCAAAGTCTCATTTCTTCACGGAGCGCAATATTTACCTTTGCGGGCCGCACTTGTACCTCGGTGTAAGATATCAGCGATTACACTATTTGCCCCCTGCAATGTTCCCTCTAATTTTTCATGAGTTTGCGCGCCTGCGTGGTCCATCGGACATAGTGCGCAACGACTTAAAAAAAAAACATAGCTTCAGATTTTTTGTGCGCAGCTTAGATTTTCTGTGCTCAGAGACCGCTTCAGCACTGCGCATTTGCGCACGTGCGCAGCTTAGAGGGAACATTGGTTCAATTGTCCATAGGAGCGTATAAATGGGTGGCGCCAAATGTTCTTGTCCTGGCAACATACAAGGCAAATCGTATCCCGCAGAAGAAAAATATATTTACCAGTTAAGAAATGGCAGTTTGAAATCGTTTGCGTCTGTTAGTTTAATACGTTTGGGCGAGTTTAATAACTTGTATCATCATGTAACCTAGTCATTATACCAACCGAATATGTTCAATCATTATTTACGGGTCCTACATTTTCCAAGGCTACCGGCGCTACCGGTAAATCTGATTACGTGGGCAGAGAGAGGTTAAAAAATTTATAGCAATATATATGCAATTCCCGATATTATTGACTGATTCAATCATGAATTATAGATAATTTACGCGCTTCGCCCAATTGGGCGATTGAAACTAGCCTGCTACGAAACATAATACATCTCCCTTCGAAGTAGCGGTGTAGACCTATATACTCTGACGGGCTAAACCCCCAAAAGTTAGATTTATCACCCTACAGGAGCCCAAGACCAACGTTTTTTTAGGGGAGGCCTGACGAAGTGCTGATTCGACCCTGGTTGTAGGCTAATACATATTGATGATATTGCAAATTCTGAAATAGACTCCTTCTTTACGACCGCAATTGAGATATGGGCATTGTGACAATGCCGAGGCTTGATCAATACTTCAAAGAAGAAATAATATGCGGATCTCTTATTTACATGTTTTGAATGCTGTGTAGATTGAAGAATTTCGAATATACGATAATGATTCTTAGTTTCAGAAAGCGTAAAGATTTCGCACATGTTAGTCGCCTCGAATCATCATAATCAATGAGAGATTCGAATTCGAGTACTAGAATCTTTGCAGCATGCCTTATTATTGACGAATGACGCTTTGTGACTTTGACTATTGTATGACATCACCATCAAACGGCGTAGTCAGTGGTTCCCAGCCTTGTTTCTTCGTTTCACACTTCTGATGTATTCCGAGTGTTCATTCCCTTCAACCTAAAATCCAACTCTTTAAAATGCTCTCTCCGATAAACTTTGGTGAGAATTTGTTTATTAAGGACTGGAAAATAGTCAAAGTTGAGAACCAAGACCCCTATCAGAAACCCCTAAATTCCCGACAAGTGGGTCATTCCCCACCGGCTGAGAAACACTGGGTAATCGGTATGCTTCTTTCCTGCTATAAATGCATCAATATGTCCTATATCAGTGGTTCCCAACCTCATCGCCCTCCTTTTGAAGCTCCACACCGATCATCGCCCCCCAAATATTGGGAAACTAAAAACAGCACTTCGTCAGCCCCCAAAACATTGGTCTTTGGCCCCATAGGGTGATAAACCAAACCGCAGACCCCCCTCGGCCAGTGGGCCTTTTGTCGCTACATATCAGCTATACCCGATTTCATGTACTGTTTGGTGAGTCACCGTATGTCGCCTAAACGCGCGAAGCGCGATAAATTTATACAACTCCTGTTTGAATCGGTCAATATGGTCGGGAATTGCATATATATCGCTATCAATTTTTTATCCTCTTTCTGCTCGCGTAATCAGATTTACCGGTAGAGCTGAGTGTGGTGCATTGGAAAAGGTAGGACCTCTAAATAATAATTAAACATCTTCGGTCGGAATCGTTGTTATATTGACTTCGTTACATGATGCTATTTCGTGACCTCCTATATCTGCTATGTCAGAAGATATGGAAATCGTTAAAACGTACCATACTAAAAGACGCACATGATTTCAAATTGGTATTTCCGTACTGGCAAATAATTTTTTCCTTGCGGGATGGCATTTGTCCTGTAGGGTTAAGGTGGCCAGGACAGGAACATTCGACGCCAGCCATTGAGGCGCCTATGGACAATTAAACATATATGTATATCGAAGTTTCCTGTCAGCACAATGGCATTCCTTTTCGGCCAAGGCCTTCTCGCTGCTGATCGTTCTGGCACACTTCTCGGAGTCGCATGTTATATGGCCTCTAACTTCATATGTATTGGTACGTCGTGGCACAGTAATGATCGACGCCGAAGTCTCCCATTTCCATAAATCATGCGTATTTTTCTTGGGTGATGGGTACCCCAAAATCAAGATATATGATATTATTAAATCGCGCGCAGCGCGAAAAATTTCTGAAAAAGTTGCATGAATTTATAAAAGATTACTGTAAAATTATTGTTAATTCACGAAATAATTCTGGCCCCCCTCGAGTTCGGGCCCCCACCCCAAATTGAGGAGTTTGGGATGCGGTAGTTACGCTCCCGACTCCAATATAGCCGTTTTAACGCGCCATCGCCCCTATCGCCCCCTTCGTTGCTTTCGCCCCCTATCGCCCCCTCGTCCGTTTTCGCCCCCCTATCGCCCCCTTCGTTATTTTCGCCCCCCTAGACTGCCAAATCGCCCCTGGGGGGCGATATCGCCCGCGTTGGGAACCACTGTCCTATATGATACTGAATGGAAGCAAGAGCGTTCATATTGGCCTGCACCATCGAGGTGCTTTATTCATGGAGATGCAAAGTATCCGTTGTAGTTACGCGTCACTGGCAACATTTGTTCGTAATCCCAGAGTAGCAAGCGACTGGCAGAGAGGCTGTGCATACCAGATTTGCAAGCAATTCATGGGTCTGACCCAAGCCCTTAAAACCGACCGATTGCAAAGCCCCATGCTAATCCACCTATAAGCTTGCTCGTCGGCTATTGGCTACTTCAGGGCGTCTCAAACAGTGATCCATGGCCCCCACAAGAGCATTTTGAGGTGGGTCACAGAGCTATTTGGAAAATTGGAAAATTGGTGAAAGTTAAGTTATATTTGTTTTTCGCTTAAAGTATTTTTATGTTTTCGAATTAAACGTCGGCTACAATCAGCTTTTCATCCAATTCATCCATACAAGTCGAAAATGGGAGATGGAAACGGCGACTTTTCCCCCCGGATATGACAACCTACGGCTAACATGCAGCAACGAACATAATTTCGGTTGTATAATATATTACTGGAAGTTAATGCTGAAGTAATCAATTATTCCTGCCGGGTCATATGTCGTATGCCGTCGAAAAGGCTGTGTATTAAACTAGAACGAATTGTATTTGATGAAGTTTCACGGTCGTTCGGCAGGTCGTATTATTCCATTTTAGTATCAATTATTAACTTCCTGTGCAATATACGGTACCCCCGCTACCATTCGTAGTGGATCGACGATTTAGCGCATCGCAATAATCTTTGGAGTCTGCCTTCAAATCATTGTAGGCCTACATGTTGTAAGGGTCGCATGAATTGATTGTGTCATTGTATTGAATGTTCTAACATCGCAACGTCAACAAGTACAAGAGATACTAAGTACATTGTACAATCTACCTATAGCTTGCATATTAAAAAAATCCTTCTCCATTTCTCTGCTGTATTCCATTCACCAAAAAAAAAACAATCACACAGTGGATGCGGGGATTAGATGATTGGCTTTTGCGACGTGAGTGGAACAGCGGTCTGCCATAATGTACGCAATAGTTATACGATCTACCAGGGCCGTAACTCTGGTACAGGCTACATTATGGCTGTCCGCTGTTCCAACGTCGCCAAACCCAATGATCTAATCCCCGCATTTACTGAGTGATTTAGGATTCGGTTCCACCATGGTGGGGATCCTAGAAACTAGGGATGGTGTGAGCTTCTTAAAGATTCAGGTTCGTTCGTGAGAACGTCATGACGTCACGTGGGTTGCCCGACATATGAGCATGCGACACAATGCAAAACGACAGTTGAGCATGCGACGCTACAGCATGGGGACACATTAGCATGGTAACACATGAGCATAGGGACACATGAGCATGGGGACACATGCGCATGGGGACATTTGAGCATGTTGAAATATGAGCAAGGGGACACATGGGCATGGGAACAGTTTAGCGTGCGACACTTGAGCATGGTTACACATTAGCATGGGGACTAATGAACATGGTTACATATGGGCATGGTAACACGTGAGCATGGGGGCACATAACGATTGGGACATTTCAGCATGTTAACACTTGCGCATGGTGACATATTAGCATGGTGACATATTAGCATGGTGACAAATGAGCATGCGGACACTTGCGCATGCGACACTTGGGCATCAGACACTTGAGCATGCGACACTTGGGCATGCGACACTTGGGCATGCGACACTTGGGCATGCGACACTTGGGCATGCGACACTTGGGCATGCGACACTTGGGCATGCGACACTTGGGCATGCGACACTTGGGCATGCGACACTTGGGCATGCGACACTTGGGCATGCGTCACTTGAGCATCAGACACTTAAGCATGCGACACTTGGGCATGCGACACTTGGGCATGCGACACTTGGGCATGCGACACTTGGGCATGCGACACTTGGGCATGCGACACTTGGGCATGCCACACTTGGGCATGCGACACTTGGGCATGCGACACTTGAGCATGCGACACTTGAGCATGCGTCACTTAGAAATGCCACAATTGAGCATGCCACAATTGAGCATGCGACACTTGAGCATATGCGACACTTGAGCGTGCCACATTTTAGCATGTGCCACATTTTAGCATGCGTCACTTGAGCATGTGACACTTGAGCAAGTTAGCTTGTGTTAGTGATGGAATTTGTTGTCACGAGGTGCAAAAAACCACGCTGTGATAAGCACCACAACATGCTTTTATTAATAAATAAAATAACTCGATTTCACGGCTAGCTTCGACTGCGGTTAGTGAAACATGACATCAGTGGAAATTGCAGTCTGTATATTTTAATCCTGCACATCACAAGACTGTGCAGTGTGCAGTGTGCATGTGCAATTGTGCATACCTATGTAGAATGAAGTTTGTTGTCGATGCGGGGACGCCACGATACTGGATATAGCGTTTGTTCTGAAATTAGATTCTAAACCAGTGATTCCTAACCCGGCTAACCTTCTTGCGGCTCTGATAGACCCCTGAATATGCCACTAAAATATTATAAACAGTCGCTGATGTTTGCCAAAGGCCTCTTCTGAAAACGGAGAAAGAGAATTTTTGCAGAATAGCGTCGAAACCATGGATTTATTATACCCGTCAGAAAATGATATATCCTGAGTTCTGATGGTCATAGACCATTACAGATTGTCTCTGTGAAGAGTAACTTTCGACACAATTTTACTGGCATCAAAGTATCGGCTGATAGTCAAGTATAAATTGCAATATTATCAATATTACTCAGCGTATAATCCCAATCAAACTTGCGCATTAACTGCTGGAATGTATGAAGAGCTATTACATAACGTTATATATAGTATACTGTAGTGATGATATGCGTTTTTAGTATATTTCAATGTATAGCACTCGCCAGTCTTTATCTAGCAATGCTAAAACAACCGATATAGCATCTATAGAAGTCTATATGTGCATCGTACATGCCTTTGAATTAGCTGGACGGTGAGATCCAGAGGTAGGCTATAGCTATACCATTAAATTTTCTTTATAAGCAGGGTTGCCATCGACATGGACCCAAAAATAAGGACAATCGAAAAATTAGATTAGCATGAAAAAGCGCTTTTGTACATTGGTTGGTCTTGGGCTTCCCATAGGGTGATAAACCAAACTTCTTCACCTCGTTGTGATTAGAGGTGTCAACCAAGTTGGTAGGATTTCGAGCGTTGTTCGGTTTCGAGTCTTTACTAGGGATGGTGTGAACCCATGAAAGGTTCAGGTTCGTGTGAACGCGAACCTTTTTGAAAGGATCTGTGTGAACACGAACGTGAACGTCGTGACGACACATGACGTCATATTGCTAATTTCAACCCTATCTTTCAATGAAGTGATAGCTTATATTAATGTACACCATACCTAGCGACGACACGGGCCACATAATGCCACAATGCTGAAGTATGGCGTTTTAAACGTCGCTGAATGTATCAACCGCGGTAATCAAAGAATATGATAATCTCAAAAATCAGTACATTCCGTCGCTTTGCCAACAATTTCGACGAGAACTTACCAGGGAATATAAACTTACGCCTTATTGGTCTTGGCCAGACCGGACAATGTCTGAGTATTGCTACGTTGATATTGAGCAGAGTGTAAAACGGGTTTCTACACTGGCTACCGATGCCACAAACCAGTGTTGGGATGACTCGAGTCATGACTTGACTCGAGTCAGACTCGAGTCACCTTTTTCATATGACTTGACTTGACTCGAGTCACTTTGCTAAAATGACTTGACTTGACTTGACTCGGCGTATCAAAACTGTGGATTGACTCGTGACTCGGAGCAAAATTCACGAGTCAATTTCAAGTCATCAAGTAATCGGTGTCGATAAAAATCACTGTATCTCACGCATGTTCGAATTTTTCACGGAACGCTGCTGTAACTCGCGAGAGCGACCAATCCTTCAATGATTGTGCGTTTTACTGAGCCTCCATTGTTTTATCACTCTAACAAATATATTGGCCGCAAACGAAGTCGAAGCTTACAGCTTACTTTGTCGTAAAATAGTATATTAAAGTAATTTGATGGAAAAATGTATATTTCACTTCTCTGTTCTTACCTTAACCAAACCTCTTGTTTTATTGAAATTTAATTCGAATATAGCTTTCAATACAACATACATTGTAGCAGTATATTTATTAAACTCGAAGACTTCGAGTTTAATAAATATACTGCTACAATGGATGTTGTATTGAAAGCTATATTCAAGTTCTGTACCACGAACCAGCTATTTAATTCGAATATAGGTTACATATAATCCCCACCAATTGGCGCAGGCTCGAATTTTATCATATCAATTTGTAATTAGGTAATGTATTGCATCCTATCAATTCGTTTCCCTATTCTCTATTTTGGATGGTGACTATAAACTGAGGGTGTGCTATTACTTACGTAGTTTAGCAGTTCTACGTAGCCTATATGTGAGCGATACAGCGCTTTCTTGCGTGTATAGTTAACTCTTTATTCATTCATCGGTAGAAAATCAATGACCACTTAAACTGTATTTCAGACAGCTAGGAAAATGCAATGACGTAATTATGCTTCATACTTGGAAAAGGCAACTTGACTTGAATTGTGACTTGACTCGTGACTTGACTTGACTTGACTCGACTTGACTCGAGTCACCTCCGAAAATCGAGTGACTTGACTTGACTCGAGTCACCTTCGAAAATCGATTGACTTGACTTGACTCGAGTCAAAATGCGCAATGACTCGAAATGACTCGTGACTCGAAGGTAGTGACTTGATCCCAACACTGCCACAAACAACAACAAGTTATACAGCAGTAGCCAACACCTTCATCGCACGGATTTGGTTTTAATGAGACAGTAAAGATATGAAGTCAAGATTGACCCCGTACGCCTGCTAGAATTTTTACATCAGAAAACGATATCAATGTAAATGTAATTCATTGGTTGAATAAGCATCATTCGCTGACTACGTATTTCGCTCGTGATGTTGTGTGATTGTGGGTCAAGCTCACAGCAGAGAGTCACTAAATATTCACGAACGGAAAGCTGGATACTTCGAGAAAATTTTTGTAACAAAGCAAGTAAAACTTCTAAAATTGTCAAGGTGCATGCTCGTTTAGTGTTGATGTTTTATGCTGCCAGCGCCATGCATAGAGTGGCCCGCAGTTGAAATGCAATTAATTTGAACCAAAGATTTTTCAATGAAGTGAAAATTGCAATTTACTAAAAAGGTTCACAGTGCAGAACCTACCAAGGTTCTGTTGTGAACGCGAACCTCTAAATTTTCAAGGTTCACACACAGAACGCGAACGTGAACCTCACGTTCACACCATCCCTAGTCTTTACTCGATAGATTAGACAGCTTGATGACTGCTTGGTGCTTGCAGACGTCTGCGGTTTTGTTAATTTCTCGCGATCTGGCCATACGCGGGTGTGGGTGTGATGTTGGTTGCCTAATATTGCCTTCAATTACGTCAACACATTATATTAGAATTATACGCTGGATTTATAGACGAAATAACACCGCTCAATAACATGACTATTTGACATACTGTAGTAGCCAAAGCAAATATTTTCAAATAATGAAACACCAGACTTCATCCTGAAGTTTTCAGGCATAAGCACAAGCTATTTATTGGATTACTGATGATGGGTATTGGTACCGCGTTATTGCTATTTCCGCCATACACAGGGACGGACGGTTTTATCAACTGTATTGCGATGATCTAACATTGCGTACATTCATAAAGCGCCAGGTCATCTACCATCGTGTATTGCATTTGTCCACATCGCTGAAGATTCGGTTCTTGTTAGGATTGGATGATCGCTATTGTAGACAACAGCTTGTGTGTGGTTTTTCAGTAACAGTCATCGTCCATTTGTTCTACATATCTTGATGCTACATTTTATATTAAGTGATAAAACAGAGCGTTGTGAGGAATTAACCGATTTTGCGAATCCATCGGAAACCTTTCTGGTGAAAAATGTCTGCCGATTTGAGAATAGCCTACGCAGCCTACGCGCTAGAACAAGATTTCCTTCTTATAACGGTGCTATATATTACAGTTGAAATTGTGAGTGCAGGCACCAAACATGCTCACAGCGCAATTTCCGCAATATATTCAGGGCCAAACTGTAAAAAAGGGAATGAGTTAGGCCTTGAGTCTGCCCATGGTTTGACTCGGAAAACGCTTGCTCAAACGCCATATTTCAAGATCGACTGGCATTTCGGCGTTTGGCATTTTCACACCACGAGGCCCACGTTTCGGGCAACACGCGACTCCCCGTAGGTACTGACGGCGATAAAACCTTGAAATAAAATAACCGCCACATGTTGACCAAAATGTTCAACATTGATATGACCACTGTCTAGTGTCCAGTCGCCGAAAAGACCAGCGCTCGCAGCTTGAACCTCACGTATAAATTGAGACCCACAAAATAAAATAATAAGTCCCGTGTCGAATTGCAAATTTGGAATTGCTTTCGTCTCACGAAAGGATATATCCTTTTATTTCGTCTGGTGTAAACGATTCCAATATATGTGGAGCAATGACAACCTTTATCGCTTTACCCCGATCTTTGGAGCTTTTCAGACAAATCCATATAGTCACAGACCATGCACCCACCCACTCAATCAGTTTGCCACTTTCCTCGCGCGGCAATCAAATTGGTTACTCGCTAATATATGGTCACATGCCCAAGTGTCGCATGCCCAAATGTCGCATGCCCAAGTGTCGCATGCCCAAGTGTCGCATGCCCAAGTGTCGCATGCTCAAGTGTCGCATGCCCAAGTGTAGCATGACGACATGCCCAAGTGTCGCATGCTCAAGTGTCGCATGCTCAAGTGTCGCATGCCCAAGTGTCGCATGCCCAAGTGTCGCCAAGTTTCGCATGCTCAAGTGTCGCATGCTCAAGTGTCGCATGCTCAAGTGTCGCATGCTCAAGTGTCGCATGCTCAAGTGTCGCATGCTCAATTGTCTGCATATCATATCTGCGTCAAGGCTCATGTATCGTATGCTCATGTGTCACCATGCTCAAGTGGCACTTATTAAATTGTCACCATGTTGGTGTGTCCCTATGCTCACGTGTATCCATGCTCGTGTGTCCCTATACTTATGTGTCGCCATGCTAATATGTCCTCATGTTAATATGTCCCTATGCTGATATGTCTACATGCCCACGAGTCGCCATGACCAAAAGTCGCTATGCTCAAGTGTCGCATGCTCAAGTGTCGCTTGCTATTGTGTCGCATGCTAATATGTCCACGGACCGTCACGTGATATGACATTGCTAATTCGAACCCTACATTTCTGTAAAGTCATATATGAGCCTATATTACTACTGTACACAATACCTAGCGACGAGTTGGGCCACATAATGTCACAATGCTGAAGTACATATTGACGTTTTAAACGTCGCCAAATGTATCAACTGAGGCAATCATATGATATAATACTCCCATCAAATCAATATCTTTCGCTGCTTTGCCAACAATTTCAACGAGGACTTGCAAGAGAATATAAGCTTACGCCTTGACGGTCAAGACCAGACCGGAAAATGTACTCGGCATCTGAGTATTGCTACGTTGATATCGAGCAGAGAGTAAAACGGGTTTCTATACTTACCGATATTACCCCATTAACAAGTTATACAGCAATAGTAGGGTTACCAGACTTTCTCTTTTAAGAGAATTTGTACTCTTTTTTGACTTTTTTGAAAATGTTCTCGGAGGACACCCAAATGTCCTCTTTTTTGAGAATTGGTCCTCTTTTTTGAAAATCTTGGTTAAATATAGGTTAAAATTCGACTGAGATAAAGGAAATCAGTACTCAAGTAACGTTCCGGGGGGTATTTCGGGAGGTGAGCCCAAATGTTTCCAAAATATGTTAACCCTAAGCAGTAGCCAACACCCCAATCGCACGGATTTCATTTTTATGATACAATAAACATCTGAATTACTAGCTCGCCCGCACGATTACTGGCCCGGAGTAGGCCTACAATGACCAATGTAGTCGAAACACCATGAATATAAAAACAAACAAAGCTACGTGTAGCGTATTTCGCTCTGGATGTTGTGTGATTGCGGGTCCAGCTCACAGCAGATTAAAAGTCACTAAATATTAACAAACGGAAAGTTCGTTTAGTGTTGATTTGTTATGCTGCCAGCCTCATGTATAGAGTGGCCCGCAGTTGAATTGCAATAAATTTCAACCAAACATGTTATAATGAATTGAAAATTGTAATACATTAAAAAAGGTTCACAGTGCAGATTCTACCAAGGTTTTTTTTGTGAACGTGAACCTCTAAATTTCCGAGGTCACACACACACCACCCCTACTATAAGCATTCTGGGCCAGCTTCAAACAATTCGTTGGTGAATGGGATACTATACAGAGAAGTTGAAGAATCATACTATGTCTTGTATACCTACCAAAGTTGCGATGTCAGAAGATTCAATCCAATGTTATACAATCAATTCATGCGACTCATACATTACGTACAATGGTTTCAAGGCCGGACGTTTAAAACTGACTCCAAAGATTGATGTGATGCGCTAAATCCTCAATCCATTATGATTAAGTTGATAATAAATTGCGATAATGGGGATTCTTAGTACAGTAAATCTACAGCATATACACTTCAGTCCGAGTTTCATGTACAATTGCACATGAAAATGCACTCCCTTTTTAACGGCATACGACCCCGCCGAAATACTTGGCTATTTCAGCTTTAACCTCCAGGTATTATATAATCAAGATTATTGTCATTGCTGTTAGCCGTAAGCAGGGCCGTAGCTGCCGCACACCAAACCCTCCAATTGGGGGGGCGAGCTCGAAGGGGGCCAAGGAGTATTTTTTGAAAATTTAAACAACTTTATCAAAAATTTTTCGCGCTGCGCGCGATTGTAAGATGCCAAGTATCTTGAATATTGGGTACTTTTCCCACAAGAAAAAATACGCAATAAGTATAGAAATGGGTATACCAGCGTTGGCCATTACCTCGCCACGACGCACCAAGACATATGAAGTTTTCGGTCATGTAACATGCTACTGCAAGAAGTGTGCCAGAACGATCGGCAGCGAGAAAACCTTGGCCGAAAAGGACTGCCCTTATGCTGACCGAAAACTTCGTTATATATAAAAAATACATGTGGGTTTAATAGTCCATAGGCGCCAAATGACTGGCACCTAAATGTTACTGTCTTGGCAATCTGAACTTCACAAGATTAATACCACCGCGCAGGGAAAAATTATATGCCAGTGAAGAAATACCAATTTGAAATCGTGTGATCTTTTATAGTTTAGTAGGTTTGGGCGATTGTATATTTTTTATATGGCAAACAGGAGGTCACGAAATAACATCATGTAACGAAGTCATACTGACGGGTTCACCTTCCCCAAGATGTTTAATTCTTATTTACGGGCTCTACATTTTCCAAGACAACACCTGACTCAGCTCTACCGGTAAATCTGATTACGTGAGCAACTGAGCATAGAGGACAAGAAACTGATAGCAATATATATATGCAATGCCCGATCTTATTGACCGATTTTATAATGAATTATCGAAAATTTTCGCGCTTCGCACTGGCTTACTAAGCAGTACGTCTGTAATTTCGTGGCAAAAGTGAACAACGTGGTGGCGGCATGGCGGGTCGGTTTGTCACCCTATGGCAGCCCAAGACTCCAGTTTTTTGGGGCCTGACGAAGTGCTGTTTTGTTCCTACCAACAATACAATACAATACACCCGGAGATGTTTATTTATTATTGAGGGGTCCTACCCTTTCAAACACACCTCACTCTGCTCTACCGGTAAATCTGATTACGTAAGCAGAGAAAGGATAAAAATTGATAGCAATATATATGCAATTCCCGATCATATTGCCCGATTCAGTCATGAATCATAGAAATTTTTCGCGCTTCGCGCGCTTAGGCGATAACAACTGCTTGACGTAACGGACAGCCAATATAGAAGATAAGCAGCGGTAAACGACGTACAGCCTGAGGGGGGTCTGCGGGGCGAAGCCCCCAAGAAGTTAGGTTTATCACCCTATGGGGGGCCCAGAACCAACGTTTGGGGGGGGGGCGGCTGACGAAGTGCTGTTACGGCCCTGGCCGTAAGTTATCATAGGCGGAGCGACAAAAGCCGCCGTTTTCCCCTCCCATTTTCGACTTATTCATTATGGGTCCATACGTGCCACTACGTCCCATCAGAGACGGATGAAAAGCCTTATGTAGCCTATACGAATACGTATAATTCGTTAATATGAATATGTTTTTGAGCGAATAACACAACAAATAATAAACTTTCACTATTTTTTTCAATTTTCCAAGTAGCTCTGTGGCCCACCCCAAAATGCTCCTTTGGCTCACAGTTTAACAACCCCTGCTCTAGGATAAGAGGTGAGGCACAGAACATTTTCATACCGGAAAATTTACCGGTACCAAAAAAAGGTTTCGAACCCCTGGGCTAGTCGCTATATAGTCTCTTATCGACATGCAAACAGGCACTAAACACACATTTTAAATTTACGGTTACGATGGATTTATTTTGACTCTTGAAAAATCACGTCCACAAACGAACTAGAAATTATTTACCTAGGCTCCTCCTCGTCATATCATCCGTGTAAGCGGTGTCTTACAAAAGCCTAGAGGTGGGCCGTGCTATAAGTCGGCAGTTACGGAAAATAAGAAAAATATCGGCCTGGTGTAAATGACCAAAGTAGTCGACAAACAACATGAATACCCCAAAAAACAAAGAACTAGAAATTTTTTATCACCACGACATGAAATTTAAGGGAATTTGCATACGTCTGGTAACTTCCTCCGGCTGCAAATGTTGTTGTTAGATATACAGTTGTACCCATTTAACTGTAATACTTTATTTAATCTCGCAGGAAAAGCACAAGTGGATATAAACGGAAAGATAACCTATTTCGGTGAGATTTTTCAACTACCAAATTTCTATAATATGCTGCTACAGTGTGTTGCAGCGTATCGATAACTATTGGGGCCAGAGAAAGTAACGCGAGAGAAAAATCATAAAAACTGGTGGCTTTGAACCGTCGGTGAGCGTCAGCGATTCAGCCACTCAACCAAATATATTTCCATTTTATTTTTAATTTCAAAATATTGTTGATTGAATGATTGTATATTAGAGAAATGCAGTACGAGATTATAACTTCATTGAAATATGCAGAAGGTGATCTAGAATGCGTTTTGTATTAGATGGTGCTGTCTCGACGCATGCTCCTATAGACGTCTATGTGTATTGTATTGTATTGATAAGATGAGACAGTGACGACCGATTTCGAATCGTAGGGCGAGGCCGTTCACAATTCCATCTGTGTGCCTTGGAATCAACTTTTATCAAAATACACCAACCAAAACTCTGTCAACAAAAGGAGTTCGTGTACCACCTAAAAATAGTGCATTAAACGCTCTCTCATTCGAAATTTCATGCTGGTGACGTCATATTTTGTGATACGATTGTTGATATACAATGTTCTTTCCAATTCTCTACTAGTTGCTGACGATTACCCCTGACGAGTATCAGCCGAAAATATTCGGGTTCATTTCAATATGAATATACTATTTAATTGTATATTGAAGTTCTGTACCTCCAAGAAGCTCTTCATGCCATTATGGAAATGTCAACTATGTAACATTTATGACACCATCAAAAATGGCTGACAATTCAACACCACTTGAAGATATTTTGGTATTCAACGCTGTACCTACTCGACTACGACAAAACCGAAAATAATATGCGTTCATCCCGACTTCACAAAAATAATACGATCAAGTGGGCTTTCAAGGAACATTGAAATTATATTTCTCTGATTGATACTATGAATCTACGATGGAAAGGGTCGTTTAGTTTCACATACTCGAACCGATAGTCGTTTACTAGTTGATTCCAATCATATTTTTGTATGACTTGACATGACTCTAGTCACTTTGCAAAAATTACTTGATTCACTCGGCGTTTCGGAAACGAGTCATGATTCGTGACTCAGAACAAACATTGCCAGTAAAGCACAAGTTTCAATTAAAGAGATTACCATGAATTTAAATTAATTTTATATATGAGTGTGAGATTTGTTGTCAGCAGCACTTTCTCAGGAGTAGGCCTATATATATATACGCATGTCTATATACAATATAAGTCAATTATTGTAAATCATCGAAACTAGAACTCTATAGTTGACAACACCATTTAAAATAAATATTTTTTGTCCTTGGAAAGGATTGATAAATTGTGTCGGCTTATGTCGAAAAAACATGAAAAAGACGAAATAATATCATTGGCAATATTCGACCACGTCAGGCCAAAGTGAAACGTTTGAAACAATTAGTCTGGCGACTAAACTATGCGTACTATATTATATATTGGTAATGTTCCGACAAGTTTTCTTGCATTTAAATTATTCCAAAAGCAACCTCTTACGATACGCATTCCGCCGTACAGATGTTCCCTCACTCAAGCAAATAACTTGGAACATGGCGTCGAATCGTTGCCACGAAGCGGGAATGCAGCTTTGCATAAAGAAGAACCTGTGCGTATTGTCGAGAAGGCGGGCCGTTGACGTGCCAAGGCCGTTCATTCAACGATTCCAAAGTGATAAATACGTAGCAGTGGCCGATACCTACAACGAATGGCTTTATGTCGGATCGCAAACGTCCAAGCAATGTCAACGTATCACCGAAGTCGAAGGCCCGCCCGTATGGGAAGGAAAAGGGTGCAATCAGACGAAAAGCTCATTCGGGAAATTCATGAAGTTTTGTCAAGCAAGCAGTGGGTTCTATTGCTGCAATAACTCAATTGATGTACAAGATATCGCATCACATTCACTCAGTGTATATATTAGCAGTTTCCGAAAGAATACTATTCGCCACAACACATTTTCTCTCGAGCCGCCAAGACGTACGTCAATGATAAAAACGGCCTCAGCAGATGTTGAAAAATTTTCGTTGATGTCACGTAAAATTGATGGAAAATTTGAAGACCCGGTATTTTTCTGTCAGCGAAATCTCGCTAATGGTGACTCGCATTCCAAGAGAAATAACTACATATCCGACAAATGGTGTCCGTTTGGTTGGAGTATTAAATTCTACTTGTACGGCTCTTTAAGGCGTGTTCCGGAATCTCAGCGATATGAGGCGAGAACCGCCGGATCTCAGAATAACCTCCGCACTACAGTGACGACCAAACGAAGTTCGCGATTAAATTTTAAAGGGTTCATATTTTACGGGCCGAAGATTAAGGTTGGAATTGGAGACGCCTGTCGAAACGAGTCCGTGTTAGTTACTTCCGAAAGCGGAATAATCTCCTCGAGAGGAGTCAAATCGTCTTCGGTGGCTGAATGTCGGTGGAAGTTACGCGCGTCGACTAATAACATCCTGAAAATTAATTTTACAAGAATGAATTTAACGCCGCCAAAGCAAAGTGTAAACGATACGATGGTGAGTGACATGATTTTCGTAGATAAACAAGGCTTGGAAATGTAGTTCCATTGATTTTAAAATTGCTTCAACGTTGATTTGCTATAATGATGGCGCATGACGAAACACAGTCCTGCGCATCTTTCCGATTCTTAGCAGAAAATTCTCTGGTTTTATAATGAGTTCTAAATATAGTAGGGTTTCCCATACTTCCTCCTTTTCAGGAAATTGAAAATGTCTTCCGATGACGCCTAAATGTCCCGGATAGGTAATACGGACATTCAAGCGGACCATTCCAGGGTCAAATCATAGTGATGATCTTTTTTCCGCCAACACAACAAGATTTTAAGTATCTTTTTCAAAATCAGCTGTTTTCAGTTTCGGTAAACTAACTTAAAAGTGTTCCCCTTTCCCGATTCCCGATACCCTGATATATAGCAGTAGTAGAATCAATAGTTAATATCTTGCTAACGCGCGGCCATTAAAATTTAGTAATTCGTAACATAAATACTTTTATTTTTATAGCCCCAAAACAATCAGCATATCCTGAATGTAAAGTCTTTTTACGATTTTCACCAAACTTGCGCGGATGAACAGATTGAGATAATAGGATACGGGACATTTTGTGGCAGTGCGTTACCACCGACGTTCTTCACCGTTGGCAACGAAGTTGATATCGTTTTTATCACAAGACGGTAATACAACAGAATAAGGGCTGCTACATCGGTAATGTTTCAATACGTTGGCAATCTGTTAAAGGTTAAACAACCGGAGAGTGCCAAGCGAGTTTTCGCTCTCATTTCAAGTCGTTTATCCTCGCAATGGGCTAGTAAGGATGCAACAATTGGATGGAAACGTGTCTTGGACTTCGGCCAATTCCACATGTAGATCGATAGGGAAAACATTGTGTCGATCACGGGATATATGCGATTACACTGGAGGTCGGCCATTCTACGGCATCCATCAACGTGATCAGTGGACACCGATACTTGATGAATACAACGATTGGATTCAGGTTATTTCACGACTCGCAACACATGTAACAAACGTTTCTTGAATTTCGGCATTAATATACATTAGATTGGACGCGGCAATCTGCGACCTTGCAGTCGGCACAATGTTTATTTCGGTCCTCCTCTTTGGGGAATTTCCGGTCACAAATGTACGGAATACGAGGAGTATATTCCCGATCCATGCCCTAAAAAGGACTTTATATACTGTTGTGATCCGAGTATCGCAGTCGAAAAGAAAGGAAGGATGATCGACATCATTGTGTACTCCTTGGTTAAAGATGGCACCGTCTATTATCAGTGAGTTTTTAAGACATCCTTATGTTTACTATTAATAATCTGTCATTTTCTACAGTTTATGCCGGCGTTCAGCCTCTTTCATGCGCTAAATTGTGGCATTTGAGATCATTATCCCGATGAATCGAAACCGATTGTTTGAGTTGATTTGAAATTGTGTGACATATCTTTTAAAAATTCCCCTTCTTAACTTTCCCATTCAGTTAAACATCAAGGACAAAAAGAAACTATACGTCCTTTCCTTTCCTTCCATTCAAGCAGCAGTGTCCGTACCAGAGTTGGATCAATTGTAATTTGTAATTGTAATTGAATGTAATTAATTACATTTTTCAATGTAATTGTAATGTAATTGTAATTGAAGCATTTTTATTTTGTGTAATTGTAATTGTAATTGTAATTTGACAAAAAATTTTGCTCAATTACAATTTCAATTACATTAAATTGCTATTGAGACCTGACAAGCACAACATAAAACAATTGACTTATAATGCATTCTCTTTAAATGTCGACAAGGAATTTGGTGGATCCATTCGCGGAAGCCCTTGACTGCGCCCTTGCGGGCAAAGTTTTTTTTAATTTTTACCGCTATGCTGGCCTCGGCTGCCATTGTATACAATTTTTAGATTACTAACCAATGGATGGATTCGCAACACGTGACTCACGATTGAATACGCCGAGAAGCGACCTGCTGAGCCGGCTAAAAGCAACAGAATTGATAGTCCCATAGCTGGCGATCCAAGCGTCAAAATTTGATATGTATGGTCCTAATCGAAAGCTAGTGACGCACTGATTCCGCAATAAAAGTTATTTCCAGGCAATGGTACCATCCCAAAATAGTCGTGAAAGTCTGGGAATCGGCATTGTTCTGAACAATCGCTGGGCGTAATTGGTAATTGTTGTGGTCATGCTGCTGCAGCGCTCTCACTTTTCAGAACAGTCGGCCTTAAACGGCTATTTTGGAGCAGTTACATTGCCCTGACGAGATTTTATTTTGTATTTTCGGAATTAGTGCATCAATAGCTTACGATAAAGACCAGACGCATCAAATTTGGACGCATGGATCGCCAGATCTAGGACTACAAAGTTTGCTGCTTTTAGCCGGCTCTGCAGTACGTTTGTCGGTGCATTCATCCGTGACTCACATCTTGCGCATCTATCCGTGGGTTGGCAATCTACAATACGATTTCAGATCACGATGCTGCATCGTTATTTCGTCTGGCTAACTAACCAGACCACTGGCTATTATATAACGTCTTATCTGACAAAGCGCGGTTTTGTTTTTACTCCTCATCCTAATTCCTACGTCCCTCGATAAAAATAATATTATTTCTTTAATTATATACTATATAAGCAAATCCAACACGAGCATATATTATAATACTTTTTCAACGACATACTGCACCCTATCCTTAATCCTAACCCATAGGAAATTAGGTAAATAACATTTTACATTTACAATTACGTGAGCCATAATTACCGAGCATACAAAACACGCTTATATTACGTCACAATGACATCCTACATAGCATACTATGTACGCACATAAACGCATTTATTACTACACAATCTGAACTAGACTTGAATTGTTGTTAAATACGACGCTACGGTTGTCAAGGAGCACGTTTGAATTTATGATTATTCAATTACACGTTCAACAGCAGCAATTGTAATTGTAATTGTAATGTAATTGAAGCATGCAAGGAGTTAATGTAATTGTAATTGTAGTTTGATATTTTTCGCATGGAGTAATTGTAATTGTAGTGTAATTGAAACATTCATGAAAGTAATTGTAATTGTAATTGTAATTGAACTGAAATAATGTAATTGATCCAACTCTGGTCCGTACATTTACAAAATTGCCAAACTGGTAGTAAATGAAACAGGGACATGAATATATTATCTTACACCAAGGTTCAGAGGTTGTAATCCAGTCACAAGCTCCCAACTCACAAGTTAATCTCACTTTTATAGTTTTGACCGGACTATAGACGAGTCATTTTATATTCAACGCCGAGTCAAGTCCGAGTTCAGGTCAGTGGGTAGAGGGTCGAGTCCCAGCCATAGTGTTGTGACTCAAGCCCGGGTCAAGTCATTGTGTTCGCTTTTCAATTTTGAGTTCAATCTGGTCCAACCTGCTTTTTAAAACTCTGATCGAGTGATATAGAATGGATCACATTCATATTGTCGTGATTTCCCTCAGTGATAACAGTCTCTGGTCCAATTTTCCGAGTATCGGGGCTGATAGACGAAATACCGCGTTATTGTGGTCACTTAACTATCCCTTAAAGTTACAACGAAATGTCCGTCTTGGTCGTCCCCGTCTCTATAGTCATATGACTTGGTTCGAGTCATGCACAATGACTCGAGTACAAGTTGAGTCAATACACAACTTGACTCGAGTCGAGTCAGTTTGCGGATTTGAAAAAATGACTCTAGTCAAGTCAAATCACCAAAAAATCGCGGCTAGAATCAATACAACCCTGTCTTACACATTCTGTATACAGATACTTACGAAAAGGCATCGATAACCTTTGGTCCCGTCGAGGCAATTATTTTAATTGGAGTTACAGTGAAAGTCGGCTGCCCGGAGATCATCTCGTTTTCCCACTTAATTCACATTACACACCTACGTAAGAGAGAATATTATAATATGTGTCAGTATCAAAAACAATGCACGATCAATTGATAATTTAGGTTCTCTCAGCCAATCTATTTCTGTAAGATTATGCTACCAGGTCCACGACTGGACAGGTGGAGAGATTCATTCTCAATTTCATCTCAGCCATGTGCGAACCTGGGTGCAAAGTATCTTTTTCACATGTACGGGATGAGCTCTGAAACGGTGAGTCCTTGATCAGTATAACGAACATATGGTATGAAAAATGTAGAATGAAGAATGTAGGTTGTAGATGCAGTCGACTTCGCTTGATTAGGATACTTTTGTTCCGCACACTTTTGGCCGAATTCCACGAAAGGTCAATTGTTCGTTTCATGGTCATGGTCACAGGGAGGAAGGCAACGCACTGTATAGGGCAGTGGTTCTCAACCTTTTTGGCTTCGCGGACCCCTTTTGACCGTCACGGACCCTCGCGGACCCCCTGAAGTTTTTGTTCAATTTTAGCTCTATTATGGTGCAACCTTCATCTGTCTTGTGCAAATACAAACTGTAGGCTTGTGATAAACAGCAAAATCACGATTTTTCTTGAAAATAACATCATCCTATTTATGTAGAAATTGGATAGACTTTTATTATTTCAAAGCTAATTTTGCTGCTGTATTTCTTGAAGCACGTGGTGGTGTCTTGAAAATCCGTGTCTTCGTTTTGATATGAACGAGGAGTGCCGAAAACCATTTCCGCAAAGATAGATGGAGGCTAATGCAGTATTAACGCATAACGCTTCCGACGATACTTCTGGTGTGATCGCAACATTTATGGCACCAAAATTAAGAAACATATATTTTATGAAGATATCACGTCCAGCATCTAGCGCAGGGACGGGCAACATACGGACCGCGACGGCATTTTGATCGGCCCGCAGAGAGTTTCCACCGTCAAAGTGAAATCCTAGTCTAATAGTATAGACAAATTTTATGCGCCAAATAATGGAACCAAGTTTTTCAACCTGAGAAAGACTGTCACGAAACGACTTGTTCTGTTCGGGTTTACATATATATTTACGAGCAAACATTTTGGACCATGAACAATTGAACATTAACAAGACAAGGCTGCATACCAATATAACTGGTGACATGAATTTTAGGGTTGGAGCGTAATGCATTGATAGCAACGAAACACTCCTTGTTCATGAAAAAAAATCAGCTTTGTCGATAGGGCATCCGCAATAAGAATGCGCCAAATCTGATAGCCGAGCTTCAAGAGCAGGTATATCATCGTCCTATTCATGACGAGTGTCAGCCGAAAATATTCGGGTACATTTCAATATTAATCTACCATCCAATTGTATATTGAAGTTCTGTACCTCCAAGAAACTGTTCAAATAGTGGTTATGTAATCACAGGATAAAATGGATTTCGTGGCGAGGTTTCAATCCCTGCATTGGGACAAATTAGGGCAATACTTCGGAAATTTTTATTTCAAACGACTGTTCACTAATTTGATGAGACTAAGAAATTCAAATCGACAAGACATTACGAAGTCACTCTGATTGACGTTACTATCTCCATATTTTTATTTTGTCAACAAGCCCCAACAAAACGTCTCTAAACAGCAATATGTTTGTATCAGCAGGTTATTGGAAAATTGGCAATGAAAATGAATTTCCACACTACGATAGTTCATGTCAGACGATAATTATGATGATATGAGTCATGAGGTTTTAGCAGTTGTGGTGCGACACTGCCTCATGCTTTCTCAAAATAAAAAATAAAATATAAATTACGTTATCAACCATTTTGAAAATTTAGAGGTCTCGCGGACCCCCTGAAATTGCTTCGCGGACCCCAGGGGTCCGCGGACCCCCGGTTGAGAACCGCTGGTATAGGGGGTATGCCTACTGTTGTGTAATTATGCATTGGACTGCGTTATGTTGTATGAGACACATAGCCTATACTATCCAAATTACTCATGTAGCCAAGCATTTCGATAACAAACGATTCGGTAAATAGTGTATTAATGTGTCCCACACACATATAGGGTTTAAATCCTACCGCAATTCTTCAAATACAGTATAGGAGCAGTCTTCAGAAAGACCTTAAACCAGCGGTTCTCAAAATGTTTTAGACACGCCCCCTTGATGATAGTGAAAAATTTCGCGCGCCCCTATCGTCATATGAAAAATATTGAAAAGAGCAACCAGCATACTTTCAATCCCAACTCATTGTTTGATGGCATGGAAATTTATCACTGTTGAAACCGGAACAACACACAAAACAATAAATACGAGGTGGAAGCAAATCAGTCGAGTATGTAAAAAATAAAAACCTCGATTTACCGCGAAATGTTTGGAAGCACGGTAGCCAGACATTTCGTGGTAATCTAACATTACCGTTAGTCAATGCAAATCCAACTTACACTCGTCCGGTAATCTCACTTTACACGCCAGACTGTAATGTCCATACCGGCATATCCAATCTACATGTTTTCCTGTACATTTGAGACCGAGACCGCATACCTACCTATATGCTGTCCCTGTAAATCAGGATTACATACCAGCTTGTAAATTCACGTACATCCATACCTATCGCAAAGCAACCCGATGCTAAAATATCGCAAAATTTTCTGCACACTCCTAATACGACATTGGAACAAACTGTATATTCATTCAGGATATCACGATGAAGTGGTAATCGAAGGAAAACTAAGGTAATATTACATATAATAATGTAAAATTACAAGCTACGCACAGTTATTGGCTGCGACCGGTAATTCGTTGTAAAATTTACAGAGATTTCCCAGTAAATCTACCAGATTTTTTACAGTGTATAGTTAGAAGTAATCGTGTGCAAGGGTAGCACGTAGTATAAATTTTTCCGATTTCGGTTTCTAATCCCTCCTACTTCTTGTCTTGGGTTGGCTCAAACGTACCCGACCTTAAGCTATAAATCAAAAACCAATGGCGCCAGTCGCACGCCATTCGAACTTAACACTTATTCACGGACCAAGGTGGTGTCTGATTAAAAGACTACTCCAAGTCGTTTCCACACCCTCCTATCTTTTCATTATATCGCAATCTAGTGATGATTTGATGACAAATGAAGAAATGATGATGATGGACAAACAATTATTCTCATTAGGTAGCACGTGTTCAGCAAGAGAATAATTCAATTGATTACTTTTGGACTGCATAGTAGCATGAGTAGCATACTACAAAATGTGTCCTAATTGAGTTAACTGGGAGTGGATACTTCGACGTTCTAAGCAGGGCTGTGGAGTCGGTAAATTTTGCCACCGACTTCAACTCCGACTCCAGTCATTTTCATTATAACGACTCCAACTCCGACTCCGACACCACACACCCGACTATCTTCTCTCCGACCCCATCTCCGACTCCAGCAGAGGGGGGATCTGAAAGTACGAATCACCGACACGAGCATGCTTCAAAAATTATATGCCACAGTGACGTTTAAATGACTATCATATGACCATTAAACATAGGCAAACATATGATTACCGATGGCATGCAAAATTGTTTCATTGTGGCACAGCTCGAATTATTCACTATGCAATTAATATGAAAAAACGCCTGTCTAAATGTCCTTCCTTTTTCCATATTTTATATGTTTGTATAACATGGACTCCATAATATCCTAATATGTATGAATCATTCAAACATGACATATATCCAACCCTGTATAATTAAAATGTAGATAAAACAATCGAAGTGCAGCTCTAGTGCGGGGGATCTCAACTTCCCTTGTACCACGGGTCTCATTTTAACAGCAAAAGAGTCTGCGGGCCGCAGAACATTATTACCATGTATTTGTGGGCCACTATTAAATTTAAACTACTGTAGCCTATTTACCAGTTGTATACAGGCCGGTATATGCACCGGTATTCCCTTTCAACAGAGAACCGAACTCTCTGTTTCAAAGCGGAAGAGAGCAAGTATACAATTACGGTAACTTTTTCGTTACAGAAGCCATTATCACATTGAGCTCTCAGTGATATGAGAAGAAGTCTGGCGTTCGGGGTCATTTCTGAGAAAACCGAACAACCCTTCTCCTTTCATTCCATGGCGGAGGCCCTGCACCATTAGTTACATAAGTTAGCTTTGTCAAGTTGATGTTATTCGCTGGTCCCCCTCCCGGATTGGCCCAGCCTGCATTTTCTCTGCAAATATGTCTACTCTGTCAAAATGCATCCAGATAATTATAGCTATGCAAAGTCTGTAGAGTCAGCGAATTCGTCCAATGCTAGGATAAAGTAGTCTACGTGACAAAGTGTTTCAGAACATGCGATAAAAGATCGAGTGACATTGATGTTACTCTTTTGGTTATGGTCGAATCAGACAACTGTAGCTTCGGCATCTGTCAGGTGACGTTGTCATTGCTGCTAAGTTCCGGAAACATCAAATACTCACATAGTTTTATTGAAATCACACCTTCGCTAGCAAATTTCTTTGGTTTAGCGATATTCCCAGAAATTTGACAATGCCAAGAGAAATGAATTACTGGGCTTGACACCTAGCTATAGCAGCGTTATTCATAAGATCAGGCGATTTGAATAACTCCAGAAAAAAACTGTCGTATTTTAAGCTTCGACGCTTCGTTACGAGTTACGAAAACTGTTGTTCAACTAGTATGACACAACGGTCTTCCATTTATATCTGAGAAAGCAAATTCATTGTTCCACGCAGAGTTACAAACCCAGTTTTCGCCGTTTAATTTCCCGTTCCTTGCTCTTGTTTCTGTTCAAACCATTCGTGGTGAGTGAAAGACTCTTTAAAAAAATGTACTACGTAGCGGGATTGTCCTGAACTAGAGTCGAATCGAATACAGATTCAAAACAATAACAATCTAAAATCGAGCATATATCAAGAAACCAGAACACATCAAAATGATTAACCAAACGAAATAGACGATGCGATAAGAGAGCTAAGCAGCTAAATTAATATGTAACAATACCGTGTCAGTAATAATTGCGTTCATATTGAAAGATGTCGCGGGCCGCAAAATAAACGTCTGCGGGCCGCGGGTTGAGAACCCCTGCTCTAGTGCATGAGTCAGCAACTATAATACAGAGATGTAACTTACTAATTTGCTCATTACACACTATACTGATTACAATTACACATACTCTCACTACTAATGAACATTGATCAGAAACGAAATTTAGGAAGCAGTGAAATAGCATATGCCTAGTCAAAATGCACTTACTCAAGTATTCAAGGACTAGGACATGCAGTCTCTCTTAATTATTTGTTAGACCCAAGCAGCTAAACTACACTACAAATATTTTTAATTTTGTCAAGTTGGATGCAGCATTAGGTTATATTTACATCAATGTTAAAATTTTACAAAACCAGACGATGTATCTATACTCTGTCACAGTATCTTGGTATAATTCCAAAAATTGCATCAATTGTTGACTGCATTGCGAAGATGCATATTGCGATTTCTTCCTCAAAGCAACTGAATTGTAATTTGCAAATAATGTCAAATTTTATCTATATTAGGGGTGGCCAAGCTTTTCGACCGAAGGTCCACATGAGATTTACGAACCATTGCGTGGTCCACTTGAATGTTGATTACCTTCTTTAGACGTCGATTAACAAATATGTTACTTGCATATATTGGCTGTCGCCTCAGTATACCACTGGGCTCATTTAGCAAGGACAGGATTATCCGACGTTTAGACATAGCAATACCGAATTTCGTCGACGATCTCGCTGCGAGCGCACAGGCAAAGTCGCATGTTATACGACACGTTTACTCCTTATTGCGAATATAGTCAGACTCAATACAGTAAATTACGCGTATTTATAATTTTCAGGAGGGGACCCCAATACTAAATGCAAGAAATCGAGTGACAATAAATCATACGAAGTGCTAGGAAAAACTTCAACTCAAATAAATCGGCTACGAAATAATAGTCTACTCTAGGCTCATATATGCAGGGCATGGTATGGTATGGTATGGTATGGTATGGAACGAGGATTTTCCATATACTTGCCTTACTCTCTCCATACCATACTTGCAATTTTCCATACCAACCCAACATTGTTCCATACCATAGTTAATACATATTCCATACTTTCAAATACTTCAATATCATAAGTAAAGTACACGGTAATTGTAATGACTCGAGTCCGGCTTGAGTCACGATTTTCTGATGACTCGACTTGACTCGAGTCATTTTCTCAAAATACGGAAATGACTCGACTCGAATCAATTTGTGTATTGACTCGACTTGGGCTCGAGTCATTGCGCATGACTCGAACCAAGTCATATGACTCGAGACTCAGACGGCCAAGAAGGACATTTCATTGTAATTTCGAAGAATATTAACGTAACCACACTATTGGTATTTCGTCTATTGGTACTGGTACTTGACAATGCGACCAGAAACTGCTAAAAGTGAGGAAAATTAGTATACTATCAATGCGAACCATTTGATATCATAAATAGAGTTATAAAAGGCAGGTTTACAAATACTTTAACAGGAAATTAAGCAATCAACACAATGCCTTGGACTCGGAATCGAGTCATAATACCATGACTCGGACTCGACCCTCTACTCGCTGACTTGGACTTGGACTTGACTCGGTAGTGAATTGAAAATAACTCGACTTGACTCGGGTCAAAACGTTAAAGTGAGATTGACTTGTGACTTGGAGCCTTGTGACTTAGTTACAACCGTGGTAAAGTATCTTTTCTAGCACCTGTATTATTGATATTTCGGGTGTAGTTATTGCTTAAACCAGCCGTGATGCGAATCTAATTTCTGGGAATAGTTTTACAGAGTCTGTTTTGGTCAGGTGCCGTGTACGTCTACAGCTTTTGCGAGCAAAATGAGATAGTCATCGGATTGTTACCTAGGACCCTCCATAAGAATATCATCGCATTTCCGATACATTGGCATGAGGCACATGCAAGTTTGAAGTAAATATTCGCACAATAATTTATAATATAAGCGCACCCACTACATATCCCAGCTGCAGGTTGGTTGGTTGGTTTGTGGTGTTCATGGTGTTTGTCGACTACTATGGTCATTTACACCAGGCTGATATTATTTTCCGTAACTGCCGACTTATAGCACGGCCCACCTCTAGGCTTTTGTAAGACACCGCTGACGCGGATGATGTGGCGAGGAGGAGCCTATAGGTAAACCTCAGTGGCGGCTCGTCCTATAGGGCAACTGGGGCATTGCCCCACCTAAAATTCTGTTCAATAACAATTTAACCATTTATAGACGCACAGCAATCAGTATATACCGAGATCACGGCGAAACCCGCATTATTCTTGTGCTTTCGCTAACAAATGCCCATACCAGAGATGAGCGGATTTGAAATTTCTCTGTCCTAATCCAATCCAAATCCGAACCTTCAAATCCAAATCCAAATCCTATTCCATAACTTTTTCATATTCAAGTCCATGTCCAATCCTAATCCGATTCCAACTGGAAATTCAGAAAAAAATACTAATATATGCAATGGTGGGATTCGAAAATTTTCTTTCACAACCGACGATTCACTTGATTCAAGATAACTTGGTAACCATGAGTACATTAATAACTGATCTGAATAAAGTTTGTCGCCATTCGCCACACGACATTTCAATCTCCCAGAAAATAAGTAAATCCAATCCAAATCCCAATCCGTTCCGAAAAAAATGTCTAATCCAAATCCAATCCAAATCCGGAAAAATTTGACAAATCCTGTTTTTTCAAAACCTAATCCTAATCCATGCTCATCTCTGGCCCATACATAGCGAAGTCTCTGCTAAAATCGAATTCTCTTCTGTGTTTTCGCTTTGTGAATGCCTAGCCGGGGCTTGCCCCGGTAGCGCTCATAACAAGCTTTCACTATCTATTCTCTCAAAGCCGCGCACAATAAAGAAACGGTGATTTACTCTCTCCTATTCGTAAAATGGCCGAGCAAGTGGGGCAACTATGCCTGTCGCCCTTAAGGTGTGATGTAACAATCGTATCTATATCTGAACTCGGTTACCGTGATATGCGTTGACTCGACCTTTGCTGGTATATGTCGATTTTGACGGTGTTTCGCACCATGATAATTCTTGAAACTTGGTACGATATGTCGTGAAGGTAGTATTTAACACTGCTCCAAGTTTCAGGCTTGCTACTCAAAGATAAGGGTGGTAATTTCGTTTCCGAAATTCAGTGTGTGGTGATCTATCATGTACATTGTACAGCAAACAGATTTTACTCAAAAGCCGGTATTGGTCTCCATTGATTTTGACGATGTTCCATACCGAGATCGGTCATGATATTTGGCACAGTAAGTCTTAATGTTAGTATCGACCGCTGTAATAAGTTTTAAGTTTGTCACTGAACGATGTGGGTGGTAATTTCGTTTCCAAAGTCGAGTGAGAGCTGACTCTTCATTTATCGCTAACAGATTTACGCAAAAGCCGTTATTGGTCTCTATTGATTTTAACGATGTTCCATACCTAGATCTGTCATGAGCTTTTGCACGGTATGTCTTGATTTTAGTATCGAACGCGGTGCCAAGTCTTAAAGTTGACGCTCAATGATTGAGGCAGTTATTTCGTTTTCGAGGTCGAGTATGGTAGAGATGCGCGCTGATCTGATACATAGCCTACCTACATCATTGCGGATCTCACGGAAAAGCCGGTGTCTGTCTGTGCTAATCTAGTCTGCGTTCCATAACGAGATCGGTGATGATATTTCCAATGGTATATCTCGATGATCGCATGAAACAGCTAACTAAGATTCTCGGTTTGCATTCAAATATTCACATCATTTCATGTTCGCCAATGTGCATTTCACTGTGAAATTGTGGCCTTCAAACCATTTGCTTACAATCCCCTGTCAAATGCGATAGCTATTTCATTTTCGATGTCCGCTAACAGCTGATCATTCGATCAGCCTATTCCTCGATCTATTTTACTCAAAGTTCGGTGTTCGTCTGTTTGTATTGATTTTGACAGTGTACCATGCCGGAATGGGTTATGAGATTGCGAATGCTACTTCTCGATGATTTCATGTAACAGTATGCTAAGTTTACGGCTTTCATTCATGTATTTATTGATTAATATATTTTCCAACGGCGATTTGGCAGCAGACAGTAAGCCGTATGTGTTGCGTCACAATCTCCAGTTTCAAGGCCAAAATGTACTATGTTGTTCCGAGACCGAAGTTCCGAGGCTGCTGTCCTTAGTTCTTCAAAGACCATTCAAATTGATGTTCTGGATTCAATATGACAGACCCAATCTATGAGATAACAATTGCGTATGTGTCCGAAGTCGTTGACCTTTCCAGTTAGGCTTACGCAATCTCTCGAGTTCTAGTCATTGGAATTAGTCTGGTCAAGTCAAGTGCGAACATGAATCGTATTGAATCTTTGCTCCGTACGTAGGCTAGTTTACGCAGTTGCCTTTAGAGTGAAAATTAAAGGTCTAGAAGACTACTCCTTGTCGCTTCGACATATTCCTGTCTTTTCATTGTATCGCATTTTTGTGGTGTATTGAACTGATAAAATTGCTAATAAACCAATGATGATGATGATAGAAATTGTCCAGTCCATTGATCCAATCGTACGCCGGGTACCTCCGCTTTGGTTGCCTATCACCTGGTCGTAACTCGTAACCACCAGCTCAGTGGTCGTAACACACCAGGATCGTGTACGAAACACTTTCGGACGGCCTATCGATTTGCGTAATCTCTAACTCTACCATGAAATCATAACGCATGCTACTAAGGATGACCTGATAATTGATTCGTGGCATGGGGACGATTCTTAGTTCACGTACATTATGTAAAATAATCCTTTGATTAAAAAAAAAATGAATAAAACATTTGTTACCACACTTCAAGTCACGGCTCACCGGCAAACCTCTCGCGGTACCTACGTTAAAATCACTGTTGTCGGGAAATTCATGTGACCATCATATTAAAGTTACTTTTTTACGTTGGAAAACGCCATTGTGACGTCATGTTGATAAAAGTCGCTCGCAGCCCTTGCCCCACCACCCGATATTGTCACGAGCCGCCACTGGTAAACCTCCAACACTTAGGTATCGGAATTCGGATGTCGACTTCGGTCGGACTCGAGCCCGCACCCATTGGTGTTGCAGCCGCGGATTATACCACTGCGCTATCTCGCCACTCCCAGCTGCAGGTGATCAATACTGCAGCGATCTGTGTGATTATTAGTAGGGCTAGACACAATGATTCGAGTACTTGAATCTGAATCGAGTAATAATTTTAATGATTCGAGTCGAGTAGTAAAAGGCGATTTTTTTGAGTATCGAAATTGTACGCTCCTCGCCACTGAAAGTTAATTTATCAACGAGCATTGTAGTTTCGATACTAATTTTCACTACTGAAGCCTTGAAACCTTGATTGGCTGTATCGTAACATACGAATCGTATAGTACAAAACTACGAACGTTACTGGAAATAGAACATTTCCGAAGTCCTGGTTATCCCACAACATTGTCACCAAGTGCAATGAAATCGGTATGGTCGAAAAAATACCATGAAGTATCTTTCATGTGATGGATAATAGGCAATATATTCTTTGTGGTGATATAAAAGGTACATATTTGAACTTTGACATAATACATGCTGTTATGACGTCATAATGAGTGATACTCGATTACTGGACTCGACTCGAAGCATATTACTTGATTCAGAATCGAATCACTCAGTTACTCGATTTTGCTCAGTCCTAATGATTAGTACAGTATTTGGTTGAGGTTAGCGTGGCAAGAATTTCAAACTATACCTACCCCACTCTCTGATCTATAATCCTGATGCGAGAGCGTTTGAAATATGACCAATGAGATATCTCGGTATGTAAATAGTGTAAATGTGGCGGACAGTGTTTCAGAAGAAATGTAATTATCAATCACATTGAGCTATTAGTACATTGCAGCATGATTGCTGGTAAGCTGTCGTCACTCAAGGAATGAGGTAGTTGGAGTAGCCTACATTACCAATTATTGCGTCACATGATAGACTACGCCCGGAGACGTCGTGTCTAGTAGACTCAGTAGAATATCGGATCAACATTACTGTTGTCATTATTGCATCACAAAATCATGTCATTCCAGGTGCTCCTAAAAACCGTTGCATAAGCACAAGCGTGTATTTGTTCCTACACAGCGTTCAATAGTTCACATATAACAAAAGCGATCGTATTCCGTGAACAGCGATCAACGTAGCGAGTGTTGCAAGATGCTGTTCAACATCAAAAAACGTTTCTCATGCTTCACAATGCAACTGCATACCTGACAGAACAGTTTCTCTGTACGGGAGATTGTGAAGTCCCTAAATTCATTTACAATAGCTTTGACTTTCGCTGCATTCGATTCTCTCACTTTTGGCTTGCTGAACCAGTTGGCATGCTGAACCAGATATTCTTTCTACGTCTAAGTCTGATATGAATAAACTTGAAATGAACTGTATGTATTCAACTGGTATATACTTCAGTTTGCTACTAGTTGTACTGTATTTGTATATAGACCAAAATTGAGCTTTTTAGCCAGCCTAACCACTGACTGAACTTAAAATGACGTCCCACTTCAGTGCACGAAAGTAAAACAGATTAAGTAGCAAGACAATGCAATGTGTGACCTCATAATGCAATGTGTGACCTCATTGGTCTATGACTGTAATGTTACTAGGCAATCCTTACAGTTGGCCTTCGTTCAATCAGAAATTGCCTTATTTTCCTAGTGATTAACTGCTTCACCGCTTAAATTGGCACTTTTTATTCAAAGTATGCAACAATCTGACTTTATGCCTCAAATATGACCTAACCTGGAAAATATGACTTTATATGACTTTATAACTTTCCTAATATACCCCATATAGGGATGCGGTTTGCACGTTAAAACTGATTTCACGACTTACTGATGCATAGAAAAAAATATGAGTTCAATGACTTTAAATGGCCCTAGTTATAACTAATTTCGATGATGAAATGACGTTAATAATTTGCAATTGTGACGTAATAGTTGATTAAAGTTAATGACTCTTTTAGGAGTTACGATGGAAATATAGGGCCAACATGGCTCTTCGGAAAAAAGGTTCCCGACCTCTCCCCTAATGTAATTGCGAAAATGAATGTAACTCAAACGTAAATATTGGACACGTTATTTAATGTTACCTTTCTGTTATATTAGAAGTGTATCCAAGGCGAAATCCTGTTAGACTCATTATCTTGGTTTATATTTTTCGGATTTTGGTTTGCTAGCCCTATCATACTGACAAATGATGCTAAATCTAACAGTCGAAATTTACCGAATTTCGTTTAGGAATTTTGCTGTCATATATATCCGGTCATAAACGATTGGTATAGGATTACTTTTAAGCAGTTTTACATTGTTGCGTATGGTAAGCTTAGAGTAGACCATGAAGTATATTTTAAGACATCATGCAGAAATATAGGTTCCAACTTTGTAGATGAATTTAAAACTTGTTTCATTTCTCGAATAATGTAAGAACGTCCCCATTTTTGGCATTTTTAAACATTAAGATATAAATGTCCAACATATTTGGCGGACACGGCTGTTGCTTCATTCTAACCACATTGTCAAGATCGCACTTTTTAGACATCAGCCAAATTCCGAGTTATGTTAACATCTCACGATCCACCCAAACGTTTAGAAACACTGTGATATAGCAACCAATGAGTTTCAGATTCAGAATTGATCTATCGGCGGGATCTTGGAAAATCGTCGGACCTACTAAAAATTTTAGTCGTTTTTAGGTGTGTTGATCATCACGCCATGTAAACTTATTTGTTTCTTTTGATGCATTACAATTCACAATGAGTACACCAAGGGCCATGTACAACATTAAGCCAGTAAAGCAGGCTACAAGGTGTAAAATGTCAATTGATTATTTCACTGAAATTGCAACCTGCATGTACGATACCAACCAAATTCAGTCTGTAAAATAGATTTGACTTTGCAAATAATTCTGACATATTTTTTGACCCAGCGCTATAATTTTGACTTTTTTTTAATGTTAAAAAATAATCGCCCCGCTCATCATTTAAATCGATGGTAATGGAGCTATTGTTGTCAAACAGGGTGAAGGTAATATGTGTTAAGCTTGCGATTTCTGTCTGTAATGACTCTCGAGTAAACCGCTGGGATAGCTCAGATATGTTGAATTGGTACTTGGTGCTAGCCGCAGTATGCCGGCGCGTTGCCTGCGGGATTGAATATGAGAACCACTATAATAAATGGTGATGCGGTAACCAAGAGTCATGGTTATTATTCATTGGTACCTATACATTACTGTCCTGCTTATCGTTATTGCGATTAAGCCAGGGCATGCCACCGTAAAACAACAATTATGCGGCCTTCAGTTTAAACATTTCCTACGCGCTTGGCGCGATTCAGGGCGACTCGGATTTTTAGATTTTAATACAACATTTTCCTTGCAATCTGAGCCCCACCGTAAAAATGCGAACCGCTGAACCCATAAAGAAATACCAAGTTGGTATAGATGGCGTTTCACGAAATAAGTTTGTCTGGTACGTTCGGGAGATTTCAATATATTTTGACTATTCCGAAAATCCCGATGGGAGGTCAAGAAATAACAACACGCAACAAAGGGATTAATAAAAACCAGAGGGTGCATCATCCATAATTTTGTGGCCAAATTTTTCGAATACGCCCCTCCATCAGCTCCACGTGTTAATCCGATGACGTGGACATTTTGAAGCATGTTGTTATTTCGTGACCTCCGCTAAACATTGTAGAGAGAGAGAGAGAGAGAGAGTCTTTATTTTCATCCAACCAAAATACATAACACACGGCAGTGATGGTGGTACAGAAAATATGCTTGCACAGTATTCGGTATTAGATAGGAATGATCGATAAGACCGTGAAGGTCATCTAGTCTGATCACACCAGCATCAAACAGGTACACTTGACTCTAAGCAGTCTGGCTGTAAGAAAGGTTACAGTAGTTGAAAAAATAAAATAGAAGACAAATTAAACGATGGTAGCAAATGATCAATGAAGCAATGTCTGGGCGAGGTAAGGCAACAGTGTTAGTGTAACTGTATTGGAATCACTCACATGCCACACCAACGTAAATGAAAATCTCCGTTGATGAGACGCACCAGATTCCAAATTCCGATTTTATCACGTGGTGTAGTATTTTCGTTTGCGGTCGCATTTGCATCCCGTGACCTCATTAAGCAAGTACAGGACGATTTGCCACTGTCATTTCGGTGAGTTGACATATCAATATTAGGGGTTTCAGCCAACAACTCTCTGTCCCTTCGGATCTAAGTTTTTGAATTTGGACGACGTCAACTTTTGTAATAAGTCGCGTTGCCACATTTCCACACATCACCCCGACCATTCCAATGCGGACGCCAGGGTGTCGCGGCACCCCGGTTGAGAACCATCTGGTTGCATGACGACAGATATTTATTTGTAACCGAATATTCATGTTAATACGAGCATGAAGCAACGGGACGTCGTCAAAACGTTTTCGGTTATTATTGCTTTGTGGTTAAATGTTTGCCGAGGACAAAAAAGAGGCGGTTCAAACTAGCAGGTGCTTAATTATTGACCAAATCCAATTTTTAATAGGACGTAGCGTCTTATAGTTATTTTCGTCGTAGACGCGCAATCTTGGAGCCCATGTCCTTAAATAAGTTCGGATAGTAGTGGTTCTTTACCCGTCTTGAGTTAGGGAATCCTACATCAGGTCCTAATCAAACATCATACAACTATCCATGGTAGAACTTTCAGATTTGTCATTTGCTTATGCTGCACACTCAGACAACCTCACTCTTCCCATTTCTCTTTTCTCCATGATTTAAATTCATCTACATAATTAACATATATCCGATCTGTTTCTTCTGCAGCCTGGTTCGGTAAAATACTATGTCGGCATGTATGCGGATCCACCTCACCAAAGCAGAGTTCATTCCGGTAACTTTACCGCGAATTTTACCGGCGAAGGCAGCTTTATTATATATTCAATAGAATCCCGTGTATCAGCTTTGATTCCGGTAAGCGCATATATCGTCATTACGATGGAAACAATTGTGAAGAATTGGTGTATTGATTTAGGAATATGACACCAGCTCATACGCTCCGGCATGCAATGGAAATAAAGCTACTTTGACCGCGCCGGCTACGATCATGTCTCCAGGATACCCGAAGTTTTACGAACCACGCTTGACTTGTCGCTGGATAGTACGGAAACCGAACGGCA
Source organism: Botryllus schlosseri (assembly GCF_051294905.1). Taxonomy (NCBI): domain Eukaryota; kingdom Metazoa; phylum Chordata; class Ascidiacea; order Stolidobranchia; family Styelidae; genus Botryllus; species Botryllus schlosseri. The sequence goes on along the minus strand of NC_137244.1, from coordinate 8,411,370 downwards.
CCAAAGGCAAGTATAGAATTTAATATAGTGCTCTTCTACCCTCTTCGGAAATATACATCATGTTACCGTTTGCTCAGAATTTGTTCAGCCCTCTTCACATAATACACCGAACTCGCACTGTCCCTTGTTGTTGTTGCGCGCTGTATTCCTGGTGTTTGTCAACTACTATGCTCAATTGGTCAATTGGTAATGGTCGACCTCGCTCGGACTCGAATCCAAAACTCATTGGTGTTGATTATATACCACAACTACGCTATCTCGCCCGCAGTGGTATAATCCGCGGCGGCAACACCAATGGGTTCGGGTTCGAGTCCGACCGAGGTCGACTTCGGAATTCCGATACCTAAGTGCTGGAGGTTTACCTAGGCTCCTCCTCGCCACCTCATCCGCGTAAGCGGTGTCTTACAAAAAGCCTATAGGTGGGCCGTGCTTAAGTCGGCAGTTACGGACAATAATGCAAAATATCGGCCTGCGTGTAAATGACCATAGTAGTCGACAAACACCACGAATACCACAAACAAACAAACAAACGCTATCTCGCCACCGCACTTCCTAATCGGAATAAAGACGAGCAAGGCTTCAAGGCATAAGAAATTCTCAAACATTACTCGGAGCTTGAGCTACCGGCTCAGCCGCATCAACCTCGCCTATCCGACAAATATCACTAAACTCTCAGTGCTTTTATCCTCTTCCGTTACTTTTCATTTAGTGTTACTTTCAAAAGTATATCAACATCCTTGATAGAAATTCTTTTTTACATTTAATTTTAAGAAAAGAAGCCTATCATTGCCAGAGTTGTAACGAAGTCGCAAGGTTCCGAGTAACAAGTCAATCTCAGGTTTATAGTTTTGACTCGAGTCAAGTCGAGTTCTCTTCAATTCACTACCGAGTCATGTTTGAGTCCAAGTCAGTGAGTAGCGGATCGAGTTAGAGTCATAGTGTTGTGACTCGAGTCGAGTCGAGTCATTTTACGCGCTTTAAAAAATGACTCGAGTCAAACCGAGTCAACAAGAAATCGTAACTTGAGCCGGACTCGATTCATTACAACTCTGATCATTACTAGCATAATTATATCGTGGGTATGCGAAGAAGTAGGGAAATCGCTATTAGATTGTGCATTCGGTATTAGGGCATATTGTAAAGCAATGCTCGAAATTTACTATAGCTCTCAGACCAGGGGTGTCAAACATACGGCCCACGGGCCGCATCCGGCCCGCCAGATGATTCCATCCTGTCCGCGAAGCAATTTTGAGGAAATTAAAATATTACTTGTATTTATCCAGCACATGCTTACATTTTTAGGAAGAAATATTTCCATCAATTAATCCCTCAAGACAGCAAATGTCGAGTATGTTCATGTTCATAGGTCACATTGATTATAACCACCCGACAGCGGTGTTATGGTTTCACTCTAGCCACCGTTAGGAACCAAGTCGTTGGCATTGACATCCAATTCCACAAAGGCAAAATGTGCACACTGCGGCCAGAGGTTGGGGGGAAATGGACCAAAAGTAGTTCTTCACAAAAGCGAAAACATCGATTCGAAACCGTTATACGCATGCTGCATGGAGAATAAAATAGTCAGAAAATATAATTCAAATATTTGATGTCACACTGCTTCATCCGTTTTTGTTCAAAAGGTCCCTGGCCTCCATAGAAACCTGAATCGCGATTTAGTCCTGATTAACCAAATTCCAACGTCTGCGTTTATAGTTGCATCTCTTGCAGACATGGGGTGATTACTTCATGAATGTAATCGATTGCGATTACGATTACTTGTGAATCCCGCGATTACGATTACGATTACAGCAAAATCATGAAGTAGTCGATTACGATTACGATTACATTTCAAATGTAATCACGATTACTCACGATTACATTTGTTTTCCTTCTTGAAGAACTATTTTCAGAAGACATATTGTAAGACAATATAAGGCTTGCGATGAAAAGGTCTAATGAGATAACAACTTTCTTTATATATCATACGTCATTTGCTTGTTACGTCATAATGTACCCATTGCGCAACTCTATGCAGGACTATTCGTCGCACCCAACGATTTGCATTCTTGCCAGGTCCGTAACTGCAACACCCCAAACTCCCCAATAGGACCGGAAGCGAGCTCCAAGGGGACTCAAAAGTATTTCGTAAATCAGCATAAATTATTATAGAGTATTTTCAAGAGAGTTTATTAACTTGAAAATTTTCTTCGAGCTTCGGGATTTAATGTCTCTTAATAGCTTGATTTTGAAATGCATACCTCTCCCCCTCAAGAAAAAAAGCATGCATAATTTATAGGAATAGGCATTTCGGTATCAGTAGCCGCGTTCAGTGGGCGTGACGAATAGTCCGGTCCTTCCAATCTGAGCCGCAACAATGCAAATGCCACCCACAGAGGAGTGAATACATAAGAATTTGTGTGTGCGTCTCACGAAAGTTTTTTTCAATCTGCTACGTTTGGGCGACTACAGTATCTTTTGATTATATAAAAGACGGGAGGTCACGAATTAACAACATACAATAAAGTAATTATAACAACATACCAAATGCTATAGTTATGAGTTAGGTGCCCCAGCTCTACGTGTAAATCTGAATGAATGGCAATATAATGCAATTACCAATATTATTGTCGAAATTAAGTCATCAACTTGAAAACTTACACCCTATGAGGTCCCAATACCCAGGGTTGTAATGACTCGAGTCCGTCTCGAGTCGCAATTTTTCGGTGACTAGACTTTACTCAAGTCGTATTTTTAAATGCGTAAATTGACTCGTTTCGAGTCAATTTTTGTATTGACTCGACATGTACTCGATTCATTTTGCATGACTCGAACCAAGTCACATGACTCGAGACTAGAACGGCCAAGACAGACATTCCATGAAACTTCGAAGAATAGTTAAGTTACCACATCATTTGTATTTCGTCTATCAGTTCTGATACTTGGAAATAGGGCCGTGAACTGTGAAAACTGATGAAGATTACTATATTATGAATACGAGCCATTCTATATCACTCGATAAGAGTTGGAAAAAGTGGGTTAAACCGGATTGACCTGAAAACTGATCTGTGAATATAACGATTTGGACTCGACCCTGTGCTAGCTGACTTGGACTTGGACTTGACTCGGAGATGAATTGAAAATGACTTGACTTGACTCGAGTCAAAACTATAAAAGTGAGAATGACATTGTGACTTGGTTACAACCCTACCAATACCAACGTTTGGAGTGGAGGACGAATTGCTGTTTTGGTCCTGATTGTACCTACAACCCATGCTAACATGGTGTATAACTGGATGGCTATGGCGACAGGTATACATGTCGAGTGAAGAATTGTGAAATAACGATTGGCGCCCGTTTCAAGTAGAGTCATATGAGAATAAAATAAAGTGAACTTAAAATTCTACCTTCCACTTAATACAGATACTGCAAGCTGCCGATATGAGAAACGGCAAATAACGTCTCGGTTATGATATAGATCAGCAGCTGTTGATTTTAACCATCGTAATGTTTTATTTGACGAGTACAAAATTTCAAATCATTGTCCGGTGTGCGTACAATACATACGTATACTAGGCCTACTGCTCGCCAAGCAGCAACGGTCAAACTGCGCTTAACTAAGCATAACCAAACAGCAATACATAAGTTACTATTTGAAACTAGGCAGAGTGGTGATTAGATTATTATCTTGCGGCGAGGTAGTGGCGTCTGGTGTGTATTGATAACCTGATATACTGCATGGCTTACACTGCTCTAACAATCACAAAACAATGTACATCGAATATATATTTACTACGTGTGGATACTTCTTACGCAAAGACGAGCAAAGCTAATACTTCTGACGTAATAATGAGCAGTGGCGCTTGAAAATCAACCGTTTGCGCTATCAACAACCTGGTAAAATATCTCTTCCTAGTTCACGAGTGTTCTGTTATGCATATTCATTGTACAAATAAAGAGTAATCGTTCTCTCACAAAGAAATCGATTAGATAGGTGAAGTAGTCGATTACGATTACGATTACTTTGGATTTTTCCGAATGTAATCGATAAGGATTACGATTATTTGAAAATGCTGTAATCGTCGTAATCGATTACGATTACTAATCGCGATTACCCCATGTCTGATCTCTTGTATTAGGCTACTCACAAGTCACAACGCTTACCCAAGGCTAATACCAGATTACGACTATAGCAAAGGAAGAATAGAAATAAGCAAACTTATTTCGTCGCTAGAGCCACTGTTCCAGAGTTGTTTAACTGTATTCAACCGGTCAATCATCCTAGCTTTGTCAATTCCATTGTTTTCGAATAAAGGTGTTGCTAGAATATGGAGCCACTTGATAGTAATATAATGTAATATAATATCACGTGTATAGGCTTGGTAATAAGGTGTTCAAGTGAGAAACAAGGGCATGGATTTCGAGGTAAACATTTTACATTATTTGACTAATCCGGCCCGCGAGCGATCTGAAGGTTTGAATCCGGCCCTCTACGCAAGTTGAGTTTGACACCCCTGTCTTAGACTGTTTAAACTCTGATATTGTAATGGTATTTCAAGTTCAAAGGTTGAGTATACCACGTGATAGTCTTCGTGTGTAAACGGCGGCAGGATCTGAAGCAGAGAATGTGCACTAGAATATATTCATGCAAACACATGTTGAATCCATCCTGTTATACTCAAAAACAACCATTACCAATGGTTAACGCTACAATAGGAAGATCAGCATTTTCTGATGCGATATCAAGTAGAATGTAGCCTAATATTAAAGCAGCGTGCATATGTGATAACTGATAATTAGGGCGTTTTTTTTTGACATGTCAAAATTTGTCAAAATTTTGTCAAAATTGTAGCGTTAGGTCAAAATTTGTCAAAATTGTTCATAAAGTCAAAATTTTTTTGACGTCTTTATTTCGTTTGTATCATAGATTTTGCAGTGCCTGTGAACGTATCATTTGATATTTTACAGCTTGTAGTCTACTTTATAGGCCTACTGTTGTACACGGCGCATTGTCTGCTCACACTGAATCATCAATGGTCAATGGTCAACGTACCGCAATATCCTAACTGGGGCATCATTCTTATATCGAGAAGCGCATGATGAAAAATTATAATAGACAACATTGTCAGAATGAAGCAACATATTGCGTCACCAGTAGTGTATGCACATTGCACAACTTGAGTGTTGTCAGCCAACTGCTGCTGTTGAACGTCCTTGGAAAGTAAGGACATGCACTTTTTACACAAGAATATAAGAAAGTATCTCTCGTTGTACTGCAATTTTTTTAAATTATTTCCGCCATAATACGTATTGCAACCACTGGAATTCTTCATAGAGCCAGATTTCAGTAAAATATTGTTTTTTATATGTACAAAGTCGCCTGTTTCTAAGCCAAAAACGTTTTTTCAGGCCAAACTACTTCGTTGGGACAGCCAGTTACAACCGGAAATGTAGATAGCTGGTACAATTTTGACATTATTCGGGAAAACACCTAATTTGCATACGTTAGGTCAAAATTTGGTCAAAATTCCGTTTTTTTAGGTCAAAAAAAGTCAAAATTTTGATTTTTTAGGTAAAAAAAAACGCCCTACTGATAATCATTAAACCATAACGTACATCCATGCAGTCACGCCGCTCTGAGATATAAACCTGCCTATATATGGTGACAGCTTGGTCATCGATCAATTGTATTACGGTATCTGGTACACCCTAGCACATCCTATGAGAGTGCCACACTATTTAAAAACTATGATACGCGCTGTTGTAGTGCACTTATATAATATACCGATTTAGTGAACACAATCGAATTGCTAAAGATCACGTTGCTCGAGCCTAGCGAGCGCGCAAAACTATGAAAAAACGTAGACTCTATGTAATCTTTATGATTCGTTCAAAGTTCAGAGGAAATATCCATTCTTTAAAGGGTACAAGTTGAGGATTTCAATAAAAGGGATGGAGACGCAGTATAAGTTTGATGTTCTGACGGTAAGAGAATATTCAGAATTCAATGAAAACCGGGATGGCACTCATCAGCCGGTCAGCGTTCGAGGTTTTTCGGGTGCGGTTATTGGAATGAACATGACAACGACTGGATTTTTCGAATTGACTTTCACATCCGGTATACTCATATCTGGAAAGGGATTTATAGTGGAGGCTACTGTCGTTGCCACGGTAAGAGCATGAAGCCTTGCTACGTTGGAAACAATTGTGAAGTATTGGTGTATTGATATAGCAGCATGACATACACGATCCGACATGCAATGGCAATCAAACTACATTGACCGCACCGGCTACGATTATGTCTCCAGGATACCCGAAGTCTTACGAAGCACTTTCGAATTGTCACTGGATAGTTCGCAAACAGCACGGCACCAAAGGCAAGTTTTGAATCCAACACAGTTCTCATCTACCCAGAGGCGGACAAAGTAGTCAAGGAAGCTTCTCAAGTAGAAGTAGAAGTAACGACATGAAATTCTACTCAAGTACAGGTAGAAGTAGTGATTTTTGGAAGGCCTTCAAATTATTTCAAAAAGAGCAAGTAGTTTAAGAAAAGTCAAATATACGCTCTCGTTGACTGTTCATAAAAATAACTCTTTAGATGACGTTCCTGTCACTAAAATGAGGTGTCATATCATTGATACACAACCACACCAATGTTCAACGAAGGAAACTTCTTTGTTTCCATTTGTAAATGTCGAAATTCAAATGTACTTATGATTCAACTCTATATGAAGCTGCTGGTGCTCAAAATTTCTTGAACTAATGTTTGCTAGCTTCGGGGTGAATATACGTCCAGCCGAGCTAAAAAAGTCTCCCAAGTGCGGCATATCCCGCCAAACCTGTCTTGGGGTTTAGAAATAGCTTTTTCGGGACAGGTCATTTCTTCAACACTTTCATATACCGAGATTTGGTGAGCATGTCTCCAATTCAGTATGTGTCTTAGATGCAGAGCGGCTGTATTTCTCCATCGCAGAAAAAAGTCTTCCTTCTCACATTCTTCGCAGGTTGACTCGGGTGGCTTACTCTCTTCTTCCAAATTTTTCTTCAAGTACACGAGACCTTTTAGGATTGTAGTATCATCCAACGCCCAGTTGAATTCGAATTACGGCAGCAAAATTGCTGTGCTTATTTACTGCTCATCGTATATCATGGTACCAAATCTGACTTTTATGCTAGTAATAATTGCATTTGTGAATGTTTTGCAATGAGAAGATGAATCCTGTGCTCTTTCAAGCTTACAGAGAAACTGCTGTAGTGTTAGAAGAAGTCAACCCATATAAGCATTCTTCTGCGACTGTAGATTGCCGTGGCAACCGGCGTCATCACAGCACAGTAATCTTCGACAAATTACTGCTCTACAGCAGTCAGCATTGACACTTCGAAAGAATTGAAGACCTTCCCCAGTGCCGCTTCCCCTCTATATCTGGTTAAGATTGCTAAAATTCTTTCCACAGTTAGATACATCGAATTTCATCTCGTACAGATTAGCTTAGTGAAATGAATACCACACTAGGCAATAAGCATCCACAATCTCGGCATCCGACGTAGACCGGCTTACTGTATTCCACACCGCTGATAGTTTTCCGAAAGTAGAGCGATTGAGCTTTTTGAATTTTTCATCCTTCATTGTCGCGTCCAGTGTATCTTTATTAGCAATCAGATGCAGAATGTGACAAGTGCAACAATGTGGCGGTAGTTTGTACTCCAAACTTCGTCGCGCATTAAGTTATTCGGTGGCATTGGCAAATTCCACTCGGTTCTCCTCGTCGTCACTGCCATCACTGTCACTATCGTTATTATCATCATTATTTCCAGAGACAGAAAAAGTCCTGAAAAAATTGGAGCCATTGTCAGTAGTTTTTTTCACAATTTTGTCACGTATGCCATATGCAGAATGCACATCGTCAATGGCGCTTGCAAGTGCGTCATAGGTGTGTGAGCATTTCAAGCGCTGACACGCTAATGCCACACTCTGTCTCTCTAGGTTAGAATATTCTATCCAGTCATCAGTAACTCCTATGTAACTTCGACGTCTTGTCGACTATCAGCAATCCGTCGTTGTTGCAATGCAGTCGAGCTCACTCATTGCCGTTAAAAGGTTTTCCTTAACCGTTTTGCCATCTCGTCCATCTGCATCTTCAGAGTGGCTCTACTCATTACTTGAACACGACAAAATCACCCATTAGGTCTTTAAATGAGGGTAACTCCAAAAAAATGAATGGCAGGACACCTTCTGCAATTACACATTTTTTTTTTGAAATTTGTCCTGGAAGGCTTTCCTATTAAATTCCGGATCTATTAGCTCTCTGTTTGCTGGTGGTGGCAGTGTTGGTATAGTGACAAGCTTTCTTTTCTTTGCTCTGCGTGTTACACCTTGATAATATTCATGATTCTTTGATCCGTGATTGACCTAAAAGGATAAACTAACTTATTACCGGCAAATCGAACTACTTCCCAGAGACAAAGCACAGAACTCAATAATGGTTACGGAAGGGGTAGGGTAGATGTGGTACCGATGGATCAAGAATTACAAAATGATCTCTGTCCCCCAAATGTTTAGCCGATAACAGCAGATCTTTCGCTGGCCCCGCACTTTTATCCAAGCTCTACCTACCGCGGATATACTCAAGAATATCCGCCTTGTCAAAAAATATTCATGAACGGTCAAAATTGTTGCTCGAAAGTATCATCGGTCCCCACCGTGTGGATCCAAAAGAACACGATCCTGGGACCTTTCAGACAAACGCTCAAAAACTCATAGATGTTCCAACTTTTCTTGCTGTGTACTATAATCTCGAACTTACAGATTGGAGGGTGCATACATATTACCCGTAAATCGACATTTTGACCTCCAAATAGCTCGATATAGCGATAAAATATCTCATGCCATTATGAAATACAGTCTCTCTGTATGTAGGCGTGTTTCTGTTGTAGCATGAATAGTTAGCCCAAAAATTTTGCTTTGTTTTGGCTATGTTATCACCGGTCCCCACGCTAATTATTTTATTTAAATTGAAAAAAGTCCACTCAAGGATGATATTGAATAAGAAAATATGTTTCGTTACATAGATATATATGCCCTACTCTTCTGATTAAAAATTATTGTTGGTTTGGTCGTGTGGTAGTTTACAAAAAACGTATACGACGATCGAAATTGATTTTATACCCAAAAAGTCAGAAAACATATGTTACAAAACCCATAACTCGCACAGGTAAAAGTTATTTGCATATGTGGAAATATTCCGCCAGCCCCCCCACCCCCTAGAAAAAGAAGTTGGTCGTATAGCCCCCCCTCCCCCCATAGGGTGATAAACCAAACTTCTAAAAATTATCTATACCAGGTTCAGACAAAATAATTTTTTGCAAGTATGGAGCAAGAACTCCAGTAACTGCTTGTAATCTTGGTCTTACGGCCAAAGAAAACTTCTTTGCGATGTTTGAGTCGGCGAATATTTCTTTGAACAATTGCGATGTGCAATCGTTGTTGATGAATGATTGCTTGGGTTTGACTGTATGGAATGCCAATATACCCTCAGCAGCAGCTGCCTTGTGGTCTGTGGTCGTTGGTGCTGATTGCCTTGTGAAAAAATTATTCATCGACTGGCTCGAAGTAATCAATGACACATTTCTTGTATTTTGGGGTATCAATATAAGTTGAAATAGCGATCATTTCTATGGCCTCCAGGTTAATGTCACAATTGCAGATACTGCAACACATATAGGCTACCAGAATAAAGCGATCAAAGTTCTGTAGTTGTTGAAAATAAGACAAAATAAGTACGCAAGTCGAAAAGAAGGACATTTCTTAGAAGTAAAGACGGTTCAGTTTTGTAAGACGTGGCCCTTTAAAATAAGGACAAATCTTGGAAATAAGGACGGTATGGCAAACCTACATATATAATACATTCTCTTGAAAGTTGAAACCCTGACAAGGAATCTGGTGGATACATTCGTGGAAGTCCTTGACTGCGCCCTTGTGTGCACAGCTGTTCAAGCTTGTACCGCTGTGCTGCCTTCGGCAGCCCACCCAGCCCCCCCCCCCGCAGTCCTAGGGTCACCACTGACAATCGGATTGCTAACGATCACCTTGGTCGAGCCTAGAGAGCGTGCAAAACTGTGAAAGAACGTACACTCTCCTTGCTCTTCATGCATCGTTCAAACATCAGAGCAAATATATCCATTCTTTAAAGGGGACAGGTTAAGAATTACAATACAAGAGCTGGACCTTGAAGATCCTGCAGATGTTCTGACGATCAGAGAATATTCAGAAATCAGTAAAAATCGGAATGGTACTCATCAGCCGGTCAGCATTCGAAGATTGTCGGGGGTGGTAAATCAAATGACCATGACAACGACTGGATTTTTCGAATTGACATTCACATCTGATCGGTCCGTATCTAAAAAAGGATTTCTAGCGAACGCTACTGTCGTAGCCACGGCGTGCGGCGGAGTGATTCGCGTAAATGGTGACTACATCGAAAGCCCGGACTACCCATCCGCCTATCCTACCGGAGTGAAGTGCGAATGGCGAATCGAAGCCCCGTCGACGGAATATGATGTTCAGATCAAAGTACAGGCACTCGATTTAGGTCAAGATGAGGATTGTAGCGATCAAATAGCTATTTTTGGTAATTCGACCATCACGACATTGTGCAGAAGTAAAGTACCGAATGAAATAATATTACTCGGCGGAAGTAGTGGGACCGTTCAATTCAAATCGTCACAAGACAAGAAGGGGGGCAAAGGTTTTGTATTGCAAGTCATCTTCGTGAAACGCCAAGACGACCGAATCAAGCGGTGTGGCATACCTTCTGATCTTGCAGATCTTGTCCAAGAAAAAATCGTTTACGGCCGTACAGCAGTAATAGAGAATTTTCCTTGGATGGTGCACATCCACGACAACCGCGGCTATTGTCCTGGGAGCCTGATTAATGATCAGTAAGTACGAAAACCAGTTCTGGCGGGGGTTAATTTCTCATGTTTCAATATTTTTACGTTCGTTTCCGCACCAGAGAGATCAGCGTGATAACGTTTGTATACACGACGGATTTGTATATCTTACTTTAAAATTACCTCAATTGCTGTCTAAGATAGCAGCAATCTGCGTTCGTATACTCAAGTAGAAATAGAGAAATCTTTGCCCAAAAACCGTGAGGTAAAAGTGGAATTAATATAATTGTAAGGATAGCAGGTAGGAATTACATACTTGAGTAGGCCTAAAAATACTAGAATTACTTCATTGATGATTAGACCCCCCATGTTTTAACTTTCCGAAGATATCTCACTTACAGTATAACATGCAGGGTACAAAGCGACAACGATATAATTGGATTGAAAGCTAATTGAATTAATTGATGCATATTCTGTTTCACTTTAGGCTTTGGGTCATTCCTTCGCTTACGGTTATGAATTTAAATAAACGATAATAGCCAGTTTAGGCCTTTGTGCGCCTTGATACGGAATATATTTATTTCTGTTCTTCAACAGCGGAGGAAATTAAATCACGTTTTGTTGCAGTTTACATGCATGTGTATATTTACGTACGCTTTGCCATTTGCTCCCCTGTTTATGATTGACCCTGGATCAGAAACACGGGTTGTCTCGCAACAGATGGAAGCACGGTCTAGCTCAGAAGTTCATATACATTTTTTGATTGCAGACCCCTTCAAGTTCAAGTTTATGAGAAAAAATAGACTAACTAATGACTGTTTCCACAGTCCTACTCACGGTGTTATTAAGAGCACATAATCTGGTTTTGCAGTATTTTAATGATGTATTTCAACATTGCCCTTTCACTGGCCCCCTAAAATCAATTCGCTGACCCATATCTAGTCCATGAACCCCAGTTTATCTTCGTAAGCGATATGTTACAAACGCTAAGAACGAAATTCAACCATGCTAGAGGTCGGGTCCTCATGCCTCATAAAATTAATATGGGCCTGAGTTAATGTGACCTGATGCTGAAATCGCACTAGTACTCAACAACAGATGTGACGGTCTCTTATTAATAATGCCTCCTTAGAAAGAAATGCATGGGTTTTGAAGTTTCAGTTAGCCAATTTCAAATGATTTTTGACATGAAGGCAAGATTCTTACACTATTTGCTATGCAGCCGTTTCGATCTCGCCGCACCTCGTCGAAGAGTATCGCGTGTTGCTCGTTTCTTTACGTGAAGCTGTCGTAACTCATATAATGAAACGCGGGCACAAGTTTGATCCCACGTTCTCATGTATTTCAGCTTTGTGATATCTGCTGCGAATTGCCTGACTATGTCTTTCATGTTGTGGGGCATGCAGTTTACATACTTGAAGGGCCGTTCGGAAGATTACAGGGTTATTGCTGGCCGGTCGATAAAAAACATTCCGAATTCGGGGGAGCAAATCCGAAATATATCGCATTTAGCGATGCGCGATGAGTATGAAAGACATGCGACATAATGTTAGAAATATCTACCATGAGAATCTCCTGCTCTATTCAGCTACCAAGATACCGGAATCTTTGAAATGCAAGACGGCGTCCCAAGAATGAAGTGGGTATTAGTCAATGACATTGTTATTGTGAAAATGGACAGACCACTGACTTTCACATCGAAAATCCAACCAATATGCCTACCGACTCAGGTAAGACGCGAAGTGACCCATCAGACTGTCGTCAAGATCGTGAAAATACAGTACATGATGAAATATAAATGAATATACATGGAACTATTCGGTTAATTTAGTCGCTGGGTTCGCTCATTCACATTTTTGTCATCATTCACATGTTTGACATTAAGAACAGAATTGCGATGTGAGGTAACTATCTCACACACACTTTATCCTATAGATAGAGTCATAAAATGAGGGATAAAACAACTGACTGAAAAATAATAGAAAAAGACGTCAAAAAAAGATACGCAAGGACGAGATGTGACCTGTATCGTACGATCCTATATTCGTAACCTCGACTGCTAGGTAGTAAGCCTATTCATTTAGTGAAATGTTGTGTTTTTTACTCGTACGTGCACACTGCATAGTGCGTATACACACTGGTTGTTCAAAAATACCTCGTTTCCAGATACCTTGGCTATCAGCTGAAATTGTGAGGTTGTAGAGTAGAGTAGAAGTGAAGCTGTTAGAGTTGGAAATTTTGAATTTATGATGGAAAAGTTTTTAAAATAATTACATTTTACTGCTAAACCGTGAAATGATTAAGCTGTCTACAAAAACTATGCAAAACAAAAGTGACTCAACTCCGGCACGTATTTTCTAGTGTCACAGAATGTTCTATGTTCACACGAATCCAATGTCTAAGAATCCATGCATTGCTTACTTGTTTCAATTGTGAAATATCACGCACTTCACGGAGGTTCGGGTTGAGCTGTCAATAAACAGTCTCCATGCAACTGTTTGTCTATACGATGCAAAATAATAATCCAAAAACCTTTCCAAAGAAAAATATAGTTCATAGACACTTTTAAACAGCTATCCTCGATTCCGATGAAATGTGAGAGTAATCAATACTGGAGAAGAATTAGCACGATGGGCACACGCGTTCAAGTTAGCATAATCAGATTAATGATGATAAACTCCTCCCAGTTATCATGATAAACAGTTAGATTAGGGGTGGAGAAACTACGGCCCGCGGGCCGCATGCGGCCATCCACACCGTTATGTGCGGCCCGCGAGAGTCTAAAGAAACAAGAGGCTTATTAAAAATCGAATTAATGCAGGGACTTGATTAATTTTTTTTAGTATATTTCACCATGATAATTCTAAGACAGTGGTTCTCAAACTTTGGGGCGCACCCCCATTGGGGGCATGAAAGCATCTGAAGGGAAGTCCGAAGCTGAGTTCAACTGAAAAGGTTTTTCGCGCACCGCACGATTTCCATCCCATTCAGAATTATTTCTCTGTATTTAGTCTAAATTTAATAATCTCTCATCCACAGTCGTAAACTCCCATGCTATCCAACTAAATCTGTTAGGTTGGTAGCATCCTGGTTGGGTTTGTGGTATGACGATAAAGGGGCGAGCGAAATCTTTAACCGTCATAAGGGGGAGGGGCGTGTATTAAAAAGTTTGAGAACCACTGTTCTAAGGTAAATACTTCCTATATTATCTTTTATCTTTAGTTTCTGGCGCGACAGCCTGATCTCAAGGCCCACGCAGTTCGGAAGGTTTCAACTGCTAAACATCACAGAAATCCTAAACGAGATTGACATAATTCGGATCACGAGTGTGATTTCATATTGGCCACTGCAGTTTTTATTATCTCAGTGATGTGCGTATAAAAACTATTCGCGCGTGTCTTCGGTATTAAATTCGATCTCTGTATGCGTAGGATTAGGGTATTTATATTTTATCTACAGATAGTAGAAACGTGTTTGAAGCTAACATGGTTATGATGCTGTCAGCATTGTGTGTCCTGGAACTGAACCAAATGTGGAATTAGTAAATCTATGAACAGGTCGCTGCTCACATATTTAAATTTCGATCCTGTTCTAAGAATCGGGACAACCGACTTTCATCTCTATAGTTTTGACAAATTGGTTATTGACGTAGACCATCCTATGAAATCTCGCCACTCTTTCTGACGCGTATACGATATCATCAAAGCAATGTTTGAATTGTTTTAAATAAGCATGTATATTAACTCCATGCCCTCACTATATAATCAAATACCAATATTGCGTTGTGGTTTATAACAACCATGTTATGTTATGTTAATCCCAATTTTATATATTGCGGCCCGCGAATGGATTCAGATGTTGAATGCGGCCCGCGAGCTCAAAAGTTTGCCCACCCCTGAGTTCGATTCTCTCGGAAAAAAGACATCCTGTGACTTTTATTGTTTCAATGCAAGCCTATAGGGCCGCTCCTTTGGGTAAAGTGCCAGCTTGCACAATTCTCTTCTACCTTATATACGAAAAATGTAATGTTTGTTGTTTACAAACTTTTACGATTCACGAAAGAGAAGGGTGCTGTTACAATATGCACTTGCCGATTAACTCTGCAAGGCAGATGTACAAAGATAACGGTAGTAACTAAGTTACGCTTGAAGCTACTAAACACAATCTGTAAACCAAGGGCGATGTATATAGGTGATAATTGCTACCGACCAAAATGGTTGAGCCCACTTCTATTTTCAAAAAAGTCATGAAGCGGTTCCGATTGAAAGAATACTGAGAACCATATTGCACCAAAGTTCACCGAAAACTCAGTTATTGTATTCTACAACAGCTCAGGTTTCATCATTGATGATTTTATTAACAATGTTGGACGTCTTACTGTAATTGGATCGCTTTAATGTCTCTAGCGAAAGTAAAAATTGCGCACAATACTTGGATTGATTCAGGCTAATTTTTGGTTGCTGGATCCGATTATGAACTCAGGATTGCTCTGTCAAGTCAGATTTTTCGCGATGAATATTGCTCATAAATTGACCAATATTCATCGCGAAAAATCTGACTTGACAGAGCAATCCTGAGTTCATAATCGGATCCAGCAACCAAAAATTAGCCTGAATCAATCCAAGTATTGTGCGCAATTTTTTTTTTGAAATTTGTAGACCAATGAATTCTTGGATTATCCACAGTAAATACTATTTTAAGATCCTAGATTTCCAACTCCAATAACGCGTCTACCAGTTGGAATTGAACCAAATTTGCTGTTTAGCTTTTTATTAGACAACTTGACAATTCCATGGGGTGGACCAGTGGTTTCCAATTTTGTTTGTCTTGTTGCACAGTAAATAACTTATAAACTGCTCGCGGCACAAGAATTAATATGGTTATGCGATGGCCATGATTATTTACAAGAAGCAATATATATACGACTGAAACGGGGTTACATTGCACCAGTGGTGGGATGATTCGAGTCACTTTGCAAAAATGTGGATTGACTCGTGACTCGTAGCAAATTATACGAGTCAATTTCAAGTCATCAAGTAAACGGCGTCGATTACATCATCGTATCTTGTGTATGTTCGGATTGTTCGCGATACGCCGGTGTCACTTGTGAGAGCAACTAGTCCAGTAGTTCTCAACCTTTTTATCCCCGCGGACCCTTTTCGAACCGTCACTGACCCCCCGGAACCCCCGAAGTTCTTGTTTAAATTTAGCTCAATTATCGTGCAATCGTTATCTGTCTTATGCAAATGATAACTGTAGGCTAGTGATAAACAGCAACAAAATGACTTTTCTTGAAAATAAATCGTACTTTTTATGTAGAAATTGGGTTGACTTTATATTTCAAAGCGAATTCTGCAACTGCTCCAAAGTTTTAATGCAAATTTAGCTCTTTTATTGTGTGACCGTTTTCTCGCCCGTGCAAATAACAACTGTGGGATAGTAATAAACAGCAACGAAGTGACCGCTGACCATTCTGGAGAAAAACACCTATTTCTTCTGATTCAGAATATATATAAATATATATATAGATGAGTAAATATCCTATTTTTAGTGTTTCACTGTGAAGCGTGGCTAACAGCAAGGCAATTGTTCTCTAAGGATTGATCAGAAAAGTACCATTTAATCGTGCGTTGCAATCAGAGCTATATATGAAGTGTATGCTTTAGGACGCACATGTGGGGGATGTATGCTACATCGCAGGATGGGGCAAGACCTATAAGTCTACGGATACGGACGCTCTTCATTATTTCGAAGCGGAAATTTATGAAACAGAGTATTGTCACACCCGTCCAAATATGGCAGACAGAATCATCGATACCGGTGTCTGCGCAGGTGAGAATAATATTCTTATTATTAATTTTTGGATCCGTGATGGCGACGAGCTCGGTTTCAGCCTTAAGAATGAAGGGACTGAGCATTAAAAAAAAAGAGATTGTTATTATACCATTATTTAACCATTATTTAACTCTCAATTTGAGGTGTTGCTTACGAAAACATGACCAGCAACTTCGTCCAAACCTACTCACGCTCCGTATGAGAAGTTGGCGACTATTTGCCCAGTAACTATGCAATCATTAACTCGCAAAGACGCAAACCTCCGCCTATGAAGACTATAGCCACGTATACACTCTAAACATGATAACATTATTATAGTTTAACATGAAACACCATTTTAAATCAAGGAAATAATGCAGAATGAAACACGACCATAGCATAATGGTATGGATGTGTGAAGATGAAAGTTAAAAAGTATGGCGTATGCTACTTGGGCAGTTGACACACTCCCAGTCTTTTCTACCGTAGCATAAATAGTTGATAGTTTACAATGGAAAAATCCAATCAAATTATTGGAATGATGCAAATCAACGAAACAATGGATTTATCAGACTCTTAAGGCCTGATGTAAAAGGCCATAGTAGCCGAACACCATATGTTTCAATACTAACAACAACGACAACGACATGGAGCCAAGATAAAAGTAAAGAAGTATGAACTTTATACAGAACTTGCACGATATAGCAAGTGGATATTACAGGACAACAAATATGCTATTGGGGCGCAGTATGTTTGAATATCCGAAAAAACTTTGTTCCATTTTTTGACACCTATTGTATGATATGTGATATTGTCACTGACTTCGTTACATTGAATGAATGCCAGGAATGGAAATTCCTTAGGATAAGATACGTCTCAGGTAAAATAATAAGCCATCATATCATATATTATGGCAATAACCGCTGCGTCCTAATTACAAGAAGGAATCGTTCCCCAACAGTCCAGCCTAGGTTCGATTCATCTTGATGTCTGGCGCTAATCAAATCCAGCTGCAAATGCTTCCGGTATCTTGTGAGCCTGAAATATAGACATATTTTATAAGTGATCAGTGGGCCAAGTTCAGGGTTGTAACCAAGTCACATGGTTCCGAGTCACGAGTCAATCTTACTTTTGTGGTTTTGACTCGAGTCAAGTCGAGTCATTTTCAATTCATCACCAACTCGAGTCCGAGTCCAAGTCACCGTTTAAAGGGTCAAGTCCTAGTCATAGTGTTATGACTCGAGTCGAGTCCAAGTCACAGTATTGAAGCCATGTTCAGCTCATGTTTTCAATCCTGCTTAGGTGATATCGAATTCCTAGCTTGCCAAACATGCTCATTTTGTCCCTATCAGAGTTTTGGCACGTGTTTATGTAGGCAGTTAACGGGGAGGTCCTGGCCTCATTTACCGATGCTACAGATAACTTCACTAAGTTAGAACGTATAATCAAATATCTGTATTGTCATTCTGATACATCACCAATTCAAGCATTCAGTTTTTATGATAAGCACATCGATGATAGCTCATAAATTGCTGATAGAGAACCAACGAGTTCACGTCAAGATACCAGCTGATTGAGAATCAACAGATGCATGTTTATGAAGAGGTATTTACACCAAGCCAGCATGCTGTAAAAGCGTGCATGCAGCTATGTGCATTGTGCAGTGACAAAACACAGATACCTTTTGATATTACTTAAGGTTTTCCCAATTGCATTACAGACTACATCGCGGTTACAGCATTGGAGAAATAATTGTACAATGGGGCTGTTCAAAAACACTTTCTCAAGTTTTCCGGTTACTTCTTAAAATTGTTAGATTGCCTAAAAAATCAAATTTGGCTCAAATCCAACCAGTAGAAAGCAATGCTATGAAAGAAAATTTTAGAATAATTACAAATAGAGATTTTCGAATTTCATGATATTGTTACATTGTGTAAAAATATGATTCATAGCAAATTCCAACTAGAAGAGATGAAGTTATTAGAGTAGAAAATTTTGGATATGAAAAAATAGTCTGCTTACTACTAGTATGTAATTATATTATATGAAAGAATTTCTCAGTAAAAATACTTCATTTATTTTCAAATCCAAAATTTTCTCCTATCATATCATTGATTCTACCTTTTAAAATTGAACCAGATTCAATGTTCTTTTTATGCAACGTAACAATTTCATCAAGTAGCCACCGAGTAAAATAAAAAAGTAGTTACTTTTGAACAGTCCTATTCTACAAACATCACGCAGCATTAGCCATTCATTATTACTCACGTGCATAATGCACATACCTAACAAAACCTCAAATAGACAGAGGGTATTGTGTGTTTTTACAGACAGCAGATCACATCAATGATGAGTTACACTTTAAAATACCAAAGTGGAAAGGAGATCCTCAGATATATTAGAGCCTTAGAATAAATCTACCTCTACTGAATACACGTTCCACTCGTGCACTAGATGCAGGAATTGATAAGAATTTTTGAACCACACTGAAGAGCATAGGATACTCATTCTTTCGAGTCGCCCAAAAATGCAAAGAATCATCGCTTTCAAATCTACACATGAGCTTATCAGTCTCTTCCAAGTACTTGACTATGACTATCTGAGTCATTGCGTTGGCTCTAATTGAACTTTGCTTCGATTGTTTGCTTGTATAATTGAAAAGTCCTGAATACGTTGATTGCGGAGGATCTAGTTACTAGTACCCCTTTGCCAGATGATTTTGTACCTTGGCTGGTGATCCTGTATGAATGAGTGTCAGCCTCAGTCATCGTCAACTCGATTATTTTCTGCTGCAGTACAATTCGGGATTGTTCTGAGCGATTTAGATCCATAAGCTAACGGAAAGCAAATTTCGGATCGAACGCGCATGATGTGAAGAAGATGGTTTCACCAAACGGTTTGGGATTACCGATAGGCCAATCCAAAGACTCATCAGTGGTGATCATGTTCACATTTACAAACTCTCCTGCCAAACGCTTTAAAATACAATTTTTCAAGTCTTCCACTTGACAGTGACAGTGTGCCTAATTGCATGGTTGTGGAGTGAGAGGGAGAGCAGGGCTGGTATAGTTAGTACTACCCTGATTGGCATTGGGACGCAACAATGCTGTCTGGCGAAAAGAGATAGTAGCTCAAGAGCAAAATAGCCAGACAGCATTATTGCGTCCCAATGGCGATCTCCATAACAATGAAAAATTGGAGGCTGATTGTAGGGGTTCCAGGGCCACGAGCGAAATAACATTTATATTTTCGTAATCAACGCAGAGTTAGCTTTCGATTAATTCCCGTTTTACAAAATTTATTGCTCGCCAAGCCGGTCAAAAATGACCTTCAAATTCCCTGTAGCCAAATCGAAATTGTGACGTGAATCAATTTCTGAGGCGTGAGATTTAGTTGTGTCGACACCACATAGGACACTATGGTACCATTGTCTGTTGTTTTTGCGTCGGCATATCTGATATCAGACGACTGCAACGAAAGCAATGGTGACAAATAGCGATGTCGGCAGAATTCGTCAGATGTGTTGAACTAACCATTACGATTGGCAAATTTATTCATCTTCAAGTCATATAAAATAAGCCGAGTCATTGACTTGGGTCGAGTCATGCGTAATGACTCGAGTACAAGTCGAGTCAATTCAAATATTGACTCGAGTCGAGTCGAGTCATTTTCCCATTTCAAGAAAATGACTCGAGTCAAGTCGAGTCACAAAAAAACGTGACTCGAGTCTGACTCGAGTCGAGTCATGACTCGAGTCATTACAACCCTGGCCAAGTTTTTGCAACTTTCTTTTTACAGCTTTCGGCAGCTTCCTAAATACTCAGAATGCATGTAGTACGATGTTTTAAGGCGTTTGTATGAATTTTATATTGCAACTTCTGCACTTCTGCAACCCTTCTTTTCCAGCACCTTTTTCCAGCAACTTTTGTATTGCTCAACATGTAAAGGAGAAATTGAAAAAAACATGCTAAAAACTATTTCTAATATGGTTCTATTCTCTTTGATTCGCATAACTAAGAGTTATGTTGGCTTGTTGGCAACAGTTGGCTTGCCAGCAAGAAGTTCGACAACCCTAGCAAAGTACGTACAGTGGCCGAACTAAATTAGAAGTGAAAGTATGACTTGGCTTTTGGATATACCCGCACAAACTGAAACAAGTATTCTTGAGATATATTAGTTGCTTAAACTTAGTTTCCGCTGATACCTTGTTTTCCGCATACCTCGAAGGTAATTATTTTTATATTTCGAAAAATGAACTAAATTTTAAGAAATGAGCTGCCAATAGAGAACAATTTATTGGGATCGTGATCGGTCAATACCGGAATTGCTATTACTGAGAAGAGACATTACCGAGAATGTATTATACCGGGATTGCTATTATCGAGAATGTATATCACCAAGAAAATAATAATTCATAATTCACTTGCACGAATATTAAAACAAAACGATCAGTTTTAATATTTAAAAAAAAAATCAGGTAGACGTTACTTTACCAAGTAGACGTGTACAAAAATCAATTCAAATAGTTGACGGTCAATTAGTTGTTTGTGGTATTCATGGTGTTTGTCGACTACAATATGGTCATTCACAACAGGCCGATATTCCTTATTTTTGATTCCGTAGCTGCCGACTTTTAGCACGGTCCACTTATACGCTTTTTATAAAACACCGCCTACGCGGATGAGATGGCGAGGAGGAGCGTAGAAACACCTTCAACACTTAGGTAGGAATTCTGGAGTCGCTCTCGGTTGGACTCGAATCCACAACCCATTGGTGTTGTAGCTGTGGATTATACCACTACGCTCTCTCGCCACCGCACTTTCCCAATCGGAATAAAGACTAGCAAGGCTTGAAGGCATAAGAAATAAGAAACACTACTCGGAGCTCTCGAGATTACCGGGCCAGCAGGATCTAACTCTAACAAAGTGGTTTCCAACCGGTGGAGAATTCCCCACTGCTGGGGAATTCAATGGTTTCTGGTAGGGAACAGATACATTTCTAAAACATTATATACAGGATAGTCTACATATTTACGGAGACACATGCGCGATTACCGTTATCAGTTAACATCCCTGGAATATAAGTATCGAAAATTATAAATTGAAAGTGTCTTCGAAGGACGCATAAATGTCCTCTTTTTGGGGAATTTATCATCTGTTTCTCTGACAAGGATCTAGACATGCCATGAAAAATGCGATTCCGTCGAGGCGAACATCAGAGTTTCGTAAAAATTCGGGAGCCGAGTCAAAGTGATGACCTTTCTTTTAGCCAAACAATATACTATCGGTCGAAAAATTTCAAAATTACCAGTTTTCATGGAGCTTTCAGAATTGATAAAAAGTGTCCTCTTTTTAGGATATCAAAATATGGTAATCCTATTTGAAGGGTATATAGGAGTTTTGGGTAGTGAGGAAGGAAACTCGGAATAAATCTGAAGTGGGGAATAAAGACAAAATTTATGAAAATCATATTAAAACGACCTAACGAATGCCAGGCCTAATGTCTTACAAATGCAAACTTTCGCCGGTCATTTATCGCGAACTAGTTGACGATCAATTAGTCAGATAGTTGTAGTTGCGTCGATACGAAAGTAAGCAGTTTTAGTAAGACAGGCAGTTCCTTCCAAAACATATTAAATTACTGCAATTCCAACTATTTTAACATTTGAATAACTGGTTGGTGGTACAATATTTGAGTACTGCATTCAAAAGTACGTTTATTGAAACTCGAAGAACTTTTTCGCGTTTCACTTATCAAGATCTACCGTTACGATGAAGGAAATAAAACAGAGTTGAATTCAAAACCAATTGGAGAATCAGACGCAATATTGTCAAATTTATAAATAACGTCGAAGGAGCCAGAACATAGCAACAATGCATCATATATACCAAGGGTGGCGTAAAACAGTAATGCGAGCGTTAGACACAAATGATAACGTAGCAATTGTACTATAAGCGGCTAACTTTCATTTGTAAGCTTTTGTAACATTACGTACAACAATGCCAAATTTTAACACTATAGTACAACGTTTTCTGAAATTTAAGTTTTTAAATATAAAACAATGTTCATTTGTAACGCAAAATATTCAGTTTGTTTTTAAGGTAATTAAAAATAATCGCCCTTTATGTAATTAAAAATAATCGTACCAGCTAAATTGAGCGATTGGTCGCGGAATGTTTTGAAATAAAACATTTGTTCGCGACCATAAAGAGATTGGGTCCATTGCTATAGATCAGCGGTTCTCAACATTTTTGGATATGCACCCCCCTTGGCGATGGTCCAAAAAATTGCGCCCCTGACCCCCTTACACTTATCGTGATTTCAAA
Source organism: Botryllus schlosseri (assembly GCF_051294905.1). Lineage (NCBI taxonomy): Eukaryota > Metazoa > Chordata > Ascidiacea > Stolidobranchia > Styelidae > Botryllus > Botryllus schlosseri. Next base: position 8,388,343 of record NC_137244.1, on the reverse strand, counting down.
AAGAGCACACCATCTAATACAGAGGTAGGCAACCTTTTTTCTAATCACGGCCTCATTTCGATTACTTATGTAGCCTAAGGTCGCATTCCAGGGCATAGTCTAAATGAACTAACTATGGACGCAAAATACATATGTTAATCCGTCCATATCCATTCCCGGTGAACTCCGGACGATTCTACTTTTCCCAAGAGCCTATTGTACGCACCGAAATCGCGAGTGGCAATGTTATGATTAGTTGATGGATTGTTTATTGTCGCTTATAGCGCTAAAATATTTCAGATTAACGAATGAATTCCGTAATTAATAGTAGCAGTATCACATATTACTGTCAAATATTTATCTTTCCTCCGCCCATGTGATCAGATTCACTGGTAGGGTTCATGGAGGGAGTGCTTTCAAAAATTTAGGGCTAGTTATAAATGATAATGCATCTTTGGGTGGGCCAATTGTTATTAGTCACTTTATTGCATGCAGTTATTTCTTGACCCCCAATCTGTATTGTCGATTGTATCGGTAGTGGAAATAGTGGGAATATAAGGAAATCGCCCAAATTTACCATCAACAAATTTCTCTCGCGATGAGCACACGAAACCAATTCCGGCTCACATTGAAAAGGGTGCTATTATATCAAAATCGAAAAACTAAGTTATGTTGAATTGCGCGGAGCGCGTGGAAAATTTCAAGAATAATTAAGACGTCTTAAAAAAATAGGGAATGAATTCGTAATTCGCATTTGCATGTTGACGGCCGCCAACATATACTACTTGAATTAGGTGTCGACGGTCGCACAAATTCCCTTTTACGGCCGCAGGTTGCCTATCCCTGATCTAATAGTATACATATGGTATGTCTTACGCAAAGTTTAAATCCGCATTCCAGTTGTTGAGTCTTTAACATTCTGACAAATTTCCCCAAACTTGTTTGAAAATAGCAAAAAACATTGAACATGACATCAATTTATTTCAAGGTAGGTTGCACTGAGACTAATCCTAATGCTGGTACTGACTACAGAAAGCACGGCGTCGTTCTGTAATGTCATGCTAAATTTGATCAGTTTTGGAATTGAATTAAATTGTGCTGATTTAGGGTAGCCTGATTGAGGGCGGAACCGATCAACCTATATTGCATCCAAGTCTGTCTTAGGCAGTGCAGTTCGCCAGCCATTAACATCAGCTACGAGCGCACCGAGCTTTAGGCTACTGCCAAAACTATGAATTAATGAATGACTCACACGTGGGAATTGCTCTAAATCCTCAAAGAATATCAAAATTTTGCTCAAATGAAGTTGAAATCAGCCTATCCTCAATTGGGGGCGACTGCTGGAGTTTGAATTTGGCGAGTTTTCTTGAATGCGAAATAAGATTCATCATCAACAATCGTCTTCACAGAATGGTTGTGAAACACGTTTAGTCAGAATCAGTGTTGGGATGACTCGACTCATGACTTGACTCGAGTCAGGCTCGAGTCATCTTTTTCTTATGACTTGACTTGACTCGAGACACTTTGCTAAAATGACTTGACTTGACTTGACTCGGCGTATCAGAAATGTGGATTGCCTTGTGACTCGGAGCAAAATTCACGAGTCAGTTTCAAATCATCAAGTAATCGATGTCGATAAAAATCACTGTATCTTGCATACTTTCGGTTTGTTCACGAAACGCTGGTGTCACCCGTGAGAGCCATCAATCATTCAATGACCGCGCGTTTTCCTGAGTCTCCATTGTTCTCTTACAAACAAATTGACCGTGAACGCTGAGATCGAAGTTTACAGCTTACATTGTCGTAAACTAGTATGATAAAGTAATTTAATAGCCAAATATATATTTCTGTTTCCTGTTCTTGCCTTAACCAAACCTCTTGTTTTATTGAAATTGAATTCTAATGCAGTTTATGTAGTCCTCAACCATTGGCGCAGGCTCGAATTGTATTATCATATCAATTTGTAAATGGGTAATGTATTGCATCTCATCAATTCGTTTTTTCTACTCTCTATTTTGGCTGGTAACTATAAACTGAGAATGTGCAGTGTGCAATTACTTAGTTCTACGTATATGTGAGCGATACATTGCCTTCTTGCGTGTATTTTTAACTCTATATTTGTTCATCGGTTCAAAATCAATGACCGATCAGTCTGTATTTCAAACAGCTAGCAAAATGCAACGACGTCAGCATGCCTCATACTTCGAGTGACTCGAGTCACCTTCGCAAATCCATTGACTTGACTTTACTTGACTCGAGTCAAAATGTGCAATGATCCCAACACTGGTCAGAATTCATACAGACTTCGTCAATTTCCCGCGCACCCCCTGAGAGCCTCCCGCGCCCCCGAGGTTGAGAACCACTTCTATAGATCAAAACGTTGGTAAAATTGCGTAAGAAATGATTCCAATATATTTCGTGTTAGAGAGCCCCTCGTTCCGGTAGGTATGGGGCCTGCTGAAATATACTCAAAGAAGGTGTTCGGACCCGAGAAAGATTCCTGCTCAAATGAACATAAATATTGCATGCAGTTGTATAAGGCGTGGCAAGGCAAGGTTAATAGTCTCGATTTTTCGTTGAATGACCTTCTGTATTGCCATGATGATACCGCTAGTGATAGCAAGTTGAAGATGCAAACATGAATCGCACCATTATTAAGGTAGATCTGATACAGAACAGTATATAGTTGTTGATTACTCGTCATGAGTATGGCTGGGTGCAAATGATGCCCTCTTTATCACAATGCTTCTGAAACGTCGATGTTGGCCATCAAATAGAGATATAAAATACATTTCAGAAAGTTTTTGACTTGTTCTTGGGATTATGGGTTTTGCCTTCAGGAAATTGTGTTAGTGTATACAATTATCAGCAATAGCGTGCCGCAAAATGTGACCTCGCGGGCCGCATGTTGGTGCCCCTTGTCCTATATAGCATGAAAATCCGACCGCGCTCACATATTTTGTCCGTAGCGCACAACGCGGGAAACGGCGACAGGCACGCCTTGAAACACATGATTATTATAGTAATCTAATAACAAAACTGTGAAGGCAAGTCTAAACTGCAAAATGAAAATAGATGCCATGTAGATGTTCCCACCACTTCGGAAGCATTGTCGGGTAACTGTCAAGTCAATATTCAGTAATTTCCTGATACCGGCAGTACTAATCCACTGTGTTTTGGAAACTTTGCGATGTTTCCCTGATTGATCATTGTAGAGTCGAATATAGTTTTGTGATATTTTACCTACCTTAGTGAACTTCTCACAACAACTGATTGTTTTTGCTTTTGTATTGTGGTAAATGAAGATATATTTTCGAAGGTTTCACACAATTGTGATATCTCAGGTCACTTTAATGTTAGTCGTAAATATACATATCGCAATTTCCACTCCACAGCTAAAATTCTGGTACCTCACGTTAATATTTACTTAATGCAACCAATTACACAACGACTTCTCAGACCTTTATCTGTACCAACTTACTAACTTTTTTTCCCCGCATGCCCATTCCTGAAATTTTCATGGTATGGTGCAACATGTTTTAATTAAAAATATTGCTGTTGGTCGATTACATAAATTAAATTACCGATTCTAAAATTGTTTCGATCTATTTTCCATACAAATATACTATATTGGCCGTCGTAACATATTGTCGTAAAGCTCGTCTCATTTATAGGGATGGTGTGAACGTGAGGGGCACGTTCGCGTTCTGTGTGTGAACCTCCGAAATTTAGAGGTTCACGTTCACAAACGAACCTTGGTGGCTTCTGTACCGTGAACCTATTTGACATATTGCAATTTTTACTTCATTATAACATCTTTGTATGAAATTTATTGCATTTCAACTGCGGGCCGCTCTATAGGCATGGGCCTGGCCGCCTTAAAATATCCACACCAAACGCACCTTGACAATCTCAAAAAATGTTACTTGCTTTATTACAAAAGTTTGCTAAAGATATGCAGCTTTCCGTTTGTAAATATTTAGTGACTCTGTGCTGTGAGCTTGACCGCAATCACTCAACATCAAGAGCGAAATACACTACATGTAGTCAACGAATGATGCTTATTGAACCAATAAATGAAGTTGATATCGTTGTCTGATGTAAAAAATCTAGCAGGCGTGCGGGGAAGATATTGAATTCATGTGTTTAATGTATCATTAAAATCAACACCGTGCGATTGGGGTGCTGGCTACTGCTGTATAACCTGTTAATGGAGTAATATCGGTAGGAAGTATAAAAGCCTGTTTTGCACTCTGCTCAATATCAACATAGCAATAATCAGACACCGAATACACTGTTAAGGCGTAAGCTTGTATTCAATGCCCCCTCTAAGCTGCGCACGTACGCAATTGCGCAGTGCTGATACGGTCTTTGCGCACGGAAAATGTAAGCTGCGCATGCGCACAAAAAGGGCCAAAGGGTCTGCGCAGAGAGTCGGTTTGTGTGCGCAGACTCGTCAAAAATTCGAGGGAACGTTGCTTGTATTCGCTTGCAAGTTCTCGTCTAAATTGATGGCAAAGCGACGCCAGATAGCGATTTTATGGGGTTATTATCTCATTTGATCGCCCCGGTTTATACAGCGTCAACATAAACTTCAGCATTGTGGCATTATGAGGCCCGAGTCGTCGCTAGGTATCGTGTACAATGTACTGTACATTAATATAGGCTACCACTTCACTGAATATAGGATTGGAATTAGCAATATGACATCACGTGACGTCATGAGGTTCACGATCGCGTCCACACAGAACCTTTCAAAAGGGTTCGCGTTAACGCGAACTAAAACCTTTCAGAGGTTCACACCATCCCTAGTCGCAATTGTGTGGTGTCTTGATGATCATGGGAACGAAAATGAATAACTACCATCGTTTGTTATTATCGCTAATCAATATCCGAATCACGCATGAATATGTTTATTGCTTCCGTTTTTCGTAATTCTCCTTGATATTTGATATAGGTATTTAGTTAAGTCGCCATTATGTGCAGTCTTGTCTCCCGTACTCTCAATACAACTCCACACATCTAACATAAATGTATCACGTGTGGCATAATGCTATAACGATGTATTTCCAGGGTATCCCCATAGGACATATCAATGGAGTGGAATATGCAGTGGCGACTACGGTGGACCTCTAATTTGTCGCGGGCAGTACGGAAATTTCTACTTGGTCGGCATAGCGTCGTGGAGCAACGAATGCCTCGACTATTACACGGTCGATATTTTCACGAGAGTGTATGAATTCAGAGATTGGATTGAAAGAGTTCTGAAGGAACACGATTTGGATCCCGATTTGACGACAAGAAATGGTTCTCTTCTGACCCCTGCCAGTGAACTCTAACTACTTGTAATATCGCAAAATGTCCTGTAGGAATGGTGAAAATGTTGTTTCAAATAAACATGCATTGATTACTTGAGTGCGTGCTGATTTATTTGTACCAGCGCATCGCTCGTAAGGCAGTTCCGGTGTGGATAGGAGTAAACATAGGCGCCGAACCTGGGTATGCATGGTATGCCACGCATACACTGTAAAAAATAAACCGTGTATTTAACGTGTTTTTGGCATGTTTTTTCCAATAACACGTTTAATAACGGAAACGCCGACGTGTTTTGGAAATATTCAAGTTTAAAACCGAAAACGCGACGTGTTTTCCAATTAATCCAGTTCAAAACTGAAACGCAACATGTTTTTTACATTCTATGTTAAGACCATGCAACTACCAAATATATTGGTTGGATATATAAAAACCAAAGATAACTATGATGAGCACCAGACGGACACGGAAATAGTGTCAGGGACGCGGATTCTGCGCAATGTTGATGCAGTTGGATCATCCTAGACATATTTTTAGGTATGTGGCATACCTGGAATTCGGTTTGACATGTATCGGCGTAAACCCCGATTGTGTCATTCGATAGGTGGACGTCGTAGTGAGCGGACGTTCTCATCTAGGCGTATAATTACAAGCGGGAACTCGAGACAGCACAATTTCCATTTGGCTACAGGCAATTTGACGGTCATTTTTGACCGGCTTGCCAAGCAATAAATTTGGTAAAACGGGTATCAATCGAAAGCTGACTCTGCACTGATTACAAAAATATAAATTTTATCCCGCTCGTCGCCCTGGAACTCCCACAATCAGCCTCGAATTTTTCATTGTTATGGAGATTGGCATTGGGACGCAACAATGCTGTCTGGATCTTTTTCTCTTGAGCTACTCTCTCGTTTCGCCAAACAGCATTGTTGCGCCCCAATGCCAATCTCCATGACAATGAAAAGTTCGAGACCGTGGAGACCGTATGCGTTAGTGTCAGTATACTCTATAGCAGTGGTTGTTAACCTTGCCTCCAGCGACCCCCAAGGGGCGCTGGTGATTTTGAAGGGGGCGGAAACGCTCAGGGGGCGATATGGGCGGGGGGCGCTGAAGAAAAATGCCGTAGATGATGTGGTAGTAGGACATATTCTTAATGAGTATTACGAGCAAATTAACATTCCACAAAACATGTCAAACCCTGAAATTTTTGGTCACGCAATGCGACGATGTTTGCTACAGATGTTTGCATAAATGTAGTGGGTTATTATAATTCATATACAGCGAATTGCGCGTACTTGTAGATCACTAATTTTCCGTTATTTAAAACACTACCGTCACACTTGCTTCAACAAAATGTTTCGAATTAGGTATTATATATCCCACAGCGCACAACGTGTGAAAATCGAAGAAGGAGGCACTGTATATCACTTTTGACGGCCCCATGTAGGCTACATAAAATAAGTTTTGACGCTTTGTGCACGAAATGAATAACTAAATATACTTGTATTTAAGAGCTACAAAATGAAATCGTCAGAATATTTCTTCATCGTATCATAAAGGATGATACCATATCGTGTTGTGGTTCACAACCTCGCATGAACGTTACATAATATGAGTTGCTTTGTTTGGAATACATTCATGTTAAAATTAATAACTGGGTACAGTACTAAATTCAATGTGAGCAGGTATATGCATCCAATTCTCAGTTGACTTACTTATAGTTACACAAAGCACTAAGACAAAATCCAATACCAATAATTTACCCGTATCGGGGAATTTCCCACAATCGCCGATGTGAATTCAGGAGGGTTCGAACCACAGGGTGTTTGGCCATACCCGATTGTTGATATAACAACCTTGATTTGACCCTGAATATACACTTCATAATTTTTATATGTTTTATTTTGTAGTCGAATGATCCTCGAGCGCGATTAAAGCGTACAATATTTCCAATACCAAAGTCCCAAAAAGACCGACTGAACTTTGACCTCTTGCCAAGACCGAAACTGCTGCAACCCAAACCTCCAATCGGTTAGCTCGAAGGGTTCACTAAATTATTTCGATGAATGAACATAAATTAAACATCATGCTTTTACGACTCGCCCACGAAAGAATACGCATTATTATAGAAAATAGGAATAGGGATTTTGCCGTCGGCCATTACCACGCCACGATGCACGAAGACATATGAAGTTCCGGTGAACACGGGACTCCCAGAAATGTGTCAAAAAGATCGCCAGCGAGAAAACCTTAGCTGAAGAAAACCTTAGCGTGAACTTCGATGTATATAAGTCTATAATCGTCCGTAGGCGCTTAAATCGCTCATGCCGCATTATCAGGGATTATGCGGGGGAGATAGTGTAGTGGTTACGATAAGCGCCCAGCACGCAGGCGAACCGCGTTCGATTCCCGCCGGAGGTTTATCTGGGCTCCTCTTCCCCTGCCGTTGCCGTTCTTACGGCGACAAAAAAGCCCAGAAAAAGACCCGACGAAAGAAAGCACTCACAATGAATGGAAAAGAACTAGTAGAAAGGGCCGCGGCTTCAAAGAGATCAACATCGAAAAAGAACTGTGACATCGGGCACTCTAGGCCGAGGTGGATGTTAGAGTAAAGGATCGCTACTGATGCGTGTCTTTCTACATCCTCCTATCTGTTCATGACATCGCATTATGTCTTATTGCATTGTACATTGTGTGTGACTTGTTCAGATAAAAATATAACCCCAACCATGTTATGTTATGTTATGTTATGTTATCATGTCGCAATATGCACCCCCCAGGACAAATAACATCCATCAGAGAAAATTAATTGCCAGTGACGAAATACCAATTTTGAATCGTTTGCTTACTTCAGTTCAATTCGTTTATGCGTCTCAATAACTTTTGAATATATAGCGGACAAGAGGTAACAAAATAACATGTAACGACCTAATTGTACCAACGGGCACGCCCGAACATGTTCAATGTGGGCTGAGAGGATAAAAAGTTTATAGTGACATACATATGAAATGACAACCTATTTCATTCATGCATTATATAAAATTTTAGCTCCTAGGGCGACCAGGCCACATCAACTTTGCTTACCATCGAAATCACGTGACGAGGTTCTTGGGAGCCAAGTCCTCATGAGGTTCGTTTATCACGCTTTGGGTGCCCAAGACAAACGTTATTTAGGGGGGCTGACGAAGAAGGCCTTCCTCTCACCCATTGCCTTTATTACAGTCCTTACAATTTGTGGTGGGGGGGGGGGGCTGGAGCACGATAATTTTCCAACTGGGGCCCTGGAGGAAAAAAGGTTAAGAACCACTGCACGATAGTGACAGACATACCTCGGTTGTGAATTATTTATTCGCATTCCTGGTTACTGATTTGACCGGTATGCTCCTAATTGAAGCCCACCATAATCCTGATATTATACGTTATCTTAACCTCGAACCTAACCCTAACCTGATCCTCATTCTAAACATTAGCCGGCCCTAATCCCAAATTTTATCCGCATTCTGAAGTGTCACATCATAACAATTTACAACGTAGCTACGCGGTGAATTAGCTATGGTGTCATGCTGACATGTCAGTGTGACCACGTACCATTGGGACAATTTGAAGCTTTTTAGAGACCTCGGTTGACTGTCGTTGTCGTGTCTATGGTGTTCAATAGCCAGTCATCAATCGCCCAATAGCTAGCGCCCCCTTCGATGCAAATTCTTAATTAGCTCAGAAATCGGTGGCCACCTTGGATGCAGATCTCGTGCTTTTATGAGCGAAAAATGGGGACTCGAGTCATTACAATGCAGCCGCCGGATGACGTACGAAACCACCGAGGTGCGATACGTAAAGCCTGACGCTTCACCGAATCTAGGTGGTTATGAATAGCTGCTACATATATATATATAGATGTCTGATTCGGGAATACTAACAGTTAGGGTGGCCGACAGATCTGACGGACGAATAGCCTGAGAAAGGGTATACGGCTATTCGTCGGGTACCGAACGACTAGACACTTCCTTGAGAATTTTCCATGACCCTGCTCAAAAATTGATGAGCAGATTATTAAAAGAGGTCACCTTACCAACACTCATACTCACGGCCTATTTTGGAAGCTGATTACGTTCAATATATTCGCAATCCTCAGAACAAAGGTTTAGTTAGAGTCACTGTCTTTGAGTGAAGCATCCACACGGCCTTGACTAACCCTAGGAATATACCGTCATCTTATATTTGCGTTTACCAGTGGAATCTTTTCAGTAAATGGTAGTTATTTTTTGATTGCATTTTTGCAAGGGCGGTGGTCTCCATATTAAAATCAATATATGTTACACTAAATCGCGCTCATAGCGAAGAAAACTTTTAAGTAGCATAAATTTGCCTAAAATAATATTGAGCCTACTTCAAGCCTTCAAAATTCCGGACATTTCGGCATACTTTAAAATTTCCTCTCGGTCGCAGTGAAATTCCGGACATGTCCGGGAAAATCCGGTCGTATGGCAACCCTAAAATTAGTGGCAGCTATGAGCTTGAAAAATCCTCTTTATACCTTCATTATCATTTGCTGCATTCAAGTTTTTAACAAGCCATTTGGGGTACAGTACTTCCGAATAACGCGAAACAATAACTTTATATTGTTAATTTATTCGCTAAAAGCTTTCGACCGATAATTATCGGTATTTCATGTGCTTCACAGCATTGTTCGAAACCGACCATTTGCATTCAGAGTGTTGGCAAGTATATATTCCCGTTCTTCAATATCCTTCAAATATTCCTTCGTCGAGATTGTTATGGTGTTTCCCGAGCTATTTTCCGATTTGGAGATCGATAATAACGAAACAATCGATACACTCAGAAAGTGAATAGAACAAGTTCAGACGTGGTTGTTTATGTTACTTTGTCCCATGAACATCGATTTGGAGGTGAATTGAAAGACCGGCAAACTTGATAAGCTGTTAGATGACATCATCAACATAACATTCATGACACCATTCGAAGTCTTATCCCCTATCTCTCTATTGAACACCGTCAAAATTAGCATAGAACTACGCCGACGTTTGTGTGATATCCACAATGTGGTAGGTAGATGCCAGCAGAGATTTTCAACGTGAGCGATATCGTTCCCCAGACGGCGATTTTGTGAAACAAGGGGGCAAAAATACCAAAGGGGGCGACTGGGACGATAGGTGGCAAAAATGTTAGAACGTCCAGACGTCAATTAAGATATGCAAACAATGCACGTGAAGACGGCTTACTCTGCATATGACGCGGAAAAAAGGTCATCTCAACGGAAAGTAGACCCTGAAACCGGTTTTCCGAGCACCTACATTATCGCAAACTGGCCATTTTATTTGCTACATCTTAGGAGAAATTACATGCAATGAACTCCTTCCTAATGTGAGATTGCAATCTTTCATCGGTATTGGAAAATACCAGATAGGCTACCAGATTTAAGCTTATCGTTTCATAGGTACACTGTAAAAAATCTGGTAGATTTACTGGGAAATCTCTGTAAATTTTACCACAAATTACCGGTCGCAGCCAATTACTGTGCGTAGCTTGTCATTTTACATTTTGATATGTAATATTACCTTAATATAGCTGTAAAGTAAGTTACCAGAATTTCTTCGCAAAATTACTGACCGTTACTCGTTACTGCAGTTTACCGGGCTATTGGCAAAATTGATTAGCTTCAAAATCGCTGCAGCCAATGTATACGTAGAACTGAATGTTACTGATATATCATTCTATAGAGGTGATTTGACCTGATTGAACCTCGTTTGCGAGACTGGGGTCTGTCATACTGAAATTGTTGGCCCTAGTATCAATTTAAGCTTAGTAGGGTACAAGAAATAACTGACGATCGTAGCTAATGTGGTAGGGGAGATGTGGTACCGATGGATCAAAAATTGCAAAATGATCTCTGGCCCTCAAATCTTCAGCCGAGAATAGCAGATCTTTTGCTGTCTCAACACTTCGATACAAGCTCTACCTATCGCGGACATTTACATGAATATCCGCCTTTTCAAAAAATATTTATAAACGTTTAAAGTTTGCTGCTCGAACGTGTCATCGGTCCCCACCCGGTGGGTCCAATGGCACACGACCATGGGACCTATGGGACATACGCTCAAAAACTCAAATTTGTTGACTTGTTTTGTTGTGTACTATATGCTAAGCTACAGGAAGCCAATGATGAATGTTTCGTCGCGACCTTCAAGAATAAAATAGATTATATCAACTCAAATGTTGGCATAAAATCATGTTTTGATTTACGCCTAAACTTACAAAATTAATGCCACATACATATTATCCGCAAATCGACATTTTGACTTTCAAATACCTCGTAATAGCGATAAAACACCACAGGTAGCTATGATTTACAGCCTATATATATGTAGGCGAGTTTCTGTTGTTAAGTGATTAGTTGGTCCATCAATTTTGCTTGATTTGGCTACGGTACCATAGGTCCCCCACCCCATAAATATTGTAATTGACTTGAAAATAGTCCACTCGAGGACGGTATTGATTCAAAAAATATGTGCCATTATATACCCTGATACAAGCCCTATACTTCACATCAAAAATTATGGTGGGTTTGTTAGTCTGAAAGGTTATGTAGGAAAATGCATATGTCGATCCAAATTTACTTTACACCCCCTAAAACGTAAATCATTCGTCACAGACCCCATAACTCACGCAGGTCGATTTTTTTGCATATGAGGAAAGATTATGTCAGCATGTAATTGTAGACAAAGTCACGGAGTGTAATCATGGAATTATCATGGATAATTTTTCAAGTATTTTCGGTCCCAGTGATCCATCGGTACCACATCTCCCCTACACCGTAGCCATATTATATTATAAGGCAATGGCTGTACGGCCAGTCTCGCTGGTTACATTCGTTGTCACGGATAAGGCTGATAAGTTAGAAAATTAGTTCAGGATGTATAATATTGCTCGGGGAAACTAGAAATATCAGCACCGCATGCTCAGCTAACCATTTGTTAATGGCGGACAAGGCGACCTGTAATAGGTTTTAGGTTACATTAGGTGACTGCTTTTTCTGAGATTCGTAGTAAACAACCAACGTACAGCTGTGACATCACAAGCAGCGTCTGGTTAGGTAAGTATAGTAAGTAGTGAACAACACATGGAATATACATCAATTTATACGAAATTAGATGAAAAAAGGGACTATATGCAATGATAAATGTTTCTGTATGGAAAAAACGACCCAGATCAAACATTATAACGTGGCCAGTAAATATTATTGGTGTTATGTGTCAGCGGATGAATACCATTTATTTCGAAATCGTTCGAGTGTCGTCTGGCCAGTGGCCATTAGTGAGATTTGAGCAAAGGGTGGAGCGAAGCTTGTGCTTGAAGAAAGTGAACACGATCGTTGAAGATTCCTAGGAATGATGAATGTCATGCGCATCTTAAAGGTAATACAGTACTACATAGTATTTGTTACCGTGAATATCTGACTCTGCACACCAGCCCTCGATGACTTAGATTTCATGATTGATATATTTCATTCGCCGCATTCTCTGTTCTATTTTGGGATATTTGTCGACTTATATAGTGACCACATACTCCGCTGCGGAGGAGTTGAAACTGTTGGCTTGGTAATGTCATTTTCGGGCCATAGCATAGATATGTTTTCATCCACTGCTGGATTTGTTTGCCACACATGCCACCTTAAATTAGGAACCTTTTGCTTCAATACAGAGATAAAGTCATGAATCTCTGCTATGTCATGTAAAAGGCGGAGCCGTCATCACACAATGTGCCAGTACCGGTACTTCAAAACATGTTATATTTTTGTTAGCCTATTTGTCTTAGTCTTTATAATGTCATGTCCACTGTCCAGGTTAGGAACTTTGCTTTATATAGCTACTTACGCACGAATTCTTTTTAGTGGAACTGCAAGATACTACTTACACAGAAGGAATGAGAACGAGAAAAAGAAACAATTGGAAGTTTGGCCGGTGGTGGAATTAATTCCCGTTTTCTTGAGACCACTCGTGTTACTGCATGTCTCCCAAAGAAGAATTAGACCTCCAGCAGCAATATTTTTCCATCGATAACCACTTCATCGTGATATCATGAATGAATATACAGTTTATTCCAATGTCGTTTTGTGGATGTGAAGAAAATGTTGCGATATTTTTGCATCGGGTTGCTTTGCGATAGGTATGGATGTACGTGAATTTACAAGCTGGTATGTAATCCTGATTTACAGGAACAGCATGTAGGTAGGTAGGCGGTAAAATGACAGTCTCGATCGCAAATGTACAAGAGAACATGTAGATTAGATATACCGGAGGTGACTGTAACATTACAGTCTGGCGTGTAAAGTGAGATTACCGGACGAGTGTAAGTTAACTTTACATTGACTAACGGTAATGTTAGATTACCACGAAATGTCTGGCTACCGTGCTTCCAAACATTTCGTGGTAAATCGAGGTTTTTATTTTTTTACAGTGTATACCCACTTTGTTGACTCATCGGAAAATTATCCATTTACCAGTCAAAAGAAAGGAGACGCATATGAGTATTGTAGTTTTCTTTTATCTTTGTAGAATGCCCAATTGATACAGGAGAATATGTATTTCCGTTGTGCAAAAGTACAACTTTTAGGCTTGACAACCTGCTTTTTTGACAAACAAATATTTCGCATCTTGTCAGGTTAATATTGATAGAATTACTGATAATGACATGAGGGTTCTTCATAGAGTCAGTTAGTTATTTATGCGCAGTATAAAATTAGAAAAAAATACGATTTTCTTCCCACCAAGTGAAATACTTAAGGGTAAATACAGTTATTTTGAGCGTTTTAGGGGTATAAATATCTTCCGACAAAGAGCCAATCTGACAAAACTACTGTGATATTCGTAATGAGCAACATCAAAAACCCCAGAAACGGCTATCAGATGTTCTTTCTAAAATTGTTATTTTATTCTGTTAACCAGTGTCATAATTTCACAACTTTCCTTTAACCATGCTAACGACAGGTGGGGCACTGCCTCACTTGCCTCTCCTGACCGCACGTCACTGTTTTAATGTCGTGGTGGAACCTTTCTCCTTGCTCTTCACTATAATCACCAACATGATCAGGAGATCTATAAAGATGACTGAACAGGAAATGAACTTTAATGCTCATATTTTTCCACGTTTTCCAAATGCAGATACCCATTTTCAGATCACCTGCTTGTAGTTGGGTGCAGCGTGATCTTCCATAAGTTTGTTTTACTACACCCTTGAAGGAATTCCATGTAGTGAGCTTCCTCCTTAATATGAAATTAGAATTATTTTTACGTGTTCGAATCTGAGGTCCATCAATTATACCAGCTTTAAGCTTCTCGGTTGATACGGATACTAGGTATATTCACTTTGATGGATCAGCAGAAAACTATCCATTTAAAAGTCAAACGAGATGAGACGGATAGGAGTATTGTGGTTAAGCTTTACAAGGACCAGGGTTGTAATGACTCGAGTCATGACTCGACTCGAGTCATGACTCGACTCGAGTCAGACTCGAGTCACGATTTTTTTGTGACTCGACTTGACTCGAGTCATTTTCTTGAAATGGGAAAATGACTCGACTCGACTCGAGTCAATATTTGGATTGACTCGACATGTACTCGAGTCATTACGCATTGACTCGGCTTATTTTATATGACTTGAAGGTGAAGAAATTTGCGAATCACAATGGTTAGATCAACGCATGTGACGAATTTTGTCGTCATCGCTTTCGTTGCACTCGTCTGATATCAGATATGCCGACTTAAAAACAAAAGACAATGGTACATAGTAGCAAAGAGCAATGCATTGTACAAAATCATCCAGTGATGAATAGGTAATATATCCTCCACCATCAAAGTACTCAAGACTTTTCAATTATACAAGCAAACAATCGAAGCAAAGTCCAATTAGAGCCAATGATATGACTCAGATGGTCAAGTAGCCTACTTGGAAGAGACTGATAAGCTCATGTGTAGATTTGAAGGCGATGATTCTTTGCATTTTTGGGCCACTAGAATGGATGAGTATCTAATGGTCTTCAGTGTGGTTCAAAATTGCTTTTCAATTCCTGCATCTAATGCACCAGTGGAACGTGTATTCAGTGGATGTGGATTATTCTATAAGGCAGGGGTGGGCAAACTACGGCCCGCAGCACCGTTCTGTGCGACCCGCGAGAGTCTACAGAAACTTTTTTTTAATATTGATCAAATCTGTACTAAAATCGAATTAATTCCGGAACTTGATTAAACTTTTTCGTAGTATATTTCACCATGATAATTCTAAGACAGTGGTTCTCAAAATGGGGTCTGAATTTAATATTTCAAATTCACTCATCCACAGTCGTAACCTATCATGTCATCGAACTATCCGTTAGGTTTGTTTGCATCCTGGTTGCGTTTCGCGATATGAAGATAAGGGTGGCATGAAATCTGTCACTGTCATAAGGGTGGGGCGTGTCTTAAAAGTATGAGAACCACTGTTCTAAAGGTACATACTTCCTTTAATATTTTTATGTTTAATTTCTGGCGCGACAGCCCGATCTCAAGGCACACGCAGTTTGAAAGGTTTCAACTGCTAAATATCACAGAAATCCTAAACGAGATTGACATAATTCGGATCACGAGAGGGATTTCAGATTGGCCACTCCAGTTTTAATTATTTCAGTGATGTTCTTTAGATTCGTTCTCTGTATACGTAGAGTTTCGGTATCTATATTTTATCTACACATATAGTAGAAGCGTGTTTAAAGCTATATGGTTATGATGCTGTCAGCATTGTAATCAAATACCACTATTGCGTTTTGGTTTATAATCCCAATTTTATATAGTGCGGCCTGCGAATGGATTCAGATGTTGAATGCGGCCCGGGAGCTCAAAATTTTGCCCACCCCTGTTCTAAGGCCATGCCGCCTCAACATATATGAGAATCTCTTTTCCACTTTAGTATTTTTCAAGTGTAACTCATTGATTTGATCTGCTGTCTGTGAAAACACACAATACCCTCCGTCCATTTGACGTTTTGTTAGGTATGTGCATTGTGCACGTGAGTAATAATGAATGGCTAATGTTGAGTGATGTTTGTACAATAAGGCCGATCAAAAATAACTTCTTTTTTATTCTACTGGGTGGCTACTTGATAAAATTGTTACGTTGCATAAAAAGAACACTGAATCTGGCTTAATTTTAAAAAGTGGAATCAATGATATGAGAGGAGAAAATTTTGGATTTGAAAATACATGGAGTATTTTTAGTGAGAAATGATTTCATATAATATAATTACATACTAGTATAGTAAGTCGACTATTTTTTCATATCCAAAATATTCCACTCTAACAACTTCGCTTCTTCTAGTTGGAATTGGGCCAAATTTGCTATGAATCATATTTTTACACAATCGAACAATATCATGAGGTAGCCGGTAAAATTCGAAAGTCTCTATTTGTAATTATTCCAAAATATTTTCTCTTAGCATTGCTTTCTACTGGTTGGAATTGAGCCAAATTTGAGTTCTTTTAGATAATCTAACAATTTTAAGAAGTAGCCTCCTTTTTGAGATTCTGTCCTCATTCCTGAGAATTTTTGGTAAATGTAGGGCAAATTCGACTAAGATAACAGTAAATCAGCACTAAAGTAACGCTCCGGCGACTATTTCGGGAGCTCAGCAGGAAAGTTGACCTTTTTCTGGTCAACCACCTGATATAATGTGAAAGCAAAAGTGTACCTCTACATAAACGTTTATCTGTTGATTCTTTACCAGCTTGTATCTAGACGTGAATTCGTATAGGTTCTCTATCAGATAGTATGTAAACGTGAATTCGTTAATTCTCTATAAGCTATTTGTAAGTGGTCGTCGATGTGCTCGTAATAAAAACTGAATGCTTGTATTTGTGATATATCAGACTGACAAGACAGATATTTGATTTAAAGTTCTAAGATTATTAAAGTTGTCGTATTGGCGGCCTGTCTCGTCTATCTGTAGCATCGGTAAATGAGGCCAGGAACTGTCCGTTATCTGCCTAAATAAACATGTGCCAAGACTATGATAGGGACAAAATAAGCATGTTTGGCATGCAAGGAATTCGATATCACCAAAGCAGGATTGAAAACATAAGTTGAACATGACTTCAATACTGTGACTTGGACTTGACTCGAGTCATAACACTATGACTCGGACTTGACCCTTAAAACAGTGACTTGGACTCGGACTCGACTCGGTGATGAATTGAAAATGATTCGACTCGACTCGAGTCAAAACCAAAAAAGTCAGATTGACTCGTGACTCGGAACCATGTGACTTGGTTTCAACCCTGACAAGGACAAATTTGATAGCTTTCCTCTTTCATGTTGGTATAGAACGACCGATTGGTACAGGAAAAAATATATTTCCGTTGAGCAAGAGTACAATTTTTAGTCTCGACAGTCTGTTTTTTAGACAATCAAAGATCTTCAAAGTCAAATATCTATTTATGCGCAGCATAAAAGTAAAGAAATCTACACTGTAAAAAATCTGGTAGATTTACTGGGAAATTTCTGTAAATTTTACAACGAATTACCGGTCGCAGCCAATAGCTGAACGTAGCTTGTAATTTTACATTTTGATATGTAATATTACCTTAATTTAGCTGTGAAGTCAAGTTACTAGAATTTCTTCGCAAAATTACTGACAGTTACTCGTTACTGCAGTTTACCAGGCTATTGGCAAAATTGATTAGCTTCAAAATCGCTGCAGCCAATGTATATGGGGAACTGAATGTTACTAATATATCATTCTCGTGGTGATTTGACCTGATTCAACCTCGTTCGCGAAACTGGGGTCTGTCATAAGGAAATTGGTGGCCCTAGTACCAATTTCGGTATAGTATATAGTAGGGTACAAGAAACAACTGGCAATCGTAGCTAATGTGGTTTTACACCATGGCCATTATATTATATTATAAGGCTATGGCTATACGGCCGGTCTCGCTGGTTACATTCGTTGTCACGGATAGAACTGATAAGTAAGAAAATCAGTTTAGGATGTATAATATTATTTGGGAAACTAGAAATATCAGCACCGCATGCTCAGTTGATCATTTGTTAATGGCGGACAAGGCGACCAGTAATGGGTTACATTAGGTTACCGTTACGCGTTACTGGCTTTCTGAGATTCGTTGTAAACAACCAACGCACAACTGTGACATCACAAGCAGCGTCTGGTTAAGTAAGTACAGTAAGTAGTGAACAACACTTGGAATAAATATCAATTTATACGAGATTAGATGAAAAAGAAAGGGACTATATGTAATAATAAATGTTTCTGTATGGAAAACACGACCTAGATCAAACATTATAACGTGGCCAGTAAATATTATTGGTGGCATATGTGAGCGGATGAATATATCACTTATTTCGAAATCGCCCGAGTGTCGTCTGGCCAGTGGCCGTTATTGAGATTTGAGCAAAGGGTGGAGCGAAGCTTGTTGTGCTCGAAGAAAGTGGACACGATCGTTGAAGATTGCTAGGAATGCTGAATGGGGTACGCATCGTAAAAGGTACAGTACTACATAGCATTTGTTACCGTGAATATCTACGACTGTGCACACCACCGGGATGACTTTGATTTCATGATTGAAATATTTCATTCGCCGCATTTTCTGTTCTATTTTGGGATATTAGTCGACTTATATAGTGACCTGTGCCACCACATACTCCGCCGCGGAGGAGTTTAAACTGTTGGTTTCTTACTGTCATTTTCGGGCCATACCATAACGATGTTTTCATTCACTGCTGGATTTGTTTGGTACACACGCCACCTCAAATGAGGAACCTTTTGCTTCAATACATTGGATAAAGTATGTCTTGAATCTCTGCTATATCATGTAAAATGCGGAGCCGTCATCACACAATGTACCAGTACCGGTACTTCGAAACATGTTATATTTTTGTTAGCCCATTTGTCTTTGTCTTTTTAATGTCATGTCTAGGTTAGCAACTTTGCTTAATATAGCGACTTATGCATTAATTATTTTCAGTGGAATTGCATGTTACACAGAAGGAATGAGGACGAGAAAAAGAAACAACTGGAAGTTTGGCCGGTGGTGGAATTAATTCACCTTTTCTTGAGACCACTCGTGTTACTGCACGTCTCCTAAAGAAGAATTAGACCTCCAGCAGCGATACTTTTCCATCGATAACCATTTCATCGTGAATCATGAATGAATATACAGTTTGTACCAATGTCGTTTTGGGAGTGTGAAGAAAGTTTTCCGATATTTTAGCATCGCATTGCTTTGCGATAGGTATGGATGTACGCGAATTTACAAGCTGGTATGTAGTCCTGATTTACACGGACAGCATGTAGATAGGTAGGCGGTAAAATTACAGTCTCGGTCGTAAATGTACAGGAGAACATGTAGATTGGATATACCGCGGGGGACTGTAACATTACAGTCTGGTGTGTAAAGTCAGATTACCAGACGAATGTAAGTTAAATTTACGTTGACTAACGGTAATGTTATATTACCACGAAATGTCTGGCTACCGTGCTTCCAAGCATTTCGCGGTAAATCGAGGTTTTTATTTTTTACAGTGTAGGATCTGCTTCCTACCAAGGGAAATAGTTATAGGGTAAATCCAGTAATTTGGTATTTTTTAGGGGTAGGCCTATACGTATCTTCTTAATTTGAGTCTATCAGGCAAAACTACTGACATATTCGTTATCAGAAACCATGAAAGCCTCAGAAACGTTGTGCCAAATTTTTATTTTATTTTGCTGCCAAATGTTATAATTGATTAAATTCAAAAACTTATCTTAACCTAATTTCAATATATCAGTGTCAATTCCATCACACGGATTGTTCTTGGTATTCCTTTTCGGAGATGTCTTGATTTTCAATAATCGGCAGCGATCGTTCCTTTGACATTGTCTCTCTTCGCTGTCCAAGCGGCACACAGTCGCAGCCCAATAATTTGAGAGTCTTCTTCGATGATTTCCTGAGATCTTGGGAACCGATGTGGTAGATTATGGGGTTGATTGATTCCGTGAAATTCACAATCCAACGCGACGCAAGGAAGCCTGTCACTTCATAACGAATATCCTGCCGTTTGGAAACATCCCAAATGCCGAAAGCAACCTTTGGGATGTAGCCAATTAGGAAAACCGATATAATACAACTAAGTTGGACCATAGCATTTTTCCCCTATTCCCGAAAATCCTGGTTGCCGGTGACTTCCTGTCTTTTCATCTTCGTTCGAACTAACGACGATGCGATGGCAATGCACAGTATGACGATTAACGATACAGGCAAAAGAGTCATGAGAACGATGTCAATGAAATGAGATACATAAGCAATCGTCATGGCTGAACTTTTTATGAAGCATATCTGATTGTTTCCTCTAGTTGTTGGAACGATGTCGTAATAATATGCTGACGGAGATAGGATGACAATTGTCACAGTTAGCCACACGCTGATCACCAATATTTTCGCTCTTCTTAAATCCATAAAAGTGATCGCTTTAGTGGGATTCTGGACTGCATACAATCTCCAAACCGATAAGGAGAGAACCAATGAATTGTGACAGCTGATGTTATACTTTGTACTGGAACTAACGTCTTGCTAAGAAGTCTGTTCCAAGGATAATCCTCATTGACTGCCCAACTGAATACATGCTTGACGATGAACGGCGATACGAGTGCTGAGATAATATCAGAGCAGCATAAGCCAATGGTAATGACATTGAGTGGTGTTTGTTTTATTCTGCATAATTCCGCGAGAGTAATCACATTTGCAGCAAATCCAAAATTCCACACGATGCCGAAAGCTATCCCGATCAACAGCATTTCCTTATCTGACATACCTCGTCGAAAGATATCCCCGATAGTAATTGCAGTTGTTTCATTCGTAAAATGGGTAGGCCTAGTTGTTGCATTCATGCTGGATTAAATTACTATAAACTGTAAATACGGCAATGTAGAGCAGTTGAGGTAAATACGCCAATTCACGTTCATAAATGTAGGCCTACCTTGGTAGGTTCTGCACTGTGAACCCTTTTCATATATTAAAATTTCCACGTAATTATAACATCAAAAGTTTGCTCAAAATATTCAGCATTTCATTCGTGAATATTTAGTGACCATCTGCTGTGAGCTTGACCCGCAACCACACAACATCAAGAACGAACTACACTACATGTAGATGTCAGGGTTGGCCAACTTTTTTGCTATTGAAGGTCGCATTTAGATTACTCATGTTGCCTTATGCCGCATTTCCAGGTCATATATAGTCGCAACGAAGTAACTAGACACAAAATACCAATTTTAAACTATGTCCCTGTCCCTTTCCGGTGAACTCGCCCGCACTAATGTCCTTCTACGGTCACAGGCTGCCCACCCCTGTGTGTCAATGAATGATGCTTAGTCAACCAATCAATGACATTGATATAGAAAATACATCGTTTTCTAATGTAAAATATGAAGCAGGAAACCATCGGAAACCATCTTGATTTGATGTGTCTTGTATAATACAAACCAAATCCGTGCGATTGGGGTGTTGGCTACTGTGCAACTTGTTTATGGGGTAATATCGGTAGAAAATACGGAAACCAGTTTTACACTCTGCTCAGATCATCGTAGCAATATATTGTCCACTGTCCAGTCTGATCTGCATGGACCGTTAAGTCGTAATCTTATATTTCATTGCAAGTCCTCGTTCAAATTATTGATATAGCGATAGCAGATATTGATTTTATGGGATTATTATACCAATTGATTGCTGCAGTTGATACATCTGGCGACGCTTAAAAAGTCATCATGTAGCCTACTTGTTTCATAATTAGAACGCCACATTAAATTTAACTTACTGTATTACCAGTTTGGCGAGTTTCATTTTCAACTAAAGGGCAAGTTATATTGGCCATATATGTGAAACTTTTAAGTTTCCGAACGTATAACACTTTCACTTGCATCAGAATGTAGTAGTGCGCAGTAAGACAGATTTCGCGGAATCTGAGGTAATTGACTATACATTAGTATTGACTTGAAATACATATTTTCTACGATTACGTCACAACACCTCAGCAGTTGTTGTCGTTGATGTTCGTTCGTACTCATTATCTATAATATTTGAACTCAAACATATTTTATATTTAATAAATTATTTACTTATATCAATTAAACTTAGGACTTGGGCGAGGGCATATTGTATTTGTAAAGATCACTATAGTATGACCTACTATACTATTCAATAATCCTAATGACGTTGTGCAGCCGGCGGCCTTTTGAGTCAGAGTTATATCGATATGCGTTCACAGATACCTGCATTATATCATTTAAGCATTATATAACTTGCATACAATCGTTCGCATTATGGCGTTTTCGCCTCTGGTGTTGCGGCCAATCATTCATTTTCCGAACAGGAATAGGCCGAAGTATATTTTTTTGTCGTTGATGTTTTGCAGCATATACAAAACACACGATCCGTGCATATGCATACCATGTTATCAGTGCATGATGTGCATATATCGCTGGACAAGGAATGATCAGATAGACCAGTGGTTCCCAACCTTTTTCTCCCCGTTACCCAAAACCAGACTTTCCAGACAGGTTTTTACCCCCCTCTTCCATCAAAACCACGTTTCATCACTAAACACTCAAAAACGATCGTCCAGTCCAGGATGGGAGTTTTACCTGAGGGAGAGACCGACCTGAGAAAAAGCGACATCAAGTTTGAAAGAGAAATAAATTGGTTTATCAGTGGAAAAAGGCTGCAGACGTTCGTTGCCAAGGAACAAATGCAAGCAAGGGATAGCAAACACCAAGACAACTGTCGTGGAATGACAAAGATAATATTCAATCAGTGCGAAGGTTGAGCTTGCATATCTACCACTAGCTTTGCAATTCTGGGTTTGGTTGTACTGAGGGCAATTCTTGCGTCGTTTTCGACATCCAGGCGATTCCGCTTTTTGGTTTTCAACCCTACAATGGTCGAAAATCCTTGTTCGCAACGATATGATGTCGAAAAGGAGATGAGAACATTCAATGCCCGTGTGGCCAATGTTGGTGCATCCTGAAGTCTTTCTATCCAGAATGCATCCAAATTCTTTTCTTTGAAATCAATTTTCAAGGCCTCACTCATTCTGAGGGCGATGAATTCCTCCTTGGCGGGAAAGTCATCGTCGTCCACTTGGCTGTCAAGACACCTGAACGGTTCAGTTAGCCATCCCATGTTAGTGGTGTCCAAATCCGGAAAATATTCTTCCATTTTCTCGACTAGCTGTCCCAAGTGGTCAGCTATGTTCCCTTTCAACGCCTCTGTGAAGTCGGGTTCATTCTCTGTCTCCAGGCCTTCGAGATAAATGTCGAGCGTTGGAAACTGTGCCAGTACACCTCTGTTGACCCGCTTAATCCACAACTTCATCTTCGCGATAAATGCTGCTACAGCTTCTTTCGAGTGGATCACAGTCACACACTTGCCTTGAATTGACAGATTCCCTTTGTTCAACTCAACAAAAATATCGGCCAGGTAGCCAAGCTGGGCAATCCAATGGGGGTCTGAAAAGTATTCGGCCAAGCCCGACTTCTTTTCTATCAAGAAAATCTCAACAGCCTCACGAAGTTCAAACAAACGGGTGATCACTTTGCCACGAGATAGCCATCGCACCTCTGTGTGGTACAGTAATGCCTCATATTTTTGCCCCATCTCCTTGCACAGTTCCTTGAAAAGACGACTGTTCAACTCCTTCGCTTTTATGAAGTTTACAACCTTCACTGCTTGGTCGAACACTATTTTCAAGCTCTCCGGCAGAGATTTGGACGCAAGCGAGTAGCGGTGCAGTGCGCAATGATCCACATGAATGTCCGAGTTTTCCCGCTGCACAAAGCCCCTGAAACCGCGGTTTCCACCCATCATAGCGGGACAGCCGTCAACAGAGATTTGCTGCACATTGTTCCACTCCAAACCGTGCATGCCCAAGAAATCGTTCACAAGGTTGAAGATATCTTCTCCTTTCGTTGTTGTCTTCAAGTTCTTGGCAAGCAAAAATTCCTCCTTGACAGAGTACTCGTGAATGTATCGAACGTATCCGAGTAAAACTGCGCAGCTGCTTACATCCGTGGATTCATCGAACTGGAGAGAAAACATTTTGTGAGGACTTGCCTTCACTTCGGCAACGACTTGGGCAAGGATGTCAGCTGCAAGATCATCAACCCTTCTTCGAATTGTGGTGTTCGAGACTGATACTCCTTCCAGCTTCTTGGCCTGATCTTCCCCACACATTTTGGAAACGATCAACTTGGTACAAGGCATAATAAGGTCTTCTGCGATTGTGTGGTTCTTGGAACTTTTTGCAATTCGGTATGCCACCTCGTACGAAACTTCAACAGCGGCCGTTAGCTTCTCCGAAGCCATGCCACCTGATCCAAATTGAATGCCTCGAAGTTGCTTCGATTTGCCCTCAAAGTATCCTCGACTCTTTCCGGCCAGTAGCGGATGACGCTTCATGAGGTGCTCGTTCAGTTTTGACGGCTTTAGGCTTTCGTTGGTCAAAACTTTGAGACAAATGACACACTGTGGTCGATCGTCACCATTCAGTTGTGGTGTGTTTACAAAGCCGTGATTCAAAAACGCCTCTGCATAATGTCGCTTCTTGCCCGGCATAATGACAGTTCTTCTGAGGAGCGTAAAAAGCGGATGATTAGAGTGCATCAAATGCTAAGGTGAAGTAATGTGGTAATAAGGAACTTTTATCACACAAAGAATAAAATCTCTAACAAACTCAATTATAAACTGACCTATGAGCTATGAGAGCAGTCACGGAGGAAAAAAAACAACTTCAAGAAGTATAGGACCATAGCAATTTACAGCGTAGCTGGCATGGAAACTCCGTAAGCAATGTTGCGTTTTGCACTGCCTCCAGTGGTGGCGTACAGATGCTGCTGCTTCAACCTGCTTTAGTGTGTTTCTGGGTAATCTTCCAGCTGGGACCAGAGCACAAAAGTAAATGAAACTGGTATCAATCGAAAGCAAATTTCGCACTGATTCCAAAAACATAAGTGGAAATCCGGCCCGGGAACTGAAACCCTCTGAAAATTGACTTCAAAGTCTTAAATCGTCATTGTTTCACACAATGGGGTCGCCGGCCGACAATCGCCGATTAACTTTTCGTATGATTGTGACGCCACTGAGCGGAGATGAGCCGTGCTGTAACGCGTATCCCAATACCAGTACGGTAGTTCACGTCGTTGCGCAATGCGCATTTACACAACCGTCGATAAATACACGGTATAACACAGAAGCCTCCGCATATCATCGTAGAAGAAGTTACTTGACTATTTTTGGAAAAATGATGTCACTGATCTGTCAGCGTATGGAGTTGCAGTTGGAATTTCAACTTTTATAGTTAGGTCAGCAAAATTTGCACTCATTCTTGGTTCACATATTGTCAGTCTGTAGTTCATACATAAGTGCTCGGACTGCTCACTGTTCAATCAAGTTGTCACATTATGGCCACTGTAAATATGTTCTTTCTGGAGTATTTGCAATAACTGGATATAAATATACAGAATGTAAAAAATCAGGCAGGTTCCACTCGTTGGAATAATGTACACTCGGAATCTGCTTCAGCAGAATAGATGCAGTCATCACACAGAAGAAAACATTGCTTTTATATATCCTAATTTAGCAACTATTGAAATGATCTCCACAAGTATCGGAAGACAGCGTTAGTACGGCTAATGTTTACATCTCTGTTCTGAAATCTGAATGACGGCTAAAAAGTATTACGCTAGCGATAGGTGTCGCTGTAAACCACAACATCGATCGTATTCAGATGGAACTCTCCATGCCAGCTACGCTGTAAATTGCTATGATCGCATCGTGCTTTGACTTCCTCTTTGGCTTCGCTGTAAATTGCTATGATAGGACGGCGCCATTATGAAGTTTGGAAAAGCTGTGCACACCCACTGACGAAAGTCACCTTTGAATTTTTATATTTTTTTTCACAAAAGTACGAAGAAAACAATGAATACAACAATTATTTTTTTACTTAAAATCCGACCCCTTTTTACCCCCCCAAAAATGCCAAATTACCCCCGGGGGGTAATTTACCCCCAGGTTGGGAACCACATTGTGTCAGACTTCGTGATCGGTAGGTCGTGGATTCGATCCCTGCCGGGGCCGACCAAATACCCGATTAGTAACATTGCCATAACTTCCCCACTTTACTTTCGGCAATACCGGGATAGCATGGAGGAGTGGTACAAAGACTTAAAATGCCTTACAAGGCTTTATCAGTCTATCTGATAGACTGATAAAGCCTTGTAAGGCATTTTAAGTCTTTGTACCACTCCTCCATGCTATCCCGGTATTGCCGAAAGTAAAGTGGGGAAGTTATGGCAATGTTACTAATCGGGTATTTGGTCGGCCCCGGCAGGGATCGAATCCACGACCTACCGATCACGAAGTCTGACACAATGTGTTTAATGTGGTTAATACCAGATAGTAGGGATGGTGTGAGAGTGAGGTTCACGTTCGCGTTCTGTGTGTGCACCTCAGAAATTTAGAGGTTCACGTTCACAAACGAACCTTGGTAGGTTCTGCACTGTGAACCTTTTTCATAAATTACAATTTTCACTTCATTATTTTACATTTTTTGTTGAAATTTATTACATTTCAACAGCGGGCCACTCTACGCATGGCGCTTGCAGCATAAAAAAGTCAACATTAAACGAGCATGTGCACCTTTGCAATTTTAAAAATTTTACTTCATTTGTTGCAAAAATTTGCTAGAAATATCCAGCTTTCTGTTTGTGGATATGTAGTAACTCTTTGCTGTGAGCTTAACCCGCAATGACACAACATCAAGAGCCAAATACACTACATGTAGTCAGCGAATGACACTTATTCAACCAATCAATCTAATTGGCATCGTTGTCTGATGTAATAAATCTAGCAGGTGTACGGGGTCAATCTTGAGTGTATATGTTTATTCTATCATAGAAAAGTCCATGCGATTTGGGTTTGGCTACTGCTGTATAACTTTTGGTATTGGGTAATATCGGTAGCGAGTATGGAAACCCGTTTACACGCTGCTCAATATCAATATCTGGCCTAGACAGTTAAGGCATAAGCTTATATTCCTTTGTAAGTCCTCGTCGAAATCGTTGGCAAAGAGACGGAGGATATTGATTTTATGGGATTATTATAACATTTGATTGTCTCAGTTTATACATTTGGTGACGTTTAGAACGTCAATATTTAATTCAGCATTGTGGCATTATGTGGCCAGAGTCGTCGCTAGGTATCGTGCACATTGATTTAAATATAGGCTATCACTTCATTGAAATAAGGGTTGGGATTAGCAATATGACGTCACGTGATGTCATGAGGTTCACGTTCGCGTTCACACAGAACCTTTCAAAAAGGTTCGCGTTCACACGAACCGGAACCTTTCAGAGGTTCAGACCATCCCTACCAGATAGACCAGTGTTCTGCCAAAGATGTTAAATAGCCTGTATATGTATTAGCTTGTAAATGTAACACATGGAAGAATATTGGCAATACATGGACAGTTTAACATATCTCACGGAAAGACTTCATTAAGTACGGAAGATAGACATTTATCGTGCCAGAGGATACCAAACCATACCCTGCCGGCAGCGTGACTATCGTACACCTCATTACAGGGGCGGCCAACCCGTGACGCGCGAGAAGGTTTCGAGTGACCCGCGAGGTGACTTTCTAAATCAGTTATAATATCAAAAAAATATTTACCTAGCAGGTAATTTGTTGTGAACTTGCAGGGCCAACAAAAGAATTGATTCGCCTGACAGTGAAATTTGGTATGTTGATGGCTAAAATATCAGTTCCGACGCATTAGCGTATAGCCAGGGGCCAGCCGCATTTTCGTAGATCTTCGTATATGACCAGTGACCACTAAGTAGAAAATTCGCGGTAGATTTAGTTGACTTGAAATTTTTCACAATTCCACGCGATTTATTGTTACTCGATGTCTTGCTTTTAGTATTGGTATCTTCTCCAGAGTTGAATCTAACGATGAAACCTTGACACAAAATGATAGACGCATGTTCACCGAAATCTTCGATATCGATATGTTCAAGCGCCTAATAATCCTGTCCTTGCCAAATGAACGTAGTGGTATACAGAGGCAACCCGGAATATATGCAAGCAACAATATTATTGACCAAATTCATTCATTATATTTGCGAAATTTTCACACTTAGCGCGGCTAGATTATTTATGAACCATGAGTTTTCATTACTCAATAGTTAGCGATTTTTATGTGTAGTAAGATAAGTCTTGTTTTCGCCGTTACCTAATCCGGTTCTCTCTTATCGGTCGACTAATAAAACGTCCTCAACATTCAAGTGGCCACGCAATGGTTCGTAAATCTCATGTGGTCCTTTGGCCGAAAAGGTTGGCCACCCCTTCCTTATTACGTTTGTATTTGTGTATTGCTATCCTATAACTCGTGCTAAAGCAGCGAGATAGCATAGTGGTATTATCCAAATCTGCGACACCAAGGGATTGCGAGTTCGAGTCCGGCAGAGGTCGACTCCAGATTTTCCACCTAATTGTTAAAAGATTATCAAGGGTCCTCCTGACCGTCTCATCCGTGCAGACCAGTGATTTATTCTTAATGTCCGTACAGTCACGTAGTAAACTATTTATTCCCGAACGTATGTTCCTTTGGCTGTTTCAGTTTTCTTCAAGTATGTTCAATTTCTATGTGAAATCTCTCCTTAACATACAAATTCCCCCTTATTTCATAAACTAATGCAGATGTGCTAAAACTGAAGTTCGCGAGACAATTCTGTTGTGCCCGCAACGGTCTCTGAACCAAATTTCTCGTATGCGGGCAAAGGTCGTGCCGAATCTATCACGAGGCCTCCAGTGAAAGCATTTATCTTATTTCCAAGTCCTCGTTTTCAGTTATAAAAGCATTAGTGGGCCGTGCTAGAGTCAGCTGCTCCGGAATAAAAATAAAGAAAATCGATCTGATGTAAATGACGCTTGTAGTTGACAAACACCATGAATATAACAGACACTCGTGTATGCCCACTACTGCAGAGAGTAGGAAAGGCGGTGCAAAAATGTGTCGTCACGTTACACAATATTTATTAAGCATGCCAAGACCTATACAGAAATGGGAGCTCAAATAACTATATCGAACTCAATGGTCTTTAATTATCGCTGATTACATAGGTTGCTGCAAAATAGCATCCCTAATTGATCGACCACATATATATATATAATATAATACAAGACTCTTTCTTAGAAAATCAAATGCGATATCAAACACAAATATCACCTGTCTCAGTCAAATTCTGGGGCATCAGCCACTCCGTTTCTCTGTTTGGTTCAATGTGAGCTGTTACATCAAGTTCTACGTGGTTCAAGTACGTCCTTTTTGCCAATGAGTACCGTTATGTCTAAGTGGTGGTAGGGCAATACCAAATTATGAATCTTAAAAGCTTTTTAAAAACCATTCATTGACTTTTAGAGTGCTAGAAATCGTTTATTCATGTAGTTCATTACTTTTCAGTTGCACATTCCTGGGATTGTATTTGTCGCTACCCGCTCTTTTATTTGAGTGTTCTTGTGGAAACACCTAATTTTGGATTTTTAAAAGCCGATTATTTGCTTCCGAATTGCTACAAATGTTTTATTAAGCTCTTCAGCACCCTTATTATTTCTGCGATATTCTAATGGTCGTGCATCTATATACGATTTAGGTGTCGATAGTCATACATAGCTGTTTTATATAATAAAACTTTTTCCAGAGGAACGGCTATTTGCAGCGAAAGCTCGATTAATTTGATCGGTTATTCTGCAGATAATTTCGTTTATTAGCTGAGCCGTACATCAGAAGAATCTCCTCCTATAAGAAAGGTTTTTGTAACGTCGTTATCAGTTGTAACCAGGGCTGTGGAGTCGGCAAATTTTACCCCCGACTCCGGCTCCGACTCCGACTCCACACATTTTCAATATACCGACTCCGACTCCGACTCCTGAGTCTTTGAACGTACCGACCCCAACTCCTGGGTCTTTAAACGTACCGACTCTGACTCCCGACTCCGACTCCAGCAGTATTACCAATTTACTTCGAAAATTATATGCCACATTGTCGGATCAATGACTATCATACAACCATTAAACATATGCAAACATATGATTAACGGTGGCATGCTAAATTGTTTTATTGTGGTCAGGGCTATGGAGCCGGAGCCGGAGCCCCGGAGCCGTGCATTTTTACCGTAGCTGGAGCCGGAGCCGGAGCTCTACATAAAATTCAGTCGGAGTCGGAGCTGGAGCCAGTTATTTGGGGGTAGCTCCGGCTCCGACGTATTTCATAAGATTCTATTATATATGCAACAACCGTATCTGCTGATTTCACATAATTCAACAGCAGGCCTTCGCGAAATTAAGAATCTTTTCCTCTTTGGCGCTAACTTTTCCGACTAACCATGTTTCTGGGGATTTAACAGCAGAGCATTCATATGTTCAATGTTCAATTTCATACATGAGTGCCGAACCTCGCGGTATGTGAAATATGCCTGTGAATATTGTGGGTAGACGGCATACCCGCAATTTCATCATCAGCACTACCTTGTTGGCCAATTGTACGGTTCGAAAATAATGATCACTATGTATTACGCGGAATGGGAGAGAGGATAAAAACTTGACTTCGTTGCACATGTCGATATGACGAGCACGAGCCGAGAAATTCCATCTCATCGTTGCTATGAATCGGATGAGCAAATACTCGTTCTTTCGTGTTAGTTTTTTAATCGGGCCGCGAAATTGGACAGTGTTATTGAGTATGCAATTATGCATGCTAATTAGAATTCATTACTGCGCATGATCTTCATTCACTCCAGTAAGGATTTTCGAGTGCAAATAGGGGATGGCAGAAGAGTAGCCCAAAAACGCCGTTACACTGAGCAAACAATTGTCGCGATGCGAGCTACTCAATGCGATGTCAGGAGTCAGGACCTATGTTGTTTTTTTTTTTTTGGGGGGTATTCATGGTGTTTGTCGACTACTATGGTCATTTACACCAGGCCGGTATTCTTCTCATTTTCCGTAACTGCCGACTTATAGCACGGCCCACCTCTAGGCTTTTGTAAGACACCGCTGACGCGGATGAGATGGCGAGGAGGAGCCTAGTCAGGACCTATGGTATTTTATGTTGGAGACAAATTACTGATTTGATACGCGATTTCCAATTTGTAATCATCTGTTTCGTAAATTCATTCTTGATGTCTGCTTGATACTCTAGTATTCCCGGATTATCGCGTACTGCGACTTGTAAATGTGCAAGGTGCGTGCATACTGCGTAGTTTAATTTGTTATGGGCATGGCGCAATGTGCATGACACAGTGTTTAATTCGATTATTCGATTCGTTTCAACAGGAAAATATTATATTCCGATAAGTTTGATCGCCACCGGATGGACTGGTAACGAATGCACCAATATCGAACGCCAAACCATTGGCCATTTGGTACAAATCGAATTTCTATTGATCACGTCGTGATATCCACTCATATTGCTCTTATTTACAGTTACAGTTGAATAATAATCGCACATTTAAACATGGAATTGACCTGTATGACTTAATGTTAACGAGTACAGTGCCAGTGTTATAACGCCGCATCAGAATTTTAATGCTGTACACAGCAATGCCATCGAGTAAAGTGCGTTCTAGTGCAACTATGATGTTATCGACAATTGACAAGTATCCAATATGGCGTCACAAGCCAGCACGGCGGCACATATGTCTTCGTTATTGCATCCGATGTTACTGACGGCTGACAGAATCTAGAATACTACAGTGTTGGGATGACTAGAGTCACCTTTTTCGTATGACTTGACTTGACTCGAGTCACTTTGCTAAAATGACTTGACTTGACTCGGCGTATCAGAAATATGGATTGACTCGTGACTCGGAGCAAAATTCACGAGTCAATTTCAAGT
The DNA here is from genome assembly GCF_051294905.1 of Botryllus schlosseri. Classification (NCBI taxonomy): domain Eukaryota; kingdom Metazoa; phylum Chordata; class Ascidiacea; order Stolidobranchia; family Styelidae; genus Botryllus; species Botryllus schlosseri. The sequence goes on along the minus strand of NC_137244.1, from coordinate 8,356,064 downwards.
CATCAAGTAATCGGTGTCGATAAAAATCACTACATCTTGCATATGTTCGGATTGTTCGCGAAAAGCTGGTGTAACCCGTGAGAGCGACCAATCTTTCATTTAATGTGCGTTTCACTGAACCGCCATTGTTCTCTCACAAATAAATTGAACGCAAACGGAGTGATCGAAGCTTACAGCCAATGTTCCCTCTAAGCTGCGCACGTGCGCAAATGCGCAGTGCTGAAACGGTGTCTGAGCACAGAAAATCTACGCTGCGCACAAAAAATCAGAAATGATGTTTTTTTTTTATAGTTGTTGCGCACTGATGTCCAATGGACCACGCAGGCGCGCAGATTCGTGAAAATTAAGATGGAACATTGCCAGGGCCAAATAGTGTTATCACTGAAGTCTGAAACCGAGGTACAAGTGCGCCCCGCAAAGGTAACTATTGCGCTCCGTGAAGAAATGAGAGTTCACAATCACCTGCGCCTCACGGAAGATATTTTTTGAGTATGGCCTCGTACACGTGAGCGATACTGATATCATTTCAATAGCGCATTATTTTCTGGGAATGGCGAAATAACATGTCACCTTCAAAAATCGATTGACTTGACTTGACTCGAGTCAAAATGTGCAATGACTCGAAATGACTCGTGACTCGAAGGTAGTGACTTGATCCAAACACTGGAATACCATATATACCTAACCTACGGGTAAATTAGTAATCTATATAGACCAGGGGTGGCCAACCTTTTCGGCTAAAGGGCCACATGAAATTGACGAACGAGTGCGCTGCCCACTAGCCGCGTCAGGCGCGTAAAATTTTCAAAGTTTTTTCAAAGTTTCAAAGTTTCAATATTATGATTTCTTGGGTATATTGCGGGTCGACTGTATACCGCCCGCTGGGCTCAGTTTGCAAGGACAGGACTATTCGGCATCATGACATATCGATATCGAAGATTTCCGCAAATATACGACAATCAGTTCGTGCCTACATTTCATCGTCGGCGATCTTTCTGCGAGCGCAAACGCGAAAATACTTTCTATCGTAATTGCGAATATAGTTAGATTCAATCGGCTACATCAGGCGTTTTTTCATTTTCAGGTGGGGTTAGGCTACATAGCAAGAAATCGTGTGACAATTAAACACGCGAAGCGTGAAGAAAATTGTTACTACTTTTTTAGTTTACTGTAATGTACGACGATTTACTAAAAATGTGACAGGACCCTGGATCTGCCAATGGAACTGATATTTTGGTCATCAACATCCCAAATGTCGTGGCCAGACTAATCATATTTTGCTTGGCCTTGCAAGTTCACAATCTGAGCAATTCAATTTCGATAAACAGAATTTCGACAATATAATGGGAAATATAGACAGACACCTTCGATAGTGTTCAGAGTCGGAGCCGGAGCTGGAGCCAGAGCAGTGGTAATAATGCGGCTCCGGAGCTGGAGCCAGAGCTAATGTATGATAGAAGAAAGCTCCGGAGCCGGAGCTGAAGCAATGCAAATTTACGGCTGCTCCAAAGCCCTGATTGTGGCACAGCTCGAATTATCCACTATGTAATTAACACGAAAGAAAGATTTGCTGAATATCCTTCCTTTTTCAAGTTTTTATAACATAGACTCTCTAATATCCTGAAAAGTATGAATCATTCAAATATGTCAGAAATCCAATCCTGTATTGTATAATAAAAATGTAGATAAAAAATCCAAGTGTAGCTCTTGTGTATGAGTCAGCAACTAATAAAGAGATTGAACTTACTAATTTTGTCATTGCACACTATATCCTGATTACAAGCAGACACAATCTTACTACTAATAAACATTGGTTATAAAAGGAATTTAGTTAAGTAGTCAAGGACCATAGCCCATGTCTAGTCTACATATACTTAATCAAGTATTCAAGGATTGGGACTTGCAGTCTATCTTAATCATTTGTTCGACCCAAACAGCTAAGCTACACTACAAATATTTTTAATTTTGTCAAGTGGGAAGCATCGTTTGGTCATATTTACATCATTTTTACAATTTTACAATACCATGCTCGATGACGATCATGACGATGCATTTGCTCTGTCACAGTATCATGGTATGATTCCAAAAATTGCATCAATTTTGACTGCATCGCGAAAACGCATATTGCTATTTCCTTCCCCTGTGCAACTGAATTGTAATTTGCAAGTATTGTCTAATTTTATCTATATCAAGGGTGGACAACTTTTTCGGCCTAAAGGACACATGAGATTTACGAACCATCGCGCGGGCAACTGGAATGTTGATAACCTTTTTAGTCTTCCGATAGGAGCGAACCGAATTAGGTAACATTGCAAACAAGACGTATATTAATACGCTCTAAATTGATAACAATATGTCATGCATGTGCAGTGCGCAATCAGGCCCAGCAAGATAATGACTGAATTATATCAATAAATGTGTTGCTAACATACATTGGGGGTCGCATCTGTATACCACTGGGCTCATTTGGCAAGGACAGGATTATTCGACGTTTAGACATAGCAAAATCGACGGTATCAGTGAACATGGCTCTATCATTTTGTGCACATTTTTGTCGACGATCTCGCTGCGAGTGCACAAGCGAAGCCGCATGTTTTTTTCAGAAGGGGGCTCAAATACTGAATGCAAGAAATCTAGTAACAATGAATCATGCAAAGTATTTTTCTGATGCCGCACAATACTGTTCAAATTACAAAATCCATATAGTCGAGTTCATTATAGCTCTGTGTGTGCGAGACGTTCGTTCTAGGTTTACCTTTGGCTTTGGATTTAAAAGGTTACCTAATACCATATCCTTATGGGGTGCAAAGTAGAATATATAATTGAATCAAACAATATAATTTCACTTGAGGGCCATTCCATACACAGACAACCGATGTTCTCATCACTACCTCTTCAAATCTCCTGAAATTTGGTACACACATAGAGAAGCTAATTTAATACAGGATGAACTTAACTTACGCCACTTTGAAAATTGACAATTTTTTGCTCATTTCGGATCTGCACTTCTCAGGTTTTATCAATGAAATATTCAAGAAGGTGTAGCTAGATGCTGGACGACAGTTGAGATACGGCACTAGGATTTATCTGAAGCTTGTCTGATTGTCTATATTTCCAAGTGAAATTTAATACCCTCTAGGTTAGGGGGAAATCTATAATCAGTCAGGTGTTATACGATTTAGACTGCGGATTGCTCAAAAATATATTAATATATTTTGGAAAAAACGATCTTAAATGAAAGTTTGCTTCAAGGAGAATTCGTTCATAGCTGTTTGATTTTGGTTTTTAGACTGTAAAGTGAATGAAATTGCAGTTTCAAGAGCACACTTCATTTGTACATGGAAATGCCATACTAGTAGGGCGTGTTCGGACATCGAGTCTGGGGTGTGTGCAGACATCATGTCTTGGGTGTGTTCGAACTGTGTTGCCATTGGGACATCGTGTCTGGGATGAGTTCGGACTGTTCTGCCCCTCGGACATCATGTCTTGGGTGCGTTTGGACAGTTTTGCAACTCGGACATCGTGCCTAGGGTGTGTTCATAATGTGTTGCCATTTGGACATCGTGTCTAGGGCGTGTTCGGACATCATATCTGGGGTGTTAGGACTGTGCTGCCACTCGGAAATCGTGTCTGGGGGGGGGGGGGGGGTGTTCTGACATCATGCCGGGGGGGGGGTGTTCGGACTGTGTTGCCATTCGGACATCGTGCCTGGGATATCTTTGTGCTGCGCCAGACATGCCACAGATATGATATCTCTGCACTATTGTTATCCGCACATGCTCCAGTGCTGATATACAGTCCATCCTCAAAGTTACCGGACCACGACTGATCTATCGATCTCGCTTCCCATGACATGCCGCCCTATTTCTTGTCGCTTCCTTTTTCTATACTATCTTCTTTACTTTCATTCAGTGTGCATGCCTCCTCTTTACATCGCCTAGGCCAAGGTGGGTGTCTGAACCATAGACAACTCCTAGTCGCTTCGACATCTTCCTTTCTTTTCATTGTATCGCATTTTTTGTGGTGTATTGAATTGATAAAATTGCTAATAAACCAATGATGATGATGAGGTCGCGGTCCGGTAATCTTGAGGATGGACTAGTATTCATTTAGTAGTAATCGTTTGTATTTCGACTTGAATGTGGACATGCTCGTAGATTGACGGATGGCATACGGGATACTGTTCCACACGTCCGGTCCGGCATATTTGATAGAGCGATGATCTTTTCGGTCTATCATAATGTGATATTTGGACGACGTGGACGCGCGTGTGTTGTACTTGTGCGCTTTTGATTCCGAGGTAAAGAAGTCATTGAAATATTCGGGGCAATGACCGCAGTGGAACTGATACATAGACTTGGCGATTTCTAGTTTCCGCATATCTTCTTTTTAGGACACCGAATCTCTTCAGCAGCGACTTGTTGGATTGACAATCAGGACCCTTTGGGGCCCTAGCTATGATACGGAGTACGTTATGTTGTAGTTTTTGCAGTGACTCGAGTGCAGTTTTACTGGCAGCACCCCAACAGAGGATGCCATATTGCAGGGTTGCCAGATTGGCCCTTTCGGGGCCAAATTCGTGAAATTTGGCCCTTTTTAGAGGCAGTTGGCCCCAAAATAATAATTTGACCCCTTGGCCCTTTATTTTCAATTTTTGGCCCTTTTTGGAAGCAGTTGAGACATACCGTCAAACTAAGTATTCAAATAAATCTATCTCGCAAATTGAGCTGACAATGTTTATGCCAATGTCAAAGATTCGAGTGGAAACACTGTAGAAGATTTGGATTTGTTTTTGTAGAATGTAGACTGTTTTGGAATTGTAAATACAGATTTGTGAACAGGTGTACGAAAAAGCATCGAACATGGCTGGAAGCTATGTAGCAGAAAAAGTCTGAAGAAGAGCACCCTTATAGTACTTAATGATTGATAGAAATTTCAAAGAAAAAAATTCAACATAACCGAAGAGTTTTTTGGTGAAAAACCTAAAAATTAGGTATATAAGTTGGATAAGTTTCAAATGTAAAGAAAATATTCTCTCAATGTTTAATTAAAATTCATAAAATTTAATCACTCTCATATTATAGCATATTCAGTCGGAAAAGGCTTGAAATAATGAAGCAGTTATTGTAGTAGGATCCAGTGTAGTTGCAGGTAGTGGATTTGGTGTCCTACAACAGTATCAACAATAGAAAACTGGAATTCCAGGTGTCTATGGGTAATGTTGCAACGTTATTGACGTTATTGAACAATTTGGCCCTTTTTGGCCCCTTTTGGCCCTTTTTCCGGCGCTGTTTGGCCCTTTTTCGCCAAAGATGTCTGGCAACCCTGCCATATTGTAACTTCGATTGGATTAGGGATTTAACGAGTATCAGAAGAACCCAGGCTGGCATGAAGTGTCTAAGGCTGTAGAACAGTTGTTCTCAACCTGAGAGCCGCGTCTCCCTTGGGGGCATGAATGCATCTGAAGGGGGCGAGAAGAAGCGCATTTCGCGCATTTACCTCCAATTCACGCGTGTTTCTCTATATATAGACCGAATTTCATATTTTCCAATTATCTCATCAACAGTCATAACCTTCCATGCCATCAAACACTCTGTTGGGGTTGCTAGCATCCTGGTTGGATTTTGTGATCTGACGAAAATGGGGGGCGCGAAATTTTTCACTATCATAAAGGGGGGCGTATCTAAAAAAAGGATGAGAATCACTGCTGTAGAACAGGCCGCACTTCGGTGATAATTTAGTGTATTCCAGGACATGTCCAGCTATCACTACTGTGGACGTGGACATATGCTCATCTATCACTACTGTGGATATACCCAGCTATCGCAGATATCAGCAAAACCACAGACATATAGGTCATATATAGGTCACGCGTCGTTCAGGACGCAGGTATCGCGTCTGACGCATGTCTGTGTCCATTAAGCGCGCAGATATCTGGTCCGGATCATACCTGGGGGTATTTAGTGCGCATGTATCAGCACCGGAGCATGTCCGGATAAAAATAGTACGCAGATATCAGGTCTGAGGCATGTCTGACGCAGCACAAACATATCCCAGGCACGATGTCCGAATGGCAACACAGTCCGAACACCCCACCCCCCCCCCCCCGGCATGATGTTCGAACACCCCCCAGACACGATTTCCGAGCGGCAGCACAGTCCTAACACCCCAGATATGATGTCCGAACACGCCCTAGACAGGATGTACGAATGGCAACACATATTATAAACACACCCGAGGCACGATGTCCGAGTTGCAAAACTGTCCAAACGCACCAAAGACATGATGTCCCGAACACACCCCAGACACGATGTCCGCGGGGCAAAACAGTCCGAGCTGATCCCAGACATGATGTTCGCACACAACCCAGACTCGATGTCCGAACACGCCCTACTAGCAGGGCTGTGGAGTCGGTAAATTTTACCTCCGGCTCCGACTCGGCTCCGACTCCGACTCCACACATTTTCAATATACCGACTCCGACTCCGACTCCGACTCCTCGGTATTTTAACGTACCGACTCCGACTCCGACTCCCGACTCCGACTCCAGCATTATTACCAATTTACTTCGAAAATTATATGCCACATTGTCGGTTGAATGACTATCATACAACCATTAAACATATGCAAACATATCATTAACGGTGGCATGCTGAATTGTTTCATTGTGGAACAGCTCGAATTATCCGCTATGCTATTAACATGAAAGAAAGATTTGCTAAATGTCCTCCCCTTTTCAAGTTTTTATAACATGGACTCTCTAATGTCCTGAAATGTATGAATCCAATCCTGTATAATAAAAATGTAGATAAAAAAATCCAAGTGTAGCGCTTGTGTATGAGTCAGCAACTAATAAAGAGATTGAACTTACTAATTTTGTCATTGCACACTATCCTGATTACAAGCACACACACTCTTACTAACAGTCATTGGTCATAAATGGAATTTAGTTAAGTAGTCGAAGACCAGAGCCTATGTCTAGTCTACATGTAGCCTATACATAATCAAGTATTCAAGGATTGGGACTTGCAGTCCTTCTTAATAATTTGTTCGACCCAAACGGCTTGGCTACACTACAAATATTTTTACTTTTGTCAAGTGGGAAGCATCGTTTGGTCATATTTACATCATTTTTACAATTTTACAAAACCAGCCGATGCATTTGCTCTGTCACAGTATCATGGTATAATTCCAACAATTGCATCAATTTTGACTGCATCGCGAAGACGCATATTGCGATTTTCAGCCCCTGTGCAACTGAGTTGTAATTTGCAACTAATGTCTAATTTTATTTATATCAGGGGTGGGCAACTTTTTCGGCCAAATGGACACATGAGATTTAATAAGCATTGCGTGGGCAACTGGAATGTTGATAATCTTTTTTTAGTCGTCCGATAGGAGCGAACCGAATTGGGTAACATTGCGAACAAGACTTATATTAATACGCTCTAAAATTGATAACAATATGTCATGCAACTATGCGCAATCAAGCCCTATGGTCGCGGCATGCGCGAAATTTTTTTGCAAGATAATGACTGAATTATATCAATAAATATGTTGCTAACATACATTGGGGGTCGCATCTGTATACCACTGCGCTCATTTGGTAAGGACATCATTATTCGACGTTTAGACATAGCAAAATCGACGGTATCAGTGAATATGCCCCTATCATTTTTTGCAAATGCTTTGTCGACGATCTCGCTGCGAGTGCACAAGCGAAGCCGCATGTTGGATGACACGTTATCTCCTATAATTGCGAGTATAGTTGGACTCAATTCTGTGAATAGTATGTTCTTATAATTTTCAGAAGGGGGCTCAAATACTTAATGTAAGAAATCTAGTGACAATGAATCATGTGAAGTACCGAGAAAAATTTCAAGTCAAATAAAGTTGCTATGAAATATTCTACTTTATGGTCAAATACGAAGATCTGGGATAAATGTGGCTGGCCCCTGGATACGTCAATGCGTCAGACCTGTTGTTTTAGTCATCATCCAATTTCGCGGTCATGCTAATCAAATTTTGGTTGGCTTTGCAATTGTACCTGATGTCATGAATAATTTCGAAAATTACCTCGCAGGCCACATCTAACCTTCTCGTGTGTCAAATCTGGCCTGCGTGCCATGGGCTGGCCGCACCTGATCTGTATGGTTATTAATAACAGTGATTGGCGGTACATAAAAATTATATTGAAAATTCTTTGAAAGCAAATGTTCTCATGATAGAGAAGTTGGAGTCGGAGTCGGAGTCGAAGTCAGGGTCATTCTCACAAACTCCGACTCTACCGACTCCGACTCCACAGCCCGGCCTACTAGTACTGTATTTCCATGTACAAATGAAGTGTGCTCTTGAAACTGCAATTTCATCACTTTACACTTTGCAGTCTAAAATCCAAAATCAAGCAGCTATGAACGAATTCTCCTTGAAGCAAACTTTCATTTAAGATCGTATTTTCCAAAATAAAATAATATGTTTTTGAGCAATCCGCAGTCTAAATCGTGTAACGCCTCACTGATTTAAGATTTCCCCCTAAATTTAACTTTTGGCCCTAACCTACAGGGTATCAAATTTCACTTGGAAATGTGGACGATCAGACAAGCTTCAGATAAATCCAAGTGCTGTATCTCAACTGTCGTCCATCATCTAGCTACACCTTCTTGAATATTTCATTGATAAAACCTGAGATGTGCAGACCGAAGCAAAAAATTGTCAATTCTGAAAGTGGCGTAACATTCGACCCCAAAGTCCAATTTTCATAAAATAAAGTTCATCCTGTATTAAATTAGCTGCTCTGTAGGGATGGTGTGAACGCGAGGTTCACGTTCGCGTTCTGTGTGTGAACCTCGGAAATTTAGAGGTTCGCGTTCACAACAGAACCTTGGTAGGTTCTACACTGTGAACCTTTTTCATATATTACAATTTTCACTTCGTTACAACATCTTTGGTTCATATTTATTGCATTTCAACTGCGGGGCACTCCATGCATGGCGCTGGCAGCATTAAAAATCAACACTAAACGAGCATGCACCTTGACAATCTCAAATGTTTTACTTGCTTTGTTACAAAAGTTTGCTCGAAACATCCAGGTTTCCGTTTGTGACTCTCTGTTGTGAGTTTTACCCGCCATCATAAACATCACGAGCAAAATACGCAGTAAGCGAATGATGCTTATTCAACCAATCAATGAAATTGATATCGTTTTCTGATGAAAAAAAATCTAGCAGGCGTACGGGGTCAATCTTGACTGCATCATTAAAACCAAATCCGTGCGATTGAGGTGTTGGCCACTGCTGTATAGTGTATAACTTTTGTAGCAAGTATAGAAACCTGTTTTACATTCAGCTCAATTTCAATGTAGCGATACTCTGACGCCGAATACATTGTCCGGTCTGGTCTCGACCGTTAAGGCGTAAGTTTATGTTCACTGGTAAGTACTCGTCGAAATTGTTGGCAAAGCGACGGAAAATATTGATTTTATGGGAGTATTATATCCTTTAATTGCCTCAGTTGATACATTTAGGGCAGGGGTGGGCAAACTTTTGAGCTCGCGGGCCGCATTCAACATCTGAATCCATTCGCGGGCCGCACTATTTAAAATTGGGACTATAAACCAAAACGCAATATTGGTATTTGATTATATAGTAAGGACATGGAGATAATATATATGCTTATTTACAACAATCCACATATTGCTTTGATGATATCGTACAAGCCTCAGACCCAGTGGCGAGATTTCATAGGCTGGTCGGCCTCAATAACCAATTTGTCAAAACTATAGCGATGAAAGTCGGTTGTCCCGATTCTTAGAACAGGATTGAAATTTAAATCTCAGAGCAGCGATCTGTTCAAAGATTTACTAATTCAACTTTTGGCTCAGTTCCAAGACACACAATGCTGACAGCATCATAACCATGTTAGCTTCATACACGCTTCTACTATGTGTAGATAAAATATAAATACCCTAATTCTACGCATACATAGAACGAATCTACCTAAGACACGCGCGAATCGTTTTTATAAGCACATCACTGAAATAATTTAAACTGGAGTGGCCAATCTGAAATCACACTCGTGATCCGAATTATGACAATCTCGTTTAGGATTTTTGTTATGTTTAGCAGATGAAACATTTCAAACTGCGTGGGCTGATGGTTTGATGGCATGGAAGGTTGCGACTGTGGATGAGGGATTTTTAAATATGAAATTCAGACTAAATACTAGGAAATAATTATGAATGGGATGTAAATCGCGCGAAGCGCGAAAAAAATTTTCAGTTGAGCCCAGCTTCGGGCCCCTGCCTTAGAATTAACATGGTGAAATAGGTTAGGAAAAAGTTTAATCAAGTGTCTGCATTAATTCGATATTTAGTACGCATTTTATCAATATTTTTAATAAGTTTCTTTATACTCTCGCGGGCCGCACAGAACAGTTTGGCGGGCCGCATGCGGCCCGCGGGCCGTAGTTTGCCCACCCCTGATTTAGGGCAAAGATAATAAAGTTGGATTAGCAATAAAGTCGATTAGCGCGTTCGTCAGGATTTATCAACCCAGGATTAAGGAAACCGGTTGATCGCGGCGCATAAAGTTAGTGTTAATCTCATGATTTAACAAACTGGAACAACTATAGATTTCTAGTTATCTATAGAAACTGCGTACCATTCCTACGTCTAATTATTCCCGATAATGACCGAGCCGATTGTCTCCTAGGTTATGGCTTCACTAAACAATCAACGAGTTATGTAGGACTACCCGCCATTGCAAAGCGATATCCGTTTCTTAGCTGTACCGTACTAATTGGACACGACTTTCATTTCGCGATGATGATAATGCTACCTATTACAGTGGCAGTATCGTCGTTAGCAGCCTGCTGTTTCAGTATGGAGATTGTGGGATCTCTAGTTTTATTCACCAACTAGCAGCCAATATATAACGCATTTTCGCATTATGATGCAACAGATAACGCCACTTGATTGAAAACTCGGGACACCGCGACTAACCATCGCGCGTAACCCTCTTCACCTTCATGCGTCGCGATTAGCAGTATTTAATCACACGATTAGCATTCTCCCGAATCAGCTAACTTAATTATCTCCGCGCTCAGCGACGTTTAAAACACCAATATGTACTTCGGCATTGTGGCATTATGTAGCCCGAGTCGTCACTAGGTATCGTGTACATTAGTAGGGTATCACTTCATTGAAAGATAAGGTTGGAATTAGCAATATGACGTCACGTGACGTCATGAGGTTCACGTTCGTGTTCACACAGAACCTTTCAAAAAGGTTCGCGTTCACACGAACCTGAACCTTTCAGAGGTTCACACCATCCCTACTGCTCTGTGTGTGTACCAAATTTCAGGAGATTTGAAGAGGTAGTGATGTGAACATCGGTTGTCTGTGTATGGAATAGCCCTCATGTTCCAGCAACTTTTATCATCGTTCATAACAAATAATTGACAACCGAATTTGTATTTTTTCCATCAGAGAATTCACGAGGTAGCTTATCTCACAACTGTTCAAACTTCATGACTCAGATAAGCAGAATGGCCGCCCGAGATTAGATATTACTCATTTTAATAACCAATAGCCTACTGATACAAACACAATACTGCTTGGAGATGCTATGTTGGGTTTAAAAAAAATGTTTGCAAAATCCCATTTATGCTGTGGTATACGTAACCGCTGTTCCAGATAACTTCAAGATTAGCTTCTACATAGAAATGGCTAGGCTGGATTGGTATATGTTCTTTTTCTCAATTTTGGAGCAATATATAACATTCCCAAAATTGTCGTCTGAAGCGCTACGGGCAATTATTGCATTGCCCACGACCTATCATTGTGGGAATAGATTTTCGGCGCCCGTTGATATCAAATCCGGGTATATCAAGAAATGGAACTACAGAATTCGCTACAAAGAGTCTTCCCAATTTCTTCATAAATGGTATGATATTATTTTCAAGAAAAGTAATTTCATTGCTCTTTATCACTAGCCTACAGTTAATATCCATCAAGGCAGATGACGGTAGCACGTTAATTGAGATAAATTTGAACTAAAACCTGGTGGTACATGGGGGTCCGTGACTGTATAAAGGGGTCCCTGAAGACAAAAAGGTTGAGAACCGTTAGTTTAGATAATATGTTCTGCGGTGTGCAGTTTATGTCCGAGTTGAAACAGTGAATTACATTGTTAACGCATGTTGCTAAGTGGATGCGGTAATACTAAACATGGGTCCCTGGCTCTGTTCGGCTTGGTAAGATGGGCTTGTTTATATAGCAGGCACGCATCGGCCGAGTGTATGTATTCACTGCATAATTATTCTCATAATGCTGACTCAAATTATATTCCTGAAACACGGAGGCATGCTTGGTGCTCGCCATAAACTAAAAAGACTGGTACACGGGTGAATTCAGTATACAAATATTTAGTAAGCCAGATCTTGTTGGAATGTCGGCCTTCAGTCGCATCTTTCATTGCTTATCATGACATCGTTTGTGAGTGAAGATGACCGCTAATCATGTGCACCAATTGCATTACTTTACGAATTGCGATTTCGAAACGTATGACGTAACGGGACTGGCAACGAACAAGATTTAAACTTGAATATGGAAACAATGACCTTGTAACTTAACATTGTTACGACATAATTTGCTATATTGGCTTTATTTTGAACCTGAATTAATTACACGATGCGCGTACTGCGTAGGTTACTTAATCAAGGTACATAAATAAACTTGATTTCAAAGTAAACGCATTTCCGGGTCAGTTTATACAAGAGTTTTTATCCACACATTAACAATAATAAATAGATTTCATTATCCAAATTCCAAGGAAGTACCTATGGTAAAGTCTAGCCAGCCTGATGAACGCTTTCCAAGCATCTTTTGCGCCTAGCTTCAAAATACAGCCTTGGTGCGGAATTTATACATGTATCGTTTGCGACTTCTCCAATATAACCAAAACTGCAGGTAACTGCGATACGCGGACTTGGTAACGCCGTGTGACAGACAGTTGGGATAAGAACCTTCAGTCAGGGTGGCAGGTATACGGAGTCTACTCTCCTATCATGTTGAATACAAATATATATTACCTTAAAATGAAAGGCATAGATATTGCTTAAAATCTGGTAAATTGTGCGTAGTGGCAGCTATACGTGAGTCGAGCCCCGCCTCTCCATCCGCAAATCATCATAGATATATGCCTGTAAGCGACTCTTCGAGTAGGGTAATGGCGAGGAAAGAACCAAAGGGGACGTTTTACTGCAATAAGGTGGTCGTAGCTGAAAATACATTCGAACCGGTAATATTTGAAAGGTATATACGGTCTCTTTTATTCCGGAAATACCAATAATATTCCAAACGGGACACCAGTACCCCTCTATAACAATTGCTTTGTTTTCGGATAATCGTAAAGCAGCGAAACAAACCGCTGTCCATTGCGTCACAACAGCGTATCTCGTTTATGTTATGCCGTATCCCGGTGCCTTTTGAGTCCTGACATCAGTATTCAGGGCTTTTCCATCATTGTTGGAAACGATTATGCGCGGGAAATAAATCCAACTCGCAGGCATACACAATACCTTGCTGTCCAATTTCGCGCTGTGATTAAAAATATCATGGAACTCGCTTACGAGTTACTGTTGGCGCAATGGGTGCAAATATAATTTATATTAGGGAATGCGAGCGTGTATGAAGCAGACGAAATACTGGTTTTGGAGTATTTCTAGTTTTAGTTTTAGCTGTACATTTAAAAACTGATTTGGTGGCCGAACCACTTGAAAACACGTGTCGTCAATGGGAATCGTGATACCGGCGTTAGCATAGCATAATTTAACTACTTGCCCCTTCCATGTGACCCGTTACGTAATAGTATTCTATTTATTCATCATGGCATAAATATGTTGGTATAAATTTCACTTGAAATTTATTATTTAAAAGTCCCAACATAATATGATTTTCCTAATTAGAAATTAAATCGTATTATAAACCTTGCTCATCTAACCCGATTAGCAATGCGTTATCATGTCTCTGAGCAGATCTGTTTATTAACATAACGACTATACATATCCTCCCTATCACATGGGAACATAATAAACATAAAAATTAATAAAAATTATTAAATGTGTGCTGGAAGATATATTTGTCCATGCAATAGTAATAGGAAGTCAATATAATGGGCGCCGCATTGCATATGTCCACAAATCAACCTCCCAATCTATTTGCCCGTCTTTAAGTTGCAAGAACCAATGACATGCTACCTCGGTAGCGCTATGTATATGTAATCTTTAAAGCTTCTTATGGTATCAATACTCATGTAGGTGTATAGTTATCTACAGTTAGTGTTCTCCGATGGCAGTATGTAAAAACGCTAAGCACTGTTGAATCTTGAAATCTCATTATACCATCGCTTGGCTTACTACTGATTATCTGATCTACGTTATATGTGAAGCACAGATAGAATTGAATATAAATACTCATGTATGCAGTGAATATTTTATTTTATGAAAATATTTTCACAATTGCGCTATGTGGCTTAAGCGAAGCTTAGTTAATGTCACTCAGCAGAGTATCATTTGTTGAGGTCGAATCGGGGTCGAATTCGTGTTCTTTCAGAACCCGTCCTATCCAATCCCTATATTTATACACTCTCGTGAAGACGTCAGGTTGCTTTATCCTCGCACACCCGTTGCTCCAGGACGCTATGCCGTTCAAGTAGAAATATCCGTACTGGCCACGACAAAACAGGGGCCCACCGGAGTCGCCGAAGCATATTCCGGTTCGCTTCAATGGGTAACCTAAAAATAAATCATTAAAGCATTACGACACACGTTAGTTTGGTTTGTTTGTGGTATTCGTGGTGTTTTTCGACTGCAACTGTCACTTACACCAGGCCGATAGTCTTTCATATTTTGATTCCATAACTGCCAACACTTAGGTAGGAATTCTAGAGTCGACCTCGGTCGGACTCGAAACCGTAAGCCATTGGTGTTGCAGCTGTGGAATATACCACTACGGGTCTGTATCGAACAAATCGGAGCGGTAAGCTGTGTCTGGTTCAGGAAATCATGGCGTTACTAATTACTGACCGTGGGGATTCAGGAACAGAATAGAAGGAGCAGACATAGCGACACATGTAGGGGATAGTTTCAGGCGATAACAAACGAGGGTTATTCAGGCAAATTTATGTCAGGGCGTCGGTGATTTTATTTACATCTGCGTACTGAATGTCAAAGCAATCCAATAACCGTGTAGTTACTATAAGTAATCGACCAATATCAAATCATGTCTGCGAATAAATGTTTTGAAATTTCAAAAGTAAAACAGGGAACATTTGAAAATGCTGTTCGAGATATGACATTGTATTTGAACATTCTCCCATCGTCTAGTTATAACCCAGTTGTCTGCGACTGTATCGCCATAAGCGACATTACAACATGAAAATAACCAATGATATGGAACATAAATCATGGTATCATAGCCATCATATTTCCGTACCAACTTTTCCGTAATCAAATAAGCCGGAAACATAGCTAGGCGCCTCTGCCGATCCGAAATTAGTAATAATCCCAATATTCCCACCTGCGCAAACCCCGGTATCGGAGATTCTGTCTTCCATAAGCTCGTATGTGTTACAGAGCTCTGTTTCAAGAATTGGCACCTTTGTATAATGAAGTACTTTCGTTTCCGTACGGTCCTCGTGAACGTCACCCCATCCCGCGATGTAGCAAGTATCCCCCACATGTGCGTCCTAGGCGTAAACTTCATTGTTTTGTTTTGTCACGTGGTTAATTGTCATTTTTTACAACAGCTTTGATGAAACATTCGGCTCCTTGATGTTTAGTTGTTGTAAAGGATCAGCAGGTATCTTACTTGAGTCGGCAAGCATATTGGTTGGATTTTCGGAGTGAAAGTCATTGGTTGGTCCATTTTCACCATAATAATGTCATTGTATGGTATCGACGATATGGATATGGATCCTCCGCGAAAATTGATGTACATAGTTTGATGGTAGCTAAAAGGATGATCGGATTTCAATCGTATCGATTATTGAGAGCATTACATTGCATATGTTCCATACTCCCTGCGTATCGCCAGATGAGAAAATTTTCGGATTTGCTCCCCCGGATTCGCAACCTTTCGCTTCGAGCGTCCGGCAATAACCCTATACGTCTCCGCTCGGTCCTTCAGTACCGCGTAATACGTCCAGCCGATTTGTACTTGCTCAATCAAGCAATGCGACGCGGTAAGAACAAATCTGAAACACATGCGTACGTGTGATCAACCTTAGGCGCGTCCAATCATATTAATTACGAAAGCTTCAACAGAAGACACGACTAACACGTATCATTATTCGTCAAGACACAGAAGTGGGTGACACAGAAGTGGGTGCATCGCAAATTTTCAATGTGTCATGCTGGTATGTCAAACAGCATTTGAAACGGGCCGAAACTCGTCAAGTTCTATCAGATTGATGGATCAATTGCTAGTTGATGTCTGTTAGGATGCATGGTGTTTCCACTTCAATGGTAATATAACACAGCAGGCTTGCCAATAATTATATCTATTATTCCCGGGCTACCAGTTTCTTTGGTCTTCTGTATGGTACGACTTACGCGGATTAGACAGCTATGTGGATCCTCGATGAACCTAGCGTCCAGTACGTTGAAGTGTCATTGAAGAGGAAATTATTTCCCTGATTTGTAGTATTCGTAGTAATTCGAATTCATCGGTCATTTTTCAACATGCCAATATTTATGATCATAATTTTTGAGTTGCCGACTTAGTATTCCGAGTAATTCGACTTCAGCGCTCATATTTCAACAGGCTAATATATATGATCATAATTCTTGAGGTGCCGACTTCTAGCACGTTCGTGATAGAGTTCCGCTTTCACGGTTTGCGTGGCTATGCGGAACCCGCTACGTAAACCGCCAACAGCTGATCTCGAGTTGACTGTGGTCGGACCCAAGCCCGCAACCGATTGCTTTACAGCAGTGTAGAACATACCACAGCGTTACCTGCTACGTAGTCGCCGGAGCTAAATTATACTTAATTAAATCGGATACGACCATTATTTCTGATTGAAATAAAATCATAACCGAGGAAATAATGGTACACTGTGCGAAAAGACATTAAACAGTAAGCATGCAAGAGAGGATGTCTTATAGGAGTGGAATAGGGAGCGATGGAAAGTCGTCCGCGATAACAAGGACGAAGTCATAATGTGCTGTAGCATGCAAATATGGATGCCGCGGTTAACAAGACCTAAACGGCTATAAGGGTAGCGGTAATGACTTCAATCAATTTAATAATAAAAATCATAACCTCAACCGAAGGTTTAACAGCAGGAAGTTAAGATATCAACTGAATCGATCAACTTCGGCAACGTTACCACCGTGGACTTTTCCATTTATACATACCCTGTTACTGTACTTTATACGGTCCGGGTGATATAAGTTAAAGCTAGAATATGTTTTCTACTGATCCAGGGCCAGTACTGCATTGATATTGTCTGGAGAGTGAAACGATAGGGGATGAATAAGGAAGTAAATTTACTTTGTAGAAGTACTCGGGTGGGTTTTCCCTATTGCATTACTATTGACATGACGTATAAAACGTCACTTATTTTTGTAAGTGTGCAGAATCATACGTCATACCTTCGAATACTTCTGCTTTAGTACTGACGCTGACTACGACGACCATCTCTGCGTACGATTATATGGTAATTGCTGGCAGTAAGATTTGAAGTCAATTTCATGCGAGAAATTGACTTTGATTGCTCGCAAAACTACTCTCTTAGCAAAAAAATTAGTATTCACACCCGTGCACCACCAGTGGTACGCGAAACCTAACCTACCTCATACTTATAACACCACTTTATAAATAAAACACAATATTCCAATCCAAATGATACTTGCATGTAGGGATGCAGGAATGTATGCAGGGTACGTAAGCGTGTAGGATTTATAACCGCTATATAATTATGAGTTATGTTTTCTTTTTGTGTACCACTCTTTTCGGTCCTTTCGATGTAAATACACAGTCTTGTCGCTAAGAGTGTATGGAGATCTACAAGAAATCATTAGACCTCTATCGGTTTGAGAATATCTGCAAAAAACGTGCGACTTGAGACAAAAATGCTTTTCAGCACGGAGCTTTACTTACCGATCGCTGACCAGGTTCCCGGCGCAATAACTTAAATTACTGTGGATGTGAACCATCCACGGAAAGTTCTCTATGGTCGCTCTGGATCCTCCGACGATTTTATCTTGGACAAGATCCGAGAATCGAAACGGATGAGATTGTACACCGCACTGCTTCATTGGGCCTTGTCGTAGTTTCTCGAAGATAACTTGCAAAGCAAAACCTTTTCCTCCCTTCTTGATTCCCGACGATTTGAAACGAACGGTCCCACTACTTCCGCCCAGGGATATTATATCCTCAGGTACCTCGCTTCGACACAAAGTCGTGATGGACTTATTATGAAAAATTGTTATGTGGTCGTTACAATCCTCATCGCGACCTAAGTCGAGTGCCACCACTTTCACCTGAACATCATAGTACATAGATGGGGCTTCGATGAGCCATTCGCAATCCAATTCAGGAGGATAGGACGCGGGGTAGTTAGGGCTTTCGATGTAATCTCCGTTTATGCGAACCTCTCCGCCGCACTTTGTGCCAACTACAGCAACCTCCGCTAAAAATCCTTTTTTAGATACGGTCCGATCGGATTTGAAAACCAACTCGAAGAAGCCAGTCGTTGTCATGGTCACTTCATTGACCACCCCAGAGAAACTTCGTACTCTTATGGGTTCGTGAGCGGCATTAGGGTTATTACTGATTTCTGTATATTCACTTATAGTCAGGACATCTACTGGATCTTCCAAGTCCAGCTCTCTAACTGTAAGCTTCAACGTGTCTCCTGTAGGAATGAGTATTGCATATTGGGTTTCGAAAAACCAGAATAACCGAATAGAATCTAAGTAGGCTATATTTTGCGTTCAGTAGTTTGTGCTGGCTTGGCTCTAGCAATCTGGTGATCCAGGCCTTCATCGTTGACAATACAACTATGTTCACTAAAACGGCCTATAACAGTGGTTCTCAACTGGGGGTCCACGATGTATTTCTAGTGGGTCCACGAAACCTACAAATTTGCAAAATGGTTGATAACCTAATTTGTATTTCTGCAAATTAGGAAAATCACGAGGCAGTTTCGTTTCATAACTGCTAAAACTTAAGGACTCAAATACACAGAATGGCCGTCTCTAGGGTTGCATTTAAAACAAAGGGTTGTTCAAAACACTGTGTTTAAAACATGTTTCAAAGGTAAACAGTGGTGACGAGATAGCGCAGTGGTATAATCCGCGGCTGCAACACCAATGGGTTGCGGGTTCGAGTTCGAGTGCGACCGAGATCGACCTCCGAATTCCTATACCTAAGTGTTGGAGGTTTATCGAGGCTCCTCCTCGCCACCACATCCGCATAAGCGAAGTCTTACAATAAGCCTAGAATTGGGCCGTGCTATAAGTCGGCAGTTACGGAATAAAAATGAAAAATATCAGCCTGGTGTAAATGACCATAGTAGTCGACAAACACCATGAATACCACAAACAACAACAAAGGTAAACAGTGTTTTAAACAAAGAACTTTTTGATGAAAAAAAATTGTTTTTTTTTAGTTGTAAAATCATGCCATAATTGTGTAAATACATTTGTAAAAACATGTTGTAAGAGCCTACGGACAATTACCACCCAATATGGCCTATGTATGCAATATGGGATGGTTGGAACCCACCCTCAAAATAGTCGGTTCCACCGCTATAGTACGTAGATATTTTCGTCAAAGGAGCTGTATTTACCCTATACTTTCAATTGTCAACGTCAATACATTATGACGTCACAATTGAATATTCGTGCCGCCATGGTTAAAAAAAACATGATTTAAACCAGGGCCTTGTTTTAAACATGTTTGTTTTAAATTGATTTTTGTTTTAAATGCAACCCTAGCCTTCTAATTTCAATTTTCAAATTGCCAATAGTCTACTGATACGAACATATTGCTCTTTAAAGATGTTTGGTTAGGGTTTGTTGAAAATTAAAGAGGATGAAGTGTTAAGATCAAGCGGGGTGACTTTGCAATGTTAGCAATAATTCCTTTTATCACGTGAGGCCTATACATAACCACTTGACCTAAATAACCTAAGATGAGCTGTTAGACAAAAATAATCAGCTGGAACATTATAAGTCCATTAAACTTTTTTTTCAATTTTGGTGCCGTATATGTTGCGATCATTCCCCAATGTGTCGTCGGAAGCGTTACGCATCATTATTCATTCGATGTCAACTTTGTGGAAATGGATTTTCGGCACTCATTCATATCAATTCGAAGGCGCGGATTTCCAAGACACGATCACGTACTTCAAGAAATGCAGCTACAGAACTAGCTTTGAAATAATAAAATTCTACCCAACTTACACATAAGTAGTAGAATGTTATTTTCAATGAAATACATTTGCAGCTGTTTATCAATAGCCTACAGGTAATATTTGCACCAAATAGAGTACGGTTGCACTATAATTGAGCTAAATTAGAACAGAAACTTTAGGAGGTCCGTGACAGTTGAACAGGGGTTCGCGAATACAAAAAGGTTGACAACTACAGGTCTATAACAGTCAATATTTGCCTTCAGTGCCATTAGGTTTGCGTACAATCCACCGGCAATTCGAGAGTGCTTGATAGGACATCGGGTATCCCGGAGTCATAATCGTAGCGGGTGCAGTCAATGTAAGTTCATTTCCTCCGCATACCGAAGTTTTTATGTTATTTGTATTTTCCTGTAACACGAAAACAAAGGCTACCAAATGTATCTAACGTAACGAGACTCGACGCGCTTACCGGATTGGAGGAAATTTCACGAGGTTTGTGTGAATACAAAATAAAGCTGCCTTCGCCAGTAAAATTCACGTTAAAGTTATCGGACTGAACTCTGCTGTGGTGCGGTCGCTTTTTGTACATACCGACGTAGTATATGAAGGAATGATTCTGCTGCATGAAACCAATCATTAAAATGTCACTTATATTTCTAGTATGGTTCTGTTCTCTTTGATTTGCGTAACAAATAGCTATGTGACGGATTACCTGAATATGAATATTAGCCAATCTATGACGCAACAGTTGGCTTGCAAGCTAAAAGTTCAACAACCCCAGGTAAGCGCAACAGTGTCTGAACTGAATTAAAAGTTGGAAGTATCACTTGGCTTTTGGCCAAGCCGCACAAACGGGAGCAGGTTGTGTCTATTCTTTCGATGTCAACTTTTTCAAGTTGACACTCCAACACTTAGGTATAGGAATTCCGGAGAGTCGACCTCGGTCGGACGAGTACCCGCAACCAATTGCTGTTGCAGCTGTGGATTACACCACTACGCTAACTCGTCACGTTGGTTTGAGGTGTGTTATTTGACTACTTTTGGGGTGATATTAGAGGTGGATGATCGCTTTACCGTTTTGCCAAATTCACAGCAACCTCTGCATCATTACGATTGGAGCTTACTCATCCTTTTACAAAAACATGCATTCGAAAACAAATGTGAAATATTTCTACAGATACAATCTTCTATACCAGGGGTTCTCAGCCCTTTCTTCGCCGTGGCCCATTTTCCGGTTTGAAAATGTGCTGTGGCCCACCTCTAATTTTAAAGTCATAATCCTGTTCAATGCGTGGTAATCACGGCGCTGATATGCCTATGTCTCTAAAATATTCGCATTTTTCTCCTTATTGACCAATGAAATTCAAATATGAACATGTCGGGGCATGTATTCGCGCGAAGCGCGACAAAAATTTTTAAGTTGAATGAATATCTTCCAACAAACGACCAACGAAATAATCTTGGGCCCCTTCTAGCTCCCCCGATTAAGGGTTTGGGTGCGGCAGTTACGGCTCTGGTAGATGATATGCTAAAACTTCCGAGTATTTTATGATCGTCCGCTGCTCCATTCGCTTCGCGAAACACGATGATCGGATTCCCGCATACACTGTGTGATTAGGATTTTAGTTCCACTATTGAGGGGAATAGTATAATCATTCTGGGCCACCTTCAAACGATTCATTGGTGAATGGGGTGCTACAGAGGAGTGGAGAAAGATTTTCATATTATGCATGCTGTACAATGTACATTTTATGTCACGTACTGAACCAACTGAAGTTTCGATGTCGGTATATCCAATGCAGTGATACTATCAATTCATGTGACTCTTCCATTATGTATATTGACTTCCAGGCATGACATTTTAAACTAACTCCAAATATTGATGCGCTCCGCTGAATCCTCAATCCATTACTATTCGTTGCGGTGGTGCAGTATACCTCCACCAGAAGTTGCTAATAATTTGCAATTATGGCCATTTTTAACTTACAATAATACGACTTACCGTCGAAGTACAGTAAATCTATACATCAATCACACTTCATTCCGAGTTTATTGCACGTACACCTCATTCAACGGCATACGACATTATGACCATGCCGGAATAATTGGTTACTTCAGCATTACCTTCCAGGTATTATATACGCGAAATTATTTTAGTTGCTGTTAGCCAGAGGTAGTCATAGCCAGTGGAAAAAGCCGTCGTTTCTGCCTCTCATTTTCGACTTGAGATGCGGACTCCATACCTACCACTACGTCTTATCAGAGTCGAATGAAAAGCTTTATGTAGCCAATGTAAAATCAACTAATATGAATTTATTTTTTAGTTAATAACACATCAAATATTCCTAAACTTAGATTATTTCTAAAAAATTTCCAAATAGCTCTGTGGCCCACCTCAAATGCTCTTGTGGCCCACCAGTGGGCCATGGCCCACCCTTTGAGAACCCCTGTTCTATACTTTAATGATCCGGTCATATTATCGTAACAAATTGACTGAGCATTAGGGCTGTTCAAAAATAAATTATTTATCTGCATTCCAGTCGTTCAGTTATCAAATTGTCAGGTTACCTTAAAAAACGCTGCACATCAAATTTGGTTCAATTCTTACAAGTACAGGGCTCCGCAGATCCAATTAAAATTGTTAATTTAAACAGGAAATTAAAAAAAAAATTCAAATTTTTCCGTCCACCCCATGAAATTGTTGAGCTGTCTTCAGAGACGATGCAAAACATATTTGACTCAATTCCAACTAGTAGAAGCGGAGGTATTGGAGTTTTTCGTTGATAATCCTCGGATTATCCACCAATCCAGGATAATCCGAGAACTATCAACGAAAAACTCCAATAACGTCGCTTCTACTAGTTGGAATTGAGTCAAATTTGTTTTGCATCGTCTCTGAAGACAGTTCAACAATTTCATGGGGTGGACAGAAAACTTTGAATTTTTTTCTAATTTCCTGTTTAATTTAAAAAAATTAATTGGATCTGTGGAGCCCTATACTTGTTAGAATTGAACCAAATTTGGTGTGCAGCGTTTTTTAGGGTAACCTGACAATTTAATGACTGAACGGCTGGAATCCAGAACAAAAAGTTATTTTTGAACAGCCCTACTGAGCATAGTACCGAAAACAGAGGACTCGTAAATGGGTACTGGGTAGCCTTAAGTATGCACAAAATTTCGTGAAATATTATGTAGCCTACGTAAAAGGATCGCTATTTTGCGTCTGCGACCCAATATATATAGGCTACACTTCGCGACCCATCAACACAACAACTGATCTATTCGAATCACATGAGCTTGTGGTACTATAAATGGCATTGTACCACGAGACATATTATATGGCGAATGAGGACACCAGGCAGATTGCATGTACAAGAGACGTCCATCAGAAATCTATTTCCCGTCATCAGAACGTGAACGGCCGCAGTCAGGGTTGTTCAAAATTTAGAAAATCTTTAAAATGCTCCGTATTAGTGTCTCATTCTATAGATTATCGATAAAAAAACAATGAGCCGGAAAGAAGCTCACAGAAAAGCCTTTAAGATTTCGAGCAAAGCATTCGAAAGTAGCTGCCCAAGAATGGGCGTGCCACCGACCACAGAACGGCGAGAATACTAGTAATCACATAACCACGGCTCCTGGTTGGCTAATTGGCTACGCTCCAATGATCACGACAGCAGCAGCTTGCTGATTAGTCGTTTCAAGAGTCTGCTACCGGCAGGGATTCTAAAAGCGCATTGTTGGTAGGTTGGCAGATGATGACAACACTTACAAGTGCTGTTAATATCTGATAAGTGCCAAGCATAACCGGATGATTCAGCTGATCTCTAGAACATTCAAAACGTCACCAATATATTACAGCTTGAGCCCAATAAGATCACACAAAGTATAGTGTCATTGTTAAGCTATATATTTGTATTCAATGATGATGGATCCCTTCTGAAACGTGAAATTCGTTCGCCACTTGCATAACCGCCTTTGCTTTCCCTCGATGAAAACAAGGCATGTAGTCTACTGCCGTTTCTTTCACAATAAAGCGGTGATGCTGTAGAAGTTTGGGTGAAGCAGCTGTTGTTTGTTCATCCTGTATTTCGTACCTCAACATGTCCTGAATTAATTTTAAATCATCATCTGCCAACCTACCGACAATGCGCTTTCAGAATCCCTGCCGGTAGCAGACTCTTAAAACACCTAGTCAGCAAGCTGCTGCTGTCGTGATCATTAAAGCATAGCCGATTAGCCAATTAGCCAATCAAGAGCCGTGGTTATATATATATACTAGTCTTCTTGCCGTTCTATGGTCGGTTCCACGCCCATTCTTGGAAGCTACTTTCAAATGCATTGCTAGAATTCTTAACGGCTTTCCTGTGAGCTTCTTTCAGGCTCACAGCTGTTGTTTTTATCAATAATCTATAGAATAAGACACTATCACGGAGCATTTTAAAGATTTTCCGAACTTTGGACAACCCTAGTCCGCAGTTTCAAATATCTAAACAAGCATTCTTCGAGAATCAGCAAGCGCTCACCATTTCAGAGCTCGTCCCGTACATGTGATATAGATATTTTGCACCCTTGTTCTCGCAAGGTTTAGATGTCATTGTATATGCAAATCGTACATTTCCGATTGCCGGTACCACTTCCTTTTGGCAGAAATAGATTGGCTTTGTGTACCTAAATTACAAATTTCCAGTGTAATGTTTTTTTCCATATTGACACAGAATATTTGATGCTTACACCGGTGCGCGATGTGAATTCAGTTTGATGACGAGATAATCTTGAGGCTTCCTTTTCTGCTGAATCCAATTCAATTTCATGTCGTCAAAAGACGAAATGTCATCGATACCTTTTCGAATGTATCTGTAAACAATATGTATAAGTTGATTTATCTATCTCCCTAAGAGGTGCACAAAAATGAATAACATTTTGCGGCTTCAACTTTTATGATCGATGTAGACGTGGCCAATCCTGTACTGAGATTAGAGTAGCTCAGACATGTCTGGATTTCTCGCTACGCATTCTGCCTAGCTTCATATATTAATCAAATTTTGGCTTTCGTTATTGACCGAACGGTGAGCGTATGGCAGCAACAGAGAAAATATTTTCATTGAATTCGGTTAAGATGAAACCTCGATTGAAAGTTTTGTCGTAGCACACAGACTGCCAGAATTTTCAACAAACTGTAATTTGGTGTATCGATACTTATTTTCAATTACAACCTTTTTTCGTATTTCAACAATAGATATGAACACATTCATTTGGCGCGCAATGGGAAATGAATTCGAGCACCTCAAAAGCCCGCATTCCGGGAGATTTCTATCTGTGTTGAAGCTATAATCATATTACTCGCAGTGATAAAGACATCTAAATACTCACTTTGAAAATACGACTCCAGATTTAATTATGGAGTAAACTTGGATATCGATCACTCTTCCATTCCTTTCCATCGTGATTCCCTTATCGCAGCAGTATATAAAGTTCCTTTTTGGGCATGGTTGTGGAATTCGGTTCTTGTAATCCGTACAGTTGTGACCGGAATCTCCCCAAAGAGGAGGACCGAAATGGGCATTGTGTCGGCTGCAAGTACGCACATTTCCGTTTCCGATCTGTAGCATCCAAGGCAAAAAATTCAATAAGCGTTTATTACGAGGGTTGTATGTCGTGACATAACCTGAACCCAATCATTGTATTCATCAAGTATCGGTGTCCACTGATCATTCTGATGGATGCCGTAAAATGGCCGATTGCCAGTGTGATCGCATATATCTCGTGATCGACATAAGGTTTTTCCGATCGATCCACAAGTGGAATTGGCCGAAGTCCAAGACACGTTGCCGTTGAATGGTTGCATCCTTACTAGCCCACTGCGAGGGTGCACGACTTGAAATGAAAGCGAAAACTCGGTCGGGCCTCTCCTGTCCTTTATCCTGAATTCGATAGCAAACGTTACTAAACATTCACATAATAATTACCCTATTGTATCACCGTTTTCTGATAAAAGCGATATCAACTTCGTTGTCAATGGTGAAGAACGACGGCGGTAATTTGCTGCCACAAAATCTCCCGTATCCAGTTATCTCAATGTGTTCGTTGGGACAGGTTTGGTAAAAATCACGGGCAGACTCTCCGTTAACGATATGTTGACTATTTTGCGGCTAAAAAGAAATAAATTTATAGCCTGCTTAAACAATCGGAAGTCGAATGGAAATGCATTGTTAGATCTTGCTTATCTATATCAGGGGTCAACAACACGCGGGCGTCATGCGGCGCTCGAGGTCCTATTTTGCGGCTTGCGACCTGATTTGAGATTTCGGAGGAACGCTTGGTAGAGCATTTTGAAATGCTGAAATTGATTTCAGTTTGAGAATATTGTTTTTGTTGTTGTTCAATATAAGCTATTCTCATGTGCCCAACATCATTCTTCATCACTAGCTCATACGGCTTCGGCGCTGGTAATTGCATTCCAAGGAGGAGGAATTTGCTGATATGAATGTACATCTTTTCTTGGCGTGCAATGGCCCAGACACTGCCAAAGACCAAGACGCTTGGAAAACGACTCGATGCTTCCCACGGGAGGAGATAGTTTCCAGCAATCACAGTGTCTCGCTAACCCCAATGACAATTCTTTAGTCGCTGAAAACGTGTTATCATGATATTTCTTGTTGTATTTTTATTTCTTTGATAAAATATTATATATTTTGTGGTAACCTGCCGCCCATGGTAGAGGACACAGCGTTGTACTGACGCAAAGTTTTGAAAACGTGGTTAATAAACTATGCGATTTATTTTATCCTGAAATTGAATTCATTCGGCCCGAGGTCTTTCCGAAATTTGAAAAGTGGCCCGCGACCCGTTTTGAGTTGACGACCCTTGATCTATATCAACGCGTTACTCACCCCTGCATCGTTCCCACTATCTTTTGACGGCGCCATGCTCATTTTTGTAAATTTAATTTTCACGATGCTATTTGGCTGCGCTCGTACCTTCCATCGACATTCGACCACCGAAGACGATTTGGTTCCTTTCGAGGAAATTATCCCGTTTTCGGAAGTAAGTAGCACGGATTCGTTTCGACATATTGCTCTATCCTCTTCCTCTTCAAACTTCGGTCCGTAAAACACAAAGCTCGCATGATTCAAACGAGGACTTCGTTCACTTGTTATTGTACTTCGGAGACTATTTCGAAATCCAAATGTCTTCGCCTCATATCGCTGAGATTCCGGAACAGGACTCAAAGAGCCGTACAAGAAGAATTTCATACTCCATCCAATCGGACACCATTTGTCGGATACGTAGTAAGGGCCGTTCGCATTGCTTTGCTGACAGAAAAATATCGGGTCTTCAAATTTGCCATCACTTTTACGTGACATCAGCGAAAATGTATCCAAATCTGTCGATGCTTTTTTTGTGTTAAACGATGCGTTTTGGGCATGTTTTGGCGGTTCCAGAGAAAATGTGTAATGAACAATATTTTTCTTTGTGAATCTACCAATATACACATTGATTGGATGTGATGCGATATCTAGCACGACAGTAGACGTCTTGCAACAATAGAACCCGCTGCTTGCTTGACAAAACTCCGTGAATTTGCCCGATGGTCTTTCCGCGCCTGAGCACCATTTTCCTTTCCATACGGGCGGCCCTTCTACTTCAGTGATACGTTGACATCGCTTGGACGCTTGTGGTCCGATGTACAGCCATTCGTTGTATGTATCGGCCACTGCTACGTATTTATCACTTGAAAACCGTTGAATGAACCGCCTTGGTACGTCAACGGCCATTCTTCTCGCGAATATGCACAGGTTCTTTTTCATGCAAAGCTGCATGCCAGCTTCTTGGCAACGGTCTGACGCCATTTGCCAACTTGTATTATTGACGGAGGAGACATCTGTATGGTAGAGAAAAAGTCATTAACAATTAATGGAATCCAGCACTACCTGTTGTCAGAACATTTCCGAATATAGAGTACACAACATACATCATAGTCTCTACGCAAGATTTCTTCAAATACTTGAGTGATTGGGAATACTTGACACAACGCCATGCGTTGTCAATTATTATCTATTTGGAATCGATAGTACCATACCATGCCAACCATACGTTGAAACGACATTACCGAAACACACGTCAAGAACGCATGGATCTATTTTATCCCGATTGCGAACGGGGCATTGCGCAATGTATGGGCATTTTCACCAAATAGGTTTTTCCGCGACGCCATTTTGTAACAACTGCGGAAGGTACGAAGAGGTCCACCATTCCTTGATGGATTGTTCGTCACTGGAAGAGTTCCGGATAGTGAAGAACATTTACCTTGAATAACTTACTTACACAGCTATGTTACTGAATATAATCGTTTTTTGTAGTTGCATTAAGACACCGCATGTATAATTCAGGACAATTAGCCTAATATTTTATTTACTTTATAGTAATTTACAAAATAAATTACTTAGCTTGTGTTGATTGATAAAATTATGTAGCTTATGCTTCGAATGACCTTCATCGTTATAAACACAACACCATGATTTTATAAGTTCAAATAATAATATAATATTGTTACATTACAATTACATTGTGACGTCTTTTTGAACTTTTTTCGGAATACAAAGTATTGAATTTCGTAGTTTATGAAATGCGGTTGCAATTGGATCATATTGCGTTGCGTAGCCATTTATACAAGTGCTGGCAACGTATCTCATATATTTTGTGGATCAAATCACTGCTCATTAACTGACCTCGAGCAAATTGTATCGTAGGCGCCAAAATTTGCACGTCATCGTTACATTTCATTACGAATAGTTGAGCTATATATCTACATCTATACCTTCAAGATTTTTTTATTTGATCAGATCTGCTATTACACGGTCACAATGTATAGGACCCCACAATCCTTGATACAGCCTATTAGGGATTTGATAAAAGGATTGAACAGCATATAATCCAACTTTTGCTGAAAACAGAGCTCTGCGGTTAGAAATGGCGAAAACGGGCGGGGAATCATGATCGTTTTTTATGACTTTTCGTATACGGCATCCCGGAGAGGGGTTCAAAGAATGTGTGTTCGGCAAAATGGAGAAACACGGGAGAAAAAAATATTTTCATGTCTCTTCTCCACATCGTGCAAGCCGGGAACTTGTAAAATCATTTCGGCACAATATGGCAGTTTCCACTTACAAATTGCGACAGAAACGATGCTGCCGACCGATTCTACATGCTATGTCCAAGTGTCCGGTAGGTGAACGATATGACGATATGGCGCTACGTGACATCACAGTTTATTTAAAACATTCCATTTGTCGTAAATTCTTACCAAAGTAGGTTATCCTTCCATTTAGAGCAAGTTGAGTTTGTCCTGCGAAATACAAAAATATATGAGTGAAACGAGTAGACCTTGTGTATGTTTAATAGCAACATTCGCCCGAGCAGAAAGCCGGACAGATCACTGCAATTCTTTGAAACTCTATCAGACGTATATGTAAGTCTTAAGGACATTCAAATCCCACCCTTCCTCGTTATTTCAAATTTACGACAACGTCAAAAGGAATGTTGTATTCAACACCAAGCAACCGACTTCGTGCAACGCGCAAAGATGTTCTTCCCGCTTCTCAACGAAGCAATATAGTTTACGAATTCAAGTGCCACTGTGATTGTCGGTACGTAGGAATAATAACAACTCAGTGCTTCCAGGAACGCATCAAACAACATGTTCCGCCAGTTATTAGATCGCGTACAATATCTTCTCGGGAACATGCTGCTGAAACTGAAACTGATCTGCGGGTGTTGGAACGCAATCAGGCCGTGGCCAAGAATTCTGTCATCGGCTAGCATTTAGCTGAGCATGCTACTTGCGTCCAAACTATAGTGACGAGAGATTCTCGATTTTGGGCAGAGGCCGCACACTTCACCGTTTGTACGCACTTGAATCGATATATATTAAGAACCATCAACCGCGCTTACGCCAGCAGAGGGAGCGTTTGCTTAAGCTAAAAATTGACCACTGGCTGCGCTCGCGTTTTGCCTGTACCCAATGTTGTTTCGTTTTTATGACGTCACAATTGGATGTATGCGATGTAGTTGAACGCAAGTTTTTGAAATTCTCTATTTGCTGACGATTGCCCCTGAAGAGTGTCAGCTCGAAAAGCTTCAGATTTTAATATATTTATGATATGAATATATTATTATATTGCATAATAAAGTTCTGTACCCCGAAAAAGTCTCTTATTTCAAAGCAGTTTCCGAACGAGGTCGCTAAAATATTCGAACCAACGTCGTATAAACGTATATTTAGAATTCATCCCCAATTGTGTTTTGCATGTCAAGCGTCCGTCTTTTCGGTCGGTAGGTCATGGGGTTGGAAACGCAGCCGAAACAAACACGTGGCTGTGGAACACGGCCTCTCTGCCATGTGTATGATACTACAGAGTTGAATGGAAAAGAAACAGGTATTTCTAGCTCGATAGACCAACATCTTGCAACTCTTTGGCAAGGCACCGGGATTGTGCAAAAGAAAATGAACGGCCTACCACTCTCCCACTATCATATAGCCTATGGCAGACTGACATAGTTACAGCCACACACAACCACGACCCTGACTGATTTGGCGTCATAAACATGACGACGTCATGATAGCGTCACGGATCGCTAGTGCAAAATGACGGGCATATTGATTCTCGAATCCGAGTCGACTATTTTTTACTGATTGAGTCGACTATGTGAGAGGCAATTTTTGGCGCAAAGAAATATCGTATCTCTATACTTCAGAGGTCTCAAACACGTGGCCCGCGAAAGCATTTTGTGCGGCCTGCAACGGTATTTGGGAATTTCAAGTATTCAACAATATATTCAAGTGCCATATATCTTTGTTAGATATAAAAACTTGAAGTTCACGCTAAAACTACTACTCGATTTCGGATTGAAAGGGTGATTAAATGAAAATGACTCGAGTTAAGTCGGGTCAAACGTTAAAATCAGAGAAGGACTTGCGACTCGGAACGGTGACTTGGTAATCCTACGGACCCAACAATCTAAGAAACTGTCATGGGGAATAGTAATATATCAAAACGTCGTGGCTTACGTTGCGTAGAGTATATAGCTACCTAATCAGGTCAGTATGGCAACCATTGGTATTCTTTGACCCCCGTGACTTATAGTTGGTTGCATGCTGGGTGTTGTTTGTTCTCTTTATCCATGTTATTATCGGTGGCGAGTAGGTAATAGTATATTCTACAGCTGTTACACCAATGAATTCTTCGCCGATTGGACATTTCTATTCCAGGGTTTCTTAACCAGGGTCCGTATACCCCATCGGGGTACGAAGCACCACACCAGGGTGTACGAGATGCATTGTTGAATTAGTCCTATATGCTGTTGAATATTTTCCTGGCCAATTTATTCAACTGGAAAATAGTCTTCGTGCTACGCGCGATTTTATGTGAATGAGCTTACTGATTTTAATATAGGTAGGCGTACAATCAGAAATTGTGTATGAAATGAACAGGGGCTACGAGAAATCATATTTGAAGCACAAGGGGTACGATCGCTAAAAAGGATAAGAATAGCAATGCTATTACTATGGCTCAATAATGATTGTATTTCAGTTGTTATTGATATGTTCCAATCATAATAATAGAAGGCAAAATCTAACGCTGATTTAATTTGACATTGGCAATGGCAGTAACAATAGCCTAAACCAGGATTAGGCTACACCGCTCAAATGCTCTGATATCAGATCAACCTTCAGTAGATTTTAAAATATTCTACATAAAATTGTGGCACGTCAAAGCTCCACTAGTTGCAATATTATAACCCAACAGTTTCACAATGTCATGATGCATCCTCTCGTCTGATGTCTATAACTCATTAGTTAAAAAGAATTGTGCCCGGCACAAAAACAATTTTTTCAAATATTTGAAAATGTGATTTTTTTTCAAGCGTGAATGGTACAATATTAAATTACATTTACACGATGTTTGTGGAATGCCTTCTGCAAGGTCCCGAAAAATAAGGCCTACTTGGAAAGTATACATTGAATATATCTGTTATTGATGCTGCGGCCCGCGGCATCATCAAAAAATAGGAAATTGGCCCGCGAGCACATTTGAGTTTGAGACCTCTGCTCTACTTCCTTCATACAAGAGCATCCAAAGCATGTAGCACTGGGTCATGCATGCTTGTAAAAACTTTATTTTCTTTAAGTAGTGATCAACTGCTGCATTTTTGCAATGTCTTATGCTTTATTTACGGTATATGCATACGATATTACTTCTGATCAAGTGTAACACGCGGAATGTCGTGTTTGGTGGAATCGTGGAAGGAAAGGTATATATAATAGCTTTTCAAATTTTCCTGTGATGTACGCACATGATAGGAAATACTCAAAAACTCATAATGTACTGGGAATTAAATTACTCTGGTACAATATTTTGCACGGCACTAGACTGACTAGTGATAACACTTTGATTTCATCTAATATACGTATGCCTATGAACACTGTAAAAGTTTACATCACATACCATGAGCAGCTCCGCATGCAACGAGTAATATGTTAACGTAAAGCATCCTTCGTAAGGTAGAAAACCAATCGCACGACATTGGGCTGCTCTCATTTACAAATGCTTGTCAAATGAATGAATTAAACTGCGACACTTTTTATTAACAAATCTTCGAAAAATATGGGATTTCCCCGAGCTGACCAAGTCTGATAGAAATCAACATCTGGTAATTTGCAGCATTGTGTGACATCATGAAGAAATTTGAAATCTGCAACCAGGAAAGACTGTGGTTAATGATTGATGAGTCACAGGATTACTTACGAAATGCACGTTATTAGGCGAAATAGTAATTTCTTACATCAATTTCGGTTCGAGTTTAGGCGACATACTCAGTATCTGTAAACAGACTGTAGACGCCTTCTCCAATAGGTACGTAATAACAGATTAGGTAATGCAATTGTGAATGTTATAAATGCTTGAATTATGTAACTACGACAAGTCGCCCCATCACCGAACTGTTGATGGATGTAGCATGAAATTGGTAATATAATTAAAGGTTTCGTTTGTAGATTCCTGGGGTATGTACGGTATTACGCAGGCAAAGATAGTCCGTACAAAATTGACGTCCAACGCGGTGACTGCTATGCCGCAGGCGACAATTATTTACAATTCGAACTACTGTAAATTGAAAACCTTTTAACGTCTATTGGCTTCATTAAATCTGTCATTCATTCACAGTCATATCATGTGATTTGAATCAGAGATAGCCAAGCCTACTTTAAGGTAAATATGAATGATTGACCTGTGTCCTGTGGTCGGACATGAATGTTATCTTCTAGTTCGTAATATAAGGCACAGGCAAAGACGATTGATGGCAATAATAATATTTTTAATTTGAGATAGGATATAGGCGACCGAATCGGACGAGAATTGATCAAAATGTGACAATAGGACTTGGACTACTATAGATTTAGGAATGATCAACACCAGGGATGGTGTGATCCTCTGAAAGGTTCAGGTTCGTGTGAACGCGAACCTTTTTACAAGGTTCTGTGTGAACGCGAACGTGAACCTTATGACGTCACTTGACGTCATATTGCTAATCCCAAACCTACATTTCAGTGACGTGATAGCCTCTATTAATGAACACGATACCTAGCGAAGACTCGGGCCACATAATTCCATAATGCTGAAGTACATACTGACGTTTCAAACTCCAGTAAATGTATCAATTGGGGCAATCAAATGGTACAATAATTAATTCCATGAAATCTTCCGTCGCTTTGCCAACAATTTCGACGAGAACTTGCAAGGGAATATAAGCTTACGCCTTAACGGTCTAGGCCAGACTGGACGATGTTATCGGCCTCTGCATGTTGCTACGTTGATATTGATCAGAGTGTAAAACGGGTTTCTATATACTTGCTATCGATATTACCCCATAAACAAGTTATACGGCAGTTGCCAATACCTCAAACGCACGGATTTGATTTTTATGATACAATAAACGTATGAAATCAAGATTGACCCCATTCTCCTGCTAGATTTTTACATCAGGCAACGACATCAATTCCATTGGTTAATTGAATAAGCATCATTCGCTGACTACCATCCTGTAGTGTATTTCGTTCTTGATGTTGTAGAGCTTCTTCGAGGTACAGAACTTCAATATACAATTAAATAGTATATTCATATTGAAATGAACCCGAATATTTTCGGCTGACACTCGTCAGGGGTAATCGTCAGCAACTAGTAGAGAATTAGAAAGAACATTGTATATCAACAATCGTATCACAAAATATGACGTCACCAGCATGAAATTTCGAATAAGAGAGCGTTCAATGTACTATTTTTAGGTGATACACGAACTCCTTTTGTTGACAGAGTTTTGGTTGGTGTATTTTGATAAAAGTTGATTCCAAGGCACACAAATGGAATTGTGAACGGCCTCGACCTACGATTCGAAATCGGTCGTCTCGATAATTATTCGCACAAATCGGATTATCCAACAGATGTTTGCCGATGGCAGAATTAATTGCCTTTGATCGATCAGCATCAATCTTAAGTGGATGAGTTAAGGGTGAGCTTTTCACATCGCGTGACGCACGTGTTCTGATAAATCTGTTTTATCATTAAATCAGATTTATCAGAACACGTGCGTCACGCGATGTGAAAAGCTCACCCTTAACTCATCCACTTAAGATTGATGCTGATCGATCAAAGGCAATTAATTCTGCCATCGGCAAACATCTGTTGGATAATCCGATTTGTGCGAATAATTATCGAGACGACCGATTTCGAATCGTAGGTCGAGGCCGTTCACAATTCCATTTGTGTGCCTTGGAATCAACTTTTATCAAAATACACCAACCAAAACTCTGTCAACAAAAGGAGTTCGTGTATCACCTAAAAATAGTACATTGAACGCTCTCTTATTCGAAATTTCATGCTGGTGACGTCATATTTTGTGATACGATTGTTGATATACAATGTTCTTTCTAATTCTCTACTAGTTGCTGACGATTACCCCTGACGAGTGTCAGCCGAAAATATTCGGGTTCATTTCAATATGAATATACTATTTAATTGTATCTTGATGTTGTGTGATTGCGGATCAATCTCACAGCAGAGAGTCACTAAATATTCGAGAAAACTTTTTTAAAAAGCAAGTAATTTTTTTTAGATTGTTAAGGTGCATGCTCGTTTATAGTGCTGCTTTTATGCTGCCAGCGCCATGCGCACAGTGGCCCGCAGTTGAAATGGAATAAATTACAACCAAAGATGTTATAATTAAGTGAAAATTGTACTATATGAAAAAGGTTCACAGTGCAGAACCTACCAAGGTTCGTTTGTGTACACGAACCTCTAAATTTGTGAGGTTCACACACAGAACGCGAACGTGAACCTCACGTTCACACCATCCCTAATCAAGACATCACAAATACGAAAAATTGAATAACTCCAGTTCTTGGGATAGTTCTTCGTATCATCTAAATTTAGATGTGTTGGTTTCCTGTGGCATGCTTATAGGCCTTGACGTAATGATTCACGCTGAAAATATTCCGAACAGGAAGCCAGAATATTTTAGTATCGAGATTCTCTAGGGATCATCAAGTATCTTATATGCATCGTAATCAAAATTATATCGACACGCAAGTGCTGCTTTCTGGTATCGATGAATTATTACGAAAATAATCAAGCTGCGAATTAACCTCAAATGAAACATGTCAGAATCTCGTTTGGCAACGGGATTGTTGAATGTACAGAACTGAAATAAATATTTCCAGAGTAGGTTCACAATAACAATTACTAACTCTTGCTGCGCGGCTCTTATCAAGACTTACCGACACGAGAATGGAAGCAAATATAAATTACAATAAATATATTATATAGAAAGAAACAATTGGCAGCAGAGTATGAATTCTAGGATAGTTCAGCGACGAAGTGCGAAATGATTTCCTAAATAGAAAGCACCGTTTTTATTTGGCGAAGACAATCAAATTCCATGGATCTCATTAGTAAGTGCGATACAGTGTCTGGTAGGCAGTATGAGGAAAAGAATGAGGAGTCGATACATACAATATGGAATGAGTGGGTCTTTACAATGCAGTGACCTGCCCTACGACGGAATAATATACGGTCAATATGACGATTGTTTGTTTCGGGAGGGCAGTGAAATATAGTATTCCCGCTCCTAGTAAATCATATCATAGACGACAATATCGCAAATCCTGAGCAGAGCAATGCCCGAAATTGCTGTTAACAGCTTTTGGGCATAGTAAATCCATTCATAAGAAGTGAATTAAGCATCTTTTATGCAAAGTAGAAGAGGTGCCAATGTTATACTTGTGCGCTTTAGAATCCGAGGAGAACTAGCCATTGAAATTAACAACGTAGCAATAATATTCAGAAGAAAACGCGATCACGCCCGGCCTGTCCTTAGAAGTCATGACGTGATGTCTGTTGAATCCTTCAAAAAATAATTGGGTGGTACCTTTGATGAAAGACTCAGGAGAGACCTAAGATTTCTGCCGTGCTGGACTCCAGGCAACCTTTCACCTCAACCTCAACCTCTGCCTCAACTTTCGACCTCAAAATGCTCTATACAGAATATATTTACTTATTATTATATATTACCTCTCCTGTAACATCTCCTCCTGTAAAGTCGCGATGCCATCAAACCATTGTTGTGGTATGCGTCACTTAACTTGTTTCAAAGTATAATTATAGTAATAACATGTTTACTTGAGTGGCAAGCTGCGACTTATCCACTCATCTCGGTCGCAGCTCTTCCAGCCCGTGTATTTTTTGTTTTTCATACGTAATTTGATAAAAATATTGTGGCCCGCGATCGCGATTTAGGTGGCTTGCAGTTCTTGTAAGGCTCCCTATTCTAGAGTTCATCGCAGTGGTTTAGCTTGTGGCGCAATAGCAAAATCATAAAAAGCTCGCAGCACTCTCGCAAGACAAGTAGAGTTGATTTTAAAATGTTGATTTAAAAATGTTATTGCGATGGATGCGATTGTTCACATATGAATATATATATGACTGGAACAGGAGGGAGATTATTGTTGACAGACATCTCCGTACTTCTTCATCAATTGGAATCAGTAGGCCTATCTTTCGTTTGGGAGTTAGTTGTGTCGGTGGGGGTATCACAAAGTAGTATTTGAACCCAACATGCGGGTGTTACACAGTAATACGGTACACCATTTTTTTTTAATTTGTTCGACAATCAACTAATGTGCGTTTTATGCTATCTGTGCAAATTACTGCAGGATACTGCAGCTTCTAATAATTTAGTACGCTATAGTATCGTATTTTAATGCGTTGTTAGCCTTTACGCACGATAATGAAGCGAACAATTGATTTTCTGCTCAACTCGGACAAAGCCGTTCCTCCGCTCATTTCGGCCAAACGTGATCAGAACCGTGCTGGTCGACTGTCGCTATTCAGATAGACACGAAGAAGCCCGTGACAATATAATTCTGATTTCTTTTGCACCGATCATAGAAAGGGATTGGGAAGCTGGCAGTCAAAGATAATGTCATTTATTTATTGATGAACCGTGTTGCAAAACGGGTCGTCTTAAAATCAATGAGCTGATCGTCTTCTGCAGAGAAATTGCCGAAC
Organism: Botryllus schlosseri; assembly: GCF_051294905.1. Classification (NCBI taxonomy): domain Eukaryota; kingdom Metazoa; phylum Chordata; class Ascidiacea; order Stolidobranchia; family Styelidae; genus Botryllus; species Botryllus schlosseri. The sequence continues at coordinate 8,318,020 of NC_137244.1, read as the reverse complement.
CCATCGCTCTGAAATGGGTTGCCCGTCGATAGTTGTTAACAGTCTGTTCCGGTGTTGCTATGGATATGTACTACCTTTATCAAAATACTTCTCCATAATTAGCTTCATGTTTAGGATTATATCCACTGTTATATGAATAAATATGTTCCCATTTAAATATAGGTGAACGCTGTCTGCGGAACGGAAATTGAGGCGGTCAGGCCTTACTCGCCTTGTGACTGGAAGGACCAACATTTGTTTATGAGGGCTGACAGGTTTCTGGTATTGCCCTGGTTATAAGACCTCCAATCACACGATTACAATTAGCAGTAAGCACTAAGAACTAAAGTGACCCGCACAATCATTTTAAACTCCAGGTGGCTCATTGGCCAAAATGCTGGACCTCTTGCACTACAGCAAATGGGTACATGGCGGGCAGAACCAGCAAAACGGGGGATCGGAAGGGGAGGACAGACCTGCTTCATGCGCGAGCCGCATATCAAAAATCATAGCTTCAAAAGAGCTATCGTGGCAAAGTTTTGATGTTCGGTTTCGTAATGACGTTTCAAGTAACTATTCTATGTCATACTTTCTTTTCTTGCAATTATCGCTCGACGACATTTTGTTAGCCAAACTGGGCAGTTATTGTTAACCTAGTCCGGAAATGACTGTGACCTGCGCTGGCGTTTATAATTATCAAGTTCATTGTTGAACTCATTGATTTATCATTGATTGAAGACCAGGCACCATTGTTGCGGGTGAAATCCGATCCGAGAGTTCAGTTGCAACGGTCTAACCGTATAGTGCCACGTCCGCTAAACTTCACAAGGCTTGCGATAGCCACAAAAAAAACAATCACGAAGAAATACATACATTGGTGATTCGCGATAGAATGCATCAGTTTATAATCAGGTTGAACCTCTCCAGCAAAATGGCGAAGCGCATATGTATTCAATAAACAGCCGCAAACAAAGGCTGAAAGAGCCGCATGCGGCTCGCGAGTCGCAGTTTGTCCACTCCTGCCATATACCGTGCCCTGGATATATTGAAGGGGAATTTTGTAGTAAATGAAATAGGTTTACAGTGTTGAACCTACCAAGGTATTACAGCTCCTTCGGGATCAAACTCGAATTAGGTAGATAGGCTTACCGGTAGTTGACTAGTAGTAGTACCACAGCCAAACCACACGTTGTATATCCTTTAAATATATTCGCGGACCGAGCCAAGGCACATAAACTTCTTGCAGTGGAGCGGAATGCGGAGGTGATACGGTGAACTAAAAGTTACACAAACAAACGAAAAGAATGAAATACTAGCCTAGTAGGCTATGTCCTATCTAACAATGCAAATCTTACCAATTTATTCCGGCAACAATCCTAAACTAAGGTCATTGATATTAGTTACTAAACCCGCATGTAGAAAATTAAATAATACTTTATATGCCAATTAACCAACAAAAACAGACCAAGAGCATGGCTTGGTGAATGCACGCATGACTTGATACTTCTAAATAACGATGGTATATGCTATCGCTACACAAGGTTCGTTTGCGGACGCGAACCTCCGAATTTCTTAGGTTCGCATGCCGAACGCGGTCGCACCATCCCAAAACAATACATATTTTCAAGTTTCGTCGTAAAATATTTCGTGCTATTTAGAGCTTGGATCGATGTTCCGACGAGACAATCGAAAGTGACGTAGACGTGTCACTCTTCCACTCAGCACTTTCGAACCATCGTCTACAAAGAAGGTTCTTGACTGCGTGACAGAATTTCCGGTCTCTTGCACTGTAAATTATCCCATTCGACAGACTGCAAATACAGAATTCATATCCCATCATGTTTGCAAACATGCGGCATCTCTATCGAAATCAGATACTGGATAGGTGGTAGGATTAAGTAATGTAAAATTTACAGATCCCAGTACATTCTCCCACTTTGCCTCTCATAATAATCATGAATCAGCGATTCGTAATTTGATAATATACTGACCGCTATACTAGAGATTGTGCGAACCCCTATAAGGCTATGATTCACGTGAACACGAACTAATATAAAAGATTCGCTGTGAACACCAACGTGAATACGAATATGTCCTCATGTGAGCTCACATTACAAACTCAAATCACTTGTTGCTCACCTATCGGCATCGCTGTATGTCTAAGACATCGCTTTAGTCACTATCGATGTGGGCCCACATTGGGTTTCATTCGAAAGACGTTACACGTGACGAAGTGGCTGGAGCGAAATGTCAGGATATTATGACAACTTGTTGGTTAAATTGTAATAGATTCGGAGTTAACTGTCAGCGCACAAAGAACCTTTATTCACACTCCGTGCAAGATAGCGCATGGCGATTCATCCGACTTATCTTGATCGGAAGATTGTGGATTCAATCCCCGATCAAGGACTCGGAATCTGGTACCCGAGCCTATCCCGCTAAGCACCCAGCATCCACGGATACCATGAATGTGACAAATACGGCGATGCAGACTAGATGGCCATGCTCAAAGGTCGTATCGTATCTCCATCGTCAAAGCATCTCGATGGTGCGTGCGAAAATCAGTGTTGGGATCAAGTCACTACCTTCGAGTCACGAGTCATCTCGAGTCATTGCTGATTTTGACTCGAGTCAAGTCAAGTCATTAGATTTTCGAAGGTGACTCGAGTCAAGTCAAGTCACTCGATTTTTGGAGGTGACTCGAGTCAAGTCGAGTCAAGTCAAGTCAAGTCACGAGTCAAGTCACAATTCAAGTCAAATTGATTTTTTTGAAGGGCGAGTGATGATTCAAACTCATAACATTTTGCCAGCTGTGTGAAAGACAGATTTATCTTGAATAAAATAACGAGTATAAAGTTAAATATACATGGAAAAAGGAGTTGTATCGCACAGGTAGAACTGCTAATAAAATACGTGAGTAACTGTACAGTTATATGCTACAGTCTGTTACTATAATCTGCCAAAATAGAGTATAGAATACGAAGCCTCGAGAAGTTTAAACAAATTGATATGGTACAATACAATACCCATCATCTACACATCCGTGAGAATATAAACGGATAAACTATATTCATTCGATTCAAATCATACAAGTGGGTTGATAAAGGTGAGCTCTGCGCAATATAAGCAGTGATCCGTCTACGAAAAGGGGATACGTTGCTATTAATCTGCTACTACTGTGTCAACGTAAGCTATGATCATTTCGTTTCCGGCCAATTTATTTGTGATGTAACAATGGAGGACCAGTGAAACGTACAATCAGTGAATGACTATGGTTGCTCTCACCGGCGTGTCACCGGCGTATCGCGGATAATCCGAACAATTAATTGACACCATTTACTTAGTGATGACTTGAAATTGACTCGTAAATTTTGCTCCGAGTCACGAGTCAATCCACATTTCTGAAGCGCCGAGTCAAGTCAAGTCAAGTCATTTTTCCAAAGTGACTCGAGTCAAGTCAAGTCATACGAAAAAGTTGACTCGAGTCTGACTCGAGTCAAGTCATGACTCGAGTCATCCCAACACTGGCGAAAATGAATCTGATCTCTGTCTCTCCCTGTATCGCTGGGTATATGGCCTACAGAATCCTTTGAGCCCATGAACCATCAAATAATATTTTTACCTCGTAAGAAATGACGAATTCTGTCACTGTGTGGAAACATAAGCTTATGTCCTCTAGCCAGTTTCCAAGCCAAGTTCGTAGCGGCGACGGAGGTGCGGCATACCCATCCACAATTGAGATGATACGATATTTTAAGAATCAATGAAGTATTGAACTATGTTAGGTTTAACTTAGTTTTGCGGTGGAAATTTTACCGTGACCCAGGTAGCCTACTGATCGAAAGTTGCAATTCGAAGAGTTCTTATCAAAGATCCTACAATCTCGGTGAAATTTTACCATTTCGCAAACATGTTTACGTCGTAGAATCTTCCATTGTTCGCGTAAGAACACGAACCTTCGATATATTGAAGTTCACGTACCGAGGACGAGCGTGAACAGAACGTTCGCACCACCTCTACTGTATAGGCTACCTCTCGCCAGACTATATACAATCGGATTCCATGACCTGTCTAGGATCTCATATGCAGCCAACAACCCGCATACCTACCTGTTGAATAAATAGATGTAGAATGACGTCACATAATACACCCCGAAATTGCCGCAATCCAGGTAACCCACCACAAACAATATCATGACAACCGTGAATGGCACTGAAATGCAAATAAGCAAATTAAATAGTATATTCATATTGAAATGAACCCGAATATTTTCGGCTGACACTCGTCAGGGGTAATCGTCAGCAACTAGTAGAGAATTGGAAAGAACATTGTATATCAACAATCGTATCACAAAATATGACGTCACCAGCATGAAATTTCGAATGAGAGAGCGTTCAATGTACTATTTTTAGGTGATACACGAACTCCTTTTGTTGACAGAGTTTTGGTTGGTGTATTTTGATAAAAGTTGATTCCAAGGCACACAAATGGAATTGTGAACGGCCTCGACCTACGATTCGAAATCGGTCGTCTCGATAATTATTCGCACAAATCGGATTATCCAACAAATGTTTGCCGATGGCAGAATTAATTGCCTTTGATCGATCAGCATCAATCTTAAGTGGATGAGTTAAGGGTGAGCTTTTCACATCGCGTGACGCACGTGTTCTGATAAATCTGGGGACATGTTGGTTTATGCGGTCCTGCAGACGTCTTGACGTTCTTCCCACGTAGCCACAATCACAGTGGCACCTATATTCGTACACTACATTACTTTGTTGAAGTGCAGGAAGCACGTCTTTGCGTGTTACAACAACACGCAAAGACGTGCTTCCTGCACTTCAACAAAGTAATGTAGTGTACGAATATAGGTGCCACTGTGATTGTGGCTACGTGGGAAGAACGTCAAGACGTCTGCAGGACCGCATAAACCAACATGTCCCCAGATTTATCAGAACACGTGCGTCACGCGATGTGAAAAGCTCACCCTTAACTCATCCACTTAAGATTGATGCTGATCGATCAAAGGCAATTAATTCTGCCATCGGCAAACATTTGTTGGATAATCCGATTTGTGCGAATAATTATCGAGACGACCGATTTCGAATCGTAGGTCGAGGCCGTTCACAATTCCATTTGTGTGCCTTGGAATCAACTTTTATCAAAATACACCAACCAAAACTCTGTCAACAAAAGGAGTTCGTGTATCACCTAAAAATAGTACATTGAACGCTCTCTCATTCGAAATTTCATGCTGGTGACGTCATATTTTGTGATACGATTGTTGATATACAATGTTCTTTCCAATTCTCTACTAGTTGCTGACGATTACCCCTGACGAGTGTCAGCCGAAAATATTCGGGTTCATTTCAATATGAATATACTATTTAATTGTATATTGAAGTTCTGTACCTCCAAGAAGCTCTTCAAATAAGCAAATTGAGCCCATAATTATGTACCAAGTCTATATCAACTTGATCAGAATGCCACGTGTGTCTTCAAGGTTTGTACAATGAATGGGGAGAGAGAGTGAGAGAGAGAGATAGAGATATATTTCGTTTCGTCAACGGATGACGGCAAAAATGAAAGTATAAGTATGCAACAAACAAAACAGTGCTTCAGTATCGGTATTGACCGGTACCGGTGATATGATCATGATGATCTTCGAGTCAACCGGTACCAGAGTAAATGGTTATTTAAAGAAAATACCGTCATAAACTGATAACTAAAAAAAATTACGTCATAAACTAACAACTAACCAGGATAATAAAATATGTCGTACAAAATGCAATAGGACTAATGGAGCAGCGATATCAAGAAAATATATGGAAGACATATCACAGTTACACAGAATCGATGTGCACAAGGAGCAAATAAATAGGTTACAGATTTATATATTCAGATTGGACAGTACACAAGCATTGACTAGTATTCACTCAAAAGATAATCCAAAATATCCACAAACGAAACCAACGCCATAAAAAAGGGTCCATAAGATGAACGGGAGAAGATTTCGTCATTTTAGAAATCGCATCTGTAATGTTGACAGCCATATAGTGGCCTCAATTTACAAAGAGGAGGATAAAAACTATGTCGCCAGCTACCGACCTATAGCTATCTATTCTCATGTGTATCGGGATTGTGTTCGAAAACATACTTCTTCTCGGCCTGTTCTATGCCAAGATGTATATCACAGTGATGAGCATTGGAGCGGAGTCGGAGTGGATTCGGAGCGGAGTTTTGCCGATTTTGTGACAGTCGGAGCGGAGTCGGAGTTTACTACAGATATTTTTTCGGATAATTTCGGAGTATTGTAACTTTTGTCTCCCATATCTTTGGATAGCTCTGACCAGAATATACTATTAATTATGATTATAAACCAAAACACCGACAGTTGACACCTTGTAAAGTAGTAATATGACGGGTAACATGCAAAAATGATTGCCTAATGCCTAGTGCATAAAAATCAGCCATCTGCACTGCACATTGGGGACTGGAGAGTAAACAATACTATATGAGGCCAACCATATTATCACATGTACCATGTTGTACCATGTACCATGCTTGCCACTGTTTCGGAAACTTGACGAGATTCATCGGAGTATCTCGGAGTCTGGGATTGATCTCCTCGGAGTCGGAGGGAGTTTTCCACAGACACTAAAATTGTCGGAGGGATTCGGAGTCTCGAAAAGCACTATCCGCTCATCACTGGTATATCAGCAGTTCTCCTCACCGAATTTGACTTCCGCTAAAACAACAAACATCCCATGCCCTCTAACAGGAGTTTAAGAGTGCTATGAAATATTGGAGAAACGAAGTGTGGAGTGTACCGTTTTTCTTATATGAAATAAACACTATCAAAATTATTGTTCCTAATAAATGGGAGACTAATCGGTTTATGAGGTCAGTAACTAGATTTCATGAAACGTTAGCACACAGGACGCCAGCAATCCTAAAAACCTTGCCATTTCCCGGTTTGGTTACCTGTGGTGTAAGCCTACTCCAAGGCTCGGTACCTGGGTAGGTCCTTATTCTCACCATATTTGAAAGATATCTCTGTTATCTCCCCAACGAGTACCACACTGTTCGTCGACGATATGCATCTCCGAACTTACACATACATATTGCCGAATACGTTTCTTCCCCATTGTGATTGCGCCTCACAAAATGCCAAAAGTTCATTAAAAATATGGAAATTTTCAAGCTTATGAAACTAATAAATTGCGGTCACCGTCCCATGAAATTTACGGACTTAACTTTGGAATCCAAGCGCATTAGACGACAACACATGCGCGTCCGCAACGTCCCATCACGACATGTTCGGCAGACATTACAAGAGAACGCATCGTGCCATCACGTCTGACATACCGGGACTGTGGAACTATAGATAACTAACCTAACCTACCTACCTCCGCAGGTTAGTTATCTATAGTGGAGCAGTATTTTCGATGCCACGGTCTCATCGGCCCTCCTCTCCCCTAAGCCTTACGTCACGTCATTGTAGTTTTACGATACATATCACTTTTACGAGTATGTTGTTCTGTAACCACACATATGCCAATGGCGAGTATAGTTGACAAACGTGAATATAGGATGATGAGTTGGTGTTGGACTGCTCTACCATACGTCATTTCGAATCCTTCTTATGTTCTTATTTCGTCGCAATCTCGTGGTGCTTTAAATTATAAAATTAAAATTAGTAGTAAACTGTACTGTACTGAATTGAACTGAGCATATTATTCAAATCGCCTACATATACTCTGCATCAACAATCCGTGTACATTTTGCAACTACGTATAAAATGTTTTTTTAAATCTCACATTAAATTCATGATCCGACCGCACAATTGATCGAAAATACTGTGATATGTTGAATATTTGTAATGAATATACGTTCACGAGAGTGGACAGATCATTCGTTTACCTATTCTATGCGGTCGGGGAGACGAAAATTAGATACCGGTACCACTGAATATTGCGAGAATGCCAGCTAACCTGATGCTATCGGCAGCTAATTTCCGAAAATTTCAGTTCATTCTTCAAAATAATAAGAAAAAACGATCGTGGATGTCTACGAAACTGGCAAACCAGGTATCAGATCAGTCGATTGCTCTATGTTCCAGCGGTTATACTTAAGTAATTTAATTTCATGAATTGATCTAGAAGAGTTCAATTTATGAAGATAACTTTTCTTGAGGGATAAAACGAAACAGTCAACTTACTCAAGGTAAGTGTAAAGATAACCATCATCATGGCTATAGTGACGAAAACGGATATCTCCGGGGTTGCTTTCCTTCGGTTACAGTTGAGGCGATCCGCTCGCTCCGCGTCCATCGAACTAGAGCTATGGTTCCGGTGTTCAACGGCAAATTTCCCTTTGGCCCGCTTCATCTTGAAGATTACGACTATAGCAGTTGCCGCACAGAACGAATTCTGCAATCAAGTGTGTATGCACTGTCTTGTAGCCAGAGTGGTTCGGACGCGGGAGCTTCAAGATATGGTTGTGGATTTATAACCTCCACCTCAATAATCAACACACAATGGTGACCTCGTCAATATGTAGATGATCCTATACCAGGGGTCGGGAACCATTTTTGTCCGAAGAGCCATATTGGACCTATATTTTCCATTTTAACTCTCAAAGATCCATACATGCAAATCTGCTGTTACGTCACAATTGAAAATTCGTGTCGTCATGGTAGCACTTATTCGAACTCACTACATGGGATTCGTCGAGTGCACCACATTTTCTTAGAAAAAAAATGGTATTTTTATTGTACGAAAATAAAGCTCGCGAAACGAGAGATAAGGCACAGACGGGCCAAGCCTCACTATTGATAACGCAATCCATCATAAATAGCTTAGAATTTATTACAACTGATATTGATCGAATGTAACTGGCACACTGATTCCGAAAATCTAAATACTGATCGACTTCTCCATTCCCAAAGTATTCGGCGGTACCATAACGTTGAGCTGCACGCATATATTTTATCGCCGGTACTACAGAGCTACTTACCCATCAAGAACGTAGATAGCTATGGCGTTGTTTGTAATTCGAGTTTGTTATTGTGAATGTCACGTCCACGGCAGTTCATCTTTCCCGTAGTAGATCAGGAAGACAAAGTGTATTTGAAAACTGCGTTGTGATATGGACGTTGCCATGTCTTCTATGCTCTTTGATTATTCAACGTATCGCACAATCCAAGATTTCGAGTTGGGTACATAGAATTTGTGAGAGATATTGGTCGCCGGCGCGACAGTAGACTAACTTGAATTTGAGGATTTTCGAAAGAGGGGTCCGAGCCCCTAAACCTGAAGACAGCATTGTCTTTACCTCTCAAGGACGTGTTTAATTGTTTATACTGCCACGAGAATAATTATTCTGGCCGTGATGGAAATTTACTAACAAGTCGCTGCAATATTGATCAATTCAGTGCAAAAATAAATATATGGCAAAGAGCCATATCTTATACCCAAAACAGCCATATATAGCTCGCGAGTCAAAGGTTCCCGACCACTTTCCTATACCATGACGCTCTTTCGCGTTAGTAGTTTACAAGCACCACTTTCTCACCTTGGCTAACTTGACAACCCTCAACTTCAACATACTCGAATTTCATAAAAGAAGTTAAGCCGTGGAAATTCTTCGCTCATAGCCAAATGGAGGGAATTTCATGGCCTATTATAAGCTCACTTGAACTGATTGTGGGTATAGCCAAGCCGTTCAAATGTGAAAACGAATTCAAACGCAAAAAATCTGAAATTAAAGTAGCAGATATGACTATTTGCATTATTTGCAAGACCGCCAAAGATGGTGTGGCGCAACGTCCCCTCTAATTTTTCACGAGTCTGCGCGCACTCACTCACTGCGCGGTCCCATGGACAACAGTGCGTATCAACTAAAGAAAGGTCACCACTTCGGATTTTTTATGCGCAGCGTAGAGGGAACATTGGGTGTGGGCTAGTATATGAACAGGAGTTCAAGCAAGAGTAGGAATCAAAACTTTCACAAATATAAGTCCTGGAGATCTTAGAAAACTATACCAGTTCTTGGATACAACCGCTTCTGCAATCAACTAAAATGAAATGGTAATCACAACTACTATAGTATAGGCCTATACTTCCGATTTATTCGTCAACCTTGCTCAACTGTTAACATCATAACCGGTTATTGTCAGTATATTTCAATTCCTACATCAATGTGAGGATGTCCACGTCTTACCATAACAGCGTACGGAATGACCACACAAATGGTCATTAATAGAGGTCCGTGCCATGTAGACCCAGGTTGAAGTGACATCACGTGCAACAGAAGTGCAGGTTGAAATTGATAAGCCAGATACTCCGAAAATGCAACTGTAATATAAAGTAAGCATTAAGAAACACGGTGCCTTTGTCAGGCTCATCATCATGTGCTATTAAACTCTTATATGAGAGAAAATCTACACATGTCCTACAGTCAAAGTCTTTACCTGGTTCTAAGGAGACGGTGACAGAGACCAGCCATAAAAGTATGATGGCATTTTTAACCGACTTGTTTTTTCTTCTCATGTGCCAGAACGACCACTTCATGGCTATAAAGCGTTCTATACTCAAAAATAGGAGGTGATACAGAGATGCCTGCAAAGAATATTTTCAGATGACAAATTGCACCATCTTAACCGGGTACAATGATTAACACTCACAGCTGCAGAAGTAGCCATTAAGGCTCCCCCGAAAATCGCGTTCCCTGAGTTGACCTCGTTCATTGCAGCGTATTCGAGGTCGTAGAGCGTTGCATTTGTCAGCCAAACCAAGTTGCTAAGCGCAGAAAATAATAGTAGAAATCCCACGATGCTATCCGCTACAGCTAAAGAAGCTGGAAAATTATGAGGATGTCAATAGTATTCTGCAACTTATAATCCTAGTGAATTGAGATCCTAGAATCGATAATATCACTTCACACATGAGCGACGCCACAGCAGTCGCTACGGTATCGTAAGCGTAATAAAAATGTTTTCTAGTAAATTGAAACATGGGCGATACAACTGCATCCTACTAATTAATTTAAACAGCTGATCGGAAATCTATCATTAGTCGTAGTCCAGGGGTTCCCTAACGAGGGGTCGCGCCCCAAATGGGGTCGTTTGCATGTTCTCTGGGGTTGAGGAGACGAAAAGAAACTACTAATGACCATTTCAAGAATGTCAATTAAGCGGATGCTATCGCCGGGTCTGAGGAATGCGAGCCCTGCAATAAGGTATCACATGAGTCTGACTGTCATTTTAGAGCAGTGGTTCTCAACCTAGGGCGCGAGAAATTGACCAAGTCTGTATGACTTCTGATTAAGCATATGTTTCACAACCATTCTGAGAGGACGATTGTTGAAGGTGAAACTAATTTCATATTCAAGAAAGTTCGCCAAACTCAAACTCCAGCAGTCGTGCTCAACGGAGTATAGGCTGATTTCAACTTCATTTAAGCAAATTGTTTATCTTCTTTGAAGATTTGGAGCTGTTGGAAGCGAGTGACGCAGTTGGTTAAGCGCCAGCGTCGCGACACCAATGGCAGTGGTTCGAAGCGGTTCGGGCCAACTACTTTGTGTCGCAGGTTTCTCTGGGCGCCCCATCGCGACCTCACTGCCGTGCAGTGTTTCCAAAGCCCGGAGTGAAGGTGAGCCGAGCCAAAAGTCAGCAGCGAAGTTCAAGATATGGTGGCATCCAACACGAAAGTGACCGATGATGAAAGAGAGCGAGCATGGAAGTCGTCCGAAACATTACGAAGGCCGATGGACTGAAATTACTGTCGTGGCGCAAATGACCGTATAGGCCACTGTGTATGTGTGAACAAAAAAAACTTCATAGCTTTGGCAGTATAGCCTGAGCTCGGTGCGCTGGGTAGCTGTTGTTAATAGCTGGTGAACTGTACTGCCTAAGACAGACTTAGATGCAATATAGGTTGCCCGGTTTAGCCCTCAATTAAGCTACCCTAAATCAACACAATTTAATTTAATTCCAAAACTGATCAAATTTAGCATGGCATTACAGAATGACGACGTGCTCTCTGTAGTCACTACCATCATTATGATTAGTCTCAGTGCAACCTACCTTGATATAAATTGATGTCCTGTTTAATCTTTTTTGTTATTTTCAAACAAGTTTAGGGAAATTTGGCGGAAATGTTAAATACTCAACAACTGGAATGCGGATTCAAACTTGGCGTGTGACATACCATATGAACACTATTAGATCAGGGATGGGCAACCTGCTGCCGTAGAAAGGAATTAGTGCGGCTGTCGACACCTAATTCAGTTAGTATATGTTGGCACCCGTCAACATGCAAATTGAAATAACGAATTCACTCCCACATTTTTGAGTGATTTTAATTATTCTTGAAATTTTCTTCGTGCTCCGCGCAATTTAACATAGCTTGATTTTTTTTATTTAATATAGTAGCGCCCTTCCCAATCTGAAAGAAATTTGTTTATGGTACATTTTGGTGATTTCAATATATTTCCACCACCAATACAATCGGCAATCCTGATCGGGGGTCAAGAAATAACAGCATGCAATAAAGTGAGTAATAACAATTGGCCAACCCGAAGATGCATTATCATTTATAACTTGCCCTAAATTTTCGAAAGCACTCGCTCCATGAACCCTACCGGTGAATCTGATCGCATTGGCCGAGAAAAGATAAATAATTGATAGTAGTATGTGATACTGCTACTATAAATTACGGAATTTATTCGTGAAACTGAAAAATCTTCGCGCTCCGCGCGACAATATGCAATCCCAGCAACTATTCATAACATTGCCACTCATGATTTCAGTGCGTACAATAAGGCTTTGTGAAAAGTCTAATGATATGAAGTTCACCGGAAATGGACATGACGATAAGTGCCGGGGGGGGGGGTCAGGTGGCGCAATTTTTTGACCATCGCCAAGGGGGGTTCATGTCACAAAAGGTTGAGAACCGCTGCTAGGCCTACTATAACGTAAGATTGGTTTCTGACCACCACTATGAAGATTAACGTGTCAGGAGTATACAAATCAATACGACAGTAAGTTATCCTTTCATGAAAGCTAAAAGCGACCGGCCGTGGCGTAGTGCTGTGTGTTAGCAGTATGATACATAGGCCTACACACGCACTCGTCGCGGCCTAATAAGCTATAGAACGTTATCTGTATTTTACAGACCTATGGTATGTTGCTATAGTATTGACTGCTGGATGTTGACAAGTTCATAATTGTATAACTGCTAATACTGTGCAGTGTACATATAGTCGCCAGCTTCCTACACCGGCCAGGTTTGGGCGGAGGTGCAGACCATTTCGTTAGTAATCCGAACGACAAATTGAGGGGTGGACTCGCGGAACATTTTCAAAAGGAAATGTGGGGTCGCGACCATAAAAATTTGGGAAACGCTGTCGTAGTCTATATCTACAATTATATAATGCAGAGGACTTACCATTGGTCATTGATGAGGAAATAATCTTACCTTTCATGAGATATTGCTGCGTTCTCATCGCCGGGGTGTATGAAACTACCACTATAATTAATCCATTCACGCAAATGATGCCCAGACCAAGGATCGCAATTGCTAACCCGAAGATTCCAGCTTTCCAGCTATTCGTACACGATGATATCAGCATATCGGAGTGACACCTTTCTGCCTCCATAAAAAGCGGATAACTGCAAAGCACTAGTTTTGGATTATCAGTACCGTTAATACGCATAGGAACGTCCTTGCCAATAGGCAATCCAAGTAGACTCTCCCTCGGAGCTCCTGAATTTTGGACCATGGATGATGCTACCGTGGAATCCTTCCAATCGCTGATATTGAACGATGACAGACCAATGTATTCTGCGGCCATAGTTAATACAGTGGAACAGTGTCTCTTATAGGGAGACTTCGTCTGATTCGTACAATATCGGCCCCGGAAATACTGGTCATAATGTGAATAGCACGTTTCTTTAACTCGATTCTTCTCTCTGTTTGTCGATCAAGGATATGCCTGAATGAGCTTGGATTTTTATAGTATCACCTTTATAGCTCATCTATTGTGTGAATGACCATTTCAAAGTGCACAATACTAAACAGCAGGCCAGAAACTGATTAATAGTGACGATTTATGTGACAGTAAGAATTATATTCCAATATGTAGGCTAATATTATTGATTTATATACGCACAATGTGTAGTAATCTATATAATGAATAGCCTTGCCATGTACTGTACAATTACACAATCGTGCTGACACGTATACTCGCATTATTAGACAGCAATGTACCGTTAATCGGGATTATGGAAATCGTTGGTTGCTATAGCACTATTTGATATTGACGCGGTTAGAATACAGACTATAATATTTAGCTGTGGATCAACCATTTGGCACATTCGTGGCGTATTCACTACTAATTTCCCGGGTCTTTAGCACTGGTCAATAGTCATATAACCGAAGGTGGCGCACTGGTCTGCTATAACAGAGATGTTCGGAACTAATCCAGTTCGATAAAAGAAATCTTGATTCAATCCCGATCCTGCTCTCTCTAATGTCAAAATCGAACCTGAAACCCCCCATACAAAAGTGAGAATCCATACCGCTTGCCATCGAAAATTTGCGATTCCTTGGCAATGCATTGCAGACATGGGGTAATCGCGATTAGTAATCGCAATCGATTACGACGATTACAGCATTTTCGAGTAATCGTAATCGCAATCGATTACATTCGAAAAAATCCGAAATAATCGTAATCGTAATCGACTACTTCCCATATCTAATCGATTTACTTGTGAATGAACGATTACTTTTTATTTGTACAAAAACTGAACATTCGTGAACTTGGAAGAGATATTAATTATTACACCGGGTTAGTGATAGCACAAACGTCTGATTTTCGCACGCCATTGCTCATTATTACGTCAGAAGTATTAGCTTCGCTCGTCATTACGTAACAAGTATCCACACATAATAATCAGATATATTCGATGTACATTGTCGTGTGAATGCAAGAACATCCGCCATGCTGTATATCAGGTCACCAATATAATCCGGACGCCAATACCTCGCAGCAGGATAATAATCACCACTCTGCCTAGTTTCAAATAGAAACATCTGCATCGATGTTTTGGTATGCTTAGTTAAACTAAAGATAACCAACGTACGGATAGATGCGCAACACGTGATTCACGGTCGAGTGATGCGACAACGGCAGATTTGTTGTCGCTTCATAGCATGAAACGGCAACGTAATTGATACTACCAAGTTGACGACCCCAGCGCTCAAATTAAATAAAGTTGATCTTATTTGAAAGCTAGAGTCGCGCTGATTCTGATAATATACAATAAACTTTCATCAAGGCAATGGAACCACCCCGAAATAGACTTCAAAGTCGCACTAAGTCACAGTACTTGTTTATGATGGTTAAACATGACCCCTTGATGATTCGTGACTGAAAATTGTGACGTCAATGACAATGGATTCATTGGCGATTTGACATTTCTAATGCTATGCCACAGTAGTCATCATATTCAAGTTGTTATAGATATGTTCCAATTTTCCAAGGTAAATCTAACGCTGATTTAATATGACTTTTGTAATGAATTGATCAATACCCTATATAGCAGTGGTCGGGAACCTTTTTCGTCCGAAGAGCCATATTGGCCCCATTTTTTCCATTTTAACTCCTAAAGAGCCATACACGTCGATCAACTGTTACGTCACAATTGAAAATCCGTGACGTCATGGTAGCACATCGGATTCGCCGTGTGCGCCTCATTTTCTCTGTAAAAAATTCGTACTAGTCATGCTGGTAACCGTATTCAAGCATGCGAATTTGAGTTACGAGAACGTAGCTTATTGCGACAACCCATGATCACATGCGTCAATGGAGCCAAACATGATCGCTACAGCCGTATATACCCAATGTAAGGTGTGATACATCAGTGACATGGGGTCGGGGGAGGCAAGCGAGGCAGTTCGTCACCTGTCGCTACGATGAGTGAACGAAAATTGTGAAAATTTCATTTACTATTGGTATTTTCTATCGATGTTAATGAATGACTGAATTTTGAACATTTTCCTCCCAAAATTAGGCGACTTGCATATTTATTATTCGAAAATACAGCCCGATGCGATAGGTAAGGCGCAGACGGGCCAAACTTCGCCATTGATACCGCAATTCATCGTAAATAGCTTAGAATTTATAATAACTGATGTGAACTGAATGTAACTGTTGCACTGATTCCGAAAATCTAAATACTGATCGACTTCTCAATTCTGAAAGTATTTGGCGAAAACATAACGTTGCGCTATACATGCCTATATCTTATCACTGGTGTCACAAAGCGACATACCAATCAAGAACGTGGATAGCTATGGCGTTGTTTGTAATTGTGAATGTCACATCCACGGCAGTTCATTTCGCGCCATAGATCAGGATGACGGTTCGTATATATATATGATAACTACGTTGTCATTCATTGGCATCACCGTGTCTGCCATTCTCTTTGATCAATTTACATATCTTGCAATCCAAGATTTCGAGTCGGGTACATCGAATTCGCGAGTGATATTGGTCGCCGGCGCGACAGTAACTTCAATTTAGGGATTTTGAAAAGGGCTGTCCGAACCCCTAACCCTGAAGACGGCATTGTCTTTACCTCTCAAAGACATGTTTATACGCTCACGAGAATAATTATTGTGGTCGTGATGAAAATTTACTAACAAGTTGCTGCAATATTGATCAATTCAGTAACAAAAAATATTTATTTGGCAAAGAGCCATATCTTATACCCAAAAGAGCCATATATGGCTCGCGAGCCATAGGTTCCCGACCGCTGCCCTATAGTTATCAGGCGTATGCATGCCTGAAAACCGGATTGTACGGGCTGTACTGCTCAAATGCTCTGATATCAGATCAATCTTTGTAATATTCTAAAATATTCTACCTATAATTGTGACACGTCAAATATCCGCTAGCTGCAAAGTTTTAATGCGACAGCTTGTACGATGTCCTCATACATTTGTACTGTGTTTTGGTGTCTACAACTAAATATACAGCAACTATGCCAAGTACAGCAGCAATTTTATTCGAATATATTAAAATGTGATTTTTTTTGCCAGACGTGAATCCACAATAGTAAATCACATTTTGACGATGTGTGAGGAATTCCAGTTTGCAAAGTCCCGTCAAATAAGGCCTACTTGGAAATACACTGTATTCTTTTATTATCGGTGCTTCGGCCCGCGGCGCCATCAAAAAGTAGGAAATTGACCCGCGAGCACATTTGAGTTACAGACCTCTATAGAACAATGCCGATTATCAGACTTTGAAGTCTATTTCGGAGTGGTTCCATTGCCTTGATGAAGGTTTAATGTATATTATCAGAATCAGCGCGACTGTAGCTTTCAAATAAGATCAACTTTATTTAATTTGAGCGCTCGTGTCGTCATCTTGGTAGTAGCAATTACGTTGCCGTTTCAAGCTATGAAGCGACAACAAATCTGCCGTTGTCGCATCACTCGACCGTGAATCACGTGTTGCGCATCTATCCGTTGGTTAGTTATCTATAGTTAAACGCAGTCTGAACGTTGTTGCTTGGTGAGCAGTAGGCCTAGTATGTAGTACGTACGTACGGACACCGGACAAAGATTTGAAATTTTGTACTCGTCAAATAAAACATTACGATTTCCACAATGAAGCATTAAAAATCAACAGCTGCTGATAGGCTATACATCAGTGGTCGGAAACCTATGGCTCGCGAGCCATATATGGCTCTTTTGGGTATAAAATATGGCTCTTTACCAATTTTTTTAATTTTGTACTAAATTTATCAATATTGCAGCAACTTGTTAGCAAATTTTCATTACGTTCAGAGTAATTATTCTCGTGGCAGCCTAAACATGTCTTTGAGAGGTCAAGACAGTGGGGTATCCAGGATTAGGGTCTCGTACCCGTAATTCTGGGATTATCCTTGATCGGTGGATAATCTAAGAATTTTCGTCGAAAAACTGGAATAACTCCGCTTCTACGGCGTGGAATTGAGTAAAATTTGTTTTGCATAGTCTTTGAAGACAGCCCAACAATTTCATGGGGTTAGCAGAAAAATTTGAAAAAAAAAATTTTTTGCGTTTCTGGGCAAATTCAAAATTTTCAAACTCTACGTAAACCGCGAATATTGGTTTGAATGAATTTAAATCTGGTGTGCGTCGTTTTGTAAGGTAACCTGACGATTTAATCATGTAGCCCGCAAGATTAAGGAAAAAATGTTATTTTTGAACCGCCCTAATGTTCATGATATCCGTGAAAGTATGTAATTATGATAAATCTAATACCCCTAAATATTGTGCTGTTTCTGTATTTTGATTTAAAATAGTCTTTTGTGTGTAAAAATAACAAGTAGATTGAATTTCTAAACTTTATAGTACGACTAAGCCGATTTTATATCCAGTCATTACCGCGAAAATGGGAAATTTTGGTCAAAATAGCCCCATGGGTTATCTCCACAACAAGAGCCAATTTGAAAAAACTAAAGTCATATTCGGAATCAGTGCCCTTCAGAACCCCCAAAACCACTCTTTCTTTGTCTGCCTAAAAATATGTGTTGACCAGTGTAATCATTGAAGGTTTCAATGTATGTAGTTGTAGGCCTACTGCTGTAGTGACGATGTTTGGCTCCACCTACGCATGTGAGCAGAGAAAATATGGCGCACACTACGAATCACATGTATTAGTGCTGCCAATAGCCTACGTCACGAAATTTTAATTGTGACGTAATAGTTGATTGACATTTATGGCTCTTTGGGATTTAAATTTGAAAATGTTGGGTCAATACGGCTCTTCGGCCCAAAAAGGTTCCCGACCACTGCTATATATGATCACCGAGCCGTTCTTATCCGTTTCTCGTAACGGCAGTTTGCAGTATCTGTATTAAGTGGAAGGCAGAATTTTATGTTCACTTTATCTTATTCTCTCATACGACTCTACTTTAAACGGGCATCAATCGTTATTTCTCAATTCTATACTCTACATTTGGACCTGCCGCCATAGCCATCCGCGCATATAATACGTTAGCGTGAGTTGTAGCTAGAATCAGGACCAAAGCAGCAATTCGTCCCCCATTCCAAACGTTGGTCTTGGGCCCTCATAGGGTGATAAATGTTCAAGTTGAAGACCGAATTTCGTCAATAATATTAGGTATTGCATTATATTACAATTTATTTTTAATCCGCTCTCAGCCCCCGGTGGTCTGATTTGCCGGTAGAGCTGGGTGCATGTATAATTCATAATAATTGTATGCTGTTATAATTGCTTTATTTTATGTTGCTATTTCGTGACCTCCGGTCTGTTATTAGATCAGAAGATATTGTAGTCGTCCAAACGTAGCACACTAAAAGAAAAACTTACGTGAGACTCACTCACAAATTGGCATTCCTCTATGGGTGCTTCCGGTGGCATTTGTATTGTGGACTCAGATTGGAAGGATGAGAATATTAGTCACGCCCACCCATCGCGGCTACTGACAATGTACACAGACTCAAAGTTTGGTCAAGGTCGTTTTTTAGTAGCACACTTCGTGGAGTCGCATGTTGGCCGAAACTGCATGCCTATGTCTTTTGGTGTGTCGTGGCGCGGTAATGACCGGCACCGAAATGCCTATTCCTATCGCATGCTTTTTTCTTGAGGGGGAGAGGTATACATTTAAAAATCAAGCAATCTAGAGCCATTTAAACCGTGAAGCTCGAAGAAAATTTTCAAGTTAATAAAATCTCTCAAGAATACTCCATAATTTATGCTGGTTCACGAGATACTTTTGAGTCCCCTTCTAGCTCGCTCCCCGCCCTATTGTGGAGTTTCGGGTGCGGCAGTTACAGACCTGGCAAGAATGCAAATCGTTGGGTGCGATAAATCGTTCCTTATAAAGTTGAGCAATGGTTACACATTATGACGTAACGAGCGAATGATGCGTCATTTATAAAGAAAGTTGTTATCTCATATTAGGCCCTTCATCGCAATCCATATATTGTCTTCCAATATATCTTCAAAGATTAGTTCTGAGTAGCAAAATAAATGTAATCGTGAGTAATCGTGATTACTTTTCCAATGTAATCGTAATCGACTACTTTTCCAATGTAATCGTAATCGACTACTTCCTGATTTTGCTGTAATCGTAATCGTAATCGCGTGATTCAGAAGTAATCGTAATCGCAATCGACTACATTCGTGAAGTAATCACCCCATGTCTGAATTGCATTGAGGTTTGCTTAAGGATGGTGAGACTTTTGGGTGCAATCACGCATGTGAGTGGTGAATCCATAAGTCAAGCAATGTAGCTTATACGTAGGCTACTATATCAGGAGTGGGAAGACATGATTCATGCACAAGTCGCATATCAAAAATCTTAGCTATGGAACAACAACAACAACACAAAAATAAAATTCAGACTTATTACGTCACAAGCAAATGTCGGCTACCGAATGAAATTTGTTATTGTGTGGTGATACGGTGCAATTCCACCTGGGCTCCAAGGTGTGTGAAATCAAGCTGATATGACTTCAAAGCAATGTGGAGCAGTTCCTTCAAGCGTTGATGAGACTTTCGGGATAATTTCAGCTCGGTAATCTTATAACTCAATAAATCTGTCTACGTTGGGAAACTCGTGGCAAAGTTTTGATGTTTGGTTTCGTAATGAGGTTTCAGTTTACTGCTCTGTTTTCCTGTTCATACTTTCTTTTCTAGCAATTATCGCTCGATGATATTTTCTTGTCCAAGCTTCAGTTATTCCAAGCCTTTGCAATATAAATGGAAAAGCCATATCCACCATTGCTAGTCTGGAAGTGATTGTGACCTGCGCTGACGTTTTTAATTATCAAGTTCAGTGTTGAACACAATGATTTATCATTGATTGATGACCACTGACCAGGCACCATTGTTGCGGGTGAAACGTTTATGTGAATTGGATTAGGGATAACTAACCTACGGGTAGATACGCAACTACCGTCGTCCCGCTTGCTGGCTTGCTTAGAGGTAATTACTGCTCAGCAATCTAAAAGCAGCATAATTTTTAATCCCATAGCTGACGACCCGAGCGCTTAAATTGAATAAAGTTGATCTTATCCGAAACCTACTGTCGCACTGATTTCGGAAATATACATTAAAATCAGACCAGGGCACTGGAACCTCCTCGTAATACACCTCAAATCTGAAAATCGGCAGTCAAATATCGGTTCGTTTTATTAGCAATTTCTATCAGTTCAATTATAGATAACTATCCTACGGATAGATACGCAACACCCATCGTCACGCTTGCTTGCTAAGAGGGTATAACTGCTCAGCAATAGGAAAGTCACATAATTTCTAATCCCATAGCTGACGACCCGAGCGCTCAAATCAAATAAAGTTAATCTCATTTGAAAGCTACTGTCGCGCTGATTCTGAAAATATACATTACAATTTTATCAAGGCAATGGAACCATCCCGAAACAGCCTTCAAAGTCTGAAAATCGGCATTGTTCTAAACAATCGCAGCGACGAAGCACAATGACCATAATATTGACCCTTGCGTGGTTGCAATCGTTCAGGACAATATCGATTTTCAGATTTGAGGTGTATTCAGGTCCGTAACAGCACTTCGCCAGCCCCCCTAAAAACGTTGGTCTTGGGCCCCCATATGTAGATGAATCGAAATTCCGGGGGCCCCCAGGGCCAGACCCCGTCATGCTATACGCTGTTTACCGCTACTTATCATCTACATTAGGGGCCCATTTTATGAGTCAGCTTTTCTAGCCGAAATGAGCGAAGCGCAAGAAATTTCTATAATTCATGACTGAATCGGTAAATATGATCGGGAAATGCATATATATTGCTATAACTTGTTATCCTCTCTCTGCTCACGCAATCTGATTTATCGGCAGAGCTGAGTGAGGTATGTTTGAAAAGGTGTAGGACACCTCAGTAATAAGCAGACATCTCAGGGATGATACCCGTTGGTCGGAACGAAACGACACTTCGTCAGCCCCCCCAAAAAAGAGTCTTGGGCTCCCATTGGGTGATGAACCGATCCCCCATCACGTTGTTCGCCTTTGCCACGAAATTAAAGACGTACCTGAGCCAGCGCGAAGCGCGAAAATTTTACATAATTCATGATAAAATTGGTCAATAAGATCGGGAATTGCATATATATTACTATCAATTTCTTGTCTTCTCTGCTCACGTAATCAGATTGGCCGGTAGAGCTGAGTGAGGTATCTTGAAGCTGTAGAGCCCGTAAATAATAATTAGACATCTTCGGGCGGGCGGACTCGTTGGTATGACTTTGTTACATGTTTTTTATTTTGTGACCTGCTGTCTGCTTTATCAAAAAATATAGAATCGCTCAAACGTACTAAACTAAAAGATCACACGATTTCAAATCGGTATTTCTTCACTTGCATATAATTTTTCCCTGCGGGATGGTATTTGTCTTGTGAAGTTCAGATTGCCAAGACAGGAACATTCGGCGCCAGTCATTTAGGTGCCTATGGAGAATTGAACCTATATGTATTTTGCCTATATAACGAAGATTTCGGTCAGCATAAGGGCAGTCCTTTTCGGCCAAGGTTTTCTCGCTGCCGATCGTTCTGGCACACATCTTGTAGTCGCATGTTACATGGCCTAAAACTTTATACGTCTTGGTGAATCGTGGCGCGGTAATGGCCAACGCTGATCTGCCCATTTCCATATATCTTGCGTATTTTTTCTTTGGGGAAGAGTGCCAAATAATCAAGAATTTTGGCAAATTCAAATCAAATTTTCAAAAAAGTTGCATAAATTTTCAAAAAATACTCTATAATTTATGCTAATTCACGAAATAATTCCGGGCCCCCCTCGAGCTTGCCCCCCCCCCCAATTGGGGGGTTTGGAGTCCGGCAGTTACGGCCCTGGGTGTATTTCAAGGAGGTTCCATTGCTCTGGTCCGATTTTAATGTATATTTTCGGAATCAGTGCGACAGTAGGTTTCGAATAAGGTCAACTTTATTTAATTTGACCGCTCGGGTCGTCAGCTATGGGATTAGCAATTATGTTGCGTTCAGATTACTGAGCAGTAATCATCTCTGAGCATTGAGCAAGCAAGCGTGACGACGGGTGTTGCGTATCAATCCGTAGGCTAGTTATCTGTAATTAGATTCGAGAGTTCAATATCAAAGTTCTAATCCTTTTAAGACACCGGAAGAACGCTGATCGTCGGATTAAAAAATGCTAATCGCGACACATAACGTAGGATAAGGTTACGGGAGATGATTACTCGAGGTGTCCCGAGTTTTCAATCAAATGGTGTTATCTGTTGCATCTTAAAGCGAAAACGCGTTATTGGCTGTCAGTGGTCAATCTGTTGAGTGAAACGGCGGCCTGCTGATAAAGATACTACGTCTAGAATAGGTAGAATTATCATCATCGTGAAATGAAAGTAGTGCGTAATCAGTACGGTATAGCGAAGAAACGGATTACAGAATGTTACAGATACGGATGTATCGCTCTGCAATGGTGCGTACATAATTAGTTGATTATCCGATGGTTTGGTGAAGCCATTACCTAGGAGATAATCGTCACGGTTATTATCGGAAATATACTAATTTTACGCAGTGTATACCCAGTTTGTTCTGGTTTGTAACATCATGAGATTAAAACTGACTTTATACGCTGCGATCAACCGGTTTCCAGAATCCTGGGAAGTTGAATTCTGATTAACGCGATAATCCATCATACCAGTAATCCAACTTAGTGGTATGAAACAACGTTCCGGTAACCTCAGCATATGTAATCGTGAGTCTTTGTATTCAACTCATTTGCTTGTTATGAGGGCTTAGCCTATGTACAAAAGGAAATTCAACAAGTAAACTTAGATACTAATCTGACGATACCGAAAAATATACCAGTTTTCGAGGCTCTTATATTTTTGTGGGCTTGGCAAGGATGAAACTGGGTAGAGCTGATCGGAGGCTGTACTGCTGCGCACTGGAAGATACTTCCGTATGTATGATGTTGATGTTCCGTTTGTATGATTGTGGCTGCATAATCTTTGACAAATCTCCCTGGTGGATTTTCTGGCAACCTAAAATACCGGGTGGAATTAGAGGCTCTTCCGGGCTGAATAGATGTGCCCCGATCTGTTACAGTTATTCACGTATGATATGATATGACGTTAAGCCGGTTCAATCACAAAAATCGAATCTTACCAGCCGGTATCATTACAAAAGTCATTGAATGTAACCGTTTTGCTGATCTCGTAAAATATCGTGACATGGTTTTATAGACCTAATGCGAACCAGTTGAAGTCGACCACTTTACCAGTTTTTTATTATTATTAACTACATCTGACTTTCTTAATATGCAAACAGCTACGTTAAAAAGGAATGAAAATGAGGTTTCCTATAGACAAGTACACGATTAAAATTGCCAAGATTATAAGTAGATAATCTGGCTTCGTGCTAATTTCGACAAAGCGATTTCAAGAATCATTGTCATTCAATCAATCTAAATATACGCACTACTATGTATGCATATATGTATTCGCACATTCATAAATGTATTTCATGCAAAGTGATGTCCCGTGAGGTGAAAGAGGTTCATCTTCGCGTTCGGGTTCTCGCCTTCTCAGCTAAGAGTATCGGTACCCCAGACAAGAACGCCGCGTGGTCTCCGTAGCGCAATGGATAGCGCGCTGGACTTCTAATCCAGAGGTTCCGGGTTCGAGTCCCGGCGGAGATGCCTTTGTATAGGTACTCGGATTAGAGAACGACAATTTTGTTCTCTCTGGCACGTAACTGTTAATGATTATATATTGTCCACACAAAATCATTCATATCTCCTTCATGACTTGCAATATTTCCCCTTCCAATTACAATTGAACCATTCGTGACACAACGGGAATTGGTCAGTAATAACGTACAAAATAGCATAGCAAGAAATATCATTTCGCCAAAACGAGTACATATATTCAAGGCTCGAGAGTCGGACGTTAAAGTTACAGCCCAACACGAATGCAATGGTGTATGTGGTAGTATTTCGCTAAGGTGGATCTTAAGATTAAAAGTACCACTCAATTCAGGTCATTTCGCAAAAAAGAAACGATGAAACCATATTAGAGCCAACGCAGTAAAACATATTCAATGGCGTGTTGGCGCATGCATCATATCAATTGGATTGGGTATGAATGCGATATTTGGTACCACAAATTAAACCGTTGACCTCGAACGCGGAGATCGGTATAATTCGAGATTTTCGTTTATTTGTCTTGCTCTCGTCGCGCGTAAAAATGTAGCAATTCTCCGGAAATGTTTATTAAATGGTGTTGACCAAAGGTCTCAAACACGCATCCCGCGGACCGCATGCCGACTGCGAGACCATTTTGTGCGGACCGCGACGTTATCTCGGATTTCGAAGTGTTCGACTATATATCTGCTCTTTATATTTAAACTGGAAATTTGCCCCAAAGTTACTCCAGAAGCCTGAAACTACTCATCAAACTTCACTATTAGATCACTTTCAAAAGTTACCACGTAGTGGAAGATCAATAAATGCTTCGGCGATTGGACATTTCTATTGCTATGGCACAGTAATCATTATGTTCAAGTTGTTATAGATCTGTTCCAATATTCGAAGGTAAATCTAACGCTGATTTATTTTGACTTAGGTAATGACATGATCAATAAATAGCCTTGTTATCAGGAGTGTGGCCGAAAGTCGCATTAGGCATTACTACTCTATGTTAATTACCAGAAAACGCAATCTGGATGCACCAAGACTTTGGTTGAGTGAAAATGATCTAACTTGTGTAGACAATTTCAAATATCTTGGAGTATACTTTGATAAGAGGTTGAACTACAAAAATCATATTGATTACGGTATAGGGAAGTGTGCCAAACGACTAAATTTGCTGAAAATGCTATCAGGCACCACCAGAGGTGGGTCTAAAAATGTATTGCCGATGCTATATAGATCATTAATTCGCTTGGTGATCGATTATGGAATGGAGGCCTATTTCTTTGCCCAAGACACACGTTAAGAAAAATGAAGTGATTAGGAACCAAGCCTTGAGAATATGCTGTGGCGCCATGTGCACTTGTGCAATACCCCGGTGTGCGTACTCGAAATTGAAAGCAATGAAATGCCTCTTCACATAAGACATTGGTACGCCTACGACTACGACTACGACTACCCAGCAGGACAATCCTACTTATTCTGTATAGCAGTAGACGTGGGAGGAAATATACGCTCTTATTAATGATCGATTTTCAACGTTTCGTACCTTTACACATGTTAATGCCTTGTCTTGTGAGAATATTGCAGGAAACGTGATACTATCGATTACCTTGGGCAACGTCATATCCCGAAGTCGATTCCTCACTATCGCTGTCAATAAGTAGAGAAACAGCTCTAGAAACTGTTGCGATACTCTTCAAGGATCACATATCTGCCAACTATGAAGAACACACAGAGATCTATACAGACGGGTCTAAAACGGACATAGGATGCGGATATTCGGTTCACGTTCCTGCACAAATATGACCATTGCGTACTTTCTCCCCAGAATTCTCTCGATCTTCTCGGTGGAGCTCATTGCAATCACCCATGCGCTACTATGGGTGCGGCAGAGTCAAGTTAAGAAAGTTGCAATATTCAGCGATTCCTTGAGTGCATTGGATGCGATCAAACATTCTGAACTATACCACACGGCACTGGTGAATGAAATGATCGAGCTGAATCATCAGTTACGGGCAGAAGAAATCACCACATCGTTTGTATGGTTACCTGGACACTCCGGTATACCGGTAATGAATCTGCAGACCAATTAGCAAGGGCGGAAGCCTCTATTACACACAGACGACGAAATCATGCCATCCCACTCGCCGATCTACGATCGTACTTGCGCATTGCAAAGATGAGTGAGACCGCATTCATCAATCAACAGATACTGGGAGATGAGGAGATCGTACAAAGAACTGGGACCCTCAGTACATGATAGACTCTCGGAAGTGGACACAAGGTTTTGAAACTCGATTATTCTGCGGTTAAGAACGACGCATTGCAGACAGAAGTACCATCTCAGCAAGATTAGACGCATCGACTCGCGACTGTGCGACGTATGTGGTATTGATGAAACCGTAGAGCAGTGGTTCTCAACCTTTTTGTCTTCGCGGAACCCTTTTGGGCCGTCACGGACCCCCGACCTTTTAGATCAAATTTAACTCAATATTCGCACAATCATCATCTATGTCTTGTGAAAATGATAACTGTAGGGCTAGTGATAAACATCAACAACAAGATGACTTTTCTTCAAAATGACATCCTATTCATGTAGAAATTGGGTTGACTTTTATTATTTCAAAGCGAATTCAGCAACTGCATTTCTTGAAATACGTGATCGTGCCTTGAAAATTTGCACCTTCGATTTGATATGAACGAATGCTGAAAATCCATTTAGACCAGTGGTTCTCAAATTGTTTAAGACACGCCCGCCCCCCTCCTTTACGATAGTGAAAAATGTCGCGCCCCCTTATTGTCATATAACACAAAGTGAAACCAGAATGCTAGCAAACCCAATGGATAGATTGATTGCATGGATGGTTATGCTTGTTGATGAGAGAATTCTTCAATATGAAATTCGGGCTAAACAAATAGCAACAACAACGAACTGCAGGTAAATCGCGCGAAGCACCCCCCCCCCCCAGCGTGCGCCCCCCAGTTTGAGAACCTCAGATTTAGACAAAGAAAGGTGGTGACGAATGTAATAATAATGGGTAACGCTTCCGACGACACAATTGGGCACGATCGCACCAATTATGGCACCAAACAATTTTTTTATTGAGCATTTACCGTCAAGCCTGTTCATTTCTATCCACCATTCTATCTTGAAGTTATTATGGTGGTTATGTATATCACAGGAGAAAATGGATTTTTGTGAACATATCCAAGTCACAGTGATTGACCTTACTAATGCAACTATTTATTTTTTTCACAATCCCCAACAAAACAGCAAAATATTTGTATCGGTAGGATATTGGCAATTAGCAGCTAATGAGTCTGCCCAGCAGGATATTTCATCTTTGACGGCCATTCTGTTGATGTGAGTTCTACTGCTAATGAAGAAAAACTGCCTCGTGATTTTCCTAATTTAAAAAAAATACAAATTTGGTTAAAAACTATCTTGAAAAATTCGGAGGCCTCGTGGACCTCCTGGAAATGCTTCGCGGACCCAGGTTGAGAACCGCTGCCGTAGAGCACTATTTGATGAATTGCAGAAAATACCGCGATCAAGGAGCATGCTTACGAAGCCATGCAGATTCGAAGGAGGTAGCTTTCGACATACGTACTCTACTCACTGACCCCACAAGCACTTCGATATGAAGTTGAATATGTTAGATCGAGTCGAGTAACGTTGTAGAACCTATTTAAACCTTTCATGTGCGCATGTGTAGCTTTATACCTCCCATATATATATTATGAACGTTCTGTAGCGTTTAACTTGTTCTGTGCGTGGCGCAAATAGCCTCTATAGTTGCGATAAGCGCCACGTAGGCTATTACATTGTGTTCTTATCCATAATAATATACTACTCCAATGCTTCGATATCAGATGAATCTTTGTAAGATTCTAAAATATTTTACCTATAATTGTGACACGTCAGATGTCCGCTAGCTGCAACATTATGACGTGCTGCAACATTATGACGTAACAGCTTTTACGATGTCTTGATGCATTTGTACTCTCGCATGGTGTCTACAACTAAATATACAGGAACTATGCCAATTACAGCAACAATTTTATTCAAATATTTTAAAATGTAATTGCTTCATGCCAGGCGTGAATTCACAATAGTAAATCACATTTTCAAGATGCGTGTGGAATGTCAGTCTGAAAGGTCCCGTCAAATAAGGCCTACTCGGAAATACATTTGAATTTCTCTGTTATTGGTGTTGCGGTCCGCGGCGCCATCAAAAAGTAGGAAATTGGCCCGCGAGCACGTTTGAGTTTGAGACATCTGGTGTTGACAATGCGTCGGCTACACAAATCATATACTTGGCCTGAGGCGTGGGGTTTTGTGATGTTCCGCGGGCTTCCGCTAACTGATAGGTAAGAAGTCATTTTTACAAAATATTCAATGTGTTGTTCGGTAGTAGTCCGTAATGAAATAGCAATCGCAATTGATTCAATTTCGATTCACCGGTTCTAATCACAGGTAAAATTGGTCGTTTCGTATTCTTCCATTTCCAACTCCAGTGACTCCAGAGGAGATCCAACGATGATTTACGATGAAACAATAGTCGTGTCCGAAATGGGTGATCGAAAACGAAAATGTGTGTAATTTCAAGCCTTGGTATCACCAGGTATTAATCAGAAAGATATCGCAAGCAAGATTTGAAATCCCAAGTCCTGTGGTTTTCAACCGCGCTTGGCTGCAGACCTACTATATTAGAAAAATTACGAAGTTGTGAAAAAGGCTCAGTTTTCTGTATGGCGTTATTTCATTAGCCATCTATTCATATTGCTGACATAATTCTACTACAAGCTTTAGTGGTTTGGACATCTCATCATCAATGAAAGTCAATATATGCGATGACTGGAATTCAAAGTACTGACAGAATTCGGTCTCGATGACGAGATCGTGAGAAGGTGTTGTTGTTGTTGTTGTTTATTAAACAGAAAAATTGGCGCTTATCGCCTGACGGCCTTTTGCACCACGGTCATTGAGCATAGTACACAAATAAAGGAGGTAACACGAAATAATGATCAATAGCACAAGGATCAATGGCACAATGAAGTAGAATCAATCAAGTGAGATGAGGCGATTACACAAATTGATGCACGCACGAACATAACAGAAATAAATTACAAAATAAATTACAGACTATACGGTTATAAATAGCGGTTGCACGATAACACAAATTCAACGACATACGGGACTATACGAGAATCAGTGAGCAAATCATCAATACAGAAATTCACTTTTAATTGAACACATTTATCAATTTATCAATAAGAAATGAACGATGAAAGTCATATTTAGGGCAACTAATTAAGAAATGATCCACAGTTTCGGGGTAGCGGCAGTAACAACACGCAGGAGAGTCTACCATTCCAAGTTTAAACAAATGGCCATTTAATCGGCAATGACCCGATTGCAATCGAAGGATTATACTATCATAAAGGCGATTACCATAACCAGGAGAAGGATGTAGAACAGAACTGTTGAAGGACTTGTAACGTAGGCCGTTTTCGGAGCTCTGGTATTCTTGGTCCCACAATGCCATGCAGTGACGACGTATTATGTGCCGGGCTTCTTGTTCGGAGAGCGCCGGCATATCTTCGGAACTTGGCGGGGTGGTGGAGACATTCTTTGCCAATCTGTCAGCTTCTTCATTGCCGTGAATGCCCATGTGGCCGGGTATCCAAAGGAATGATACGTTGACGTCGAATTCCCTCAATCGAGACAGGGAGAATAATATTTCATAAACCAGCTTATGGCGAGGATACATGTTGAAGTTGCCAATGCAAGCCAGGGCACTCGAACAATCTGACATGATCAGATATTCGGTTGACGAGTTGCGATTTCTTGTAATCCAAATCAGCGCTAGGTCGATCGCTATCATCTCAGTGGAGAAGACGGAATGCTCGGCTGAACAAGCCTGGGCAACTGAAACGTCAAGTGAAGGGATGCAAAACGCCGCTCCCCCTCCAACAAGCGATTTAGATCCGTCCGTGTATATTAGCGTGTGTGCATCGTAGTGATCGGCAACGTGACTTAAACAAGTCTGGTTATAGGCCTCAAAAACACCACGAAAAGCATTCTCCGAGAGGAGAGATAAATCAACACTTGGTTGAGGTAACAACCAAGGAGGAGACGAGGGAAGCCGGTACCTGTCCAATATGAAGCCGTTGAATAGCGGCGATTTAGTATAGGTGTTGAATGTCTGAAAGCTAGGATTTGTGAGACTGTAAATGTCATGCCAGGAATCTTCAATAATTTGGCTGATAAACGAGTTTCTCGGGTCCTGGTTCATCAGGTGACACCGGCAATTCATTGAAAGAAACTTGTGCCGCAGATGCAGAGGCATTTCCTGACATTCGGCTTGAATCACGCAAATCGGGGTGCTACGCATGGCATTTGTACAAATCCTTAAAGCTTTACTCTGGATAACCTAAATCTTCTTCCGATGTGTGGCCGGGGCAAAGAAGTACACCGGCATTCCGTACTCGATGATGGAGCGGACGAGGTAACGGTAGACACTCAGGAGACTCTTCTTACTGGCTCCCCAACTTGTCCCAGTGAGAGCTCTCAGCAAATTTAGTCTTTTACTACATTTAGAGGAGATGTATTCGATATGTGCTTTATAGGATAGCCTCTTATCAAAAACGACGCCGAGATATTTGAATGTTTCCACAAACGGTATATTTGAACCATCCAGTTTGAGAGCAAGGGGAGGAATTTTTCTTCTATGTGTAAATAACATTGCGACGGTTTTGGATTTAGACAAGAGCATACCCCACTTGTCGCACCATTCTTGTATGGAGTCCAGGGAGCGCTGTATGGACGGAAGTAGGTTTGGAATGGAGAGACCGCAATCCCAAAGTAAGAGATCGTCTGCGAAGAGTGCATGGGAGGTGTTGACCAACAGGGGTAGGTCGGCCATCATGATTGCAAAGAGCAGAGGACTGATGACACTACCCTGTGGCAGGCCATTTTTTAAAAAATGAACGTTGGATAGAGAATCACCAACTCGAACTTGAAAAGATCGGTGTGACAGAAAACTCCTTATCCAATTCAACGTTTGGCCTTTTATTCCAAGCTCCGTTAGTTTGAACAGAAGACCGTTGCGCCATACCATATCATACGCGGATTGAATGTCCAAAAAGACTGCGACCACGGAATACCGATTGTTTACCGCTTTGTACACGGTATCATGAAGTTGCATGTTATCCATGGTGCTACGCCCATGGCGAAATCCAGACTGAGCGGCGTTGAGAAGGGAGTTCGATTCCAAGTGCCATCTCAAGCGCCTCGTTACCATAACTTCCATTACTTTACATAAATGACTAGTCAGCGAAATGGGACGATAGGATTTTGCCGCAGCGGGGTCTTTCCCACCTTTCAATATGGGGACAACAACAGCATGTTTCCAGGAGTCAGGAAGAAGGCCATTACTCCAAGAAGAATTGATCAAACGGAGGATATATGTTAGAGACTCGTCAGACAAGTGCTTCAACATGGCGTAAGCGATATCGTCCAAGCCCGGGCTGGTGTTTCCTCGAGACGAAATGGCTGATTTCAGTTCGACCATGGAAAAAGGACCGTTAATGGTATCATTGTTAGGTGCTGAGAAACTGGCGATTCGGGAGGTTATTTGATCCTCAACCGCTTCCTTCCTTGTTCGGAATGCTGACGTGTAATTGCTATCACTGCTAACCGACGAAAAGTGCAAGGCTAGAGCGTCAGCCTTCGACCTGTCGTCACTACCAGCAACGACGCCACCAATAGAGATCGGAGGTATGATATTGTAGGAACGAACACCAGAAAAGGATCGAACTACCTTCCAAACTTTGGAGTAATTGCTTGAATCATTCAGAGAAGAACAAAAGTTTTCCCAACTTTCCCTTTTAGAAGAAAGTATCATTTTCCGGCATTCCGACCGCATGCGTTTATATTCGATGACATCATTTATGCAGAAAGTTCGTCTCATTTTGAGGAAAGCAGCTCTCTTGCGTCTTACAGCTCTATCGCAAGACGCATTCCACCATGGCACAGAAGGTTTTCGGTTCACTAAAGGATACTTCGGAATTGATGAATGCGCCGCGTCCATTACGCATTCTGAGAAAGTCTTGTTCAAAAGATTTACATCTTCATAGCCCGAGGTTTCTAGGCTCCTGTCGATTTTTCTCTCAAAGGCCGCCCAATCCGCTCTGCGAAAATTCCACGAGGTTTTTCCGTTTGTTTCATTTGAAAACTTTTCTTTGAAATTAGTTATTACAAGAAAGTGGTCGCTTCCCAGTAACCGATCCGTGACGTCAGTTCGACACTTCGAAGATACGTCGGCTGACGCGATAGATAAATCAAGTAGCGAGTAGCGGTTTATGGCGTTGGAGGCAATGTTGAGATGGGTTGGCGAGCTGCTATTCAACACCACCGATCCATTTTGGTCGATAGCGTCAAATAGGAGGCGGCCCCGTCGGTTATTTCGTTGACCCCAGGAGAGATGGTGGGCATTAAAATCCCCGAAGATTATGGCACGACGTGACAGCGATTCAAGGAAAACAAAAGCACTATCTTCTGAAACTGCGGTAGGGCTCATATAGACGTTGCAGATGCGTAGGTGGCCGATGGATATACACAACACTTCAATGCAAGATGGAGTGTCAAGTTGGATCTCAGTCGCGGGAAGAGATTCCCGCACAAAAATGGCCAGGCCACCGGAATGAAGCGAGTTGTCTTTACGAAAGACCCGAAAACCCGTTAACTTGGGGGAATACTTATCGATGAGATGAGTCTCTTGAAGCAATATCACGTCAGGTGTATTTGGAAGGTTGTGGATAAATTGTTTCAGCTCGGGTAATTTACGATAAATACCTCTACAATTCCATTGGATGAAACGGAGAGCTTGATTAGACATTAACTTTAGGAGCAGGAGCCGAAAAACCATGCTTAAGGCATGCTCTGGACACGATTTCAAGCGCATTGCATTGACCAGATTTGACAGCCTCCATCGTATATTCAACGATTCCTACAAGTAGGGAAAGTAACTGCGAAAGATCTGGGGTGGGTGGTTGACACGAAGACATAGGGGTATTCTCTTCCAATTCGGTATGGCTAGCAGCATGGTTAACAGTATTTTCTTTCGATTGGGTCTGACTGAAATGTCGCAAATCCCCATGATTGGGAGCAGGAGCGGAAATGGTATGTTTGCTAAGGATCGAACTGATTTTGGTGCGACGAGTTCGTAGATGTCGGGAAGATGTGGAGGAGTCGTTAGCGAGGACTTCACTAAAAGTCCTGTGCATATGAGACGTAGGCAAAGGGGTAGCAACGGTGGCCGAGTTTAACACGACCTTCGCTTCGGCATAACTGATTTTTGTACGTTCTTTGATAATTTGCAGTTTAGCTTCGGTTTTATATACGCTACAACCGCCATAGCCGGCACTGTGAGGTTTTTTGCAGTTGATGCAAAATTTATCCTTCGTGCACGAGGCATGCTCGTGGTCAGAACTACCACATTTACTACAAGTTGCTTTTCCTCTACACGATTCTTTGGAGTGGCCGTACCTATTGCAGCGATAGCATCTCAAAGGGGGAGGATTATAAGGCCTAGTCCAGAACCGAAGGTAAGAGAAATTTACACTCTCAGGTACTTTGTCACAGCGGAAGAAAAGGAGAACAGCGGAACAGGAGTCATAACCATTGTCGACTTTCCTCTTGAGGCGTTTTACGGCTGTGACTCCAACACCGCCAAGGCTGTCGAGGAGTTCCGACTCCTTGATATCTAGGGGCACGCCAGAAATGACAGCTCTGCTAGCATAGGATTTTTCGGGGTACAGAGAGGTTTTTACGTTAATTTTAGAGCCAGAAACTTTGTCTGTCAGGCAGTCAGACTGGAGGAGAGCTTGGACCTGTTTCTGACTAGTGCATGTGATTAGAAGGTCTCCCGACCGAAGAGGACGAGGTCCCTCATATTCACCGATCAATGAAAAGAGTGCCCTATGCACTACTGTAGGATGGAGGCGCTTCAACGAAAGGCCTTCACCTGATACAACGATTCTCATTTGGCTACAATGTTTTTGACTAGCTCCGTCGCTCAATTCCGGTTCCTGGGTGCTGGAAGGTTGCTTCGTAGGCTGACTAGCAAAATCCTTAGCAGATACTTTTGCTAAGGAGGCACGAGCATCGCTATCACTATCACTATTGACCACGTCCGCAGAGACACACGACAGTTTGCGTTTGCCAGAGGAAGAGACTTCCATTCGATACTGGCCTTGTAGATCACTAATTATTATAGAGCGCTTGTCTATCTCAGACTACACAGTTAGGAAGCGCAGCAAGAGGTCCGCACGCGACGACGTCTCAAGCCGAAAGATCGTGAGAAGTGAATATGGTCGTGAATGCCATGTCGCCAAAACATTTGATGTTGACAGAATCGACGGAATGGTCAGCGCCGGATGATACTAGCCGTGTTATTTGAACTCGTCGCTACAACTGCGACCCGCAGAGGAACATCTTGCACCCGTTATGAAATGAAAGTTTGTAATCGCGTGTGTCGGTCAAACGGAGTCTCACGGTGTTTATTCTGATACATGTGAGCGATTCAAATATCTTTTGAATAGCAACAATCTTCACCGGGGGCCGCAAAGTAATAGCATACTTCGACAGGGTTGTTGCTGTTGTTGTTTAATAAAAGAAAAATGGGCGCTTATCACCCGTTGGTCTTCTTCGACTGGGTAATTAATAACAATGGGCCCATTCGAAGCTATCCTGCCATATCTTCGTGAATACAGTCGGAACAGT
The DNA here is from genome assembly GCF_051294905.1 of Botryllus schlosseri. Classification (NCBI taxonomy): domain Eukaryota; kingdom Metazoa; phylum Chordata; class Ascidiacea; order Stolidobranchia; family Styelidae; genus Botryllus; species Botryllus schlosseri. Next base: position 8,282,526 of record NC_137244.1, on the reverse strand, counting down.
GTGGCATGAACATTACCTATAATTAAGATATACAACTACGTGCCCCAAGAAACCATGCTGCATGAGCTCCGCCGGTAAATCTAATCACGTGATCTGATGAAGGACCGAATCAAAGTAATTCATTCAATAACTGTACAATGTTTTCACGCATAGAGCGACTAGGGAACTGATTCCCACTGGTCTTAAATATCATTATTATACTTGCGATTTCGGTGCGAAGTCAGCCTGTAAATACCATAGCTTGAATGTCCTTGGGGTCCTTTCGATGACCGTTAATGGGCGTAGCATGGTTTCGTAATTGGAGGTACGTTTGTATCCCGTCGCACGAACACGTAACTGCAATCTGTCAAACAACTTGAAAGAATTAATTTACGTTTATTGCCGTGCGTTGACATTGGCGTAGACAGTAACTTGCGAAGCGTTTCTCGCAGCGATGGCATAAATTTGGCCGCTTCTTGTGTGGTTTCCGGGGAGATAAACTGGTCGGGTACTATCAGTGTAGTCGCGTAAACTATCTCTGCGGATGTCGTCTTTGGATCTTTCTTCTCAGCTGTCTGGATCCCGATCAAAACCAAGGTATGTGGTCTAACCAATTCGCATCGGTCAATCGAGACATTGCCGCATTTTCAAATGTCAAGGAACCGTTCCACCAAACCATTTGATTGTGGGTTGAAGGATGTAGTGTGTAGAAGTTTGATTCCTAAAAGTTGATTGATTGCTGACAACAATTCCGTTGTAAATTGGGGTCCACCATCCGATGAGGGATGATAGTGTACACCAAACTTAGAAATCCAATGGAATATTAACGCCTTAGCAATCGCGATAAATGTAGAGAAGTGGTTTTTGACCTTTTCTAATCCACGGAACACCTACGCTAATCCGCAAGTCTTCGCGGAACCCCAAATTTTCGGAGAGTCACAGAAACTAAAAATCTACCGGAATACACATCTAATACAATACTATATATTGGTGGTATGCAAACGTAACTGTGCAATGTGCATCAACAAAGTGTTAAAAGAACGGAACCATTAAAATATGATTTCCTCACAAAATAAAACATTATAACGAATATTCATTGCAAATCTGCTCTTCCCTTTTGAGATACCAGTTCAGAAATGAGAGGCTGCTGTGGGGTTTTCAATTGGTGTCTGCGATTGCAGGCATGAATATTTGATAGAAGTTGATCAGTTGTCACAAGTTGATCTTGTAGAACCTTGATTGTTTTGGGTGGTGGTAATTGCACGAAGGTGGCGCTGTTGACGTTCTCACCAAGGCTCCGACGGTTTGTTGGAGGCGTGGGTGAGTGGCTTGTAATCGGGGCGGAAGCTGTGAAAGGACGTCACTGCAGGAAATATTGGAAATGCCTGATGCATAAATTCGGAGAGAAAAGTTCTTGGTCGAAGGCCATGTATTTTGTCTCCGACTTATCCAGCTGCCGGCTGAAAAGGGCTAGGCGCACCGTTCAAGCTGATAACAAGTTTATTGCGAGAAGCACTTGAGCGGTATGAGGAAAGCACAATATAGCATTATATACAAAGCGACATGTCAATATAAAGAGAAGGCACTGTACGCCTCCATGACCACAGAGGTGGTGCCGCATGGTGTCGCCACATGTTCGACAAAACCAGCCATAATGACGCCAGCGAAGAATCACAGAAATCGATCGTATCATATCGGATTCAACGTTCCCTGATGCAAATACGCAGAGCCCACGTCACGTCAGTTACAAAATAATATGCACTCTACCATGTTGGACGTTAGACCCCAAAGCCTGAGAACTAGTTGTATTGAAATGAATAACTTCATTTCCAAGCTATTCGAATCTCAGTTGACTGGTAATCATCAAAGTATGTGAGCTTTGGACTATCACAGCACAAAGACAGAATATATCTATATTTCAATTAGAGGAGGGCCACGGAACTGTTTCAAAGCTGGAAGTGGGCCACGGCCATAAAAAGGTTGAAACCACTGTCACAGTTAGACTCTAAAAACAGGCAAGCATTAACAACGTGGGTCATTGTAATTGGTGTAGGATATTAATACAGAGTTCTCATCACCATTAGAGTTGGACACGGAAAGGGGGAGGGGTGTTGCAAGACTCGGAAAGCCTCACAAGGCAATCTTCAGCTTCCTTGTCCAGCGGCATATGCACGTCATGTAGGCTACTCATGGTATGCATATGCACCATTCGTGTGTATGTATATCCTGAGTCGGTGTATATGCCGCATAAAACACCAAGGAAAATACATATAACGTCCCATTCCTAATTGGCAAACATCATTCTTTTGCGGCAGTCACAAACACAAAAATATACCTCATCTAAATACTATGCGCATACATATAATTCGTTATATTAGATTATGGTGCACAAAATTAACTTTTGCATCAACTGCGTTTTATAAGAATAAATTCCCTAAAATATGGTGTTCAAACGCATCGAAAACGTGATAATGAATATTTATTACTAATCATCCGTGGGGCTTCTGCTATTCCCTTTCATCAGGGGTTCTTGAAGTAAGGGTCGCGAAGGGTATAATTTTGGGTCGCGGCGTCACCGGAGCCGTTAATATTATTAATATGAAAAAGTGGCGCTTTCAACCGATGATGGCTATTTGCACCACGCTCAGTATATATTCAATGAAACGATCGGAGCAATCTGTTAATATGTATGTAATATTTGTCGAATTTCTGTCAACAAAAAAATTCTTCGCGCATCGTGAGATCTCCTACGATTAGTTTATTCATGTGCGAGGTCGTCGTTTTGGGTAATGCAGTCAATAACCGAGACATGATTGCAATACGGTTTGATCATGAAACTGTGCCGATATCGGTTTGATGCTGTGATAATATTTGTCTGACATTGACTTCTCTGGAAAGCTGGTATAACAGATATTTTGGAACCGACCCATTTTGCATGAAGATGCTTGGGGTATGAAGTTTGGACCAACATGCAGCAATGTAAGGTTCCATGCAACACAAAAAATCGGTGGCGATGAAACCTTGACCCAAAATGACGGTCGCCGGTTGGCCTAAACCCTCGATACAGGTCCGATCGTTGAAATGGTCGTTACCGTCTAGTCGGGTCCTTTTAATCTAAGCCCCGCCGTACAAATGGAAATAATGCACCCGAATTTGTAATCACGTTCGTCAAACAAGTTTCATAAAACTGCGTTGCGTAAAACTGGTTATATGCATATTTTCTATTTCATACATACCCGTATAAAAGCGTAGCATACTGACATTAAAAATACACCTCTGTGGCGTCGAGATCATGCGCTATCGCTTTATAACCATTCTCTAAATCGCTTTCCTGACCAGACCAAGCAATGAATTAGAGATCGTTGTCAGTCGATAGCTGTAATGAATGAAATGTGTATATAGTCACAACATCTGAGTATTCCAAAAAAAGCTTTTCATTACTGACCACCCCTGGTTAACTGTATATTAATTAGGGTTGCATTTAAAACAAACGGTGTTTTAAAACACTTTGTTCAAAACATGTTTTAAACAGTGTTTTAAACAAAGGCCTTTTCTTAAAATGTTTTTTTCTTTGAATTTTCAAAATCATGCCATAATTCGGTAAATACTTTCCAAAAAACATATTGTATGAGCCTACAGACAATTACCACCCGATATAGCCGACGTATACGATATAGTAGGGTAGGAAACCTCAAAATAGTCGGTTCGACAGCTATTGTACGTAGATATTTCGTCAAAGGAGCTATATATACCCTATATTTTCAATTGTCAATGTCAATCAACTATGACGCCACAATTGAATATTCGTGACGTCATGGCTTGAAAAAGACTTATAAAACAATACAAATCATGTTTTGAACAAGGGTCTTGTCTTAAACATGTTTGTTTTTAATTGATTTTTGTTTTAAATGCAACCCTAATATTAATAATGGACGAGTATGTCCAATAATGGACGAAAGGGTATGCAGGAAATATCAGCATTGTTATTCGGTCTGAAACAGAAATGAGCTGACTGCCAAATGCTGAACTCTGTCTCTATCTTGTACTGCAAAGACCGCTGGAATGAGTGATCTGTCTTGTCAGTCTGAAATATCCAGCTAATAGAAAATAAATGACATGCCGTCCGACGTTCTAAATTAACTTCAAATGCCAACCATAGGCAGGGCCGTAACAGCACTTCGTCAGCCCCCCCCCCCCCCCCGCAAAAAAAACTTTGGTCTTGGGCCCCCCATATGGCTATAGACCGAACTTATGGGGGGCTTCGCCCCCCCCCAGACCCCCCTCCGGCGATACACTGTTTACCGCTATTTATATTAATCGTTGGGAGTTTAGTGAATCAGATTCTGTCGCCTGAGCCCGCGAAGCGCGGAAAATTATGGAATTCCTGATTGAATCGGCCAGTATGATCGGGAATTGCATATATATTGTTATCAATTTTTATCTTTTCTCTGCTCACGTAATCAGATTTGCCGGTAGAGCTGAGTGAGGTGTGTTTGAAAAGGTAGGACATTAAACATCTTCGAGCGTATACCCGTTGGCAGGAACGAAACAGCACCTCGTCAGGCCCCAAAAAACGTTGGTCTTGGTCTCCCATATGGTGATGAAACGACCCCCCCCCCATCACGTTGTTCGCGTTTGTCACGAACTCATCTGTACTGTATTGTGAGCCATCGCGAAGCGCGAAAATTTTCGATAATTTATGATAAAATCGGTCAATCAGATCGGCGATTGCATATATATTATGCTATCAATTTATTGTCCTCTCTACTCACGTAATTAGATTTACCGGTAGAGCTGAGTGAAGTGTCTTGAAAACGGGAGGGTCCGTAAATAATAACTAAACATCTTCAGGCGGGCTGACACGTTGATATGTCTTCGTTACATGATGTTATTTTGTGACTTCCAGTCTGCTATATCAAAAAATATAGAAATCGCCATAACGCAGGCTTCTAAACTAAGAGACGCACACGATTTCAAATTGGTATTTCTTCACTGGCATAAAACTTTTCCCAGTGGGATGGTATTTGTCTTGTGAGGTTCAGATTGCAAAGACAGGAACATGCGGCGCCAGTCATTTAGGCGCCTATGGACAATTAAACCTATATGTATTTTGTATATATCACGAAGTCTTCGGTCAGCATAAGGGCACATACCTTTTCGGCCAAGGTTTTCTCGCTGCCAATCGTTCTGGCACACTTCTTGGAGTCGCATGTTACATGGCCTAAACCTTTAATGTATGTCTTGGTGAGGCGTGGCGCGGTAATGGCCCAATACCCAATAATAAAGTTAAATGGCTACTTGAATTCGCGCGCAGCGCGTAAAATTTTTGAAAAAATTGCATGAATTTTAAAAAAATACTCTATGATTTATGCTAATTCACGAAATAATTTTGGGCCCCCTTCGAGCTCGCCCCCCCCCCAATTGAGGGGTTTGGGGTGCGGCAGTTACGGTGCTGACCATAGGTCCCACTGCGCCAAAATTTGATGAAATGATATCTCTGCACCATTTCCCGAACGGATTATCCACCAGATCCGGTTTATATCTACTATTCACAGGACATCAGCTACTTGTCAACATAAGGACACATACAATTTTCAATGCCACTCTTCAATGCAAACCAAAATCTTACTTGGAATACAAGGGTGGTAAATAGGTGTATCACTAGATTTACACCAATACCAAAGGTGCAAATCAGTCCATCGGCCCTTTATGATACATAGTTTTCACTTTCCCACCCATCATAATAGGTGAAAACGAGTTAAAACACCATTCATTATGGAGATGTATCCCAGAGGTGTATTTGCGCATTCGTATTTACGTTCAGTGTACACTGTACAGTGTACACGACATCTAAAACACCCTCCACTGCTGGAATATATCTCCATTAGAAATGGTGGTTTGGAAGAAGAATTCAAAACCAGAATGTGCCTTTTACGACGAAACTCTCGTTCTTGTGCACAATTGGCATCTGATATTCATATTGAGCCTAGTTGTTATTGCTGTTTTGGTTACTGGTAGTATTGTTTTAGTTGTGTTCTACTACCAAGTTCATTTTGCATTTGGCTAATATTCTTCATTCCTAATCATGAGCTGTTGACTTTTACCACCTTCCAGTTTTCTTTTCCCCTTTTGTAAGACACCACTCAGTTGGATCGGATGGCGTGGAGGAGCATCAATAAGTCCACAACATCTATGTAGGAATTCGGGAGGTCACCTCTTGGACTTGAACCCGCAACCCATTTGCGTTGTAGTTGTGGAAGCGATCAATGCTATGCATCGCCGCATTTTGAGCCTTATTAGAGTCACTCGTCACTTTATTAAATCTGACATGGAATTATTGTGTAGAAAATCGTTATTGGATGCATTAGGATTATACAAATATTCTTTCTGGCGACAAAGGACTGGGTTGTTTAGTTTGATAAATGTGGATTGCAAAGCTGTTAAATGAAATCAAGATTGGCACTTGGATAATACTCAAAACATATCTTCAAAATAGTTCACTGCGCAAGCCGGGTGTGGGTCGTAACCTCTAGCGCAGTGGTTCCCAACCTTTTTGTCTTCATTCCCCACTTCAGATTTATTCCGAGCCTTCATTCCCCACCAGGACCGTAAACGCGCGAAGCGCGAAAAATTTGTATAATTCATGTTTGAATCGGTCAATATGATCGGGAATTGCATATATTTTGCTATCAATTTTTTATCCCCTCTCTGCTCACGTAATCAGATTTACAGGTAGAACTGAGTGAGGTGTGTTGGAAAAGGTAAGACCCCTAAATATGAATTTAACGTCTTCGGGCAGACCCGTGGATATATTGACTATATTACCTAATGCTATTTCGTGACCTCCAATATCTGCTATGTCAAAAGATATGGAAATCGCCAAAACTAAAAGGCACGCGTGATTTCAAATTGGTATTGCTTTACTGGCGAATAAATTTTTCCCTGCTGGATGGCATTTGTCCTGGGGGTTCAGATCGCCAGGCCAGGAACATTCTGCGCCAGCCATTTAGCCGCCTATGGATGATTAAACGTATATGTATAATGTATATTGTATAATATATTTATCGAGGTTTTCGGTCACCACAAGGGTCGGCTATATCCGGTGGTAATTGTTCGTAGGCTCATACAACATGTTTTTCGGAAAGTACACAATTATGGCATAATTTTAAAACTAAAAAAAAACACAATTTCGTTTTTAAAATACTGTTTAAAACATGTTTTGAAAAACACCGTTTGTTGTGCATGCAACCCTATGCTAGGCGCTCAGCAATCACGGATAGCATGGAGGAGAAAAAAAACGGGGATACCGACTAGATCAGTGGTTCTCAACCGCCGATCCGCAGACCGGTGCCGGTCCGCGACGACATTCCTGCCGGTCCGCCAGGTATATTACAATTTTATGCCTTAGGTTCAAGATGCAATGTTGAAGGCTTGTCCATTGATAAAATAATTAAAACATCAAATTTTAAACTAAATCAGAACTTCGCGAGGTAACTTTAGGGCTGAAAACATGTTCGATTTGACGTAAAGCTCAAGAAGTGTCATTTGACGACGTGCGAGCGACAAGTACAACAGGTACGGGCAGACTCGTCGCTAAACAGCGCAGTTCGCGCGATCATTCGTTTCCGATTCATTCATTTTGTGCAGGACCGTAACTGGGGCACCCCAAACCGCCCAATTGGAGAGGGGGCGAGCTTGAGAAGAGCCCAAAATTATTTTGCAGATGAACATGAATCATACCGTATTTTTTGTAACTTTTCCCAACATTTGCCATTTTCTTTTCGCGCCTGACGCGATTTATTGTCACTAAATGTCTTGCTTATTAGGTGCCCTTGTCCTAAAAATACGTATGATATATAGAAATAGACATTTCGGCGTCAGCCATTGCCACGCCACGACGTACCAACACATAATCAAGATTATGCTAACATGGGACTCCGAAATGTGTGCCGAAAATTCGGCAGCGAGAAAACCGATTCAGTCATGAATTATCGAAAATTTTCGCTATTGGCGCCTTTTGGGCCAAGACCAACGTTTTGGGGGGTGGGCCGACGAAGTGCTTTTTCGGCACGGATTACCTGTATATTTGCTGTGAGGTATTTTCTTCCGGCGCGTATTGTATTCGTAGTTGGCAGAGTAGCCTATGCGTTCGGCCGCAGTGGATAATGCGAGCAAAGTAGCTCGACAAGGCGTTTGGTTTGACTCCGAAACGCTTCTTCTCTTGATATTGTCAAAGAGAAGAATATTATTCGAGTCGGCGTGGTCGGTTAAACCCACGGCCTTCGGCCGAAGACTGTAAACGACTCTCGGTGGTAGCACGTTTATCTGGACAAGGGAATTTTTCCTCGACTCAGCAGACTGACTACCATAAAATCACATGGATGCTTCATGAAGAATTACGATCAAAACCGTCTAAATAAGTGATTCCCAAGCGCGGCCCAGAGGGCCGCATGCGGCCCCCAGATAGCCTTCTTGCGGCCCCAAAAAATATTAGGAAATCGAGTTATGACAAAAAATTAAATTTATATTTATAAAATACACTAGCTTGGCTTGGAGTCTGGAGATTTTAATTAAGATTGCAGGGAAGTCGTGAGTAGACTGCTATCGTTACGTCCAGTTAAACGAGCAGTAGCTATAGATATAGGTAAAGCTAGGACTGTAACTGCCGCCCGCCAAACTCCCAATGAAAAGGGGGGGGCGAGCTCGAACGGGGCTCAAAATTATTTCGTGAATTAGCATAAATTATAGAGTATTTTTTGGAAAATTTATGCATCTTTTTAATTTTTTTTTGCTGTAGGCGTGATTTCGTGCCGCCAAATATCTTGATTTTTGGGTACTCATGCATCCCCAAGAAAAAATGCGCAGGATTTATAGAAATGGGCATATCGGCGTTAGCCTTTACCGCGCTACGACGCACCAAGCGAGAAAACCTTGGCCAAACAGGACTGCCCTTATGCTGACCGAAAACGTCGTTATCTATACAAAATACTGTCTTGGCAATCTTAACCTCACGAAACAAATACCATACCGCAGGGAAAAATTATATTCCAGTGAAGAAATACCAATTTGAAATCGTGTGGGTCTCTTAGATTAGATGCCGGTTTGGGCGATTCTATATTTTTTTGATATATCAGACAGGAGGTCACGAAATGACATGTTACGGCATCATACTAATGGGCCCTACAGTTTCCAAGACACCTCACTCAGCTCTACCGGTAAATCTGATTGCGTGAGCTGCGAGGACAAGAAATTGATAGCAATATATATGCAATTCCCGATCATATTGACCGATTTTATCATGAATCATCAAAAATTTTCGCGCTTTGCGCTGGCTTACTCAACATTACAACTAGTTTCGTGGGAAAATCGAACAAGGTGATAGGGATAGGTTTATCACCATATAGGAGCCCAAGACCCAAGTTTACTATTTTGGGGGGGGGGCTGACGAAGTGCTGTTTCGTTCCTGCCAACGGGTATATACGTCCGAAAATGTTTAATTATTATTGAGGGGCCCTACCTTATCAAACACACTCCCCTCGGCTCCTGTAAAACTGATTACGTGAGCAGAGAGAGGATAAAAATTGATGGCAATATATATGCAATTCCCGATCATATTGACCGATTCAATCATGAGTTACAGAAAATTTTCGGGCGTCTAGGCGATAAAACCTGACTCACTAAATCGCCCTGAAAGCAGCATAATTGGTAGTCCTATAGATCACGACCGAAGCGTCCGCATAATTTCATAGTTCTGGTCTTTATCGAAAGCTAGTTTCGCACTGATTCCAAAAATTCGAATTGTAATCTCGCCAGGGCAATAAAACTACTTCGAAATAACCTCCAAAGGTCGACTGATCTGAACAATGGGAGCGCAGCAACACAATGATCATAACAATGGCCAATAGCGTCAAGTGATTGATCGGAACAATGCCAATTTTCATATTTTGATGACATTTGGGTCCGTTTAATTGCCCTGGTATTCGTGCGGCCCCGACCGTGCTCTGAAATTCTAAATTTGGCCCTGACACTAAAAAAGTTTGGGAACCACTGCTTTAAATGTCACTCTCTAGCACCGTATGATTGCATAAAACGGTTGCATACTTTACATTTTAGCTTCATTACAATTTTGAAAGTTTACCGTTCCGCCAGACATTTTTTGAAATTTTACCGGTCCGCGAAGTGACAAAGGTTGAGAACCACTGGACTAGATCAGTGGTTCCCAAACTTTTTCGGTGTGAGGGCCAAATTTAGAATTTTAGAGTACGGTCGGGGCCGCACGAATACTACGGCTATGAAACGGACCCAAACAGTCATCATGGATATTTCAGAGTAGTTTTATTACCCTGTCGAGATTTCAAAACTGTACACTGTTTACCGCTATACTTATCTGCTGCATTGGGTGTCCGTTGAGTGAATCAGCTTTTCTCGCCTAAACGCGCGACGCGTGAGGAAATTTCTTTAGTTTCATGACTGAATCGGTCAATATGATCGGGAATTGCATGTATTGCTATCAATTTTCATCCTGTCTCTGTTCACGTAATCTGATTTACCGGTAGAGCTTAGTGAGGTGTGTTTGAAAAGGTACATGCCCCCTCAATAGTAATTAAACATCTCCAGGGGTATACCCGTTGGCAGGAACGTAACAGCACTTCGTCAGGACCCCGGGCTCCCATAGGGTGATAAACTGACCCCGCATCACGTTGTTCGCTTTTGCCACGAAATTAAAGCTGTACTGTTTAGTGAGACAGCGCGACGCGCGAATATTTCGATAATTCATGATAAAATCGGTAAATAAGATCGGAAATTGCATGGTTGTCCTCTTTGCCCACGTAATCATATTTACCGGTAGAGCTGAGTGAGAGGTGTCTTTGAAACTGCAGACCACGTAAAATTAAATATCTTCGGGCGGGCGGACCCCTAGGTATGACTTCTTTACATGATGATATTTCGTGACCTCCTGTCTGCTATATCAAAAAATGTAGAATTGCCCAAACCTACTAAACCAGTGGTTCTCAACCTTTTTGTCTTCGCGGACCCCTTTCGGACCGTCACGGACCTCGCGGACCCCCAATAAATTTTAGTTAAAATTTACCTCAAATATCGTGCAATTGTCATCTGTCTCGTGCAAATGATAACTGTAGGCTTAGTGATAAACAGCAACAAAATGACTTTTCTTGAAAATAAGATCATACATTTCATTAGGGATGGTGTGATCGTGAGGTTCACGTTCTTGTTCTGTGTGTGGATCTCTTAAATTTCGAGGTTCACGTTCGCAAACGAACCTTGGTGGGTTCTGCACTTTGAACCGTTTTTCATATATTACATTTTTTCACATCTTCATAACATCTTTGGTTAACACTAGAACTACCGGAACTTCGAACTACCTAGAACTACCATGTGGCTTTTTTGACGCATGTTGAATCTTCTTCGATTAAATGCATTTACCGGACCTAAGAATCAGCACAAATCTCAACAAACGGCATCAGAAACCATTGTTTATTGCGCTCACAGCTACTTGCAATATTTTACATACACCTTAGGTCAACACTTATAAAACAAATCGCCGTTTTTTGGTGCAACATATAAGTGTTGCTCTGGTGCGCATTTGGCATTTGAGCACGTTCTTTAAAAATTTAGAGTAGGTTCCAGATCCGCTTTAGCCACATCATCATTGTTGGTTATTGCTGACATATCATAAAGCTTATCATATAAGATTTGCATAATTCAATTTTGCAACTAATCCTCGATTTGCATATTTTTAGAGTATCGGCATTTTGGCAAGTAGACGATCATTCACATTCTAAGAAAACATGCACGGACCATCGTCGACTTGTTGGTACCCTCATAGAATACTGCCTTGCAACCTGACCAATAATAACCCCCTGGTTTTGTTTCGGTATAACATTTAACCGTCACTGGTTTCTTGTTTGTGTTGTTTCTGAAGGAAACAGTTACCTGAGGTTGCAGTGAACTCAATATATATGTGTACAAATTCGATCTCTACACTGGCATCTCGCCGTTACACTTATCAACAAGATGATAGCTTTGAAAAGTGTGGCTACATGAAGCTGCCTGTGTTCCTTCTGGTCCTGGGTAGCTTCAAGCAACTTTTGACAATAGTGTCAACTGGGACTTCGTTTGCTTCTCCAAGCGTATACAGCCACATTCACGTAACATTGTTTCGAGATGGATTACATCAGACTCTTCACATTACTATGCTTGGCAAATGTATAGATTATGGAAGAGGTGTCCTGTCCTATCCTTGCCCAAATATGAGACGCCCTTGTACAGATACTTGGTAGCAGCAGCGTCCACCATCTGACATTTTACCCCAATTATTTGCTGGCATTTCGACCATGTAATGAACGAAAACCATATTATCTTTATCGAATCCACACCTTTTTTTACTCCTTATGTCAATGGAAAGATCATGACTTCCATAAATCTGTTCTTCGAGAGGGCCTGACTAAACATAATGCACCCATGCCTTCAGTCCTCATATGCATTCAATTCACTAGATTCAGCTCACTCTCCCCCCGAAGATCCATCTCGTAGACCGAAGCAAAGACCCTTTGCCCTTGTACAACCCTAGTATATTAGTATGGACAATACAGATGTCGGCTTGGTCTAATGGTACATTTCAAATTCCATGTCCTGTAACACGCTGAGCTTCAGAAATATAATATTACAGAGCTTTGGTGACTCGGAACGAGGAAGATCTACGACCTTCAATTACAAGGGATGTTGTTGCTAACACAGTTAGACCAAGTCGATATTAACAAAGATCTGTTGTTACAAACGACTTTTCTGCGTTTATCAGATACATAACCACTTTCAAGAATATGAAACTGAGATCCCTGAAGGTAGAAAAAGTGTAATGCGTCAAAAAGCCACTCGGTAGTTCTAGGTCAGTGATTCCCAACCGCGGCCCTGAGGGCCGCATGCGGCCCCCAGCCAGCCTTCTTGCGGCCCCCACAAAAATATTGAGAAATCTATTTATGAAAAAAAAAAATTACAAAATACTCTTGCTTGGCTTGGATTCAGGAGTTTTCAATTAGGATTGCAGGAAAGTTGTGAGTGACTGGTAAGATTACGTCACTGTTGCTTCAATGCAATATGCCCTAACTTCCAGTTGAACGAGCAGTACCTATAGATATGGGTATAGATATAGGTATTGACAGGACCGTAACTGCCGCACCCCAAGCCCCCCAATTGGGGCCAGCGAGCTCGAAGGGTGCACATAATTATTTAGTGAATTAGCATAAATGATAGAGTATTTTATGAAATTTTATGCAACTTTTTCAAATTTTTTTCGCGCCGGGCGCGATTTCAAGTTTTCAAGTACCTTAATTATTGGGTAATTTTCCACCAGGATAAAATACGCAAGATCTATAGAAGTGGGCATATCGGCGTTGGCCATTACCGCGCCAAGACGCAAGAAGACATATAAAGTTTTAGGCCATGTAACATGCGACTCCAAGAAGTGTGCCAGAACGATCGGCAGCGAGAAAACCTTGGCCGAAAAGGACTGCCCTTACGCGGACCGAAAACTTCGTTATGTATATGCATATTACATATAGGTATAATTGACCATAGGCGCCTAAATGACTGGCACCGAATGTTCCTATTTTGGCAATCTGAACGTCACAAGACAAAAAGGCTACCATGCCGCAGGGAAGAATTATATGCCAGTGAAGAACTACCAATTTGAAATCGTGTGCATCTTTTAGTGTAGTGCGTTTGGGCGATTCTATATCTTTTGATATAGCAGACTGGAGGTCATGAAATAACATCATGTAGCAAAGTCGTACCAACGGGTCCGCCCGTCCGAATTATTTTAATTATTATTTACGGGCCCTACAGTTTCCAAGACACCTCACTCAACTCTACCTGTTAATCTGATTACGTGAGCAGAGAGGACAAGTAATTGATAGCAATACATATGCAATTTCCGATCTTATTGACCTATTTTATTTTGAATTATCGAAAATTTTCGCGCCCGGCGCTGGCTCACTAAACGGTGATCCTGATTTCGTTGCAGAAGCGAACAACGGGCCGGGGGGCGGTTTATCAATCTATGGGAGCTCAAGGAGCTCAAGACCTAAGTTTTTTTGGGGCCTGACGAAGTGCTGTTTCGTTCCTGCCAACGGGTATACGCCCGAAGATGTTTAATTATTATTGAGTGTTCCTACCTTTTCAAACACAACTCACTCGGCTCAACCTGTCAATCTGATTACGTGAGCAGAGAGAGGATAAAAATTGATACCAATATATATGCAATTCCCGATTATATTGACCGATTCAATACTGAATTATTAAATTTTTTCGCGCTTAGCGCGATTAGTCGAGAGAAGCTGCCTTAAACGGACACCCGATTTAGAGGATAAATAGCGGTAAACAGCCATCTAGCCTGAGGGGGGTCTGGGGGGCTTCGAAGTTCGGTTTATCACCCTATGGGGGCCCAAGAGCAACGTTTTTTTATGGAGGGGGGGCTGACGAAGTGCTGTTACGGCCCTGGGTATTGATAACTAATTTACGGAGAGATGTGCAACAAGTGACTCACGATTAAATACGCCGTGATGCGTACTGCTTAGCCGGCAAAAAGCAACATAATTGGTAGTCCTATAGCTCGCGACCCAAGCGTCCTAATAATTTAATATGTCGGTCGGTGTTTATAGAAAGCAAGTGTCGCACTGATTCCAAAAAATACGAATTGAAATCTCGCCAGGGCAATAAAACCACTCCGAAATAGGCAGCAAAGGTTGATTCTTCTGAACAATGGGAGCGCGGCAACACAATGGCCAATGGCGTCAAGCGAATGATCGGAATAATGCCAATTTTCATATTTTGGTGACTATTTTGGGTTCCTTTCATTGCCCTTGTATTCGTGCGGCCCCGTCCGTGCTCTTAAATTCTAAATTTGGCCCTGCCACCGAAAAAGGGTTGGGAACCACTGTTCTAGGTAGTTCTGTGCATAACTTTTTTATTTGTACTAGATGAGTGATGAAAATCATGGGTAAGGTGGCCTACATAAAATAAATAAAAGTCAAGAAGTTTCAGCCGAAGAGCGTAAGATTTGACTGAATGCCAGCTCTTCAAAAATGAAAATGCGTCAAAAAAGCCACTTGATCGTTCTAGTGTTAAAATTCCCCGCGTTTCAGCTTCGGACCACTCTATGCATGGCGCTTGCGGCATAAAAGCATGCACCTTGCCAATCTCAAAAACTTTACTTTCTTTGTTACAAACGTTCGCTCAGTTTTCCGTTAGTGGATATTTAGTGACTCAGACTCCGACTGTGAGCTTTACCCGCAATCACACAACATCAAGAACGAAATACACCACATGTAGGTAGTCAGCGAATGATGCTCATTAGTCATTACACCAATCAATGAAATTGATACATCGTTGTCTAACGTAAACAATCTACCAGGAGTATCGGATCCCTCTTGATTTGATATGTTTATTCACATTGTATCATAAAAACCAAATCTGTGGGATTGGGGTGTTGGCTACTGTATAACTTGATGATTGTATAGTGATATCGGTAGCAAGTATAGAAACATGTTTACACTCTGCTCAATATCAATGTAGCAATAGTCAGACGCTGAATACATTGTCCGGTCTGGCCTAGACCGTTAAGGCATAAGCAGGCTCGTAACAGCACTTCGTCACCCCCCAAACGTTGGTCTTGGGCCCACCATAGGGTGATAAACCGTACTCTCGGGGTCGTCTTAGATTCAAGTTCACGTTCACATAGAATCTTTCAAAAAGGTTCGCGTTTACACGAACCTGAACCTTTCAGGGTTCGCACCATTCCTTTATTCATGTAAAATTTTGTTGTCTTCTATTATTTCAAAGCGAATTCTGCATCTGCGTTTCTTGGAACTACGTGGTAATTTCTTGAAAATCCGCTCCTTCGATTTGATATGAACTGGTGCCGAAAATACATTTCCACAAATATAGGTGGTGGTGAATGTAAAATTAACGCGTAACGCTTCCGACAACACAGTTGGGTATGATCGCTACAAAGGTGGCACCAAAATTGACAAACAAATTTATTTATTGAACGTATAACGTCAAGCCTGGTCATTTCTATATAGCAGCTCATCTTGAAGTTATTATGGAAAAATGGTTATGTATATCACAGCAGAAAATGGATTTTTGTAAACATTATTAAGTCATCGTGATTGACTTTACTCATCCAACTTTTTTTCCACAATCGCCCACAAACATGTCTAAACAGCAAAATGTTTGTATCAGTATAGGCTATTGACAATTTAGTAATTTATATGAGTCTGCATAGTAGAATACTTCATCTCAGATGGTAATTCTGTTGATGTGAGCTCTGGAGTTTTACTTGTAATGAAGCGAAACTGCCTCGTGATTTTACGAATTAAAAAAATACAAATTAGGTTATCAAATATCAAATGAGAATGCTTCACGGACTCCCAGGGGTCCGCGGACCCCCGGTTGAGAACCGCTGTACTAAACTGAAAGATCACACGATTTCAGATTGGTATTTCTTTACTGGTATATAATTTTCCTTCCTGCGGGATGGTATTTGTCTTGTGAGGTTCAGATTGCCAAGACAAGAACATTCGGCGGCAGTCATTTAGGCGCCTAATTATAAACCTATATGTATTTTGTATACATAACGAAGTTTTTGGTATTTCGAAGTTTTCGGTCAGCATGAAAGCAGTCCTTCATGGCCAAGGCTTTCTCGCTACCGATCGTTCTGACACACTTCTTGGAGTCACTTGTTACATGGCCTAAAACTTTATGTGTCTTGGTGCGTTGTGGTGCGGTCCTGGCCAACGCTGATATGCCCATTTCTATAAATCTTGCGTATTTTTTCTTGGGGAAGAGTACCTAATAATCAAGATATGTGGCGAATTGAAATCGCGCACAGCGCGAAAAATTTTGAAAAAGTTGCATAAATTTTCAAAAGGAGGACGCCCAAATGTCTTCTTTCTTGAGATTTTGTGTTCTTTTTTGAGGATTTTGGTTACAAATAGGGCCAAATTCGACTGATATACATTAAGTCAGCGCTATAGGGACGCTACGGCGGCTATTTCGGGAGCTGGACCGGAAAGTTAACCTTTTTTTCAGTTAGCCACCTGTTAATGTGAAAGAAAAACTCTATTTTCCGGGAGTTGAGCCTCTTTTTCTTATTTAGTCAAGCGACCACGAAGTGGGAAAAATTTACCATTTTTTCAGGATTTTCCTTTGGTTTTGAAAGTTATCATTACCTATTTATATCTATAGCTACTGCTCGTTCAACTGGAAAGTTAGGGCACATTGCATTGAAACAGCAGTGACGTAACGTTAGCAGTCTATACTCACAACTTTCCTGCAATTCTATAATTAAAAACTACAGAGGCCAAGCCAGGCAAGAGTATTTTATAAATATAAATTTTGTTTTTTGTCATAAATCGATTTCTTAATATATTTTTGGGGCCGCAAGAAGGCTATCTGGGGGCCGCACTTGGGAATCACTGGACTAGATGACGTTGCTATAAAGGCCGTATCGCATCATCGTCGTCAAAGCATCTCGATGGTGCAGGCTTAAAAAAGAATGCTATATCTCTCTCTCCCTACTTAAGATATCCCACTAACTGTCGCTGCTCGGCTGGTGTTTTTCGTGTTTTCATTCTAATTTCTTTCTTCTGTATTACAACATTGTCTCGCTATATTTGTATTTTATTCCTCACGCGTGCACCACTTCTTCAAGTTGCTTGTTGGTATATACGCTGCATTGCATGACCTACTAAAAACACAGTCACACGCCCAACCTTTTGACCTGAAAACTAGGAGGCCTAAAGTCGATTTTTCAGTCCTTACCAGCTGGGCACTTATTACTGGTCAGAAAATGCCATATTGTCATAATGCTTCCTGTCTCTGGCACTCTACTAACACACCGAGTCAGAATGCTTGTAAAAAATAGTCTATTGCAGGCTTATATAAGGGAAATATATATATATTGCATGACGAGATGCACATTGAACTTCATAAGTATGGTGCATATAACTGAAAAACGATATCAACAAAATCTGTTTAGAACTTTGCAAGTATACACTTTGAACTTCAAATGGCATGGTGAATATGAACTAAAAATATTAGCAACGAAATTTGCATAATGAATGCAAATTGATGGCCACAAAATTTGCATAACTTAGGAAAAATGTTTGCAAAGCTCTCGAACTTGAGATTCAGGAAACAAATTTGTCCAGACATTATTACACAATCATTTCTTTTGTCTTTGCCTCTGTCTCTAATGGCAAACATGGTCTTCTCTGAGTAAGAATTTTATTTATTTATTTTTTCTATAAAAAAAAGACTTCAGTTGCCTGCAACGCAACATCTGTGCAATTTTTGTACGTTCATCACAAGCGATTCGGGATTTACCCAGGCACGTAGCCAGGGGGTTAGGGAATCGAATCTGCTTTTTTTGAAACGCAAAACCCCGTACTTTTGAAATTAGCATTCTGACGCTAATATTCAGTTGCAATTCAATAAGATGTATTATCGCTGTTGCGCGAGGCTGCGGCCAATCAGCGTGAATCGTGTTAGCACAGGGGTTCTCAACCTGGGGGGCGCGGGAGGCTCTCAGGGGGGGCGCGAGAAATTTTTGTCAATTTTGTCAATGTCTGTATAAATTGTGACTAAACATGTGTTTCACAACCATTCTGAAGATACGATTATTGAAGATTAAACTTAATTCGTATTCTAGAAAGCTTGACAAACTCAAACTCCAGCAGTCGCGCTCAACGGAGTATAGGCTGACTTCAACTTTATTTGAGCAAATTTTTGATATTCTTTGAAGATTTGGAGAAATTCCTACGTACAAGTCATTCATTACTTTATAGCTTTGGCAGTAGCCTAAATCTCTGTGCGCTAGTAGCTGTTGTTGATAGCTGGCGAACTGCACTGCCTAAGACAGACTTAGATGCAATATAGGTTGCCCGGTTTCGCCCTCAATTTGGCTATAACTCAACACAATTTAATTCATTTCCAAAACTGATCAAATTTAGCATGGCAGGACATAACGACGCCGTTCTCTCTCTAGTCACCACCAGCATCAGGATTAGTCTCAGTGCAACCCACCTTGAAATTAATTGATGTCCTTTTCAATGCTTTTTTGTTATTTTTAAACAAGTTTGGGGAAGTTTGTCATCAATGTAAAAGACTATAAACAACTTTAATGCGGATTCAAAATTGGCGTAAGATATACCTTATGTATACTATTATATCAGGGGTGGGCCGCCCGTACGGCCGCATGCGGCCGTAGAAGGGAATTTGTGCAGCCGTCACCGCCCAATTCAATTAGTATGTGTTGGCAGCCGTAGACATGCAAATTGCAATTACGAATTCACTCCCGAATTTTCGAGAGATTTTATTTAATCTTGAAATGTTCTTCGCTCTCCGCGCAATTCAACAAGGCTTCATTTTTCGATTTTAATGCAGTAGTGCCCTTAATTGGAGCAGGAATGGGAATCCTCAAGAAATAACAATTCATTCGCGGCTCTGAAAGATTTTTGCGCTCTGCGCGACAATATGCACTCCCAGCAACTACTCACAACATTGCCACTCGCGATTTCGGTGCGCACAATAGGCCGTTGTGAAAATAAGAATAGGACGGAGTTCACCGGGAATGGATGTGGACACTGGACAGTTTACCATAGGTATTTTGCGTCCAGATCGTTCATTGCGGCTATGCCCTGGAATGCGGCCTTAGGCTACCTAAGTAATCGAAATGCGGCCGTGATTAGCAGGAAGGTTGCCCACCTCTGTATTAGATGATGTGCTCTTTTTGACATGACAACAAATGTAAGGGGGGTCAAAGGATACGCGATTTTTTTTCCCATCGCCAAGGGGGGCGCGTGTCAAAAAAGGTTGAGAACCATATCTGCTGAGTTCAGTTAATTCAACAGCAGGCCTTCGCGAAATTAAGAATCTTTTACTCTTTGGCGCTACCTTTTCCGACTAACCAAGTTCCTGGGGATTTAACAGCAGAGCAGTCACATGTTCATTGTTCAATTTTCATACATGAGTGCCGAACCTCGGTATGCTAAATATGCCTGTGAATATTGTGGGTATTCGACATACCCGCAAGTTCATCATCACCACAACCTGGTTGGCCGATTGTCCGGTTCGAAAATAATGATCAATATGTATTACGCGAAATGAGAGAGAGGATAAAAACGTGATTTCGTTGCACATGTCGGTATGACGAGCACGAACCGAGAAATTCCATCTCATCGCTGCTATCAATCGGATGAGCAAATATTTGTTCTTTCGTGATTGTTCTTTAATCGGGCCGCGAAATTGGACAGTGTTATTGTGTATGCAATTATGCATGCGAATTGGAATTCATTACTGCGCATGATAGTCATTCACTCCTATGAGGATTTTCGATTGTAAATATGGGGTGGAAGAAGAGTAGACCAAAACGCCGTTACACTCAGCAAACAATTGTCGCGATGCGAGCTACTCAATGCGATGTCAGGACCCCATAATATTTTATGTTGTAGACAAATTACTGATTTGATACGCGATTTCCAATTTGTAATTATTTGTTTCGTAAATTCATTCTTGATGTCTGCTTGATACTCCAGTATTCCTGGATTATCGCGCACTGTGACTTGTAAATGTGCAATGTGCATGCTCCATAGTGTAATTCGTTATGGGCATGGCGCAATGTGCATGGCACAGTGTTTATTTCGATTATTCGATTCGTTTAAAAGGGAAAATATTATATTCCGATATACTTGATCGACACCGGATGGATTGGTCGCGAGTGCACCAATACCGACGTTAAAGCATTGGCCATTTGGTACAAATCAAATTTGTATTGATGAGGTCGTGATATCTGCCCATATAGCTCTTACTACAGTTACAGGTGAATAATAATCGCACATTTAAAGATTGAATTGAGCTGTATTGCTTGATGTTAACGAGTACAGCGCCAGTGTTAAAACACCGCATCAGAATTTTGATGCTGTACGCAGCAATGGTTTGGTTCTAGTGCAGCTATGATGTTATCGACAATTGACAAGTATTCATTATGACGTCACAAGCAGGCACGGCGGCACCTATGTCTTCGTTGCCTCATCCGATGCTACTGACGGCTGACAGACTCGAGATTACCATAGATAACTAACCTACAAGGTAAATTAGTATTCTATACAAACCAGGGGGCCAACTTTTTCGGCTTAAGGGCAATATGAAATTGACGAACGATTGCGCTGCCCACTAGCCGCGCCAGGCGTGTAAAATTTTCAAAGGTAATATTATTATTACTTAGGTATATTGCGAGTCAACTGTATACCGCTTGCTGGGCTCAGTTTGCAAGGACAGGACTATTCGGCATCTGGACATATCGATATCAAAGATTTCCGCTAATATACGACAATCATTTTGTGCCTACATGTCATCGTCGGCGATCTTCCTGCGAGAGCACACGCCGAAAGACTTTCTCTCGTAACTGCGAATATAATTAGACTCAATCGGCTAAATCAGGCGTTTTATCATTTTCAGGAGGGGGTAGGCTACAAAGAAAGAAATCGTGTGACAATTAAACACGCGACTCGTGAAGAAAAATTTTACTACTCTTTTAGTTTATTGTAATGTACGACGATTTACTAAAAATGTGACTAGACCATGGATCTGCCAATGCGTCGGAACTGATATTTTAGTCATCAACATCCCAAGTGTCGCGGCCAGACAAATCATACTTTTGGTCGGCCTTGCAAGTTCACAATCTGAGCATTTCAATTTCGATAATATAACAGGATTTCGATAATATAATGGGAAATTAGCTCGCGGGCTACTCAAACCTCCTCGCGGACCATATATGGGCCGGAGGCCGCGGGTCGCCCACCCCTGATATAGACAGACACCTTCGATAGTTTTCAGAGCCGGCGCTGGAGCCGAAGCAGTGGTAATAATGCGGCTCCGGAGCTGGAGCCGGAGCTATTGTATGATAGAAGAAAGCGCCGGAGCTGGAGCAATGCAAATTTACGGCTGCTCTAAAGCCCTGGTCGAAAGGGTGAAAAATCCACATGCTTGTGTTGAGGCTTGTGCCTGATGTCTTGTGAAATAAAGTCCAATACCATCAATCAGAGTAGGCACATTAGAGCTCGCTACCTTATGATACGTTGCTCCAACTTGAGATCTGTTTTTTGTTTTCGATTTCCCATTTTCTGTCTAGCGAGTTTATGAGAATGGCAAATAAAGTCAGGATACTGTTTGTTCGGCTCTTTAGCTCAATCTAAATTGAAAATTCATAACAGTTTAAAATAACCTTAAAGCAGCATTTTAGACTACCACCAAAGTCTGAATTTCTGTGGCATCTCGTGACCCGAGCCTCACCTATGAAAAGGAATTAATTTTTTAGTATTACAGTAGTATGCTATAATTTTACGGACATATGGCATACAGAACGCGCACACCACAATTCTATCCAACGGAGCTCTATAAAATATGTCTGACGCACGCGATCTCATATTTGGGTGAAGTAAATTCCTATGCGTGTGGCATTTGTACTACTGTCTTCTCAGATTGCAAGAACGGGACTATTCTGTGTCGACAGCGGAGCATTTTTATATTGAAAGGTTTGGTCATTCAGCGTCAGTCAATTTTAGCCAAGGTTTTACCGCCGCTGATGTTTTTGGCCCCGTATTTTATCAGCGGCACCGCATTTTATCAGCGGTATGGTAGTCAAAACGCAGAAGGGGTTGGTCTCGAAATGAATGAGTCTCATAGGCCTGAACTCACTCGTTGCACACCCCTACACTAGTTCATCCCAACGGTCTTCGTCCATGTTTTCAAGAAAAAACATTCGGACAAATATTATCATGAATTCCAACCAAAGGTCGGCTGATTCTCATGATCCAGCCATAAATTCTGCGTGTCTCGCTTATTAACTACAGTACCCAACACACTGACCTTGGATACGTAAAAACGATCGCAGAAGTTTTTGCAATAAATTCAACAAATTTTACATACATATAAACAGATAGCTTTTGCATCGCGTCGACCCATTATACCCATGCTGCCAATACTTTATTAACCCTTGAAGGGGTAAAACTTGCGTTACATTAACTTGCAAATGTGAGTCTGTAATGATGGTATTTACTACTATCCTCGAGCCTCGCGCTAATCAAACAGTTATTACGAAAATGTTGATTGTTTAGCGAAAGAAAGCAAAAAATCAATTAGACCTCATTTTCCCAGCCTGTCGCTGGCTCAGATGAGCTGATACACTGTATGTTTGTAACTACACCAACTTCCAAACCTGGCTTTTGATTACGTAATATTTATAGTGTGAAAACATTAATTCACTACGGCTTGTGAGAGCTACGATTAGTGGTACGTCAAGGTAAACATTTCTTTACAATTGCGTCTCAACTACAACAGTCAAGCTGCCCTTGAATTTCCAATTAGCTTTTTTCGAATTATTCCGCGTCAGAACAATAAATAATTATTCACGATTTTCATTCGCACTCATCCGGATTTTTCATTCGCACTATTCGCACCACCTTCGTCATTCGCACTGCAATTTTTTTCATTCGCATACGTGCGAACCGTCATACAGGTTGAAAAGCACTGCGCTATACTAATGGAGTATAGTTGGAACAGAATGGGTAGAAAATAGTTTCATACGAAAGACGCCGATTATTCACAAAAGATGACTTTGACTGCACCATGTGCAGGTACAGAGTTTTATAATATAGCTTCTACTTGTTTAACTATACTACGTTATGACATGACGCATGGGAAATAAGTTACCCACGCTTATCATATACGTCATTACCTAATACAAACTTGATTTCCGTGTATCATAAACAATTACCCGTCGATCGTAGTTCTGTGCGTTACGGTGAGCAGGTCTCGTGATGGGTCGTATTCTCAGCTGGTGATACGATGGATCGGCCGAATCGAATTTGTAATTGAAAGAAAATTGACCAAGCAAGGTATAAAATTTGTTCGATGAATTGTATTTCTCTTCAGCATGACTCATCGTCAAGGCCGTAACAGCCGCACCCCACACGCCCCAAATAGAGGCCCGAGCTTGAATGGGCCAAAAATTATTTCGTAAATCATTATAACTTATAGGGAATTTTTTGAGTGATCAATGCAACTTGCAAAGTTTTTCACCGCGATTCGTTCACTCCTTCTTAATTTTAACATAGAATAATATTTTGAAATGTTTTAATTTTCGGCTTGTTGGCTGAAACCTTCGATATACACACGCCCAATTGTCTAATGTCTATAGACAAGAATAGCCTGCGACGTAGTCCTTACCTAATAATCTGAGCTCACATTTCATATGCCTTTCGGGGCACCCACAGAGGAAAACGAAAAAATTACACGAAAGAAGGTTGTCGTTAAGTTTCGTCTGGCACGTTTGGACGAATCCAATATCTTTTGACTATATAGCACACGGGAGGTCACGAAATAACAACATACAAAAATTATTCAAAACAACTGGCCCGTCGGAAAAAGTTATAATGAATAGTAGTAATATATGCAATTACCAATATTATTGACAAAATTTATTCAATAAAAAATTGTTTCGCGTCCCGCGCGACTAGATGACACATACACATTGACTACCCCGCTGAAAGTCAAAAGACCGGTCGAAGAATGGTGGGTCTGGTTGATCAGCCTATACGGGGCCAAGACCAACGTCTCGGGGGCCTGACGAATTGCTGTTTCTGTCCTGTTCATCGCGTTGAGTCGAATAATTTCTTCTGCGACTAGGAACATACAAGTTACCGTTCCCCGCATATATGAAAAACGAACATGAAACGTTTGGATTTACCATCCTTAATCTACTGCGATTGTTTACAGCAGTGGTTCCCAAACTTTTTCGGTGTGAGGGCCAAATTTAGAATTTCAGAGTACGGTAGGGGCCGCACGAATACTGCGGCTATGAAACGGACCCAAACAGTCATCACGGCTATTTCGAAGTAGTTTTATTGCCCTGGCGAGATTTCAAAACTGTACACTGTTTACCGCTACTTATCTGATGCATTGGGTGTCCGTTGAGTGAATCAGCTTTTCTCGCCTAAACACACGAAGCGCGAGAAATTTCTTTAGTTTCATGACTGAATCGGTCAATATGATCGGGAATTGCATGTATTGCTATCAATTTTCATCCTTCAATCGGGAATTGTATGGTTGTCCTCTTTGCCCACGTAATCAGATTTACCGGTAGAGCTGAGTGAGAGGTGTCTTTAAAACTGCAGACCCCGTAAAATTAAACATCTTCGGGCGGGCGGACCCCTAGGTATGACTTCTTTACATCATGTTATTTCGTGACCTCCTGTCTGCTATATCAAAAATGTAGAATTGCCCAAACCTGCTAAACTGAAAGATCACAAGATTTCAGATTGGCATTTCTTCACTGGCATATAATTTTCTTTCCTGCGGGATGGTATTTGTCTTGTGAGGTTCAGATTGCCAAGACAAGAACATTCGGCGCCAGTCATTTAGGCGCCTATATGGACAATTAAACCTATATGTATTTTGTATATATAACGAAGTTTTTGGTATTTCGAAGTTTTTGGTCAGCATAAAAGCAGTCCTTTACGGCCAAGGCTTTCTGGCTGCCGATCGTTCTGACACACTTCTTGGAGTCACATGTTATATGGCCTAAAACTTTATATGTCTTGGTGCGTTGTGGTGCGGTCATGGCCAACGCTGATATGCCCATTTCTATAAATCTTGCGTATTTTTTCTTGGGGAAGAGTACCCAATAATCAAGATATGGGGCGAATTGAAATCGCGCCTAGCGCGAAAATTTTTTGAAAAAGTTGCATAAATTTTCAAAAAATACTCTATAATTTATGCTATGCACGAAATAATTTTGGGCCCCCTTAGAGCTCGGCCCCCCTCAATTGGCGGGTTTGGGGTGCGGCAGTTACGGCCCTGACTATTGGACTACCAATTATGCTGCTTTTAGCCGGCTATAAGCAGTATGAATCTCGGCGTGTTCAACCGTGAGTCACGTGTTGCACATCTAGTTATCATAGGGTTACCATACGTCCCTCGGATCCGCGCTTGGGAATCACTGGTTTACAGTATAGTTCCACGGTATAAACACGATGAAAACGTCCTTATTCGGTGATACATAGGAACCGAAACATATATTTTCGTTTACAATTCCGGCTACATTATGACTGCTTCTGACGCGCTCTGCTTAAGCCCGAAGGGTTCGCCAATTGCGGCAATATCAGTGCAAATCTTTTCGGATTTCGCGACATCTGATCGCATATAGCGAGGTATCTGCGCACGTACGCGATAATCGTGAGTGGTGTCACGGATTCGTCATCCGCGATATACAGGCTGGTTTCGAAACAATTCGCCTTGAGCGTCATGCGTTTCTCCGGGATGCGACAGTAGCTAACACCTTGCACGGGTTCGCATAGTGATCGTTTCCGCCCATTCAATAGGACGACCGAAACATACTGACACCATCTCTTACGGAGTAGGTTTTGCGAAGCTGCACGTATGACTATAAGTTTTCTTTGGAATCCTAGTAAGCGGAAAGGTCGATATAAACTCATAACATATCGAACCCTGTTCAAACGTTTGCTAACATAGGTTGGCTACATCCCGATATGAAACAGGATATTCGTGTTACGCTAGAAGCAGGTAGATTAAGGGACAGGCGTGCACAAAATAAGATAAATAATGTGCAATGTGAATTGCTATTATATCCAATGAGAGAGAGAGAGAGAGAGAAAGTCTTTATTTTCATCCAACCAAAATACATAACAAACGGCAGTGATGGCGGTACAGAAAATATGCGTGCATAGTATTCGGTATTAGATAGGAATGATCGATAAGACCGTGAAGGTCATCTAGTCTGATCACACCAGCATCAAACAGGTACACTTGACTGTGAACAGTCTGGCTGTGAAGGTCATGTATGCAGCATTCGGCATCATTAGCTTATCCCTGGCAACTACTTACTAACTAATTCAGCCAAATTTCTCTAGTCTATAAGATCACGTTAACAACAATGCTGAAACGACTTTAGACTCATCGACTCTCGACATCATTGTTGCGGTATTTCATAGAACCCTAGAACATAATGCGAGCACATTCAGGGTTATCTTTTCCATTCTATCCGTAAATGTCTTGTGCCCTATTAGTCAGTATATCTTCCAAGAAACGCGGTTGCGGCAGAATAGAGAACAGACGCGAATACATTCAGATATGCAACGGAATACGTGTTAACCGCTGTGATTTTCTTAGAAACAAGCGGGGTGCTTGGTCATAGCATTATAGTCCATTATAGAAAGACAGTGAATGACTTGTATTCAAATTTCGCCGAATCGCCCGATTCAAGACACTCAGTTGGCGTTAAATTGCGTTGGAATCGGCATTCGAAGAGCAGTAATCATGTTTAAGTCTGATTGTATCTGCAGGACTGCTACATTAAATAACAGTATGAGATTACGGTGTATTGCTCGAAGAGCACGCCGTACTCGTTCACTTTGGTGAGGGTTTTGACTTGCATGGTTTCATTGTGGAAATGGTTTTGTAAGCGTGTCGAGTGACTAAACTAACGATTATAGTGATAAAATTTAACAAGTCGGGAGTGCCTTTACCAAAGACAAATCACTTTTCAACAACATAGCTTACGGCTTAGACCGGGCGTGCGATATCGAGTTCGTGCATCGCACAATCATTCTACCGGAAAAGAATTTCAATGGATTCGCAAAACAGTTAACTTTCTCATTACGTACTAACTGTATTCCACCGCGTCCATAAAACCACACACTGCAGAGTGTCAAAACGAGTGGAAGATGTTCGTAGAAAACACGTACAAGACGTTGCCGTACAAGCCGTTATCCCAATCTTGACAAGAGCTTCAGCGACAAAGGCGCAGGACATGACTCTGACAACATCAATCAGTCAATCAGGTTTATTAATATTTTCATCGTTTCAAAACATCACAAGACTGCGATACAATGAAAAGATAGGAAGGTGTCGAAACAACTTGGAGTAGCCATTAAGATCAGACACCCACCTTAGCCTATAGGCGAAGTAAATAAAAGGCATGCACACTGAATGAAAAGTAATGCAGATAATATAAGACGCAAGCGACAACATGAGGTGGCATGTGGCAGAGGGCGAGGTCGATGTTAGGTCGTGGTCCGGTAATCCTGAAGATTGGCTAGTTAGTATTGATTTAGAAGAAATTGCTTGTATTTCGACTTGAATGCGGACATGCTCGACGACTGTCGGATAGCCGACGAGATGCTGTTCCACAATTGGGGTCCGGCATACTTGATAGAGCAATGCGTTTTCTTGTTTTCAGTCCTGATCATCATGCATTTCGTTGTCATTGGGGCTGGGCACAATGATTCGAGTACTCGAATCTGAATCGAGTATTAATTTTGATAATTCGAGTTGAGTAGTAAAATACCATTTTTCGAGTACTGAAATTATACGCTCCGCGCCACTGAAAGTTAATTTATCAACAAAAATTATAGCTTCGTTACTATTTTCTACCGTGGTAGCCATGGACCCTTGATCGGCCGTAACGCAGCATAAAGTACTAGTACAACGCTACGAATGTTACTGTAAATACCACATTTCCGAAATCATGGTCATCCCACAAAATTGTCACAAAGTGCAATGAAATCGGTACGGTCTAAAAATGGCTAATTTGATGGATAACAGGTGTGGTGTGGTGGCATAAACGGTACATATTTGAACTTGGACATATTACATTATGTTATGACGTCATAATGAGTGATACTCGAATACTCGACTCGACTCCAAGCATAATGAGTGATTCAGAATCGATTCATTCACGTACTCGAATTTGCCCAGTCCTAGTTGTCATAGAAGGCTGTTACACGTTAGACATATGACATTAAGCTGATACTCGATGCTGATCAAATAACGTGAATACCTTTCGTAATATTAGGCTTGCTTGTGCCTAACGGAATTATCGAAACTGCAGTATGGGTGGGATCAGTGGTTCCCAACGTGAGCGATATCGCCCCCCAGGGGGCGATTTGGCGGTCTAGGGGGGCGAAAATGACGAAGGGGCGATAGGGGGCGAAAATGGACAAAGTGAGCGAAAATAGCGAAGGGGGCGATAGGGGGGCGATTACGCGTCAAAACAGCTGACCTTTTTTTTTAGTCAACCCACGAAAATTTAGTTGCAAAAGTGTCAAATTAGACATCGAGCCGAAAAGTTGACCTTTTTTTGTAGTCAACCAGCCGGTGATTAGAGTTTGTATGCCCAATTTTCGGTACACAAAATTTGGGGGGCGATGATCGGTGTTGAGCTTGAAAAAAGGGCGATGGCTCGAAAAAGGTTGGAAACCACTGGGTTAGATAGTGGATACTGATACTTATAACTAGTAATCGGGTTAATCTTAAATCAGTACTTGATAGAAAGAAATAACTAGGAAACTGACAGATGTTGCATTATTTCTGAAGATTTGCTTTGCGATATGTAGAATAGTCCGCAAAATTGTTATTGAACTTCCGACATGTATGGTATGTGTGGAAGGCTGATATTTCACGATGAGTTTCTACGGATAAATGTATGCGATCACAGACATCCAAGCGAGCTATTGATATAGAACTATATAGATCGCTGGGAGAGAGGTAATAGAAGATCGTTCGTGACAGTAGACATGACAAAAAGATTGCCACGATGATAGAATTCGTTGGTGGAAGTGAGGTATACGATAACAATCAGTAGATCGCTCGTGCGGTACATCTAATCATGATCGAAATTTACCACAATGTCACAGCGAGTAATTCGATTATGTAGACCGTGTCGAAGCACATTAGCAAGTGATTTATGTAGTGCAGTGGTGGCCAAGCGCGGCCCCGGTTCTGAGGTTATAAGTAGTCGTGCTGTAATGTTCGAATTGAATTGTTATTAATCGCTGTCGTAAATGGTGACTTCTCAATCCTGGATATTGTTCGTAAATTAACATGAAGTAAAGTCTTTGAGGAACATTCATTTAGCCTAAACTCCCATGCTAAATCAGTTCTAAGGATAAATCTGATCGCTGTATGCAATATATGCAAGTACCAATATTATTGACCAAATTCATTCGTTACCTTGGAAAGATTTTCGCTCCTGGCGCGACTGCATCATAATATTCACACTGTTTTTCATAACATTAATGTTAGCGATTTTGGTTCGATGTAAACAGATCGATATAAAGAGATAAGTCTTGCTTACGCCGATGCCTAATCTGGCTCGTTCGTGAATAGTTCGATGCGGGAAATGTGTGCGACTGTGCGTGTGTATCTGTGAATGGTATGTATCAACTTGTTGGGATTTGATGAAATTCCCTGTAGAAGGATGAAGCGGCTGGTGAGGTGTTACTGCAGCCCTGCTATAAAACAAACACTTTATAATTCCTTCATCAAAGATCTGGACCCCCTCCGCGACACTTTCTTTGTTAGGCTATGCCTAGGACCGTAACTGCTGCACCCCAAACCGCTAATTGTAGGGCCGAGCTCGAAGGGGGCTCAAAATTATTTTGTGAACGAACATGAATTATAGGGTATTTTTCTGAAAAATTGTGCAACTTTTTCAAATATTTTTCACGCCGCGCGCGATTTAATGATGACAAATATCTTAATTATTGGATACCCTTCCCCAGAACAATTACGCATGACTTATAGAAAGGGGCATTTCTGCGTCGGCCATTACCTCGCCATGACGCATCAAGACATATGAAGTTTGAGGCCAGTGCCAGAGAAATATGCCAAAACTTGGCCGAAAAGGACTGTCGTTATGCTGACCGAAAACTTCGATGTATATACATACATATATGTTTAATTGTCCATATGCGCCTAAATGGCTGGCACCGAATGTTCTTGTCCTGGCAATCTGAACCCCAAAAAAAGACAAATGCCATCCCGCAGAGACGAAGTACCAATTTGAAATCGAGTGCGTCTTTAGGTTTAGTACGTTTGGGCGATTTTAATATCTTTTGACATAGCAGACAGGAGGTCACAAAATAACATGATGTAACGAAGTCATTATATCAACAGGTCCACCCGGATATGTTTAATTATTATTTGCAGCCCCTACATTTTCCAATACACCTCACTGACCTCTACCGTTAAATCTGATTACGTGAGCAGAATGAGGATGAAAAATTATAGCTATACTTATGCAATTTCCGATCATATTAACCGATTCAATCTTGAAGTATAGACAATTTTCGCGCTCCCCGCGATCTGGGCGTTAGAAGCTATATCTCACTAAAAAGTACATTAAATCGCTCTGATAAGTAGCGGCAAAATGATACAACCTGATTGGGGGTTCTGGAGGACGAATCCCCCCAGAAATTTGGTTTAGCACCCTATGGGGGACCAAGACCAACGTTTTTTTAGGGGGGTGACGAAGTGCTGATTCGGTCCTGGCTACGCCACTTTGCTTTCTTAGTATCAACATTTAATTTTCTCAAATATTGAGTAAAGGCCAGAATTTTTTCCGTCTATACCGCATTGTCTCGCATATGAAATTATTCACCACTGTATATATGGCCCATCATAACGTTTGAAACTGATGTTTCGCAATCTAGCGTTTACTTATCATATCGTAATCTAGCAGTCCATGGCGTGTCCTAATCTGGAAAAGTGATCTCTGACTTTTTTTCAGCTTTAGACCTGTTTTAGAACACCACCTTTGAAACTTTCTGGACTAAAGACACGAAATACATTTTCCGCTTTTAGAAGTAGTATTTACATTTCTCTTTCAATTACCAGTATCATACTTTGAGTTCCAATTACATTCAGTTCTTTTGCCAGGAGAATATACATGTGGAAGTATAAAAGCGAGTGTAGTATTGCCTTTAATTTCCGGAAATAAAGCTGCACAGTATGGCATTTTTACGATCCACCATATTTTTAGCACGTTTACTAATCGCGCAAAGTGTTTACACCGTATCCGATACAACTTTTCCGTATTGCTCTTCGACTAAACTACGGGCCTTATAATATGGGGGAGGGCACCATACCATGATGTTTTCTACAACGGATTGTTCGAGTAAACAGAGAATTAGTATCGCATTTCCATGTCACTACTATCATTTTCATCCCATGATGGGACGAATGCTTATGCTGTCGAAAATTGGATACCTCCTGGTATGCATCAATATGAGTCAATCTCTGTACCTTTCGCTTAGCTCAATTTGCAGCTATTGACAGTCCATGCGAACGAATTACGATCGTTTTCACAACTACTTTCTAACTTGAGTAGATTTAAAGTCAGTCAATTCTACTTTTACTTCAAGTAGTTTTAGGTCGCTTATGAAAGAAGTAGCTTTCCTGACTACTTTGACCATCTCTGCCTATAGCCGGCGATCCAAGCGTTTAAATTTAATATGGCTGGTCTTAATTGGAAGCTAGTGTCGCACTGATTCCGAAAATATAATAAAATAGTGCCAGGGCAATGGAACCACACACAAAATAGTCGTCAAAGTCTGAAAAATGGCATTTTTCTGAACAATCCCTCGACGCAATTGGCCATTGGCCACCCAATTGGTCATTATGCTGCGGCGCCATCATTGTCAAAAGCAATCGGTGTTTGACGGCTACTTTAGAGTGGTTATATTGCCCTGATGAGATTTTAATTTTTATTAGTACGCGTCTCTGCGCATTCAACCGTGAGTCACGTGTTGTGCATCTATCCGTAGATTAATATTCCAGGGTTAGTTCGGATATCAATAATTTTCACTATCCGGATAACGGATATATCCGTATATTTGGAATCTATCCAACCGGTTACCTGGTTAATAACTGCTAATCGAGACAATAGATTTTACGAGGCTCGTATGAAAAAGGGATCGTAAAATCATTACACATAGTGTTATTGTATATCTACGTACAGTCGTACACACGCAGTACGAGCGAATACGAGAAAAATCACGCAAATATAATGTTCCCTGCTTCTGCAACGCCCTCCTTATAAAGCACGACGCATTAATTGTGGAGTCCTGTAGACGAAACCGGAGTTTTGTAACAAAGAGTCCACATGCACTGGATGTTCTTAATGCTTCCACGGAAGTGGGCTGAATAGTAAGCAGCGCTTCGTAGAGAGTCTAAAGGTTTGCAGGTCGCTTCCCAGAAGCTTCAAAGACTTTACATTCCTTTTGGACCATTCTGCTGTTTAGGATTGGAGTACTAGCTAGTACTGGAATTGATGCCGACATGATAGCTCACTCTAGTTCCTCCTCGAGAAATTTACGCGATCAGACTCGTGGCCCGCCGAAAAATAAGGAGGGGGTTGAAATAAATTGGGGTGGTTTCAAATTATTTTTTTTCGAATCAAGTATCAGTGGAAATCAGTTACGCATGCACAGATGCACACCTTTGCGAACATTCGATGTTATTCACTTCGCGAAGTGACTGCTTAATCACAATCGCTAATCAGCATACACCTAACGGCATATTGTCTCCAAGCCATCGAGAGATAGAAGCCAACGCATGCTAGGCCCGACACGCGATAGTTAGGCCAGCGATGATATCTTTCGTACCAGGTCTATTGCAGATGCGATTGTGTAGGACAGCGATAATATCATGCGCACCAAGCCAATGCAGATGCGATTCTGCAGGCCAGCGATGCTATAGTGTGCACAGGGCCAATTGCAGATGCGATTCTTCAAGCCAGCGGAACTAGGCATGTTGAAAACGCGATACATCAGGCCATCGACGTTCGCCGACCGCGCGGCAATAATGACCTAATTTTGCGATCATATCAGCGGGAGGTCGCATCGCATTACATTGTGCACTGTGCAGTGTGCACAGACGAATTTTGCTAATTGACAACACGCTTCTCGCTAATTGGCCGCGCGCAACTCTGATAATACGACTTATTAAAACTTACTAAAAGATGTCAAACGCATTAACAACGATACTCTTTTAACAGGTTAGCCGGCAGAATTATATCCAGTTATCAGATAGATAATGAAATAGCGGTTAATCGGCTTACTGGTTAACCGTTACCGAATAATCCGACCCTAATATACAGTGGGATACTCTGCACACCTCATGCCGAGTGACACTTTTAGTAAGTCTGAAGTTTATACAAGGTCACGCCGATATCTCAAATCTGAATATGCATCTTGAACGCGTGGTGAGCACTGGTTCTTATAGCATATTGGTTCTGAACGTATGTAGGTGGATCGCGAGATGACAGCAAAACTCAGATTTGGGTTGAGGTGTAAACGTGCGATGTAAGACATAATTTTCGATATGAAACAACAGATGTGTTGCTACACTGTAAAAAATAAAATCCTCGATTTACCGCGAAATGTTTGGAAGCACGGTAGCCAGACATTTCATGGTAATCTAACAGTACCGTTAGTCAATGCAAATTCAACTTACACTCGTCCGGTAATCTCACTTTACACGCCAGACTGTAATGTTACAGTCCCCTCCGGTATATCCAATCTACATGTTATTCTGTACATTTGAGACCGAGACCGCCTACCTATCTACCTACCTAAACCAGGATTACATACCAGCTTGTAAATTCACGTACATCCATACCTATCGCAAAGCAACCCGATGCTAAAATATCGCAATATTTTCTTCACACTCCCAAAACGACATTGGAACAAACTGTATATTCATTCATGATATCACGTTGAAGTGGTAATCGATGGAAAAGTATTGCTGCTGGAGGTCTAATTCTTCTTTAGGAGACATGCAGTAACACGAGTGGTCGCAGGAAAAGGTGAATTAATTCCACCACCGGCCAAACTTCCAATTGTTTCTTTTCCTCGTCCTCATTCCTTCTGTGTAACTAGTATCTTGCAGTTCCACTAAAAAGAATTCATGAGTAAGTCGCTATATACAGCAAATTTCCTAACCTAGACATGACATTATAAAGACTATTAAGACAAATAGGCTAACAAAAATACACGGTAACATGTTTTGAAGTACCGGTACTGGTACATTGTGTGACGAAGGCTCCGCCTTGTACATGATATAGCAGAGATTCATGACTTACTTTATCTAATGTATTGAAGCAAAAGGTTCCTCATTTGAGGTGACATGTGTGCCAAACAAATCCAGCAGTGGATGAAAACATCTCTATGCTATGGCCCGAAAATGACATGAACAAGCCAACAGTTTCAACTCCTTCGCGGCGGAGTATGTGGTATCACAGGTCACTATATAGGCACTGGCGTAGCCAGGGAGGGGCGAAAGGGGCGGTCGCCCCCCCCAAAAAAAAAAATTTTTGGAAAATTTTCGTAAAATCAATAGATATTACATTATTTTTGGGCAGATGTATGTAACCTAAAATTTTTCTTCGCGCTTCGCGCGATTTATTGTCCATTCATGTCTTAATTTTATTATCGGTATCACGAACTCTTTCCGCAAATACCCATTATAGAATTTAGCTGCATTCTCTATTATGAAAATACAACAGTACCAGTAGATACATTTGAGTAGCCCGAGGTCGTTGGGTTGATTGAGTCTATAGGAGTGTCAGTTCAGTATGGGGGTTGAGGACTGTTAGCTCCGGCAACTTCCGTTCCGGGACACACGAAGATATATAAAGTAGGGTACATGCGACTCCGCAAAGTGCGCTCCCAAAATGATTGACGGCCATAAAACCGACCCATGTATTCCGAAAGCATTCGAGAAACATTTTCGCGTACTTAAATGGCTGCATGGCGCCTAATCATCCTGTCCCTGCAATTAGGCCCCTCCAACACAAATGCGACTGCATGGTACAAGAAAATATCACCACTTCAGGTTAAAAAAGTGCTAATTTGAAATTGAACGAGTCTGATCAAAGGAGTTTTTTATTTGGTCTGATTTGTATCAGCGATTTCAATCTTTAAAGTAGGCTATAGCGTCAATCTGTAACAGAGGTTACGAACTAACCGTGCCTCA
The DNA here is from genome assembly GCF_051294905.1 of Botryllus schlosseri. NCBI lineage: Eukaryota > Metazoa > Chordata > Ascidiacea > Stolidobranchia > Styelidae > Botryllus > Botryllus schlosseri. Next base: position 8,246,634 of record NC_137244.1, on the reverse strand, counting down.
ATGAAGTGATAATAAGAATGGACACCACTTGTTTATATAGAGTAGACGCGCCAATATTATTGATCAAATTAATCCTTCATTTATTAAAAAAAAAAGAATTTACGTTCTGCACGTTCTCTAGAACAGGGGCGGCCAACCCGTGGCCGGCGAGAAGGTTTTGACTGGCCCGCGGGTTGATTCTCGAAATTACTAATATTATCAAAAAATAAATTACCAGAACCAAATAACCTAATTTTGTTTAGCTTGACCGCGAAATTTGGGATTTTGACGACTAAAATACCAATTCCGACGCACGCCACAATTTTCGTAGATCGTCCTGTACAATATTTCGCGCGGCTAGGTCGGGGATCCACCAGAAGTCTTCATGTCATAATTGTTATTAATTTTGATACTTATAAATATAAGTATTGTTTTCCCCGTTACCTATTATCCGGTACGATCCTATCGGAAGAGTAAAAAAAGTTCATCAACATTCATATATAGTTCATATGCAACATATATAGTTCAAGATGTATAATTAAGCGCCCCCCGAATGTTTGATGACACCACTTCTATCAGCCCAGCCGGTAAATCTGTTAATGAAAACTTATTTGCGATATGCAAATAACAATATAATGAACCAATTTTATTCATCAACCAAGAAAAATTTTCGCGCTTCGCGCGAAGGTGTTGTCGTCGTGGTTTTCCACATTCATCATACTATCACATGATTTCTGTGAATGGAGTATATAGGTATAACGATCACCCCAGATGTTATGTTAATCATCCAATAAGGGCCCAAGTCCATCGTTTTTTACCTATTTTTCTCTATCTTTAACGTTCATTTACGTCATGGAATTTTTGCCCCCCCCAAATATTTTTTCTGGCTACGCCCTTGTATATAGGTCGACTAATATCCCAAAATAGAACAGAATGCGGAGAATGAAATATTTCAATCATGAAATCAAAGTGGTGTGCACATTGCACAGTCGCAGATATTCACGGTAACAAATACTATGTAGTACTGTACCTTTTACGATGCGTATCCCATTCAGCGTTCCTAGGAATCTTCCACGATCGTGTCCACTTTCTTCAAGCGCAAGCTTCGCCCCACCCTTGGCTCAAATCTCAATAATGGCCAGACAACGATACGACACTCGAACGATTTCGAAATAAGTGGTATTCATCCGCTGACATGCCACCAATAATATTTGTTGACCACGTTATAATGTTTGACTTAGGATATTTCTCTTTCATACAGAAACATTTATCATTACATATAGTTCCTTTCTTTTCCATCTAATTTCGTATAAATTGATATTTATCCCAAGTGTTGTTCACTACTTACTGTACTTACTAAACGAGACACTGCTTGTGATGTCACAGTTGTGTGTTGGCTGTTTACTACAAATCTCAGAAAACCAGTAACGCGTAACGGTAACCTATTGTAACCTAGTACAGGTCGCCTTGTCCGCCATTAGCAAATGGTCAACTGGGCATGCCGTGCTGATATTTCTAGTTTCCCGAACAATATTATACATCCTAAACTGATTTTCTAACTTATCAGCCCTATACGCAGGGTTGCCATCGACATGGACCCAAAAATAAGGACAATCGAAAAATTAGGTTAGCATTAAAAAGTGTTTTTGTACATACTCTGTATTTATACGAGCCGTGGAATATCACATTTCATACTTTTCGCAAGAAACAACCTGCTCCAGCAACTCCTTGCGTCTTGGATCTCACGACAGCTCAGGTCTAGGTTAACCTTCACTCAGGGCCGAAACAGCACTTCGTCAGCCCCCCCCCCCCAAAAAAAAGCGTTGGTCTGGGGCCTGCCATAAGATGATAAACCAAACTTCTTCACTTCGTTTTGATTAGACGCGTCTACCAAGATGGAAAAAGGCTGTACACAATGTTTAGACAAAATCATTTTTTGGGCGTATGGAGCAAGAACTCCAGTGACAATGATTGTAGTCTTGGTCCTGGCCGAAGCAAACTTCTTTGCGATGTTTGAATCGGACAATATTGCTTTGGACAATTGCGATGTGCAGTCGTTGTAGAGGAATGATTTCTGGTGTTTGACAGTATGGAATGCCCTTGCACACTCAGCAGCAGCGGCCTTGTGGTCGTTGGTGCTGATCGACTTGTGAAAAAATTATTCATCGACTGACTCGAATTTATCATTATGATACACTTCTTGTGTTTTGGTGTATCGCAATGTGAGTTGAAATAGCGGTCTTTCCAATGGACTCCAGGTTAATGACACGATTACAGATATTGCAATGTGCGAAACACTCGCCCTTCAAGCTTCCTTTCATACATTTGAATTCTCTTTCATAATCGTCACGAAAAACGATTTTACGCCTGCTCATTTTAACTAACCAGATTTAGCACTTGTAGTAGCTAAACCCATACGTGCAATATAATTTAGAATGATTTATCAATGATTTATAGCTTTACTACTTTTTAACCCAAGTGTCGACTGCACAGCGCCCTTTTTCAGTTACGCAATAAATGCTGCCTTCCCCACAGCTTATATTCTCATTTTGCTGTAGACTAAACAGCAGAAACCTGGTGTTGCTGTTTACTGCTAAAATGACTTACGTGGCGATTGCTTGGTACAGCCGAAACTGCTATATCGCTCACTGCCGCCCTTAGCTATCTCACCACTTGGAAGTCAAATCTTGAGGTGTGTATTTTATGATGTCATAAAATCTCGACACAAAAGCATAATTTTAGAATATTATTCAACACAGACACCAGAGGAAAACGATCGAAGTTCTGTAGTTGTTGAAAATAAGACAAAATAAGGACGCAAGTCAAAAATAAGGACATTTCTTAGAAATAAGGACAGTTGAGTTTCCTAAGACGCGGCCCTTAAAAATAAGGACAAATCTTAGAAATAAGGACGGTATGGCAACCCTGCCTATACGTAACAGCGAATGTAACCAGCGAGAACGGCCGTGTAGCCGTAGCCTTATAATATAAATAATGGCTATGGTGTAACCACATTAGCTACGATTGCCAGTTGTTTCTTGTACCCTACTATGTAGTATACTGAAATTGGTACTAGGGCCAACAATTTCCGTACGACAGACCCCAGTTTCGCGAACGAAGTTGAATCAAGTCAAATCACCACGAGAATGATATATCAGTAACATTCATTTCCACGTATATATTGGCTGCAGCGATTATGAAGCTAATCAATCTTCCCAATAGCCCGGTAAACTGCAGTTACGAGTAACTGTCAGTAATTTTGCGAAGAAATTCTGGTAACTTGACTTCACAGCTAAACTAAGGTAATATTACATATCAAAATGTAAAATTACAAGCTACGCACAGTTATTGGCTGCGACTGGTAATTCGTTGTAAGATTTACAGAGATTTCCCAGTAAATCTCCCAGATTTTTTACAGTGTAGCAATCCAGCAGTATACACTGATCTTCAATGCTGCCAGCAAACAACGGCTGCTGTAGAACGTTCTTTTTTCCCTACTCCCACCATGATACTTCGTGAGGACAGACATATCCAACCAGAAATGTAGAAAGGTACTACAATTCTAACTTTATGGGCAAAATCTTCCGTTTTTAGGTAAAAGATAATCGCGTTGCTGTCTGCTGATGTACAAAGAAAAATTTCATCACTTTCGCCAAGTCCACGGCCATATTGCCAATGGATTCCTAAAAATCTAGTTGACGACTGTAAAAAGTCAACAATACTCAGGGGGCCCGCGCAATCATTCGTAAACGTGATGTGACCGTTTGAAAAATACGGTTGAACGCCCGTGATCCGCCCCCTTATCACAGACTAAAACGTATTAGGATATGATAAAACATATACCTATTGCTGTTGAATCAATCACTGACGAATTTTTTTATTTATCGTGCTAGGTGAGGCTGTATTACATAGATTAAAGGTCATATAGATTGATGAGACGTTTGAGATCAGGCATAGTTATATGGGCTATACCAGGGGCGGGCAACATACGGCCCTCGAAGGGATTTTGTCCGGCCCGCGGACAGTTTTCCGTATTACATGATAATGTCGCCCACGGCCCCAGTCTGCCAAGATTTCCCACTACTTGCGTACACGTCAAATTTTAGTGACTGTATGTTATTATTATACGTGTATGCGCAGCGTGCGAGAGTGGAGCTTACGCGTAAGTTCGTCGAAGCGAGAAGACTTGCATTATCGGCATTTACGATGTACTCAAACCTAATGTCGTTTGTGGTAATCATGGTGTTTATCGACTACAATGGTCATTTACACCAGGCTGATACTTCTTATTTTTCATTTTGTAACCGCCGACTTGTAGCACACTTCTTTTGTAAGACGTAAGACTTTTGTAAGACGTAGGGTTACCATATGTTGTAAATCTGAAAAGATGACACTTTTTCAAAATTTTCAGACTTGCAAAACCGGAGGAAAATCCTGAAAAAAAATGATAAATTTTCCCCACTTCGTGGCCGGTTGACTAAAAAAGAGGTCAACTTCCTCGCTCAGTGCCCAAAATACAGTTTTCCCTTTCACATTATCAGTTGGTTGACTAGGAAAAAAGGTCAACTTTCCGGCTCAGCTCCCGAAGCGTTACTTCAGTGCTAATTTACTGTATCTCAGTGGATTTTGCCATATATTTTACCAAAATTCTCAAAAAAGAGGACAAAATTCTAAAAAAAATAGGACATTTGGGCGTCCTCCAAGGACACTTTCAAAAGAGTCATAAAAGAGTTCAAATCCTCTTAAAAGAGGACGTATGGTAACCCTAGTAAGACACCGCTTATTCCAGGGGTCGCCAACTCAAAACGGGTCGCGGGCCACTTTTCAAATTTCGTAAAGGACGCGGACCGCATGAATTCAATATCGAGATTAATCAGGCCACACAGTTGAACAACGACGCTATATCTCGTTACCTACTCAACCCCAATGAATTGATATCTTGGTAAATTAGGGGTAGTGGGCTTATCGAACGCCTTGAAATCATAATAAGGATTGCACTGTGCGTTGATTGATCAGATAGAAGCAGACATGGCGGCGCCTGTATGACAATGCTATTCTCAAACCCACGTTGTCGTCATTTTCGGCGAGAAATGGCTTTGAAGTGACATTGCTGTCGTTAAAATACATTCATTAAATACGATTTATTCCTTGTATATGTAGATAAATGGGCGAATAATATATCGACTCAGCAATCCGGTCCGCCAAGTACTTAACTTTCCTATATCCGGCCCGCCGACTGGAGAAGTTGCCCGCCCCTGGGCTATACCAATAAATGCCTCTTCTGCACGTTTTCGTCTATATAACACTGTAATAGAACAGTGGTGGTTGATAATAATTGGTGACAGTTCTTAGCCCGAAATTGCTGCGCCTATGGACAGTTATGAATGTACCAAACCAGGCATACGGTGTCAAATGTAGAAATTGGGGCATCGCGATTGGCTGATATCTCTGTCTGGATATTCCAACAACGATAAGCATTGGGGGGGGGGGCTATGTCTGAAATATCACAAAATCTTGTCGCGATGCAGTGAAAGAAAGGGCATGTAGAAAGCTGCCAATCCCTGCGGTCACTTATTTTCCATACTTTTGTTTGACAGCCTTACGGTTAAATGTAAATCTTAACTTGATAATTGCGCATGAGTACGTGAGCACTGGGAACAGTTTATGCTGAGAAAGCCATATTTATGATTGTTACTTACTGTTGATTTCTATTTGGATCAACAGAGAGTTATTCTGTCAACAAGCTATCAAACGTAAACTACAAACGCTTACGACAGCGAAAGAAGAATAAACTTTGGGGGAAAGCAAACGCCAAATCGTACTGCCAACTAAATCAATTTTTCGGTTGAGTGGGATTTCATGTTAGGACCACGTTCAGACACTAAAACGGTAGTTTGAGATTGGAGTGCTGTATCGTTCTTTACTTTCGCTGGTAAAGTTTAAAATTGTGTAATTTGTATATGCATGCGTGCTGTGGGGATATTGCAAACAGGAAGAAGAGAGAACAGTGTTTTGAATTTTTTTGTGTCCCGTTAACTAACTGTACTTTTCGAATTCCCCGCTCCACAAAGAAAAACATTATATGTTTATACATAGAGTAAAAGCAAATATCTCTCACGCGGATTTGTTGATTACATATAGCACTTTCATTTGATAGTTGTGATTGCTTTCTTGCGAGCGAATGCTTCTTTGGGAATAAATGTCGACGAATGAACAGCGTAATGATCTTAAACTTACGTTCAATTTTTTTTAGTATACTTTGTATTCTTAACATCTACGACGAATACAGCTTTCAAAGAAAGTGGATCCATATACAAAATCTGGTCTTGAGATGCGCGGATGTGAAAATTGATCATTAGAAAGTATGACGTCGCGTTTCAAATCAAATTAGTTGCCTCTCGCGTTTTATTTATGTAGGCCTATCGTACCAGGCGAACGGATAGCTTCCCGATGTAAACCAGACGTTTGAAAGCGGGAGAGGATTAGGACAGTGCGCGCGGCATTATTTTAACTCTGAAGCAACCACAGTGATAAAAGTCTGACCGCTACCTTACAAACTTACATCAGGCTCTCAGAAATAATTTACCGGTGTAGTGACCAGGGCTTTCGAGCCGGAGCCGGAGCTAGGAGCCGAAGCCCCGGAGCCGTGCATTTTCACTGGAGCTGGAGCCGGAGCTCTACATAAAATTCAGCCGGAGCCGGAGCTAGAGCCAGTTATTTGAGGAGTGACTCCGGCTCCTACGCATTTCATAAGTTGCTATTATATGTGGAACATCAATATCTGCTGATTTCACATAATTTCAACAGAGGAAGAACTTTTGCCTCTTTGGCGCTACCTTTTCCGACTAACCATATTCCTGGAGATTTAACAGCAGAGCAGTCATATGTTCAATGTTCAACTTTCATACATGAGCACCGAACCTCGGTATGCTAAATGCCTGTGAATATTGTGGTATTCGGCATACCCGCAATTTCATCATCGGCACAACCTTGTTTGTTGGCCAATTGTTTGTACGGTCCGAAAATATTGATCAGTATGTATTACGCGAAATGCGATAGAGGATAAAAATGTTACTTCGTTGCATATGTCGATTTGACGAGCACGCACCGAGAAATTTCATCTCATCGTTGCTATGAATCGGATGAGCTCGTTCTTTCGTGTTATTGTCTTAATCGGGCCGTGAAATTGGCAGTTGTATGAAGCTATATGCATACGAATTGGAATTCATTACTGCGCATGATCGTCATTCCCTCCAGTAAGAGTTTTTCAGCGTTAATAGGGGATGGCAGAAGAGTAGCCCAAAACGCCGTACACTCAGCAAACAATTGTAGCGGTGCGAGCTACTCGATGCGATGTCAGAAGCCCATGGTATTTTATGTAGGAGACAAATTACTGATTTGATACGCGATTCCCAATTTGTAATCATCTGTTTTGGGTATTCATTTTTGATGTCTGCCGGATATATTCTAGTATTCATGAATTATCGCGCACTGGGACTTGCAAATGTGCATAGTTTAATTCGTTACGGGTACGGCGCAATGTGCATTACACATCAGTGTTTAATTCAATTATTCGATTTGTTTCATCGGGAAAATATTACATTCCGACAATCTTGATCGAAACAGGATGAACTGGAAACGAATGCGCCATTGCAATATCGAACGTCAAAGCATTGGCTATTTGGAACAAATCTGATGTCTATTGATCGGGTCGTGATCAATGTTCCCTCTATTTTTTGACAAGTCTGCGCACACTCACCAACTCACTGCGCATACCCTATGCTCACTGCGCATACCCTTTGACAACAGTGCGTAACGACTAAAATAAAGGTCATCACGGCGGAATTTTCGTGCGCAACTTCGATTTTCTGTGCGCAGAGGCCGTCTCATTACTGCGCATTTGTGCACGTGCGCAGCTTAGAGGGTAGTGACACAATCTACATGAATGATTCAAAACCTGGTGAGAATATAATTATGATATGAATTCTGCATGTAACTTCTGGCAAAAATTGCGCATGCGTTAGTAGAAACCCAATATTTAATTGCACTGCACGGCAGCAAGTCTACCTGACAATAAATTTACGCCTCTGCAGGGAACATTTCTTAATGCCTATAATTTATTTTTGCAGATATATTTTCAAACCTGAGATTAGATGTGACAACTACAATATTCGTCGCCGCGCACTTTGTGTAAAGAAAAGAAATGCAGAACCAAACCTTAATCAATGACGAGGGGTCGGTTTATGAGTGGTCAGAAACGCTGCTCGCCTTTGAAATTATCTCCATCGGTCTTCTTGCTACTGCAACATGGATTTTTATATCGATAGTCGTGTATGGAACAAAGACGAAAAGATGGATAAAAAAGCCAGGCACATCGAGCTTAAATTGTGGACTTATCTACTGCGTATGCACCCTTTCTGTGCTGCTTACGATTCCACGGATCGCCATAACGGAGTATCTCTACGTTCTTCCCAGACTGAGCAATGGAATGGGTCTGTGTGACTTGATGTGCGACGTGGACAACCTGTTGTACAGCGTTGCTATGTATTCGACGTACGTTTTCATGTGGCTGCTACAGAGGAAGATCTACACGCATCCCTACGTGAAACCCAAAATCGGAGCTGTTATCAACTGGGTTAGCAGACTGTTTGGAATATTTTTCGCGTTGATAGCAGTCGGCCTGAGCTTGAGCTACGTCATGTTCAACTCTTACCAGCTGGATCAGCATGAGCGTGCTTGCGTGCTGGCCCTGCCGAAAAACAGTACTTTTATAGAAGGACTCGGTAAAAACATTATTGTAGTAGCCAGTCTTTTACTTTCACAAGGTACTATAATATTTTTGTTGGTTTATCCTATCGTACAAGTGAAATTTGACCTTGGCAACGCCTCTAGCGATTCGCTGGAAGATTCGGTGTTTACTGACGCGCCAGCGCCGACTAAAAGGAAGTCGACTAAAATACGCGAAATTCTGAATTCCTGCTTTCGCCGACGCCAGAAGATGATAAGAAACCCAATAGAGATCACTGCCCGTAGAGCGATGGTTAGCGGTATTATCATGGTTACCACTGACGTCATAGCGCTTACGGTAGCTTTTGTAGCGTTGCCAAGCGACGCTCCGGTAGCCCTCAGGCAAACTGTGTATGATATTGCGAATATCGTTAACGTCTTTTGCGTTGTGTCGAGTGTCGGTTTGGCACCGAAAATTCTGGGACTGTTCTGCCCGAAATGTTCCGAAGTTATCAGACGAAGGTCAAGAACAAACAATGTTTTCGAATATGGAATGAATGATGAGTCAAATCGTTCTGCTGAAATCGTGCGAAACAAAGTAAGTCCACAGGACCCGTGAAAGAATATTTGAGACCACTATTCTGGGAGGAGCTTCGACGCTTCGTGGGATACCTAATGTGACAGAAAGCCAAGTCTTACATTGAACGAAGAACATGACGGAAGTTTGCATATGCACTAGAGAGGTGTGGATTTCACAGTCACAAATCCAAACGTTGTTTCTCGTTTGCGAATCGATTTCCTGGCATCTAAATCGCTCTTGTGGAACTGAGTAGATTTTGTAGTGACTCCTCTTCGTCGAATATGACAACGAAGTGAGAGGCTGTTTAAAATTCGATGACTAAATCTAACGTGTTCACGTTTCACAAACATCCTAGTTCGACGAAACTCTTTGTGATATTCTTCGTATTTTCACATCCAAATAACGCTCACATCAGATAATAATGTCCGAAAGGACTAGCACAATTGTAGAGTAGGCCTATATGCCTCACAGCAGCGGTGATAGCAACTGCGGCGACTAATGCATCTTTATAAGTAGGCCTACATGATTCGCCTTCAATTATGCTGGACACGTAAATGAATTATTTATAATTGACAAGGTATAATTGCCCTCGTGAATACTCAACTGCGTTTTATTAAATTCAAGTTGGAAATTTTATCGTCACGCATTTCCTTTTTTGATTGCCGATTTTGTCTTGTTGTTTCACTGTTTTGCCTTGTTGTTTTACTGTTATCCCGCATTTTACTGCAATATTGGCATTTGTTACGAGCGTTACTACCGCGCAATCATATGTTACTAAATCAATGCAGACGTGACTTTCGGGTTGGTTGGAACTGAGGTAGTTCGATGCCGAAGCTCAATGAAGCGCGAACTATCAGCCAGTAGGCTAACTTAAAAGTTCCACTCACAAATGGCGTGAATTATAGGAATGCAGCATGACACAGTGGCGGATAATCATACTGAATGTTTCACATGCACTCTTGCGAGTGAAACCTCGTCAAATGACATTCGCACTTTTCATGGTGAATGTGGTAGAAATCGAAACATTGCGCTGTTCGAGAATTGGAATTGCGTGCAGCAAGAGACGCTTTGAGGTAGATAACTTCACCATACAATTGAATAGTATATTCACCATATAAATATAACCGCATATTTTGGAGCTGAAGCTCTTCAGGGGCAAACCTCAGCAACTAGATCCGTGGTTCCCAAACATTTTTGGCTTGTTGCACACTAGCGGCACACAAAAAAAGTTGCTTAAAAAAAAGATTGATGTGGTAATGCGATGGCTATGCTTGTCTATACCAACATGGACACTAGGGTTGTTCAGATTTGAAAAAATGTCAGGAAACTTCGGATATTGTGATCCAAATAATGGTTTAGTACACAAAAACACTTTATGAACAATTTCATCATCGTGAACTTCCTTCCCTCAAAGCGCCCAAAGTTCAGAGGCCAATTCTCCTAATTATATTAGAGATTCCCCAGACTGTTTATCTGTAGCCTATTAGCAGACTTGGACAACTAGATAATTCTATAGTTGTGTAATGTCGTTAATTAGGGTGAAGTGCCAGTAATCTAATTCTAATCTAATTTGGTAAATGTTTCCATGCTCTAATTCTAATCCAATCTATTTTTTCCTTGAAAATGCCTATTTGTCCGCGGCATTTTGCAGCGAGGTAACAAAAATATCCCTTGCACACAGGTAAATCCAGTGCCAAGCCGCCATCGCATTACTTGCACCGTAAAGTCATAGCAGGTATTGTGCGACGGATAATAGCCATGCTGGCCTAGTACCATTGAAGTTTGAGAACGACATTCTAGTTTCGATCACTAACAGAACAGCGGCAAAGAAAAAGAGGTAGTTATCACTTTCATGCCCTCAACTGCACCAAGAAAAAATTAGGATGATTGCTTCAAATCTAACCAAAGAAAATATATTAGAGCATGAAGTGGGGTGAAGTGAAGATATTTCACAGCAGAGAGTGAGAGCATGGATTATGATGTTTTGAGTTACTGAAAAAGAGAAAATCGTTGTCTTCATTTCAAGGCTGCTGCTGCTCGAGAACTCGTAGGCATGACTACAACATCAGCTCCACCGGCAAGAGTTTAGCTGGGTCATTTTCAAAATTCGTAGAGGCCACGGGCCTCAAGTATGCAATATCGAGACAAAATAGGCCAAACAGTTGAGAAACCTTGTTTTACCGACTTTACGTTAGTACAACGCCGTGCTCACTAATACGGGCGATAGGCATGGTTACCACAAAATAAGTAATATTTTATTTAAGTAGTACAAATACAAGGAATATCATGATCATGAACCTCATTTTATTTGGAAATATGAGCTAAAATCGATACCATCTCAACCCTGTTCAGCGACTAATGAATCAATATTGGGGCTGGCCCAGGGGTCACCAACACGCGTCCCGCGAGGTCATGGTTTGCGGCCCGCGATTTGATTTCAATTTCGGAAGAAAGCTAAGAAAACCATTTTGAAATGCTGAAATTTACTACAGTTTCAACATCTTGTTGTTGTTGTTTCAAACTAAGCTATTCTCCTATGCCTAACAGCACTATTCTCTAGCTAAAACGGCGTTGGCGATGGCAACAGCGTTCCATTCAGGGCTGTGGAGTCGGAGTCAGAGTTCTCTTACGAAAATAGACGGAGTCAGTACGTTGAAAGACTCAGGAGTCGGAGTTGGAGTCGGTATACTGAAAATGTGTGAAGTCGGGGTCGGTGATAAAATCTACCGACTCGACAGCCCCGATTCCATCGATGAGGAATATAGTCAGCTGTTATGAATGGGCTGGGCATGTATTGCCTTGACGTGCAATGGCCCGAACGCTGCAAGACCGAGACGCTTAGAAAACGATATGGGGCAGTAGGTTCTCGAACTGGGGGTGGGGAGCTGAGGTAAACTGAAAATATTTTCGCGCTACGCGTGATCTACATACAATTCAAATTTTGTGTGTAGTCCGGAATTCATAGTCTAGAATTTTCTCATCAACAGTCATAACCTTCCATGTCATCAAACTATCCGTTGGGAATGCCGGCATTATGGTTTCATTTGGTGATAGGACGATAAGCGGGGAATGAAATTTTTCAGTATCATAAAGGGGTGTTGTCTAAAAAAAGTTTAGGAACCATGCACTGGCTTAGGGATTCCCCACAAGATCAAGCTTTACGTGGAGATGGTCTTTCAGCTAGTAACGTATCTCGCTTACCCAATATAGATTCCTTATTCGCTGAAAAGCGTTTCCAGGTATCGTTCACAGCTCAGTTCAAAATAAAATGAAATTGATGATAATGATTTTCTGTTGTATTTGTATCCCTTTAATAAAAAGTTTACTTCTTTTGTGCCTATCGCTCATGCTAGGTAGCACGGCGTTGTACTGACGTACAGTTTTAAAACGTTGGTGCCTTATTTATATCGATATTGAATCATGCGGCGCGTGGCCGCTACGGAATTTGAAAAGTGGCCCGCTACCCGTTTTGTGTTGGCGACCTCTGGGCCAGCCAGACATGTTACTAACTGAAAGACCATCTCGTCTTAAATATTGATTTCGTAGGACGCCATAGGTTGTTTTCTAAGTATCTGGGTCTTGGCAATGTCTATGCCAGGGGTCACCAACGCGGGGCCCGCGGGCCCAAGATAGCCCGCGAGGATCAGACGAGTAGCCCACGAGCCTTTTCTAAAAATAGATCGAATAGCAGCATTGACCAATATTCGTCAGATTATTGCCAGTGAGCTTTTAAATATATAGATTGATTGATTTAGCAATTCTTGTTTAAATCACAAACATGTAACTTACAAATGACAATACATAAGCTATATATCAGTGGTTCTTCTTAACCTTGCCACCAGCGCCCCCCAAGGGGCGCTGGCGATTTTGAAGGGGGCGGTGACGCTCAGGGGGCGATATGGGGGGCGCTGTGCTCAGGGGGGCGATATGGGGGGCGCTGGAGAAAATAGATGATGTGGTAGTAAGATATATCCTTAATGAGTATTCAGAGCAAATTAACATTCCACAGAACTTGTCAAATAGCGAAATTTTTGGTCGCGCTACGCGGCGATGTTTGCTACATATGTTTTCATAATTTTAGTGGGTTATTATAATTCATCTAAAACGAATTGTGAATACTTTTAGAGCCCCCTTGTACATAAAATAAGCATTGTGCACGAAATTATTAACTAAATATACATGTATTTGAGAGCTACAAAATTACATCGTCGGAATATTTCTTTATCGTATTATAAAGGATGATACTATCTAGTGTTGTGCCTCACAATCTCACATGAACGTTTTAATATATAATGAGTTGCTTTATTTGGAATGCATTCCTGTAAAAATTAGTAACTGGGTACAGCACTAAATTAAATGTGAGCAGATATATGCATCCCATTCTCAGTTGACTTACTTGTAGTTACACAAAGCATCAAGACAAAATCCAGTACCAATAATTTCCCCGTATTGCCAATTGCAGATTTGAATTCGGGCTGGTTCGAACTACAGGGTATGAGACCGTGCCCGATTGTTGTTATAACAACCTTGATTTGACCCTGAATATACCACATACAAATATTATATGGTTTATTATAATCGAATGGTCCTCGAGCGCGACTAAAGCGCGAAATATATTTTCAATGCCAAAGTCCCAATTAAAGAGACTGACTGGACTTTGACCTCTTACTAGGACCGAAGCTACTGCAACCCAAACCCCCAATCGGTGAGCTCGAACGGTGCCCTAAATTATTTTGGTGAATGAACATAAATTACACATCATGTTTTGACGACTTCCCCACGGAAGAATACGTATAATTATAGGAAATAGGAATAGGCATTTCGGTGTCGGCCATTACCACGCCCCGATGCATGAAGACATATGAAGTTCCGGTCAATATGAGACTCAGAGAAGTGTGTCAAAAAGATCATCAGCGAGAAAATCTTAGCAGAAGAGGATTGCCCTTATGTTGCCCGTAAACTTTGATCTATATAAGTCTAATTGTTCATAGGTGCATAAATCGCTCGTGCCGAATTATCATGTCGTCGCAATCTGCACCCCACAGGACAAATAACATCCATCAGAGAAAATTATTTGCTAGTGAAGAAATACCAATTTTGAATCGTGCGCTTACTTCAGTTAAAGACGTTTATGCTTTTAAATGTCTTTTGACTATATAACGGACAAGTGGTAACAAAATACCAACATGTAACGAATTAATTGTACCAAGGGGCATTCCCGAATACGTGTCCTTCATTTTCCAATACAACATATCACTCAGCGCTATTGGTAAATCTGATTACGTGGGCTGGGAAGATGAAAAGTTTTTAGTGACATATATATGCAATTACCACCTATTAATTCATGCATTGCATAAAATTTTCGCGTCTAGGCCACACAAACTTTGCTGATCATCGAAATCGCGCGACGGGGTTCTTGGGGGCGAAGTCCTCATAAGCTTGGTTTATCGCGCTATGGATGCGCAAGACAATCGTTTTTAGGGGGCTGACGGAGTGCTGGGGGCCCTCTTGCCCATTGTCTTTATTACAGTCCTTACAATATGAGGTGGGGGGCGCTGGAGCACGATAATTTTTGAAAGGGGGCGCTGGAGGAAAAAAGGCTAAGAACCACTGCTATATATAAACACTTAAAATGATAATTTAAAATATCCTCAATAACAATAGGTAATATACCAACATTTAATAGAATCACAGGATATCGAGGACGTATAGGACACGGTGCACTGCTTATACAGGCGACATGACGGAATGCCATCCACGGCCTTTTTGAAGTGGAAGGGGGATCCGTTATAGTAGGTTGACGTCCAGGACAATGCCGAAGTAGTAAACAATACTATTCCGTAGCAGTTAGCCGTGGCGTACTACCAGATTTTCAATATATATGTGTCCATTACGTATTGTATCTTTTGACACAGCTTGTTTCTCTTACACTCAACGCAGTTTAGTACCAGTTTAGTGATGATGTCCGGTATAATGAAATCTGTCATGTCCGGATGCAGAACAGTTGGAGATTGAAATTGTAACACTGCAAAATGATCTCCACCTCAAAGCCCACCATGCCGAAGCATACTTTTGGTTCCTTGGTTGACACGGAAAAGTACGGTGGTGTAGATGCATCAGAAGTTTGCCAGCGTGTTTAGTTCAACTTAACGTTCTGAATCAGCCTTTTCGGACATGAACTTCATCAAAAACAAACACAGAACACGCCTCCCTAATGCACATCTGGAACACCCTCTCGGAGCTGCAGTGTTAAGTTAAATACCAGAGTAGGCTACAGCGCACTTGAAACAGATGTCCCGTCTAAAGTGTGGCATGATTTATTTTAAAATTTGAGTTGACAGTTGTTGTATACTTTATACCAACATGTTGCGAACTAATTCATGATTTTTTTTTAAATCCTGGTGCAGTGGTTCTCAACCGGGGGTCCGAGAAGCATTTTCAGGGGGTCCGCGAAGCATTTTCAGGGGTCCGTGAAACCCATGAAATGGTTGATAACCTAATTTGTACTTTTTCAAATTAGAGAAATCACGAGACAGTTTCGCCTCATAACTGCAAAAACCTAATAACTCACATAAACAGATGGCCGTATGAGAGGAAATAATAAACTGTGCAAACTCATTTTAATAACCAAATTACCAATAGCCTTCTCATACAAACATATTGGTGTTTAGAAATGTTTTATTGGTGTTTTGGAAAAATTTATTGGTAAAAATAAATTTCCTTCTGAGATATGCATAAATAACCGATATTCCAGAATAGCTGCTGGATAGAAATTACTGCTGGACGTTATGTATTCACTAAAAATGTGTATCTCAATTTTGATGTCATATATGTTGCGATCATACCCAAAGGTGTCGTCGGAAGCGCGGCGCGTTAATATTACATTTGCCACCACCTATCTTTGTGGAAATTGATTTTCAGCACTGGTTCATAACAAATCGACGGCGCGGAATTTCAAGACTCGACCGCGTATTAAATAAAAATAGCTACGGAATTCGCTTTGCAATATTAAAAGTGTTCCCAATATCTATATAAATAGTAGGTTATGATGTTATTTTCAAGAATGGCCATTTTGTTGCTGTTTAGCACTAGCCTACAATTGGTATTCGCACAAGACAGATGACGGTTGCACGATAATAGAGTACGGTTACCATATTTCTGTTGATCAAATTCCGGACACTAGCGGATTCTACAATGAGGTATGTACAGTTGTACACATTGTCAGTCGAAATGACGTCACCCTAGCAAAGCTACGCCTATCGACTGTACACAGGAGTGGAGTGAAACATAGGTTTTGAAATGGGCCATCTCTGATGTGACATCTGATTTGCTTGGATCTGCAACAGATTTCTTCACGGGCCGGATGAAATCGTTTGGTGGGTCTTATCCTGTCCGCTGGTTGTGTGTTTGACAGCCCTGCCATCTTGTTCGGTCGGTGTGGTTATCAGGTCGGTGCAGTTATCTGGTTCTGTGCGGTAAACAGGTCGGAAACAACCTTCTTCAGCCCCCTTCCAATTAAAACAGCACTAAACTTGCGCCCACCATAGGGTAGGCTAATCGATGCAACTTTCTTGCGAGTTTGCTATATGCATTTGCTTGTTAAAATTTGTGAATGAATTCTGTCCATAATATTGGTTCTTCCGAATATTGCTATAAAATGCACCAGCAAATTGCGCATGCGGTGGTTTCCAATTTTTTATGGCGCGAGCTCATAACCAATTTGAAAATGTTCCGCGGTTCAGCTCAAAAAATGATAGGCAGATTAATAAAAAAGTCAGCTTGCCCAGACTTATACTCACCGCCTATTTTGGAAGCTGATGACGTCCAACATCTTTGCGATTCTCAGAATTATGGCAAACGACCCCCAGGTTTAGAACAACTGTCTTTGAATAAAACATCCAACCAGCCTTAACCAACTCTAGGAATATGCCGATATCTTACAATTGCGATTACAATTACTTTTATTTCAGTAAATGATGGAATTTTTATTTATTTTTGATCGCATTTTTGCGAGAGCGGTGCATGTTTCCTAGGGGTGTTCGAAAAAAACTTATTTTTTCGAATTTCATCGGCTACGTTGTGAAATCGTCAGGTTACCTGAAAAAACGTTGCACACCAAATCTGACTCAATTCCATCCAGTAGAAGTCGAAGTCAGTCAAATTGAAATTTCGGTCATTTTTGAAATAAAAGTGTTTACGGTGACAAACTTTGTCACACCGTCATGACCAAAAATCGTGTTCCAGTTATGCCTGAAGAGGCAGGGATGTCCTTTCGACTTGTTTGATCTCGACAAGGGCATATGGTGTAGTTTGGATGAAGGCATCGCCAGTAAGCGAAAAAAGATATGACAATGATTAGCTGGAAATCAGTCCACTTCATTGAAATAGACACGTTAAAACGATGGTGAGATAATTTTCAGACTGAGTAGGCCTACTTTACAAACTGAAATCAACGACCACAAAAAGGGTACGAACTGATATAATAAGCAAGTAAAATACGGGCAAATATATTTCTCAATTAATGGTCAATATCTATATTCTTTGTCGGTCCAATGTAGATTTCTTCACGATACCATTTGATATTATATGATATTCCATCATTTGTTCTGCAGTAGGCTACTCCTTACTCTCACAGGCGAATTATTAGACATCGTGACAGATCTTCCTGTCTTTTCATTGTATCGCATTTTTGGTGGTGTATTGAACTGATAAAATTGCTAATAAACCAATGATGATGATGATGATCTTATTTCTATCAAAAAGTTATCGTCCTCTCTTCATATCCTCCTCCACATTCGGTGAATACCTTCTAATTGTATCCATATATCGTGGTAAAACACCAATGCTTTTTATTACTTCATGACAAAGGGGGTTCAAATAATATATTGGAATACCAGAAAATGACTGATGTGCTTTATAAGCTCAGTGGGTCACCATTTGGTTTCCATGAAGCTCTCAAAGTGTTGAGCACATAAAAAGCTCTAGTATCAATTAACGCTTATGTAAAGTACTAGAAATGCTTTTGCCACTCATAAATACTATTCATTGGCGTAGCAACCTTTTTGCTAGTCACGGGCCAAATTCCGAGTGCACAACTTTTTGGCGGGCCGGAATTTTTCTTATTACTATATTTAACGCTAACGTCGGTATAGTCAGAGGTGGTCAAAGTAGTCAAGAAAGCTACTCAAGTAGAAGTAGAAGTATCGACGAAAAAATCTACTCAAGTACAAGTAGAAGTGCTTCTTCCACAAGCAACCTAAAACTACTTGAAGTAGAAGTAGAATTGACCGATTTTAAATCTACTCAAGTAAGTAAGTAGTTGTGAAAACGACCGTAATTCGTTCGCATGGGTTGTCAAAAGGTGCAAATTGAGCTATGCGAAAAGGTGTCGAGCTTAATTCATACTGACGCATATACCGAGGTATTCAATTTTCGACAGCATAAGCATTCGTCCGCATAATGGGATGAAAATGATGATATTGATATGGAAATGCGATACTAATCCTATGTTTAATCGAGCAGCACGTTTTGGAAAATATCATGGTATGGCGCCCTCTCCCATATTATAAGGCCCGTAGTTTAGTCGGAGAGCAATACGGAGAAGTTGTATAGGATACGGAGTAAACACTTTGCGCGATTAGAAAACGTGAATAAAAATACCATATTGTGTAGCTTTATTTCCGGAAATAAAAGGTATTACTACACTAGGGTTGCCATACGTCCGGAATTTCCCGGACATGTCCGGAATTTCACTGAAAAATCTGCGTCCGGGAGGAATTTCTAAAATATGCCCAAATGTCCGGAATTTTGAAGGCTTGAAGCAGGCTCAAACGTTTTTCGTAAATCAACATAAACAATATTATTTTCAAGCAGATATATGAGATTCAAAATTGTTCTTCGCGCCGCGCGCGAGTTCATGCGACGTATAATGATATTAATATAGGCACCAGGCACCACCCTAGCCAAAAATGTTATCAAAATAAATATAAATAACCATCACTTACTGAAATAAGTCTGATTGTAATCGCAATTTTAAGCTAACGGTACATTCCTAGAGTTGGTTAAGACCGATTGGATGCTTCAGTCACCGACAGTGGTTTCAAATCTTGAGGGCGTTCGCATTTATCTGGGGATTGCGATGATGTTGGACGTAATTAGCTTCCTAGGCCGTGAGTAAGTTTGGGCAAGCTGGATTATTTTAGTAATCATGCAGCTGATCAAGTTTTGAGCTTTGCGACGGAACATTTTCAAGTCGGAAATGAGGTCGCGACCATAAAAGGTTGGAAATCACCAGATGTGGAACCTGTTGTTGCATTTTATAGAAGCCTAATATATGGAAGAATCAATATTATTGACAGAATTCATACATAAAATTTAAGACCCAAATGCATATAGTAAGTGCCCAATAAGTTACATCGAATACCCTATGGTGGGCCCAAGAGCAGTGCTTTTTTGGCCGGAAGGGAGGAGAAAAAAATGTAGTTTTGGACCTCATTAAAACACATCAACAGATAACCGCACCGACCTAACAGTAAAGCAGGACTGTCAAACACAATCCTGACAGGCCAGACACGGCCTTTCAGATGATTTCATCCGGCCCGTGGAGAAATCTATTGCAGACCCTAGCAAGTAGCAATCACCAGAGCTCACATTACAGATAGCCCAATTCATGACCTATGTTCCACTCCATTCCTCTGTAGTGTATACCAGTGGTTCTCAACTTTTTTGTCTTCGCGAACCCAATTTGGACTGTCATGGACCCCCGCGAACTCCCCGAAGTTTTAGCCGAGGTCGACACTAGAATTCCAACCTAAGTGTTGAAGGTTTATCTCGGCTGCTCCTCGCCATCTCATCCCCGTAAGCCGTGTCTTATAAAAAGTCTAGAAGTGGGTCGTGCTACAAGTTGGCAGATACGGAATCAAAAATGCAGGAAAAACGGCCCGGTGAAAATTACCAATTGACCATTGTAGTCTACAAACGCCATGAATACCCCACACAAACAAAACAAACAATACACAGTAACGAAGTAACCACTGATCATTCTTGAGAATAGCATAAAAGCCTATTATTTAAGTAGTAATTGGGAAGACTTTTATTTATTCAAAGCGAATTCTGAAGCTAAATGTTTTGAAATACTTGGTGGTGTCTTAAAAATCTGCGCCTTTGATTTGATTTAAACGAGTGTTGAAAATCTGTCTCCACAAACAGAGGTGGTGGCAAATGTAATAATAACGCGTAACGCTTGCGACCACAGATTTGGGTAAGATCGCAACAAATAGGGCATCAAAATTGACAAACTAATTTATTTCATTGAACATATAACGTCAGGCCTGGACATTTCTATCAAGCAATTCATCTTGAAACTATTATGGAAAACAGTCATGGATATCACGGTAGAAAATGGATTTTTATAAACATTACGAAGTCACTGTGATTGTTGAATCCAACTTTTTAATTTTACACAATCCCTAACAAATCACCTCTATACAGCAAAATATTTGTATCAGTAGGATATTGACAATTTAGCCACTAAAATGAGTCAACACAGTAGGATATGTCATCCAAGACGGCCATTCTGTTCATGTGAGTTCTACTAGTAATGAAGCGAAACTGCCTCGTGATTTTCCTAATAAAAAAATAAAAATGAGGTTATCAACTATTTTGTAAATTTAGAGGCTTCGCGGACCCCCGGTTGAGAACCGCTTGTGTATACAGTCGATGGGCAATGCTTTGCTAGTGTGACGTCATATAGAAGGACAATGTGTCAACCCTCATTTTAAAATCCGCTAGTGGGCGCTAAAGAGTGTCCGGAATTTGATTCACAAAAATATGGTAACCCTATACTACACTTGCTTTTATACTTCAACGTGTATGTTATCCAGACAAAAGAGCTGATATCAATTATAACTCAAAATGTGATACTGGGAATTGAAAGTGAAATATAAATACTAATTATAAAAGCGGAAAATGTATTTCATATGTCTTTAGTCCAGAAAGTTTCAAAGGTGGTATGCTAAAACAGCTCTAAAACTAACAAAAGTTAGATTCCACTTTTCCAGATTAGCATAGCCTACGCCATGGACTGCTAGATTACGATATGATAGGGAAATGCTGGATAGGGTTACCATATTTATGTCGCACGAATTCCGGATGCTCGTTAGCGCCCACTAGCGGATTTCAAAATGAGGTACGAGCACATATGTTGATAAACATGACGTTACACCAGCAAAGCTTTTCCTATCGAGGTGGTCACGATCCGGTTCAGGAGTATGTGGTTGTGTGTCGTAAATTTTGACCAGGGCCGAAGCAACATGTTTTCAGCTCCCTCCCGCCCAAATAAACACTGATCTTATTAGGCTCACCGTGGGATAAACGATGCAACTTCTGGGGGCTTACTATATGCATCTGGTCGTTAAATGATTTGAAAGAATCCTGTCAATAATATTGGTTCTGTTATATATTACTATATAATTTTGATCCTCTCTCGGCCCACATGATCAGAGTTAGCGGTAGAGCTGGTGGCGGGAGTGTAATTGTACATCGTCAAGTCACGTTCATGTCACACCGATAAGATTATTTCAGCCTAATGCTGGTGCGCACTGCGCACCACTAAGCCAAATAAACATTGCACACCCGGTGGTGTGCAACCTTTTATGGTCGCGACTCCGTTCCAATTTGAAAATGCTCCGTGGCCCAGCTCAAAATTTGATAAGCTGATTACTAGGGCAAGTTTTTGTTGCAGTTAAATAAATCCGTGGAAAGTTGCATTTATTTTTGACAAAAGTTGCAGTTGAAAGTTGCATTTATTTTTTCCCAAAATTTTCACTAAAAGACCACATTTTGCTCGGTTGACTAAAAAAAAGGTCAACTTCTCAATACCACTCCCGAAACAGAGTTTTCCATCCGCATTCTCTATTGATTGACTTAAAAAAAGGTCAACTTCCCGGCTCAGCTCCCGAAATACCCGTAAGAGCGTTACTTCAGCGCTGACTTACGGTATTTCAGTCGAATTTGGCCTTGTATTTCACCAAAATCGAAAATATTTTCATGGAAAATCGAAAAAGTAGCAAAATGTTGCAAAAAGTTGCGTGAAAAAAAATGAACAAAAGTCACAAAAAGTTGCACTATAAGATTCCTCCAAACAGCTTAAAACAGCATTCTACATATCTTCCGAGTATTTAGGAAGCTGCCGGAAACTGTAAAAAAAGTTGCAAAAACTTGCCCTACTGTTTACTAATAACACGTCGGCACATTTGCCCAGACTTACTCACGGCCTATTTTGGAAATTGATTACGTTCAAAATCTTCGTGAACTCCAGCACACGGGCAAACGACCCTCAGGATTAGAACCACTATCTTTGAATAAAGCATCTAAACGGCCTAAACCGACTCTATAGGGATATACCGTTCTCCTATAATTGCGATTTTAATTAGACTTATTTCTTTAAATGACGGTTATTTTATTTATTGTTGATCGCAATTTGTGCGAGGGTGGTAGTCCCCAATATTAAAATCAATACATGCAATATTAAATCGCGCGCAGCGCGAAGAAAAAATTCATGTAGCATAAATCTGCCCAAAAATAATATTGCTTATGTTGATATACGAAAAAAATATGAGCTTACTTCAAGCCGTCAAAATTCCGGAGATTTTGGGATATTTTAGAAATTCCTCCCGGACGCAGTTTTTACAGTTAAATTCCGGATATGTCCAGGAAATTTCGACGTATGGCAACCCTACCATAATAGAACATAATTGATCATACATTTGACCACGACTGGGTCACAGACAGTACTGATATTCAATCTCAAGGTGGGATATTACGGCAGGTCATGAAATTTCGTGGTTACCGGCCATGGAATTCATTCATGGCCGGGCATGAAACCGAGTTTTCCATGGCAGGCGATGAAAACGAGTTTTCCAAGACCGGCCGAGGAAGTTTCGTGGCCGGCCCCAGCGAAATTTCATGGCCGGTCATGATATTCACTGTGGCCGACCATGTAATAGCAATTTCATGGCCGGCCACGGAATATTTTTGGCCGGCCACAAAAAAATCCGTGGCCAGTGGGTGGCCACAGGAATGCTGAAAGTCCGTCTTAATTTCGCTACTCCAATAACTTCGCTTCTAGTGGTTGCAATTGAATCAAAGTTGGTGTGCATTATCTCTACCGATAGCCTAACCATTTCATGGGGTTAACAGAAAAATTTATTTCTTACTGATAAATTCAAAGCTTTCTACTGCAAGAATAACGCTTCTACTGGTTGGAATTGAGCCAAAGTTGGTGTGTAGCGTTGTTTTCACCAACCTAACAATTTTATCAGGTAGCCAGTGAAATCTGAAGTTTTTTTAACAGCCCTACTGCGCAGTGATTGCGCGCAGACTTCCGAAAAATAAGAGGGAGCACTGATTTCGATGAATTACTAAATTATGCAACATCTAGAGCAGAGGTCTCAAACACGCGGCCCGCGAGAGCATTTCGTGCGGCCCGCGATGGCATTTTTGAGTTTCAAGTATTCGACAATATATTTATTGGCCATATATCAATTTTAGATATAAGAACTTGAAGTTCAACCTACAACTGCTATAAAAACATTGAAATCTCAACAAGCTATACACTATCACATCACTTTTAAAAGCTACCATGCGATGGAAGAGCAGCTATTACGTCACATGTCTAGTTCATGATGATAAAACATGACCCGTTGATGATTCGTGACTGAAAATATAGTGATTTGGTTTTGTGCGATCTTTCGTAAAATGACTCGATTTCAGATTGATTGGGTGATTAAATAAAAATCACTCGAGTTGAGTCGATCGAGTCAAACGTTTAAATCGGAGAAGGACTTGCGACGCGGAACGGTGACTTGGCAATCCTATGGACGTAACAATCTATGAAACTGTCGTGGGGGAATAGTAATATATCAAAAGGCGGTAGCTTGCGCTGCGTAAGGTATATATAGATATCCAATCAGGTCAGTATGGCAACCATGAGCATTATGTGACCCCCGTGACTTAAAGTTGGTTACATGCTAGGTGTTGTCTGATCTCTTTATCCATGTTATTATCGGTGGCGAGTAAGGTAGTAGTACGCTCCACAGCTGTAACACCAATGAATTCATCGGCGATTGGACATTTCTATTCTTGACCAGGGTTCGTAGACCCCTTCGGGGTACGGAGCACTACATCATGGGTTACGAGATGCATTGTGGAATTAGGCGCATATGCTGGAGAATATTTTCTTGACTAATTTACTCAACTGGAAAATTGTCTTCGCACTACGCGCGATTTTACGTGTATGGGCTTTCTAATTTTAATATATAGGTAGTAGGTACAATAAGAAATTGTGTTGAAAATGAACAGGGGCTACGAGAAATCTTATTGGAAGCACGAGGGGTACGATCTAGGGATGGTGTGAACGTGAGGTTCACGTTCGCGTTCTGTGTGTGAACCTCGGAAATTTTGAGGTTCACGTTCACAAACGAACCTTGGTAGGTTCTGCACTGTGAACCTTTTCCATATATTACAACTTTCACTTCACTATAACATCTTAGGTTGAAATTTATTGTATTGAAACTGCGGGCCACTCTATCTATGGCGATGTCAGAATAAAAAAATCAACACTAAACGAGCATGCACCTTGACAATCTGAAAAGAAATTACTTGCTTTTTTGTTACAAACGTTTGCTCGAAATTTCCGGCTTTTCGTTTGTGAATATTTAGTGACTCTCTGCTGTGAGCTTGGCCCGCAATCACACAACACAAGAGCGAAATACATGCAGTCAGCGAATGATGCTTATTCAACTAATCAATGAAATTGATATCTTTGTCTGATGTAAAAAATCTAGCAGGTGTACGGGGTAATCTTGACTTCATATGTTTATCGTATCATAAAAACCAAATCCACGCGATTGGGGTGTTGGCTACAGCTGTGTAATTTGTTAATGGGGTAATGTCGGTAGCAAGTATAGAAACCCGTTTTACCCTCTGCTCAATATCAACATAGCAATACCCAGTCGACAAATACATTGTCCGGTCTGGCCTAGACCGTTAAGGCGTAAGCTTATATTCCCTTGTAAGTCCTCGTCGAAAATGTTGGCAAAGCCACGTAAGATATAGATTTTATGGGATTATTATATCATTGGATTGCACCAGTTGATACATTTGGCGACGTTTAAAACGTTAATATGTACGGCAGCATTGTGGCATGTCGTCGCTAGGTATCGTGCACATTATAGGCTACCACTTCACTGAAATGTAGGGTTGGACTTAGCAATATGACGTCACGTGACGTCACGAGGTTCACGTTCGCGTTCACACAGAACCTTTCAAAAAGGTTCGCGTTCACACGAACCTGAACCTTTCAGAGGTTCACACCATCCCTAGTACGATCACTAAGGTTAAGAAACAATGCTATTACTATGGCTCAATAATGAATATATTCAAGTTGTTATTGATATGTTCCATTAATAATCAAAGGCAAAATCTGACGCTAATTTAATTTGACTTTGGCAATGACATAGTAACAATAGCCTACTTATCACAACTATATCATAAACCGGATTAGGCTACACCGCTCAAATGCTCTGATATCATATTAATCTTCAGTAGATTTTAAAAGATTCCACATAAAATTGTGGCACGTCATAAGGTCCACTAGCTGCAATAATATATATATATTTGAAGAAATAAAGCCAGGCATAAAAAACAAATTTATTCAATAATTGAATATATGATTTTTTCCGTGTCAAGCGTGAATAGTACAATACTAAATTACATATTCATGATGTTTCTGGAATGCCTGTCTTCAAGCTCCCGTCAAATACTTGAAAATTCTGCGTTGAATATCCCAATTATTGTTGGTGCGTCCCACGGCCTCATCAAAACTAAGAAATTGGCCCGCGAGCACATTTGAGTTTGAGACCTCTGATCTAGAGCAAATCTAATTTTTCAAGCCACCTACTCGTATCTTATATATCTTCATTTTCCAATTCGAATATTTTAATTGCGATGTGTTAGAAATAGTTACGTCTGCTTCAGTAGTAATCTATTGAATTTCTTTTACCTCCACATGAATGCAAAGTGACTACTTTAACATTGTCGAACAATCATGACATAACCATCGCTAATCATTATGCAATTAACGGCATTGTCTCTAAACGATAGTACAGAGGAGCCAAAGCCTGTGAGGCTGGCGACTAGGGCTGGGCAAAATGATTCGAGTACTCGAATCTGAATCGAGTAGTAATTTTAATGATTCGAGTCGAGTAGTAAAAGACGATTTTTTCGAGTACTGAAATTATACGGTCCTCGCAACTGAAAGTTAATTTACTGACGAGAATTATAGTTTTGATACTACTTTCCACTGAGGAAGCCGTGAAACCTTGATTGGCCGTGTTTTAGCATACCAGGCACAGTACAAAGCTACGAACGTTACTGGAAATAACACATTTCCGAAGTCATTATCATCCAACAAAATTGTTAAGAAGTGCAATGAAATCGGTATGGTCGAAAAAATACCAAAGCATCTTTAATGTGATGGATAACAGGCATTACGTTGTGGTGGCATAAAAGGTTCATATTTGGACTTCGACATACCACATCCTGTTGTGACGTCATAATGAGTGATACTCGATTACTCGACTCGACTCGAAGCATATTACGTGATTCAGAATCGAATCACTCAGGTACTCGATTTTGCCCAGCCCTACTGGCGACCCGATAGTTCGGGCCAGCGACACGACGTCTTGCGCACTAGGCCTATTACAGATGCGATTGCTAATCATTATACAAGTAACGGTATTGCCTCTATACGATAGTAGATAACAGCCAAACCTGCGGCCGGCGACGCGACATCTTGCGCACAAGGTCAGATGCGATTGCTCAGGCCAACGGTTATGTCGCGCACACCACGCCTGCTGGAGCTGCGACTGATTACGCAAGGGATTATATTTTGCGCACATAGCCTGCCGATGAATTAGCGAGGATTGCCGCGCGCGCGTTCAGCAATCAATGAATGACCTAATTTCGCTCGCGTGCAAACGGGAGATTGCGTGCTGTGCAGACGACTCTCGTTAATTGGCAACACGCATTTTGCTAATTGGTAGCGCGTGACACTGATAATACGAATTACTGGGCACGATGGCTGAAAGTGATACAAACATGAAGGAAGGTGTGATTTCAAGCTTTGTTTCGAGGGAGATTTTTTTCAAGCGTGTTGTTCCCATGTATAATACGCACCCCCCGATTTTAGGGCAAAAAATCGTGAAAATTTGCGGATTATACATGGAAAATTACGGTAATGATTTTAGCATTTATAATCATACACAGGTTCCCACTTATTAAATTCATGCTTGAGTGAGCATGAAATCATCATTCTTCAAACTGCAATTGCTCAAGAACCGACCAGTGGAGTTATAGTTAATAAATTCTATTCTATTCAAAATTGGGTACTTCAGTTGTACACAATATTGCAGAGAAATCTGACACGGTGTGAAGACGGATTTAAATATTATTTCGATGTTGACTCGAATTACTGATAGTCAGTAAACCGAGAAGCACACTGGCAAGCATAATGCACATGCAATAAATAGAAGTACTTTCTGAGTATGGCAATACTTATCTACTGAAACACATTATCATATAAGAAGTAGGATGATGGCAAAACCAGATAATCACTGAAGTAAATTGATTAAAATTAATTAAATAATGACCTATTTTGCATTATGGGCCATATTATATTTTCAACCATGTTACTGTCAAATATCTATAATAAAACTACGTTTCGTGCGTTCTAGTTAGAAACAGCTTTCATATGACACCTTGCTTGTGAATTTTGGTTTAAATAGAATTGTACCAGATGAGAGCTTCTCGGAGGTACTGAACTTCAATATTCAATTAAATAGTACATTCACATTGAAATGAACCATATGAGTCGAAAAATATAGTTATGCCTCACTGATTTTAACATATGTCAATTTTGAAATTGCGGTTCGAACCTTGACCCAATACTGAGGAACAGGGAAATTCATGGCAAGTGAAGAACTTTTACCAACAATTATTGCAAAATAACATTCAAACCTTTACTCTATGTAACCTGTAAGTTATAACAATCACAATCATACACAGGTAATGAGTTGCCAAATTTCATGGTTGAGTAACCACAAAATCATCATTTTTCAAACTGCAATAACTCCAAGACCCGTTCAACGAAATTGTTTGAAATAAATTTTTGTTGTACTCAGAACTAGATACTTTTGTTGCACATAAATTTAGAGAAAAATCTGAGAGGGTAGGGAGACGGATTTTTAAAATATTTTCATGTTGACATGGCATTACATAAATCTTAGCTTTAAAAGAGCCACAATACAAAATTCAAAAATAAGAATTGATGACGTCATGATGGAATGTAGGCAATCGAATGAGGTTTATTATTGTGTGGTGATACGGTGCATCTCCACCTGGGCACCTGGGCTGCAAGGTGTTTGAAATCATGTTATTAAGATGTCTAAGTGCGGACAAGGAGCAGATCCTTCAAGTTCTGATGAGAATTCAAGAAAGATTTCAGCTCGGTAATCTTGACATTTTCTTGGCCAAACTCTGCAGTTATTGCTAGCCGTATTCGCCATTGCTAGACCGGAAATTGTTGTGGCGTAATTAATTATCCAGTTCATTGTTGGAACACAATGATTCATTTCATCCACGTAAGCGGTGTCTTATAAAAGCCTAGTACGTCGTGATTCAAGTCGGCATCTACGGACTAAAAATGAAGAAGATTGGCCTGCTGTAAATGACCATAGTAGTCGACCACACCTCAAAACAAACAATAATTTATCATTCATATAAGACCCAGGTTTGTAATGACTCGAGTCAGACTCGAGTCACGATTTTTTTATGACTCGACTTGACTCGAGTCATTTTCTTGAAATGGGAAAATGACTCGACTCGACTCGACTCGACTCGACTCGACTCGACTCGATTGCCGCATATATAAGGTATATTTCGTTTGAAGGTCACCCATTGATAAATATTTCGTTTTAATGTCGTTGAAATACATACTGCAATCCTTGAAATCACACACAGCCAAATAATTTTCGACAAATAACCGTTAAAAGTCGAAATATAAGGTCGGCAAGCAAGGATTTCCATTACCGCAGGTTAGCGCCGACGGACTTTTGTGCAACATTTTGCGCTCCAGTACTCTCGTAACATTGCGCTTATTAGTCGGACGACTTGTCATAGTTGAGTGACTTTGGTGCCACCTTCCTTTAAATTTTACAAGTTTTGCTTAAACCACAAGAAAGTAAGAACACGAAAACAATACCGGTACGTATATTTTTTTTTAATACGCGATAAAATGCAACAATTTATAATCAGGATAAACCTCTGTAGCAAAATGGCGAGATGCATGTGCAATGTGCATTGTGAAATCATTGAAGAGCCACATGCGCCTCGCGAGTAGGGCTGGGCACACTGATTCGCGTACTCGAATCTGAATCGAGTATTAATTTTAATTAATGATTCGAGTCGAGTAGTAAATGACGATTTTTTCGAGTACCGGTACTGAAATTATACGCTCCTCGCAACTGAAAGTTAATTTACAAACGAGAATTATAGTTACGATACTTGAAGAGACTCTTTGGGGTACAGAACTTTAATATACATTTTATTAATATATTCATAATAAAATATATTAAAACCCGAAGCTTTTCGAGCTGACACTTTTCAAGGGCAATCGTCAGCATATGGAGGATTTCAAAAACATGCATCTAGCTACATTGCAAACAACCAATTATGACGTCATAGAAACAAACAACATGAAATACAGGCAAACCGCGAGCGCAGCTAGTGGCCAATTTTTAGATTCTCTAACAATTCCTTCTGCTGACACAAGCGCGGTCGGTGGATTTTAATATAAGTCGATTCCAGTGCAGACAGATGGAAATTAGTGCGGCCTCTGCCTAATATAGAAAATCTTTCATCGCGGTAGTTTTTAGCGCAAGTTGCATTCTCAGCCAAATGCTTGCCGATGGCAGAGTTCATAGCCATGGCCTGATTACGTTCTAGTAATCGCAGATCAGTTAAAGCTGCGTCTTCGCGAGAGTCCAATGTGCGTGATCTAATAAAGCTAGGAACATGTTGTTTGATGCGTTCCTGCAAGCGCTGAGTTGTTCTTCCCACGTACCGACAATCACAGTAACACTTGAAATCATAGACTATATTGCTTTGTTGAGAAGCAGGAAGAACATCTTTGCGCGTTGCAGGAAGCATTTCTTTGGTGGTAAACACACCATTAGTTTTTACATTATCGTAACAGCGATTTACAGCAGAAATCAATTGCTTTTCAAACCGGGAAGAGATGGGGCCCAGCCATGGTAAATGTATATATACATTTTCCTCAGACCGTGTGTTCGTGTTTTGTGATTTGTTCGGATTGAAATTCCTGAGTTTTCTGTCAACAGAACTCTTGATGATGTGTTCGGGGTACCCGTTATCGATTAGAATTTTGCGGATATATTCTAGCTCCGCGTTTAATTTTTCATCCGAACAAATCATCAAGGCTCTGTGCACCAACGTGCCAATCAAATTTAGTTCACGGCGATTCGGGCTAAAAGAATTCAAGCGTATATAATGCCCTGTAAACGTTGGCTTCCAGTAAATCGATGTGACAAAGCTAGTACCCCGTTTTTCCACTAGAACGTCTAAGAATGGTAGCGAGTTAGCACGCTCTTTTTCAAATGTGAATTTTAAAGACGAGTGTAGAGAATTCAAGTTATCAAAGAAGTCATCGAACTCCGTCTTATCTTGACAGATAACGAAGGTGTCGTCGACATAGCGACGGTACATGAATGGAGGCTTGGTTTCATCTGCCGCGAAAAGTCTGTTTTCATGGAATCCCACAAATATATTGGCTAAAATCGGGCCAAGAGGGCTACCCATAGCTACGCCGTCGGTTTGCATGTAGATGGTATCGTTAAAACTAAACTCAACAGAGCAAGTAGCCGTATTAAGAAGTTCAACGAACACTTTACGCGAGAAGGAAGGTGGTGCTAAATCACCTCCACCATATAGCGCGTCCGCACAGATATCAATGGTCTCCTTCAGCGGCACGTTCGTGAAGAGGCTAACGATATCATATGGACCGAGAAACATATTCGAGTTTGGAAGGTCGGTGGTTTTCATCTCGTGCGCGAATGTAAACGAATCAGCGACGCAATGCGAATCATACATGGAACGCACTGGTTCCAAAATACCGATAAGCCACTTCGCGAGCTTGTGCTGCGCCGATCCAATCATAGAAAGAATTGGTCGAACGTGCACGTTGGTTTTATGAGTTTTTGGCAGTCCGTACATACGTGGCTTTTGTGCCCCGACCGGTCTGATGGAGGCGTAGACCTCAGGTGTTATTGAGCCGTTTTTCTTGAGGCTGAATAGTCGGCGCTGTATCCGTCTTTCGATCTTGGCGATGGTATCGAATTCCGCAGCGGGACCAAGTGTCTTGAATTTTGATTCGTCACCCAAGATTGCTTCCATTTTGAGTATGTAATCCCGTTTGTTTAGGATTACAACCCCACACTGTAAATTCTGAAGTGTTGCTCAGCCCGGAAAATTGAACACGAAATGTGATCCAAAAATTGAACGCCGAGAAGTGTTGCGAAGTGTTCAAATTAAAGGTGTTTACCTAAAAAGTGTTCAGTCTCAAAGTGGTTGATTGACCAGTCACCGGAACGCAGGGCTCAAAATTAAATCAGATTTTATTGATTCATGAATAAATGACGCTTATAATACCCAACCTGGGTGATTAAATACATGCAAACATTGAAATTTCCAATAGCTGCTGTGACAGGGTTTCATAAATTCAGATCAGCAGTTGAAACCGTTCCGGAAGAGTCGATGAAATCACGAATATCACAAATGATCAGGAGCAAACTCACTACAAATATCATGCAACTCGCTCAATCATGAAAATGAATGCACAGCGAATTAGGGATAGTGATAACAAAATATCATTTAGAATCCCAAACTTTCGTGACAGGGGCATGGAATCAAATTCATTGGTTACGTCCGTTAGCGGAAAACATGACCAACACAAATCATTACAACTTATTTAAAACTGATCAAATTACGGCTTGTAAATTTATAATTTTTTGTAAACAAAAACTACGACGATAAACAACCATAAGTATTTTTTACTCTTTAATGAAATTAATGGTGCTAAAAATATCCTAGGGCTTGCATTAGAAGTATTTATATCAGCTTAATGCCAATTACTTTTGTTTAAATAACAAAGAAATCGTTTTTTTTTGAGTCCATACAAATTTTGCAGATATACATAAAAGATTTTGTTGTTATTTACCAGTCTGCTGCAAAATATGAAATCTGGAAGTCATTAGGGCAGTTGTTCTTAAACATTTTTGGACACGCTCCCATATGATAGCAAAAAATTTCACACACTCCTTATTGTCGTATAATAAAATTTAAAAAAGCAACCGGAACGCTAGAAATCCCAGTGGCAGTGACGGTAATGGTTGTTGATGAAAGAATATTCAAATATTAAATTCTGACCATAGACAGAGAAATAACTACAAGCTGCCATGCAAGCTGCCATGCATGCATGTGCGAAAAAGATTCTAGTTGACAGCGGCTTCACGCCGCTTCAAATCCTTTCTCCTGTTTGAGAACCACTCCTTTAGTGTGTGTATGATAATCCAATGTATAGCAGCACAAATCGTCAAGAATGTTTCTGAATACTCCATTTTCACCGAAGCAGTTTTATATTCTTGCCATCAGCTGCAATCCAGGCTCGGTCAATCTCTGATTCGTGGCGTGCCATATGGTGTTTGTTCTTTTCTACTGGTCGACTCCAAGTTGTGCTCCTTGAAAATGTGAAAAATTCCAAAGTTTTGAATATGTCAATGAAAATTCTAAATTTATGCAGAAATAAATATAAATATTTCACACATGCAGGTTACACAAGCTTAGGAAAGACGCTCGGATACATGTAAAATCCTATCACTGAGAAGGACTAAAATTAGCATACCATAAAAATATCTTGAATCAGGTCTGCGTTTTTTTCAATTCGGCCATTTTGACATTTACATTGACATTCAGACGCACAGGCAACAGTGAGAATGCAAAACTGTAACTCAGAATGACAGTTATAGCAGAATGTCGCAGGTCTATGTAAATTTGTATGGTCCACAAAAAAGAAAGATTACGGTACCTGTTTCAATAAGACATGCGCTTGGGTCTTGGATTATATTTGTTTGTCTCTCAATTTAGCTTTGAGAAGAAGACAGTTGACTTCATCAACCTCGTTTGGCTGAAAATGTAATTGATTGCAAACAAGATCAATAAATATTGTAGATTTGTTATCCCTATGGGTTCGGATTTCCATTATAATAATTGAAATACGGTAGGCTTTACATATAACTTTGATTCCAAGATTTTATGGCTGCTTTGAATTGAGACGAGAAAATATAACAGACAAAGGATACATTGATTGTCTTTAGAACAAAAACTTAGTGACATCTTATCGAAGGTGTTGAATATATTTCCTTCATTGCAGTAATTGTAACTGTTCTCAATCTTTCAAAATCCTTCATTCCTGATTAAATTTAACTAACGAAATCATTGGAATTAGCACGACATGGGAAATGATCTCCATTAGATGTTCCTAGTATAGTTCAGTAAGCAGTAGTTTAAATACAAGTTACACCAGCTCTTTACATTCAACAACACCTCTGTTCAATGTACACAGAACAAGCCTCTCTTCAGCTCATATAGCATATATAGATAGTTTTTGAGAAAATTGGGACTGCAAAAACCAGCACATTACATAATCAATGGTGATATATGAAATGAATAAATAGACTTACATAATCACATGTTTTCATGGGTTCTTGAGGCAAAAGTATGTATCGCAAAAGATGACTGCACCGGTACAAAATGCGTTCAGATGAGTGCTAACGTCACTATCAACATTGTCTGTTAGCAGAGACACGGAGGAACCAGGAGGTCTTTTCGAAGAGTCGACATCAGTTGGATTAATTTGAGGATGAATCTAAGACTGTTGAAAAAAAAACACCTGATTTAAAAATTTGCAATACAAGGGAACTTCAATATTCGAACAGCTTCTTCGTGGTACAAAACTTCAATATAAAATTAAATAGTATATGCAATTATGCATATTGAAATGAGCCCGAATATTTTCGGCTGAGACTCGTCAGGCGTAATCGTCAGCAACTAGTGGAGAACTCGAAAAAACGTTGTACATCAACAATCGTATCACAAAATATGAGGTCACCAACATTCAGTATTTACGCAGATATCAGACTGGATGTATTGTATGTGACGAAAGGGTGTCTTTCATAGAACAATTATTTATTGTAATGGAAAATTGAATGTGACCTTACCACCAATTTTACTCCAGCCCAGGTACCATACTTTCTTGGATCGTTAATCATTTTGGTGAAATTTTACTCGCAAGCATGCATAAAAATAACCGAATGCAGCAGAATCAAATTCATTATCTAAGGATATAACAGTTTACTTACGAAACATGGCGATGCTTACCAGTATCTTAAACAACAAATGCCTGCACATTAGGACATCATAGTCTTTCCATCAGCTGCAACCCAGGCTTGATGAGTCCCTGATTCGTGGCATGCCATGGCGGCTCTTTTTTACTGGTCAAATCCAAATGCTGCTCCTAGAAAATACAATAAATACCAAAGGAAAATTGTAAATTTTATGCAGCAGTAAATATAAATATTTTACACAGGTAGGTTACAGAAGCGGAAGAGAGGTGCTCAGCCCCCCAGGTTGAGAACCACTGACCTAGTCAATTATAGTTCAGTAAGCAATAGTTAAAGTACTAGTTACACGAGCTCATTACGTTCAACTACATCTCTGTTCAGTGTTCAGTGTATACAGTTCAGTGTACACTGTACAGTGTACACAGATGAAGCCTTTTTCAGCTCCTATCGAATAGTCCGTAAGCTACTCTGCGAGATAGTTTGTGAGAAAAGAAGGACTGCAAAAACCAGCAAATTATATAATCAATGGTGATACATAAAATGAATAAATAGGCTTACGTAATCACATGTATCCATGGGTTTTTGAGACAAAGGTCTGCATCGCATAAGATGACTGTGTTGACACGAAACCAGTTACGAACGACTCCTCACGTCGCTGTCAACATTGTCTGATAGCGCAGGCACGGTAGACCCAGGGGGCTCTTTTCAAAGATTGGACATCAGTTGAACGAATTTGAAGATCAATCCAAGACTATTGAAAAGAAATATTTGTTGCCAAAATTCGCAATACAAATGATCTGCTCATTAATCACGCAGATATCATACTGGATACATACTGCAATAAGTTGTGCGTGACAGAAGGGTGTCTTTCATAGAATAATTAAGTAATGGAATGGAAAGTAGCACATGACGTTACCACCAATTTTACTCTGGCACAGTTAGAATACTTCCTGGATTGTTAACAATTTTTGTGAAATTTTATCATCACACATTCATAAAAATCTTTATCACAAAGATAACCGATTGCAACAGAATCAAATTCATTCTCTAAGGATATACCAGTTCACTTACAAAACACCGTGATGCTTACCAGTATTCCATACAGCAAATGCATTTTAAAAAGTGCCAAGTTCAATCCATACTACCTGCAAAATAGAGTTTAGTTCAGTTACCGTATCACAATAAACTCAGAAAAGTCAAATTTGGGGATTGGGCAAAACAAATACTACCCCTTGTGATCCATGGTTTGTTGAAAAGATTGTCTGTTTGGCTGTGCTATTATTGGGGCGATTTTTTGGACCTAAAAAGGTAAGATTTTGACTAAAACATTCAAATTCACACACATGTTGATGATGAAACCTTAATTTTGACCCCATATACTTAAATTACCGTAGGTGTTTCTCACATACACTGTAATTTTTTTCATGTCGTTGAAATCAGAAAAGACAACACTTTTTTCGTCAAAAAAGATCCCACGTAAAATGTCCTAGATGATGTCGATTGTGCTTTATATTTAGGTGTTTCCGTATTTAGGTGTTTCCGATCTAGGTGATACCTCACTGCAGCCTGATATAGAATACTAAATAATCTGGCGTACATGTCGACCTCCGTTCTGTCCTCTCAATAACGCTAAAATCACCTGGTGTACTCGTCAATCAAACTGTTTGAATCCCGCATGGGACATTTTATTATAAACGGAAAAATGAACGTGTATGCAAATGAACATACTGCACTAAAATAAATTGAAGGCAAGAAATAGGACATGCAGCATAAATCGTAGCCGGAATTTTTTAATTAGAATATCGCAGCCCTACCCACATGGAAATAAACCACATGCCAAGCCCAGCTTGGGAAAATTACTTGAACTTATTACAGAATTTGTTATTATGCTACTTAATTGACAGAATTTGTTATTATGCTACCTAATCGAAAGTACAACTCACTAAACAAATGTAGTGAGTACCCGCATTGAAATAAACCACATGCTAAGCCCAGCTTGTAAAAATTACTCTAACTTATTACAGAATTTGTTATTATGCTACTTAATTGAAAGTATAACTCACTAAACAAATGTAGTGAGAAAATTGACCTTATACAGGATTTGTACCATGTAACGAACTTGTAGTACTTGTGAAGTACTACTCAAAAACGAATGTAGTGAGAAATCCGTTCTTAAAAAGTCTTATTCTGGAGCATATTGTTGAAATCTTAGAAAGAAATCGGGCGATTTGGTAGACACATATTGAGCACTTTTGTCACCTATTACGACATGCTGGACGAAAGCCAGAAGCTGAAAATCTTTCGGATACGATAGGTCCCAGGCATAATAGCATGCCATGATATTAATCAGCATATCAAAGACCGTATCATATTCTTGACACGAAATTCTGTGGCCATCAGCCAGAATCCAGCCCTGGATCTTCCCATTCTCGTGCTTTGCGACAATCAAATGCGGAGGTTGTGATCTTTTGCAGTGGATTTGAGTATCTTGAGCCTGAAATTGAAATATTTAAAAAAAATTCAAACAATGCATACGACTGTCAACAACAGGGGTAACATCTCTACACCAGTAATTCACCAAGTTATTTAGACACGCCACACAATAAGTGTAAAATTTCACGCCCCCTTATCGTCATGTCACAAAAGTTGATTGCATGGAACGTTATGACTAGTAATGAGAAAATTCTGAAGTACAAAATTCGGAGTATACACAGAACAATAACTATGAATTTTACGTAAATGGCGAGAAGCGAGAAAACTTTTTGTTGTTGACCACTGCTTTCCACCCCCCTTCATATGCTTTCATGCCCCTCAGTTTAAGAGAGAGAGATATGGTATTCTTTTTCGCCTGCACCATCGAGATGCTTAGACGACAGAGTTGCGATACGACCGCGAGGTCATCTAGTCTGCACCCAAGTTTGTTTTCTCCTCCATGCTATTCGTGATTGCTGAGCGCCTAGCAGGATAGCTGCGGATACCAATTTTCAAGTCTTTGGTATGACCCGGCCGGGGATCAAACCCATGACCTACCGACCGAGAAGCCGGACGCATTACCATTACACTATCTCGTTCACCACTGCCGCACAGTCAGCTGCATGTATCAGTGATTGACATCATTATATAAACTTAGTTATAATCGAGTACCTGTTCCACTGACAATGCAGATACTGTGGACTTCTTCTTAGAGTTCAGGCTGGCGTCGGTCTTCTTCCACTTTACTCTGCCATCGGCGAGTTGCGATTGTACTTTCAGCAGATTTTCCAGTTGATCATTCACACTGAACTGAAAAACAAAAAATCGAGAAGTTATTATCAATCAGTTCTAAATCATAATAGCTTTGCAAGTCCCAATTTACCCTAAATGTCTTATCCTATGTATGCATCATTTTTGTGTAATTAGTTCTCATCTCATCAATTGGTGCGATCAACTTCCAGAAATCTTCCCTGACCTGTAAAAATACGAGTTTTTCGAGTATTATATTAAGAACGGGCACTTTATTCTTTGTGGCCGTATAAAAGGCACATAATTCCTACCCCACATCATTCATGTTGGTGACATCAGAATGAGTGATACAGGAATACTAGTCTCGACCCTAATACTCAATTCAGAGTCAATACACTGACCCGCACTCGATATCGCAGAGGCCTAATGATAAATCATACATGCGTTCACTCACCAGTCTGATATCACCCAAGGAAGGGAACGTTTGCAGAATTTCATTGAGGGATCCCCTTCTTCGCTAGCTGAGCACGCCGGTGTCCGTACAATTGTTTGAAAAGAGTCACGATTTTCTGCCAGTTGCAGTCCCCGTTGTCGAATTCCTTTTGCAGCTGACGAGTCGCTTCTTTAACAGTCAACTTGAATCCACCTGAATGTGTAAATATTAGTAGGGACACAATACTCAAATGGCTTGGTGCTACCGCAAACAGGGTCTGGTCTAATTTCCTACCCACAACGCTCTTATGCCCATGAACAACGCAGGTCTACTTCTATTCCCACAGTACACACTACGCTGTAATTGAACCGGCGCACATCACCGGACTACTTCTATATAATCACAGTACAAACTCCGTTGTAATTAAACTGGCGCAAATCACCGGACTACTTCTATATACTCACAGTACAAACTACGTTGTAATCTAACTGGCGCAAATCACCGGACTACTTCTATATACTCACAGTACAAACTACGTTGTAATTAAACCGGCGCACGTCACAGGACTACTTCTATATACTCACAGTACAAACTATGTACTTATATACACACATTACATACTATTTAGTAATTTACCTGACACGGAGGCGTTTTTAAAGGAAGCAGGACGTTGTCTGAGCGCTCTCAATTTCTGAGACAGTTTCGTGTTGATATTTTTCTAGAAAAAAATGAGATAATCAGTGCAAATAATTTAGACCAATGAGACCAGTTTACTTTACCCAGGGGGGGTTCTGTAAGGTAGATCCTAAGCACGGATACTTTTCCACAAGTGCCTTCCCAAAACTTTCGATACGATGACTTATTGGTCATGTCACCATTGTTCAGGATGTGATTTACACACTGCTCCACTACGAGGTTGAAGACTTCATAAGCTGTACGTTGCTTCAGCGCTAGTTCAACTTTCACACTGAATTCCGGCAAGGGCATCGGAGGATCGAGGTGCTTGTTATGCATGGTGGCTGTTAATTGATGAAAATATGAGTTGGTGTCCTACTAGATACAGTGGTTCTAATACTTTTTAGATCGCGACTCAAATCTGACTTTTAGTGGTATCTCGCGACCCAAGCAACACACATCAAAATGAATGCATTTGGGTGCCGACCAATTATATCAATAACGAATGGTTTGGCCACCCAACGACGGTCAATTATCGCCACCGAACTTTTTGGCACCGCACTTTGCCCAGCCGTATGTTGGCCCAACGCCATATATTCATGTGTCCAAGCGTGGACGGGTTTTGGCCTCATAAACCGGCAACCGCTCGTTGTACAACTCTACACTAAAGCGTCTCAGGTCTCTGACGGTGTTTTCCAGAGAAACCAATGTTGATCAATCTCATCATGAAATCAAACCAATTTGTTTAATACAAAGGTCGGCACATTTTCATGATCAAGTCATGTTGTGGTGGCGACTTCTCCGCGTGTCTCGCTTATTGGCCGTGGTACCAAACTCAGTGACCTCTGATATGCTCAAACCAACTACAGTAAATCGCGCGAAAAGCGAAGATATTTTTGTTGTTGCAATGACCTCATATAATATTACATACATATTAAAAGACCGCTCTGGTACCGTCGCGCCACAAAATTATACCCTTCGCGACCTACGTTTGGGTCGCGACCCATTCTTCAAGAACTGAAGAACCACTGTACTAGAATAAGGAGATCTGTCGAGTTGTCGTCTTCGAGGAAGTATGGACTGCTGAGGCAGACAGGTTAGCTAAATTCATTGCAAAATTTTATCAAATACTTACTGGCATAGCTGCTTCTTAAGAAGCTAAATCACAACGGACTGACGGCTCTACGGGCACGGTGGTATCTAAATCGTCATTGACTGACGGCTCTACCGGCATGGTGGTATCTAAATCCTCATTAACCGACGCTTCTCCCGGCAAGGTGGTATCCGATTCAGCAATCGAGGCTGATTCATCGGATATATTGTTTCGACCTTGATTTGTTGACAGCTTTTTCCACAACTGAAACAACAAGACTTAGTTGCATGATCACATTTCAGTTGATTAGCTTCTTACTTCTTGCAGATTTAACAGATGGTGCGTCACACCAATGGTGAATATTTGCCAAAAGTCTTTATCACAAGCTTGCATGTATAAATCAGACTTGGATGGTCCTTGTGACGTTACAAGAAATGTTTTGTAATCCGATCTGAACTCCCAACGAAATGGGCACAGCCAACATAATTTTTCATTTGACATTTACGACACTCTAATATAATTATTTCTAGACAAAATGAAAAGAAAAACATTCTAGATCACAATTCGTAACACCATTCAACCCCCTACAAGATGCATCGATCACAACTGCTCACTAAATTGTGTAGATTACCAACGCTAGTAGGGCTGGGCGAAATCGAGTGCCATAGTGCATTGATGGATCACGACTCATGCTTCAAGTTGAGTATTCTAGGACCACGCATTATGACAACATAACAGAATGTAAATAGACAAGATTTAAAGCTTTTTACTATGTTTGGTACGCTGCAATACGGCCAATCAATGCTAACACAGTAGACATAAGTATCACAACTTCAATTCCCGTTGAAAAATTGATACTCATGGCGAAAGAGCGTCTCATACTTCGAAATATCGTCTTTTACCACTATACACTTAAATCAGTTTAACTCTTTCGACGCCGAGCTAAATTTGACGATTGTCTTCAAAACGCCGCGATTTTCACCAAATAACCCCTATTTCAACCGATCGTAACTTTGTCGTTAGTTACCGAGACGTACCTACGTCCGTACTGTAGCCGCGAACGATATCTATCTAATGATGCGTAACGTGCCTTGATTGATCCTGTCGTGTTGCTAGGACAGGCTTCGGTACGAACTGAAGTTTGGCTGATTTCAGGCGCGCTGCTGCCAAGGTATGGATTTTGTTGGTGTTTCTATGGTACTTATAGATTAGCTGTGACGTTGTAAATTTCACAGAATATTCTTATTATATTATATATTGATAATATATTATCCTTAAATCGTTAATTCCTTTTCAATGGCAATGCGGAGGTTCAGAACCGTCGTGAAATACTGCTGCCGACATGATCTTCGGCCGTCGATGCTTCAAGGTTATCATTGTGACGTCAAATCCGCAATAATGGCTCGAAAATTTGACTTCTGCTAGTACCGGTACTCAAGTTTGTTTTTCAGGCGCAGTAACATACCGACGGAGCCCATTTGTGTACGATTACAAGCAACGATCTGCACAAAAACATCATTATTTGTCTCCGTTGAGTCCTCGTCATCTCCCGATGCAATTTTACGTTTGAAAAACATGAATAAATACGTATATATTGGTGTGAAGTCTGTGTTGTCACAGTACATGTACTGACTTGGTGGCTTCAGTAGATCCGTATATAAACTTAACGCACGATGTGTCGCTAAAGATTGGTGATAATGATGTAAAATGTCTTCAGGTATTGGCATCTGTTGAAAATCATTACCGTCGTGGAAATATATATCAAATAAAGTTACTATTCCGAACAGGTAATCCAGCAAAATTGTTTCTTAGTAGCAAGTCTTGAATTTTGAATTCATTACCGCACAATGCCCCGACTGCCATGGACGCAAAACGGCATGTCAGATTTTCGAGACAAAAATACGCTCTCTCGATTTAGCGAACATATGGGGATACGCGGCGTTTTGAAGACAATCTCTAGCGAACATATGGGGATACGCGGCGTCGAAAGAGTTAATTGATACTCATTCAAAATCCGCGTACTATAAGCATTGTGCCCAGCCCTAATCGCTAGTTATGCAATGTTCCAAGTTTAAAGCGGAGAGCTATAGCTATAGCTGTTATAACAGCCTGGCATATTGCTTAAGCTATGCGTGAGCTATATACAGATTAGGATCGTACTTTATATCAGATATCTATATAACAGGGTACATTAATGCTGAAGCTATTTACCTACCTTCCAATTTCTTGATATGGCGCGATGCAACACCGTTACTCACCATGAAAGTTTTGAAATCTGCAGCACAATCAGTTCCTGTCATGTTCCCAGCACGTTGAATCACAAAAGAGCGAGACGGGCAACACAGAACTTACGCAAAGCGGAAAAAAAGAGAAATTTTCTCTATAGCGCCTAGCTTTTTTCGCGGCCATGCGCTGAAAGCTCTCCTTTGTGATGCCTCAAGCGGATAATTTCGCGATTCTGGGATCTCAAATTGACAGTGTAGTGTTAGGATTGTATTACCGGAACTCATCTTTATTTCTGGCTGGAGCTGTCTGTTCTTCCAAAGTACTTTGACCTGAAAAATCTTTTAGCATGGAAATTTTGACAAATTTTTACATGAAAAAGAACTTATTTTATCGAAATCTGGACCCATGAATATTTCTAGTATTAGTTACATCTCGTATTATGGTAGATATAATTAAAAATTGGTTGTAGTACAACGAAAGATACTTTCCTAGATTTTTGGGTAGAAAGTGTCTGTCCTAACTAAGTAGCTTGACAAGAATTAAGAAAGAATGTTCACCAGCTGCAGTTGTTGGCCGGCAACGCTGAAGTTGTGCGTACACTGCACTCTCTCTCTCTCATTATGACAAAGTTGTCTACATCGCAATTTTTCATCATACGGTTTCTAATAGAAGAACCAATGCCCACGCAGTCTTGCTTCAGTTAGGATAGACTGGATAGTGCAATAGGCTACGTTAAGTATTTGTTTCATTTGATAGTTTATGATTCACAATGAGCAGATGATGGTCCGTCTACAACGGTACGACTATAAAGTAGGATACAAGATGTAAATTGTAAAATGATAAGTTCCCCGACAGTGCAATCATCTATGATACAAACGAAATGCAAGTTGCCAACAAAATTTTGATTTTGTAAATAATTTTGGCAATTTTTGACCTAACGGTTGACCTATTTTGACATGTCAAAAAATCGCTTTAGCTAACCCCTTACCACTTGGAATAAACAGTACAGTGTAAAATGTGTTGCAGTGGAAAAACAATCAAAACCGTTGCATGACTGTCATACCGGCATTCAATTACTGACATTGCAGTACTTGTCAACAATGGACCACAATATCGCATACATAGTGATATTTCAGTGTGTATAGAGAGAACATCCCTTTATCCATTATATGTCAAAAAAGTTATTTTTATAGCAGCTTCCCATCGGTACCGTAGTACTGGACCTGGTCGCAGTCTGGTATATTATCAGATTCGAAGTTCGATCATCCAGCAATAATATCAGACGAATCATATACTACAAAACATCTAAAGAACATTCATATGAATAAGGGATATCAGTAGCCTACTAAAACATCTAAAACAAACAACGTTACTGCAATGTCAAAGCGAGTTCATTTTATGACTATTCTCACATTACATACATTCAATAACATTTACCGCATGTCCATACCTTACAGTACATGGATGTTATGATCCTTTACGCCATCAGGTAGTAGAAACTGCTTCAATATATCCATTTCGCCTAAGTTTTTCGTGTACCCTACTCTCTGCCTGAAGCCTGACGAACCACCAATTCAAATCCAAACTGAAATCGAGCGCGCTCTACCGTAACGAAGGTCGTGACCCCTCTGTGTCACAGGGAAATATGTATATTTCATTGAAATATTACCCTTAAACTTAGTGTTGAGTCAAGTGAGTAATATTATTTTACATATAACATGATTTAGTGTGATCTCCAAACGTACCGATGGTTTATGAATGCAAAATTGATGATAAATTACCAAGTATGAATTTTTTTGAAAATAAGCCGCAGTGGCGAAGTGTTACATGTAAACGGAGAAATACGAAGAAGCGTTGCGAAGATAATGGTCCAATGCGTTTATATGCCCGAAAAGTGTGTCTGTATGCAGAAAAAAGTGTTATGAAGTGTTCAATGCGACCTTGCGGATTTACAGTGCAGAGCCCTTATCCGGTTTGCTAATGTGAATGTCTGGATTTTGTCGCAATGCTTTTATGGCACGAAAACATTCCTTCGTCATTTAAAAATTTTCCGAATCAATAGGATATCCACAATAGGCATGTGCCAAATCACTCAATCTTGCTTTGAGGGCAGGCAAATTATCAGCGGAGTTCGCTTTGCGATGATATAGTTGAGCCATTAACACTTCAAATTCTGCGAATACCTCTTCACTTTTTATGGTAGTAGGTGGTAAACAAAAGTTGATACCATGAGACAGTACAAACTCTTCAGTAGACGTGAGCTTGTAGTCCGATAAGTTAACAATATTTTTCCCGTCAGGACTAGCATTGTTACCAAAGCGTTGGGTAATAAGACGGCTCAAGTTCCGTTCATTCTTAGCCAAGTTCTCTTTTTCCTTTATGGTAGGCCTA
Organism: Botryllus schlosseri; assembly: GCF_051294905.1. NCBI lineage: Eukaryota > Metazoa > Chordata > Ascidiacea > Stolidobranchia > Styelidae > Botryllus > Botryllus schlosseri. Next base: position 8,201,773 of record NC_137244.1, on the reverse strand, counting down.
TCTATAGATGCCAGGTACCGGGTGAACCGAATCAAATCAAAGAATGATAAAAATCCACGAATTTCCTTCTGTAGTGACCGACACATACGATGTATGGTAGCAAGCAACTTGTTGTTCTTGTCGATTTCATCATATATAAATGCACGCTCAATGGGGTGAGGCGTGCTCGAGACCTCTCTATCCTACCTTTGATAAACTTCGGCAACGTCTTTTTGGCGATGCAAGCCTTCAAAAAGGCTGTTGCAGATAAAGCAGTTCTCAATCTTCCCCGACTCTTTATCAGCGTATTGATGGTATTTAGCTGCTGCTTGTTGTACCGTTTTCGGAAGTATTTGAAGAGACTCTTTGGGGTACAGAACTTTAATATACATTTTAATAATATATTCATAATAAAATATATTAAAACCCGAAGCTTTTCGAGCTGACACTTTTCAAGGGCAATCGTCAGCATATGGAGGATTTCAAAAACATGCATCTAGCTACATTGCAAACAACCAAGTATGACGTCATAGAAACAAACAACATGAAATACAAGCATACCGCGAGCGCAGCTAGTGGCCAATTTTTAGATTCTCTAAAAATTCCTTCTGCTGACACAAGCGCGGTCGGTGGATTTTAATATAAGTCGATTCCAGTGCAGACAGATGGAAATTAGTGCGGCCTCTGCCTAATATAGAAAATCTTTCATCGCGGTAGTTTTAGCGCAAGTTGCATTCTCAGCCAAATGCTTGCCGATGGCAGAGTTCATAGCCATGGCCTGATTACGTTCTAGTAATCGCAGATCAGTTAAAGCTGCGTCTTCGCGAGAGTCCAATGTGCGTGATCTAATAACGCTAGGAACATGTTGTTTGATGCGTTCCTGCAAGCGCTGAGTTGTTCTTCCCACGTACCGACAATCACAGTGGCACTTGAAATCATAGACTATATTGCTTTGTTGAGAAGCAGGAAGAACATCTTTGCGCGTTGCAGGAAGCATTTGTTTGGTGGTAAACACAACATTAGTTTTTACATTATCGTAACAGCGATTTGCAGCAGAAATCAATTGCTTTTCAAACCGGGAAGAGATGGGGCCCAGCCACGGTAAATGTATATATAGATTTTCCACAATACTATTTTCCACTGAGGAAGACTTGAAACCTTGATTGGCCGTGTCGCAGCATAATAGACATAGTACCAAGCGTGGTCGTTCCGTCACGCAAAGAGCGAATGGTGTGTTACGTCATAGTCGCCCCAGACGATTCTATTCAATCATTATATGTAGTACAATGACAATCACATTGTGTACGTACTACGCATCAGAGATGGTGTGAAGGTGAACTTGAAGTTCACATTCCCGTTTTTTGTGTGAAACTCGGAAATTTAGAGGTTCATGTTCACAAGGTAACCTTGGTAGGTTCTGCACTGTGAACCTTTTTCACATATCACAATTTTTCAAATCATTATAACATCTTTGGTCGACATTCTTTGCATTTCAACTGCGAGCCACTCTATTCACGGCGCTGCCTATAAAAATCAACACTAAGCGAGCATGCACCTTGACAATCTGAAAAGTTTGTTACAAGAGTTTGTTTGAAATTTCCCGCTTTTCCGTTTATGAATTTAGTGACGGTCTGCTCGGTGGCGTAGCAGCCACCTGGCGCCTATGGTTCTGCGCCATGGGGAGCAGGCTGCAAGGGGGCGGCAAATGTGAGGTGATGACCTTTTTTAGTCAACACTACAGAAGTACAGAAAAAGGTAGGTAAGGCTGTAATTGTGTTGTACTCATCAAGAAGGAAATTTGTTTATGGTAGGACTAAGTTTGAGCGAATACAATATATTTCCACCACACCAGGCTCAGACTTGGACAAGTAGATAATTCACGTTCAGTTGAATGATGTCGGTTGCCCTTAAACGGAACGGACGATTGCCCAATTCCACAATCTACGTTCACCGGTGCGGGTTTCAAGATTAGTTTCATTCAGTCTATTCAGTTTTCGTCTTTCGACGTTTGACGAGCAATCGCTTCGATTGACTGCCGTATTAAAGATCGTTGCAAAGACGGATGTTTAATACGCCTCAGATGTCGACGATGGTTACCTTCTCGGATATAAACGTTAACTTCTCGGATATCAACGAAGTTTTGCGACAGTAACAAGATTCTCCCGACAACTATAGCTGTCATCAAGCACTTGAGTAAAACGTTCGCGTTGGAGCCGCATTCGATTTTTCGTCACACCAACGTTCTGAGCACTTGTAGAACTGCTCGATGCCTCTCTACTATTTATGGGTGATTTATTCTCGTCACTAGCAGATTTGGTGGACGCCTCTGTATGATTGCATTTGATTTATTCTTATCACAGTGCGTACAACAGGAACTGTAGCCGTAGCGTCGACTCCAATCAAGCAATATACCAGCGTGTCTTGCAACAAGTCGTTGCATCGACCCCTACATTTACGTCTGCTACAAGCCTTGTTTTTCAATTCACCACCGAGTCAAAGTAAAGAAGCAGAGTATCGAGTCGATTCATTTGAGTGCGATACGAGGGTCAAATCATACGAGTTGGACAAGTCGTGCGCAATGACGCAAGTCTGAGTCAAGTCAATAGACCACTTGACTCAAGTCGAGTCGAATCATTTTCCATTTCTAAGAAAATGATTCGAGCCAAGTCGAGTCACCAAATAATCACGACTAGAGTTGAGTCATGACTCGAGTCATTACAACCCTGTCTCCATTTCATTTAGAGTTTCCACTGTAACTTCATTAGTGATTCTGATTACTTTAACACAGGAAAGTCACATCTTGAATGTCACGATTGTGTTGTAACCAGAGGTGATCAGTAACGAAGTACTTCTACTTTTTCGAAGTACTCAAGTAGTTTTCCTCTACTTCTGGTACTTACTCAAGTAGATATGATTTTCGCTACTTCTACTTCGTAATTTTTTGTGATCTACTTACTTACTTTTCGCTATTTTCAATTTGTCAAGTAGAATTAGTTTAATCCTTTAATCAGGAAGATAGGTTGAGGAATTTCGGGGCTGTTTTCACGGAGTATCAACATTTAATTTTCATAAAACTTGAGTAAAGCTCAAAATTTTCGTCGCGCTTCGCGCTCAGTGGATACGGAGTAACCAGTATGATTTCACGAAAGTATCGGTGAATATAATTTGGGTAGAGAGTTGGCGTAGTTCCGTTCTCACCGCATTGTCGCCCTCTGCCCATATGGAATATTTCAACACAGTATATATGGCTCATCATAACGTTTGAAACTGATGTTTCGCAAGCTAGCATTTATTTAACATATCGTAATCTTGCAGTCCATGGCGTGTCCTAATCTGAAAAAGTGAATTCTGACTTTTTTAGTTTTAGAGCTGTTTTAGCATACCACCTTTGCAACTTTCTGTCTTCAGAAATGAAATACATATTGCGCTTTTAGAAGTAGTATTTATATTTCACTTTCAACTCCCAGTATCATTTACTTTGAGCTCTAATTATTATCAGTTCTTTTGTCTCGATAACATACATGTTGAAGCATAAAAGTAAGTGTAGTAATGCCTTTATTTCCGGAAATAAAGCTTCACAATATGGCATTTTTACGATCCACCATATTTTTTATTCACTTACTAATCGCGCAAAGTGTTCACACCGTATCCTATACAACTTCTCCGTATTGCTCTTCGACTAAACGACGGGCCTCATAATATGGGGGAGGGCGCCATACCATGATATTTTCTAGACCGGGCTGCTCGATCAAACAGAGGATTAGTATCGCATTTTCATATCAATACCATCATTTTCATCCCATGATGCGGACGAATGCTTATGCTGTCGAAAATTGAATACCTCCTGGGATGCATTAATATGAATCAAGCTCGTCACCTTTCGCAAAGCTCAATTTGCACCTTTTGACAATCGATGCGAACGAATTTCGATCGTTTTCACAACTACTTACTTACTTGAGTAGATTTAAAGGCAGTCAATTCTACTTCTACTTCAAGTAGTTTTAGGTTGCTTATGAAAAAAGTACTTCTACTCGTACTTGAGTAGATTTTTACGTCGATACTTCTACTTCTACTTGAGTAGCTGTCTTGACTACTTTGACCACCTCTGGTTGTAACATGCAGTATTGAATAGTCGGACTGGCGGGTGCGGGGGTCTGGGGGTCGCCACGTCCCAGTGTTTGCGATTGCGCAAGTTTTACAATCCTTTATTTGATAACGTTTTGAGAGGAATCAGATCGTCTTTTAACTGTCCTTATTTGTATTTCATGTTTGTACTAATTGTATTTGTTCGATTTCAGTGATTTGATTACTGTTTTGAATTGTCTTCTTCGCTTGTATAAATTGCCCTCGTTACCGTTGTCTCGCCCTCAATTCCATCGAGCAACGGACGAGCGAGCACCATTGCGAATCTCGCTTGCATTCTCATTTTTGTATTTGTAACGACGAATTCTCAAGTCTACATTATTCTTCGACTGGGGTCATTGGGTTGGATTGAGAAGAATACGAGAACGATACGCAAGGTTTGCCTAGTCCACAGTAGCAGATTTTAGCTGAGCAGACAGGATTCGACGCCTGGTAAATCGGCACTCATTGACAACAGTGCCGCGTCGAAACACCACCCTTTTAGGTATGAATACATACTCGTTTCGCTAAAGAGTGTTGCCTCCCCTTTCGCACTTGTCACATCGAGCTTCCACAACACGACATAGACTTCCTGGTGGCTCTTGAAGACCTTCACAGATACAGGCACAGATACAGCCTTTCCTGAGCATGACAACCTTTCATTATTATGATACCGTATCTTCCTACTGGTAGCACGATCCACCTCTAGGCTTTTAGGCTTGATGTGGTAGGATGAAGTAGGTCTGGGGGGATATGTGGTACTGATGGATCAAAAATTGCAAACTGATCTCTGGCCCCCAAATCTTCAGCCAAGAATAGCGGATCTAATAATAGTCGGTTCAACAGCTATAGCACTTAGATATAGATCATTGGTACGAAAAGAATATTCTGATGATGATGACCGCCGACGGTAAAAATGATGAAAGACGATGTAGTCCTGGTTAAAGATATTCTGGGTCCGTATATGACAGGGGTTCGAAGCCTATTACGCCAAATGAGGTTTGAATATGTTATATCCGTGCTTTTTCCCGGTATTCTTTGACTCTGATTTATACCGATAACCCCCCACTGAAGTCAAGTCAAGGGAAATACTTCAAAATAAGGAAGCTGCAAATCTTATTCAAATGTCATATGTCATCTTTATCATTCCAAGTCTCATTTGTGCAATCTACAAATACAACCAAACATTGAAACACCATACACATATATACAGTACACATACGTATCGTAGAGTCACTGAAATAGTATGAATGCATTTGTTTGACTGTCAAACTTGATTGCCAAACTTCTGCATGTAAATTTTCCAAACCCGTGTGAAGAGAATGACTTATTTTACATGCATGGATTCGTTACCTAAATTAGTGGTTCCTAGCCTTTGCGGCTCCGCCCACGACACCGACCCACGAAAGCGAATCGAATGGCATTTGAACACGCTTTCAAAAGAAAAGGGTCAATATGAGTGATTTAAATTTGCCAGAATGCCAGTGGATTTCACAATCGACGACAGCTCTGATTTTGTTTATCTGCAGCTAGTGGGTCCAATGTGGCGATAAAAGTACAATGTCACTGGCAGTGTGTTGCTTATACGCACTTTGTTCCATAGTTTCAGTCGCTAAACGTTACCATTCCATTAACACCTGTTTGATACGGATCGGAATCAGATATGACAAGATTTTAAATACTGACATCGACACTATTCCGTCTAGGTTTTTAAACATTCAAAACCAATTAGGATTACGTTAAATGACTAAAAAACATCTACATTTCGGATTCAAGTGTCATATGGTTATATTTTTTCTGGATCCAAACATTTTCCCTTCCATAGCCATAACTTTAAATATTAGCAGATTTTGGCAATATCTTGACCAATGATGTTATTTGGCTGTAGTAATGGCGTCAGGAGACAGCCTCTGGTTTGTTGATTTTCAGAAATGCTGCTAACCGTCTTTTTGTGTCATAGAGCAAGAGATTAATTGGGTTGGTTCATCCATCGTAACGTAGAAGTAGGAATTGGATAATTGCAGCTGCGTGAAAGCGATTCGCTTGGCTCGACATTAACTAACGCGACAATACAGCCCGTTGAGAAGAAATCAAATAAAATGCGTCTAGTTCTTAGTCTTGCTTCCGCTGGTTTGAAGAATAATGAGAATACATATCGAATTCGCAGTTCGTGTAAACAGATAGTTTTTTGACGTCATAGTCTACACGCCAGCTTTCGTAACTTTACCACAGGCAACATAACCTCAGTAAATCTTACAAAGATACTGCGACTATCGCATACCATTTTTGTATTGCATCGCATTGACTACTCACGCATTTATGACAAAATGGAATCATTCCGACCATGGCCTACTAAAAACACGGCCTTACAGTCTGCCTATTGACCTGAAAATTAAGAGGCCAGTTCTGAAAAAGTGTAAATGTCACGGTTATACCTACACAGATGGTAAGTAGCGCGCAAGTCAAAATCACAGTGGATTCTGACTAGGATTTATTGTGTTAAGATGATGGAGTATCGTTTTAACAAGGAAATAATTATTTTAGTCCAAAAAGAGCTGCCAGTCAGGTGGACAATCCACGGATATTACTGCAAAAACTCGTGCGGATGAATACAGTTGTTGTAGTTGTTGTTGTTGAAGTCAAGAGTAGACATTTGTAGTTGTTCGGGTTGAGCTGTGTGGTGCTGGTCGTCGCATTGCACTTGTTTCTTTCGCTATCTAGGGTATATTCACGAGCTGAGGGTCAGTATTATCATTTGATAGTTTAGTTAGCAATCAGGTTACGGTTCTTCGATAATGCCAGCGGTTCAAGTTGACGCGAATAACGTCGTGTTCGAACGGCTCCATTGTAGTATGATAATCTGCTTGCTCGCTAACATAGTCTTGGATATGGTAGTCTATTTTGACGAATTGTATAGCTGGTAGCGTTGGTTCTAAGACATATATAATGACGAAGGCATGTTCATTTAACTGCTTCTATAGAATTTCATTAATTGTTGCAAGGCTTGGATAGGGTGCTGTACCTGAACAATATTTTGCTTCAGTGATGTATAATTTGTTAATATTCATTTTCTAGTGTAGTTAATAGGCGATGGTTCTTGAGTGTCGCGTGGTTGGGTGTACTTCTGGATATACTACTGCCAAATCTGCCAAAGTCTCAAGCAGGGGATCAGCATGTTGTATACTATGATGAGCTATGTTTGGAAGGCTTTCCGAAAATCAAGAATGCCATAAAAATTGACAGTCAATTGAGGGTGCAGATTAGGGCTGGGCACAATGATTCGAGTACTCGAATCTGAATCGAGTATTAATTTTAATGATTCGAGTCGAGTAGTAAAAGACGATTTTTTCGAGTACTAAAATTATACGCTCCTCGCAACTAAAAGTTAATTTACTAACGAGAGTTATAGTTTTGATACTCTTTTCCAATGAGGAAGTCTTGAAATCTTGATTGGCCGTATCGCAGCATACGAGACATAGTACAAAGCTAGGAACGTTACTGGAAATAACACATTTCCGAAGTCATGATCATCCCACAACATTGTCAAGAAGTGCAATGAAATCGGGACGGTCAAAAAAATACCAAAGTATCTTGAATGTGACGGATAAGACGCATTATGTTCTTCGTGGTGGTATAAATGGTACATATTTGAACTTTGACATAGTACACTAGGTTGTGACGTCATAATGAGTGATACTCGAATACTCGACTCGACTCGAAGCATTTTACGTGATTCAGAATCGAATCACCCAGGTACTCGATTTTGCCCAGCCCTAGTGCAGATGCAATACAATGGGATACGTGTGCCTTTACCAACATGGTTCTGCACAAGCAGAAATACTCTGCTCAAAAGGAAATGCGAGCTACTAAACTTCCCAAGCTATTTGGATAGTCTAACTGATCCGGATCCCGAAGTAGATATTTTAGAGGAGCTGCATAATCCAAGATACCACAAGGCTGGCAATACTCTGGCAATATGATCCGGTACTGCTTGCTTTTGCGTTCTATTCCTTGCCAAGCGTACAAGACACGTTTGGAAACGTTCCATATGCCATCTTTGAGCTGTTTACGAACAAGACTAAAGGGACTATTGATTTTTCGAAGGCCATGGAAATTTCTGAGGATGTTATCATGATGGTGGATGAAAAATGAAATGTATCTGCAAAAAAGTCTGCAATATCATGGTGGCAAATATTATGGTGCTGATGAAGATGGAAATCTTTACAAAGGCGTCATATTGATTATGTTCAAGGGACTTGAAAATCACTTCCGTTAGTCCTACAAATTTTACCAGAAACACAATTTTAAGGTACCTGGTTAGCGAAAAAGCTGTCTGATTGCATCACGAAAATCTTGGATCTAGGATTTAATATGAGAGGTATTGTTTCTGACAACCACAGTACCAACGTTCGTGCTTTCAATATACTGTCATCGCAGTTTGGTTCAAACTCCGAGTTGTTCATCAATCATCCAAGTTGCAAGACAAAAATCTATCTATTTCATGACAACGTTCATTTGGTGAAGAACATTCGCAACAATCTACTGAATGCTGGGAGATTTTCCTTCCATCATTCTATATTAAAGGTGGCGATATATCCATAATTAGCCCTGCTGGTTATATTGCATGGCAATTGGAGTGTAATTTGCGAATGGCTCCAAAGCTAACAAAAAAAGCACTACATCCTGGCCACAACAAGCAGAACGTCAACCTGGCACTGGCTATCGTTGATGAAAAAACCATAGCAGCTTGCTCCAAATACTTCCAGATAAGGCGGATACCTCAAAGTCATATATATGTGACGGTGGAGTGTTGTGAACAGCAAGCAGAGAGGTCTTGGTAATGCTGTCATTCTGCGGACTGCACCGAGTGTAGCTTATCCCGCACGACTGATGAAACCGAAGAGGAATATGATGAATATTTCAGTTTGGTGGATAGGGGACGGTTGACTGTACCTGCCGTTGAAGTGGCCCATTTTGTATTTGATTCCTTCGCAGTTCTAGTTTTGGCTAAAACTGTTCCTCTGCGCCGTGCAGCATTACGTGTGTTGAAAGTTGTGTTAGGTAAATCCCGAATTGGTTGCAATGCACATAGTGAAAATTGTACAAATGTCGCGTTCAAGAAAATTGTGAACATATTTTACAATAATCAGCAAAAATTTGCAAATTCCTCACTCAGGGAAGACTCAGTTCGCCAATTTAAAGCGAGGCAAAGGCAAAAGAAGTTATAGTCCTGTAAGGCTGTGATATTTGTTTCCTAAGGCTCTAACTCAAGAGTTTCTGCACCTATTTTTCTTTGATTATGCAAATTTCGTTCTTAATTTTTTCGTTATATATTGCTGCAATAGACTATTTTTTACATACATTCTGCACCGGTGTGTTAGTAGAGTACCAGAGACAGGTAGCATTATAAAAATATCGCATTTCTGACCAATTGAGTGCACAGCTGGTAAGGGTTGGAAAGTAGACTTTAGGCCTCTTAATTTTCAGGTCAATAGGCAGACTGTAAGGCCGTGTTTTTAGTAGGCCATGTTCCGACGTACTGCGCAAAATAAAGTAAGACCACGGGACTCGTCAACTCTTTGGAAATACGACGGCTCGGTTGTATCGTTGCAGAACTGATGCAATAATGGATGCATTTCGTAACAAACGAATGAGCTTACACTTGTGCCACAGATAATGGTCTGGTTGAAGTGTCACTTGGCATCATGTAATAATATTGTGTCAACATCAAGCTGGATACTCTGTATAGTCGCATATATTTTATGTTCTTAATGACTTCACTCTATTTTCGTTTAAATCACATTTCGTTATCGTCTAACGCTACGATATGGTATAATATATTAACAAGAGTTACAGTTCCGCCGGCGCTTACAGCAGCATGCGTCTGCTTGGCAGTCATTCGTTACTAAATAAATGGAAGCGTGCAGGCATTGCTTTACGGGTAGTTGAAAGTGAACAATTCTAATCCAGATGTAAAGCGAATCAATCGATTTGCGTCTCAGCGTTGCTACTTAAAAAGGGGAATATTACGAATATCTAATTGCTCGTGATCACTGGTGAATTTACACATAGGATAGGAACGTGTGGACTGTGCATTGAGCATTGTGCGGTGCACGCTCAACAATTACCACGGTACGCATATAACTAACAAAGCGCTAGAAAAGTCAGAGAATTGCGTTCAACAAAACAGTGTTCAGTCCCATTCAATGTGTGGTGCATGCATCGGAGACTTAAAACTGTTTTGTTCTGAAATTAGGACTATTGTAATACTAATTACAATAATTTTTTCACCGAACATTTTCATTTATATATTCTGTTCATTTTATGGATTCATAACGTGTATAAGATGTATCGGCCGGCTACTGGGAGCATTGCAAACGTTTACCACGTTTCCGTCGCAACGATGTTGGTGGAGACTTTGAACATATTACATTTATTTAGACTTTTAATGAGTCTACGAATTGTTCAGAAAAAACCAGAGATGGAAGCGGGCCGGGTGAGCCGGACCCGAACCCGGCCCGAACCCGACAAGTTCAGCCCGAACCCGGCCCGAACCCGGCGGTCGAGTTTTGAGCCCGTTTCGGCCCGAAACCAAGTTCAAATAGCAATTTTCAACTGTTGCGAGCAAATAAGCTGATATACGATTCAAATTTCGAGCTTTTCAATGCTCTCACTTTGTTTTCTTTCGATAGCAATCTTGCATATGGCAAGAGAACTTAATATATCTGAATGAGAATACGCTGAAAACAGCCCCACTGTTAACTTAGTTCCACCATCCTTTTTGCAAAATGTGAACTGTATTAAATGGTTCAATATTAAACTAAATTAAAGAAATAAAGGAATGAAATTGGCCAAGATGAGAAAAAATAGTGTGTTCAAAATACAAGTCAACTGTCATCCATACAAAGGGCGTTGCATTCACACGTTATACGAAGAATTGATTATTTCAATAGCCTCAACAGTTACTGGATACAGTCGGGTTCGTCTCTCAATTTGTAAATGGGTAATGTATTGCATCTTATCAATTCGTTCTCAATCAATTCTCTATTCTCTATTTTGGCTGGTGACTATCAACGTAGTTTACCCGTTCTACGTATATGTGAGCGATACAGCGCCTTCTTGCGTGTATATTCAACTCTATATTCGTTTAGTGGTTCAGAATCAGGGACCACTCAATATGTATTTCAGACAGCTAGCAAAATGCAATGATGCAATCATGCCTCATACTTCGAAATGGCAACTTGACTTGAATTGTGACTTGACTCGTGACTTGACTCGACTTGACTCGAGTCACCTCCAAAAATCGAGTGACTTGACTTGACTCGAGTCAGCTTTGAAAATCGATTGACTTGACTTGACTCGAGTCAAAATGCGCAATGACTCGAAATGACTCGTGACTCGAAGGTAGTGACTTGATCCCAACACTGCTATATAACAATACTACCGCTGTCACATAGCCTAATACAATATAAGTTAGTTTCCGTATAGACCTATGGCGCATCTAAAAGCTTTCTTTAATAAATATTAACACCGCCGTAACACATCTATCGATCAATTCTGCTGTGCCACAACGGAAGCCGTCGTCTCATCACCTGCTTCTAGCTGTTCAGTTCAGCATGCGTCATCGAAATTAAAACTAAATTGGTAGTAATCCAGACTCCAGCATGGTAATCCATCCATCCGTAAGTCATGTTTTCGTCACAATGTGGCCTGAACAATGATCAATGTCTGGCGTTTTTGGGACACTTGTTTACTATTTAGCTGACATTGTTTCATTATTCAATCATAGTCTTCGGGCCGTCTTATAATGAAATTTATCTGGGTTCGTACTTCGTATAAAATTTATTCACAGATATTGCCATACTTATACGTGATACGGTATTGGTGTATCTTATATGTAGTTGTGCCACTTTCGAACAAAATTGCAAATCAAATTTGTATATGAAGTCAATGCTTTTCGTAGTGACTATTCGGCCCGATTCAATCCCGATAATTTTTATAACTTTGGGCCCGAACCCGGCCCGAGCCCGGCCCGAACCCGGCCCGAACCCGAAAAGCCCGGCCCGACTTCCATCTCTGGAAAAAACACGGTTGATGAAGCTTTCGCATTTAACTAGTCTCGTCTCTCTCTCTAACTTACACGAAAATTATAATCTTTTCCCTCATAATTATGTAGAACCTTAATTTCACCTGAATGAAAAATGTGCGCGTTTCATTCGATATTTATATCGTCCGTACACGCTTATCGAAAAGAGTGTGCATTCACACCCAAAGGGCCGAAAAGGGTGATACGTGAAACAGTACCTAACTCAGAATTATGTCGCGGTCATAAATCCTACGTTCCTACGTGCATGCATAACTTGGATTGAAATCTTGTACTCGATTTATACCGTGGTGTGAGTCTGAGGTAAGTCCTGATTTCGTGTGGCATAAGTGTATATTCATCCCGTATATCAGGGGTGGTACACGGGTGGAAATAACACTCTTTTCGCTAAGAGTATACTAGATATTAAACATCAAAAGATATACTAAATAAAATATGACTGACGATAGCCTATAACGATAAATCAATTCACGGCTACGATGCATCATATCTGCAGAATCATGCTCAAAACGTCAATCATACTATGCTCGTTCCTAAGATATTTTGTAACGGATCGCATATAACCAACACATCATCGTCGCTCAACTTACTATACAAATATTGATGTGATATCGTTGACAATTTGATCGCGATAATATAGATTTGTCTTTGTTCGCTCCTAGTCATTCTTTGAGTTTGTTATTGCAATATAAATCATCCACACATAATGAGTGCTAATCAGGTGTTCCAGCGCAAAAAAATAATTTGGATACGTTTTGACAGTAGTATACTTGTTCTGGGTGAATTTGACCTATTTTCACGCTGGCGATGTCTGACATGGGATTCTTGTTGCAGATATCATAGTATAGATAGTAACAAACAGGTTTTGAGCATAGGAAGTATTTTTCTAAATTCGCAGTGATTAGACCAGGGGTGGGAAAATTACGGCCTGCGGCCCGCAGGCGGCCCGCGAGAGTCTAAAGAAATTTATTAAAAATATTGATAAAATGCGTACTAAAAATCTAATTAATGCAGGGACTTGTTTAAACTTTTTCTTAGTATATATCACCATGATAATTCTAACGCAGTGTTTCTCAAACTGGGTGTGCACCCCAATTGGGGTCTTGAAAGCATCTGAAGGGGGACGCGAAGCTGAGCTCAACTGAATTTTTTTTCGCGCTCCGCGCGATTTAATTCCAATTCATAATCATTGCTCTGTATTTAGTCTTAATTTCATATTTAAAAATCTCTCATCCACAGTCGTAACCTTCCATGCCATCAAACTATCCGGTAGGTTTGCTAGCATCTTGGTTGCGTTTTATGATGTGACGATAAGGGGGGGGGCGCGAAATCTTTCACCATCATAAGGGGTGGGGTGTCTTAAAAAGTTTGATAACCACTGTTCCAAGGTAAATACTTTCTGTGTTATTTTTTAGGTTTAATTTCTGGCGCGACAGCCCGATCTCAAGGTCCACGCAGTTTGAAAGGTTTTAACTGCTAAACATCACATGAATCCTAAACGAGATTGACATAATTCAGATTACGAGTGGGATTTCATATTGGCCACTCCAGACTGGAGTCTCCAGTTTTAATTATTTCAGTGATGTGCTTATAAAAAACGATTCGCGCGTGTCTTCCTAAATTCGTTCTCTGTATGCGTGGGATTTGGGTATTTATGTTTTATCTACACATAGTAGAAGCGTGTGTTAGAAGCTAATGGTTATGATGCTGTTAGTATTGTGTGTCCTGGAACTAAACCAAAAGTTGAATTAGTAAATCTATGAACAGATCGCTGCTCACAGATTTTAATTTCAATCCTGTTCTAAGAATCGGGACAACCGACTTTTATATCTATAGTTTTGACGAATTGGTTATTGAGGTCGACCAGCCTATGAAATCTCGCCACTGTTTCTGACGCGTCTACGATATCATCAAAGCAATGTTTGGTGTGTTTTAAATAAGCATGTGTATTTTCTCCATGTCCTCACTATACCAATATTGCGTTTTGGTTTATAATCCCAATTTTATTTAGTGCGGCCCGCGAATGGATTCAGATGTTAAATGCGGCCCGATGGCTCTAAAGTTTGCCCACCCCTGGGTTAGACGGCAACTTCTGGTATTCTATCAAGTTAGTCGGCGCATTTTTGAACCTCGCGAAATTAACTCGTGTGGATAAATATTTCATTCTCGCGGACTAAACGCATGATTTGTTCTCAAAACGTGCGCTAGATATCGCTAACTCCAGTGGACAGAGACATAAGACGCCGGCGTAGTTACACTCTAGAACGTTTGAATTCTTCACGCCTTTGATCAAAGTCAAAGTCGGGTTAATACAATTTCCTGATCTCCGACAAATACGACTTGCATGGTAATTGAGCATGACAACTCATAAATGACCGGTAAAGGCGAAGCATCTAATATTTGTGATGTTGGCAAGGAAGTACACATCTGACATCAACATAGACGCATGCACAACATCAACAACATCTGGTGTAATCTAGTTCACGCTTCCATGCAAAAGAGAAGTGGAACCGTCACCTAACGCGCTGGCGCTTAGGCTATTACGTAAATAAAAACACACTTGCTTATGGTTCAGCGTCTGTAATGTCTTTTCGTGTAAGTTAGGGAGTTGACCCAGGCCAAAGTCTGACTCTAGTAAGTTCCAATGAGTCACTGTTTTATTTTGTTTGAAATGTTATGAGACGCGCCTAAATATGTGGAAGATCGTCACGGGCAACTGGCTACTCGACGGCAGTGAGAAAATCGAGCTAAGGCATTTTCTAGGCGCTATCTATTTTTGCCCCAATACCGACCTGAGATAACTATATTATCCTGAATGGGTTGTCGCACTTCAATAGTGAAATGTTTACCGTACGCTATTTGCATGTAATATATTGGTTACAGACGGTTTCTCGATGAAGTGTTTAGAACTAAAATGCTAAAGCGAATATGTAGCATACGATCATGACGAAAACTGGTCCAGTCGATTAGCTTTACCAAAATTGTTCTTATATAGCCTACAGTTTGTGAACTATAAAAGGAAGTAAGACTATAGGCAAATTTTGTTACAGTTGATCATTACGAATTGGTTTTACTGACAGCAACAGCGTTCGGTGGTGATTTATGCGAATCGGGATGCAGTTTTACCAGTCAGTGTGGTAAGATCTTCAGCAACTGTAACTGAAAACCGTAATGGTTATTACAGAAAATATTTATAATTATCATAAATTTTTTCAACGTTGCTCGTTACCGGCGCGAATAATCAGTCCACCGGAGAACAAGATTGCCATAGTCGTCAGCTAATGTTATGAAGATATTTTAAATGGGGGTCAGCCTGTGCCAGGGAATATCCAGAAATTTCGCCATGGATTAAGAAGCGATAAACCGAGACCTCGATAACACAGAGATACATGCAGTGCGATAGGACTGTATACTTTGAATACGGGGGTTTTCTTAGAAAACTGACTGCTTCCAAAACTAATCTATTCTTCAACGAGGTCGAGTCAGCTCGTCTGATGACTAATTATTGAGTTCAAATTAGACATGCACGTTTGTACATGTCGTTACTTTGCCCAGATAAGCGTCAATACGTTCTGACACTTGGATCGATAATTCTTTCGAACCAAAACTGGTGTTGTGGTCGAAATTGATGGTATTTCGCATGCTCACAAAAACACAGGGTAATGCGCGGGTTCGGCGGGTTCTATTGAACGAACCCATGCATGTTTAATAACAAACAATATTAATGCGGTATGTTTGTTTCATATCTTTCGCAGAGCCTATCTGTAATCTATATCCGTAAGGTAATAATATGGCGTATCTGTGATAAAGCATTATTGTTCAAGATCGAACAGACAGCATGCACGCCGCATTGACGACACTACTTTTTACAATATCGATGCACCATGCTTATGGAGTTGGTAAGTATACAGCCTACTCTGCGATAATTGAGATGTTTTATGTGCAATGTATATCCTAATATTGGCTCTGGCGTCAATTTTGATCAGACATGGGGTGATTAATTTATCAATGCAATCGATTGCGATTACGATAGGGTTGCCATACGTCCGGAATTTCCCGGACATGTCCGGAATTTCACTGTTCAAACTAGCGTCCGGGAGGAATTTCTAAAATATGCCAAATGTCCGGAATTTTGACGTAGGCTCATAATTTTTTTCGTAAATCAGCATAAAAACAATTTTGTTTGGGAATATTTATGCTGATGTATGATATTTTTCTTCGCGCTGCGCGCGATTTACTATCACATTTATTGATTTTAATATGGAGACTACCACCCTCGTAAACACTGCCATAAAATATAAATAAAAACGACCTTCATTTACTGGAATAAGTCAAATTGTAATCGAAATTATAGGGGAACGTTATATTCCTAGAGATCGTTAAAGCCGTTTAAATGATTTATTCAAAGATAGTGGTTCCAAACGGGAGGGGGGTTTGTTTGCCTTTATTCTGGGGTTTGCGAATATGTTGAACGTAATCAGCTTAAAAAATAGCCCGTGAGTAAGTCTGGGCAAGGGTGTTGACTTCTTTTAGTAATCAGCTCCTAAAATTTTGATCTGGGCCACGAAACATTTTCAAGTTGTAGATGGAGTCGCGACCATAAAAGGTTGGAAACCACTGGATGTGGGGTGTTTACAAGGCTCCGTGGTGCTGACCGGCATAAGGCTGATTATCCATCTTATCGGTAGGACATGAACATGAGTTAACGATGTGCAATTACGCTCCCAGCATTTTCGAGCTCATCATCCTCAACCAGCATTACCGCTAACTCTGATTATGTGGGCGGAGAGTAGTATCTATATGGTAATATATGGAACGACCAATATTATTGACAGAATTCATTCAAATAATTTAACGACCAGATGCATATAGAAACTAGATTCATATAGCAAGCACTCCCCTTCGGAAGTTGCATCGATTACCCTATAATGTGGGCTAAAAATCATTGTTTATTTGGGCGGGATGGGGCTGAAAACACGTGCTTTCGGTCCCGGTTACACAACACACAGCCACATACTCCTGAACCGGACCGTGACCACCTCTGGTCCATGAGCAAAGCTTTGCTGGTGTGACGTCATAACTCATTTTGAAATCCACTAGTGGGTGCTGAAGAGTGTCCGGAATTTGGGTTGCTGAAATATGGTAACCCTAGATTGCGATTCCTTCTGAATTATGGGGTTACGATCCCGACTACAGCAAAATCGTGAAGTATTCGATTACGATTCGATTACATGGAGAAGCAAACACGATTACTCTTGACTACATTGATTTAACTTCTTACAACAAAGCCTTGGATACATTTTTGAAGACAATACACCGCTTGCGATGATCATCCGTCAACAAGGCCTCAAGAGATAACAATTTTCTATTTAAATGTGACGTCATTCAATTGTTACGTTACAATATATACATTATTCAACCTTGTTTGACGATTTCTCGCCCCAACGAATTTCATTCTAGCTGCAACTCACGCTAATATGGTGCATGCACTGTGTAAGCTGCCGATGTTTATGGCGGCAGATTCAAACGATCCATGAATTCAAGCATTGTGAAATAACGATTGGCTCCCTCTTCATGTCGGGCAGTGGTTCTTAACCTTTTTCCTGCAGCGCCATTTTTTAAATTGCGTAGGTCTGTCGCCCCCCCCTGTACTTTAAGGACTGTAGTAAAAAACAATGGGTAAAAGGTCCGGTTCGTATTTACTTTGGGAGTTGTGACTTTGCTATAGGAAATATTTAGCACTTGAATCGCACCCGAGGACCACTCGACTAATCAACGCTAATAATAGTATGTGCTATATTCAGCATCAAATCAAGGTTAATATAGCAACCATCGTGAGCGGCTCATACCATCTGACACTAGGCCGATGTAAACATCCCGAATTAACCTCTGCGATTGGCAATATGGTGAAGTTAATTGTATTGGTTTTTGTTTCATTGCTCTCGTAATACTGGTGTCTATATGGTGGCGTCTAAATAGAATTGTTTCTAGGCATTTGCTTAGAAGTCCTTATTTCTCCATCGTTCACTGTCATTTGCAATACGGTATTATTATGTGGGTATCTGCAACCCAAACTATTTTGAAACCTCTACAAGTACTGCAGAATAAAGCCATTCGGGCCATTGCTGGACTGTCCTTCTATCATCGCTTATCTCCATGTTATAAGAAACGTCGCATTCTCAAAATTGTAGACATATATATTTGAATTAGCAAAGTTCATGTACATGTTTAACCAACAACAAGTTCCAAATTCATTTGCTAACTACTTTGGATACTGCATGCATATACACACACACCTATGGTACTCGATCTATGAATAGTATGATGTTATTTTCAAGAAAATACGTTTGGTTTCTGTTTATCACTAGCCCACAGTTAACATTTGCACCAGACAGATAATTGAGCTAAATTTGAAATAAAACTTTAGGGGATCCGCGGGGTCCGTGACGGTCCAAAAGGGGTCCACGAAGACAAAAAGGTTGAGAACCTATGAGTTAGGACAGTGGTTCTCAACCTTTTTGGCTTCGCGGACCCCCTTTTGACCGTCACGGACCCTCGCGGACCCCCTAAAGCTTTAGTTGAAATTTGGCTCAATTTTGTGCGACCGTCATCTGTCTTGTGCCAATATGAACTGCAGGCTTATGATAAACAGCAACTAAATGACTTTTCTTGAAAATAACATCATACTATTTACGTAGAAATTGATTAGACTTAAATTATTTCAAAGCTAATTTTGCAGCTGTATTTCTTGAATTATATCGTCTTGAAAATTCGTGTCTTCGATTTGACATGAATGAGTGCCGAAAATCCATATCCACAAAGATAGATGGAGGCTAATGTAATATTAACGCGAAACGCTTCCGACGACACTTTTGGTGTGATCGCAACATTTATGGCACTATAATGAAGAAACATATTTTTAATGAAGATGTCACGTGCAGCCTAGTCATTTTTATCTAGCATCTCATCTTGAAGTTATTATGGAATAGTGGTTACGTATATCGCTGGATAAAATGGACTTCGTGGCGAGGTTTCAATCCCTTCATTGGGAAAAATGAGGAAAATACTTCATAAGAGTTTTATTTCAAACGACTGTTTTCTAATTTGATGATACTGAAAACTTGAAATCGAAAAGGTTTCTCAAACATTACGAAGTCATCCTGATTGACCTTACTATCTCCATATTTTTATTTTCTCCACAAACCCCAACGAAACGTCTCTAAACAGCAATATGTTTGGATCAGTAGGTTATTGACAATTTGACAGTTAAAATGGATTTGAACGGTAGGATATTTCATGTCAGACGATTATTCTGATGATGTGAGTAATGAGGTCTTAGCGGTTGTGGAGGAAAACTGCCTCATTATTTCCCTAATTGGAAAAAAAATTACAAATTAGGTTAGTAATCGTTTCGCAAATTTAGAGGTCTCGCGGACCCCCTGAAATTGCTTCGCGGACCCCCGGTTGAGAACCACTGGGTTAGGACATAGTGTCTAAATGCGTTCGTGTGTTCCTTAGCAGTTGCTGTTAATTTACCTGTCTTTTCTACGTTGGATCCTACTTGCAGCTGTTAAAACAGATTATCTGCTTCTCTGTAATAAATATAGTTCGATTGAAAATATATCTCAAGCCCTAATCGATCAGGTCAAGATAGTTCGTTCATCAGATATTGGGAGCTGTCGTTACAATTAACGGACAAAAACAGTCCGGTCATGTTTTACATCAGTAGTCGTTGATTTTTAATTCTTCGATGTGTAAATCATCACTAATTATTTGGCGATTACAAAATTTCAAATCTTTGTCCGGTTAACATTGACATAGGCTACTCCTCGCCAAGCAGCAATGTTCAAATTGCGTTAAATTAAGAAAAACGAAAGACCTATGAGTACGTTACTATTTGAAACTACGCTGAGTGGTGAATATTATCCTCCTCTTGTGAGGTGTTCGGCTTGACGGCATGACGGTTGTTCCTTCTATCATACTACTTCATCGAATGTATATTTACTAATTGTAGAATTCGTTAAGCAATGATGAACGAACAAAACTAATACACGTGACGTCATAATGAGCGATGGAGTTTGAAAATCAGAAGTTCCTGCAATCAATAACCTGATATAATATCGCACTACTCGTTGTTCAAGAATTTTTAAATATGTTGGAAATCTGATAAGAGGACACTTTTTCAAAATTTCCGGACTTAAAATACTGGAATGAAATACGGAAAAAAGGGTGAATTTTTCTCGACTCTGTGGTTGGTTGACTAAACAATAAGGTCAACTTACCGGCTCAGCTCCCGAAATAGCGGCCGGGATGTTGATTAAGCGATGATCTTCTGTACTCGGTCGACTTTTACCCTATATTTAACCAAAACTCTCAAAAAAGAGGACAGATGTTTTCACGCCCCACAAGGGGGGCGCGCCCCTCAGTTTGAGAACCACTGCTTTGAACCGTGAACTATTTACTGACTCAATCCCAATAATTTTCCGAAGACACCAAGTTCGTAATTTTGTGCGGCAGGCATATATATATAAATAGTGTTCGAATATTTGGTATGAAGATATTTTTAGTTTATAGTTATCTTTTGCGTTAAACCTATTTTTATCCGTGTCACACCAGTTCACAATCAGTGGTAGGTGAAACTCCGAAGTCACAGTTACTGAATATATTATTCCAAAATGACTTCTAAAAATCCTTCAATTTTTATTTCAGATCAGATGACAGCTCCTATAATATCGAACGTACGATCTACATCTTTCGATATCTCGTTCGATTCGGTAGCTGACGCCACGGAGTACACGGTCACCGCCATGAAACGACATTCATCTGGTTCATACGAGTATAGAAATATCACAAGTGGAGATACAGTATGATGAGGCGAATGTTCAAAAATGCCGCGGTATCAGACGCCACTATTCCGATCGTGTATTTAGATCACAAATCTATCTCCGAACATAATCTATGACGTCATCATCACAGCACAGGACGGCAGCGGTGATGTTTCACCCGACAGTACTGCGACGACCGTTTTTACCTGTGAGTTTCTTGTGAAGTTATTATCGTTTCTTGTGCTTCCCTGATGCCTTGTTACTGACTTTTGCAAATCGAATTTGATGTGACTGTTGACTGAGGATGAGGATGGATTAAGGAAATAACAATTGTATAGTGAATTATGCGTATAGTCCTGATGTGATCCGATGCATTTTAGAATTTAATCATTTTATCGCAATAATATTGATTGGATTATACCGATGTGATTGTGGAAATGTCACTGTAGCATATTTATTTGTCCGTAAATTACGTTTTTTTGTTAGTCGCAGTTTTCCTTTAGTAACTTCTTTGATGACATTCCATTCGTGTATAAGTATTCGCTTGGAATTGAAATGAATTTGCCCCCTTTTAGTGCCGGAACCTCCAATTCTTCATTTATCCACGCCGCTACAGGATTCGGTCTTCGTATTTTTCAAATCGGCGCGCAATTCCAGAGTTTCGCAGTGGCAGATTCGTTTCTGCAATGAGCCGCACTCCAGCAACGGTAGCCTAATCAACACGACGGAAAACGAGTATTATGCTTACGTGTGAGTTCCACTTGAATTTCGAAAACTTGGAAGTGTAAGGCATATGTGAAGCTGTTTCAAATATATTCTTGTTTTACAATCAATATTCTTCCAACATTACTGTAGCACTGGATTTTATGTTGTAAGCTACATCTCTTGCCGTTAGTCTATATCGCAGGCTCGACGTAGCCAATCGTCGTATATTAATCCTGAGCCACCTTATTTCCCCATTGTGGCGAAGTTGCCGTGGTTGGTAAGTTCCCCGCCATCGACGGAAAAGACCCTGGTTTCAGTGTTGGTAGTAGCATTTTTCAAATTGTCGATGAGCTGAAGGTTTATATCTGGACATCTGTTCGCCTACGTCTCTGTACTTGTGGTATATTTCCCTAAAAGCCGAGTGCAAGACGTAGTGAATGACGAATAAAAAAGCAAGTCAAAGCGTATAAAAAAGGAAAGACAGCGGAATATATCAAGATCAGACCAGGGTTGTAACCAAGTCACCATGCAGGCTCCGAGTCACAAGTCATTCTCACTTTTATAGTTTAAATTCGAGTAAAGCACAATGAAATGTCGGCCTTGGCCGTCTGAGTCTCGAGTCATATAAATTGATTCGAGTCATGCGCAATGACTGGAGGCCAAGTCGATTCAATACACATTTTGACTCTAGTCGAGTCCTTTTATGCATTTGAAAAAATAACTCGAGTTAAGTGGAGTCATCAGAAAGTGGTGACTCGAGTCGGACTCGAGTTGAGTCATGACTCGAGTAATTACAACCCTGGATCGGCCACTGTTACATCGGGCATTAAGCCGAGGTGGATGCTAGATTAAGAGAGCTTACTCACTCATTGCGACATCCTCTGTTCATAAGATTATATTTTGCCTTGTGTATCGCATTCTATATTGAGTGTCTTAAGTGTATAAAAAAATAGAACAGGTGATTATACAGTACTATCATTCCGACAATACCAATTATACTATTTCGAAAAAATGTTCAGTAAGATTCCCTAACACGAAAGATAAGTGGATGACTGCGTCAAAATTCTGAAAGATGTATAGATCACCAACTCCAAATGGGTAAAGACCGACTTTTCCAACTTCGTATGGTGCCGCGGGCCCGCAATATTGCAATATCGAAACATTACTGAGTTATAAGCCGCGCTTTGAAATACATTGCTACGATTCTGTGTCACTCACTATGTCACTTTTCGTCTGATTCGGGCGATAGAATATTTACTACATCTGCTGAAGAAACGTGAATAAAAACTTTAAAAAATCAGATGACACGATTGCGGACTCGATTTTCATTTGTATTATGAATCACACCCGATGTTTGGCAACGCTTGATCGTTACGAGTTAATTAGGGTGAAAAATACGGTAGGTCGGAGTCGGCAACCCCTGGCCCGTGAGATAATTTTTCATTGCACGCCAAATGATTTTACGCGTTGTAACCATATTTGTCGTGGAACAAAAGTTTTCAAAATGAAAAAATTTCGAAGGTGACCCAAACTTATTTCGTAAATCAACATGAAGTAGCGTGTTTTGGTGCAGATGTTATTCATCTTGAAAATTTTCTCCTCACATGATGTGATTTACTAGTACGGCATTTCTTTGTTTTAGTGTGGGTACAATCCCCCTAATAAATATCGAAAATAATATATATGCACTATATAGAGAAAATTATCCAATCGTATTAGCAATTATTAGAAAACGGCATCCTACCATAGTGTTAGTCCGTTGGGTTACTTTTGCTCTAGTGGTGTGGACCTTGCAACCTGTGGGTTCGCTATTATTATAGGAATTGGAATTTTGGAGCTGGGTATATCCACGCTAAGAGACACCAAAACATAGCACGAACGGAGATTTTTTTTATTTTCGCCTGGTACATGTACGATTGTAAGCGATTCCAATATATTTTTGAGCAGCGACAATCTTGACATCGATCTGTAGAGTTTTGCAGAAAAACTCATTTTCAGACCAACCTAAGATTTGACATCAAACTGACATATATGATACATGATGGTTGACCAATTTTCATTATCAAGCCGTGTCGTCTTAATAACCTTAGCGCACTTGTCATTGATTAGCTACGGTACCGAGCAGGATGAACTTCGAAATGACCGAAGCAGCCACAGAAAATCGGTTTAGGGCAAATAAATTTTTTTGCAATAAGTTGAGCAAATATTAGTCATTCATTAAAGTGTTGCTCTGGTGCGGTAAAAACTAACACTTCGCAACCAATAATTTGAGAACCACTGGCGAAATTGGTAAACCGTTGTCAGCTTCAGATAAGCAGTTGTTAGGATCTATAAATATTACTAGGGCGGTTTTTTTACCTAAAATACGGAAGATTTTGACCTAAAAAATCAAAATTTTGACCAAATTTTGACTTCACGTATGCAAATTAGGTGTTTTCGCATATATTGTTAAAATTGTACTACTTATCTTCATTTCTGGTTGGAACTGTCTGTCCTTACGCATTAGTTTGGCCTGAAAACACGTTTGTGGCTTGAAAACTGACAAATTTTTACATTAAAAATCTAGTATTTCAACGAAATCTGGCCCTATGAAGAATTCCAGTAGTTCCAGTAGTTACACGTATTATGGTAGAAATAAATAAAATTTGCTGTAGTACAACGAAGGATACTTTCCTGCATTCTCGGGTAGAAAGTGTCTGTCCTTAGGCCCACTAAGTAGCTTGCCAAGAATGGAGAAAGAACGCCCGAAGAAGCAATTGTTGGCTGAAATACTGAAGTTGTGCGTACACTGCTGGTGCACGCACCGTGTTGCTTCATTCCGAGTATGCTATCTACATCACAATTTTTCATCATGCGCTTCTTGATATAAGAAACATGCAATGCCCAGGCAGTCTTGCTTCAGTTAGCATATTGCGGTATGTTGATCATAACACCATGTCAACCTATTTGTTTCATTTGACCGTTTATGATTCACAAGGAGCAGACAATGGACTCTCTACAACGGTAGGCCTATAAAGTAGGCTACAAGCTGTAAAATATCAATTGACAAGTTCACCGACAGTGAAGACTTTTTAAGCAATTTTGACCTAACGCTACAATTTTGACAAAATTTGACATGTCAAAAAAAACGCTCTAAATATGACCAGTCTAAAAGTGTTTGGCACGCCAGTTGGTAAAATTTTTACATTCTGCCGACCCCTGTCGTACTTTATTCAATGCCTGTTTGAAAATGTTCGCCTGTCTGTGGCGAACGTATGAAAGATTTAGTGACATTCATTTTGTCATCGGCATTTCGTCAAGATTCGCGAAACGTTGCGTTGCCTAGTAAAACACTTGCTACAAAACTTCGTTTCGTGTTTTGTTCGTGAGTATTTTCGAATTTTACATTTGGTGATACGGACAAACATGGGATTTGTTTCTGAAAGAAATGATTTTATTGGGCTCCAATTTGTTTTTCTGAAATCTCTAACCAGTCGCCGACCGCAGAATATGACATGGCGGGATGCATACCCTAATATCCTGAATCTCATGAAACCGGTTTAAATTCGCATTCCCAACCCGAAACCAGAGGTGGTCAGTAACGAAGTACTTCTACTTTTTCGAAGTAAGTAGTTTTCCTCTACTTTTGGTACTTACTCAAGTAGATCTGATTTTCGCTACTTCTACTTTTACTTCGTAATATTTGGCGATCTACTTACTTACTTTTTGCAATTTTCAGTTTGTCAAGTAGAAGTAGTTCAATCTTCCAATCTGGAATATAGCCTGAGAAATTTCGGGGCTGTTTTCACGGAGTATCCACATTTAATTTTCACAAAAGTTGAGTGAAGCCAAGAATTTTCGTCGCGCTTCCCGCGCAGTGGATACGGAGTTACCAGTATGATTTCACGAAAGTATCAGTGAATATAATTTAGGTCGCGGGTTGGCGTGGTTCCGTTTACACCATATTGTCGCCCTTCGCCCATATGAAATAATTCATCACAGTATATATGGCTCATCATAACGTTTGAAACTGATGATGTTTCGCAATCTAGCATTTACTTGTCATATCGTAATCTAGCATGTCCATGGCGTGTCCTAATCTGGAAACGTGGACTCTGCCTTTTTTTTAGTTTTAGACCTGTTTCAGCACACCACCTTTGAAACTTTCTGGACTAAAGGCATGAAATACATGCTCCACTTTTAGAAGTAGTATTAATATATTTCACTTTTAATTCCCAGTATCATATACTTTGAGATACAATTAATATCACTTCTTTTGTCTGGATAACATACATGTTGAAGTATAAAAGCAAGTGTAGTAATGCCTTTAATTTCCCGAAATAAAGCTACACAATATGGCATTTTTACGGTCCACCATATTTTTTATTAACGTTTACTAATCGCGCAAAGTGTTTAAACCGTATCCGATACAACTTCTCCGTATTGCTCTTCGACTAAACTACGGGCCTTATAATATGGGGGATGGCGATGTACCATGCTATTTTCTAAAACGTGCTATTCGAGAAAACAAAGGATTAGTATCGCATTTCCATATCAATACTATCATGATGTTGATGAATGCTTATGCTATCGAAAATTGGATACCTGTTGGTATGCATCCATCAATATGAATCAAGCTCGTCACCTTTCGCATAGCTCAATTTGCACCTTTTTACAATCCATGTGAACGAATTAGGATCGTTTTCACAACTACTTACTTACTTGAGTACTTTTAAAGTCAGTCAATTCTACTTCTACTTCAAGTAGTTTTAGGTTGCTCATGGAAGAAGTACTTCTACTCGTACTTTGGTAGATTTTTTCGTCGCTACTTCTACTTCTACTTTAGTAGCTTTCTTGACTACTTTGACCACCTCTGCCCGAAACCACTGGTCGGTTCCGCCCCATCGAATCCCTCTTTCCTCTACTGCAGGGAGCTAGGGAGTTTTAAGGAGCGCGTGGACGTCCGATCAAAATCGTAGTGAAAAGGCTAAAAAACAAGCAATTAAATCGTAGATGTACCACAAATCCGTTCATCGTCACCCTACGATTAGGATCTAAAATGCATGTTATCCTCACGCATAAAAGTAGGATTTGTTTTTGATAACCAGCAGATTTTGGGAATCAGTGAATTAGGGTGGAGACCAAAAGTTCCGCTAAGCGGCTGTTGGGCGCTTAGCGCGTTATTTTAGACTTACCGGTGACCAAAATTGTGATTTTGTTAAATCTGCGACCGCTAAACCTCAGATCCTTAAACCACCTACCCTCGCTGGTTTAACTGTAAAGTCGCTCATTTATCGCGGAATGCGGCACAAGCTCACCTGATCATTTTGTAATTTTAACTGAACTTGTGTGACGTGACAGATACGAGATCGCATTGCGTTGTTATTGTTGTTGTTTCTGGTACGGCCGCTGGGCCGCAGGTGATCTACACTTCAGGAGTCCCGCAGTACTTTCATTTTCTTCAAGTCGACTTTGTTATTATTTAGTTATCATTCTGATACCGTAGGCTATCGCACCATCATCCTACGTAGTAGTAGCCTATCATGTATAACAGTTGGACTTGACTATTTCTCAACTCAGGAAGTATATTATATAGGTAGTTGACAGACATGGACGTACTTGAGCTTTTGGATGAATTATGCGAGGAGAGTAGACCACAACGCTGTTACCTGGTAGATTTGAAGAATCCACTCAAAAAATATTCAGATTCGGAGTTCCAAGATCGATTTAGATTTTGCAAGAAATCAACCTTGGATATTTTAGCAGTAATTGAAAGCGATTTAGAACTGAACCAGCACAAGCATGCTGTGCCAAAATTACAGCAGCTACTACTGACATTGCGATTCTATGCAACAGGTCACTTCCAACGTACAGATGGCGACTTGATGGGTGTAAGCCGCCAAACTGCAGGACGGGTATTACACAGGATTTCGAGGTGTATTGCGAGACAGAAATGTCAATTCAGCAAATTCCCTGTCAATTTAGATCGAACAAAGGCAGATTTCTATAAAATCAGTCAGTTTCCATCGGTAATTGGTTGCATAGATTGTACTCATATACCCATAGTTTCCCCAGGAGGAGAATCAGCCGAGGTTTATCGTAATCGCAAAGGTTGGTTTTCGATTAATGTCCAGGCAGTCTGTGATGCGAGTAGGTCATTTACGAATGTTGTTTGTCGGTGGCCTGGAAGTTGTCACGACAGTCGCATATTTGAAAATTCAATAATTCGGGACCAATTGGAAGAAGGATTGCATGATGGGTTGCTTTTGGGAGATGGAGGGTATGCATTGCGCCGGTATCTGATGACTCCAGTGTGTGCACCAGCCACAGAAAAAGAGCGGCGTTACAATTATGCTCATGCAAAGACAAGATCGAGGATCGAACAAAGCTTTGGAATTTTGAAGCAGAGATTTCGCTCCCTCCGTACACCTTTACGCATGGCACTGGAGAATTCACACGCAGCTATTGTCGCAATCTTCTGCCTACACAACTTTGCCATCGCAACACACCAACGTCTGGATGATGATGATGATGAGTACTTGGAGGATTTGGTCGAAGCAACAGCTCTACCCCCTTCAACCGCTATAACGTTAGGCAGAACTGTTCGAAATCAAATTCTGCAAGAGTACTTTTGAATTACATGTACATGTACAGTTGTACACTGTACAATGTACATATTCTTTATTTGTACTAGGCTATAGCTTTCAGTTCAGTTCTGGATCAGTTCAGTTCTGAAGTTATCAATGTTTATTTTGCATTTTCAGCAGTTATTTAGAAACAACAGGAGAGATGAATAGGAACAGATCTATTAATTACACCCGGAGCGAGAGACAATTGTTGATCGAGTTAATGAAAAAATATAGGGAGCTGGAATGTAAGAAGACAGACAGAGAGAGTCAACAAAAAAAAATGCAAAGCATGGGCAGAATTAACTGTAGACTTTAATGCGATGGGCCGAGAGTGTCATCGTACCACAAAGAACTTGCAATCCTTGTGGAAAAACATGAAGACTAAAGCGAAACAAGATATTGCATCAAGGAAACGCGAGCTTAGAAAAACAGGGGGAGGTCTTATGGATTTTGAACCAGATCCATTAAGCAGTGAAGTTGAAGGTATATGTAAAACAATGTCAGGGATATCCTGAAACTTCCGTGTTTAAAAGAAAAAAGTTTTATTTCAGCATTAATACCGCAGCAGATATCATGTCCTACGAATGAATATGACGACGATAATGATACATTCGTCGATGTTTCATGTGAGTATAGTTTCATAGCTTAGCTATATTGGAAATGTTAAGTAAAGGCCTTGTCATTAACTCATTATTCCATTCGTTTACAGTTCAATTGCTTTCCGATGGCCCATTGAATCAAACTGGGCAAATTTCTGATAGTTTTCTTGGTGTGAGCCGGACCAGTGAGCCCCGTACTTCAGGCCACACTACCGCAGGCTTTATGTGTCAGACAGCAGATTGGATCGGTTCAGAGGCTGCGATAACTGATGATCGTCCCACACACTCGCGGAGGGGAACAACGATGAAACAAAAAATATTACAGAGCCAGTTTGCAAACCTCCCGCAAGAAAATAAACTGAGGGAAGAAGAGAGATTGCGTCAAGTTGAACTCCATCGAATACAGATGGAGTATTATAGGTTTAAAATTGATGTAATGAAGAAGCAGCTGGAGAAATGAATTTTCTAGCTAAATAGTTTGTCTGTTGATCATATTATTTTACTGTTGTTAATTTTGAGTTGTTCTTGAATTTGATTAAATTGCATCTATCGACCAATGACAGAGTATTGCTTTCTCTTTGCGTCGTCAACACGAATATCAGGTAAGAGGGAAATATCTCGTCACATCAGCTAGTCGGAAATACCATAGACCTGTAGACCACAATGCTGTATCAGCATGAATATGAGGCAAATACCCCATCTATCCTGAAGAAACGGTGATGAGACTAGGCTGCACATATTCATATATTATTGGTTCAAAACACTGCAGAACATGATATGGTGTAAAGTTAGAGGGAGTGGCAACACTGCTGGTGGCAACTACTTGGTTATCAAACAGCAATGAAGCAAATCAATCCAAGTTAAAGGACATGTTCCAGCCAGTCCATGTTCGTGCAGGCGATATCGATTGTATTTTTTCATACAAAAACAAACAGTGGTATAGTTGAGATGTTTTGGTACAACGTCGTTTCTACTGTTCACTCCGGTTAACGTCAAGGCGGCCGTCATGGCAACGGCGTTGCAGGATGACGTATTTCAAGCAGTTCGCGAGCGCGTGGATTCATGAGTCAGCACATTTGTTTAATTTTCAGGTTCCGCTAAACCAGTCACAGTCATTAACATTGGTCACCGTTTAGCTAAGAATATCAGACTGATTTACGTGAGCGTGTTTTCGGCGTTTAGCGTCTGTTTTAAGGTAAAACTTTTGGTCTCCACCCTTAGAGTCCTATTCTGTGGATTTGGGATAATGATTAAGCAGTTTACTGATTTTAATATCGGAAATTCACTCAAAAAATGTATTCGCAATTGCGAGAGAACGTTTGAGTCCGTTGCGATGCTCTAGTCTAGGAGTGCGAAACCCGTGTAAGCTGCTCTAGAGCAGTGGTTCTAATCGGCCGGTTTGCGATCACGTACCGGTCCACGACATCTTTTTGCCGGTCCGACACGTATATTAAAAGTTCATACCTTAATTTCAAGGTGCCGAAGATATTGCCGAAGACAAAAAAAATATTCGAGTTGGCGTAGTCGGTTATTCCACGATCTTCGGTGCGAAAGACTGTAATCAACACTCGGCGGTATCACATTTATCTGGACATAGCAATTTTACCTCGACTCAGCAAACTCCCTACCGTAAAATTACATGAATCTGAATACGCATCATGATAATATTTTTAATTACGTACAAAACCCTCAAATGTCACTCTCTAGCAATGTTCCCTCTAAGCTGCGCACGTGCGCAAATGCGCAGTGCTGACACGGTCTCTGCGCACAGAAAATCTAAGTTGCGCACAAAAAATCCGAAGTGATGACCTTTTTTTTAGTCGTTACGCACTGTCTTCCAAGGGTCTGCGCAGTGAGTAGGTGAGTGTGCGCAGACGCGTCACAAATTAGTGGGAACATTGCTCTCTAGTACAGCGGTCGGAAACCTTTTTTAACAAAAGAGCCATATTGACCCTAAATTTTCAAATGTAATTCCCAATAACAGAGATAAGCATGGATTAGGATCAGGATTTAGAAAAACCGGATTCGGAAATTTTGATGGATTAGGATTTGAGATTGTTTTTTTAAATGCATTAGGATTAGGATTGGATTGACCGATTTTCGGGGAGATTGATGTCATGTGCCGAACGGCGACAAAGTTTTTCGTTCTACCAAAGTTACTTCGGGTAGTTTGGCACTAATTAGGCGTTTTATTTCCTTTTACAGAATTATAGGCAGTGGAATTTTAATTCTGAATTGGATTAGGAATAAAATTACAATTGGAATATATAAATATGATGGATTAGGATTAGGATTTGAAACTACGGATTTGGACTGGATTAGGACATAGAAATTTTAAATCCGCTCATCTTACCCCAAAGAGCCATACATCGATATCAACTGTTACGTCACAATCGAAGATCTGTGACGTAATAGAGGCACAAAAGCAAAGTTAACTACATAATGGATTCGTCACGTGCGCCATATATTCTGCATAAACACTGGTGTGATGCTATAACTGGTATAACATCAGCACTAATCTAGCGTGTTGCCAACAATCATAGACAAGGGTAAACGCACGAAATATAATTAACTGCATTGTCTGCAGTAGCACGACATTCCAAGGAATCGGTGCAACGTGCACAAGGGTAGCCTCAATTGTTACACAGTTCTACTGACAGTGACGCGCAGTTCATTCAGTGGCTCCATCCCGGGAAAAAACTTCACCGGCGAATACCATTATTAACCGATATCATTTGGTTCACTTAATCACTCAATTTTCAAATCCTGCAGCAGTAACATAACGTTGCGCTAAAACCTATATTTTATTGGCGTTGCGAGTTAGCAGTAGCTAACAATCGGGTTTCGGATGCCTATGTTTGAAATTAGGAATGCTTGCGATGTGAGGTACAGCGAATTATGACAAAGCATGGGGACCTGCGCGATAGCAACCTTCATTTTGCAACTATACAAATTATACAAACTTTATCAATTATCGGGATTGACCGATTAGATTTGTGTTCAGTTAAGACCCCCAAAAATTGAAGTATATATACTCTTAGAGAAATAAATTTGTTACATTGGACTGTTAAATAAGCAATTACCAGCTGGCAATATTTGACAATAATTTTGAGAATTTAAAAAGGGTATTCCAACTTCAAAGCACTTAACGCCCTTGGATGTGCTACTTTTTAACGCTAGAAAGACTTGTCTCAGCTACCACTAGAACAACGATTTCGATCGTTATCAAGATTTACAAGAAAAGTCAACAGATTGATAAATAAGATGCGAATTAAGTGGCAAGTTAATAATTTTTCTAAGATCCATATCATATCACCAAAAGAGCCATGTATGGCTCGCGAGCAATAGGTTCCCGACCCCTGCTCTAGTATAATATTTGCTAAAAAGACGGCTACATTCTTTACATTTTGGGTCGATTTCAATTTCTGAAGGTTCACTGTTCCACCAGATATATTTTTGAATTTTACCGGTTCACAAAGTGCGAAAGGTTGAGAACCACTGCTGTACAGCACTTTTCAAAACTGAAAAGAGAATGACTGCGGACTATATACTGCACTTAGTTTCAAACTCATGGACGTACGCTCGTGACATGATGGGATGCATCTTCGGCTCTACCCATGATAGGCATTCACAAATTGTTTTGTCATGTGCATGTGTCACATACCACTGACTTTACTACTAGTACCAACACGCTGGCTGAATTCCTTTCGGTATGTACATGAGTCGGTCGAAGATTATCCTGAAAGAATCAATATTGAAGTTCTGTAATTCTGAAATCCTCCCCATTCAGTACGTTAGAAATTCAAGGAATTGGGGATCTCCTCACAGCCAGTGAGTTACAGAAAAATATACCAACATAGAATATCGTACAACGTAGGCTACATTATCCGCAAACATGTGCAATGTGCATATGCCGGCATGAGTAGGCTAGCTGTCACATAATCTGACGTATCGTACGTTATACTATTGATTGACATTTGCGGTTGGATTTCATGAAAAGCATTCGTTAATCAACGTTACTCAGGGCGGTACTTGAAACCGGTAAAAGAATTCCATCAAATTGCGTGACCGCAGTACTTTGTGATATTCGCGTTGCGATTGGACGTACGTCGTAGGCCTACCTCCGTGGCATACCAGGGTCGGATTATATATATCGATTTTTAACAGGTGATAGACATTTATGGATTATATTTATGCGATAGAGCACTTGCCCAAATGGCGATACTAATATCAAAATATCTGATAGAGTCCATGTTTCGATTCGCCCAATCGACAATCGAAGATATCGTGTGATACACGACCTATGTTCTTATGAATTAGCAGTGACCTACTTGAACTGCGGCCGCTCGTGAAAGCGAGATATCGCTTTGATGATTCATTTGGCTACGGCGCACGAG
This sequence comes from Botryllus schlosseri, assembly GCF_051294905.1. Lineage (NCBI taxonomy): Eukaryota > Metazoa > Chordata > Ascidiacea > Stolidobranchia > Styelidae > Botryllus > Botryllus schlosseri. Next base: position 8,168,434 of record NC_137244.1, on the reverse strand, counting down.
TAGCCTATACACTATATACACAGTTACCACACAGCACTGTGTCAATGATGCGTTCGACCTACAATAGGGGACATGCTCACTCGAGGTATTCTGGAAAGATGGTTTTGCCTTCATATTAATTCGCTGCTAATAAAACCATCGGTGTAAAATACAAAATATCCCCGACACTTTATTGCTACATCGTTTTAGCCCTCCAAATTTTTTCAGACTCGATGGTCTTGCACCGTACACCACTTACAGTATTTCCGCGAGAGCTCTCAAAGTCACCGACCACGACAGCGAACTTACTGCGGAGGAGGTGGAATTCTCACCATGCATGACTTTCACAACCGGTAATAGATAGACTAGGCCTATATATATATATTTATATAGGGAGAGAGGGAGAGAGAGAGAGAGAGAGAGAGAGAGAGAGAGAGAGGGACGATGAATGGGACGTTTTGTGTATTTTTTACTTGATGTATTTGCGGCATATATACTCACTCTTGTAGCCTAGCAACGCATGACATACATATAGGCTAGCCACGATCTGTGCGCACTACATAAGCAAACCATGATGCGTGCATGATGTGCAATGCCCTCCAAAATCAGTGACAGACGCCCTTCAGAGACCCTTCTCGCATTTGATTTTCGAAAAATCGGCTTCGACCGTCGCAGTTGTGGGAAACATCGAGCCGATAGAGGCCCAAAGGACTGTCGGATGGCTTCAAACTCTTCAATCTTCCAAGCCTTTGCTCCTGACATGCGCTGGTCAATAATGCTCTTGGAAAGTGACGTCCATTTTGTATCGGAAAGACATGGATTGTAATTGGTCTTCGACATTCTGCATTTACTCGGATGTCCACTTGATCGACAGCCGACCTCGGTGTTTGTGGATCAATTCACGGAGCCGCAAATGAAGTAGCCTATGTATCATTGTTGTTTATATTATTAGAATCAAAAAGAGCAAGTGTTTGTTGTGTCCTCTCTCACGGCCCACGAGGTTGCACCGCTGGGTGTTATAGACAGGGCAGGACCCTTTCATTGTCGGCAACTTCGCTATTCTTATTGCCGTCGATGAGCCTTGCAATAAGGCTCCCGATTGTATCGAACGTGGGCTGTGTCTCCTCTTCGTCGAGGACTGGTCGCCTGATCGAACGCCTTCGAGGTCGAGGACTGCACACTCCTGATCCTCCACGAAGTTGCGTGCCTCAGTGAACTTGATAGCCCAGCACCTTCTGACCAGAAAACCGTCCTTGCTGTGGGTGACATTGTCCCAGTCCTCAGCTGAGCACCGAGCTCGAAGGCGTTCGACCAGGCGATGTAGCACCTCCTGCTGCTTCACGATCAGAAATCCAAGTCCTTGAAGCTTCGTGACGATGGTGCTCAGCTCTGTGGCCATGCGATCGAGGACTATCAGTTGGATCCACCACTGCGACGAAGGTGCACAGGCCGGACTTTTCTCGTTGATAACCTCGAGTAGTTTGGTACCGTGTCCAGTCAAGCAAGTGCTCACGTTCCTAATTGACAATCAACCGGTGTCAACAAACTTGGGGCAGGTACTTTTTCATCTCCTGGATCAAGTTCTGTTGCCGTCTGAGGTAGCCATTCAGTCCCATTGTCGTGTGGACGAAGTGATTCTTGTAGAGCTGGCGGTATTCGGCCTGCGCCACAAGGTCCAGTGGCGCAGCCCGCACCGCACTCACACAATTTCATACGCTGCCGCCTGTTCAACCCTTGTCGCCACGCCTCTGATCAATCCAGTAAGTGGAAGTACTTTTAGCGCTTCGGAGACCCCCTCTCACACACACATGCTGTTTCTTGCGTGTTTTTGTGAGTTCCCTGGTTGTTGCAACAGTATTTAAGCCGCTCTGACTCGTTTATTTCACTAAAAAAACTTAAAAAAACATCATTCAAAAAAGCTTATTTTTGGATGTTTTCAAATCTTATTTTTGGAGAATCTCCAAAATTAAAACCCAATATCCAAAAATAAACAGGCCTGGTCATGACATTTGGCATGGTAAGTCTAAATGTTAGTATCGACCGCTGTAACAAGTTTCAAGTTTGTCACTGAACTATGTGGGTGGTAATTTCGTTTCCTAAGTCGAGTGAGAGCTGACTGATCATTTATCGCTGAGAGATTTACGCAAAAGCCGCCATTCGTCTCTATTGATTTTAACGATGCTCCATACCTAGATCTGTCATGAGCTTTTGCACGGTACACGAACGCTGTGCCAAGTCTCAACTTTGACACTCAATGATTGGGGCAGTTATTTCGTTTTCGAGTTCGAGTATGGTAGAGATGTGTACAGATCTGATAATTTCCTACATCCAGCACCGTAACTGCCGCACCCCAAACCCCCCAATTGGGGGGGGGGCGAGCTCGAAGGGGGCCCAAAATTATTTTGTGAATTAGCATAAATTAAAGAGTTTTTTTTTAATTTATGCAACTTTTTCCAAATTCTTTCGCGATGCGCGCGATGTCAAGCTGCCAAACATCTTCAATATTTGTAGCCTACTCTTCCTCCAAGAAAAAACCACAAGATTTATAGAATTAGACATATCGGCGTTGGCCATTACTGCACCAAGACATATAACGATTTAGGACATATTATATGCGACTCCAGGAAGTGTGCCAGAACGATCGACAGTGCGAAAACTTTGGCCGAAAAGGACCGCATTTACGCTGTCCGAAAACTTCGTTATATATACAAAATACATATAGGTTTAATTGTCAATAGGCGCCTAAATGACTGGCGCCAAATGTTCCTGTCTTGGCAATCTGAACCTCAAAAGACAAATACCATCCCGCAGGGACAAATTATATGCCAGTGAAGAAATATCAATTTGAAATCGTCTGCGTCTTTTAGTTTAGTACGTTTGGGCTATTCTATATTTTTTGATATAGCAGACAGGAGGTCACGTCACGTCACATCATGTAACGAAGTCATACCAACGGGTCCGCCCGCCCGAAGATGTTTAATTATTATTTACGGGCCCTACAGTTTCCGGTAATTCTGATAACGGGAGCAGAGAGGACAAGAAATTGATAGCAATATATATGCAATTCCAGATCTTATTGACCGCTTTTATCATCATGAATTATCGAAAATTTCCACGCTTAGCGCTGGCTCACTAGACAGTACGTCTAATTTCGTGACAAAAACGAACAACGTGATGGGGGAGGGGGTGGGTTATCACCCTACCGGACCCAAAGACTCAATTTTTTTGGGGGGGCTGACGAAGTGCTGTTTCATTCCTGCCAACGGGTGTACGCCCGATAATATTGACCGGTTCAATCATGAACTATATAATTTTTTCGCGCCTCGCGCGTCCAGGCGGGAATACCTGACTTACTAAACGCACACCCAATGTAGATGACAAGTAGCGGGAAAGATTGGATTGGGAAAGGGGGGTCTGGGGGCGAAGCCCCCCATAAGTTCGGTTTATCACCGTATGGGGGGCCCAAGACCAACGTTTTTTTTGGGAAGGGATGACGAAGTACTGTTACGGCCCTGCCTACATCGTTGCGGATTTCATGCAAAAGCCGGTGACGGTCGGGGGTAATTTAGTGTGCGTTCCATAACGAGATCGGTGATGATATTTTCAATGGTATATGTCGATGATCGCATGAAACAGCTTACTAGGATTCTCGGTTTGCATTCAAATATCCACTTAATTTTATGTTCTCAAATGTTCATTTCACTGTGAAATTGTGGCCTTCAAACCATTTGCTTACAATCCCCTGTCAAATGCGATAGCTATTTTATTTTCGATGTCGGCTAACAGCTGATCACTCGATCGGCCTCTTCCTCAATATATTTTACTCAAAGTTCGGTGTTCGTCCGTCTGTATTGATTTTGACAGTGTACCATGCCGGAATGGGTCATGAGATTGCGTATGCTACTTCTCGATGATGTCATGTAACAGTGTACAGTAGGGCTGTTCAAAAATAACTTTTTTCTGGATTCCAGCCATTCAGTCATTAAATTGTCAGGTTACCCTAAAAAACGCTGCACACCAAATTTGGTTCAATTCTAACAAGTATAGGGCTCCGCAGATCCAATTATTTTTTTTAATTTAGGCAGGAAAAATGAAAATTAAAAAGTTTCAAAGTTTTCTGTCAACCCCATGAAATTGTTGAGCTGTCTTCAGAGACGATGCAAAACAAATTTGACTCAATTCCAACTGGTAGAAGCGGAGTTATCGGAGTTTTTCGTTGATAATCCTCGAATTATCCACCAATCAAGGATAATCCGATAATTATCAACGAAAAACTCCAATAACTCCGCTTCTACTAGTTGGAATTGAGTCAAATTTGTTTTGCATCGTCTCTGAAGACAGCTCAACAATTTCATGGGGTGGACAGAAAAATTTGAAAATTTTATTTTTGAATTTTCCTGTTTTATTTAAAAATTTTCATTGGATCTGTGGAGCCCTATACTTGTTAGAATTGAACCAAATTTGGAGTGCAGCGATTTTTAGGGTAACCTGACAATTTGATCACTGAATGACTGGAATCCAGAAAAATAAGATATTTTTGAACAGCCCTAGTGTACAGTTTACGGCTTTCATTCACTTATTTATTCGGTAATGTATTTTCCAACGGCGATTTCGCAGCAGACATATAGACACTTAGACAGTAAGCCGTATGTGTTGTGTTACAGCAGGGCCGGCCAACCCGTGGCCCGCGAGAAGGTTTTGAGTGGCCCGCGAGGTAATTTCCGAAATTAGTGATATTATCAAAAATGGATTGCACAGATTGTGAACTTGCAACGCCAACCAATAAGTTGATTAGTCTGGCCGCAACACTTGAAATGTGATGACTAAAATATCAGTTCCGACGCATTGGCAGATCCATGAATCAGTCACATTTTGGTAGATCTTCGTACACTACGATAAAGCAGAATAATTTGCGATCGATTTATCAAAAGTTAAAATGTTCTACACGCTTCTCGCAACATGTTGTCACTTGATTTCTTGCTTTTAATATTGTTACCCCTTCGCGATTACGAGACAAAGTGTCGTTCAGCATATATGCGACCTTACGTTTGCGCTTGCAGAAAGACCGTCGACTATGAAACCTATCGGCACAAAACGATTGACGCAAGTTGTTTGAAGCTTTCGATATTATTATGTTCAGGCGCCGAATATTCCAGTCATTGCAAACTGAGCCCAGCGATATACAGCAGGCCCGCAACACAGTCAAGTGACGATATTATTGACTTATGAGCTTCAAAAAATTTTCGCGCTTCGCGCGGCTGGTGGCCCGCGCCATAGCTCGTCAATCGAATGTGGTCCTTCGACTCAAAAGGTTGGCCACCCCTGTGTTACAGTCTCCAGTTTCAAGGCCAAAATCTCCTGCTGTTCCGAGACCGAATTTCCGAGGCTGTTATCCTCAGTTCTTCAGAGACCATTCAAAATGATGTTTTGGATTCAATATGACAGGCCCAAGCTATGAGATAGCAATGGTGTATTTGTCCGAACTCGTTGACCTTTCCAGTTAGGCTTACGCAATCTCTCGAGTTCCAGTCACTTCCATTTCTGCAGATAATTAGTCAGGTCAAGTGCTACCATGAATTGTGTTGAATCTCTGATCCTCGCCCTTTACACAATTGCCTTTAGAGCAAGAATAGGTCCTTATCAGCCTAGAAATTGTCCATTGATCCAATCGTACGCCGGAGGAAAACGCACTCGTACCTTTTCTTCAGCGTTTTCCATAAAAATGAATGGCTGACTTATAGCGGGGATAAGAACGCCTTGTTTGCTTTTATTGTCTTTTATTCAACAGTGCCGGTACCGGAAGTTATGTCTCTTGTTGGAACAATATTGGTTTTCGCGATCTGAAGCATTTGTCAGAGCGTGTGAAAGCACACCAAAAATCCCAAGTGCACATGGCTAATGCAGTTAAATATAAATTGTTTGGTAGAGTTGGTGTAAAGCCGCAGCTCAATGAAAGTTATAGTGTATCTGTCTGCAAGCAAGCACTATATGATCTTGTAGATAAGAATAGGCATATTATTGTTCTCTCTCGGGTGATTGATGCCATTAAATTTATTGGAGTTCATGAATTGCCCCTTCGAGGCCACGATGAGAAAGAATGCTCTCTCAACAGGAGGGGTATTTTTGGATCTAATTAAATACACGGCTTCTATAGATAGCATTTAGCTCGAACATCTCGACACCGCGACAGTAGCTAAGGGTACTTCAAGCACTATTCAAAATGATGTGCTTGATTGGATATATCACATTTATCTACGGCATTTGTTTTCCGAAATTGTTGACGCTGGAATTCTATTTATTCATTCTGACGAAAATACCGGCATTACGTGCATGTCACAGCTTGTAATTTTTCGGTTCACGAAATTGGGTATGCCAGTCGAACGATTCCATAGCTATGTGGCTGTTGACGAACGCACGGCTGTCGGAATTTCTTACGAAATAAAAATAATATTACTGCCCTATTCAGTTGAGTCAAAACTTATTGCGCAAACCTGCGACGGCGCAGCAGTCATGAGCAGGCATGGGGTGATTACTTCATGAATGTAATCGATTGCGATTACGACCACTTCTGAATCACGCGATTACGATTACGATTACAGCAAAATCAGGAAGTAGTCGATTACGATTACGATTACATTGGAAAAGTAATCACGATTACTCACGATTACATTTATTTTGCTTCTTAGAGCTAAACTCAGAACATATATTGGAAGACAATATAAGGATTGCGATGAAAAGGCCTAATGAGAAAACAACTTTCTTTTAATTGATGCGCCATTTGTTTGTTACGTCATAATGTACCCATTGCCCTACTTAACAGGGGACGGCATATCACACCATACGATTTGCATTCTTGCCAGGTCCGTAACTGCCGCACCCCAAACTCCCCATTGGGGTGGGGAGCGACCTCAAAGGGGACTCAAAAGTATTTCGTAAACCAACATAAATTATAGAGTATTTTCGAGATATTTAATTTATTTTAAAATATTCTTCGAGCTTCGCGATCTAAATGTCTCTAGATAGCTTGTAGTGAATTGAAATGCATACTTCTCTTCCCCAAGAAAAAGGCATGCATAATTTATAGGAATGGGGATTTTGTTGCCGGTTATTACCGCGCCACGACACACCAAAAGTCATGCACTTTCGGCCAACATGCGACATGCTATAGTAAAGAAAGAAATTGGTCGAAACTTTGGGTATGTGTCCATTGTCAATAGCCCCATTGGGTGGGTGTGACTAATAGTCCTGTCCTTCCGATCTGAGCCCACAATACAAATGCCACCTGGGGCATCCACAGAGGAATAAAGACATGAGAATTTGTGTGTGCGTCTCACGAAGGTTTTGTTTTAGTCTGCTACGTTTGGGCGACAACAATCTTTTGAACAGACCGGAGGTCACGAATCAATAACATACAATAAAGTCATATCATAACAACGTACCAGATGTTATAATAATGAATTACGTGTCCCTAGCTCTAAATGTAAACCTGGCCATCGGGAGAGGATCAAAAATGAAGAGTAATTTAATGCAATTACCAATATTATTGACGAAATCCAGTCTTCAACTTGAAAAATTGACCGTTCTATGGGGGCCCCAAGACCAACGTTTAAAGTGGGGGGCGAATTGCTGTTTTAGTCCTGATTCTAGCTACGACCCACGCTAACATGGTGTATAAGTGGACGGCTATGGCGGCAGGTCGAAATGTTTAGTAAAGAATTACGAAATAACGATTGGCCCCCATTCAAGGATAGTAATATAAGAATAAGATTAAGAATAAGAAAATAAAATTCTGCCATCCACATAATACAGATAGCCTACTGCAAGCTGCCATTACGAGAAACAACAAATAACGGCTTGGTTATGATATATATCAACAGCTGCTGATTTTTAATGCTTCGTTGTCGAAATCGTAATGTATTATTTGGCGAGTACAAATTTTCAAATCTTTGTGCAGTCAGTATACGTTTGTATGTACTACATAGGCCTGCTGCTCGCCAAGCAGCAGAGGTCAAACTGCATTTAACTAAGCATAACCAAACATACTATACATAAGTTACTATTTGAAACTAGGCAGAGTTGTGATCATTATCCTGTTGCGAGGGAATGGCGACTCAAGTGTATTGATAACCTGATATACAGCACGGCGGGTGTTCTTACAATCACACTACCATCTACATCAGGGGTGTCAAACATCCGGCCCGTCAGACGATTTCATCCGAAGCCATTCTGAGTAGATTGAAAATGCTTCTAATATCCAGCGCATTTCTAACGACTGTTGAATTTTTAGTAGGGATTACTTCCATCAAACAATCCCGCAAGACAGCAAATGTCGAGCATGGTCAGGTCACATTAAAGCCATCTGACAGTGGTATTGTATTTTAACTCTATACATCATTAGAAACAAAATCGGCGATATTAGCATCCAATTCCAACACTGGATTTCGAGTTCTATATGCCAAAAATTACCGAGAAATAGTTATTCACAGAAACGAAATCGCCAGTGCGAAACTGTTATATTCAAGTTACACGAAAATATACTTCAAATATCCGTGATCGCAGATTCGCAGTACTGTTTCCCTTCTGACTTAAAAGTTCCCGGCTTCCAGAGCTAACCGTATCCAGATTTCATATTAGCCTAATGAGCTAAATATCAACGTCCGAGTTTACAGTTATATATCCCTTGCAGCCCGGCTAAAACAAAGGGAGCATTGAAATATGCCAACTTATATTGCCGTTAGAGCAACTGTTTCAGTGGTAATAACTGCTGTATTTAACCGGTACATCATCGTAATTGCCAATTTTGTTGTTATGGTACTAACGGTGTTGCTAGAATAAAACCCATATGATCCGTAATATAATGAAAGTGTTCAAGTGAAATACCAGTCAATGGATTTCGAGCTAACACTATGGAATTATTTGAATAGTGCGGCCCACGAGCGACTTGGAGGTTTGTATCCGGCCCGCCATGCAAGTTGAGTTTGACAACCCTGACCTACATCGAATATGTATTTATATGTGCGGAGACTTCTTACGCAATGACGAGCAAAGCTAATACTTCTGACGTAATAATGAGCAGTGGCGTTTGTAAATCAGACGATTGTTTCTTCACTCACTTGGTATAATATATCTTCCTTGTTCACGAATGTTCAGTTTATGTCATAGTCCTTATACAAATAAAAAGTAATCGTACTTTCGCAAAGAAATCGATTAGATATGGGAACTAGTCGATTACGATTACGATTACTTGAAAATGCTGTAATCGTCGTAATCGATTACGATTACTAATCGCGATTACCCCATGTCTGTCATGAGCGGATCGCGACATAGCGTACAAGCTTTAATGAAAGAAGTTCACCCGCATGCGCATTTTCTGCATTGCTACGTGCATCGTCTCAATCTGGTAGTGAAGAAAATGTGCCTATGAATATCTTCTGTCAAAATATTATTTTGCAAATCTTTCAGGGTTTTTCTCCTTTTTCTCTGTTTTGCCACAGCGATCTGATTTATTGCGCGACATATACAAGCACCGACTAGATGCGTGTCAACACGGTGGAACTTCCAATCCAGAGTTATGCAACGCGTGTCAGATAGAAGGGTGGAGCTTCTGGAATCCTTCTCCGTGATTGAAACCTCTCCCGTTTGGGATGATACTTCCGTACGTGAAGCGGTGGGGCTTAAACGACTCTTGGAAGATGAACAATTTTTGTTCTTTTTAAAGCTTTTTTTCATGCACGTCGATACGATGTACAGCACTTTTCAGTCGCGTAAGACCGATGGCACTACTGCGCAATTGTGTATTGCACATTTTTGTGAGGCAATTTCGCATATCCGGGAGAATGTTCACCTCGCCGGTGACAATGTGCTTTTACGCCGTGGAATAAGTGTACAAAATCTGCTTGTTGCGGTTTACGAATGCTACAATATACTTAGGGTTGCATTTAAAACAAACGGTGTTTTAAAACACTTTGCTTAAAACATGTTTTAAACAGTGTTTTAAAAAAAGGCCAATAAAAAAATTGTGTTTTTTTCAAGTTGTAAAATTATGCCATAATTGAGTAAATACTTTACAAAAACATGTGTTATCCTACGGACAATTACCATCCGACGTAGCCGACGTATATCGATATGGGATGGTTGGAACACTCAAAATAGTCGGTTCAACAGCAATAGTACATAGGCTTATATTTCGTCAAATGAGCTATTTTCACCCTATTTTTCAATTGTCAATGCCAATACACTATGACGTCACAATTGAATACTCGTGACGTCATGACTTTGAAAAAAAAACATAAAAAACATGTTTTAAATTAGGGCCTTGTTTTAATATGTTTGTTTTAACTTGATTTTTGTTTTAAATGCTATCCTAGATATACTGATGTCCCAAATCCAACATCGTCTGAATAATGACCAGTTGCTTACTTTCGGCCTGTTAAATCCGAGAAATTCCCCTGCCTACAAAATTCATTTTCCTTCTGGACTACTGCGCAGCAGGCCTCGTTATTACCCGATGATCGACATTGCTCGGATGGAGAGCGAGTTGACTTGTTTGTATTCTAATACATCTTTTTCGGCAGTTAAAACCACTAGTGAACTTTCAAAATTTCTAGTTGAAAATTCGCTTTCGATCAACTTTGCTACAGTAATTAGCTTTCTGAATATCATTTTGACGACCCCGATTTCATCTGCGGAATCCGAGCGCAGCTCCAGCACATTGAAACGCATCAAGACCTTTCTCAGAATCAGGATGGGTCCAAATAGGCTCAAGGCGTTGGCTGTGCTCTTGATTCACAACGATGTTTAATTCTGGGTATTCCAGATTTCAATAAACTCGTTATTGAACATATTGCTACTAATAAATCACACCGCCCACAATACTTATACAAGCAATAAAGTAGCCTATATGCGGGTGGGCGGACGACTATACATCATGTTCTTTCCGAATAATTTCAATTAAGTGAGCCCGGGTAATTCAACCACGTCTATGGCTATAGAAAAGTGAGTGGTTTTCATCCTTGTTTACTCGAGGCACACTGACAGCTAATTTACCAATATATCTTGTTATCTGGCAATAAAAAAAGAAGTGAAAAATTCATCAACATAAAATAATATATTCATGAAATTGTTTAATGCGATATGTGCTCGCATTTCAATAAACACAATGCTTGGATTCATGCTTGAAATGGTGGTAGGCAGACTCGTAATTCATCTTCAATGGATAACAGCTGACTTTTTATAATGTTTTACGCTTATGGGTGCCACCGCTTTAGTTGCCTATCACCTGATCGCAACACACCAGGATCGTGTACCAAACACTTTCGGACGGGCCAATCGATTTGCCTCGCTTTCGGGACGCGAAACCTACCATACAAATCGGGTCGGAGGCGCTGCTATACTTTACAGAATTACCGAGTATGGTACAATTAAAAGGCCGGAAAGTGTCACGCGAATGCTCTTTGTAGGTATAGTTAGTCTGTGTATGTGTAGGTAGTCTTACTCGGCGCTTGCATAATCTTTACCACGAAATCATAACGCATGCAACTAAGGATGCTCTGATGATTGATTGGTGGCATAGGGACGATTTTTAGTTCGCGTACATTTTGTAAAATAATCATTTGAATAAAAAAAAATGAATAAAACATTTGTTATCACACTTCGAGTCACGGCACCGGCAAACCTCTCGCGGCACCTACGTTAAAAATCAATGTTTACGGGAAATTCATGTGACCATCATAAAGTTACTTTTTTTCGTTGAAAAGCGCCCCTGTGACGTCATGTTGATGAAAAGTCGTGATTAGCGTCAAAATTGTTCAATGAAACATACAAAACAAACCACCACCACCAGTGCTTCGTATAGTCACTGTCTTACAGATATTGTGAGCCAACGGCTCCTTCGAACGCTAGAAGTTAACAGATAAGGACAAACGTATGATTGTGGTGTATGAATAATGAGTATAGATCCGTGGTTCTCAACTTTTTCGGATGTCGGAGCCGCATTCAAAACGTCAAAATATCTATAGACAGGGCGTTGGAGCTGGCACAAATTTCAAACTGCTCCAGCTCCGGCGCTCTTTTCTATGATGCATTAGCTCCGGCTCCAATCTCCGGAGCTCATTGATACCGCTGCTCCGGCTCCGTAAACTATTGAATGGTTCAGTCATGTATTCAATACCTATCGTTACGCCGGGGGTCGTCGCGTCGAACCGGTATTTCGTGTGGGTATGCACAGTCCTATGACGTCATAATTATTCAATGTCAGCTGTCGGAAACGTCATAATCGTATGAGAACTCACTTCACAGCATTGAGGCGCACCACATCAAAACACTAATGCGACGTTTTAATACCGGCGCTGCACTTGATCATATCATGACTGTACTCTTGAAAGTGTGAGATTGTTCATCGTTCAAGTGTAACTTGAATCAAGCGAAACATGAGCGCATGTCGCGACCAGAAATTCGCTTTCTACCAAGTACCCAATGGGTTAGAATTCGATTTTAATGCGCTCGTTACCAGTCCGTCCGGTGTAGATCAAGTTTACTGGAATATAGAAAGTTTTCCTTCAAAAGAATCGAATAAATGCAGAACTAGTGACGCCGAGAATCTGGTGTGGTGTGCAGTACACTTATGTCAGTAACGAATTAAACTATACACGCTCATTCCGTGACAATTCAGGAATACCACTGTTTCAAGCAGACACGAATAAATGCACAAATTAGATGATTAACTACGGGAAAGCGCGCATTCAATCACTCATTATTTTCTATTATATCCAACACCATGGGGTTCGGGCATCGAAGTGACTTGCTCGCATCGCGAAAATTGTTCGCGGACTATAACGGCTTTCTAGGATACGTTTATCTAGTTAGTAGTTACGTTCGCAGATCCCTACGGCAATACACGATCATACGCAGGATTGAATTCAAATTCGCAAGCACACACAATAACACACTGTTGCATTTCGGCGTATGATTAAAAAGCTATCACCAAAGAACGGGCATTTGCTCGCCTAATGCAGAGAGTAGGCAGAGTACGGTATCTCTGCGTGCGCGCCTCCAAATCGACATGTGCAAGTTCAGCAAGGTGACGTTTATCCTCTGGCGTCGCTTCATGTAATTCAGTGTTTCTCAAGCTTTTTCCCATCGCGTACCACTAATTTGCTTTTTGTTACCACACGGCGTACCACTAACTTGTTTTTCACTACAGGTCGTATCACCTGAATTAAATATTTTTCTTGAATGTACCGGTATTGTTTGGTTATTCCTGTTAGTACTATACCGCAACAACAATGGATAACAAGAATGCACAATTTAATGAGATGATTGCATCTGTGTCTTATGCAGAATCTGAGGTACGACATTACTCACGGAACTCTTCGCGTACCACCTAAGAAGCTCTCGTGAACCACTGTGGTACGGGTACCACACTTTGAGAACCACTGGACCAGTGCTTTTCAACCTTTTTGTGCTCCGTTCGCACTTTTTTTTGTAAAATAAATTTCCTTCGCACAAACTAATCGAAAATTGTTATACGAAAAGTGGATGAAGATAGGCCTACTTAACAACATTTTGTTCAGATGTGCAACTAATTAGCTACTATGTAGCTTAAGCTATCAAGTGTCTCAATACGAAGACAACTTTGTTCGCTCGATTTGCTTCCAATTATTTCACTAAAACCCTTCTCGGCCAAACAATGTTGTTGGGAATTTGTACAAAAACGTCTACTAGTGCGTGGATGGCCAGGTCGTAGAATCTGTTCTGCACTCCAATCCAAAATACAGCGTATTATTCGCGAGTGAAAAATGCTTGCTGGCAGAAATCGTACTTGAGAGCTGACACAAAGGTCCCGCGAGGCTCCAGTCTGTCGAAAGGATGAAAAACCCACTTGATTGTCTTGAGGCTTTTGCTTTATTTCTTTGGAACATAACGTGCAAAACGATCAAGAAGAGTAGGCACATTAGAGCTGGCTACCTGATGATACGTTGCTCCAATATCTGTCTCGCAAGTTTATAAGAAGAGCAAATACCTCACGATAATGTGTGTTCCACTCTTTAGCTCAATCTAACTTGAGAATTCATGACAGTTTAATATCGGTAAAGCAGCTTTTGAACTGCCACCAAAATCTGAGTTTTTGTGACATCTCGCGACCCCAGCCTCACCCATGAAAAGGAATTGATTTTTAACATTACAGTTGTATGCTACGATTTTACGGGCATGTATGACATACAGAACGCGCACACCACAATTCTACCCAACACAGCTCTACAAAACAAGTCTGACGCAGACGATTTCAAATTAGGGCGAATCAAATTCCTCTGCGCATCGCAGTTGTACTACTGTCTACTCAGATTGCAAGAACGGGACCATTCCGTGCAGACAACGGAACATATCCTATCAATCTCGACAGGTTTGGCCATCCGACATCGGCAATTTTTAGACCGAGGTTTTGTCGCCGCTTATGTTTTTGGCACCGCATTTTATCAGCGGTTTGTTCGCTAAAACTTTACGTCTTCATGTGCCCCGACGCAGAAGGGGTTGGCCTCGAAATGAATGACTCTCATAGGCCTGAGCTCGCTCGTTGCACAATGCACACCCCTACACTAGTTCATCCCAACGGTATTCGACCATGTCTTCCAGAAAAAACAGTCGGACAAATCTTATCATGAATTCTCATGATAAAGCCACATTTAATGCGCGTCTCGCTTATTGGCTACGATATGTAGAAACGATCGCAGGATTTTTTGCAATAAACTCAATAAATATTACATACATATTAACATATAGCTCTGACACCGTGTAGACCAAAAATTACACCCTTTGCGGTCCATACTTTAATAACCCTTGAAGGGGTAAAAATTTGCGGTGCAGTAACTTGCAAATGTGAGTCTGTAATGATGATATTTACTACTATCCTCGTGTCTCGCGCAAATCGAACAGTTATTACGAAAATATGATGATTGTTTAGCGAAAGAAAGCAGACAGTCAATTTGACATTTTTCAGCCTGCCGCAGGCTCAGACGGGCTGATGTGCTGTGTGTCTGCCACTATAGAGATTGTAGAGATCTCTATACTGCCACTACACCAGTTTCCAACCAGGCTTTTGATTACGTAATAATTAGAGTGCGGGAATATTAATTCGCTACGGCTTGTGAGAGCTACGATGAGTGGTGCGTCGTATCAAGTTTTACAATTGCGTCGCAACTACAAAAATTACACTGATCTTCAATTTCCTATTAGGTTTGTTTGAATTATTCCACGTCAGAAAAGTTAACAATTAATCACGATTTTCATTCGCACTTGATCCGGATTTTCATTCGCACCATTCGCACTACCTTCGTCATTCGCACTTGATCCGGATTTTCATTCGCACTATTCGCACCACCTTCGTCATTTGCACTGCAATTTGTTTCATTCGCACAAGTGCGAACCGTCACACAGGTTGAAAAGCACTGCACTGGACAATTACCTACTCATTAGTCAATTTGCCAAGCTCACATAAGCAACAGTCCCATTTTGTGAAATACATAGTGATCAATATTTTTTAAATCGCTCTATTGACCATCAGTGTTATGCTGATGACGAAATTCCGGGTATTGCGTCCCTGAATATAGTAATGCACGGCATATCTCGCATACCCAAGTTTAAAAATGGTGGCGCCAACGAGACAACAATTCCTAATTTTTTGAACGATTACCGTAAAATTTTGTGAATTCAGCCAAAACTTTTAGCAAAGCATCTTATAGACCACATCGGAGCCGGAACTACTTTTCAAACAACGATCGAGCTCCAGCTCCGGCTCCATCAGAATTTAATTTAGAGGTCTGGCTCCGTTGAAAATACACGGCTCCGGCTTCTTGCTCCGGCTCCGGCTCCAAAGCCCTGCCTATGAAGCCGCCAAAAACCCTCCAGTAGGCTGAGCTACAACGAAAACTTAAAGGTAGCTAGCCTACCTCTGGATCTCACCCTCCAGCTAATTCAATAGCATGCACATAGACTTCTATAGATCCTACATCGGTTATTTTCGCCTTGATAGACGCAGATTGGCGAGTGCTATGCATCGAAAATGCAAATCAATACTACAGCATACTATTGTGTCGTTATGTGATAGCTCTTCATAAATTCCAGCAGTTAATGCACAAGTTTGCGGGGTATTATAAGCTGAATATTATTGGACTTGCAATTGCAATTTATACTTGACTATAAGCCGTTATTTCGATGTTAGTAAAATTGTCTGGAAATTTACTCTTCCCAGAGACGATATATAAAGGTCAATGTCCAACAGAACTGGAAATTTATCCTTCTCTGACGGGTATTTATCTATGCGTTTGACGCTTGTCTGCAAGAATTCTTTTTCTCGGTTTTCAGAAGCGGCCTTGGACGATTTTAAACATAACTTATGTCCCTCATTTCAGCATTCATATTCAGAAATTGACAACAACTATAGCAAACAGCAAGTGTCATGCAATATATTTCTGTGACATGTTTAAAGGTCAATCAGAGCTGGTTGGGAATCGCTCTTATAGACAGATGTTTGAATACCAAAAAAAAGTCGAATGCTACAGCAACATCACACACTGCATAATAAAGTGGGTAACATATGACCCTCGGGCTTGGACAGTCGGCGGACAATTCTCAGTCTTACGAGTTACGCGATAATGTCGCATCAGCCAAGTTTTGACTGGGGCTGGGCACAATGCTTTAAGAATTAAAGAACTTGAATCGAGTATTAATTCTTTTGATTCCAGTCGATTAGTAAAAGATCATTTTTCCGTGTACTGAAGTTAGACGTTCCCTGCCATGAGAATTTTAGTTTCGACACTGTTTTGCACTGGGGAAGGCTGTAGACCTGGATTGGTAGTATCGCATCATACAAAACATGTACTACACGCACGTTAGTGGCAATCGCATATCGTTGAAGTCGTGACCAACCCATAGCGTTGTCACAAATCTTTAATGTGATGTATAACTGGAATTAAGTTCTATGTGGTCGCATAAAAGGTACATATTCAAACTTTTCATATCATAATACTGTTATGACGTTATAAAGTGGTTCCCAACCTCTTTGACCTAACGGACCTGTAAAACTTAGAAACAAATGTTGCGGACCGGTGGTCCTTCAAAAATCAAAATTAACCCTAAATCTGATTACGACTTATCTATGCAACTCTGTCAATTCAAATGTGCTGTTGGAAACTTCATTTAATGTTGGCGCTTTGATATTGGATATTTGTACGTGAAAATTTTGAAGTTTTTTCAAGGCGAAGTAAGCGAAGTGCTGTTCGGTTTTCTTCGAAAGAAATGCGATTTTGCTATTTACTGAAGCCTCTATCACACTACCAAGTGTCGACTAATAGTCTCCGTAGCTTTCACATGTAATTTGTCCGAAACGAGTTGCAGTCTACTTGCAAATAGTCTCGTACAACACTTGCGCGATCGCCTGAAGTAGACCATGAATTTGCTATTACGACACAGAGCAGAAAATACGTCCCAAACTCCTACATCCATTTAATATTTGGTGATTTATTTCTCAATGGGCAAGCGTCGAATTTCTTGCATTTTTTGATTTAGATGGAAAATTTTAATATATTTGGCGGACCAGCAGGAAACTTGCCACGGACCGGCACCAGTCCGCTGACCAAGGCTAACTAGGCCTACTATATTAACTTATGATCACGTTAAATTAGTGGCCTTCAACATTTTCGAGCTAGTGACCTCTGTTGTGGTCGACATAACTAGGTGGTAACTGGTAAGTGAGCTCAGTGAAAATTATCGAAATGGCCCGCGCATAGAAAAGTTTTGGGAAGCACTGCGTTACAGGGTTATAATGATTTGTGTCCTGATACCTTTATTAGCGGTCATGAGACAACTTCCACAGATTCCTAACTCATTTTATGTTCTTTACTCAATTCGCGATGTCTCACTATAGAGATTGTAGAGACATCCTCTATAGTCTCACGGTAAATTCATTTCATGTCTCACAATCCGAAACACCTAAGCAAATTAGGATTTTATTCGGAAGACCCGTTAAGCATATACTCTCAACTCAAGCATAGTTTTTTGACAGCAGGAGGATTTATTGAATTCCCAGACCCAGAGTGATACTACCTAAAACTGTTTTGTTTCAGATTACCTGGCAGTAACCGGTCGAGTTCAAGTGGTCGAAGATAACATTACGCTGGAAATCGAAGCAACGGATATCGAGAAAGCCTTAAATGATTCTGGGCAGCCTGTTGACGGGGACGTCACGATATTAGAGACTGTCGATGGGGTTGTGCATTTCAGGATCGATGTCAGAGAAGAGCCAACAAAAAACAACATTTCATCTGGCATTTTCAGTGACTGGACCTTCCGGAACGGTATGATCATCGTAATCCTAAATGTGCATACTCAATACGAAGTGGTGATGTGCAAATTGCACTTTCAATAATTAGATGTGCTCTGCTCCCAAGTCCCGAAGTGCATTTTGTTTATTTGTACCGCTGACTTACTAACTGACTTATCTATAGCGTAAAGGCTCCATGCGCTGTAACATGATGTGGTCTCAATATAAGGTTCAAAGTGTGAAAAAGCATTTTGGTAGAAGTCATTTTCCTAATCAAGCTACCGTACTCGAACTGTAGCTAAATAATGTTACGAAAGGTGCCATTGTTATGCAGCAACCCTGTGCCATCAAGGCCACAACACACCGATTCCTAACCTTTTACGAAATTCCCTACTTGACCGCCACAGTCCGGAACGTGTAGCACCGAAAATGCGTGCGACCAGTTTTGCAGATTACCGACAGCACTAATACTCGAACAGTTCTTGCGTTTTCTCTACTGTCAGATACAAGCAGGACCGCAACTACCGCACCCCAAACCCCCCAACTGGCGGGCTGTACTCGAATGGGCCCAAAATTACTTCGTTAATTATAGAGTATTTTTATGAAAATCAAGCAACTTTATTTAAAAATTTTTGTTGCCGATTTAATGTTGAATATTGGGTACCCTTCCTTCAAGAAAAAATGGGCTTGATTTATAGACATATAGGCATTTCGGCGCCAGTCATTACCGCGCCACGAAGCACCAAGACACCTGGAGTTTAAGGCCATGTAACTCAGAGAAGTGTGCCAGAGCGATCGGCAGCAGGAAAACCTTGACCGAAAAGGACTGCTCTTATGCTGACCGAAAACTTCGATAGATATATACATAGATATCTGGTTAATTGTTCATAAGTGCCTAAATGGCTGGCGCCGAATGTTCCATTCCTGGCAATGTGAACCCCACACGACAAATGCAATCCGACAAAGAAAATTATTGCTAGTGAACAAATACCAATTTGATATCGTGTGCGTCTTTTAGTTTAGTACGTTTGGGCGAGATCGTTTGGGTGATTTCAAAATCTTTTGACATAGCAGACAGGAGGTCACGAAATAACATCATATGTAACGAATTCATCAGACCAACGGGCCCGCTCGAATATGTTCAATCATTATTTACAGGCCCTACATTTCCAAGACAACACTTCACTCATCTCTACTGGTAAATCTGATTGGATGAGCAGAGAGAGGATAAAAAATTCATAGCGATATATATGCAATTCCCGGTGTTATTCAATCACGAAATATAGAAGATTTTCGCGCTTGGCGCGATTAGGCGATATAAACCGATTATCTAATGAGTATAACAAATCTCGCTTACAAAATAGTGGTGAAAACGCATATCTTGATGGGGGGTCTGGAGGCAAAGCCCCTATAAGTCTGGTTTATCACCCTAAGGCAGTGGTTCCCAACCTTTTTGTCTTCATTACCCACTTCAGATTTATTCCGACCCTTCATTCCCCACCAGGACCGTAAACGCGCGAAGCGCGAAAAATTTATATATTCCATGTTTGAATCGGTCAATATGATCGGGAATTGCATATATTGTGCTATCAATTTTTTACCCCCTCTCTGCTCACGTAAACAGATTTACCGGTAGAGCTGAGTGAGGTGTGTTGGAAAAGGTAGGACCCCTAAATATGAATTGAACATCTTCGGGCAGACCCGTTGATATATTGACTTCATTACATGATGCTATTTCGTGACCTCATATATCAACTATGTCAAGAGATATGGAAATCGCCAAAACTAAAAGGCACACACGATTTCAAATTGGTATTGCTTTACTGACAAATAATTTTTCCATGCGGGATGGCATTTGTCCTGTGGGGTTCAGATCGCAAGGACATGAACAATGAACATTCAGCGCGAGCCATTTAGCCGCCTATGGACAACTAAACATATATGTATATTGTATATATATCGAAGTTTTCTGTCACCACAAGGGCATTCCTTCTCGGCCAAGGTCTTCTCGCTGCTGATCGTTCTGGCACAATTCTTGGAGTCGCATGTTACATGGCCTATATCTTCATATGTCTTAGTGCGTCGTGGCGCAGTAATGACCGACGCCGAAGTCTCAATTTCTATAAAATCTACGTATTTTCGTGGGGGAAGGGTACCAAGTGATCAAGATATTTGGTAATAATGAATCACGTGCCCGGCGCAAAAAAATTTAAAAAGTGACATAAATTTCCAAAAAAATACTCTATAATTTATGTTAATTCACGACATCATTTTGGGCCCCTTCGAGCTCGATTTGGGATGCCGCAGTTAGGGTCCTGTTTCCCACCACCCAACACTTTTGTCATCACATAGCAGCTATTTGCTGGTTTGATTACAGAAGACACACAACCACACCAGTACGCAATACAATTGCCTATAACTGCAACGTAAAACGTATTGTGAACTGATATCAGTAACACTCAAAATTACGTGAAAGCGTTATTTCACGTTTAACTAGTCGTGCTGGATGCGTTTTCGACGCCATCATTGGCCATCCAGAGTTGACAATGAGGTTTTGTGAACAACACGCAATATAATTTTCGATACATTCATTCCAGAACAGTTAACCGGTAACGGTGGTTGCGCATGTGTCTCCGTGAATATGAATACTGTCCAGTGAATACTGTACAGTGCTCTTCAACCGAGGTCGTCGTACACCCTAGGGTGTACCAGAATTTTCAAAGGGTGTACCGCTCGGATGGGGTGTACAGGGTGTACCAGATCCACATTATGATGAACCGATGATACCATGACTATATAGCTATCACAAAAATACGCCAGTTTATGCTTCAAACCAGAATGACTGGATGTGTAATATCGTACAATGTGATGTCATAAGCAAATGTTTCTAATCATTCAACCTTTGGTAATGGACTTATTACTTCCTTTTCGAGTAGAGCAGGGTGGAGTTAGCATGTGTTCAACTTGCGATATCTGTCTGATGATTCTCGAGGAAACCACCGCTAAATCTCGGACATTTTGAATTTGTGCTTCCTGCGGCCAGCTTATGAACAGCGCAGAATACATGCTTACGCAGCCACGAGGTCGAGTTTGCGAACCACTGCGTTAGATGGTGGTCAAGTAACCTCGAGCCCTTATTCGTATTTATCATTTATTATACGTTGCAGCCTTGCTCAAATGTCCATCCTTATTTCGGCTAGGCCAGGGGTGCTCAACCTGCGGACGTACGGCCTCATTCAGTCGCATAACCATAATTTTGCGATCTTCTACACATATTTAAATTAGAAGAATGGGAGTGCGCGTGCAAGCGAAGGTCGTCCTCATTACCCAAAGCAAAAATACTAAACTTTAGGAAATGCACTGTCGTGGCGCACAATTTCTAAACAGGCGATTATCACCACTGTCATTGAGGTGTAATCAAATATTAGCAATAAGAATACAAACAATCCTGGTGGGAGGCCAAGAAATAACAACATGCAACTAAGTGATTAATAAGAACCGCAAGATGCATCATCATTAATATTGTACCCAATATTTTCGACAACACCCTCCATCAGCTTTACGGGTTAATGCAGGGGTGGGCAAACTACGGCCCGCGGGCCGCATGCGGCCCGCAACACCGTTCTGTGCGGCCCGCGAGAGTCAATGGAAACTTCTTTTAAATATTGATAAAATGCGTACAAAAAATCGAATTAATGCAGGGATTTGATTAAACTTTTTCTTAGTATAAATGACCATGATAATTCTAAGACTGTGGTTCTCAAACTGGGTGACGTGAAAGCATCTGAAAGGAGGGCGCGAAGCTGAGCTAAACGAAAAATTTTTGCGCGCTCCGCGCGATTTACTTCAAATTCATAATTCTGGCTCTGTATTTAGTCTGAACTTCATGTTTCAAAATATCTCATCCACAGTCGTAACCTTCGATGCCAGTGAACTATCCGTTAGGTCTGCTAGCATCGTGGTTGCGTTTTGTACTGTGGCGATAAGGGGGCGCGAAATCTTTCACCATCATAAGGGGGGGGGGCGTGTGTCTTGAAAAAATGAGAACCACTGTTTTAGGGTAAATACTTCCTATATTCTTTTTTATGTTAAATTTCTGGCGCGACAGCCCGATCTCAAGACCCACGCCGTTTGAAAGGTTTCAACTGCTGAACATCACAGAAATCCCAAACGAGATTGACATAATTCGGATCACGAGTGTGATTTCAGATTGGCTATACTCCAGTTTTATTTATTTCAGTGATGTGCTTATAAAAACGATTCGCGCGTGTTTTAGGTAGATTCGTTCTCTGTATGCGTAGAATCGGTGTAATAATATATTATATCTACACATAGAAGAAGTGTATTTGAAGCTAACATGGTTATGATGCTGTCAGCATTGTGTGTCATGGAACAGAACCAAAACTGGAATTAGTAAATCTATGAACAGATCGCTGCTCATAGATCTAAATTTCAATCCTGTTCTAAAAAGCGGGACAACCGACTTTCATCTCTATAGTTTTTACAAATTGGTTATAGAGGTCTACCAGCCTATGAAATCTCGCCATCGAGCGAGATAGTGTAATGGTTATGCGTCCGGCTTCTCGAGCGGTGGGTCGTGGGTTCGATCCCCGGCCGGGTCATACCAAAGACTCAAAATTTGATATCCGCAGCCATCATGCTAGGCGCTCAGCAATCACGGATAGCATGGAGGAGAAAAAAACGGGGGCGCAGACTAGATGACCTCATGGGGCCGTATCGCAACTCCGTCGTCAAAGCATCTCGATTGTGCAGGCGAAAAAGAATATCAGATCTCTCTCTCTCTCTCTCTCTCTCACTATGTTTCTGACGCGTGTACGATATCATCAACACAGTATTTGGTTTGTTTTAAATAAGCACATATATTATCTCCATGTCCTCACTATGTAATCAATTACCAATATTGCGTTTTGGTTTATAACCACAATTCCATATAGTGCGGCCCGCAAATGCATTCAGATGTTGAATGCGGCCCGCGAGCTCAAAAGTTTGCCCACCCCTGGGTTAATGTGATCACGTGAGCTGAGAATGAATAAATTTTTGACAATAATACGTGAAACTACCAACATTTTCGATGACATCCATTCAAGGGGCAAAATTTTCGTGCTCTGCGCGACTACACACATAACCCTAGTGTCTTTTCTTGACATTTATACTCGCGATTTTGGTACATAAAATATATATTGTAAGCCTGCTGGGATGTTTTGCTTCTACAATAAGAAAATTTGCGCATTGCATATCTCAATAAATAAGTGAAGGCACAGGACATCACAAGGGCTCTCCGCGGTGTTAAGTTCCCAGTATCAAATTTCATATGAGCATTTGTCGTCCATGCGCCATGGTGAATCCCCGCTGGAATCCGGACGTATTGTATATGTAATCAAATGCGGCTTTCGGCGTTGTCGGTGTATTATACGGTCAGGGGTGTACGAGTTTTGAGAAAATGTTAAAAGGGTGTACCACGACGAAAAAGGTTGAAGAGCACTGCTGTAGATAATTTTGAACAAACGCGTCTATTCCCCACTAGAAACCACTGAATTCCCCACCGTTTGGGAACCACTGCCTTAAGAGGACCCGAGACCAAAGTTTTTGGGGCAAACGAAGTGCTGTTTCGGTCCTGATACAAGCTAACTAATTTGTGTCATTGTATTATAATGCTTGAGAAGACAGTAGGCTACCATTCGACCGTCATGCAGTAGGAATTACGGGTCGGCTCACCTACCTGCGAAAAACGGTGAATAATTGAGGTTTCCGGATCTTCCGGACTGCTGATCATCGTCAGACCACACATTGCAATAATTGATTGTCATATATATGTAGCAATTTACCCTCGTCCCGGTTTACTTGCAATCTTCAGACACATAACAGCTTGCGACTATTACATTGCAATTACAGACCTCATTACTAATTAGCGAACGGGGCAGCGTTTTTTGACCTTTGACAGGCGGGGAACAGTAATTTATTTGGATGGTTGTATGGACTCCTAAACAAAAAACACTATGAAGCTGTTTACTAAAAACAAAGTTCGTCACTTATGCCCAGACCTCGTCACGGCCTCATTCATTAACGGCTGTAGTACAAATATTATTAGTGTTCGCATCGTGCGTGAATCTGGTATGACCTGTGGTGAACACAACCTAAAATAAGGTCAAAGCAGTTTTGAAATTGTTGTTTCAATATTGGCCTTTCAGGGACTCTAAAACTAGGTCGTGTACTGTCAACGGGTCTATTGACCCCATGTGAAGGACCCCCGCTCTGCGACGTGGGCCACAAAACATTTTCAAATTGTAACGTCGGCCATTACCAAAAATAGTTTGAAAAGCACTGCGTTAAGCGTTAAGCGTTCATATTTTCGGCTCTCTTTGAGTCAGAACTTTTATGTTCGTGACATCGCTTAGTGATGTATCAATTGCCTACTGTTAATTCTGGTAAAACCTCCAGCATGTAAAAAATGAATAATGATAATATTTCGCGAAATTTGCGAGATAACAATCAAGGATGAAACCGAACAATCGGACTATTTCTGATTACGACGCCCGAATTTTATCCATTATTGGTCTGAAATTAACAGCGTCGCATATTAGTGTGCTTTTTTCATATGAGCAGGGTATTTATTTCGACATAGCTCTATCTATATGCAGTATTCACATATTAAAAATGGCTTTGTTCACACCATTTTAGTTCTGTTCTTATAATGGTCTTTACAAGTAGGCTATTTGCTTGAACACAATTACCCTATAAGCCAGCTCGTGGTGTTACGCTATTTCACGAACAATCGCAGCCTATTACGTCACCGTACGGTAGGGTGTTTCAACAAAAATATTTTTCTTTCAAATTTTACTGGTCATTTTGATAAAATCCGAAGGTTTCCTACAAGAACGCTGCTGATCAGATTTGGCTGCATTGCAACCTGTACGGGCGGAGCTATAAGAGTAAAAAATGATTTGATGAAAAATTTGAGTTGCATTGCCGAAATCTCTGCGCCACAATTTTCCATCGCTGGAAAGCTTGAAGGTGTTTAGACCCCCGCTATTTTCCTAAATTAGCACATACCATATCTGTTAGAATTACCGCAGTGGCTCTCCAGCTTTTCGATCTCACGGCCCCCTGTCAAAGCAGAAAATAGTTCGCGACACCAAATAATACTTCGAGTATACCTTGAGTGGCGCGTGCAGTGGTACGTTGCACCCCTAAACACAAATTGGTCGCGAGTTTGAGTCTCAACAAGCCATAGACTCCAGAATCCCTTCTTATGTGTTGGGGCTTCACCTCGCCATCCGATCTGTATATAGGTGTCTTACATTGAGTCCGGAGCGAGAGTAGGGCGTGCTGTAACATGGCATCTCGGGAATCATAATAAGAAATATCGGTCTGGTGTAAAATGACTCTAGATGACAAATATTTGGCAAGACGAAGTCTAAATAAAGAAACAGAAAAAGGTCAGCAACCATCATCACGTCACTATTCAGCCCCCAGTTCCGATGGGGGTAACAAGAAAAAAGGTCAGAACCTTCGGCCAAATTCCAAAATCACGGCCCAATTTCCGGGGTGATGACCTGTTTAGTTATCACCCTTACAAATGCTACCATATGTGAGCGAGTTAGCGTCCCACGCCTATTGACGATGAATGCACTGGTTTGATTCTTGGCAATAGCAAGTTCCGTAGCGCTGGACGTTTATCACTGTGCTTGCAGCTTCTTCGCAATAAATAGCCCAGAGAACAACTGGATCAAGGACTAATTCAGGGAAGAAAATGAAAAGAGCGAGCCAAACTATAAATGAAACATAAGGATCGAAAAACTGGCATTAGGTTGAGGAGGAGGCCAGATTGTGAGACCATACTTGGCTCTTTCGATATTCTCCTGTCTGTTCATTGCGTCGCATTGTACATAGTGTGTCTTGTTTCAAACTCAGAATTCGGATTCCTTAGTTTTTGTTTTACATTGACCTTGTTTATCACATTTTCTCGCGGCACCCCTGAGCAGTCCAATCGGCACTAGAGTGTGCCGCGGCACCCCGGTGGAGAACCACTGAGTAATCAATTAAGTTCAGTATTTCGAAATTCCTTAATCCATTAGTTTTCAAATTTTATTTAGATACGCCTCCCTTCACGACAGTGAAAATTTTCGCGCCCCCCTATCGTCATATCACAAAATGCAACCAGAATGCTAGCAATCCCAGCCCTAAAATATCAAATTCGGACTATACACAGAGCAAGAAAAATGAACAGGAGGTAAATTGCGCGGAGCGCAAAAAATTATTTCAGTTGACCGCAGCTTTGCGCCTCATCTTCAAATGCTTTCACGCCCCCCAGTTTGAGAACCACTGCCCAAATAATTCCATCCCACTTGTAAGAGTGACGTCTGCAATAAATATAGCTACAGATAAAGTCACAGCGCTAGTTGAAATTCATCTGTTTGAGGACGGACACATCATTTCTGATGTATTTAACCCTTACGACTTGGCGTCATATTTTGCAGCTCTGACCATCACCTTTCAAATTCACACCGTGACCCCGCCAAGACTTGGATCTTGGCCGTTCTGGTTTAAGAATGGGTGGAGTATACCCCTCTACCGATTCCACCCTTAATCGACATCCCATGACATGTTTTTTTTAATAATCTTAAATTAAAAAAAATCTGCAAAAACTCTCTCTCGCTAACATTTATCAAGGCTGACCCTCAGGATGGCGTCAGAGAGACAAAAATGACACTCCAATCCGTAGTCCCCGTTGCCTGGTTTCAAACAAGCGGTCAACCATGGTTGTAAACCGCGCTGTTCGTCAGATATCTAAAAATGGAAAATTAGCAAATGGGCGTGGTTACTGAGTTGTCACAGAGGTTAAGTTCATGATCAAGACCCAACCAGACCCCTACCGTACGGTTTATGGCAGGGGTTCTAAACTTCATAAACATAGCGGGTCGCATTTGAACAACAACAGATGCAACGGGCCGCAGAACAACGCATTCGTAATATTTGGTTCCGCGTCGGCTTGTTTACCTGTCCTACACTGATGTCTAATTAATTTTTATGCGTTCTAAAACATAAGTGGGAATACTTGGACTGCATTTGTAAATCTGCAGTTGTAATCCTGTCCTAGTGCGAATTATACCAAACAACAAGTGTCTGTTCCTTTATTTGCAATATATGAAAACATAGTACGATTGTTGATTTAGTAAGAGTTCTGAGTCTGCATTCTGTTCACAAGCACTTTAAAATCCGGTCTTAGCTCAGTTTGTAGCAGCTCTGTCAGTGATACGGGAGCGCTCTTTTGATGTTATCATTCCCATGGCAGAGAAAGAAGTTTTACATGAATAAGTAGATCCGAAACAGCAGAGAATCTTATGAGCACACAAAATTAATGCTGAGTATGAATTCTTCAGTACGTAGGATATCCGGAATGTTTAAATGCTCTCCTCCTTTTGTCTGTCTTTGAGGATATTGTTGTGCTGCAGTTCGATGAATTGTTCCTCAAATTCAGCCCTTTTTACTTCAAATTGTGCTGCCTTAACTGACAATGAAGTAGTCTGAACGTTGCAAGAAAACGGATTTTCTGTGAATGATAGCACTGGTCGTAGGTACTTAATGTTCGCGAATCGAGATGAAAACACAGCTATCAAATCCCTGACGTAGGTGCAGTAAGGGGTTGCTGAGAAAAAGCATGGTTGTTGTGACACTCGGGTCTCTAGAACAGGAAAATGCGTGAAATCACCGACCTCAAGCTGCTGGACAAACAGGCTTAGTTTTGTCTCGAATGCGGCTACATCATTCATCATCGTCGGCAATTTTTTCTCTTTGAAGGAAAAGATTTAATGAATTCAATTGGCGCGTTATATCAGTTAGAAAAGCTGCATTCTGTATGAATATTTCATCTTCCAGTGACGCAAGTAAATCATGCCGAATTTTCTCTTTTAAAAATATGCTGACTGTCGGAAGCAGCTCCATGAATCGTGCGAAAACATTTCCCCGACTAAGCCACCTCACCTCTGCATGCATTGTCAAGTCGGTATATGCACTTTTATATCCTTCCACAAGAGAACAAAACTCTCTGTGTTTCAATGCGTGAGCAAGTATAAAATTGACTGTTTTGTCACGGAATCCATTGTTACTTTCAGCTCTCCACCTCTCAGCTTGCTGCACAATTGCTCTTGGTGCAAAATGAACTGATATGAGAAGAAGTCTGGCATTTCGTAATTTTTTCTGAGCATTTCGTTATTTTTTCCGAGCAGACTAATCAACCCTTTTCCCTGGCCTACCATGGACGGAGCCCCATCAGTAGTTACAGAAACCAGCTTTTTCAAGTTGATGTTTTTTCCGGGTCCTCGAAAAAAGCTCATCATTGCGGCACAAATGTCCTCGCCCCGCGTTTGCCCTGTCAGCGGTATCAAAGCCAACATTTCTTCTGCAAACGTGTCCACTTTGAGAAAACGCACCCAGAAAATTAGCTGCGCAATGTCTGTGGAGTCGGTCGGTTCATCCAATGCTAGACTAAAGTACTCAGCTCTCTAAACGTGATTCAGCAACTGCGATAAAAGATCGTCTGAGATTGCTTCTACTCGTCTGGTCACGGTTGAATCAGACAACTGCAGCTTCGAGATTAGCTTGGTGATGCTGTTCTTGTTTTTAAATTCCGAAAACAGGGAATTCACACAGTCTACCAGTGTTTTCTTGAAAACTCACCTTCTGTAGCAGGCTTCTTGGCTTTGGCAATGTTCCAAGCCACTGTGAACGATGACTCTGTAACGTTATCCGCATTATTACGAATGCCGCGAAATACGAACTGCATGCTGGGCTTGAAAACTAGCTAGCCACGCTTGGAATTTATTTTTTCGAAGACCACTATCAGGTGGATGAGTATTTTTGAACTCCAGGTGAAGCCTTTCGTGGTGTCGTTTTAAATTATCTCGCTTCATCACGCCCACTGTTCTCTGACAAATCAGGCACATGGGTTTCCCATTTATCTCGGTAAAAGCAAATTCATTTTTCCCTATTTTCGTCGTTCACCTTCCTTTTCTCTGTCGCCATATGTTCCAGTCGGTCGCGGTGAGTATAACTATAGCAGTGGTTCCCAACCTTTTATTTCCCGTGGCCCCCTTGCGCAGGCTTTTACCACTGGTGGCTCCCTGCTTACCACTAAAAAAAGATTTGTTTGAACGTGCTTGCGTTTATTATTTTAATGCCATCTTTGATGGTGTTCAAAAGCAAACAAAACAAAACGAAACAAAGTCAACGAAGTTTAATTGACCATCAATGCGAGATTTGCTCTTGGGATCGTCTGACGAGGCTCTTTATATTTGGCTCAATCTTTGACACAGCAAGACGAATGTAACTGCCAACATCGAGACGGTTTCTAGATTTTGTTTTGATGGTAGCCAGATCAGAAAACCCAGATTCACAAAGATAGGTTGTGGCAAATTGAACCAGCAGTACAGAAGCTTTCTTCCTGAGTAGCGGATATAAATCGTAAAGAGACATCCTGAAACTGGCAAAATCTTCTGTTTTCAAAAACCAATTTTAGTGCATTTGAAACCTTTAGTTCTGCCAGTTCCTCTGCCTCTTCTTTAATAGGGTCAATTTCGGTGTTGAACGGGTCTTTGTACCACGGAATATGCACACGTTTTTCGGGAAATTAAGATTCAAACTCAGCAGAGACGATTCTCAGGTGCTCAGAGATGCAAGTTTGGATGCCCACGGGTAACTCAACTTTTTTAATTTCCAGGTATTGGCTTAACAGAGGGAACGAGGAAGTTGAGCGTACCTTGATTCGTTCTCCCCAAACTCCAATTCGAGCGCATATTCCAGCTAGTTTATCTTGAACGTCACCGACTGTTACATCACGGCCTTGTAGGGAAAGATTCATTTCATTAAAGCACCCAAATACATCTGCCAAATACGCCAGTATCATGACAAACTCTTCATTTTGAAAGTGGGCGTGGAGATTGTTTTTGTTTTCTCGCAGAAAGATTTCCATCTCAACACGGAGTTCATATAGCCGTGATAGACATTTCCCTCTGGATAGCCATCGAATATTTGTATAAAATAGGAGCCGAACATGTTCAGCTCCCATTTCTTTGGTAAGAATTTGAAAGAGTCTGTGGTTTTTGGCCCTCGCACGTATCAAGTTAATCACTTTTACCGAGTCGTCCATAACTTTTATCAAACTGGAAGGTAGAGTTTTTGATGCAAGAGCGTACCGATGTAATGAGCAGTGCGAGGACGTCACGTGGGGCCATTCTTTCTTCACAAGTGTGACGAACCCCCCTTTGACTCCAACCATCGCTGGAGCACCATCCGTACATATATGTTTGAAATTTTGCCAGCCGAGCCCATTCGCTTCGAAAAACGAGTTCACAATAGTCTTCACATCTACTGCGGTGGTGGTGCCTGGCATGGTATTGCAAAGCAAGAATTGTTTTTTTTTATTTTTCCCTCTTTTTCATAGCGAGCAAAGGCAATCAAGTGATTTTCCAGAGCGCAATCAGTAGATTCGTCCAGCTGAATCTTGCTTTGCTTGATTTCAGAGCAAACTTGCTGACATACATTAACAGCCATATCATCAATGCGTCGGCGAATCGTATTATTTGAAAGAGAAATCTGCTGAATCTTTTTCTTTTCTGCAGGTCCTATCAGTAGTTCTACCATTTTCTCCGCACATGGCTTGATAAGGTCCTCAGCTATAGTGTGCGGCATCTTGCACCTTGCAATCCGATATGCCACTTCATAGCTGCATTGAAGAGCTGGATTTTCCTCCGCCAGGAATCCGAAATGGCTTAGTGTTGCTTCACGGTCGAAAGCATCGTTGCCAATGTCATTTCTCCGCGGATAATTCTTGGTGGTTTCTGAGTTTGGATGGACGTAATGACTCATTGGACATAACATACGAGCAATGCATACATTGCGCGCATTCTAGGCAATCTCGGAGAACTTTTGTAAAGCCGAAAGTAACATAACTTTCTTTCCATTTTCGAACTTTAGGCATTTTGAATTTAAAATTTACGGTAATTTCTTTTTGAGTCTAAAATAGGCTAGGTTTGACCGTTGGTTCTCTATACTTGATATGAAAAGATTCAATTTTGAGCTCCTGAGAACGAGACTAGTAGCTGCATTTTCTTGACGTAGCCTTATACAACTATGCAGGGATACCGGCATTACAGATTTCTCACGTACGGCATACCGCATGATTTTCATATCGGCATACCGCCCACCTCATACGGCAGAACAACACACAGGTACAGGCTCAAGTCACAGACATTGCCCAGCTGGGAACACCCACCGTAGGCCACCATTCGCAAACCCTGCCCCAGGGCTGTAATGAACGTACCTTTGATATAGTTCTTCGGGCATCACGTGCCGGGAAAGACTAGCCTAGAACGGTGCGATCTGCGTTTTTTCGTAGACCCGAGATATTTACTCGATATCGTCGAACCGTAACTTCATTACTCATATTGTTTAATATCGTACCAACCCCTTACTCCCGACAGAGAATGATAGAGAAACTACAACTAGCCTGCTGAGGAGGTACAACCGCTGACTAGGACCTCGTCTTCGTTATCTGCATGCCAGATTCAGCCATCTCTGATCCTCGACTTTACCACAATTGTGATGTCATATTTGAAACTTTACGCGTTAACGTAACAGTGACGTACGAAGCACCCACTGTGATGCAGTGGTTCCGATCTTACGCAGCAGACTGCACGACACCGAAGAAATAGCACGAATTCAAAACCGTCAAACGGAAAAGTTGGTGAAAAATCTTTCGTTATCGTGGCCCCCCAGCAACTGTCTCGTGGCCCCCCAAGGGGGCCACGGGCCCCCGGTTGGGAACCACTGAACTATAGAGTATGACTCATACTCTATAGTATAACTATCGAATGTGAATGAGCCCGGAATTCGCGTACAGAGTCGGCAATACGGCATTGTCCGATGATAATCGGATCATCGTAATAGGGCCATTCCATACACAGACAACCGAAGTTCACATCACTACCTCTTCAAATCTCCTGAGCTAATTCAAAATAGGATGAACTTTATTTTATTAAAATTGAACTTTGAGGTCAGAAGTTACGCCACTTTGAAAATTGACAATTTTCTGCTCAATACGGGTCTGCACATCTTAGGTTTTATCAATGAAATTTTTAAGATGGTGTAGCTAGATGCTGGAAGACAGTTGAGATACGGCACTTGGATTTATCTGAAGCTTGTCTGATTGTCTATATTTCCAACGGAAATTTAATACCCTGTAGGTTAGGGCCAAAGGTTAAATTCAGGGGAAAATCTAAAATCAGTCAGGCGTTACACGATTTAGACTGCGAATTGCTCAAAAATATATTAAAATATTTTGAAAAAAACGATCTTAAATGAAAGTTTGCTTCAAGGATAATTCGTTCATAACTGTTTGATTTTGGTTTTCAGACTGTAAAGTGATGAAATTGCAGTTTCAAGAGCACACTCCATCTGTACATGGAAATGCAGTACTAGTAGGGCGTGTTCGGACATAGAGTCTGGGGTGTGTGCGGACATCATATCTGGGGTGTGTTCGGACTGTGTTGCCAATCGGACATCGTGTCTGGGGTGTGTTCGGACATCATGTCTTGGGTGCGTTCAGACAGTTTTGCAACTCGGATATCGTGCCTATGGCTTGTTCTGACATCATGTCTTGGATGTTAGGACTGTGTTGCCACTGGAATATCCCGTTGAGGGGGGGGGTGTTGGGACTGTGTTGTCACTCCGACATCGTGTCTGGGGGGTGTTCGGGACATCATGTCTTGGGTGCATGTGGACAGTTATGCAACTCGGACATTGGGCCTAGGGTGTGTTTGTAATGTGTTGCCATTCGGCCATCGTGTCTAGGGCGTGTTCGGACATCATGTCTGGGGCGTTAGGACTGTGCTGCCACTCGGACAACGTGTCTGGGGGATGGCCGGACATCATGCCTGGGGTGTGTTCGGATTGTATTGTCCCTCGGACATCGGGTCTTGGGGTGTTCGGACATCATGCCTGGGGTGTATTCGGAATACGTTGCCATTCAGACATCGTGTCTGGGGTGAGTTCGGACTGTTTTGCCCCTCGGATATCGTGTCTGGGGTGTGTTCGGACATCATGTCTTGGGTGCGTTCGGACAGTTTTACAACTCGGACATCGTGCCTAGGGTGTGTTCGGAATTTGTTGCCATTCGGACATCGTGTCTGGGATGTTAGAACTGAGTTACGACTGGAACATCGCGTATTGGGGGGAAGGGTGTTCGGACTGTGTTGTCACTCGGACATCGTGTCTGGAATATGTTTGTTCTACGCCAGACATGCCTCAGACCTGATATCTCTGCACTATTTTTATCCGCACATGCTCCGGTGCTGATACCTGCGCAATAAATACCCTCAGGCATGGTCCGGACCGGCTATCTGCGCGCTTAATGGTCGTGATACCAGCGTCCAAACGACGAGTGACCTATATATGACCTATATTTCTGCGGTTTTTGCTGACATCTGCGATAGCTGGTATAGCCACAGTAGTATTAGATGAGTATCGATAGGCCAGGTCGTGGTCCGGTAATCTTGAGGATGGACGAGTATTCATTTAGTAATAATTGTTTGTATGTCGACTTGAATGTGGACATGCTCGTCGATTGATGGATGGCCTGCGGGATACTGTTCCAAACGTCACGTCCGGCATATTTGATAGAGCGATCATCTTTTCGGTCGATCATATGATATTTGAACGACGTGGACGCGCGTGTGTTGTACTTGTGCACTTTTGATTCCGAAGCAAAGAAGTCATTGAAATATTCGGGGCAATGACCGCAGTGAAACTGATTCATAAACTTGACGATTTCTAGTTTCCGCATATCTTCTGTTTAGGACATCGAATCTCTTCAGCAGCGACTTGTTGGATTGACAACCAGGACCCTTTGGGGCCGCAATAATGATACGGAGTACGTTATGTTGTAGTTTTTACAGTGGGTTTAGTGCAGTTTTCCTGGCAGCACCCCAACAGAGGATGCCATATTGTAACTTCGATTAGATTAGGGATTTAAAGAGTATCAGAAGAACCCAGGCTGGCATGAAATGCAGGTTGTAGGCTGTAGAACAGGCCGCACTTCGGTGATAATTTTGTGTCTAGCTAGGACTGAATATGACTCTTCCAGGACATGTACAGCTATCACTACTGTGGGCGTGGATATATACTCATCTATCACTACTGTAGGTATAACCAGCTATCGCACATATCAGCAAAAACCGCAGACATATAGGTCATATAAAGCAGTGGTTCTCAACCTTTCTCACCTCGTGGACCGGTAAAATTTCAAAAAATGTCTGGCGGACCAGCGGACTTTCAAAAATCGAAATGAAGCCAAAATGTAAAGTCTGCAAGAATTCTATGCAGTTATATGGCGGCGAAGAGTGGCATTTAGAGAATTTTTATCGTAAATAATTATCTTCATGATTGCATAAATGTGATTTTATGGTAGTGTGTCTGCAGGGTCAAGGTAAAATTGCCTTGTCCAGATAAACGTGCTACCGCCGAGAGTCATTTACAATTTTTCGCGCCGAAGGTCTTGGCTTCAACCGACTACGCCAACCCGAATAATATTCTTCTGTTCGACGATATCGAAAGAAATAGCGGTTCGGAGTCGAACCAAGAATCTTGTCGTGCCGCTTTACTCATTGCCTACTACCACCAGACGCAGGCTACTCTGGCAACTACGAATTCAATGCGCCGCACGAAAACACCTATACCGGCCATCCGCTAATCCGGGCCGATAAAGCACTTCGCCAGCCCACCCCCAGAAACAGTGGTCTTGGGCCCCCACAGGGTGATAAGCCAAACTTCCGAGGGCTTCGCCCCCAGACCCAGCATTTGGTTAGATTTTTTTACCTGTACTTGAGAGCACATTCATTCTACTTAGTGTAAGCGGTGAGTTTATGTAGCATCATCGCGCCAATAGCGAAAATTTCCGATCATTCATGACTGAATCGATTCTGTAGCTGTCTAATTTTTTGAACAGCTATCGGAGTCCCATGTTATCCTAAACTTCATTATGTGTTGATACGTCGTGGCGCTGTGATGGCTGACGCCGAAATGGCTATTTCTATAAATCATGCGTATTTTTGGAGAAAGGCACCTAATAAGCAAGACATTTATTGACAGTAAATCACGCAAAGCGCGAAAAAAATTGAAAAACGAGGGAAAAACTTTCAAAAATATACGTCATGATTTATGCTCATTTGCGAAAGAATTATGGCTCCCTTTCAAGCTCGTCCCTCCTCCAATTGGGCGATTCGGGGTGCCCCAGTTACGGTCCACCACAAAACGAATGAATCGTAAACGAATGATCGCGCAGACCGCGCTGTTTAGCGATGAGTCTGCTCGTATCTGTTCTGTACTTGTCGCTGGCATGTCGTCTGATGACATGTCTTGAACTTCAAGTCAAATCGTTCATGTCTCCGGCCCTAATGTTACCCCACGAAGTTCCGAACGAGTTTAAAATTTGATGTTTGATTTATTTTAACAAGGGACAAAAGCCTTTAACATTGCATATTGAAATTAGGGTATATAATTGTATTATACCTGGCGGACCGGTAGGAATGTCGTCACGGACCGGCACCGGTCCGCGGACCGGCGGTTGAGAAACACTGATATAAAGGTCATGCGTCGTTCAGGGCGCAGGTATCACGTCTGACGCATGTCTGTGTCCATTAAGCGCGCAAATATCTGTTCCGAGCCATGCCTGGGGGAATTTAGTGCGCAGGTATCAGCACCGGATAAAAAAAAGTGAGCAGATATCAGGTCTGAGGCATGTCTGGCGCAGCACAAACATATCCCAGGCACGATGTCCGAATGGCAACAGAGTCCGAACACCCCCCCCCCCAGACACGATGTCCGAGGGGCAGCACAGTCCTATCATCCCAGATATAATGTCTGAAAACACCCAAGACACGATGTCCGAATGGAAATACGCATTACGAAAACACTCTAGGCACGATGTCCGAGTTGCAAAACTGTCCAAACGCACCCAAGACATGATGTCCCGAACACACCCCGGACACGATGTCCGAGGGGCAAAACAGTCCAAACTCACCCCAGAAACGATGTCCCGAACACACCCCAGACACGATGTCCGAGGGGCAAAACAGTCCAAACTCAGCCCAGACACGATGTCCGAATGGCAACGCAGTCCGAACACACCCCAGACATGATGTCCGCACACATCCCAGACTCGATGTCCGAACACGCCCTACTAGTACTGCATTTCCATATACAAATGAAGTGTGCTCTTGAAACTGCAATTTCATCACTTAACAGTCTAAAAACCAAAATCAAACAGCTATGAACGAATCATCCTTGAAGCAAACTTTCATTTAAGATCGTTTTTTCCAAAATATTTTAATGTGTTTTTGAGCAATTCGCAGTCTAAATCGTGTAACGCCTGACTGATTTTAGATTTCGCCCTCAATTTAACCTTTGGGCCTAATCTACAGGGCATCAAATTTCACCTGGAAATGTGGCCGATCAGACAAGCGTCAGATAAATCCAAGTGCCGTATCTCAACTGTCGTCCAGCATCTAGCTACACCTTCTGGAATATTTCATTGATAAAACCTGAGATGTGCAGACCGGAAATGAGCAGAAAATCGTCAATTTTCAAAGTGGCGTAACTTTTGACCCCAAAGTCCAATTTTCATAAAATAAAGTTCATCCTGTTTGAAATTAGCTCCTCTGTGTGTGTACCAAATTTCAGGAGATTTGAAGAGGTAGTGATGTGAACATCGGTTGTATGTGTATCAGAGATGAGCGGATTTGAAATTTCTCTGTCCTAATCCAATCCAAATCCGAACCTTCAAATCCAAATCCAAATCCTATTCCATAACTTTTTCATATTCAAGTCCATGTCCAATCCTAATCCGATTCCAACTGGAAATTCAGAAAAAAATACTAATATATGCAATGGAGGGATTCGAAAATTTTCTTTCACAACCGACGATTCACTTGATTCAAGATAACTTGGTAACCATGAGTACATTAATAACTGATCTGAATAAAGTTTGTCGCCATTCGCCACACGACATTTCAATCTCCCAGAAAATAAGTAAATCCAATCCAAATCCCAATCCGTTCCGAAAAAAATGTATAATCCAAATCCAATCCAAATCCGAAAAAATTTGACAAATCCTGTTTTTTCAAAACCTAATCCTAATCCATGCTCATCTCTGATGTGTATGGAATGGCCCAATAGGTCATTGTTATGATCATTGGCTTGCGACACTCCGATTGTTCTGAACAACGGAGATTTCGGATGTTGACGATGATTTTGCGTTAGGATCCAGTGCCCTGAGCTAATTGTAATTTATATATTCTTGTGATCAGTGCGACGATAGCTTTCGATCAAGGGATGAGTGAGCGAAGTAACTGAATTAAGGCGCTAGGCTCCCCTCGAAATAGAAAATCAGCCATACACCCATGACTTTAAAACTAAGGAAGCAAATCTAGACTCCAGTGGCTTTGGCTGACATCAAATCGTTTCAATGATAGAATAATTTTTCCTTCAATAAATGATCTCCGTACAGGAAAAATTTTCAGAATCCAGTCAGTACCGGTAATTAATCACCTACTTCACAATTTTTAAAATTTGGATGAACAATAATTCAACCACTTTAATTTATGCCTCATACCTCAGCTAGTGTGTATATCGAATAGAGATGGACGAGTAGGCTGCGATAGTCGCATATCAACACGTAGCAGTACCGGAATAATAATTGCGGTTTTGATCAAAATGAGAGTTGCGGTTTTAATCAACAGGCCGGGGGCAGCGGAATATGCTTCCGCGGGTTGAGAACCCCTGGTTCATGGCATAAAACAACGCAGTATACTTTCTTTTGTCATATCCAACCATTTGCAAACATAGTAAACCAGTTTATGACTCATATGCCGTCATGAATTTGGACTTGATCTTGACCTAGATCTTGAAAATGACCGAAGAGTGACCGCAATTAACAAAACCCTCAGAAAACTTATTGATGTTCGAAACGGTGATAATAGGTCATTTGCAGGACTTCGATCACGTGACTAGATACGCATAGCAACCACAAATTGGTTAGCAAGCTACTTTCTCGCGCACCTGCTTCAGTGCTAAATATCGCATACTGTACTGTTGATTTCTGGTTGTAGACGTTTCAGAAATTTGTTGTGGAAGTCATCAGAGATTCACCTATGCTAGACGTCAGTCCTGTACAAAGAATTTCGAATGGCATCGTCAGAATTACGCAGAAATCCCTCGGTAACGTGGTCGTATTACGGTACGCAACTCTGATCATATGTAGGGGAGATGTGGTACCGACGGATCAAAAATTGCAAAATGATCCATGGCCCTCAAATCTTCAGCCGAGAATAGCAGATCTTTTGCTGTCTCAACACTTCGATACAAGCTCTACCTATCGCGGACATTTACATGAATATCCGCCTTTTAAAAAAATATTTATCAACGTTTAAAATTTGTTGCTCGAACGTGTCATCGGTCCCCACCCGGCGGGTCCAAAGGCACACGACCATGGGACCTATGAGACATACGCTCAAAAATTCAAATTTCTTAACTTGTTTTGTTGTGTACTATAAGCTAAGCTACAGCAAGCCAATGAAGAATGTTTCGTCACGACCTTCAAGAATAAAATGGATTATATCAACTCAAATGTTGGCATAAAATCATGTTTGATTTACGCCTAAACTTACAAACCTAATGCCACATACATATTACACGCAAATCGATATTTTGACTTTGAAATACATCGTAATAGCGATAAAACACCACAAGTAACTATGATTTACAGCCTATATATATGTAGGCGAGTTTCCTTTGTTAAGTGATTAGTTGGTCCATCTATTTTGCTTGATTTGGCTATAGTACCATAGGTCCCCCACCCCATAAATATTGTAATTGACTTGAAAATAGTCCACTCGGGGATGGTATTGATTCAAAAAATGTGTGCCATTATATACCCTGATACAAGCCCTATACTTATCATCAAAAATTATGGCGGGTTTGTAAGTCTGAAAGGTGATATAGAAAAATGCAAATGTCGATCCAAATTTACTGTACACCCTTTAAAACGTAAATCATTCGTCACAGACCCCATAACTCACGCATGTCAAATTTTTTTGCATGTGAGGAAAGATTCTGTCATTATGTAATTGTAGACAAATTCACGGAGTGCGACCATAGAATTATCATGGAGAATTTTTCAAGTATTTTCGGTCCCAGTGATCCATCGGTACCACATTTCTCCTACTTACATTCTGGCATTTGGAGTAGAGCGATTGGTTTATATTCTGGTAAGAGTATTTGGTAGTTCAAGTAGTACTATATGTCTGTTGTGGAGCCTGATTTTGGATGGAAGATATGACTGAAGCAGCTGGGACCCGCAAGGATCTGGATATACTGTCTGCTCTGCTGTCGTGCTGACATAAAACAATGTCGCTTAACGCATCGGAAGTATATTTTGGGAGAACCTGACATCAAGACTAAACAAAGCAGTCCACTTCATTGTTGCCTTATACAATGCTGATTTTATTAGCACTACTTCGCAACTGCGATGGAGGTGGATTTAGAAAATCAAACGCGATTTTGACAAATAGTTGATGTCACATGTGCGCTATTTAGGAAACTACGAGAAGTAGGGGAGATGTGGTAGCCTACCGATGGATCAAAAATTGCAAAATGATCTCTGGCCCTCAAATCTTCAACAGAGAATAGCAGATCTTTTGCTGCCTCAACACTTCGTTACAAGCTCTACCTATCGCGGATATTTACATGAATATCCGCCTTTTCAAAAAATATTCATAAACGTTTAAAATTTGTTGCTCGAACGTGTCATCGGTCCCCACCCGGTGGGTCCAAAGGCACACGGCCATGGGACCTATGAGACATACGCTCAAAAACTCAAATTTGTTAACTTGTTTTGTTGTGTACTATAAGCTAAGCTACAGAAAGCCAATGAAGAATGTTTCGTCGCGACCTTCAAAAATAAAATAGATTATATCAACTCAATTGTTGGCATAAAATCATGTTTTTATTCACGCCTAAACTTACAAAATTAATGCCACATACATATTACCCGAAAATCGACATTTTGACTTTCAAATACCTCGTAATATCGAAAAAACCCCACAGGTACCTATGATATATAGCTCATATATATTGGGGTGGAGTGAAAATGACTTTTTTTTTCAAATCGAGAAAAGGGCTTCCTCAATCCTGACAAATGACCTAAAACTTCAATAAAAAGTGACTTCAGGGTATTACCCCCATTTTCCAGCCGGCAACTCCCCAATTTCTGCGCGTGGGGGGGGGGGGGTAAAATGGCTCATCTCGGCAACCGCTGGTCGTAGAGTCATGATATATAGCTCAAAATCTGCGGAAACATCATGTTTCTATCTGTCTTTAGATAAAAGTTTTCTCTATTGGGAACACAAAATAAGTTATAGCCAAAAAACAATATATACGCACATTTTTCTTGAAATTCAGCATTGATTCTGACAAATTGTGATCTGTCATCAGTTTTTTTGAAAAGAAAAGTAACACACTGACAATACCGAATATTGGGCATATAATACAAATATTTTCACAACACAGTTCTTTTAAAATCGATTCAAAACATCATAATGAAACATTCACATTTAACGACTTATTGAAAATGCATTTTTGTGTCAAATTTTTTCATTAGTTTACGGGACTTAATTTTTTGGCAAATGAGGCCATCTCGTCTTTCAAATCCCGAAACTTGCGCTGATGCTTCTGTTACGAGCTTTAGATGTCGTTCCACTGTTGGATTGTGGCATAGATGAAACAAAATCAGAGGCTTCTCGCGGCATTCTTCCAACTTTGCATCAGTTAAGTGCTCAATCGCTGGAGGAAGTTATTGATAAGGTTCAATATCAACCAACTCGTGGTATCCACAGGCGAAAGCGTCACTCAACTTTCCATCAATAATAATAATAATAACTCGTGGTATGCCTTTGTTTCCAAGTTCAACTTTAGGACACAGAATAAACGAATAGGACCGCAGTTCAATTGGTTGGAACTGCTATGACTTTCAATGTCCATAAGTGAATTTTGTTCAGCGGCATGTTTTCGAATCGCAAGCACCTTGGTGGACCACACCCAATTGAAAAAAAAAAACTACATGGAAGTGTATCTTGTTGGCCAGTTACTCAATTCAAAAAGCTCCCGCCGCCACTTTTGGCCTTTCCAAAGCTCCCATCCGAAGTTGTGAATGACTTAATTACGGACCAGCTATATGCTTATAAAATGTGCTGAACAGTTATTCAAGGAAATGTTGATGATGATCTGGCTTATTTGTAGGTTGGACCAGTTGTGCATTCAAGATGGCTAACTTTGGGATGCAGAGATTTACGGTATTATGTGACAGTTGATGAACCGCCTTTGAACCTGGAGATTCTGGTTCGTTTTTGCCTTGAAGTATATTTTCCGACTTGGTTTGAGATCAAGCTAAACAAACATATAACACACGGATCCAGAAACTTCTTCAATTTGATTCAACGGGTTTTGAATTTCTCTGACCAAAACGTTCGTAAAATTGCTTTGAATGTGGTGATAAGAAACGGTTATTTCGAACACCCCGAAAATATTATGATTGCAATGCTGGCAGATGATAATGAAGACAAACGAAATAATGGTGTGAGCAAGGTGCTTGCGATTCGAAAACATGCCGCTGAACAAAATTCACTTATGGATATTGAAAGTCATAGCAGTTCCAACCAATTGAACTGCGGTCCTATTCGTTTATTCTGTTTGCCAAAGTTGAACTTGGCAGCAAAGGCATACCACGAGTTGGTTGATATTGAAACTTATCAACAACTTCCTCCAGCGATTGAGCACTTAACTGATGCAGAGTTGGAAGAATGCCACGAGAAGCCTCTGATTTTGTTTCATCTATGCCACAATCCAACAGTGGAACGACATCTAAAGCTCGTAACAGAAGCATCAGCGCAAGTTTCGGGATTTGAAGGACGAGATGGCCTCATTTGCCAAAAAATCAAGTCTCGTAAACTAATGAAAAATTTTGACACAAAAATGCATTTTCAATAAGTCGTTAAATGTGAATGTTTCATTATGATGTTTTGAACCGATTTTAAAAGGACTGTGTTGTGAATATGTTTGTATTATGGGCCCAATATTCGGTATTGTCAGTGTGTTACTTTTCTTTTCAAAAAAACTAGTGACAAATCACAATTTGTCAGAATAAATGCTGAATTTCAACAAAATGTGCGTATATATTGTTTTTTGGCTATAACTCATTTTGTGTTCACAATAGTGAAAACATTCTTCTTATAACAGATAGAAACATGATGTTTCCGCAGATTTTGAGCTATATATCATGACTCTGCGACCAGCGGTTGCCGAGATGGGCCATTTTACCCCCCTCCCCCCACGCGCAGAAATTGGGGGGTTGCCGGCTGGAAAATGGGGGTAATACCCTGAAGTCACTTTTTATTGAAGTTTTAGGTCATTTGTCAGGATTGAGGAAGCCCTTTTTTTGATTTGAAAAAAAAGTCATTTTCACTCCACCCTAATATATATGTAGGCGAGTTTCTGCTGTTAAGTGATTAGTAGGTCCATCTATTT
The DNA here is from genome assembly GCF_051294905.1 of Botryllus schlosseri. NCBI lineage: Eukaryota > Metazoa > Chordata > Ascidiacea > Stolidobranchia > Styelidae > Botryllus > Botryllus schlosseri. The sequence goes on along the minus strand of NC_137244.1, from coordinate 8,125,488 downwards.
TGCTTGATTTGGCTATGGTACCATAGGTGCCCCACCCCATAAATATTGTAATTGACTTGAAAACAGTCCATTCGAGGATGGTATTGATTCAAAAAAGATGTGCCATTATATACCCTGATACAAGCCCTATACTTCACATCAAAAATTATGGCGGTTTTGTTAGTCTGAAAGGTGATATAGAAAAATGCAAATGTCGATCCAAATTTACTTTACACCCTCTAAAACGTAAATCATCCGCCACAGACCTCATAACTCACGCAGGTCGATTTTTTTAGCATGTGAGGAGAGATTCTGTCAGCATGTAATTGTAGACATATTCACGGAGTGTAATCATGGGATTATCATGGATAATTGTTCAAGTATTTTCGGTCCCAGTGATCCATCGGTACCACATCTCCCCTAACTATCAAATAAATCTTAGAGCAGCTCAACCGCAGTGACAAGATTGGTCATCCTATACCCAGAGGTGGTCAACGTAGCCATTGTTGGGAACCTAGTAGAAGTAGAACTAACTCCGTAATTTATACTCCAGTTCAAGTAGAACTAATTACTTCCAAGACAGGTCAAAAGTACTTCAAGTAGAAGTAGAAATGAATTTCTGAAAAGTAGTCAAGAAATTCGTTACATGAAGTAGATTTGGTTGAGGGTTGCTTAGTTTTAGAAATTTATGCCAGGTGACAACTGTTAACATTGCACAGTGCATCTTCTTAATCAACGCAGAAGAGTAATGGCACTACAAATAAGTGCAATTTTCAAAAATTGATTTAGCTACCGTGGTACTGGGGCTATTATGCCCAGTTGCTATGACAACCTCACGCTTGAAGGGAAGGCAATCATGCGCCAAAGCTACTTTCTAGTTGACAAGATTTCAAGTCTGACAAAAAGTGTCAAGTAGAAGTGGGAGTAGCCTAACTCATAATGACGCGAGAACTCAGGTAAAATAGTACTTCGCTGCTGATCCCCTCTGTATATTGGTTCAACCAACTCAGAAACATCCTCTAAAGACGACGAACATTATTTCTTTTGCATTGACTTCGTAATATTCTGAACAAATGATATTGTTTGATTCATTGAATTTACAAATATACTTGGAAAGAAGTGTAATTTATTAATTTTTGTTTTGCATTCGATACCAAGAGCATAAAAAATAGTTGAAGAATGCATGTCAACCTTATCAAGTTCAATAACTGCCGACACTTTATGCCCATGTCTTTTCCTCTGCCTCCAGAACCACTTGTCTAGACAGATTCATAGCATCTACGGAAGAGCGCTTATCTTGCTGTACGCAAATGAAATATTATTTTCAAAGCAGATATCAGCATCGGGAAAGAAGTTCAGGACAGTTAGTCAGTGGTCAGATCATCCGCTGACATTTCTGTCGGCATGAAACCTCACTGCCTTTTACCGCTACCGCATGACCAAATTTTATGTGGTGATCATAATTGGCTCCAGGCTGATTTTTTTTACGAGGGCATCATCGATTTCTTAGTGGCCTATGTTCGGCTCTCTTGGGATAATCCATCAGATCATTAATTCGTATACATGTGGTAAAGCCATGTCGTGAAACTCAAGATATTTGCAATGTGCCGAACAGTAAAGTAATCCAATCCAGGCAATCAATCAAGTAATCCAGACAGTTTGTTGCATCATCAGTTGGAGCTGATGATCATTTTTCGTCGGGTAGTGGCCCTTGGCAGCATGACAGATCGATCAATGACTTGTAATATAGGTATAGAGGCAGTGGCGGCTCGTGACAATATCGGGTGGTGGGGCAAGGGCTGCGAGCGACTTTTATCAACATGACGTCACAATGGCGTTTTCCAACGTAAAAAATTAACTTTAATATGATGGTCACATGAATTTCCCGACAACAGTGATTTTAACGTAGGTGCCGCGAGAGGTTTGCCGGTGAGCCGTGACTTGAAGTGTGGTAACAAATGTTTTATTCATTTTTTTTTTAATCAAAGGATTATTTTACATAATGTACGTGAACTAAGAATCGTCCCTATGCCACGAATCAATTATCAGGTCATCCTTAGTAGCATGCGTTATGATTTCATGGTAGAGTTAGAGATTACGCAAATCGATAGGCCGTCCGAAAGTGTTTCGTACACGATCCTGGTGTGTTACGACCACTGAGCTGGTGGTTACGAGTTACGACCAGGTGATAGGCAACCAAAGCGGAGGTACCCGGCGTACGATTGGATCAATGGACTGGACAATTTCTATCATCATCATCATTGGTTTATTAGCAATTTTATCAGTTCAATACACCACAAAAATGCGATACAATGAAAAGACAGGAAGATGTCGAAGCGACAAGGAGTAGTCTTCTAGACCTTTAATTTTCGCTCTAAAGGCAACTGCGTAAACTAGCCTACGTACGGAGCAAAGATTCAATACGATTCATGTTCGCACTTGACTTGACCAGACTAATTCCAATGACTAGAACTCGAGAGATTGCGTAAGCCTAACTGCAGAGGTCAACGACTTCGGACACATACGCAATTGTTATCTCATAGATTGGGCCTGTCATATTGAATCCAGAACATCAATTTGAATGGTCTTTGAAGAACTAAGGACAGCAGCCTCGGAACTTCGGTCTCGGAACAACATAGTACATTTTGGCCTTGAAACTGGAGATTGTGACGCAGCACATACGGCTTACTGTCTGCTGCCAAATCGCCGTTGGAAAATATATTAATCAATAAATACATGAATGAAAGCCGTAAACTTAGCATACTGTTACATGAAATCATCGAGAAGTAGCATTCGCAATCTCATAACCCATTCCGGCATGGTACACTGTCAAAATCAATACAAACAGACGAACACCGAACTTTGAGTAAAATAGATCGAGGAATAGGCTGATCGAATGATCAGCTGTTAGCCGACATCGAAAATGAAATAGCTATCGCATTTGACAGGGGATTGTAAGCAAATGGTTTGAAGGCCACAATTTCACAGTGAAATGCACATTGGCGAACATAAAATTATGTGAATATTTGAATGCAAACCGAGAATCTTAGTTAGCTGTTTCATGCGATCATCGAGATATACCATTGGAAATATCATCACCGATCTCGTTATGGAACGCAGACTAGATTAGCACAGACAGACACCGGCTTTTCCGTGAGATCCGCAATGATGTAGGTAGGCTAAGTATCAGATCAGCGCGCATCTCTACCATACTCGACCTCGAAAACGAAATAACTGCCTCAATCATTGAGCGTCAACTTTAAGACTTGGCACCGCGTTCGATACTAAAATCAAGAGATACCGTGCAAAAGCTCATGACAGATCTAGGTATGGAACATCGTTAAAATCAATAGAGACCAATAACGGCTTTTGCGTAAATCTGTTAGCGATAAATGAAGAGTCAGCTCTCACTCGACTTTGGAAACGAAATTACCACCCACATAGTTCAGTGACAAACTTAAAACTTATTACAGCGGTCGATACTAACATTAAGACTTACTGTGCCAAATATCATGACCGATCTCGGTATGGAACATCGTCAAAATCAATGGAGACCAATACCGGCTTTTGAGTAAAATCTGTTTGCTGTACAATGTACATGATAGATCAGCACACACTGAACTTCGGAAACGAAATTACCACCCTTATCTTTGAGTAGCAAGCCTGAAACTTGGAGCAGTGCTAAATACTACCTTCACGACATATCGTACCAAGTTTCAAGAATTATCATGGTGCGAAACACCGTCAAAATCGACATATACCAGCAAAGGTCGAGTCAACGCATATCACGGTAACCGAGTTCAGATATAGATACGATTGTTACATCACACCTTAAGGGCGACAGGCATAGTTGCCCCACTTGCTCAGCCATTTTACGAATAGGAGAGAGTAAATCACCGTTTCTTTATTGTGCGCGGCTTTGAGAGAATAGATAGTGAAAGCATAGAGTCCTATATGGTGTCGACACAAGCAAATCGCACGGTTCAATGAAATTGTATCACGTCACAGTTTCCATTTGGCTACAGGCAATTTGACGGTGATTTTTGACCGACTTGCCGAGCATCAAATTTGATAAAACGGGTATCAATCGAAAGCTGCCGCCGTACTGATTACGAAAATATAAATTTTATTCCGCTCGCGGCCCTGGAACCCCCACAATCAGCCTCTAATTTTTCATTGTTATGGAGATTGGCATTGGGACGCAACAATGCTGTCTGGCGAAACGACAGACGCAACAATACTGTCTGGCTCCCTTTTTCTCGAGCACCTGTCTCGTTTCGCTAGACAGCATTGTTGCGTCCCAATGCCAATCTCCATAACAATGAAAAATTAGAGGCTGATTGTGGGGGTTCCAGGGCCGCGAGCGGAATAAAATTTATATTTTCGTAATCAGTACGGCGGCAGCTTTCGATTGATACCCGTTTTATCAAATTTGATGCTCGGCAAGTCGGTCAAAAATCACCGTCAAATTGCCTGTAGCCAAATGGAAACTGTGACGTGATACAATTTCATTGAACCGTGCGATTTGCTTGTGTCGACACCATATAGGACACTATGGTGAAAGCTTGTTATGAGCGCTACCGGGGCAAGCCCCGGCTAGGCATTCACAAAGCGAAAACACAGAAGAGAATTCGATTTTCGCAGAGACTTCGCTATGTATGGGCATTTGTTAGCGAAAGCACAAGAATAATGCGGGTTTCGTCGTGATCTCGGTGTATACTGATTGCTGTGCGTCTATAAATGGTTAAATTGTTATTGAACAGAATTTTAGGTGGGGCAATGCCCCAGTTGCCCTATAGGACGAGCCGCCACTGTATAGAGGTCTAAATATTTTGAATTGTTTACTGAGAAGCCATACAATAGCATAGGATGTTTTATATATGTATTGTATGTAGCGTGTTGCATGAATTCCTAGCACATCAACGTACTGGCAGTCATTGTCTCTTCAGGCTTAAAAATAGCGGTATCCTATATATATTGCAAACGATATCAATCATCAAAATACTGCAATGATTACCTACTACCACTATACAATAGAACTATAGTAGGCTATAGTATACTATCCCCACCAAACTTAATGCTGCATTGAATATCATGTAGTCAATCAAGTTGTGCTAATAAAATCAGCATTATATAAGGCAACAATGAAGTGCACTGCTTTGTTTAGTCTTGATGTCAGGTTCTCCCAAAAGATACTTCCGATGTGTTCAGCGACATTGTTTTATGTCAGCACGACAGCAGAGCAGACAGTATATTCTGATCCTTGCTGGTCTCAGCTGCTTCAGTCATATCTTCCATCCAAAATCAGGCTCCACAACAGACATATAGTACTACTTGAACTAACAAATACTCTTACTAGAATTTAAACCAATCGCTCTACTTCAAATGCCAGAATTTAAGTACATATGATCAGAGTTGAGTACCGTAATACGACTACGTTACAGATGGATTTCTGCATAATTCTGACGATGTCATTCGAAATGCTTTGTACAGGACTGACGTCTAGCATAGGTGAATCTCTGATGACTTTCACAACAAATTTCTGAAACGTTTACAACCAGAAATCAACAGTACAGTATGCGATATTTAGCACTGAAGCAGGTGCGCGAGAAAGTAGCTTGCTAACCAATTTGTGGTTGCTATGCGTATCTAGTCACGTGATCGAATTCCTGCAAATGGCCTATTCATATGGTATATCGTACAATTCGACTTCTGACTTTATGGCAGTATTTCCGACATTATTTCCCACTCGGAAATTTTAGGTGATTACCAATTTTCTTCCGTTTTTGTGTTTAATTTTTTATTTTTGCAAACCAAACATTTTTGAGTTAGGTACCAAATGAATCGGAAAAGTCTCAGCTTCTCGAAAAACGTAGTACTCGATGTCCGGGGCGTGTCAACAGGGAGAAATCGGTTACAGAGACATGCCATGTCATATGATACAACCACCTCGTAAAGGTTAAATGGTAACAAGACACATATAGCAAACACATAAAACAAGGCATATAAATGATGTCAACATTAATATATAGTGATATTTAAGAGACACCATGGACTGGACTACTAGGCAAACCCACACCGCATATCATTCAACGCATCTTTATGTTTCTAGGTGGGGACCCAGGCATCTCCTACATGAGAAGAGAAAGTGTCTCTGAAGGAAATGTTGTTTTCCGGTATGACATGGGTTATGCTCGGATAGGATCATGTGAAGTAAGCAGGAGTGAAATTTTTAAATTTCCATTTCAAGTCGAATCGTATCTTGAGGTTTCTTACAATATAGTTATAATTCATAATTATGATGATGACTGTGTATATAAATAATGAGAGAGAATAAACTTGGTTGATTCAGAAAGTCATAGCGATCCGTTTCGCCTCCTGAATATAGTTAAATTACTAACCTATCTCCCAATCTTATATCTTTTACAGAGGTAGCTTCGAGTACAATGTAGTCTGCTAGCTGTGAGATATAATGCGAATACGAATCCTTCGTGATTGTGAAGCATGCCAGTGTGTAGGTTAAACTTTGGTTCTTCAAACAATGTGATAAAAAGTATTAGTGAGTAACTCGCAAGAACATGCTGTCCTACTATTAGGGATGAGCAGCGCGTTACCAAGGCAATTGTGTGTATATTATCCGTTAAAAATTGCTCCGAAAAAGGTGACATTCTTGTGAAGGTAGAATGCGGCACATCACAAGCAGTTCCTTGTTGATAACTTAATCACGAATGAATAGGTCCATGTCGCTAGAATGAAAACTATTCTGAGAGTGTATGCAGAACCAGCAACATTCAATTACAGAAAGAAGTAGAGACTTTCATTGCCTGGCGAAACTGGTTTCATTACTAGACTTCATAGTTTCAAAATTGCATGATGAATCTTTGTGAATACTGCGGATTGACTAATCATAATGTCACAGCTATAGTTGCAACTTTTGAAATAATATCCTATTGTTATGGTTGAGGGGTACCAACGAACTGTGAGCAGTGTTGGGATCAAGTCACTACCTTCGAGTCACAAGTCATCTCGAGTCATTGCACATTTTGACTCGAGTCAAGTCAAGTCAATCGATTTTCGAAGGTGACTCGAGTCAAGTCAAGTCACAATTCAGGTCAAATTGAATTTTCAAGGTATGACTGATGATTCAAAGTCGAAACATTTTGCTCGCCTCGTGAAATACAGATTAGTTGACCATTTATCTTGAATCAAATACCGAATTTAAAGTTAAATATATGCACAAAGGCGTTGTATCACTCACGCGCACACGTAGAACTGCTGATAAGACACGTGAGTAACTTTACAAGTGTACAGCTACATGCTACAGTTTGTTATTATTAGGGATGGTGTGAACCTCTGAAATGTTCAGGGTCGTGTGAACGCGAACCTTTTTGAAAGGTTCTGTTAGAACGCGAAACTCATGACGTCTTGTGACGTCATATTGCTAATTCGAAACCCACATTTCAGTGATATGATAGCCTATATTAATGTACCCGATATCTAGCGACTATCGGCCGACGTAATGCCACAACGCTGAAGTTCTAATTGACGTCTTGAACGTCGCCAAATGTGTCAACTGGGGCAATCGAATGATATCATAATGAATCCCATAAATTCAACACCATCTGTCGTTTTGCCAACAATATCGACAAGGACCTGCAATGGAATATATAAGCTTACGCCTTAACGGTCTAGGCCAGACCGGACAATGTTCGGCGTCTGAGCATCGCTACGTTGATATTGAGAAGAGTGTAAACCGGGATTCGATACTTGCTACCGATATTATTCTATTAACAAGTTATACAGCAGTAGCCAACCCCCAATCGCACGATTTGGGTTTTTATGATACAATGGACATCTGGAATCAAGAGTGACCCCGTTCGCCTGATAGATTTTTCTACATCAGACAACGATATCAATTTTATCGATTGGTTGAACGAGCATCATTTGCGGACTATACCTACATGTAGTGCGTATTTCGTTCTCGATGTTGTGTGATTGCGGGTCAAGATTACAGCATAGAGTCTCTTAATATTCGAGCAAACATTTGCAACAAACCAAGTTTAATTTTTGAGAATGTCAAGGTGAATGCACGTCTAGTGTTGATTTTCATGCTGCTAGCTCCATGCATATAGTGGCCTGCAGTTGAAATGAAATAAATGTCAACCAAAGATGTTATAATGAAGTGAAAATTCTATTATCTGAAAAGGTTCTCAGTGCAGAACCTATCGAGGCTCGTTTGTGAACGTGAACTTATGAATTTCTGAGATTCACACGCAGAACGCGAACGTGAACCTCACGTTCACATCATCCCTAGTAATTATCATCCAAAATTGAGGATCGAATACAAAGCCTTGAAAAGTTGAAACAAATTGATATCGTACAATACACTACACACGAAACAAGTCACGACTCGAGTCATCCCAACACTGCCTGTGAGTATGTCAATATCACTCACAGAAGGGTTTACTCACAAGTAAACTGAAAGATTACTTTTTTCAAATACTCTCCAAGTTGAAATAGCGTCAGTCTAAAAAACATTACCATTTGAGTAAGGAGTAGAGACATGTCGAAACGTCTTTGAGTAATCGGAAATAGTACCAAATCTGCTTATTAAGGTCAGGACTTAAGTAGTGTTTCTTGTACAAGAAAGACAGCTCGAAGGAAGCAAATAATTTCAGGATCATCGGCATCTATTAACTTTTCAAACTATCCGTAAGTAGTGGAAACGAGTAAATGAAACTACATTCCGGGGTGACGAGGGACAAACAGTGGAAATATGAGCTGAATTATTGATATCAAGGCTGTAGCCTATTTGTATTTTATGAAGAAGTAATTTAGTCTACTTGTATTGCTTACTCCGAGAATGGTGTTCATGATGCTTCCCCTTCTACTTCAATGGATTTTCACGCAAACCTATACTGACTATTCGTACCTTACTGATTTGGCTTATTTCTAGTAGAAAATGCATTTTCTATTACATATAACGGTTTCTGAGTGACAGTCCTAACAATGGATAACTGACAACCACAGATAACAACCGATAAAAATCCCTTTATCGCCTGTATTTGTGGCACCACCAATCAATGTGTATAAATGTTTAAAGTGTAGGGATGCGGAAATGCATCTTGCAGATTCTAGATCCCTCGTCTAATCCATATCTTGCGATTTAAGTTTCCTATAACAAAATAGAAAGGTTGCGATTTTAACAGCATATTATTTAGAATTAGAATGTAACATTTTTGATAATTAGGTAGTCTACTCAAGTAAATAGGTTTTGATGTTATGTCCAGAATTACTATACACGTTATGTGGCTAACGCTAAATGACTGATGGTAATCCTCGGGGTTTCATCTGTTATCGTCAGTTTCGGACCGCATCACCATTTTGCCATGTCGCTCATATCTAGGTGATGAGAATCTAGTCGTACATTGCTCTTGATCTAAAAAAAAAATATCAAAAAAGGGTAAACTAAGATTATTGTATTCGACAATGTTGAAGTAGCAGTAAAACTAGTCTAAAACTTTTCCACTTAAGCAAGTAGTGCATGTATAGAAACCACATGAAACTTCGGAACAGTGGAAATACTTCAGTACTGACCAACTACATGGTATCCTTCAATTCGTTTGTCTCTGCTGCTACATGAGCAATTTCTTCACGTTCGCCATGGAAATAAATAAAACGAATGTTTCGCAGCACTAGTTCCCGAACGTTTTTGACCCATATCCTCATTATCAGGCTCAAAATATCTCTATCGCCTTTACTAAAGAGGATTTGTCATCAGGAAAGTTGTCCTTCTAGTTTTCCGTAGTATTCAGGTAGGTTATGTCGACTTACTCGTGCAGTGTTGCTTGTCTACTTGCACTTCAACACCTGTTTTTGCCGCCGTCTCTCATAATCACCCCTTACGGGCAATATTTCCCAATTTGAGAACCACTGTTTGACATCATTATTTGAGCTCGTGTCCAATTCACTTCTTACCTAGGAGAAACATTAAGCAACGTTTTGCATCAATATTTGCATTTCAGAGCTCTGGTTCTGTGACTAGAAGTCTACTGTTTACCCAGGAGTATGAAGAAACATTTACTATCACAGCACAAGAACCCGCTGAACCTGGCATTGCACCTGACCGGCAGATCGATGGCAAATCTATAGCTGGTAGACAACTATGTTCTGTTTATGTTTGCTATTTGCGCGTAATCATACCGTGAACGTATTTCAACTTTGAATCTTTCGCCTTGTTATATAAGTACATTTCGCTTACTTGGTATTTTTCAATATTTTAGACGATGGAAGCATTTCATTTGATACCTCAACGTTCATTCTAACCCCAAGTACCACCTACGGAGTCGCTCCAGAGTACCTGATAGAAGATTGTCCACAGACTGGAAATAAGACTATATATACAATGTTATATATTATACAAGAATTGGATTCCAACGCTGACTCTCCCGCATTAACCGGAAGAATAGTGAAACCACAACTATACACAACAGGTACGGTAATGCGGTAGTTCTCATCTCATGGGTTGCGGCCCAAAGTTGAATCGCATGATGATTCTGTTGGTTCGCCTGTATTTTGAGACATTTCCCAAACGAAAACTATTTACTTATAAATTTATAAATTTATATTTATTTATAAATTAAGTTTGAAAGTCCACATGAGGTTAGAGTTAGAATTAGCGCACTTATCACCACGGTTTCGACAGTGATCTTTGGCAGCAAAAAGTTAGAATACATGGCAGTGTGATATCCGAAAAAAGGATCTAACGCAAGACAAAATTTGCTAATTCAGGACTGGGCAATCAGCAGTCTTCAGAGCAGTAGTGATCAGTCTGCGCGACGAAATCATCATTGCGAGTTCATAATTAGTTAAACCCAGTAACTGAAAGCGATTACCATACTTATTGCACAGCGACGAATGATCTACATTTGCGAGCCAATATTGTCGACCATGAACAATAACAAGACAAAGCTGCGCCCCAATCTATCTGATGTTTACGTGCAGATTTTACCAAGGATTTCTACGTCCGACATGGTATGGCGCCGTCCCCCATATTATAAGGCCCGTAGTTTAGTCGAAGAGCAACACGGAGATATGGTGTCGGATACGGTGTTACCACTTTGCGCGATTAGTAAACGGTACTAAAAATATGGCTGATCGTAAAAATGCCATAGAGTGTAGCTTTATTTTCGGAAAATAGAGTTATTACTACACTTGCTTTTATGCTTCATCATTTATGTTCGCCACACAAAAGAACCGAAACTAATAAGAACTCAAGTATGATACTGGGAATTGAAAGAGTAATATAAATACTACTTCAAAAAAGAGGGAATATATTTCATGTCTTTTGTCAAGAAAGTTTCAACAGTGGTCTTCTAAAACAGGTCTAAAGCTAAGAAAAGTCAGAGTCCACTTTTCAGATTAGGATAGTACACGCCATGGGCTGCTAGATTACGATATGATAGGTAAATGCTAGATTTCATATGGGCGACAATGCGGCGTGAACGGAACCACGGATCCCGCTACCTTAATTACATTCACCGAATCATTCGTGAAATCACATCAGTCTACTGTGCGAGAAGCGCGACGAAAATTCTTGGATTTACTCAGCTTTCATGAAAATTAAATGTTGATACTCCGTGAAAACAGCCCTGAAATTCATCAGGCTATCTTTCAGATTAGAGGATCAAACTAGTAGGGATGGTGTGAACCTCTGAAAGGTTCAGGTTCGTGTGAACGCGAACCTTTTTGAAAGGTTCTGTGTGAACGCGAACGTGAACCTCATGACGTCATATTGCTAATCTCAACCCAATATTTAAATGAAGTGATAGCCTATGTTAATGTACACTGTACAGTGTACAGTACACGATTCCTGGCGACGACTCGGGCCACAAATGCCGCAATGCTGAAGTACATATTGAAGTTTTAAACGTCGCTAAATGTATCAACTGAGGCAATCAAATTAACCCCATAAATCAATATCTTCCGTCGCTTTGCCAACAATTTCGACGAGGACTTGCAAGGGAATATAAGCTTACGCCTTAACGGTCTATAGGCCAGACCGGAAAATATATTCGGCGTCTGAGTATTGCTGGATATTGAGCAGAGTGTAAAGCAGGTTTCTATACTTGCTACCGATATTACCCCATTAACAAGTTATACAACAGTAGCCAACACCCCAATCGCACAGATTTGGTTTTTACGATACAGTAAACATATAAAGTCAAGATTGACCCACCCGTATACGCCTGCTAGATTTTTACATCAGAAAACGATATCAATTGAATAATCATCATTCACTGACTACATGTAGTGTATTTCGCTCTTGATGTTATGTGATTGCCGGTCAAGCTCACAGCAGAGAGTCACTAAATATTCACAAACGGAAAGCTGGTTATTTCGCGCTAACTTTTGTATCAAAGCAAGTAAAATCTTTTAGATTGTGTAGGTGCATGATCGTTTAGTAATGATTGTTTATGCTGCCGGCGTCATGCGTAGAGTGTTCTGCAGTTGAAATGCAATAAATTTGAACCAAACAAGTTATAATGAAGTAAAATTTGTAATATATATGAAAAAGGTTCACAGTGCAGAACCTACCAAGGTTCTGTTGTGAACGCGAACCTCAAAATTTCCGAGGTTCACACACAGAACGCGAACGTGAACCTCACGTTCACACCATCCCTACAAACTAGTTCTACTTGACCAACTGAAAATAGAGGAAAGTAAGTAAGTCGATCAAAAATTATTACGAAGTAAAAGTTGCAGGAAATTAGATCTACTTGAGCAAGTACCCAATTAGAGGAAAACTACTTGAGTACTTCAAAAAAGTGGAAGTACTTCGTTTGGACTAGGGTTGCCATACGTCCGGAATTTCTCGGACATGTCCGGAATTTCACTGTTCAAACTAGTGTCCGGAAGGAATTTCTAAAATACGCCAAATGTCCGGACTTTTCAAGACTTGACGTAGGCTCATATCTTTTTCATAAATCACCATTTAAAAAAATTGGGGGGGGGGGGAATATTTATGCTGATGCATGATATTTTTCCTCGCGCTGCGTGCGATTTATTATCACATTTATTTATTTTAATATGGAGACTACCACCTTTGCAAAAACTGCAATAAAATGTAACTAAAAACAATCTTCATTTACTGGAATAAGCCTAATTGTAATCGCAATTATAGGAGAACGGTATATTGCTAGAGATCGTTAAGGCCGCCTAAATGCTTTATTCAAAGATAGTGGCTCCAAACGGGAAGGGGGGTTCGTTTGCCTTTATTCTGGGGTTTACGAATATGTTGAACGTAATCAGCTTCCAAAATAGCCCGTGAGTAAGTCTGGGCAAAGGTGCTGACTTCTTTTAGTAATCAGCTCGTCAAATGTTGATCTGGGTCATGTAACATTTTCAAATTGGAGATGGAGTCGCGACTAGGGATGGTGTGAACGCGAGGTTCACGTTCGCGTTCTGTGTGTGAACCTCAGCAATTTGGAGGTTCACGATCACAAACGAACCTTGGTAGGTTCTGCACTGTGAACCTTTTTTTATATATTACATTTTTCACTTCATTACAACATCTTTGGTTGAAATTTATTGCATTTCAACTGCGCGGGCCACTCTATGCATGGCGTTGGCAGCATAAAAAGATCAACATTAAACGACCATACACCTTGGCAATCTCAAAAATCTTACTTGCTTTGTTACAAAAGTTTGCTTGAAATATCCAGCTTTCCGTTTGTGAATATTTAGTGACTCTCTGTTGTGAGCTTGACTCGAAATCACACAACATCAAGACCAAATACACTATAGTCAGCGAATGATGCTAATTCAACCAATCAAGAAACTTGATACCGTTATCCGATATAAAAATAAATCCAGCAGGCGTACGGTGTCATTCTTCATATGTTCATTGTATCATAAAAAAAAAAAAAATCCGTGCGGCTGAGGTGTTGGCTACTGCTGTATAACTTGTTATTGGGGTAATATCAGTAGCAACTATAGAAACCAGTTTTACACTCTGCTCAATATCAATGTAGCAATACTCATGCGCCGAATACATTGCCCGGTCTGGCGTTGACCGTTAAGGCGTAAGCTTATATTCCATTGCAAGTCCTCGTCGAAATTGTTGGCAAAGCGACGGAAGATATTGGTTTTATGGGATTATTATATCATTTGATTGCCCTGGTTGATACATTTGGCGAAGTGTAAAACGTCAAAATGGAATGCAGCATTGTGGCATTATGTGGCCCGAGTCGTCGTTAGGTATCGTGTACACATCAATATAGTCTATCACGTTACTGATATATAGGGTTGGAATTAGCAATATGACGTCACGTGACGTCATGAGGTTCACACCATCCCTAGTCGCGACCATAAAAGTTTGGAAACCACTGGATTTTTTTTATAAAGCTCTGTGGTGCGCACCGGCAAGTGACATAGATACTCTAAAGTGTGGGCTCAAAATCATTGTTTATTTGGGCGGGAGGGGGCTGAAAACATGTGCTATCGGTCCCGATTACATAACACACAGCCACATACTCCTGAACCGGATCGTGACCACCTCTGGTCTATGAGCAAAGCTTTGCTAGTGCGACGTGATTAGTGTGACGTTTTGAAATCCACTAGTCGGCGCTAAATAGTGTATGGAATTTGGGTTGCTGACATATGGTAACCCCACTCTGGACCTAACAGTATTTAAAGTAAACGTTTATTGCGTTACGAGCACCAATTCCATTATCACGTCCTGAACGACAATACAGTGCTGTATTTCGGATACATGGATGAGTGGAGTTGAACCACAGTAGCTGAAGGCCAATTATCTTAATTGGCGTGGCAAAATTTAGAATGTGTCTGAAATGCTGACTTGCACAGTGCACACTGAGTACATCCGCTGAAGAAAATTCTAAAGCAGGCAAAGCAGTAGGAAAATAGCGCAAAAATAAGTCGACACAGACACTATGTGATTAGCAGCCCTAGCTTAGAGCATTGCTTCTCAACCTTTTTGTCTTCCCGCACCTTTTTTGGACCGCTACGGACCACCGCGGATCCCCGCGGATCCCCTCAAGTTTTTGTTCAAAATTAGCTAAATTATCGTGCAACCATAATCTGTCCCATTCAAATATTAGACTAAGCTACTGATGAACAGCCACAAAATGACTTTTATTGAAAATAACATCACACTATATGTAGAAATTGGGTAGACTTCTATTATTTCGAAGCGAATGTTGCAACAGTATTTATTGTCTTGAAAATCCGCGTCTTCGATTTGATATGAACGAGTGCCTAAAATCCATTTCCACAAGAAAAAGGCGGTGGCGAATGTAACATTGACGCGTAACGCTTCCGACGACTGCTTTTGGTCTGAAATGAGAAAAAATGAAAAAATCACGTGCAGTATAGTCGTTTCTATATAGCATCTCATCTTGAAGTTATAAAATATAGATTTCGTGGCGAGGTTTCAATTCCTTCATTGGGAGGGATTGGGAAACAATTTCAGGAATTTCTATTTCAAACGACGGTTACTAATTTGCTGAGACTGAAAACTCCAAATCCAAAATGCTATGTCCAACATTTCATTTTCTTACAAACCCCAGCAACACATCACTAAACAGCAACTTGTTTGCATCGGCTGGCTATTTGTAACTTGACAACTAAAATGAGTTTGCACACTTTCACAGTCTGATATTTCACCCCAGATAACCATTTTAATGACGAGAGTCATAAAGTTTCAGCAATTATTGAGCGAAACTGTCTCATGCTTTTCCTGATTAAAAAAGATAAAAATTGGGTTATCAATCACTTTACATACTTAAAGGTTTCGCGGACCGCATGAAATTGTTTCGCAGGCTTAGAGATAACCAAAGATGAAAAAAGAGATGGCCAAATATAGCCTAGTCATCTAGTCAATTCTTGACTCTTTCATTCAGTGCAATTCCATTCCAATATACAATGGATAGGCAAAGCATTACTGATGTGACGGTATATTGACGGACAATGTAGTCATACCTCATTTTAAAACGCGCTAGTCGGTGCTAAAGACTGTCCGGATTAATGAAACAATTAGAGTCGATCAATTTATTTTTCATATTCAGAGCATGAGTACTTTTGCCCATAACGGATGATCACGAGTTCGTGAAATTGTTCACAGGAAATATCATTGAAATTATACGAAACCGTCAAGATGCTCTAAACCAGTGGTTCTCAAACTGCGGGCGTGAAAGCATTTGAAGGGGGCACGAAGCCATCTGAGAGAATGATTTTCCTGAACTTGAAATGAGTTTAATATGTGCGAAAAAAAACGTTTCAACAACGGCAATTACCCTAAATATGCCACTATTTTAAAGGTTATTATTGCATCGTATCATCCATAAACCGATGCTAGAGACTTTGACCGATACCGATCGCCGACCATATGAGATCTCTGAATTGAGATTAACTGTGTAAATCGTGCAACAAGTTAGCTGATGCTATTACGATTAAAGATCTGATTAGAGTGCGCAGACCGGCCCAAAGGTATGGATAATAAGATACTTCTTTGTAAGGCCATGTCATGTGCCATGCATAATATGCACTTTAAGAAACAAAGATTTGGATCGAAGTGGCTTACAACTTCGGAGTAGCCGCTCTGTGTATAGGCTACTCAGTTTTGACACATTTTGCGGAATGTCATTCTTAGGAAGCGCATTTTCACGCAACCCAAAAGTACTCAATTGAATTATTCTCCTGCCGAACACCCAGGACCCGTAGATAAAAATTGTTTGTCCTGTGAAAAAGTTTACAGTTTTATGGGCGCGCGGTCCGCGCAATAGGTTTTTGATTTACGTGTTAGCTATGCCCAAGTGGGGTGATGGTAGGGATTAGACATCAAGATCGCAAAAATACTTATAATGTGCTACGAGGCAGTCAAGTACAGTGAACTTTGACCTCCAGATCATGGTTATTGCTCCGTGTATATAGTCCGGATTTAATATTTGAGAATTCCTTCAGCAGTCAAAATCTACCATGCAGTCACACTATGCATTGGGATTGCAAACATTCGATGTGTGTGTTTTTTTTTTAAATATTTTTGATATGGCGATAAAGGGGGAGCGCAAATTCTTTCACTGTCATCAAGGAGAGCGTGTCTAAAAAAGTTTGAGAAGCACTGCTATAAACTGATCGGACTATAATATGTCTGTTAAGTTCGAACATGCGCTAGAAAAACTGCGACATTTCGTCGAATATAAACTAGTATGGCAATTTGTTGGAAAACCATTTTCAAACCAGCGTTTGCAAGTTTCTTAACTACGTTTTTTTCATGAAATTAACGTTCAACTGAAAGTCTTGTTGTAATTGTGAGCAACTAATTTGATATTTGAAAAAAAAAAGACATTTTGGCATTATTGAGCGTCCTCGAAGGAGATAGCGTGGTGGAGAGCGTCGGGGCCATCCAAGCAGGTCGCTCGGGTTCGATCCCCGCCGTCGGAGGTTATTCTGGGCTCCTAGTCCCCTGTGTCGTTGTTCTTACGGCGACAAAAACAAGCCTAGAAAAAAGACCCGATAAAGGAAAAGAGCAAGCAATAGCTTCTAAATAGGACCCACGAAAAAAGAATAACATCGAATAAGACTGTGGCATCGGGCACTATAGTTCGAGGTTGATGCCAGTTCAAGAGACCGGAACTGATTGGCCGCTCGGCATCCCCCTATCTGCTCATTTCATCGCATTATACCGCATTGTACATTGTGTGTGTGTCTTGAGCAGATGAAAATATAATCTGTCGATTGGTTGATTGATTGAAGGGAACAAATCCTACTTATGAATACATATGATAAACGTAATATTTGCCGTCTTGTCAACATCGTTGACCGAGATATTCGGAAATTAAATTGTGCGTAATCAGACCTGAAAAGGAGCTCAATTTACTTGCAGTACTTCCCTTTATTTTTTATCTGGTCCCGACGATTTATTACCGTTTTTGCGTTATCCTTATAGGTCCTGCGCCGTGGACCGCAACGGGTTATGCCATCGAACCACTGCAGAATGGACCATGCTGGCTTCTCCGCATTCCCGTGCACGATAAAGTCGTGCAAGTTAATATTACCGGATCGTCGACAAACGAAATATTGAAGGAATATGAGCTGGACGGATCTGATTTGTGGAAGGTATAAATGAGTGTTGGGATGACTCGAGTCATGACTTGACTCGAGTCAGACTCGAGTCACCTTTTTGGTATGACTTGACTTGACTCGAGTCACTTTGCTAAAATGACTTGACTTGACTTGACTCGGCGTATCAAAAATGTGGATTGACTCGTGACTCGGAGCAAAATTCACGAGTCAATTTCAAGTCATCAAGTAATCAGTGTCGATAAAAATCACTGTATCTTGTGTCTGTTCGGTTTGTTCACGAAACGCTGGTGTAACCCGCGAGAGCGACCAATCATTCAATGATCGTGCGTTTTACTGAGCCTCCATTGTTCTCTCACTCTAACAAATATATTGACCGCAAACAAAGTCGAAGCTTACAACTCAACTTTGTCGTAAACTAGTATTATAAAGTAATATAATAGCAAAATGTATATTTCTCTTCTCTGTTCTTACCTTAACCAAACCCCTTCTTTTATTGAAATTGAATTCGAATATAGTTTACATATAGTCCTCACCAATGTTCCCTCTAATTTTTGACCAATCTGCGCACAGTCACCAACTCACTGCGCAGACCCTTGGACAACAATGCGTAACGACTAAAAAAAAGGTCACCACTTCGGATTTTTTGTGCGCAACTTAGATTTTCTGTGCGCAGAGACAGTGTCAGCACTGCGCATTTGCGCACGTGCGCGGCTTAGGGGGAACATTGGTCCTCACCAATTGGCGCAGGCTCGAATTGTGTCATATCAATTTGTAAATGGGTAATGTATTGCATATCCTATCAAATCGTTTCTCAATTCTTTATTTTGGATGGTAATTATGAACTGAGGCTATGCAATTACTTACGTAGTTTAGCAGTTCTACGTAGCCTATATGTGAGCGATAGAGCGCCTTCTTTCGTGTATATTTAACACTATATTCGTTCATCGGTTCGAAATCAATGACCAATCAACCTGTATTTTAGACAGCTAGCAAAATGCAATGACGTTATCATGCTTCATACTTGGAAAGGCAACTTGACTTGAATTGTGGCTTGACTCGTGACTTGACTTGACTTGACTCGACTTGACTCGAGTCACCTCCAAAAGCCGAGTGACTTGACTTGACTCGAGTCACCTTTGAAAATCGATTGACTTGACTTGACTCGAGTCAAAATGTGCAATGACTCGAAATGACTCGTGACTCGAAGGTAGTGACTTGATCCCAACACTGGATGGTTGGCCTCATCATCATGTCATCATTTTTTTTTTCAAATCAATACACCACAAGATTGCGACATAATGAAAAGATACGAGTGGCCGGAACGACTTGGGTTAGTCTTTTAATCAGATACCGAACTTGGCCTACATTATGTAGATAAGAGGCATGTACACAGGATTGAGGAAAAGACAACACGAAAGAAAGCGACGAGAATGAATGCAGGATTTTTATGTCGGTAGGCGAGGTCGATGTGTCAGATTTTGGCTCGATACTCTCAAGGGCTGACTGGTATTGACTTAGCAAAGTTGCTGGTATTTCGACTTGAATGTGGACATGCTCGGCGATTATCGGTTAAACTGCAAGATGCTGCTCCACACTTCTGGTCCGGCATTTTTGATGCAGCCATGAGCGTTGTTAAGCTGTACTCCGCTCTGATCATATGGCATTTGTTCCTCGAGGACGCCGGTGTGTGCGAGATGAAGTAATCGTTAAAAAATAGTGGGGCAGTGACCGAAATAAAACTGATACATGAAATTGGCAATTTTTTTGCGTTCTCATATTTTATGTTTAGAACACCAAATCTTTTTAGTTGCAATTTATCAGTTGCACATTCAGGCCCCTTTGGGAACTTGGCAATGATACGGAGAATCCGCTGCTGTAGTTTTTGCAGTGGGTCAATCGTATCCTGTCACATCATTTGTAAATAAACCGAGTAGTGACAGGCATTCAATATTCACCATCACTACTCTAGAATGGCGCGACATAAATGCAAGTGAATGCTATTCAACATGATATGCGTTCAAAATCATACATGACTAGGGCCCACATATAGCTTACATTTATTTTGACGCTCCACCTCAATGCTGAGATTTGTCAATTTGCCAGGCGTCGAGTCCTGTATTGTTTTCTGGCCTGTTTCTGCTTAAGACAGTGGTTCTCAAACTTGAGGCGTGAGATCATCTGAAGGGGGGCGCGAAGCTGCGTTAAACTGATTTCTTTTCGCGCCTCGCGCGCTTCGCCTCCAATTCATAGTTATTGCTCTGTGTATAGCCCGACTTTCATATTTCATATTTCTCTCATCAACAGTAATAACCGCCCTTGCCATCAAACTATCCTTTAGGATTACCTGCATTGTGGTTGCATTCTGTGACATGACGATAAGGAGGCCGCGAAATTTGCCACAATCATAAAGGGGGGCGTGTCTAAAAAAGATTGAGAACCACTGGCTTATGGCGACAAAGAGCCTTACAAACTTCGCGTATCGATCAGTATTATATTAAACTCGATACAATCAATGTACCCTAATTGCAGAAAAATCGAATCCTATATCTAGTTACACAGTTGTAGCCAAAGAAGTAGGCTAGTTGAAACTGAAGCTGAATTTGTGAACCACGGACCAAAGAATGTCTTGAGCCTGGACTACTTAATCATGCTGCGTTATTACGGCCAAACCATCAATTCGGTTCAAGTGATATCAAAGCCTGGGTGTTAACTGCTAAAGCCACGCCAATGTTGAGGATCCCAATCTCTCAATATTGCATATGCCAACTATTTCTTTTCTGCGAGTCCACAATATTTATCCAATTACGGCACAATTATACAACGTTTGAAAATTGAAAATTGAAACTTCAGTGGCAATTGTCACAGAAAGCAATGAAACAACACCCAATACAATTAACGCTCCCTAATTGCTAGTCACAGAGGTGAATTCGGGATGTGTACACCGGGCTCGTACCAGATGGTATGGACTTCGAACTCTTACCCCTTGTTTTTATTAACGTCCTTAAAATGCGGTGCGGGGCAGACCTAAGCAATTTTCGAAAAGGAGCGCTGCAGGAAAAAAGGTTAAGAACCGCAGGTTTAAAATATGTTTAATCAAAGAGTTTTAAAAACACCTCTCGTTTAAAATGCCGCCCATGTATGGAGCTTTACTCGAATAGTTTGTTTGTTTGTGGTATTCACGGTGTGTGTCGACTACAAAAGTCATTTACACCTGGCTGATATTTTTCATGTTTCATCCGTATCTGCCGGCTTGTAGCACGACCCACCTCTAGGCTTATTGTAGGACACCGCGCATACGGAACACATCACATCATCTGAGTCGCGAAAATTGGCGTGCATTCAACTTTGAGTATCGGTCGATACTTAGCTGAGTAGAGATTCGCATTTGAGCTGTACTTGGAAAAATTAGTCGAAATCAAAACTAGGAAAAAGAGTTGTCTTTATCATGAATACGTTGCCTACTTGTCGCACATCTGAACAAAATATCTTCATTATGTTTCTGTGAAACAACTTTCGGTAGGTTCGTGGGAATGAAATCTTTCTTCTCGACAAAAATGGGGGTTGTGCTGAAAAAGATTGAAAAGTACTTTTATAGACTAATATACTTATTTACGGTGTCGAACGGACGACGTAACAAGGGCAACAGAAAAAGGGGTGGTACCGCTATTGGTACTTTTCTTCTACTTAAGTACTGACGATGACTACTTTGACCACCTCTGTGAATTACAGTCATAAAAATCGACTCATTTTCTATAACACTGTTCCATATCTCCACATATGCGACCTTCTTCGCTAGAGATTGAACAACATTATTGTATTGCTGCGGCCCTCGACGTCTACTTAATTGCTAGATTACCCTGCGACAACTTTTGAGCTCCTTGGTCAAATTATTATCACCATATTACCAGCAATTCCTGTACAATACTCTTGGAAGAGAACTGTCGAATGGTGTCGTGCTTTGACATCCCCACTTTGCCTGCTCCCCCATTCATGTATCATATAACTGCCATAGAAAGATTTGCGAATAATACAGCGTATATGGGTTGGTATAGATCAGTGGTTCTCGAACTTTTTAAAAAATTCACGAAACGGAGTCTTCGCAATTTTTAAAAGACTCACGTTCCCTTACAGGCTTACAAAATAAACAAAACAGATCGTTTGATTTTATGGTGTCAATGTGACAGGTAAGGTTGCATTTAAAACAAAACTATATTTAAAACAAACATGTTTAAAACAAGGCCCTAATTTAAAACATGTTTTTTTTTAACCATGACGTCACAAATATTCAATTGTGACGTCATAATTGATTGACAATTACAATTGAAAAAATAGGGTCAATATAGCTCCTTTGACGAAATATCTGTACCATAAATGCTGAACAGACTATTTTGAGGGCTCCAACCATTCAAATTCGATATATGTCGGTTATATCGGGTGGTAATTGTCCGTAGGCTCATACAACATGTTTTTGGGAAAGTATTTGCACAATTATGAAATAATTTTACAATTAAAAAAAAAATTGTTTTCTCTAAAAGGCCTTTGGTGTTTTAAAATACCGTTTGTTTTAAATGCAACCCTAGTGACAGGTATAGTAGATTTTACGCGACCAGCTCGGCAATGTTTGGTTGGGTTTTTGAGAACGCAACTCCAATATCGTGAATCATATTCAACCGGTTTTTATTCACAATCAACTCACGAAAACAGTGCCTTTGCCTCGTAGGGCGATCAGCCTAATCTCTGGGGGGTGAATCCTTCCGACCTATCTTACCCCTACGTTTAATTTCATTACTATCATTTGTATACCAGACCAACAAACGGAATTACGCGATTCGTGACCGAACCAAAATAGCTAACGGCAGACGCAAGACCTATTAATTTGCTTCTATCGGCTTAGTAAGCAACAACCAGTGTTATGAAAATCAGTATGCAGTTGTTTTCTTGTCGCGTGAAGCGCGAAGGCCTTTTCAATTCACATTTTTACACAGGGAACATCAATTTCCTCCGCGGGCCGCATTTGTACCGCGAGTGGCTTAAATTGGGACTATTCGATGCTTCGACATATCAATATCGAAGGTTACAGCAAACATCCGGTGATGATTTTGGGCCACGGCTTTATCAGCAGTGATCTTTTTGACAGCGCACTTCTCGTGAAGTCGTATGTTGGCCAGACATTGATATTAGGTATATGGTGTGAACGTGAGGTTCACGTTCCCGTTCTGTGTGTGGACCTCCGAAATTTATAGGTTAACGTTCACAAACGAACCTGGGTAGGTTCTGCACTGTGAACGACTTTCACATATTACCATTTTTCATGTCATTATAGCATCATTAGTTGAAATTCTTCGCATTTCAACTTCGGCACACTTTATGCATAGCACTGGTAGCATAGAAAAAAAAACACTAAACGAGAATACATCTTGCCAATCTCAAATATTTTACTTGCTCTTTTTACAAAAGTTTGCTCGGAATATTCAGCTTTCCTTGTGTGGATATTTAGTGACTCTCTACTGGGCTGGACCCGCAATAACACAACATCAAGAACGGAATACAGTAGCCTACATGTGGGAAGTCAGCGAATTATGCTTATTCAAACAATCAGTGAAATTGATGTAAACGATACAATGTTATCTAATGGCGTACGGGATCCAACTTGATTTGATATGTTTATTATATCATAAAAACCAAATACATGCGATTGGGTTGCTGGCTACTACATAACTTGTTAATGGGGCAATATCGGTAGCAAGTATGAAAATCCGTTTTACCCTCTGCATAATATGAATGTGGCAATAGTCAGACGCCTAATACATTGTCCGGTCTGGCCTGAACCGTTGAGGCACAAGCTTGTATTCCCTTGCAAGTCCTCGTAGAAATTGTTGGCAAAGCGACGAAAAAATTGATTTTATTATAGCATTTGATTGCTCCAGTTGATACATTTGGTGACGTTTTAAACGCCAGCATGTACTTCATTAAGCATTGTGGCTTATGAGGCCTGAGACGTCGCTAGCTATCGTGAACATTTATGTATCACTTCACTGAAATGAAGCATTTGAATTGGCAATATGACGTCATGTGGCGTCATAAGGTTCACGTTCGCGTTCACACGAACCTAAACCTTTTAGGGGTTCCCACCATTCCTAATTGATATATTTCGTGTCCTGGTGCGGAAATCATCACAGCCGAAATGCCAATGATGTACCCGCACGTTTCCCGCCCCTAGAATATATAGTATTTCAATGCCATCAAGCGATGCTGTCATAATTGAGAATACAGGTAGACTTATTTCTGTAAAATTGTGAGTGCGTTGTTTTGGGTGGGTATTCATAGGCTCAATAAGATCATGAAATACAGTGACATTTAAAGGTGAATAATTTGCACCAAAGTACTCTAATATGTGTTGATAAACGATATGCAATATCGGGCTGTCATCGAGTTTGGTTTGAAAATAAGTTGCCTGAAATTCTTTATAATCCAAAAATTTGTTTTTTCTGAATCGATTGAATTTTTGGGACGTGCTCCGCGGTCCTGAATAATTCTCTTGCGGACCCTAAAAGGACCACGGGCCCCAGTTTGAGAACCACTGGTAGATATTGTTACTGAATAATAGACTATAAAGGAGATATGGAATGAGATGATTTTCTCGTCCAATAGCTAAGTACTGTTCACAAGTTAAATATTGGCTACCATAGCGACTATTCCTAACAGTTTTTTACTATACAGCCCTTCTTTGTGCTATATATCAGTGGTTCTCAACCTTTTTCACCTCGCGGACCGGTAAAATTTGGAAAAATACTTCACGGACCGGTGGCTTTCAAAATTTGAAATCAACCGAAAAGTTAAAGTATGCTGCCGTTTTTTTGCAAGTATATGGTGCTATAGAGTGACATTTTGAGGGGTTTGACCGAAATTGATGATGTTCATGATGGCATCCATGTGATTTTACGGTAGTGAGTCGGCTGAGTCGAAGTAAAATTGCCTTGCCCAGATACACGTGCGATCGTCGAGAGTCTTTTACAGTCTTTCGCGCCGTAGGCCATGGATGTAACCGACCACGCCAACTGGAATAATATTCTTCTCTTCGACAATATCGAGAGAAGAAGTGTTTCGGAGTCGAACCAAGCACCTTGTCGTGCTACCTTGCTCAATGCTTATTGCCAACAACACCAGACGTAGGCAACTCCTGCTAACAGATACAATGCGCCGCACGAAAACACCTGACCACAGCTATACCTGGCCATCCACAAAACCGGAGCCGCAAAACCACTTCGTCACCCAACCCCTCAAAAAGGATTGGTCTTATTCCTCCTACAGTTAGATGGATTTTTTCACAAGTACCGCGAACACATCCATTCTACTCCGTGTATGCAGAGAGTATATGAAGCCTAATCGCGCGAAGTGCGGAAATTTTTTATAATTCATGACCAAATCGGTCAATAATATTAGTAATTGCGTATATGTTGCCCAAATTTTTTTTAATCTTTTCAGAATTATCATATTTTCCTGTAGAGCTGAGTAAGGCGTTGTCTTGGAAAATTCAGGACACGTCATCAATATTAAACATATTCGGCGGGCGTGTTGGAATAATTACTTTGTTGTATGTCATTATTTCATGACGCACTGTCTGTTATACATAGTGAATAGATATTGGTATCGCCCAAGCGCACTAAACTAGAATACGCACACAATTCCAAGTATTTCTTCACTGGAAAATAACTGTACTCTGTGAGATGGTATTTGTCTTGTTGGGTACAGATTGTCAGGACGGCGAGATTCTGCGCCAGCCATTTAGGTGCCTATGGACAATGTGACACATATATATCGAAGTTTTCGGTCAACAAAGGGCAGGCCTTTTCGACCAAGGTGTTCTCTCTGCCGAATCTTTGGCACACTTTTCGGAGTCCTAGGTTCGCCTAAACTTCATTATGTGTTGGTGCGTCGCAGCGCGGCAATGGCTGACGCTGGAATGCCTATTCCTATATATCATGCGTGTTTCTTGGGGGAAGGGCACCCAATAATCAAGGCATTTAGTGAGACTAAATCGGGAGAAGCGCGGATTTTTTTTTTTTTAAAGTTGGATGAAGTTTCAAAGAAATACTTTATAATTTATGTTCATTCACGAAATCACTTTGGGCCTCCTTCAATAAGGGGTTTGGGTGCGGTAGTTACGGTTCTGCACGAAATGAATAAATCGAAAACGAATGATCATGCAAACTGCGCGGTTTGGTGAGTTAGCTCGTACCTTTCGCATCTTGTAATCAAGGTATAAAATTGTAAAATACCTGGCGGACCGGCACGAAGGTCGTCGCGGACCGAAGGTTGAAAACCACTGCTCTATATTACTTCCAATATTTAATCTATCTCAGATGCCCGTATGCAACATAACTGAAGAGGAATCAGTGAACATCACTCTGACGTACAGAAACAACGACATGTCGACAGAAGTAGCGGTAGGGAACTTGAATATCACCTCACGTAAGTTAAATCACAGTTGGGACATTCGAATTTTAATTCTATTATCAGGGACATCTAGATATCCCTGTCTTCAGGAAATGATTGATATCGATTAAAAAATTTCAAAATATCTTAGTAACTGGTTCTCGATATTTTACATGGTCAATGAACATGTCCTACGTGGCACCACACTAACACTCCGCTGTTTAACTGCGTCGCAATGTTAAATCCCTCACTTTCATGACTCTCGCTAATTTAATACTTGCCATTTTTGATGCCTCGCTATTTTGGAATCGCTTTTTCGCCACTTGCTGTTTTGACACTGGCTATTTTCCCTAGATCTCATATAGGATCTGTTACTATATCATAATACATCATTAACTTTATGACATATCATAAGCTTGTGACTACATAGGTTTGTAACGTATAGGTGCTAGTACTGCATTTTCAATTACGAAATCTGCGTCGGTCAGACTAGAAATCTGATCTCAGTCTATTATGCTTGCAGGGGTCTCAAACTCAAATGTGCTCGCGGGCCAATTTCCTAATTCTTGATGACGCCGCGGGCCGCAGCATCAGTGATAGGGCTTGGCTATTCAATGTTTTCCCAAGTAGGCCTTATCTGACGGGACCTTGCAGACTGGCATTCCACGCACATCCTGAACATGTGATGTACTGTATCGTAGTATCCACGCCTTGCAAAAAAAAACACATTTTTAAAAATCTGGATAAAATTGTTGCTGCACTTGGCATAACTTGTCATAGAAATGAGATACAGACAAAATGCTGCAAGTGGAAAATGCATCATGACATCAAGTAGTACGTGAAAAACATATGATGTATCACTCACTTTGCACCCACATGATAGTACAGCACGGACTCTCGACGCTACTTGCAACATGTGCTTCCAATCAAGACCGGTTTCAGTAGCTTCCACGTCCTGGACGATTGCATTTGGATCCCACACAGACGCTGCTGCGAACAATCCTGTTCTCAATCCGAGCGAAGTAAAACGGAGCAAAAATTCGGTCGTTGTCGTTCCATGTTCAGTTGGTCAAATTCGATAGTTATACGCTACCAGTACTTCTGTGCGAACGCCTTCTGATCTAATGGGGAATTAATGTTTGTAGATGTATATTGTTGAATAGACAATCCGCAAGAACGATATAACGAAGATGGTGCCGGTTGTGCCTCATCCTTATTGATGAAAAATGAGAGTATTTTTGTAGTACACACGATATGGTACTGCATCTGCAACAAATGTGAGTGACACATCATATGTTTTCCACACGCTACTTAATTGAAGGAAACCACGACATATTAAGACTGCAGTGCTTCTTTATTGAAAAATTTCACGTTGCCTTATTGCCTAGATTGATGTCACTTCATGATAAGGTGATTATTTTTATAAAGAGTAAGCAAAGTAAAGGATATAGGAACGAGTGAAATGTCCGTCAATTTACCGTTTCCCTGATATGGGTAACAAGAACGAGTAAGCTGGAAACACGGAAAAACGCTATTTCGACATGTTCCAGATTTGGAATGCAAAACGCATCAGAATGCTACCTCAAATACCATAAAGTGTAAATACCAAGCGAAGTATTTGATAGTAGGTCTATTTGCGAGTGAATGATGACTTCCTTCAAAACTGAAATCTGAAATGCTAATATTTTCCATTTTCAGTGCTCATCGACTACTGTGCCAGTGATGTTTGTCACGCCAACGCCACTTGTCAAAATGTTACAAGAGCGAATGAAAACAGCATCATTTATAGTTGTGAATGCCATGCAAATTTCACTGGTAACGGCACACATTGCGATTTCGATGAATGCGACAGCTCTTATGAAAATGATTGTCAAGATTATGCCACTTGTAACAACACTTATGGAGGTTATTCTTGCATATGCATTGACGGGTACACTGGAAACGGGACATATTGCAGCGATTTAAATGAATTTCATAGCTCTTACGACAATGCCTGTCACGACAACTCCTATACTGTACCAATACCGAGGGCAGTTATACTTGCAATTGCAGTGTTGGTTACAGTGGAAACGGGACATATTGCAGCGATATAGATGAATGTCACAGCTCTTACGACAATGACTGTCACGACATTTCCAACTGTACCAATACCGAGGGCAGTTATTCTTGCAATTGCAGCGTCGGTTACAGTGGAAACGGGACATATTGCAGCGATATAGATGAATGTCACAGCTCTTACGATAATGACTGTCACGACAACTCCAACTGTACCAATACCGAGGGCAGTTATACTTGCAATTGCAGTGTTGGTTACAGTGGAAACGGCACTTATTGCGATTTCGTTGAATGTCACACCTCATACTGGAATGACTGCCACGAAAATGCTACCTGTACCAACACCGAGGGCAGTTATTTTTGCACTTGCAATGAGGGCTTTGCTGGAAACGGCACTTATTGTGATTTAGATGAATGCCACATTTCAAACGGGAATGGATGTCACGAAAATTCCACTTGTACTAACACCGATGGAAGTTATGATTGCAATTGTATTATAGGGTACATTGGAAATGGCACATATTGTGATTTCAATGAATGTGAACGCTTGTACGACAACGGTTGTCACGAAAATGCTACTTGTTACAATACTGATGGAAGTTACATTTGCACCTGCAATGATGGATACACTGGAAACGGCAAACAATGTCAATATGTCGCTGAATGCGACTCATCTTATTTCAACAACTGTGGCAATAATTCAATTTGCAATGCAGGATTCATTCGGCGAAACGGAATGTGTCTCCGTGAGTTTAGCTGTAGTTGTTTCCATTTCCATTCTAGTTAATACATCACCGATAAGTCAAAATACCATTTATGAATCTACTGGCATATATTTACATGACTCACAAGTAAGGATCAAAGCCTTCTTCGAAGCCAAGTACACGCGTAGTTAAAAACCGAGTAATATTTCAGTGTTGAACCTTTTTGCAGTGACAAGTTGAAATTTTTGCTAGTTACCTGTTTTTTATTTTATTTATTTTTTCAGCCGTCATGGTCTGTAAGTTGTGACGTAACGCTGGAATGACATTGAGAATTGAAAATATAAGGTGAAGATAACTTCTTTGACGAAAAGGGCTTCCGACCCATGTCTTAGACTGACCGAAATATCTTTGAACCATTCCATATCGTATACGTCGACTATGTTAGGAGAAAATCGTCCGAGGACTCATACTACATGTTTTTAAGTGATCACAGAAGTATGGCAAAGTTCTACAACTTGAGAAAAACATTTTTTAATTACCGAGGTAAAATCAATAGTAGGCTACTAGGTGAAGTAGAGACAGTGTCGGAAGAATAGAAAGTTTGACTCACACTATAGTCGTGACGATGACCCTTACGCCTGACACATTCCTTTCCGTTTAGCCTAGCCTACTCGCGTACAATATCGAGATTTTCTCACTTGCACATCTTACGCCTGTGGTCTTTTACACTACAGTCACGATAGGAAGCAAGGAACGGCAAGTCGAATGCTGATTTAATAATAAAAGGTATCCAACTACGGAACGGCAATAAGTGAACTCGGGAATGAGCGATCTATAATAATATATAGATTGAAAAATTACTGCAACATCACACAGACATACTAGTTCTATCACGTGTTTGCCAACTTCACATAGTAGCCGCCATCGCAATCACCATATTATCAACGGATCAAAGTCACCGTGTCTTTAAGTCTGGTTTAAGCACTTCAAAACATTTATAATAGCCCCGTTCTTTTACAGCCGATTGCTCAATACTGCAGTCTCAAACGGATATAGATTCATTTATCAATTGTTCGGTAGTTGTCTCGGAAATAACGGGGATCATAACAAATTACGAAGGAAATATAACATCCATGCAAGCTTGCGGTGACATACCAGCAGGTAAATTTGCACATTAATTTGTACTACGAACATGTTTGTATTTGTTTCTTTTTATAGAGCGAAAGTTCTTCACCATTAATATCAATGATACAGGCACCAATGTAACGGACCTTATACCGGGATTAATATACCGGATAGTTTTATATGATGCTTCTACAAACGTCGTAATCAACAATGAAACGATATTTGTCCGTGAGTGTATCTTCTACTTGGATCTGTGTATTCCATGTGTGTTGGAATCTAATCTAATCAGAAAGTAATAACTGTGGTTGGGGATTTTAGCCATGATATTGCAAGACCTGTATTTTCCGCTGAAACATCGCTATCACTAGATAATGGGCCGTATGCACCAACATGTTTTGAACCCAAACTGAGCTCAAACAGGGGTTCAGGAGAGATTTCCAAAGCACCAACACCGAAACGTCAGTGATCTAGCGTTCATTCGCGCCGAATTTGATCGAAAAGTAAACAACCGCGGGAGGTTGTTTAAAATGTAGTTCAGTGCTTTGGCTTGATAGTCGCTGATTGTGGTCTCCTGTTTCTCGCGACTGGTTGACTGTAAATTGGTTCATGTTGAAGACGTAGGTGCACAATTTGCTATCTTTCCGTAAATTAGCAGACTTTCTAAGCTGTGTGAATAGATTTTAGATGTTTCCGAACCCAGTTACACCAATGTGAGGCCGAATGGCTTACAGTTTACTGTTAGTTGATCGGTATACCGGTATTAGCGAGTATAGTGGTGAACCAGGAAATCCATATGACTGCCTCAAGGTACCTGTAATGAAGATGCAATATTCTTGTATTGCGCCTTGTAGGTTTGAATGAAAGACTTTTGGGTCAAAAATAAATGAAAATTATGACCAAGTCTGACGTCTGTATACAGTGTACAGTTTTTGAAGTACCCTGCTGGGTGCAATTGATGAGGCGTTTTCCCTATAAAGTTTGATATATTTCACCATCATTGAAGCTATGCCAGTACAGCCGATATTACAGTAGATTGTCCTCATAGCCCAAATGACCGGGTTGGAATCCCGGTACGTTTAGCGTAATATATTTGGTGTACCACGACGGTTTTCAGCGTCACACCTGTGTGTATTAGTAGAATCTTTGATGTGCACGAGACACCGATTCCATATTGGCGAAATGGAAAGCACGTAGCTGTCGGCTGCCAATGTCACGTCATGTCATGAATTGCTGAATCCTCTTTTATGTAACTGTTTTAAGTTTAGTATGAAGTATGAGTACGGAATTTAGTAAAATGGACCCAAGACAAAACTGAAAGTTGATTTGCTTGCTAATGATGTAGGCTGTCGATTGAGTAGTGGGAGCAGAAGTTGTATGGATTTGTACTAGACGTCAGGAATCGTGGTCCTGTGATTTGCGCTCGCGGTCGGCTGTAGTTTTGTAGTTTTGGAGCCGCATGTCTTGCAAATCTCTATATTATAGTAATTTTACAGGTTTTAGGTTACATGAGTGAAATATATACACGTCCTAACAACGATAAAGCGTTTCACTAATCTGGAGATTCTCGGATTTGGTCACAGTCAATGAGAACCAGCATTATCAAGTGATGTCGGCCAAGAGACCATCCTCAAAAATGTGCATAATATGCAATAATATTATGTTGGAAGAAGACACATACATATACAAAAGAATCACCATGAAACTGGAGGTTATCGATTCCGATTTTGATGTACTTCGCAAAGAAGAGGGGACTAACTATCCTGGCTCGTATGTCAATCGCTAGAGATTTTGGCTGAATAGCATTACAAAGTTATCTGTCTGAGTCAAATTCCCCTAAAAGTCAATGACTGCAAGAGTACTCTAGTGATAGGACCGAGAAATCAAAAAACCAGTCATGGAAATGTGCATAATATGACTGTTTTGGAATTGAATCATGTTGGGGGAAGGTAGCCTACATCAACATGGACCACATTCATCTCGATTTCTACAATATCATCAACATGCAACTGAAGGTCATTCATTCTGATATTGATTTACTGCTCATGCTCAAAGAGGTGACAAACTGCCCTGGGTCGAACGTCAATTGCTAGAGATTTGGGCTGAATATCATTACAAAGTTTGCTGTCTGTGTCAAATTCCCCTAAAAGTCAATGACTACAAGAATACTCGAGTGGTAGGACCGTGAAATCAAGAATAAACCAGTCATGGAAATGTACAAATAGAGAGAGAGAGAGATATGATATTTTTTTTCGCCTGCACCATCGAGATGCTTTGACGACGGAGTTGCGATACGGCCCCATGAGGTCATCTAGTCTGCGCCCCCGTTTTTTTTTCTCCTCCATGCTATCCGTGATTGCTGAGCGCCTAGCAGGATAGCTGCGGATACCAATTTTCGAGTCTTTGGTATGACCCGGCCGGGGATCGAACCCACGACCTACCGCTCGAGAAGCCGGACGCATAACCATTACACGATCTCGCTCGACCGATTTGGAATTGTACCATGTTGGGGGAATGTTGCCTACATCAACATGGACCACATTCATCTCAATTTCTACAATAGCATCAACATGCAACTGAAGGCTGTCCATTCTGATATTGATGTAGCCTACTGTGCCTGTGTGATGATGGGACTAACTACCTTGGTCCGAAAGTCAATTACTTTATATTTTGACTGACCGTCATTCCGAAGTTTGATGCTTGAGTCAACTCGCCAAAAATATGTATATACCACCAATCGAAATATAGTGAATGATTAGATCGACTCTGAAGAATACTTCGGTTGGCACTATGATAAGGGATGTACAAATCTTACATATTCTATAACAAATAATCTTTTATCTCCAGCAAGGTGCTTACAATAATGCTTGAAAGAATTGGGTATGTATAGCATGGTATTTTATCATGTCTAGAGCAGAAAATGTTAGGTGTGCACACTGTGCAGTACTCATGATTGAATGAAAGCAAGGTGCTTACAATAATGCTTGAAAGAATTGGGTATGTATAGCATGGTATTTTATCGTGTCTAGAGCAGAAAATGTTAGGTGTGCACACTGTGCAGTACTCATGATTGAATGAAAAGGTTTTTACTTGGATGAGTTTGTATTTGTAGACTATTTTCATTTCATGTGTTTGGCTATCATGATAATTTATTGTGTGATGATGAAGACCAGACCCTGGAGATTCCTATTTACTTGACAAAAATGCAAATTGAAGGATTTCAGTTCTTTTCACAAACTGTTCAAGTATACAACATGATCATGAACAATGAAATAAGTCTGTCGATTTGTGTTACTTTATCAGTTCAGAATGTTGAATATATGCTGTGCAGATATGGTAGTTGGATTGGATTGTCGGGCTATTGAGAGAACACAGTAATGGTGGAATCTCGGCAAGTTTTGCGCAATTGATTAGGGGAGCACTGATGATTCTCAAGGTGACAGTACGGTACTTCCAAGGAATTAAGGAAGCACAGGACACTCATTCCGTTCGGGTTAGATTCGAATGTGGGTAAAACAATGAACAACAAAACACGCACTGTGAACACACAGAACAAGTTGTGCGGGGTGAGGACAGTGGGTGAAAAGCGCCATTGGCACTCGATTTTTACAGACAGTGTGGTGTCAAATATATATTCATAAGCCAGGATATTGTAAATTTTCGCCCTGTACTTCAATTTACCTCCTGGCAGAGCATCGCCAGTAAAGCCATGACATAATTTTGGAACTTTAAAAGCATGATGGCAAAGCTAGCAATGGTATTTGATTCGAAAATGGTTACAGAAATATAGCCGGAGTTTTGTGAATGGGCTCAGGTGCTCAGGTGCTCATCATTGAAATGGACATCGCGCTAGCGACCGCTGAGCAGGGCATGGTATGGTATGGTATGGATCGATATTTTGGTATGGAATATGGAAGAATGCAAGTATGGTATGGAATGGAAGATTTTAATCTATGGTATGGAACGACCTTTCCATACTTCCATACTTTGGTATTTTATACATTTTATCGTGATCTGTGCAAGCTTCATGAATCGTACGTTGATCGCTGCTCACTCAATACACGATCGCTTTTGTTATGTGTGGACGCTGTATAGGTACAAATACGCGCTTGTGCAACGGTTTTAGGAGCACTTGAAATAACATGATTTTGTGATATAATAATGACAACAGATGTTGATCTGATATTCTATTGAGTCTAGACACGACGTCTCCGAGCATAGTCTATCACGTGACGCAATAATTGGCAATGTAGGCAGCTCCAACTATACCTCATTCCTTGAGTGACGACAGCTCACAAGCAATCATGATTAGAGCCCGACCGATTATCGGTTCGCCGATAATATCGAGTCGATATCACACTTTGAAAGAATTACCGGTATCGGCCATTGGAGGTGAAAATATATCGGCAATTTTCGTGACGTCACATGGTGGTAGGAAGTCAGAAAACTATAATCCTTGACCGCTAGACTGGGAATATTGCTGTATTTCATATAGCTTATACTTGCAATATGTTCAGATACAGCTTTTCCAGTATATTTCATGTTCAAGTATGTCAATGACTGTAGAGCTGTTGAAATGAATGCTCTGAAGATTTGAAAATGCGCCTTTTGAGGTAGATTCCACCTTATTTGAATATCGGCTGAATATATCGGTGTTATCGGTGAAAGTGTTAGATATCGGTTTTATCGGTATCGGCCCAAAAATCTAATATCGGTCGGGCTCTAATCATGATGCAACGTACTAATTGCTCAATGCGATTGATAATTACATTTCTTCTGAAAGATTGTCCGCTCCGCACATTTATACTATTTGCATACCGAGATATCTTATTGGTCATATTTCAAACGCTCTCGCATTAGGATTATAAATTAGGGTGTGGGGTAGACATTTGAAATTCTCGCACTCCAACCACATGCTGTACTAATAATCACGCAGATCGCTGCAGTATTAATCGCCTGTAGCTGGGATATTTTATGGGTGCGAGTATTTACTTCAAACTTGCATGTGCATCATGCCAATGTAGCGGAAATGCGATGATATTCTTCTGGAGCAGGGGCGGGCAACCTCGCTAGTCGGTGGGCCGTATATAGGAAAATTAAGTACTTGGCAAGCCGGATTGCTGAATGGATACATTATTTGCGCATATATATACAGGGAATAAATCGTATTTAATGAATGTATTTTATCGACAGCAATGTCGCTTCAAAACCATTTCTCGCCGATAATGATAATACAATGTGGATTTGAAAACAGCATTGTCATACAGGCGTAGCCATGTTTGCTTCTCTCTGATCAACTAACTCACGGTGCAATCCTTAATTAAGATTTCAAAGCGTTTCATAAGTCCGGTACCCAAAATTCACCAAGATATATCAATTCATTATGGTTGAGTACATGATAAATGCCGATAATGCAAGTCTTCTCGCTTCGACGAACTTACGCGTAAGCTCCACTCTCGCACTCTCGCACCTTAATTACATACGCAGTCACTAAAATTTTACGTTCAAGCAAGTGGTGGAGAATCTCGGCTGACTGGGGCCGCGGGCCACATTATCATGTAAGACGGGAAACTGTCCGCGGGCCGGGCAAAATCTCGTCGCGGGCCGTATGTTACCTGTCCCTTTTATGGACGGTCCTCGATAACAATCTGCTGACTATCTCATTTTGCTCGCGGAAGCTATAGAGTAGACCAGGCGCGTATCCAGAGCGCGAAAAAGGGGGGGGGTTTAAGTGAAATTACCTATTATGACGTCATAATTACGACCACTCGTCTACACGCCAAGGCGAATATTTACGATATATTATAGTTCAATAATTAAAAGAGATTTGCGGTGAGTGGGAGATGTACGAATTCGATACAGACAATGCCTGAAATTTCGTGTTTTTACGTTATGATTGAACGAAATTCGTAAATGCTCACATTTAGTCATGAGCCGACCGACTAACGCCGCCGGTCTCCAAGCGCCTAGTTCCGGCCAGAGATGCACGATTTTGTTAGGTTTTGACTATATTATGCGCACAGCCGGTAGTATCGCAGCGGACGAACAAGCGCGGAATAGTGCGGTAGCATACACGAGGGCGATCGCGATCGCCACAGAGAGGTGTGGAGTGTACAGCTGTACACGAATGTGTGCATTTCGATGGCTTTACGGTCGAGGCTAGCACGGTCGAGCGTGTAGTACGCGCGAAGATAATTAGCCCTTAATTGCAGGCACGCAAGTCACTCTATTAATACAGAGTACACACTGGGATAATAACTTGAGCGACAGAGGACCTTGTCAGCCGATATCATTACGTTAACTTTACTAATAGGCCTACTCAATTCTCCCGTTCAGCGGCAACATAGTCCTGTATTTCAACGACAGCCACCTAACAATCGGGAACTTGAACGACTGAACGTGTATCGCTTTAGGCTTGTAATTTGAAATGTGAATTTCAATCGTAGGGCATTTCTCGCCGATAATCGCGAAGACAATGTGGATTTGAGAATAGCATTGTCGTACCGGTGCCGCCGTGTCTGCGTCTCGCTGATCAATCAACACGCCATGCAATTCTTAATTAGGATTTCAAGGCGAGCAGGCATAGCGAATTCGCGGGCGATGTTCATTGCCGACAACTTTGTCTTTGTCCGTATCGGCGGTATCGCGTCGGCCAATTAGATTAGATTTTCCTAAAATGCGTCTCTCGTTTTAGCAAGGCGAGAGAGAAATCGAGGGAAGAAAGTTGTGAACGTTAGCATCTGCCACAGCTGAAATGTAGCTGACCAAGCGCAGAATTCGTACGCAATTAGCGAAATATAACGACCTATTTTATCCTTTCGACTAATTCGGCGCATAATTCCAATATTTTGTAGGGGTTTTAGTCCCCTTAAATAACATTAAGACGCCATATTCACCTTCTCATACGTAAAAATGAATATGTTGAACTAATAAATTAGCAAATATTAGAGGCTATATTTGACATGAATTTTTAGGATTTTGAAAAGGGGGGGGTTCCGACCCCCTAAACCCCCCCCCTGGATACGCCACTGGAGTAGACTTAC
Source organism: Botryllus schlosseri (assembly GCF_051294905.1). Classification (NCBI taxonomy): domain Eukaryota; kingdom Metazoa; phylum Chordata; class Ascidiacea; order Stolidobranchia; family Styelidae; genus Botryllus; species Botryllus schlosseri. The sequence continues at coordinate 8,088,044 of NC_137244.1, read as the reverse complement.
ACGGTACCACACCACCGTGGACTAGACCTCACCAAAACAGACTCTGTAAAACTATTACCAGGAGATAGATTCGCATCATGGCTAGTTTAAGCAATATTGACATCCGAAATATCAATAATATAGGTGCTAGAAAAGGAAATATACTTACGATATTTTAGTATTTGAAAGTATGGAATATGTATCAAGTATGGTATGGAACAATGTTGGTATGGTATGGAAAATTGCAAGTATGGTATGGAGCGAGTAAGGCAAGTATGGAGTATGGAAAATTCTCGTTCCATACCATACCATACCATGCCCTGCCGCTGAGTACCACAAAAAAACTTGTTTTGTTTACCATTCGGTCGGCCTTGAGTAGCTTTTCAGGGTGCAAATTGAGCATCTATTTACTGAACGCTAGCTCGTCTCAATGATCATCAGTTCGTCTGAACGGCGTTTAAATATTGATGGTGCATCGCGAGAAATTTTGAACTGATGTTTCGTTTGAGTTATGTTCGAGCGAACAGACGATCAGACTTGAACGTGTTCAATGTTGGTGCATACGGCCCAATATTTAGGTTCATAGAACTTGGCGTTGTTGGTTGGGATCAGACATGGCGGTAGTCGTGTTTGTAATCGTAATCGAAATCGATTACATTCACAAAAATCGGAAGTAATCGTAATTGTAATCGATTTATTTCACATATCTAATCGATTTCTTTGCAAATGAAGGGTTTCTTGTTTCTTGTACAAGAACCAACACAGTGATTGAACAATGAACATTGATGAACAGGAATAGTGCGATATTCTATTGGGTTATTCATAAAAAATCATGGAATTTTTCGACTCGATTGCCCATTATTACATCACAAGTATTAGCCTTGTGCGTCATAGGGGTCACCAACCTTTTTGAAACCAAGAACTATTTCTTGAGTACTGATTAATACGATGGGTTACTAGTTACTCCCACCGTTTATCCGTGCTCAAATGGATTTCTTCACTTAGCTTACACCAGTGGTCCGCAACGTGGGCGAAATCGCCCCCAGGGGGCGATTTGCCGGTCTAGGGGGCGAAAATACCGAAGGGGCGATAGGAAGGCGATGACGCGTTAAAACGGCTATATTGGAGTCAAGTCTGAGCAATGGCTTTTTTTAGTCAACTCACGAAAATTTAGCTGTAAAAGTGTAATATCGAGGTCGAGCAATGCAGAAAGTTGGCCTTTTTGTTAATCAACTCGCTGGTGATTACAGGTTGTATGCCCATTTTTCGGTTCCCAATATTTGGGGAACGATGATCGTGATGTCATATTGCTACCTCCAATTTTACGTTTCCACGAAGTATTATAATAATGACTTGCCAACAACGACTTGGCAACATTAGGCCACAATGCCAAAGTGCAGGCTGACATTTTTGAGTACCAGCAAATTCATCAACTGGAACAATAAATGCAATAATAATCAATATCAAACAATAATATAATATCAAATCAATACATCCCGTCGCTTGGCCAACAATTTCGACGCGGACTCGCCAACTCCTAATCGGACTAGGTTAGACGGGACAATATGTTCACCAGCTATCTGACTATTGCTACATTGATACTGATCTGAGTGACCAACCAGTTTCATACTTCCGACAGATATTACCGCAAAATCAAGTTATACGGTTGCTAAGAGCCCTATCGGACGGATTTGGATTTTTATGATGCAATAAACATATTAAATCAAGATAAGTCCCTTATCCATCTTGGACTTTTACAGTAGAAAACGTTGCATTCTTTATATTATTACCGTAAGCACAACTTGCTGACCACCTACATGTAGCTTATTTCGTTTTTTATGCTGTGTGATTGCGGGTGAAGCTGACGGCAGAAAGTCACTAAGTATTCACAAACGGAAAGCTGGGCATATCGAGCAAACTTTTCAAACTTTCGTAGCGTGATTTTTAGTCTAATGAGGGAGCGATGGTGGACCGTTTGGATGCATTTACTCCACGTTCTTCAGCAAACCCAGTTGTTATCAGTTACAAGCCATATCAAATCTTCACGCCGAGCTTGATTTACCAGTGGAGATGAGACAACGAGGGCTAAATATTTTACTGTTTTATCGCACATCACAAGTAACTTGAAACTGCGAGTTCCCTTCGCTTGTCACGTGCGATCGGCGTACCAATCCTACAATCCTAGACTGGATTGTACGATTTTTGCTGCAAATGATTAGACACAAACCACGACAATCAACGCAATGAAAGACGTGGTATAAGTGTGGATTTTTGGCCGTCCATGTCAGTAATTTAATTTCTGCCTGTTACCTTGTAAATTGTGCTTGTTTTTAAATTTCTTAGCACCTTATGAGACACCAATACCAAGTTTGAGAGCTTCAAATGATTCAATATTTGCATCTTGGGACAAACCATACAACGGCACGGAATACTTGATCTCGTTTAAAGGTCTCAATATTGAAGACAACAGGGAAGTCAGGTATCGAAAAATCTTGCATATGTTTCAGAAAAACGATAGTAATCATGTCCTGTTTTTAGCACAACGGATTCACGGTGGGAATTCTCGGGCCTTGGTGCTGGCTATCTATATGAGGTTTGCATCACCCTTACCTTTTGCCAAGCGACTTCTCCGGGATTAGCGATGAAGTGCTCTAAGAGTTATACTTGTACGTATTTTTATTGTATTTCTTTTTGATCATTTACGCAGGCCGCAGATCATATGCAAGAATCACTATTATCATATATTCATATGGGTTATTATCTATAAATTCCAATCATTCTTTGCTAATGACTAATTTAAGTGATTCATCGCTTCAATTCTGAGATGCAATTTCACCATTATTTTCATGCGACTGCACTGTAAAAAATAAAAACCTCGATTTACCGCGAAATGTTTGGAAGCACGGTAGCCAGACATTTCGTGGTAATCTAACATTACCGTTAGTCAATGTAAATTTAACTTACACTCGTCCGGTAATCTCACTTTACACGCCAGACTGTAATGTTACAGTCACCTCCGGTATATCTAATCTACATGTTCTCCTGTACATTTGCGATCGAGACTGTCATTTTACCGCCTACCTACCTACATGCTGTTCCTGTAAATCAGGATTACATACCAGCTTGTAAATTCACGTACATCCATACCTATCGCAAAGCAACCCGATGCAAAAATATCGCAACATTTTCTTCACATCCACAAAACGACATTGGAATAAACTGTATATTAGGGCTGTTCAAAAATAACTTTTTTTCCCCGATTCAAGCCGGTCACCTCTTAAATCGTCAGGTTGCAGTAGAAAACCTTGCTCACCAAATTTCACTCGATTCCAACCAGTAAAGGCCTCCGCAGATCCAATTAAAAATTTTAATTTATTAGTGAAAATTTAAAAAAAAAAATTCCAAATTTTTTTGCCAACCCCATGAAATTGTTGAGCTGTCTTCAAAGACGTTGCAAAACAAATTTGAGTCAATTCCGACCAGTAGAAGCGGAGTTATGTGAGTTTTTCGATGATATTTCTCGGATTATCCTTGATTGGTGGATAATCCGTGATTTAGCAACGAAAAACTCACATAACTCCGCTTCTACTGGTCGGAATTGACTCAAATTTGTTTTGCAACGTCTTTGAAGACAGCTCAACAATTTCATGGGGTTGGCAAAAAAATTTGGAATTTTTTTTTTTAATTTTCCATAATAAATTAAAATTTTTAATTGGATCTGCGGAGGCCTTTACTGGTTGGAATCGAGTGAAATTTGGTGAGCAAGGTTTTCTACTGCAACTTGACGATTTAAGAGGTGACCGGCTTGAATCGGGGAAAAAAAGTTATTTTTGAACAGCCCTACTGTATATTCATTCATGATATCACGATGAAGTGGTTATCGATGGAAAAATATTGCTGCTGGAGGTCTAATTCTTCTTTAGGAGACATGCAGTAACACGAGTGGTCTCAAGAAAACGTGAATTAATTCCACCACCGGCCAAACTTCCAATTGTTTCTTTTTCTCGTTCTCATTCCTTCTGTGTAAGTAGTATCTTGCAGTTCCACTAAAAAGAATTCGTGCGTAAGTAGCTATATAAAGCAAAGTTCCTAACCTGGACAGTGGACATGACATTATAAAGACTAAGACAAATAGGCTAACAAAAATATAACATGTTTTGAAGTACCGGTACTGGCACATTGTGTGATGACGGCTCCGCCTTTTACATGACATAGCAGAGATTCATGACTTTATCTCTGTATTGAAGCAAAAGGTTCCTAATTTAAGGTGTGGCAAACAAATCCAGCAGTGGATGAAAATATATCTATGCTATGGCCCGAAAATGACATTAACAAGCCAACAGTTTCAACTCCTCCGCAGCGGAGTATGTGGTCACTATATAAGTCGACAAATATCCCAAAATAGAACAGAGAATGCGGCGAATGAAATATATCAATCATGAAATCTAAGTCATCGAGGGCTGGTGTGCAGAGTCAGATATTCACGGTAACAAATACTATGTAGTACTGTATTACCTTTTAAGATGCGTATGCCATTCAGCATTCCTAGGAATCTTCAACGATCGTGTTCACTTTCTTCAAGCACAAGCTTCGCTCCACCCTTTGCTCAAATCTCACTAATGGCCACTGGCCAGACGACACTCGAACGATTTCGAAATAAATGGTATTCATCCGCTGACACATGACACCAATAATATTTACTGGCCACGTTATAATGTTTGATCTGGGTCGTTTTTTCCATACAGAAACATTTATCATTGCATATAGTCCCTTTTTTCATCTAATTTCGTATAAATTGATGTATATTCCATGTGTTGTTCACTACTTACTGTACTTACCTAACCAGACGCTGCTTGTGATGTCACAGTTGTGCGTTGGTTGTTTACTACGAATCTCAGAAAAAGCAGTCACCTAATGTCACCTATTACAGGTCGCCTTGTCCGCCATTAACAAATGGTTAGCTGAGCATGCGGTGCTGATATTTCTAGTTTCCCCGAGCAATATTATACATCCTGAACTAATTTTCTAACTTATCAGCCTTATCCGTGACAACGAATGTAACCAGCGAGACTGGCCGTACAGCCATTGCCTTATAATATAATATGGCTACGGTGTACCACATTAGCTACGATCGTCAGTTATTTCTTGTACCCTGCTAAGCTTAAATTGATACTAGGGCCAACAATTTCGGTATGACAGACCCCAGTCTCGCAAACGAGGTTCAATCAGGTCAAATCGCCTCTATAGAATGATATATCAGTAACATTCAGTTCTACGTATACATTGGCTGCAGCGATTTTGAAGCTAATCAATTTTGCCAATAGCCCGGTAAACTGCAGTAACGAGTAACTGTCAGTAATTTTGCGAAGAAATTCTGGTAACTTACGTTACAGCTATATTAAGGTAATATTACATATCAAAATGTAAAATGACTAGCTACGCACAGTAATTGGCTGCGACCGGTAATTTGTGGTAAAATTTACAGAGATTTCCCAGTAAATCTACCAGATTTTTTACAGTGTGGGTGATAAATGTTTGCTGAACGAGATTTCAATGATTGCTATGTTTAAAGTAGCCAGTTTTATGGTAATAGTCATTGCTATCTGCGTATATTTTAAGTACTCCCGATATGTTGAGTAGGTTCCTAGTCAACGTGGAATTCTTCTATCCGCTTGCTTGTATTCTAACAGTGCCGGGACGAGTTACGGGCTTCGACTACGAATCCACTGATTCGGCCTTGGTCTGCTTGTGGAGAAATTCTCGTGGAACAGAAGACGTACGCGTGGACGTTGCTATTGGCAGGAATTCTCTACAAACCGCTAATCTTTTGAGATATGGCGGTAGATTGGCATGCGCCATCGGAGTGGTAAGATATAGGGATGGTGCGACACCCTAAAAGGTTCAGGTTCGTGTGAACGCGAACCTTTTTGTACACCAGGGGTGTCAAACATAGGGCCCGCGGGCCGCATTCGGCCCGCGAAGCAATTCAGAATAGATTGAAAAATGCTTGTAATATCCGGCACATTTGAAACAAATGTTGAGATTTTTGTAAGAAAAACTTCTATTAAATCAGTGGTTCCCAACCGGGGGGAATTTTGAAATTTTTTGAGGGGAATCTGGTACCAGGGTTGTAACGCAAGATACATGTGGTTCACAAGATTTTCGACTTTTATGATAGAACTGTAAAGTATGAAAATAATTCAATACAATTGTATGTCTCTTTTGGCGGATTCTTAGCTAGATATATGTTAAAATGATTTTTAAAATCTCCCTTTCCGTAGAAATTCTACCCCCTGAAAAAATGAGACGCGTGAGACGATTTTGTTGGGCCCGCAATAGCCTCTCGACCAAATTGCTAATAGGCAGGGAAAATTCATGCTGAACTCAGCATACGACCGCTGGGGAAAATGTTTACCTTTATTAAGCCAGCAAAAAAAATTCATCGATTCAACGCAAGGCCATCGGACAATCGAACTTAATGGTGATTTATTTGTAGTTAGCAGCTACCCGACTGGTAAAAACCAGGCCGAATTTAAAGCAATGTCACCACAGCGGAAAGTAATGACTAGGGCAAGTTTTTGTTGCACTAAAATCTGGAGAAAGTAGCATTTCATTTTAACAAAAGTTGCAGTAGAAAGTTGCATTAATAATGTTTGTGGAATTATTAGGGTATTAGATACTTGTAAGGTTCCGTTGAATAGCCCCGGAGATGTCAAATATGTTACTTTATTGCCATTTAACGCACGGTCGGGCAAAACCACAAAATTTTTTTTTCTGGCACATAGCAAGAAAATTACGCAGTAGGGGAATAATTTTACACAAAAAGTCAAACAGCATAGCGATACCCCTTTCCCAAATACCAGTCTAATAACACACCCCAAACCCCCTAGGTCTGCAAACTTGACCCAAAGCTTTACAGAAAAACTGTAACTTTAACAAAGGAAATAGCCTGAAAAAGGTGACTCAGTGAAAATGTAATGTTCAGTGGACTCGCCTGGGAGCTCATGAAATTGGAAATTATTTCAAATTTAAATGACAGATTTAATGAAGCGATCTATTTACATGTTGTTCGCGCACGGTCGTACTTGGCAGGAGTAGTTGAACTTCTTGCTGGTAAGCTATTGTGTCATAGATAACAATGAGACGCAGTTGACACAACAGCTCTTTGTTTTGCAAATCAAACAGAATAGAACCATACTAAAAATAGTTCATAACATGTTTTCAACTCACTCATTCACATTTCAACGCAACATTGGATAAAAAGTTGCACGATAAAATCCATCCAAACAGCGTAAAACTTCATAGATTCTGAGTATCTAGGAAGCTGTCAGAAGCTATAAAAAAAGTTGCAAAAACTTGCCCTAGTAATGACCTAATTTCCTTTGATTTAGTTAATTTCTAAATAAAACTACACCCAGTGGTAAATAATTGCTATGGAAGTAGTGCGCGGTACTTTACTAAAGTGTAATGCGGTCCGCATTAAACAGAGTTTGGGCATATCTGAATATGTTTCGGTAAATATTGCTTAGTCAACAAATGGTTGTTTGTTAAAAAGCACCTTTTTAGTCACCAGACAACTTATTCTTAGGGGGGGATTTTGGCTCAAATATCGACCAAGGGGTCCACGAGACGAAAAAGGTTGGGAACCACTCCATTAAATAATCCCTCGAGGCCGCAATTGTCGAGCATGTAGGTCACATTATAATCACCCGACAACAGTGTTGCAGTTTCACTCTAGTTACCATTAGCAATAAGTCAATGACATTGACACCCAATTTCGATAAACCAAAGAATGCACACTACGTTCAGAGCTGTAATTAAAAATGTACCAAAAACAGTTATTCACATAAGCGAAAACGCTAATGCGGACCGTTATATGCAGGTTATAACGGAAAATATGTTACTCAAGAATATAATTCAAATAACTGTGATCGCACTGCTGCATAAAATCTGGCTCAAAAGCTGCCCTGTCTCCAGAGAAACCCGAAACGCGATTTAATAATAATAAACGAATTCCAATATCCGCGCTTACCGTTAAATCTCTTGCACCCCGCACATCAAGATTACGACTAAAAAGGGAGCTTGGAAATATACCATCGGTACGTTGATGACACTTTCGTGGTCTTTAACAAAGAATCGGAATGGGATATATTTTTGAGGCATTTAAATCAGCTTCATCCGTTGCTCAAATTTACTATGGAAAAGGAACATAACAATTCTCTTGCATTCCTTGACGTCTTCGTAAAAAAGTTCAATCAGAAGTTTCTAACTTCCGGGAAGCCACTTCCACTGGCCAATATATCGCTTGGAATGCGTTTTGTCCGACAAAGCGCAAAACTAATCTGATACGAATGCTTGTTCACAGGGCTCTAATGATTTGTAGTAAGTCGGCACTCGAATCTGAATTAGATTTCATACGGAAAATCTTCCAGTCTAACGGATATCCAGATCACATTGTGAAGTCCACCATTGACAAAAAACTAATTGACTTCAGAGCCAATAAATTCATTGGACCAAGTAAATGTCCAGTATATTTACATTTACCATGGATTGGTAGAGTTTCTGGTAGATTTGAGAAGCAAATCACGTCGTCTGTTAGTGAATGTTTCATGTGGGTACAACCTAGGATTGTTTTCACCACAAAATCTCTCTTTCCTGCAACACAGAATGATGTACTACCTGCCACAGAACATAGTAGTAATATTTACAACCAGACGTGCCGCTGCGACTGTCGGTATGTGGGCCGTACTTCACTGCGTTTGCAACAAAGAATTAACCAACATGTGCCCAAGCAGATTAGAAAACCTGACGTCAATGCTATTTCAGACAGTCAATCGCAGACAAGTAACCCTTTCTTGCGAGACTATGACTATGAAAGGTTCTCAAATTGACTATAATAAAACTTGAGCAACCGATTCTTTGTCGGCAAAAGGACCGGCTCTATTCCCTCCGTGTATTTCATTAGTGTTGCGTCTCTGGCTATATATTGTCGCCATTTTGCATTGCACTATTGCATTTTTGCTTAACGCTCACGTTTTATAAATTCTCTCGTTGTTGTTATACCATTCTTACGTCACACTACATATTTCATCTTTATATTTCGAATTGCAATCTCCGTATTTACGGACGGCCACTCCCGACGAGGGTCAGTTGAAAAGCTTAGAGTGAATAAATTGCGAATGTGAATGTGTTGTTCGTTGGTCCATAAATGTATCAGATCGAACAATCATCGTATTTTGTAAATTCCATTGTGCGCGAACCACTTCGATCCGCGGTATGATGTATAATGTTATAAATACTATTATGTATATATGCTTGATACTAAAGTATTCCATTGAATATGAAAGGCCTCAGGTAGCACTATTAGGAATCAGTTGTGGATCCGGCCCGTGATCAATTTGAAGGTTTGAATCCGGCCCACGACGCAATTTGAGTTTGACACCCCTGATATACACGATACCTAGTGATGACTCAGGCCACATTATGCTACAACGCAAAAGTACATGCTGACGTTTTTAACGTCGCCAAATGTATCAATTGAAGCAATCAAATGCTATAAAAAAATCACTATCTTTCGTCGTTTTTCCAACAATTTCGACGAGGACTTGCAAGGGAATGTAAGCTTTCGAATGTAAAACGGATTTCTATACTTGATCCCGATATTATGCCACAAACAAGTTATGCAGTAGCCAACACCCTAATCGCACGTATTTGGTTTTTATGATACAATTAACCTGACAAAGCAAGATGGATCCCGTATGCCTGCTATATTTCTACATCAGACAACGATAAATTCTTTAAATCAATTTTATTGATTGGTTGAAAAAGCATCATTCGCTGGCTCACAGCAGAGAGACTCTAAATATTCAAAAACGGAAAGCTGAATATTTCTAGCAAACTTTTGTAACAAAGCAAGTAAAATGTTTGAGATTGGCAAGGAGCATGCTCGTTTAGCGTTGATTTTTTTATGCTGCCAGTGTCATGCATAGAATAGTCCGAAGTTGAAATGCAAAGAAATTCAATCAAAGATGTTATAATGAAGTGAGAAATTGTAACATAAGAAAAGGATTCAAAATGCAGAACCTACCAAGGTTCGTTTGTGAACGCAAAGCTTCAAAAGTCGGACGTTCACACCATCCCTGGTAAGGTATCTCTCGCTCATTAAATGCAATATTTTTATATTTCGAGAACGTTGCTGGCCCTGAACTCAAATCGACTTTACAGATAACGTATTCTCGAATGGATAGTATAATTATAATTATATGGAATATTGTATATGATAGCTTTACCGTTAATGTAGCCTACTAGATTGGGCATCGAAGTTTCAGTCACACCGACGAGAGTTTTTTTCAATACCAAGATAACACCTGTAGCTGCATATCTTATAATTGATTTTTTGTCAGTTTTCCTGGGGGTAAAGTACCAATGATTTTTAAGCATGGGTGAGGTCCGCGGGAACCTTCGTAAGTTACACTCGTCTAGAACCATCATGTTTAGGTGTGAAGACGGTAGTATGAACTAATCGGGTTGTTTTATACGGTCCGCGTTGCTCAAGTCTAATTATGAACTGACGCCCAAGCGGAACTTCTTTGTGGTCATTTATATGGCGTAAAGGACCTTAGAAGTCAATATACCGGGATAATGTGATACACATGTATGCCTGCAAACAATATGTTTGACCAATATCTGTATGCGTTGTTCCATATTACTTTTAAACGTGTAGCATGACTATAATAACATGCTCCTCACATCGCATGATCCTGTCTAAAAGTCCTACATTGTCATGTGTGATTTCCGATCATAGTATGATCACTGATTATTATCAAAGTACTTTAAATCGATGTAATCAAAATTGTGGGCGATTCACAACTATTCACATTTGTTTTTATCATGTATAGAGCCAAACCACCAGCGGAGAGTCCGTATCGGTTTCGAATCTTTGCCCTGGGAGTGTATATACTTACGCTGTAGTCCCTAGGAATAGTGCGGGGGAAGGTGAAGCGGTACTTGGAAGCGTCTTGCTTGGTCCACTTACCACTACGTCATCAACAACAACGACGACTGCAACAGCATCTACAACAAGAACAGCAATAAAGACAACAACAACAACAACAACAACAACAACAGCAACATCAGCAACAACAACAGCAACAACAAAAACTACAACTACAACGATGGCAACAACATCTAATGATATCAAAACAACGATAACAAATGCTATTACTCCTAACCGGACGGAAACTTCCAGTACGTCCAACAACAACGGAGAATCCTCACCTACCGCCTTGACGAGCAGACCAACAGCCCATCACATGACTGCGCAATCGGATACGTCGTCAATCCATAATACCTCTTCAGAAAAAACATCTGATACCAGTAGCTCATCCACATCCGAGACACCACCAAGTAAGAAGTTCATATTTCTAATTATATTCAAAATATATTATTCTTCATTTCTTTTGTATCCATTTTCTCATAGCAAATTGCCGTTTGCTTTGGTATCACAGATTGATTTATCCAGCAAGAATCAGTAACGTTCCTCTGTAGCATTCGTGTATAAACATAAACAGTCTACCACGCTTTAAGTCTGACAACGGATAACCCGCTCAGTCGCTTTATTCGGTCAAAATCCTCAGGAACGAGACAAATTTAAAAATCGCACGTAGAAAACTCTGGTTAATTCGGACAATTGTCCCATTAATTAAGTCGTTATATCCTATCGTTGCTTTCGTTAGATTATGGTACAATAAACATACTTCGTTCGCTTTAACACAAGATGGGTGATTATAGTAAAACAACGACGACCCATGCAACGCTGTAACAATCGACAGTGAACTCATGCAAGACAATGACAGCTGCATATTGTTGCTTTTAATTTGGTAAAGTCAGTGTTGGGATCAAGTCACTACCTTCGAGTCACGAGTCATTTCGAGTCATTGCACATTTTGACTCGAGTCAAGTCAAGTCGATCGATTTTCGAAGGTGACTCGAGTCAAGTCAAGTCACTAGATTTTGGGAGATGACTCGAGTCAAGTCGAGTCAAGTCAAGTCAAGTCACGAGTCAAGTGACAATTCAAGTCAAGTTGCCTTTTCGAAGTATGCGGCATGCTTAAGTCATTGCATTTTGCTAGCTGTCTGAAATACAGATTGAGTGGTCATTGATTCTGAGCCTGTGAACGGATATAGAGTTAAATATACACTAAAGAAGGCGCAGTATCGTTCGCTTACACCTAAAACTGTTAAACTAAGTAAGTAATTGTATAGACCTAGTTTATAGCTACCAGCCAAAATATAGAATGGAGAAACGAATTGATAAGATGCAATACATCACCCGATTCCATATTGATATGATACAATTCGAACCTGCGCCAATGGTTGAGGAGTATATAAACTATATTCATGACTCGATTCATCCCAACACTGGGTACAGTTGCGGGCATCTTGTAGAACAGATTGGTAGAGAAAATCTTAGCAAAATAGGGGAAATTCCTCACTCAAGTAAACGAAGAAAAATATAAAGACGCTTTCTCGACTGTTCGGAAGTTGGTTGCGTCGGTTTGTATGTCAAAAAGGTACTAACTGAATCCTATATTCGTGTGTTACACAGTAATGCAGTATACACAGTCAGAAATGTAACTTCCGCACTCCAAATCCCCCGATTTGGAGGGGGGAGCACGAAGGGAGCTCAAAATTATTTTGTGAATGAACATAAATTAGAGAGTATTTTTTGGAAATTTGTGCAACTTTTGCGCAAAAAGTGTGAAGGATTTCTGGAAATAGCCATTTCAGCATCGGCTATTACCGCGTCACGCCGCACCATGACATATAAAGTTTATACGTATCTAATTGTCCATTAGCGCATAAATGGCTGGTTCCGAATCTTCCTGTCTGGGTATTCTGAACACCACGGGACAAATGCCATCATTCAGAGAAAAATTGGCAGTGAAGAAATACCAATTTGGAATCGTGTGCGTCTTAGTTTAGTACTTATGAGCGAATTCAATTTCTGTTCACATAGCAGGACGTCATGATATGACAGTAGGCCATGAAATAAGAACAGATAAAAAAGTAATCATGCCAACGGGCCCGGTCATCTCCAGAGGTGGTCAATAACGAAGTACTTCTACTTTTTGAAGTACTCGAAGTAGATTTTGCTTAATCACACTACTTTTTAAGAAATTATGATTTTAGACTATTTCTACTTCTACTTGACAGTTTTCAGTTTTGCAGGCAAAAATAAGCGTAGAATATCTACTTACTTACTTACTTACTTGGGAACCACGACTCCTACTTCTACTTGAGTAGAAATTTCGGCGTTACTTCTACTTCTACTTGAGTAGCGACGGTGACTACTTTGACCACCTATGGTCATCTCTGCCGTTAATCTGTATGCGTGGACTGAGCGAGGATGAAAGTTTATTTAGTTTTATTTTATTTATATTATTAAATTATGTATGCAATTACTATATATTATTGATCGATTCAATGATGAATTGCGTGACATTTTCGCGATTACGTCAGACTAGTAGCTAATTATTCAGTATATGTACATAAAATACATGTAGACCATAGAGTGCAGCAAATCATATTACGTTCAAACCAACAAGAGGCACTAGTAAGCGTAATCAACCTATATGCGCCACCGTCCGGAACAACAACCCAAAAAAACTTCTACGAGGATACCATTAACAGTATCAAAAATATCGACTACTCCTGCATCATCGCCGGAGACTTTAATATGATCGTGTCGGAAAAAGACGCCGAAAAACAGCACACCTTCAAACTTACACCTGCAGCAACGTTGTGGAAGAATTTCATCCACCAACACTCCTTCGTAGACATCTTTCGATGGCGAAAACCTTTCAAACGACTCTATACGGTAACAAGATGGTCGAATTCAAGACGAATAGATCGGATTTACGTATCGAACGACCTAGCCACCACCACGAAAGGATGTGAATATAAGATCAATCCAATATCTGACCATAATTACTTCATGGTCGTAAAAATAGAGGATAGAAAGCAAACCAAGTGGGGTAGAGGGACCTGGAGAAACAACACGGCCCATTTTCAGAACGAAAACTTCAGGGCAACAGTCGAAAACCTCTACAACGAGTTCAGTCTTCGTAAATGCGAACACAACAGCCTAGGCGACTGGTGGGATCACCTAAAACTCAAAATAAAACAGACCTCTATAAGTTACGGCATAAACGAAACGAAGAAACGCTCCGAACACCAAATACAAACACGCCAAGAGCTAGAAAACCCGAACATAACACCGGAGAAAAGAGAACAGATAATCAAGGAATTAAAAAAGATCGAAAAAGATAAAATGAAGTTTCTTATGACACTTCACTACAGGGAGGAAATAGAACAGGGAGAAAAACCCAGCCACTACTTCTACTCTAAACTTGAGAAGAGGAAAACCTATAAACTTATCAGCAGTATAAAAACGGAAGAGGGCAGGATCACGAAAGAACCATCAGAGATTTTGAGTACCACGTGGGAATTCTACAATAGCCTTTGGGGACGAGCCTGCGACGGACCGAAAGAAGAGAGACAGAAATTAATCGACTCCCTACCAAAGAGCCTCACCAAAGAACAGGCAAATATGCAGGACGACACTATCACGCTAGAGGAACTGAAATTTGCCGTTTCGTCTCAGCATAACAACCGGTCACCGGGGCCAGATGGAATAACGGCCGAATTCTATAAGACCTTCTACAACTTGATTAAGAACGACCTACTTCTACTCTATAACAATGCAATCGCATTTTCGGGAATCGTAAAATCCTGGGGCGAATCTGCGGTAAAGCTAATATACAAAAAAGGCGACCCGGAGAACTTGGGGAATTGGAGACCTATTTCACTTACTAATGTAGACTACAAAATACTTACCAAAATCATCGCAAATAGGATGAAGCACGACATGCCAGACGTAATCGGACAGTCCCAAAAGTCCTCGATTCCCGGCAGATCGATGACGGACGTACTACGTAACGTAAATGCGACGAAAGACTACGCTGTAGAAAAAATAACTCCACTAGTCATCGCAAACTTTGATCAAAAAAAAGCTTTCGATATGGTATCACACAAATATCTTTTTGATATAATGAAAAGACTGAATTTCGGAACTAAAATTACTAAACTAATACAAACGATTTACCAAAACTCTGACAACACAGTGTACCTAAATGGAGCTCCCACAGAAAAAATCAGAATAAAGAGGGGACTCAAACAAGGGTGTCCTCTAAGTACTTACCTTTATACGCTAGCGGCTGAACCGATAGCAGAAAGAATAAGGAAAAATAGAAACATAATAGGAATGAGGATAGGAAAGTGCGAAGTGAAGATACAACAGTTCGCAGACGATGTTACCACACTTACGAGAGATTACGAATCGGTTAAGTGGGTGCTGGAAGAGTTCAGATTACAGCGAGCCGCAACCGGCCAAGAACTGAACGAAAACAAGACCGAGATCCTCCAACTTAACATCCCCAGATGCAGAAGAGCGTGCGACAACCTGAAAAATCAAATTAAGCCAGGAATAACAGTATTGGGTCAGTACATCGGAGAAAACCAAGAAGAAGAAATCTGGTCCAAAACTACGCAAGCAATAAGAAGAAAACTATATGACTACAGTAAAAGAGATCTCAGCTGGTATGGCAAACAGCTAATACTCAACACCGTGCTAACGCCTAAGATCATACACCAAGCGAAGACAAGCACACCCAGCAACGAGATGATAGCGACTCTGAACAAACTGTACTTCAACTTTGTGTGGCAGCCTGAAAAGATTGAAATAATAGCTAGACAGAAACTAACCAAACAAAAAAAGAAGGAGGGATGGAAATACCGCATTTAGAGGCAAAAACCAAAACATGTAAACTGGAGAAAATTGGAATACTGGCGAAATTAGACGAACCAACAGAATTTTGGCACCACCACGAATTATACCTATTAGGACCGACTATCAGGAAATGGAACAAACATCTTTTCACAAATAATATGCCACACAAAATCGAACTAACAGACGAATGGAGAAGTATGATAGGAATCTATGAAGACATGGAATGGGAAATTGAAAAATGGAAAGAAGCAACGCACAAGGAAATATACCTGGCGACAAAAAAACTCTTCGAGGCGAAGTATACCAAAGTGGCAACAGAGGCAAATTGGATGCAAATACACTTTCCAAAAAACCTCAATGATTTACTCAACAATAAAGAAAAAGTAACTAGCTACCGAATCGCAAATGAAGGCTACCTCTTCGGAGAAAAGAGGAAGGAAAAATATATATTAAACACAAGAACAGGCGACATAGCAATAACAAAGTGTAGACAATGCGGGAACCAGCTGGAAACAGTGAAACACATTGTATACGATTGCTCAACAGCAAAAAAGATACTAGAAAAACTAAGTCGCATCACCGACGGGGATCCAATCGAATTGAAAGAAGAGAATGTCATAAAGAACGAAGACACCGAAACCAAGAAAGAACAAGCTAGAATAATACTCGCAATATATAAACAGAAAATGATACAACACAGGAAAAAATTAGATCAAGAAAACCAGATGGAACAAAATGAAGAAGTAGTCAAAGTGATCTACAATCAAACATGTAGAACTCTGAAAAGTAGATTAGGAATACGAAATGAGCTAACAAAAGAACTAGATGAACTTAAACTTGCGTTGAACTCGCCTTAGTTTGCACAACGTTTTTCCATGGCCGCTTCAACAAAAAATAAAATAAGAAAAAGGAAAGGTCCAGAAAGAAAAGTGACCCAGAAAGAAGAACAACAACGAAAGAACCGTTATTTTAATTTGAAACCATTAAACCCCTTGGTTAGAAAATTGAAAAATCAAATAAAAAACAACAAAACTGTGTAATGAAGACCCCGAGCGGGAGGCAGCCCTATAACTAAGAGAGGGCTGCTGAACGCCGGCGGATACGGCGAGCCGAAAAAAAAAAAAAAAAAATTATTCAGTATAAGAAATATCGCCACAAGTAGTGGTGAACACGTTGAGGGTTTATAACCCTGTGGCGGCCCAAGTCAAGTACAATGTTTTTGTTTTTATTTTTTTCATTTTTTATTTTTTATTTTTTTTTTGGGGGGGGGGGGGCTGACGCAGTGCTATTTCGGCCATGTACACAATGTACAGTATACAGTATGGGATGGTTTCGAAAATACCGTACAATACAATGAATCAGGTACGTGCGTTTTAATTGATCCGAGTAAATTACTGCAGTATGACGCAGTTGCAATTAGTTTACTAGTCATTAGCACCGTGTTTTTAATACATTGTGTGCCTTAACACACGACCATGAAGCGAAGAATTGATTTTTCGCTTGACTCGGACAAAAGTGAACGGAACCAAACCGCCCGATTTAAGCAGAGTCGAGTGAATATATGAATGATAAGCCATCTCGCATATATTGTTTAATCGTACCAACCTGCGAATTTCTACGTAAGAGAAAACATTTCAACTGCTGTTTTGTTATTTCCAGAAGCGTGTCAAAATCTCTGTTCAAATACAAATGCCACGAGGAAACATTGTTTGGCATTGCAGTGCACTCGCAATTATGCAAGTAAGTTCAAATTGTCTAAACCCCGGTTTCTAAAATCCCATAGTTTCGATAATAGACGCGAGGTTCACTATTTTAAATTTATAGCGCATTTAGACCAGCCATGGGAAATGCTCAGTTATGAGTATTATGTTTATTCCGGTTGACAAAGAAATAAATCTCTCTCTCTCTCTCTCTCTCTCAGTCACGCTACCGCATCTCTGCGTTAACTAACCTTATGTGCGTAGCCAGAATCGAAATGTGGAAAGGGAGGTTTTTTTCAAGTCTGTCTTCCTGAATTCAATCTTGTCTAGGTTAAGCTGTGCTTGAATGGTGCCATTTTTCTGCCCCATTCGGTCATATGTGAGCCACCATCAACGCACATTTAGCCTACACAGTACAGTGAGTACACAAACACATGGCGTTGTAGCACACACACGCACCTCCGTTTATCGACGTGAATTAAACCATGAGGACCTACCCTCGTGTGATTTTGGTGGATAGCGCTGATCACGTTGAAGCAAGAAAACGGCAAATGCATCCATCACAGAAATAATCGGTATACCGTTAGAATTTGATACAACCCTGGTAAACAAGTCTGCAATTATTTTGAAATTCCCCAGTTCTCACAATCTATCATTTTAGAATCAAACTTTTATGATCGCGTATTTGATTGTAACTGCACAATTCCTGGGAGTAACGGATGTCCTGATCAGTCGTGTTCCAGGTACAACTATTGCATGGAAAATCCTTGCGATGGCGTGACTTGCCGGGAACGGGAGGGTGAAGGATTTATGTGCAGAGGTAGTTCGATTCATATCAAGTCGCAATGCTGTTTCATCTTTCAAACTTCATCATGGCTTTTTCAGACGAAATCCTTCGGACTGTTGTACTTTTTATTGTGCCGCTGAATATTGTACTGATCATCATTTCAATTCTAGTCGGAGTATGGATAGCGAGAAAAAGAGTGAGTAGCCTACATCAAGCTATTTTATGAATATGCGTCGATCTGAAACGTATTCTCAACTTTTTCACATGTTGTCTCGTATTGATTATTTGGTTTATTATGACCACCTACATTGTATGTACGTACACCTGTATGTATCCACTATGCATGGCTTTTATACCCTGGAAGCGAGATGGCGCCTAACCTAGGGTTACCATATTTTTGTGAAGCAAATTCCGGACACTCTTTAGCGCCCACTAGCGGATTTTAAAATTTGATATTACACATCGTCTGTCAATATGACGTCACACTAGCAAAGCATTGCCAATCGACTGTATACAGCAGTGGTCGGGAACCTATGGCTCGCGAGCCATATATGGCCCTTTTGGGTATAACATATGGCTCTTTGCCAAATATTTATTTTTGTACTGAATTGATCAATATCGCAGCGACTTGTTGGTAAATTTTCATCACGGTCAAAATAACTATTCTGGTGACAGTATAAACATGTCTTTCAGAGGTAAAGACAATGCCGTCTTCAGGTTTAGGGGCTCGGACCCCTCTCTTCAAAATCATCAAATTTAAGTTACTGTCACGCCGGCGGCCAATATCACTCGCAAATTCCATGCGCCAGTATTGTTTGTGATATACTGGAGCCGAATCTCGGCACCTGTTAATTGGCACGCTAATGATTACTTCTCTGATTGCGCCGTTTATTTAGTTGCCTGACATAACGACTACTCGTGCTGTTAAGATGTCTCTTCTGTAATAAACGTATCGTGTGGCGACATCGTTTCGCGGTACAACAGGGAGTACAGGCTCTGTATCCTGGCGTGGTGGCAGCGATGGGATTCGAACCCACGCCATCGAAATGACTACTGACTCAAACCTCCTGGAGATGTATCCGAATCGAAATCATGAATTGTGCGATACGTTGAGTCGAAGAGCACAGCAGATATGGCGCCGCCCATTTCAAAACGCAGTTTTCAAATACACATTGTCGTCCTGATCTACGGCGCGAAATGAACTGTTGTGGATGTGACATTCACAATTACAAACTCGAATTACAAACAACGCCATAGCTATCCACGTTCCGTTTTCTCCACGTTCTGTGTAGTATAAAATTTATCGGTGTAGCGCAACGTTATGTTACCGCCGAATACTTTGAGAATGGATATAATAAATACCAGTTTTTACAGAAAAAATGTGGCGCACACGAGGAATCATATGTAGTGAGTTCGAATTAGTGCTACCATGACGTCACGGATTTCCAATTGTGACGTAACAGTTGATTGGCATGTATGGCTCTTTGGGAGTTGAGATGGAAAAAATAGGGCCAATATGGCTCTTCGGGCAAAAAAGGTTCCCGACCACTGGTATGCAGGAATGGGGTGGAACATAGGTCATGAATTGGGCCATAATATGTAATGTGATGGTGATTGATACTTGCTAGGGTCTGCAGTAGATTTCTTCGTTGGCCGGATGAAATCATCTGGCGGGCCGTGTCTGGCCTGTCGGGATTGTGTTTAACAGCCCTGCTATTCTGTTAGGTCGCGACGGCTATCTGATTGTGTGTCATTTTTTTAAATCAGGTCCGAAACAACAATTTTTCTGCCCCTTCCGCCTAATAAAATGCACTGATCTTGGGCCCACCATAGATAGGGTAATCGATGTAGCTTCTCGGGCAATTACTATATGAATTTGGCTGTTAAATATTTTGATTGAATTCTGTCTTGATTCTTCCATTAGGCTACTATGAAATGAACCAGCAGGTTGCACATCCGGTGATTTCCAACCTTTTATGGTCGCGACCTCATTTCAAACTTGAAAATATTCCGTGGCCCAGCCGAAAACTTGATAAGCTGATTACTAAAAAAATCAGCTTGCCCAAACTTACTCCCGGCCTAAGAAGGTGATTACGTCCAACCTCATCGGGATCCCCAGATAAAGGCAAACGACCCCAAGATTTGGAACCACTATCTGTGACTGGAGCATCCAATCGGCCTTAACCAACTCTAGGAATATACCGCTAGCTTATAATTGCGATTACCATTAGACTTATTTCAGTAAATGATGGTTATTCATATTTATTTTTGATTGCATTTTGGCGAGGGTGGTGCCTGGTGCTCATACTAATACCAATACAAGTTGCATTACCTCGCGCGCATCGCGAAGAAGAATTTCGAATTGCATAAATCTGCTTGAAAATAACATTTTTAACTTGATTTACGAAAAACTTTCGAGCCTACACTCTTAGAAATATTCGTAGATTTACCCAAATTATACCGGTAAATTTGCCCCGTCTGTTATATTAACGGTAAATGCCCGTTAAATTAATATACGGGCATGTCAAAAGTAAATTTACTTGTTTTTAAAAGGGAAAAATTACAGATTAAGTTAGTAGAAGCAATTTACGGGATAACCAGTATTTAAGATTTACTTTTTGATTTGTAAAAGCAATTTACTGGATAATCAGTATTCCGGATTTACTATTGCATTCGTAAAAGCGATTTACTGGATAATCATTATTTGCAACATTGCTATTGCACTTACAATTGGATCATTTTACACGCTTACGGTTTTATTATGGACATATATATGTGATTTTCGTCATTACATCATGTTTGAATTGTCAAGCAAATTACGACATAGATGGCCGTGCTGGATGCTAATCGGTGAATGGTATCCGAACCAGACATGGGGTAATCGCGATTAGTAATCGTAATCGATTACGACGATTACAGCATTTTCAAGTAATCGTAATCGCAATCGATTACATTCGAAAAAAATCCAAAGTAATCGTAATCGTAATCGACTACTTCACATATCTAATCGATTTTTTGGTGAATGAACGATTACTTTTTATTTGTACAGGGAATATGACATAACCGAACATTCGTGAACAAGGAAGAGATATTAGACCAGGTTATTGATAGCGCAAACGGTTGATTTTCAAACGCCACTGCTCATTATTACGTCAGAAGTATTAGCTTTGCTCGTCCTTGCGTAAGAAGTATCCACACGTAGTAAATATATTCGATGTACATTGTTGTGTGATTGTTAGAACAGAGTAAGCCATGCTATATGTCAGGTTATCAATACACTCCAGACGCCATTACCTCGCAGCAAGAAAATAATCACCACTCTGCCTAGTTTCAAATAGTAACTTATGTATTTATGTTTGCTTATGCTTAGTTAAACGCAGTTTGACCGTTGCTGCTTGGCGAGCAGTAGGCCCATCTATGTAGTATACGTATGTATTGTGTACACCGGACACAAAGATTTGAAATTTTGTACTCGTCAAATAAAACATTACGATGGTTAAAATCAACAGCTGCTGATATATATCATACCCGATTTTCCCTCTAATTTTGAAAAGTCTGCGCACACTTACCAACTCACTGCACAGACCCTTGAACAACAGTGCGTTACGACTAAAAAAAGGTCATCACTTCGGATTTTTTGTGCGCAACTTAGATTTTCTGTGCGCAGAGACCGTGTCAGCAATGCGCATTTGCGCACGTGCGCAGCTTAGAGGGAACACTGATCATAACCGAGTCGTTCTTTGGCGTTTCTCGTAACCGTAGCTTGTAGTATCTGTATTAAGTGAAAGGCAGAATTTTAAGCTTTCGTTATCTTATTCTCATATGACTCTACTTGAAACGGGCGCCAATCGTTATTTCACAATTCTTCACTCGACATTTATACGTGTCGCCACAGCCAACCGCTTCTACACCATGTTAGCGTGTGCTGTAGGTACAATCAGGACCATAACAGCAATTCGTCCCCCACTCCAAACGTTGGTATTGGTAGGGTTGTAACCAAGTCACAATGTTCCGAGTCACAAGTCAATCTCACTTTTATAGTTCAGACTCGAGTCAAGTCGAGGCATTTTCAATTCACCCCCGAGTCAAGTCCGAGTCCACGTCAGCTAGTATAGGGTCGAGTCCGAGTCATAGTGTTTGATTCGAGTACGAGTCCAAGTCGTTATGTTCACAGATCAGTTTTCAGATCAATCCGGTTCAACTCTGCTCGAGTGATATAGAATGGCTCGTATTCATAATATAGTAATTTTCATCAGTTTTCACAGTTTTCGGCCCTATTTCCAAGTATCAGGACTGATAGACGAAATACAAATAATGTGGTAAATTCACTATTCTTCGAAGTTACATGGAATGTCTGTCATGGCCGTTATAGTCTCAAGTCATATGACTTGGTTCGAGTCATGCAAATGACTCGAGTACAAGTCGAGTCAATACAAAAATTGACTCGAGTCGAGTCAATTTACGCATTTGAAGACATGACTCGAGTCAAGTCTAGTCACCGAAAAATCGCAACTCGAGTCGAGTCATGACTCGAGTCATTACAACCCTGGGTATTGGGACCCCATAGGGTGGTCATTTTTCAAGTTGATGACTGAATTTCGTCAATAATATTGATATAATTGCATTATATTGCTATTCATCCAGATTTACCGGTAGAGCTGGGGCACGTAATTCAAAATTATAGTATCTGGTATGTTGTTATAATTACTTTATTGTATGTTGTTAATTCGTGAACTAACGTCGTTTATATAATCCAAAGATAGTGTAGTCTCCCAAACGTAGCAGACTAAAGGAAAACTTTCGTGAGACGCACGCACAAATTGTCACGTCTTCATTCCTCTGTGAGTGCCCCGGGTGGCATTTGCATTGTTGGGGCTCTGATTGGAAGGACCGGACTATTCGTTACGCCCACAGAGCGCGGTTACTGACAATAGACACTTACCCATGGCGCACTTTGTGGAGTTGCATGTTGGCCGAAATTGCATACGTCTTTTGGTGTGTCGTGGCGGGGTAATGACCACCACCGAAATGCCCATTCATATGAATTATGCATGCTCTTTTTATTGAGGGGGAGAGGTATGTATTTCAAAATCAAGCTATTTAGAGACATTAAATCCAGAAGCTCCAAGAAAATTTTCAAGTTAATTAACTGTCTTGAAAATATTCTATGATAATTTATGTTGATTTACGAAATACTTTTGAGTCCCCTTATAGCTCGCTCCTGGTCCTATTGGGGAGTTTGGGTTGTGGCAGTTACGGACCTGGCAAGAATGCAAATCGTTGGGTGCGACGAATACTACTGTATAGAGTTGGGCAATAGGTGCATTATGACGTAACAAGTAAATAACGTATGATTTATAAGGAAAGTTGTTATTTCATTAAATCTTTTCATTGTAAGCCTTATTATATTGTATTCCAATATCTCTTCTGAAATTAGTTCTAGGAGCAAAACAAATGTAATCGTGAGTAATCGTGATTACTTTTGAAATGTAATCGTAATCGTAATCGACTACTTCCTGATTTTGCTGTAATCGTAATCGTAATCGTAATCGCGGGATTCACAAGTAATCGTAATCGCAATCGATTACATTCGTGAAGTAATCACCCCATGTCTGATCCGAACATTTGGGCATTGCAGATACCATCGTTTATATCGATTTATAAATAGTATCCTTTGCGACATCAAGGTCTAGCAATAGTAGCATGCCAAGCGAATTTGGTATGTTATGTAGTTTTACTGCAGGTATGAACTTTTGTGTAATTATCTGCTGGACCAGTTCTGCCACCATTGTCGACTCCTTAACGCATGTATGATGCAAACTATATATCGAAACAGTGGAGCTGGCGTACAGCCGCCAACTCCTTTGCCATTGCGACGAGAGTAGTATACGTCCTAACGTCCTTTACCTTTTTCCTGCGAATGGCCTTATGAATTGTTTGATCATGAATTCGTAGCTGCTCGAGCGAACAGTACACTATGACGTCATACATATTCCAGACATAGCGGCGTCACACGTCAGACATATCAGAGCCTGAGCAGTGAGTACGTGCAGCTGAATGTTCCGAGATAGGTGTAATATCGACGCGATGCGTTGCTGTAAGATATTGGGGGTTTCGAAGCCACAGCTTAACTTTAGCTTTAGAATATCGCAGGTTTTGATAGCAGATATTGTAGGTATAGCAGTATCCGAGCTCAAACCTGACAAGTTATTCTCAGTCCTGTTTCTGAAGACGTATCTATTTTCGTTACAGTTTAATGGTGAACAGAAGCTATGGCTTATAAGAATGTATTACATTTTCTGACATTGAACTACACGAAAATGGAAGCGTTATGGTATTATGAATCATGACGTCGAATGATTATGTGATAGGAAGGGATCATTTCGCCTCTCGCTTCTAGCACGGTGGCGTGCGAAATACATCGGACGTGCGATGCAAAGGAATATTGCCAGAAAAGTTTGCAATCACGCTGGAAAAGATGATTCAGGTACGAAGTCCTAGGCCAGGGGTATCAAACTCAACTTGCGTCGCTGGCCGGATTTAATCTTTCAAACCGCTCGCGGGCCGGATCAGTCAAATCTTTCCAAAATGTTACGGTACCTCAAAACGCCCGCCCTTACTTTTCTCTTGAATAGTTTATTATCAATCCTGTATACATGTTGGTTCACGATCATATCACATGGATATATTCTAGCGGCACCTTTACTCGCAAACAACGGAGTTTTGGCAAAAATTGAAAGATTGATCGTTTGAATTCAACCGCTAAAACACTGACTCTAACGACGGAATAAGCTGACATATTTGTATGCTCCATTTGTTTTATTCGTAATCTGCCGTTAACTCGGCGTATGAGCTTAGGAACACAAGTGATTTAATTGTAAACGCAGACGTTAGAATTGGGCTCATTCGGGTTTCTCTGTCTGTCTGGGGCCTTTGAGTAGAAGTGATACAGCAGTGCGATGTGCGACCAAATATATTTGAATTGTATTTTTTGTAACTATTATATTCTCCATGCGACCTGCATGTAACAGTTTCTTTTTCACTTCACGAATAACTACTTTTTGTCTCGTTTTTCATAAAAATCTGAACTCAGTGTGCACTTTTTGGAGTTTTGGGAATTGGATGTCAGTATCACCAACTTGTTCCTGATGATGACTATAGTAAAACCATAACACCACTGTCGGATAATTATATTACGGCCTATGATCTTGACATTTGTGGCCTTGCGGGAAGTACTTCTTACAATAATATCTCAACATTTGTTAGAAAATGTGCTGGGTAATACAGTGATTTTTCAAACTACTCAGAATTGCTTCGCAAGCCGCATGCGGCCTGTGGTCCGTATGTTCGACACCCCTATCCAAGGCCATCATTATTCGAGAAATTGACAAGAATATGAAAAGTCGCAGTATGTCATACTATAGCGTCTCAAAGTTTCCAAATTGTAACTGTGTTGATGACTGCATAATTTTTGTTCATATTATAGAAGAACCTACAAAAGAGCATGGCCCAAAGTACAGTCATTCAACTGCTGCTGAAGTTTTGATGACTGATGATCTCCACAAGAATGACTGGATTTTTGTCACTATCCACACTTACTTTTTTTTAACGTGTTCCCGCAACAAATAAACCTGATTCAAATTTACTGGTCTCAGGAACGTAAAACTGCTGCAAGGGACCAGACGAGTATATTGATATTACAGCAGATTTCTGTTACCTTTAGTTACGGAAATTTTCCGTAAAATTTTCTACGGTCAGCATATGTAAAATCATATTACTATGAGAGTTATATCGAATTTACTGTTCTCATCAGCGTAAAACTGCTGTACTGGACCAGACCAGTAACTTGGTATTACAGCCGTTTTCCGTAACGTCAGGTAACGGGAATTTTCCGTATAAATTTTAACAGTCAGTCTTTGTAAAAATAAAGTACAGTCAATATTATTTACGGGAAAATATTTTTCAGATTTACCGGTCTCAGAGTCGTAAAACTGCTGCCAGGACCAGGCCAGTAATTTGGCATAGAATATTTTTAACAGTGTACTTCAAGCCTTCAAAATTCCGGACATTTGGGCATATTTTAGAAATTCCTCCCGGACGCAGATTTTTCAGTGAAATTCCGGACATGTCCGGGAAATTCCGGACGTATGGCAACCCTAGCCTAACCTATGGTGCGATTCCTGGTAATCCTTATTTTTTCGCGTAGCCGGATAATTTTCTGAGAAATAGCCATATATCATTGCCCATATACCGACATCACAACTTCACAACTTATTTGAGTGCAACGATGAAGTTGCTGCTTAGGGCTCAAACAAGAGATAAGAGCATTTAGAGATAACATGCACCTATATACTAGGGTTATCATACGTCCGTCTTTAGGAGGATTTGTCCTCCTTTTTCGGGTTTTGAAAATGTCCTCCGAGAGACGCCTAACTGTCCTCGTTTTTGGCAATTCGTGCTTCTTTACAGCTTTTAAAGCTAAGATACTGGAGAGATTCGAGTGAAAATAAGCATAAATGACGCTAAATAGTAAATTCGTTGTTCGAACGAAGGTGACGACCTTCTTTTTTAGTCAATACCACTAAGTTTCAGTAAAAAGTGTGTTAATCGGGAGTCGAACGAAAGTGATGACATTTTTTCAGAAGTCAACCAACCATAAAGTCGGGAAAAATATACCATTTTCCCGGATTTTGCTTTTGAAAGAGTGTCATCCTTTGCCGATTTCAAAATATGGTAACCCTACTATATACATTGCAGAAAACTTTTATGCCAATATCACATCTCCTGCCAATAAAGATCGGGCATTGTATTAACCCTACCCAGGAACGTTAGTGGAATAGCCTGTATGTGTTTATTCAGAACATGTTAGTTTCAACTCACAATCCCCCTGTTTTTTTTTTCAGCGAAAAGGAATGTATTCATCATCATGTGGAACTGAAATAAACGCGATTTGTGAGAAGTCATCGACTACATCATAGGCTGTAACTGCGCCAGGATTTATAGTAAAATTAGTCATTTGCTGTAAGTTCATACCCATGTGATTTAAAATTCGCTTTTTAAATTTTTCATTCAAGTTTTGTCTAATGTTCATGCTTTTATATGCATTTGCAGCGTGTCGAACTAGCACTAAACTTCATTTGTGGATGTCGGATTACAATTGTTTCCCAATAACGATCTATTTTCGCAAACAACTGTAACTTTTATCCGGACCAACATATGATGACATCAATTTTGTCAAATATCGCTATACATGCATATATATCATGGACGGGCAACTTTACCAGTCGGCGGGCCGGATATGGCAATGTGAACTACTTGACGTGCCGGATTACAGAATCGATACATTAATTGCGTATATATCCATCTATAAAAGGAGTAAATCGTATTTAGTGTAAACTTTGAGCGTAAATCATAGCGACAGAAAACAGTAGTCAATGAATTTATTACCTTGTTCTATTTCAATAACTGTTGAAGTCAATGATGAGACATTTGTGATCGATCAAAATTGCCAACAAAAGTTCTTTTAACTCTCGCTGCATATTGGACGTACATACCCTTAAAACATGCGTTAGATTGGAACGCCTCTTTGTCTTGTTAATGTTCATGGTCGAGAACCATTGCTCGCAAATGTATGTAGACCCGGGCTGCGGACCATATTATCATGGAAGACCAAGATCTGTCCGAGGGCCGCTCAAAATCTTGTCGCGGCTGGATCCAGCCCGTTGGCCATATGTCGCCCGTCCCTCATATATATGGCTACGTTTGCTATTACTGTTCTTTTTACTAACTGCCGCGGACGTTTAACTGTCCAGTTCATATCCTGTCTCCGAACACGATCGTCACCACTTCCCATACCCTAGTCTGAGCTCAGTATCAAATTGCAGTTCCGTTGTGAGTAGATCGTTTCGGAGTGGATATTTTATGACGGTATTTTTTCCGCACGCCTGTTGCTTCTTCTTGTTATTATGCAAGTATTTGAATTTCGACTGCTTTGTATATGAGCTGCTGTTGTCAAGCAGGTTCATGTTCATGTTATGTGTTGTTTCGCGTCGGTAATCCTATCGCAAATTTGCAATGGATATACAGTAACTCGGTAAGTGGTCTTATGAAGTTGAATGACAGCGAGGCGATACGATTTATATAATGAAAAGCCGAATTTTACACGACCCGCGTATAGCGTGTTCCGGCCAGTTACTTTGAATATTTGCTATTTGTCACGCTGATCAAACACCACTCATATTCAGCCCAGTAAAAAATGTGTAAAATATCCCTAGGTGTTAATTATCAGTAGGGCAGGGATCATGTTAAAGCTCGGGATCAGCTTATCTCGAAAGAGCCGTAATGATTTTGAAGATGATATGCCGTCAAGGTGGAAGAGCATCCAATCATCATAACTTTTTCTTCCACATGTCGCAAAAACTTCACATTATTTCAACAGCAGATCGTGACGCACACATATTGAATTTTAGTGATAATGAGACAAGCTGCGTACAAAATAATTAGAATTCAGAATAATTATAAACAGCTCACCTCGAATTGGAAACTGCATGAGAGTTAATGAAGCGAAAACGTATGGCGATAAATTATTTCGCGTATGCCAGGGATGCCAAACATACGGCCTGCGAAGCAATGATGAGTATAATAAAAATGCTTGTGACATCCAGTTGTTAGAGAACATGATTCTCGGTTTTTTCGTTAGCTTTATCAACTAATTGGTTTGCGATGGTGGGTGTGAATGGTTTTTCGATCAAGTTTCTTATTGACACGGGCAGTGCGATTACAGTTATCGATATTTCTGTGAGTGATGATATGCCCAACAAAGGCGAGCTGTTTCCTTATGAGCAGTCGTATAAAGTTGCCAATGTTTGATGGCTGAACCGAACGTGTTAGGTCGTTGTGAGGTGCAAATGTGCATTGAATTTGTATGTGTTGTTAAGGAAGTAGTTGTTGCAGAGCTCAACGCCGTAGTTGGTATTTTCGATTATGAATATTTTATGGAGTATGATTGCGTGTTGCATGCAAAAGATGAGTGCATAGAAATGATGGGTCAAAGGGTCAATCTCAAACCGACCACTCCATCAGTTCACTGCTGCAGAATCTTTTTAGATAGTGATGTTCAGACATGGGGTGATTACTTCATGAATGTAATCGATTGCGATTACGATTACTTCTAAATGACGCGATTACGATTACGATTACAGCAAAATCAGGAAGTAGTCGATTACGATTACGATTACATTGGAAAAGTAATCACGATTACTCACGATTACATTTATTTTGGATCTTAGAAGCTATGTTGGAAGACAATATATGGATGACAATTTGTTAGTGCGTCTCACGAAAGTTTTTCATTTAGTCTTCTATACGTTTGAGCCACTACAATATCTTTTGATTATATAACAAACCGGAGGTCACGAATTAAGAACATGCACTAAAGTAATTATATCAAGAAACCAGAGGTCATAATTATGAATTACGTTCCCCCAGCTCTAAAGGTAGGTAATTGTGTGGCGAGATAGCGCAGTGTTATAATCCACGGTTGCGGGTTCGAGTCTGACCGTGGTAGACTTCAGAATTCCTACCTAAGTGTTGAAGGTTTATCTAGGCTCCTCCTCGCCGCCTCATCCGCGTAAGCAGTGTCGTACAAAAAGATTAGAAATGGCCTATGCCAGTGGTTCTCAACCTTTTTCACCTCGCGGACCGGTAAAATTTCAAAAATATTTGGCGGACCGGTGGACTTTGAGAAATTGAAATCAACCCAAAATGTAGAGTATGAAGCCGTTTTTTGCAAGTATATGGTGCTAGAAAGTGACATTTTTAGAGTTTAGATCGTAATATCGTAATTGATTATGTTCATGATGGTATCCATGAATTTTACGGTATTGAGTCTGATGAGTCGAGGTAAAATTGCCTTTCCCATATAAACGTGCTACCGCCGCGAGTCGTTTACAGTCTTACGCGCCGTAGGCCGTGGATTTAACCGACCACGCCAACTCGAATGATATTGTTTTCTTCGACAATATCGAGAGAAGAAGTGTTTTGGAGTCGAATCAAGCGCCTTGTCGTGCTACCTTGCTGAATGTTCATTGCTCAATACCATCAAGCGTAGGCTACTCATGCTACTACGGATACAATGCGCCGCACGAAAACACCTGGCAACAGCTACCATACCAACCTGCTGCCATACAAAACCGTTCCGAAAACGCACGTCGTCAGTCACCCCCCGAAAATCGTTAGTCTTGGGCCCCACAGCTAGATGGATGCTTTCACCACCACTTGTGACCACATCCATTCTATCTAGTGCAGGCAGAGAGTTTACGTAGCCTGATCGCGCGAAGCTCGGAAATTTTCTATAATTCATGACCGAATCCGTCAATAATATTGGTGATTGCGAACATCTTGCTATAATTTTTTATCCTCTCAGAATTATCAGATTCTCCGGTAGTAGAGCTGAGTGAGATGTCGTCTTGGAAAATTTATGGCATGAAATCAAATTGAACTTATTCGGGCTGGACTGTTGCAATAATTACTTCTTGGCATGTCATTATTTCATGACCTACTGTCTGTTATATAGTGACTAGATATTGAAATCGCCCAAGCGCACTATAAGCTAAAAGAAGCACACGATTCCAAATTGCTATTTCTTCACGGGAAAAGAACTTTTCTTTGTTGTGGTTGCGTTTTTGCTGTTGGGTAGAGATTGCCAGGACAGCGAAATTCGGCTCCAGCCATTTAGGTGCCTATGGACAATTTGACATGTATATCGAGGTTTTCGGTCTACAAAATGGCAGTCGCTTTCGGCCAAGTTTTATCACTGCCAAATTCTTGGCGCACTTTTCGCAGTCCTGTGTTAGCCCAAATTCATCATGTGTAGGTGCGTCGTGGCGCGGCAATAGCTGACGCCGAAAATGCCTGATCTTGCAAATCATGCGTATTTCTTGGCGGAAGGGCACCCAATATTCAATTTATTTAGTGACACAAAATCGGACAAAGCGTGAAAAATTTTTGAAAAAGTTGGATGAAATTTCAACTAAAATAATCTATAATAACTTTGGGCCCCCTTCAAGCTCGGCCCCTATCAATTAGGAGTTTGTAGTTCGGCAGTTACAATTGGTCCTAGGCTAGTCATATTGCCCAAAATGAATGAATGCAAAACGAACTTCGTGCAAATTGCGCATTTAGCGAGTCAGCTTGTAGCCTACTTGTCGCTCGCATGTCATCAAGTGACACGGTTGGACTTCAAGTCAAATGTTGCCAGACATAATGTTACCTCACAAAGTTCTCAATCAGTTTAAATTTTGATGTTTTATTTATTTTATCAATGGACAAGCCTTCAACATATTGCATCTTGAAATTAGTGTATAAAATTGTAAAATGCCTGGCGGACCGGCACCGGTCCGCGGACCGGTGGTTGAGAACCACTGGCCTATGCTACAAGTCGGGAGATACCGAATCAAAAATGCAGAAAATCGGCCTGGTGTAAATGACCGTTGTAGTCGACAAACACCATGATTACCTCAAACAAATAAACTCTACATGTATATCTGACCATCGGGGGGCTGAGAGAGGATTGAAAATTATTAGTAATATATTGCAATTACTAAAATTATTGACGAAACTCAGTCTTCAACTTGAGATTACCACCCTATGGGGGCCAAAGACCAACGTTTGGGCTGGGCTGCTGGGGGACGAATTGGTCCTGATTCCAGCTACAACCAACGCTAACATGATATATAAGCCCATGACGGCAGGTCCCAATGTCGAACAAAAAATTATGAAATACCGATAGGCGCCCGTCTCAAGTAGAGTCATATGATAAGACGAAGTGAACATAAAATTCTGCCTTCAACTTAATACAGATATTGTACTGCAAGCTGCCGTTACGAGAAACGGCAAAAACGGCTCGATTATGATATATATAGCACCAGCTGTTGATTTTTACTGCTTGGTTGTGGAAACGGCAATGTTTTAAT
Source organism: Botryllus schlosseri (assembly GCF_051294905.1). NCBI lineage: Eukaryota > Metazoa > Chordata > Ascidiacea > Stolidobranchia > Styelidae > Botryllus > Botryllus schlosseri. The sequence continues at coordinate 8,055,755 of NC_137244.1, read as the reverse complement.
TGACGAGTTCAAATCTTTGACAGGTGTACGTGCGTACTGGATAGGCCTACTGCTCGCCAAGCAGCAACGGTCAAATTGCGTTTAAGCATAACCAAATATCAACTTCAACACACAAGTCACTATTTTAAACTAGGCAGAGCGGGAATAAATTATACTGCTGTGAGTTAGTGGCGTGTGGAACGTGTTTATAACCTAATATACAGCACGACGCGTGTTCTTACAATCACACTAATGTACGACGTACGTACATCGAGTATCTATTTACTGTGGATACTTCTTACACAATGACGCGCAAAGTTAATAGGCTGCTTCTGACGTAATAATGAGCAGGGACATTTGAAAATCAGACGTTTGTGCTATCACGAACCTGGTATAATATATTTTCCTTGTTCACGAATGTTCAGTTTATGTGATAGTCCTTGTACAAATAAAAAGTAATCGTTCTTTCACAGAAAAATCGATTAGATATGCGAAGTAGTCGATTACGATTACGATTACTTCGGAATTTTTTCGAATGTAATCGATTGCGATTACGATTATTTGAAAATGCTGTAATCGTCGTAATCGATTACGATTACTAATCACGATTACCCCATGTCTGGTGATGTTACTATGTCCGGGTACAGTAAAAGGGTAATATTTGGCAAACTTGATGAGCCTTGGCCCCAGATGGGTGGAATTACAGTTATTTCCGAACCTTCGGGCAATTTCATGAGTGAATATGAGTCGAGGGGTCTGTTGTTGGTCCCTGGATTGATAGATCCAGAATTGGATAGGATACCATACCATTGCTATTGGTTCAGCTGCCTTGTTACTGGGAGTTTTCTGTCCGCAAGACTGTCAATCTGTGGAATTTTGCTGTCCCACATTTGTTCAGGATGTTCCTCATCATTCTGATGCCCTACCTGAGCATCTGGAGTGTCTGGTAGACGGTGTGGAAGGTCTCTCGGATTTTCACCTTGAATCATTGCGGAAACTCCTGATTGAATTTAGGATTTTTTCTGTGGCCCTGATGGTCGTTTGGGTCGAACTTCTTTGATCGCGCACAAATTTGTGACTTCCACATCTAAACCAATCAAAGTGCCTCCACGACGATTGGGCTGTGCCAAACGAAAGATATTGGACACTGAAATTGATAAAATGCTGGATCAGGATGTTATCGAGCAATCAGACTCCCCATATAATATGCTATTGTTGTTGGTACCTAAGAAAGATGGGTTATCTCGTGTTGTTTTGGATTTTCGAAAGCTGAACGAAGTTACAGTGAAAGACGTCTATAGTCTGCCTAGGATTGATGAGATTTTTGACTCGCTCGATAATTCCCAGTGTTGGGATCAAGTCACTACCTTCGAGTCACGAGTCAATTCGAGTCAATGTACATTTTGACTCGAGTCAAGTCAAGTCAATCGATTTTCGAAGGTGACTCGAGTCAAGTTAAGTCACTAGATTTTTGGAGGTGACTCGAGTGAAGTCGAGTCAAGTCAAGTCAAGAGTCAAGTCACATTTCCAGTCAAGTTACCTTTTCGAAGAATGGGGCATGCTTACGCCATTGCATTTTGCTAGCTGTATGAAATACAGACTTAGTGGTCATTGATGCCAAATATCTCGGGGTTTTACTGGACTCGAACATGTCCTGGAAGAGTCATATTCAGTCCCTAGAAACTAAATTATCACCGAAGTGCGGCCTGTTCTACAGCCTTAGGCGTCACATGCCAGCATGGGTTCTTCTGATACTCTTTAAATTCTTAATCCAATCGAAATTACATTATGGCATCCTCTGTTGGGGGGTTGCCAGTAAAACTGCACTCAAGCCACTGCAAAAACTACAGCATAAAGTACTCCGAATCATAGCTAGGACCCCAAAGGGGCCTGGCTGCCCATCCAACAAGTCGCTGCTGAAGAGATTCGGCGTCCTGAACATAGACGATGTGCGGAAACTAGAAATCGCCAAGTTTATGTATCAGTTCCACTGCGGTCGTTGCCCCGAATATTTTAATGACTTCTTTACCTCGGAATCAAAAGCGCACAAGTACAACACACGCGCGTCCACGTCGTCCAAATATCATATGATCGACCGAAAAGATCATCGCTCCATCAAATATGCCGGACCTGATGTGTGGAACAGTATCCCGCCGGCCATCCGACAGTCGACGAGCATGTCCACATTCAAGTCGAAATACAAGCAATTACTACTAAATAAATACAGTCCATCCTCAAGATTATCGGACCACGACTGACCTATCGATCTCGCTTCCCATGACATGCCGCCCGATTCTTGTAGTTTTTTTTCTATTCTATATTCTTTACTTTCATTCAGTGTGCATGCCTCCTCTTTACATCGCTAGGCCAAGGTGGGGGTCTGGTGCCACGTGCCATAGACTACTCCAAGTCGCTTCGACATCTTCCTGTCTATTCATTGTATCGCATTTTTTGTGGTGTATTGAACTGATCAAATTGCTAATAAACCAATGATGATGATGATGATTCTGAATCGATGAATAAATATGAAGTTCAATATACACGCAAGAAGGCGCTGTATCGCTCACATATACGTAGAAATGCTAAACTACGTAAGTAATTGCATAGCCTCAGTTTATAGTTACCAGCCAAAATAGAGAATAGAGAAACGAATTGATAAGATGTAATACATTACTCATTTACAAATTGATATGATACAATTCGAGGCTGCGTCAATGGTTGAGGGCTATACAAACTATCTTAGAATTCAATTTCAATAAAACAAGAGGTTTGGTTCAGGTAATAACAGAGAACAGTATTAGACATTTTGGTATTTAATTACTTTACTATGCTAGTTTACGACAGCGTACGCTGGAAGCTTCGATCATTTCGTTAGCGGTCAATTTATTTGTGTGAGAACAATGGAGGGTCAGTGAAACGAACGATCAATGAATGATTGGTCGCTCTCACAGGTTACGATGGCAAGATACAGTGATTTCAGGAAATCAGTGAATCCAGGAAAAAAGTTATTTTCGAACAGCCCTAATGCACAATAAACAGCCTTGAAGGCTGTAGAAAGAAGCACAGCGCAATGTTTATCTGGGTGGCTTCATCCGACCGTGATCATTCTGCCGGCGAGCAATGATAGAGCAATGGAGTCTTCACTCCTGTCAAACTCTATAGTTACACCATAGTGTCCTATATGGTGTCGACACAGGCAAATCTCACGCCTCAGTGAAATTGTATCACGTCACAATTTCCATTTGGCTACAGGCAATTTGACGGTCATTTTTGACCGGCTTGCCGAGCATTAAATTTGGTAAAACGGGTATCAATCGAAAGCTGACTCTCCACTGATTACGAAAATATAAATTTTATTCCGCTCGTGTCCCTGGAGCTCCCACAATCAGCCTCGAATTTTTCATTGTTATGGAGATTGGCATTGTGACGCACCAATGGTGTCTGGCTCTTTTTCTCTCTCGTTTCGCCAGACAGCATTGTTACGTCCTGAGCTACTCTCTCGTTTCGCCAGACAGCATTGTTGCGTCTCAATGCCAATCTCGATAACAATGAAAAATTCGAGGCTGATTGTGGGAGTTCCAGGGACACGAGCGGAATAAAATTTATAGTTTCGTAATCAGTGGAGAGTCAGCTTTCATTTGATACCCGTTTTACCAAATTTAATGCTCGGCAAGCCGGTCAAAAATGACCGTCAAATTGCCTGTAGCCAAATGGAAATTGGGACGTGATACAATTCACTGAGGCGTGAGATTTGCCTGGGTCGACACCATATAGGACACTATGGTTACACCATGTAAAACTGAATGGGATAGAACGGTAACTGCGTGGCCTCTCAATCATTTACGGTTGAATAACAATCAGTAGAGCTAGAATGTTTCGATTGTTTGCTGTTATTTTCCGGCTTACGTAGCAGCGTACAACGGGTCAATTAAGTGCTATTATCATTATCGTAAGTGACTTGTCTTGTCTAAAATACTTGGAATGTAATTATTGACAGTATGTTAGGGTTACCATTCGTCCTAAGTATCCTCTTTTCAGATTTCCAAAATATGGTAACCCTACAGTATGGGGCATCTTCTTTTACCTTCTTTTACTTTTCTTTCAGTGTGCATGCCTCCTCTTTGCATCGCCGAAAGCAAGGTGGTTGTCTGATTTCATAGACTACTCCAAGTCGCTTCGACACCTTCCTATCTTTTCATTGTATCGCATTTTTGTGATGTATGGAACGCTTCGAAGTATCAAAAGTCATTCACAAATATTTTTCCAATAGTTTGCCTCCTGTGTTTGATGACTTTTTCATACCTGCCAAAAATGTCCTATCCCACTACACGAGATCCTCGTCTAAAAGAAATATCTACTTACCCCCACCCAATAGCAACCTAACTAAGAGATCCATTGACTACTCGGGACCTATCATCTGGAATGCATTACCACCACACATCCGCGAATTGCCTTATAATAGATTCAAAAAAGCCCTACTTGATCACCTCTTGTCGTGACACTAACACTGTTGCCCTACCTCGCCCAGCCATTGCTTCATTGATCATTTGCTACCATCGTTTAATTTTTCTTCTATTTTATTTTTTTAACTACTGTAACCTTTTTTACAGCCAGACTGCTTAGAGTCAAGTGTAGGCTACCTGTTTGATGCTGGTGTGATCAGACTAGATGACCTTCACGGTCTTATCGATCATTCCTATCTAATACCGAATACTGTGCAAGCATATTTTCTGTACCACCATCTCTGCCGTGTGTTATGTATTTTGGTTGGATGAAAATAAAGACTCTCTCTCTCTCTCTCTCTCTGATAAAATTGTTAATAAAACAAAGATAATGTACCTTGATAAAGTTATGTAGTGAATGACTTGTAAACTCCTTGGCACTGTAATGTCGCAACACTGCAAACTCAGGCCTCCGAATGTTGACCATCATTACTATAAACGTTGAAGGCTACTTTGATAAGTTTGATCTTTGTAATTGTCTGAGAATATGGGATGGTATTTACCTAAGTTTGGGTCAGTCTGTGCTGATTTGTTATGAGGTTATCTTGTGATCTGTATACAGAATTGTTTTACGTAAGTGAGTGTAGGATTTCTGGCAATCCAAATTCAGACTTAGAGGGCGGATTCTAGGTGAATCAGTGCCTGATCATATTTTAATTCATATTTTTGGAATCATTGCGACAGTAGCTTTCGATCAAGACTAGATTCAGTAAATTCTGCCAGAAATCCTACAGTCGCTTACGCAAAACAATTCTCCACTTCAGCCTCAGCGAAACGGAACGAAGCTGCAAAATCGGTCGTTGCCGTTCCATGTTAACATTCTATGGTTACACGCACGAAACAACACGCACTATTGAGAAATTTGTTGGTTATATAGGAAATCTTTTTGTCTGCATAAAATAGGTTTGTTCAACTGAATAATAGTAGACTCCAACACTTTTTAATGAAACAAAGATTACAGTGAACATACTGTCATCATAGTGCTGTGCACAGGCTAGGTTTTCGCTCAAATGCTGACCAATTGACGAAGCATACGCTTGGTAATCGTCACAAGAGTCTGTTTTGGCAGCCAATTTGCACTGGCCTGCGAGCTCCGTGCGATCATTTGCGCATGTTTTTGACCGAATCAATTTGGGGATATGCTGCTTTATACGCTCAAACAATCTTTGAGATGTTCGTCCTGAATACCTACTATCACAGTGGCACTTGTATTGGTAGACAACCTTACTTGCATTAAAGGCAAGAAGTACATCTTTTCGAGAGTTAGGCAACAAGGATTTCGTTGTGCACACCACATGCGTGTTAACACTGAAATAACGACGGTGAACAGCCGATTCAATAAGTTTTTCAAAACGGTTAGTCACGTTACCTAGCCAAGGTAGATGGAAAAATGCCGGGTATTTTTCTGGTCCATATTTGGGAGGTATATCCGATTTTTACAATACCCAATGATATATATACAATGATTGGAAACTGCCACGCCCCTTAACGCTATAAGATAGATTCCCGGCGAAATAAGTCCGTCGCGGGATATGCTTGAGTAGAGGTACGGAATTGCGTATGTCGACTGTGGGGGAGTGCTGCAATCGACCTTTCTGGGGTACTAATTCACTGCTTTTCCCCAATTGGTTTAGTTTTTGTTGGATTCTTCAGCATAGTGAGGCAGTGCTGCATACTAGGATCTAATATAACTTTTAACAATGCACATTTATCAAAGTACCGACTAGCTGTGAGGCATTTTAGCATCGGTTGCAACCATGCATGTACGACACAGCCAAAAAAATTAATAGATACTGTGGGTGAGCGTCAATATAGATGTGCAGAACCTAGAAGGATTGTTAAAAGAGGATTTTAAAATATTCTGGCAGCATTTATGTCACCTGATTTTTTAAAAGAGAAGGGTTGATTACGATAATTGTGTGAGCAACACTAAGTTGTTTTATATAGTATATGTTGTAATATTGTAGGGCCGAGTTCACTGGCAACCATAGTATCAGTATAGCGATTGTACCTTCATAATATAATATAAAATCGGAACTAACCGGAAACTAACATTGTACTGATTGGTAAAATGCTAACAGATATAACTTTTTACCGGGTCAGGCCGTTCAATCCACATTCCACATGAATGATGAGAATCGGCATTGTTCCAAACAATATTCCATCGGCAAAACAATGCACTAGAATGACATTGAGGATAATCACTCCATAGTTGGTATTGTGCACATCGACCTGGCGTGATATGTCATACTACTCTCAATAGTTGAATCTTTCACACCGGGGTGTCCGAAAGCGTCTACCAATGCCCATATATTCTAAATATACCTGGTAAACGTTTTGGCACTTCTTTGATATGAACTACCCGTTGTGAAGTGTTCCCCATGAATTGCCTGTAAACCTTGAAAATTAACATGGAGTACTCGTTAAGATTGATAGCTGGAAGGATTGTACAAAATAGAAGATTTATGCATTTGCGAGCAAAATTCTATGGTGTCTTATTCATTGAAAGGTTGGGAATGTATGATGTTGAAATGTATGTGCTGCTGCCTCAAATACTCAGGTTATTTTTCCAGCAATGTAACTCCACAATCATCCAATGCAAAATCTCTCTTGAATATGCATATTGCTCATATATATTGCATATGCGGCAGTACGGAAAATACTTGACGGATTGAATAAATAACTTGATTTCAATTGTAGTTGACTGGCAAAACTGTGACATAAGAAATTCCCATTCTGTAAATGTCTAATGCATAATTTTTTTACAGGATCGTTAACATTTTTTATGAATTATAGTCCATTCAAACTTTCAAGAAAACATTGTTCGTGTATTGAAACAGCCGCAAAGCAACCCACAGCCGCGAGGAAATTGAAAAGGATTCAGGGATCTTAATAAAAGTGCAAATCATTATCTTATGGGATCTCGGCACGCCAGGCCGTCCATGAGAAGCAACCATGTCATGTTCCACTTTGCTTCAGACATTGAGATATTTCCAAAGATTGTAGTCAAAATGAATAATACTTTGACGAATGGTGCCGGATTGGATTGATACTCATTGGATCGATTGATGCAGAGAAAAATAATCTTGCTGAACGACTATGAACTGACTGAACGGCTTGAAACATACTAGTGTTCAAATGCCATGGTACTTGATGCTTGAATGCCCTCCGATGTTCAACGTCATGTGAGATCGCTGCTCTACCATCCAACTGCTGTCCTGTTATTGTCATTAAGAGAGGATAAGAAAGCTCGAAAAATTAACATTTGAGAATATATATTGTTGTTACGAGACAAGAAACATTGACGTTATCAACTACTAGGCACAGTTATTCGATTGTTCATAATAGCACAGCACAGTTTCATAAATCACAACAAAATAGATGCAGACAGTACATTTATCGAATGGCTTAAACATAGGTATATCTGATATTGTAATTTGCATAAACATGAAAATCCTCTTTTGCTACATATTCACTTGACTTAAATGCTTTCCGTTGACTAGGATTTTGGCTCTTGTTATTCTGAATTTAGATGACAACAAGTCTGACATGATAACAAAAGTTGTTTATGCAGTTTTCAAGTGTTATAGTAAATGAAATATCCATACCCTGTATAAAATTCTCAATGATATTATGGTGTTGGTATCCTCATTAAAATTTAGACACGACTAGTATCAGAGCATTTAGGAGTCCATGAAGAGGTGAGGTATTTAAGCTGTTCAAAATCCTGCTTCTGTAATACCCATGCGATGACACATTGTTATGATGCTCGGATTCGACCAACTTCTTCCATGATCACCTCGACCGTTGAGGGAATAGATGGTGATGTGTAAGTTCGGATATTTGTTGAGTGAAGGGGATTGTTGGACAGTCTCTATTCCGTCCCATTCTTGGAAGTCACCATCTTGCAAGTCAACTATGATTGTAAGAGTTGACAAACTGGACTGGACATGGGCAACATTACAATTTAATGACCATACAAAGTATATGCTGTGAACAATCATTTATAGATCATTGGCTGTGCACAAGTCTATCAAACCTGACATGGACAGTGGCAGGAATTTTCTACCTATTGTGGGTCGCTCTTGCGCACACATACACTTATAAGATATACCATCATATCATGTTAAATTGTACTCATGAACAATGTTCCCTCTAATTTTTCACAAGTCTGCGCAAACACGTTAACTCACTGCGCAGGCCCTTGGACAATAGTGCGCAACCAGCCCCCCACATAAGGTGATAAACCGAACTTATCGGGGGCGAAGTCCCCCAGACCCCCTATCGGGCTCTGCGCTTTTTGCCGATATCATCTACATCGGGGGGGGGGGGGCTTAGTGGCTATCTCGCCTGAACGCGCGAAGCGTGAAAATTCTATATGATTCATGATTGAATCGGTCAATATGATCGGGAATTACATAGCATATATCTATTGCTATCCATTTTTATCATCTCTCTGCTCACATAATCAGATTTACCGGTAAAGCTGATCAAGTGATGTGTGTTAGAAAAGGTAGGTCCTCTAAATATTAATTAAACATCTTCGCGCGCACTCGTTGGTATAATGACTCGGTTATATGATGCTATTTCATGACCTCCCATCGGCTATGTCAAAAGACATTGAAATCGCTCAAACGTACTAAACTAAAACACGAACACGATTTAAAATTGGTATTTCTCAACTGGCAAATAATGTTCCCTCGACATGGCATTTGTCTTGTTGTGGGACTCGGATCGCCAGCACATGAACATTCAGCGCCAGCCATTTACGCACCTGTGGACAATTAAACTTATATGTATGAATCGAAGTTTTCGGTCAGCATATAGGGCAGTCCTTTTCGGCCAAGCTTTTCTCGCTGCTGATCGTTTTGGCGCACTTCTCGGAGTCGCATGTCACACAGCCTATAACTTCATCTATGTCTTGGTGCGCCGTGGCATAAGGTAATGGCCGACGCCCAAGTGCCCATTTCTCTTAATCACGCCTATTTTTGTTGTGGGACGGGTACCCAATAATCAAGACATTTGACAAAATTAATTCGCGCACGGCGCGATAAATATTTTGAAAAATTCCAAAAAAATATACCATGATTTATGTTAATTCACGAAATAATTTTGGGTTCCTTTCGATCTCGGCCCCCTAATTGAGGGTTTGGGTGCGGCAGATACGGTCCTGAGGAAATCTTACGCAATGTTCATGACACGCGGAGAAGACTATGCGCTAGTTTCTCGCAGATTAACTTCGAGCTCGCCCATTGTTATTTATAACTATGTTAAACCATGTTATTTCGCCATTACCGGAAAATAATGCGCTATTGAAATGATATCAGTATCGCTCACGCGTACGAGACCATACAAAAAGAAAAGATTTTTCGTTAGGCGCTCGTGATTGCAAAGTCTCATTTCTTCACGGAGTGCAGTATTTACCTTTGCTGGCCGCACTTGTACCTCAATGTAAGACTTCAGCGATAACACTATTTGCCCCTGGCAATGTTCCCTCTAATTTTTCACGAGTTTGCGCGCCTGCGTGGTGCCTTGGACAACAGTGCGCAACGACTTCAAAAAACATCACTTCGGATTTTCTGTGCGCAACCTAGATTTTCTGTGCGCAGGGACCGCTTCAGCACTGAGCATTTGCGCACATCCGCAGCTTAGAGGGAACATTGCTCATGAAGTACCGTAGTTTGAAAAAGTAGGTTAAGACCAGGTTTTGCAGACGTTTCTTAGTCAATTGGATATTGAAATCTACTTGTTGAAGCAGAAAATGAACGGTCTGAAAAGTACTCGAGTAGTATGAAGAAATGAGTTAGACTTTACTTTGTATACATCTGTTAGTCAATTGTATACTGTATCTACAAGCTGCTGACGATTACTCCTGATATGTATCAAATAAAAATATTTTTATTTTTATTCAATTGTATATATGAGCATTCGGATCACAAGATGAATCTCTGTAACAAAGGAATAATGACTATTATTACTTCAAAAACGTGATGCTTTTTGCGATATCCTCAAGTAGGTTTTGCCTACTTTCACAACTTCAGAAGGCCTGACTTCAAAGTCAGTTTTAGAACCTGCCTGAATTGACTTGAAAAATTTAGAAATGACTTCGTGACTTGATTAAAAATTTGCAATGGCTTGAAGATAAGGACCTGATCCCAACTCTAGCTCGTACTATGAAGTATTCACCTTTATTTGATACTGCGAGACCACCTCCGATCACAATGTTCATCACGTAGGCACACTGGTACATCAGTTTCGTCTGAATATTAAGCCATGCTACTGGAATCGGCCAAAACCTGTACAGTATGCACACATTTCACGTGCAAAAGAGGTCTCGATAAAAAACTTTTCACTACGTTAACGCCAGTTCCTGAAGAAAGATTGCTGGCGAACCGTTTGTTTACATCGATTTCATTCCTGTAGTGAAGCATGACTCGCGACGCGCTCAAACGCAGAGCTCACTGGAGTTTCCAATCATTGTATATATATCATTGCAATACCCTAGTGATGGAGCATTTTAATATGTGGTCTGGATAGCCAGTTTTGGAGAGAATCAAGTGGATATCATCCAATTCGCGTGACAGTTTTTTCCGGCGAATAGAGGCGCAAGGCCCGCTTAACGAGAGCAAAATAAATCCCAACGGATATAATGGACAGTGAAGGTAGATTTCCTGTACACCGACGTTAAAAACGTATGTCCTGCTCTCTCAACTAACACGTCTAAAAAGGTAAGGGTCGCACCAGTTTCTTTTTCCACGGTAAATTGTGGAGCTCGGTGGAGACAGTCCAATTTTTCGAAGTTTGTTATTGTTGCCATTGTTACAATGCGAATTTCATGGTCTGTGATTTTGGTTGTTGTGTCAAACTTTGCTTTTTTGGTTTTGATTTTTAATCTGTTTAAATCCCCTTAGTGTGTCGTTAACTCTTGAAAAGAGGCACCCGAAAAGTCTTCGAGCTCACTAAATATTCTTTTACAATGGATGTTGTATTAAAAGCTAAAAATCTAAAAATTGGAAAAAGCAGTTTATTGTAATGCCTAGCATCTCTTTTACTCTCAACGCCCCCCCATCGCCCAGTTTGTGGCTAGCTCTCCCTGCACGGTCACTAACGCCTCCAGGGGGCGCTACCGTTCAATTAACGAACCAGTTGTGCGATGGTAACCTACGCATAAACGCTGATAGGTGTTACAAGTTAGAAGATAATATGAAAACACAACAAACTTGTGAGAGCACCATTACGTAAAAATAAGGGACTGCTTAAAGGCTGGGTATGACCCTAAAATAAAATTATATATATATTGTAAATCACTTCAAGGATACAAGATTTGCAGGATCAGGGTTATCAAGTAGCACATCAGTATTTTCGACCATTTGAATATGAAATCTTGAATTGGACTAGGTAATTTCGTTATTTTTAGAGTTCATGCAATACTCATTAATTCATAGCGGCGAGCCGTCAAATTTGAAAGTGACGTCACGGTGGAGCTTTGAAATCAATATCTAGGATAATATTGACTCGCATATTGGACACCACGCCAAAACCAAGGTTGTCATACTCAATCGATCCGATCCCCATGTTCGTAAGCACACTTTGCTTTGCTTTGGCCGTAAAGTCATTATAGGCGCTAGTCTAGCATTCATCACATATTATGAACCGGCTTATATTATAGTTCTTAAGAGCTCCCGAATCCATAGGTACAATCAGAAGCCAATAAATATTTCGAAGCACCAGAGAGCGATGAAGCAAGATACTAGGGATGGTGTGAACCTCTGAAAGGTTCAGGTTCGTGTGAACGCGAACCTTTTTGAAAGGTTCTGTGTGAACGCGAACGTGAACCTCATGAAATCACATGACGTCATATTGCTAATTCCAACCCTGCATTTCAGTGAAGTGATGTATTAATGTACACGCTAAAGACGACTCGGGCCACATTGTGTCACAAGTTACAATGTTGGAGTACATGCTGACTTGCAAGGGAATGTAAGCTTTCGCCCTAACGGTCTAGGCCAGACTGGAAAATGTATTCGGCGTTGTATGACTATTGCTTCAATGATATTAAGCAGCGTGTTTTTACTTTCGATGCTCTATTACCCCATTAACAAGTTACACAGTAGCCAACACCCCAATCTCAGGGATTTCGTTTTTATGATACAATAAACATATTAAATCAAGATGGATCCCGCAGCGTAGCGCCTGCTAGATCTCTTACATTACAACAGTGGTTCCCAACCTGTGGTACGCGAAGGTCTTCCAGGTGGTACGCGAGTAGATTCTGTTTTTTTCGACCGAAGGAAGTTATTAGTTCAGGTGAGGTTGGTTTTGAGTTGTTTGAAGCCGTCGTCTCACGCTATTCCGCAGCTGCCCCCTTAAACGTGGGAATGCGAGCAAGGATTTTCATCCCTGATGACTATCAAGTCAAAGAAACCGACTTGTTGCACCCATACATGACTTTCGATGCGCTGTAAGCAAACGTATGCAACGCATTGACAAGCTAGTGGAAAATAAACAAATGCAGCCATCGCATTAAATAAATTGACTTTTGTTGTGTAATGTCATTTCATTATGTTGTTCTTCTTGTGACTGATGGTGAAAAAACAATTCGATACATCCCATCAACCCTGGCTGATAATGTCTAGTTCAGGGGTGTCAAACTCAAATTGCATCGCGGGCCTGATCGAAGTCATGAAATCGCTCGCAGGCCGGACCAGTTAACGGAATCCAAAATGTTGCCTCGTGCCATTGCTTCTCGCTGGAATACTTTATTATCAAGCATATATAGATAATACAAGGATCGTAGGGGATCATTCTAGCGCAGAGGTGGGCAAACTACGGCCCGCGGGCCGCATGCGGCCCGCAACACCGTTCTGTGCGGCCCGCGTGAGTCTAAAGAAAAATTTTTGCAATATTGATAAAATGCGTACTAAAAATCATATTAATGCAGGGACTTGATTAACTTTTTTTTAGTATATTTCACCATAATAATTCTAAGACAGTGGATCTCAAACTGGTGAGCACGCCCCCCTGGGGTGCGTGAAGCTGAGCTCGACTGAAAAAATTTTTCGCGCTCCGCGCGATATTCCTCCAGTTCATAGTCATTGCTCTGTATTCAGTCTGAATTACATATTTAAAAATCTCTCATGCATAGTCGTAACCTTCCGTGCCATCAAACTACCCGTTAGACTAGCTAGAATTCTGGTTGCGTTTTGTGATATGACGATGAGGGCGCACGAAATCTTTCACCATCTTAAGGGGGGGACCTGTATTAAAAAGTTTGAGAACCACTGATCAAAGGTAAATACTTGATATCACAGCGGGATAGCTGCAACGAGATTGACATGATTTGGATCTCGAGTGGGATTTCAGATTGGCCACTCCATTTTTAATTATTTCAGTGATGTGCTTATAAAAAACGATTCGGGCGGGTCTTAGGTAGATTCGTTGTCTGCATGCGTAGAATTGGGATTTTTATATTTTATCTACACATGGTAGAAGCGTGTTTGAAGCTAACATGGTTATGATGCTGTCAGCATTGTGTTTCCTGGAACTGAACCAAAAGTGGAATTAGTTAATCTATCAACAGATCGCTGCTCACAGATTCAAATTTCAATCCTGTTCTAAGAATCGGGCCAACCGACTTTCATCTCTATAGTTTTGACAAGTTGGTTGTTGAGGTATTGGCTTGGCTTGTTTTAAATAAGCACATATATTATCGCCATGTCCTCACTATATAATCAAATCAATATTGCGTTTTGGTTTATAATCCCGATTTTATATAGTGCGGCCCGCGAATGGATTCAGATGTTGAATGCGGCCCGCGAGCTCAAAAGTTTGCCCACCCCTGTTCAAGCGAGTCGCAACACCATTATTTGCAAGCAATGAAATTGGCGAAAATACGATGTTTGTCCGGTTGAATACAGTTAAGAGCCGCTAAAACAATGGCGTTACCGGCGATAGAAGTAGACATATTTCAGTGTTCCCTTTGCTTTAGTCCAGGGGTTGGTCAACCTGTGGCCGTAAGAGGGAATTTGTGCGGCCGTAGACACGCAATTCAATTAGTATGTGTTGGCGGCCGTCGACATGCAATTCGAATTTTCGAATTGACTCCCGATTTCTTGGAAGATTTCAATTAATCTTGAAATTTTCGTCGCGCTGCGCGCGATTTAATGCGAATTCATTTTTCGATTTTAATATAGTAGCACCCTTTGCAATCAGAGCCCCACAGTACAGATGCGAACATCAGTGGAAAATGATGAGCCTCACATGGATATATCAGCTCGGAATCGTGTGCTCCTCACTATACTAACAATCCTGATGGGAGGTCAAGAAATAACAGCATGCTACAATGTGACTAATGCAAATTGGCCTACCCGAAGATGCATCGTAATTTATAACTTGCTTTAAATTTTTGAAAACACCCCCACATCAACTCTATACCAGTGAATCTGATCACAAGGGATGAGAAAGGATAAATGTTTGATGGTAATATGTAAAACTACTATAATATCAATGACGAAATTCATTGGTGAGTATGAATATTTTTCGCGCCTCGCGCGACTATGATCACCCCCTTCCTTAACATTTTACCAGTGACCACATGCGATTTGGGTGCGCATAGTAAGCGTGTCATTTAAATAGATTAGTCCGGAGTTCACCAAAAATGGACATATACACTTTAACCTGGGTATTTGGCGTTCAGCTCATTCATTACGACTATGCCCTGGAATGCGGTCATAGGCTACACGAGTAGTCGAAATGCGGCCGTGAATGGCAAAAAGGTTGGCCAGTGGCCACCCCTGCTTTAGTCATAATCTGGCGTTATCCCTGCGTATGCGTTGTGATGAGTACAAGATATTTAACTGTCAACGCGGACGTTGTAATTTGGTTTATTACTGTGGATCTTTTTTCAATGTAGCCTACTCAGAATTGCTATGCGGGCCGGATAAAATCGTCTGGCGGGCCGGATCCGGCCCACGGGCCGTATGTCTGACATCCCTGGCCTAGTTTAATAGAATGTGTTAATACACCTCGCATAGGTCAAATACGTGAGCATGACGTCATAGATGGTGGAAACGCACGTAACTTATATAGGTGGTACGCGAGCACTGCATAAAACCTCAAAATGGTACGTGGGTGGAAAAAGGTTGGGAAACACTGCATTACAACAACAATGTATTCTTTACATCAATTTCATTGATTGGTTGAAGAAGCGTCATTCACTGACTACCAACATGAAACGTATTTCGCTCTTGATGTTGTGTTATTGCGGGTCAAGCTCACAACAGAGAGTCACTAATTATTCAAAAAGAGAATGCTGGACATTATGAGCAAACTTTTATTGTAACAAAGCAAGTAGAATTTTAGGGATTGGCAAAGTGCATACTCGTTTAGCGTTGATTTTTTTTAATGCTTCCAGCGCCATGCATAGAGTGGCTCGAAGTTGAAATGCAAAGAATTTCAACCAAAGATGCTATATTGATATGAAAAATTGTAATAGACATCCGTGAAATCTACCCTAAATTTTATTTGTTGTAAAGTTTAAGTTTGAAGCATAGAGAACAAACAGTATTTATTGAATATAATAACCTAATGTACTTCAATAGCTGTTTAAGTCAATCGGATGTGGCGAGACAGCGCAGTGGTATGATCCGCGGCTGCAACACCAATGGGTTGTGGGGTTGGAGTCCGACCGAGGTCGACTTCAGATTTCATCTACTTATGTGTTTAAGTTTTATCTAGGCTCGTCTTCGCTACCTCATCCGAGTAAACGCTGTCTTGCAAGAAGCCTAGAAGTGGGTCGTGCTATAAGTCGGCAGTTACGGAATAAAAATGAAGAATATCGGCCTGGTGTAAATGACCAATGACCATAGTAGTCAACAGACACCATCATGAATACCTCAAAACAAACAAACGAACGAGTCAATCGGACATTTGTGGTCGATCAAAGTTGCCGACATGTTCTTTGAACTATGGATGCATGTCGGATGTAAACCACTGTAGTGAACATCACTTATATTGGAACACGGCTATATCTTGCTATTTTTCATGGTCAAAAATTTTAATTCGCAAATGTATGTAGACCCGAACAGAAAAGGTATAGTTTCGTTCATGACCATAATTCTCAGTTTGGCAAACTTGGATTCATTCTGTGACGCACAAAATTTGTCGATACCTTCAGATTTTAATTTCACTTTCAGTGTAGAATAGAAATTCTCTACGGGCCGCTCAAAATCTCGTCGCGGGCCCCCGGGCCGTATGTTTCCCGCCCCTGAGATATATAAACCTGCTACACTTGGGATACGGAGTCGGAGGTATAGTAAGTGGTAAAATCACAGTATCGGTGTCAAATGTACAGGCGAACATGTAGATTGGATCTACCGGAGGTGACTGTAACATTACAGTCTGGCGTGTATAGAGTGAGATTAGCGGATGGGTGACGGTTAAATTTAGAGTGACCGACGGTAATATTATATTACCGCGAAGTGTCTGGCCACCCTGCTTCCAAACATTTCGCGGTAAATCGATGGTATCTTTTTACAGTGTAGTGAAATGCGATAGCTTCGTCAACCGTACTTGAACCGTGTCTATTCGGAACAATTCGTAGACTCACTAAATGTTTAGATCACTGGAACATGTTCATAGTTCCCAGCAACATCGTAGCGACGGATACGCGGTAAATGTTTGCAATGCTGCCAGTAGCCGATACATAATATACACGTTATGAATCGATAAAATCAACAGAATATGTAAATGAAAATGTTCAGTGAAAAAATTATGGTAAATAGTAATTCTATTTTTGAATGTTATTTACTCAATCTCCCATGCATACTCATTGAATGGGACTGAACACTGTTTTGTCGAACACAATTATCTGTCATTCCCAGCGCTTTGTTAGTTATATGCGTACTGTGTTAACTGGGCGTGTCGAACATGCGTCGCACAATGTGCAATCCATTTTCCACACGTTCCTATCCCATGTGTAAATTTATTAGTGATCACGAGCAATGAGGTATTTGTAATCTTCCATTTTTTAAGTAGAACGCTCTACTGAGGCGCAAATCGATTGTTCCGCTTTACATCTGGATTGGAATTCTTCACTTCCAACTACACGGAAAGCACTGCCTGCGCACTTCCATTGATTTAGTAACAAATGGCTGTAAATAGGTTGCATGCTACTGTAAGCGCCGGCGGAACTGTAACTCTTGTCAACCATAATGTGGCGTTGGACGATAGCGAAATGTAATTTGAATAGAAATAGAGTGAAGTCATTGAAAACGGAAAATATGTGAGACTATACATAGCATCCAGCTTGAAGTTGACACAATAATATTACATGATGCCAAGTGGCCCTTCAACCAGACCATTATCTGTGGCACAAGTGTAAGCTCATTCGTTCGTTACGAAATGTGTTAATTATTGCATCAATTCTGCAACGTTTTACCGAACCGTCATATCTCCAAAGAATTCACGAGTCCCTTGGTCTTACGTTATTTTGTGCAGTACGTCGGAATGTTCAATTCTTCTAATTTTGTCATAAATGCGTGAGTAGTCAATGCGATGCAATACAAAAATGGTATGCGATAGTCGCAGTATCTTCATAAGATTTACTGGTGTTACGTTGCCTAGTAAAGATACGAAGGCGACAACTACGCGGCTATGACGACAATAAACTATCTGTGTACACTGTACACGGACGGCGAATTCGATATGTCTTCTCTTTATTCTTGAAAGCTGGCAAAAGCAAGGCTTGGAAACTAAAACTATATAGTCGCATTTTATTTGATTTCTTCTCAACGGGCTTTATTGTCGCGTTACTGAATATCGAGCCAAGCTAATCGCTTTCCGCCAGCTCCTATTATTTAGGCTTACCATACGTCCTCTTTTAAGAGGATTTGTCATCTTTTTTGACTTTTTTGAAAGTGTCCTTGGAGGACGCCCTTTTGTCCTCTTTTTTGAGATTTAGAGCAGATTTAGAGCAAATTGCGAGTGATATGCCGCATATCAGCACAGAAGTGAAGCTCCGACGGGTATTTCGGAGTGAAAAACGGTGATTTTAGCTCTAGGCGAAAAGATAACCTTTTTTTTTTTTTTTCAGTCAACCGATCACAAAGTGGGAAAAATTAACCGGTTTTTGAGAATTTCACTCCGGTTTTGCAAGTTGAAAATTTCTGAAAAAGTGTCCTCTTTTTTGATTTCCAAAATATGGTAAGCCTACTATTATTCAATTTCTACTTCGACGTTACGATGGATAGACCAACCCTATTAGTCTCCTACTCTACGATAAAAATGACTGTCGACTGCATTTTTAAAAATCAACAAACCAGAGGCTGTCTACTGACGTCATTACTACCGCCAAATACCATCATTGGTCAAGATATTGCCAAAATCTGCTACTATTTGAAATTATTGGCTATATGGAAGGGAAATTGTTTGGATCAAAGGAAAATATCCCTAAATGGCACTTTAACCAAAAATTTCGAAGCCTCGTAGTAATTTAGCGTAATCTTAATTGATATTGAATGTTTAAAAACCTAGACGAATTAGATCTGTTAATGTCAGTATTTCAAATCTTGTCATACGTGATTCCGATCCGTATCAAACAGGCGTTAATGGAATGGTTGCGACCAAAACTGCTGAGCAATGTGGTCTTAAGCAAGACATTGCCAGTGATATTCTACTTTTATCGCCACATTGTACCCACTAACTGTAGATAAACAAAATCAGAACTGTCGTCGATTCTGAAATCCACTGGCATTCTGGCAAATTTAAATCACCCCAATGATCCTTTTATTGTGAAATCGTATTCAAATGCGGTTCGATTCGCTTTGTTGGGTCGGTGTCGAGTTATATCACACATGGGCGAAGCTGCATAGACTGAGAGGCTGGGAACCACTGAATTATGGTAACGAATCCATACATGTAAAACCAGTCATTCACTACACACGGGTTTGGCAAATATTGATGCAGAAGTTTGGCATTCAAGTTTGACAATCAAACGAATGCATTCATACTGTATCCGTGAATATGCGATACTTATGTGTATATTTGTGTATAACAAATCAATGTTTGGTTGGTATCTGCAGAGTGCACAAATGAGACTTATATTGATAAAGACGGTATACTACATTTAAATTTGATATGCAGCTTCCCTATTTTGAAGTAATTTTCTTTAATTGACTTCAGAGATGTGGCATCGGTAAAAATATGAGTCATAGGATGCAAGCGAATAAGCACAGTCGAAACATATTCAAATATATTGCAGTTCGAAGGGATTTAAACTTTCAAAGCAATTTTTCGATTTCGTCCTCGTGTCAGTTACTTTGACGAATTTTGGATGATGAATTAATTTGACTCAAACTGATCACTGTAGATCAGTGGTTCCTAATCGTTACTAACCTGGCGAACTTGTATGTTAATCTTCAAGTCTTGGGCAAACTCCAAATGCTCGCCAAGTCATAAAACAATCTACGACATTACTCATCTAAAACATGGTGCACACAATGAGCGGTGCATCAACAACATAACATAACGAATTAAACAATCTTTACACAGAAACATACATATTATAATAAAATTCACTACCAATCAGTTGTAAGAGTCAGAGATGTGTGTCTTAACCTCCAGCGAACGCCTGAGACTGGCTCAACGAGCCCCTTGGTTTCGTGCGAGTCCCGGTTAAAAAGTCACTGCTATAGATTGAATATGAATCTGTTCGGACGCAATTCCGATCCACAGCTTCATGTCAAACTTCGGTAGCGGGAACCAGATTAGTAATTTAGAGAGCAATAAGGAATTTCAGCTGGAAACCAACTTCACTTCGTAGCTTTTGATAAGTCGAGATATACAAAATTGGGCAACCTTCTCCTGCAGGGGTTTATAAAGTAGGCCTATATTCAATTCGAACCTTTATTAGAATACTACATCACCGAGTAAGAAGATTTTGAAGTATCATACATCTCGGTCACGAAATTATTGACACTTCATTCGAAAGAGGGTGCCGACGTACAAATGTAGAATCTTGAGTTGGTTGGCATTGCCTCACCCGACTCCGATTGGAATCAGACATGACGTATATGTGCCTACTTTTACATAGTTTGGCACTGTTATGTTCTTGATCTTGCTTGAACAATAACTCAATGCGACGAAGTTGCAATATGAAATCAGTATATTAAACAGCAGAATAACTTTAAGGCAGCGACACGATCCAGAGTGCAGTTAAATGAAAAGACCACGAGACAACAGAACACAGGGTATCAATACAAGCACGGCACACGAGGAAATAATGATTGGCTGTGATTACTAATCCTATAAGAAAGAGTTGTAGGACACTAAAACGTAAATGCACGAACATAACAGTCCTCCCCTATAAGTTGAGAGGGTTTCCCACATTTACGTAGGTTTGTAGAAATCGGTTGGCTTTCTGTCCCTAAGAGGATAACGTCTACCCGACGTATGAGCAGGATTAGCTGCAGGACCTTGTGCCCTGTTCCTAACCAATGGTTGCTCAGCTTGCGACGGTGGAGGCTGAGCAACTTCCTGTGTGGCTGTATTATTATGGCCATCTGAAATCAAGCGTGGTTGGAGTTGGTTTTTGTGCCTTCTCCAATACCCATGATCCGTTTTTATAATGTACACAACACGCCCCAGTATTTCTGTCACCACGCCAGCAACCCACTTTGGTCCGCTTCGGTAACTGCGAGCGTAAACCGAGGAACCAATCTCGAAATGAGTGACTGATTGTCTAGGCGTAACGGGTATCGATTTATCGAAGGGCGAGCACAAACTTAACAAATTGCCATCTGCTTCATTTTCGCGATACCCCAATGTCCTTCGTGCAACAATGATAAGACTCGCGAGCGAAGTGACTGCGGAATTACTACGCGCTGAAAACCATCAATATTGAGCATGACTATGTCTTCGTGCAGAGAGAGCGAATGTTTGCGAGACGCAAACCAAGAAAAATCATCAATGTGCGTCTGTGGATTCCAGTTACCATGAGTGACAGATAATTTCACTAGTTTCATGGTTTTGTCCTTCAGCGTCGCGTCGCGAATTTCATTGCGAGTTAACGGTAAACCATCGAATGCCATATTAATAGCGTGAACGATCTCCGCGTTTTCACGAATTTCCAGTTCGTCAAACTCACGGTCTGGACCCTTTGGTAGGCGAGATAAACCATCGGCGTTTCCGTGCTGATTAGTCGGTTTATAGCGAATATCGTATTGGTACGCCATGAGCGTTAGTGCCCATAGCTGTGAGCGTTGCGCTGTAATCACGGGAATTTTCTTGTCCGGCGAGAAAATAGCTAAAAGCGGTTTGTGGTCCGTTACGAGCGTAAATTTTCTACCATACAAGAATTGACGAAATTTAGTGACTCCGTAAATGATTGACAGAGCTTCCTTCTCGATTTGAGAGTAGGATTTTTGCGAATCGGAAAGTGTTTTGGATGCGTGCGCGATCGGTCTCTCTTCGCCATTGTGCTCGATTGAGAGGACAGCGCCAATTCCGAATTGAGAAGCATCAGTTGACAAAATGAGCTGCTTGTTTACATCACTACGTTAACGCCAGTTCCTGAAGAAAGATTGCTGGCGAACCGTTTGTTTACATCGATTTCATTCCTGTAGTGAAGCATGACTCGCGACGCGCTCAAACGCAGAGCTCACTGGAGTTTCCAATCATTGTATATATATCATTGCAATACCCTAGTGATGGAGCATTTTAATATGTGGTCTGGATAGCCAGTTTTGGAGAGAATCAAGTGGATATCATCCAATTCGCGTGACAGTTTTTTCCGGCGAATAGAGGCGCAAGGCCCGCTTAACGAGAGCAAAATAAATCCCAACGGATATAATGGACAGTGAAGGTAGATTTCCTGTACACCGACGTTAAAAACGTATGTCCTGCTCTCTCAACTAACACGTCTAAAAAGGTAAGGGTCGCACCAGTTTCTTTTTCCACGGTAAATTGTGGAGCTCGGTGGAGACAGTCCAATTTTTCGAAGTTTGTTATTGTTGCCATTGTTACAATGCGAATTTCATGGTCTGTGATTTTGGTTGTTGTGTCAAACTTTGCTTTTTTGGTTTTGATTTTTAATCTGTTTAAATCCCCTTAGTGTGTCGTTAACTCTTGAAAAGAGGCACCCGAAAAGTCTTCGAGCTCACTAAATATTCTTTTACAATGGATGTTGTATTAAAAGCTAAAAATCTAAAAATTGGAAAAAGCAGTTTATTGTAATGCCTAGCATCTCTTTTACTCTCAACGCCCCCCCCCATCGCCCAGTTTGTGGCTAGCTCTCCCTGCACGGTCACTAACGCCTCCAGGGGGCGCTACCGTTCAATTAACGAACCAGTTGTGCGATGGTAACCTACGCATAAACGCTGATAGGTGTTACAAGTTAGAAGATAATATGAAAACACAACAAACTTGTGAGAGCACCATTACGTAAAAATAAGGGACTGCTTAAAGGCTGGGTATGACCCTAAAATAAAATTATATATATATTGTAAATCACTTCAAGGATACAAGATTTGCAGGATCAGGGTTATCAAGTAGCACATCAGTATTTTCGACCATTTGAATATGAAATCTTGAATTGGACTAGGTAATTTCGTTATTTTTAGAGTTCATGCAATACTCATTAATTCATAGCGGCGAGCCGTCAAATTTGAAAGTGACGTCACGGTGGAGCTTTGAAATCAATATCTAGGATAATATTGACTCGCATATTGGACACCACGCCAAAACCAAGGTTGTCATACTCAATCGATCCGATCCCCATGTTCGTAAGCACACTTTGCTTTGCTTTGGCCGTAAAGTCATTATAGGCGCTAGTCTAGCATTCATCACATATTATGAACCGGCTTATATTATAGTTCTTAAGAGCTCCCGAATCCATAGGTACAATCAGAAGCCAATAAATATTTCGAAGCACCAGAGAGCGATGAAGCAAGATACTAGGGATGGTGTGAACCTCTGAAAGGTTCAGGTTCGTGTGAACGCGAACCTTTTTGAAAGGTTCTGTGTGAACGCGAACGTGAACCTCATGAAATCACATGACGTCATATTGCTAATTCCAACCCTGCATTTCAGTGAAGTGATGTATTAATGTACACGCTAAAGACGACTCGGGCCACATTGTGTCACAAGTTACAATGTTGGAGTACATGCTGACTTGCAAGGGAATGTAAGCTTTCGCCCTAACGGTCTAGGCCAGACTGGAAAATGTATTCGGCGTTGTATGACTATTGCTTCAATGATATTAAGCAGCGTGTTTTTACTTTCGATGCTCTATTACCCCATTAACAAGTTACACAGTAGCCAACACCCCAATCTCAGGGATTTCGTTTTTATGATACAATAAACATATTAAATCAAGATGGATCCCGCAGCGTAGCGCCTGCTAGATCTCTTACATTACAACAGTGGTTCCCAACCTGTGGTACGCGAAGGTCTTCCAGGTGGTACGCGAGTAGATTCTGTTTTTTTCGACCGAAGGGAGTTATTAGTTCAGGTGAGGTTGGTTTTGAGTTGTTTGAAGCCGTCGTCTCACGCTATTCCGCAGCTGCCCCCTTAAACGTGGGAATGCGAGCAAGGATTTTCATCCCTGATGACTATCAAGTCAAAGAAACCGACTTGTTGCACCCATACATGACTTTCGATGCGCTGTAAGCAAACGTATGCAACGCATTGACAAGCTAGTGGAAAATAAACAAATGCAGCCATCGCATTAAATAAATTGACTTTTGTTGTGTAATGTCATTTCATTATGTTGTTCTTCTTGTGACTGATGGTGAAAAAACAATTCGATACATCCCATCAACCCTGGCTGATAATGTCTAGTTCAGGGGTGTCAAACTCAAATTGCATCGCGGGCCTGATCGAAGTCATGAAATCGCTCGCAGGCCGGACCAGTTAACGGAATCCAAAATGTTGCCTCGTGCCATTGCTTCTCGCTGGAATACTTTATTATCAAGCATATATAGATAATACAAGGATCGTAGGGGATCATTCTAGCGCAGAGGTGGGCAAACTACGGCCCGCGGGCCGCATGCGGCCCGCAACACCGTTCTGTGCGGCCCGCGTGAGTCTAAAGAAAAATTTTTGCAATATTGATAAAATGCGTACTAAAAATCATATTAATGCAGGGACTTGATTAACTTTTTTTTAGTATATTTCACCATAATAATTCTAAGACAGTGGATCTCAAACTGGTGAGCACGCCCCCCTGGGGTGCGTGAAGCTGAGCTCGACTGAAAAAATTTTTCGCGCTCCGCGCGATATTCCTCCAGTTCATAGTCATTGCTCTGTATTCAGTCTGAATTACATATTTAAAAATCTCTCATGCATAGTCGTAACCTTCCGTGCCATCAAACTACCCGTTAGACTAGCTAGAATTCTGGTTGCGTTTTGTGATATGACGATGAGGGCGCACGAAATCTTTCACCATCTTAAGGGGGGGACCTGTATTAAAAAGTTTGAGAACCACTGATCAAAGGTAAATACTTGATATCACAGCGGGATAGCTGCAACGAGATTGACATGATTTGGATCTCGAGTGGGATTTCAGATTGGCCACTCCATTTTTAATTATTTCAGTGATGTGCTTATAAAAAACGATTCGGGCGGGTCTTAGGTAGATTCGTTGTCTGCATGCGTAGAATTGGGATTTTTATATTTTATCTACACATGGTAGAAGCGTGTTTGAAGCTAACATGGTTATGATGCTGTCAGCATTGTGTTTCCTGGAACTGAACCAAAAGTGGAATTAGTTAATCTATCAACAGATCGCTGCTCACAGATTCAAATTTCAATCCTGTTCTAAGAATCGGGCCAACCGACTTTCATCTCTATAGTTTTGACAAGTTGGTTGTTGAGGTATTGGCTTGGCTTGTTTTAAATAAGCACATATATTATCGCCATGTCCTCACTATATAATCAAATCAATATTGCGTTTTGGTTTATAATCCCGATTTTATATAGTGCGGCCCGCGAATGGATTCAGATGTTGAATGCGGCCCGCGAGCTCAAAAGTTTGCCCACCCCTGTTCAAGCGAGTCGCAACACCATTATTTGCAAGCAATGAAATTGGCGAAAATACGATGTTTGTCCGGTTGAATACAGTTAAGAGCCGCTAAAACAATGGCGTTACCGGCGATAGAAGTAGACATATTTCAGTGTTCCCTTTGCTTTAGTCCAGGGGTTGGTCAACCTGTGGCCGTAAGAGGGAATTTGTGCGGCCGTAGACACGCAATTCAATTAGTATGTGTTGGCGGCCGTCGACATGCAATTCGAATTTTCGAATTGACTCCCGATTTCTTGGAAGATTTCAATTAATCTTGAAATTTTCGTCGCGCTGCGCGCGATTTAATGCGAATTCATTTTTCGATTTTAATATAGTAGCACCCTTTGCAATCAGAGCCCCACAGTACAGATGCGAACATCAGTGGAAAATGATGAGCCTCACATGGATATATCAGCTCGGAATCGTGTGCTCCTCACTATACTAACAATCCTGATGGGAGGTCAAGAAATAACAGCATGCTACAATGTGACTAATGCAAATTGGCCTACCCGAAGATGCATCGTAATTTATAACTTGCTTTAAATTTTTGAAAACACCCCCACATCAACTCTATACCAGTGAATCTGATCACAAGGGATGAGAAAGGATAAATGTTTGATGGTAATATGTAAAACTACTATAATATCAATGACGAAATTCATTGGTGAGTATGAATATTTTTCGCGCCTCGCGCGACTATGATCACCCCCTTCCTTAACATTTTACCAGTGACCACATGCGATTTGGGTGCGCATAGTAAGCGTGTCATTTAAATAGATTAGTCCGGAGTTCACCAAAAATGGACATATACACTTTAACCTGGGTATTTGGCGTTCAGCTCATTCATTACGACTATGCCCTGGAATGCGGTCATAGGCTACACGAGTAGTCGAAATGCGGCCGTGAATGGCAAAAAGGTTGGCCAGTGGCCACCCCTGCTTTAGTCATAATCTGGCGTTATCCCTGCGTATGCGTTGTGATGAGTACAAGATATTTAACTGTCAACGCGGACGTTGTAATTTGGTTTATTACTGTGGATCTTTTTTCAATGTAGCCTACTCAGAATTGCTATGCGGGCCGGATAAAATCGTCTGGCGGGCCGGATCCGGCCCACGGGCCGTATGTCTGACATCCCTGGCCTAGTTTAATAGAATGTGTTAATACACCTCGCATAGGTCAAATACGTGAGCATGACGTCATAGATGGTGGAAACGCACGTAACTTATATAGGTGGTACGCGAGCACTGCATAAAACCTCAAAATGGTACGTGGGTGGAAAAAGGTTGGGAAACACTGCATTACAACAACAATGTATTCTTTACATCAATTTCATTGATTGGTTGAAGAAGCGTCATTCACTGACTACCAACATGAAACGTATTTCGCTCTTGATGTTGTGTTATTGCGGGTCAAGCTCACAACAGAGAGTCACTAATTATTCAAAAAGAGAATGCTGGACATTATGAGCAAACTTTTATTGTAACAAAGCAAGTAGAATTTTAGGGATTGGCAAGGTGCATACTCGTTTAGCGTTGATTTTTTTTAATGCTTCCAGCGCCATGCATAGAGTGGCTCGAAGTTGAAATGCAAAGAATTTCAACCAAAGATGCTATATTGATATGAAAAATTGTAATAGACATCCGTGAAATCTACCCTAAATTTTATTTGTTGTAAAGTTTAAGTTTGAAGCATAGAGAACAAACAGTATTTATTGAATATAATAACCTAATGTACTTCAATAGCTGTTTAAGTCAATCGGATGTGGCGAGACAGCGCAGTGGTATGATCCGCGGCTGCAACACCAATGGGTTGTGGGGTTGGAGTCCGACCGAGGTCGACTTCAGATTTCATCTACTTATGTGTTTAAGTTTTATCTAGGCTCGTCTTCGCTACCTCATCCGAGTAAACGCTGTCTTGCAAGAAGCCTAGAAGTGGGTCGTGCTATAAGTCGGCAGTTACGGAATAAAAATGAAGAATATCGGCCTGGTGTAAATGACCAATGACCATAGTAGTCAACAGACACCATCATGAATACCTCAAAACAAACACACGAACGAGTCAATCGGACATTTGTGGTCGATCAAAGTTGCCGACATGTTCTTTGAACTATGGATGCATGTCGGATGTAAACCACTGTAGTGAACATCACTTATATTGGAACACGGCTATATCTTGCTATTTTTCATGGTCAAAAATTTTAATTCGCAAATGTATGTAGACCCGAACAGAAAAGGTATAGTTTCGTTCATGACCATAATTCTCAGTTTGGCAAACTTGGATTCATTCTGTGACGCACAAAATTTGTCGATACCTTCAGATTTTAATTTCACTTTCAGTGTAGAATAGAAATTCTCTACGGGCCGCTCAAAATCTCGTCGCGGGCCCCCGGGCCGTATGTTTCCCGCCCCTGAGATATATAAACCTGCTACACTTGGGATACGGAGTCGGAGGTATAGTAAGTGGTAAAATCACAGTATCGGTGTCAAATGTACAGGCGAACATGTAGATTGGATCTACCGGAGGTGACTGTAACATTACAGTCTGGCGTGTATAGAGTGAGATTAGCGGATGGGTGACGGTTAAATTTAGAGTGACCGACGGTAATATTATATTACCGCGAAGTGTCTGGCCACCCTGCTTCCAAACATTTCGCGGTAAATCGATGGTATCTTTTTACAGTGTAGTGAAATGCGATAGCTTCGTCAACCGTACTTGAACCGTGTCTATTCGGAACAATTCGTAGACTCACTAAATGTTTAGATCACTGGAACATGTTCATAGTTCCCAGCAACATCGTAGCGACGGATACGCGGTAAATGTTTGCAATGCTGCCAGTAGCCGATACATAATATACACGTTATGAATCGATAAAATCAACAGAATATGTAAATGAAAATGTTCAGTGAAAAAATTATGGTTAATAGTAATTCTATTTTTGAATGTTATTTACTCAATCTCCCATGCATACTCATTGAATGGGACTGAACACTGTTTTGTCGAACACAATTATCTGTCATTCCCAGCGCTTTGTTAGTTATATGCGTACTGTGTTAACTGGGCGTGTCGAACATGCGTCGCACAATGTGCAATCCATTTTCCACACGTTCCTATCCCATGTGTAAATTTATTAGTGATCACGAGCAATGAGGTATTTGTAATCTTCCATTTTTTAAGTAGAACGCTCTACTGAGGCGCAAATCGATTGTTCCGCTTTACATCTGGATTGGAATTCTTCACTTCCAACTACACGGAAAGCACTGCCTGCGCACTTCCATTGATTTAGTAACAAATGGCTGTAAATAGGTTGCATGCTACTGTAAGCGCCGGCGGAACTGTAACTCTTGTCAACCATAATGTGGCGTTGGACGATAGCGAAATGTAATTTGAATAGAAATAGAGTGAAGTCATTGAAAACGGAAAATATGTGAGACTATACATAGCATCCAGCTTGAAGTTGACACAATAATATTACATGATGCCAAGTGGCCCTTCAACCAGACCATTATCTGTGGCACAAGTGTAAGCTCATTCGTTCGTTACGAAATGTGTTAATTATTGCATCAATTCTGCAACGTTTTACCGAACCGTCATATCTCCAAAGAATTCACGAGTCCCTTGGTCTTACGTTATTTTGTGCAGTACGTCGGAATGTTCAATTCTTCTAATTTTGTCATAAATGCGCGAGTAGTCAATGCGATGCAATACAAAAATGGTATGCGATAGTCGCAGTATCTTCATAAGATTTACTGGTGTTACGTTGCCTAGTAAAGATACGAAGGCGACAACTACGCGGCTATGACGACAATAAACTATCTGTGTACACTGTACACGGACGGCGAATTCGATATGTCTTCTCTTTATTCTTGAAAGCTGGCAAAAGCAAGGCTTGGAAACTAAAACTATATAGTCGCATTTTATTTGATTTCTTATCAACGGGCTTTATTGTCGCGTTACTGAATATCGAGCCAAGCTAATCGCTTTCCGCCAGCTCCTATTATTTAGGCTTACCATACGTCCTCTTTTAAGAGGATTTGTCATCTTTTTTGACTTTTTTGAAAGTGTCCTTGGAGGACGCCCTTTTGTCCTCTTTTTTGAGATTTAGAGCAGATTTAGAGCAAATTGCGAGTGATATGCCGCATATCAGCACAGAAGTGAAGCTCCGACGGGTATTTCGGAGTGAAAAACGGTGATTTTAGCTCTAGGCGAAAAGATAACCTTTTTTTTTTTTTTTTTTTCAGTCAACCGATCACAAAGTGGGAAAAATTAACCGGTTTTTGAGAATTTCACTCCGGTTTTGCAAGTTGAAAATTTCTGAAAAAGTGTCCTCTTTTTTGATTTCCAAAATATGGTAAGCCTACTATTATTCAATTTCTACTTCGACGTTACGATGGATAGACCAACCCTATTAGTCTCCTACTCTACGATAAAAATGACTGTCGACTGCATTTTTAAAAATCAACAAACCAGAGGCTGTCTACTGACGTCATTACTACCGCCAAATACCATCATTGGTCAAGATATTGCCAAAATCTGCTACTATTTGAAATTATTGGCTATATGGAAGGGAAATTGTTTGGATCAAAGGAAAATATCCCTAAATGGCACTTTAACCAAAAATTTCGAAGCCTCGTAGTAATTTAGCGTAATCTTAATTGATATTGAATGTTTAAAAACCTAGACGAATTAGATCTGTTAATGTCAGTATTTCAAATCTTGTCATACGTGATTCCGATCCGTATCAAACAGGCGTTAATGGAATGGTTGCGACCAAAACTGCTGAGCAATGTGGTCTTAAGCAAGACATTGCCAGTGATATTCTACTTTTATCGCCACATTGTACCCACTAACTGTAGATAAACAAAATCAGAACTGTCGTCGATTCTGAAATCCACTGGCATTCTGGCAAATTTAAATCACCCCAATGATCCTTTTATTGTGAAATCGTATTCAAATGCGGTTCGATTCGCTTTGTTGGGTCGGTGTCGAGTTATATCACACATGGGCGAAGCTGCATAGACTGAGAGGCTGGGAACCACTGAATTATGGTAACGAATCCATACATGTAAAACCAGTCATTCACTACACACGGGTTTGGCAAATATTGATGCAGAAGTTTGGCATTCAAGTTTGACAATCAAACGAATGCATTCATACTGTATCCGTGAATATGCGATACTTATGTGTATATTTGTGTATAACAAATCAATGTTTGGTTGGTATCTGCAGAGTGCACAAATGAGACTTATATTGATAAAGACGGTATACTACATTTAAATTTGATATGCAGCTTCCCTATTTTGAAGTAATTTTCTTTAATTGACTTCAGAGATGTGGCATCGGTAAAAATATGAGTCATAGGATGCAAGCGAATAAGCACAGTCGAAACATATTCAAATATATTGCAGTTCGAAGGGATTTAAACTTTCAAAGCAATTTTTCGATTTCGTCCTCGTGTCAGTTACTTTGACGAATTTTGGATGATGAATTAATTTGACTCAAACTGATCACTGTAGATCAGTGGTTCCTAATCGTTACTAACCTGGCGAACTTGTATGTTAATCTTCAAGTCTTGGGCAAACTCCAAATGCTCGCCAAGTCATAAAACAATCTACGACATTACTCATCTAAAACATGGTGCACACAATGAGCGGTGCATCAACAACATAACATAACGAATTAAACAATCTTTACACAGAAACATACATATTATAATAAAATTCACTACCAATCAGTTGTAAGAGTCAGAGATGTGTGTCTTAACCTCCAGCGAACGCCTGAGACTGGCTCAACGAGCCCCTTGGTTTCGTGCGAGTCCCGGTTAAAAAGTCACTGCTATAGATTGAATATGAATCTGTTCGGACGCAATTCCGATCCACAGCTTCATGTCAAACTTCGGTAGCGGGAACCAGATTAGTAATTTAGAGAGCAATAAGGAATTTCAGCTGGAAACCAACTTCACTTCGTAGCTTTTGATAAGTCGAGATATACAAAATTGGGCAACCTTCTCCTGCAGGGGTTTATAAAGTAGGCCTATATTCAATTCGAACCTTTATTAGAATACTACATCACCGAGTAAGAAGATTTTGAAGTATCATACATCTCGGTCACGAAATTATTGACACTTCATTCGAAAGAGGGTGCCGACGTACAAATGTAGAATCTTGAGTTGGTTGGCATTGCCTCACCCGACTCCGATTGGAATCAGACATGACGTATATGTGCCTACTTTTACATAGTTTGGCACTGTTATGTTCTTGATCTTGCTTGAACAATAACTCAATGCGACGAAGTTGCAATATGAAATCAGTATATTAAACAGCAGAATAACTTTAAGGCAGCGACACGATCCAGAGTGCAGTTAAATGAAAAGACCACGAGACAACAGAACACAGGGTATCAATACAAGCACGGCACACGAGGAAATAATGATTGGCTGTGATTACTAATCCTATAAGAAAGAGTTGTAGGACACTAAAACGTAAATGCACGAACATAACAGTCCTCCCCTATAAGTTGAGAGGGTTTCCCACATTTACGTAGGTTTGTAGAAATCGGTTGGCTTTCTGTCCCTAAGAGGATAACGTCTACCCGACGTATGAGCAGGATTAGCTGCAGGACCTTGTGCCCTGTTCCTAACCAATGGTTGCTCAGCTTGCGACGGTGGAGGCTGAGCAACTTCCTGTGTGGCTGTATTATTATGGCCATCTGAAATCAAGCGTGGTTGGAGTTGGTTTTTGTGCCTTCTCCAATACCCATGATCCGTTTTTATAATGTACACAACACGCCCCAGTATTTCTGTCACCACGCCAGCAACCCACTTTGGTCCGCTTCGGTAACTGCGAGCGTAAACCGAGGAACCAATCTCGAAATGAGTGACTGATTGTCTAGGCGTAACGGGTATCGATTTATCGAAGGGCGAGCACAAACTTAACAAATTGCCATCTGCTTCATTTTCGCGATACCCCAATGTCCTTCGTGCAACAATGATAAGACTCGCGAGCGAAGTGACTGCGGAATTACTACGCGCTGAAAACCATCAATATTGAGCATGACTATGTCTTCGTGCAGAGAGAGCGAATGTTTGCGAGACGCAAACCAAGAAAAATCATCAATGTGCGTCTGTGGATTCCAGTTACCATGAGTGACAGATAATTTCACTAGTTTCATGGTTTTGTCCTTCAGCGTCGCGTCGCGAATTTCATTGCGAGTTAACGGTAAACCATCGAATGCCATATTAATAGCGTGAACGATCTCCGCGTTTTCACGAATTTCCAGTTCGTCAAACTCACGGTCTGGACCCTTTGGTAGGCGAGATAAACCATCGGCGTTTCCGTGCTGATTAGTCGGTTTATAGCGAATATCGTATTGGTACGCCATGAGCGTTAGTGCCCATAGCTGTGAGCGTTGCGCTGTAATCACGGGAATTTTCTTGTCCGGCGAGAAAATAGCTAAAAGCGGTTTGTGGTCCGTTACGAGCGTAAATTTTCTACCATACAAGAATTGACGAAATTTAGTGACTCCGTAAATGATTGACAGAGCTTCCTTCTCGATTTGAGAGTAGGATTTTTGCGAATCGGAAAGTGTTTTGGATGCGTGCGCGATCGGTCTCTCTTCGCCATTGTGCTCGATTGAGAGGACAGCGCCAATTCCGAATTGAGAAGCATCAGTTGACAAAATGAGCTGCTTGTTTACATCACTACGTTAACGCCAGTTCCTGAAGAAAGATTGCTGGCGAACCGTTTGTTTACATCGATTTCATTCCTGTAGTGAAGCATGACTCGCGACGCGCTCAAACGCAGAGCTCACTGGAGTTTCCAATCATTGTATATATATCATTGCAATACCCTAGTGATGGAGCATTTTAATATGTGGTCTGGATAGCCAGTTTTGGAGAGAATCAAGTGGATATCATCCAATTCGCGTGACAGTTTTTTCCGGCGAATAGAGGCGCAAGGCCCGCTTAACGAGAGCAAAATAAATCGCAACGGATATAATGGACAGTGAAGGTAGATTTCCTGTACACCGACGTTAAAAACGTATGTCCTGCTCTCTCAACTAACACGTCTAAAAAGGTAAGGGTCGCACCAGTTTCTTTTTCCACGGTAAATTGTGGAGCTCGGTGGAGACAGTCCAATTTTTCGAAGTTTGTTATTGTTGCCATTGTTACAATGCGAATTTCATGGTCTGTGATTTTGGTTGTTGTGTCAAACTTTGCTTTTTTGGTTTTGATTTTTAATCTGTTTAAATCCCCTTAGTGTGTCGTTAACTCTTGAAAAGAGGCACCCGAAAAGTCTTCGAGCTCACTAAATATTCTTTTACAATGGATGTTGTATTAAAAGCTAAAAATCTAAAAATTGGAAAAAGCAGTTTATTGTAATGCCTAGCATCTCTTTTACTCTCAACGCCCCCCCCATCGCCCAGTTTGTGGCTAGCTCTCCCTGCACGGTCACTAACGCCTCCAGGGGGCGCTACCGTTCAATTAACGAACCAGTTGTGCGATGGTAACCTACGCATAAACGCTGATAGGTGTTACAAGTTAGAAGATAATATGAAAACACAACAAACTTGTGAGAGCACCATTACGTAAAAATAAGGGACTGCTTAAAGGCTGGGTATGACCCTAAAATAAAATTATATATATATTGTAAATCACTTCAAGGATACAAGATTTGCAGGATCAGGGTTATCAAGTAGCACATCAGTATTTTCGACCATTTGAATATGAAATCTTGAATTGGACTAGGTAATTTCGTTATTTTTAGAGTTCATGCAATACTCATTAATTCATAGCGGCGAGCCGTCAAATTTGAAAGTGACGTCACGGTGGAGCTTTGAAATCAATATCTAGGATAATATTGACTCGCATATTGGACACCACGCCAAAACCAAGGTTGTCATACTCAATCGATCCGATCCCCATGTTCGTAAGCACACTTTGCTTTGCTTTGGCCGTAAAGTCATTATAGGCGCTAGTCTAGCATTCATCACATATTATGAACCGGCTTATATTATAGTTCTTAAGAGCTCCCGAATCCATAGGTACAATCAGAAGCCAATAAATATTTCGAAGCACCAGAGAGCGATGAAGCAAGATACTAGGGATGGTGTGAACCTCTGAAAGGTTCAGGTTCGTGTGAACGCGAACCTTTTTGAAAGGTTCTGTGTGAACGCGAACGTGAACCTCATGAAATCACATGACGTCATATTGCTAATTCCAACCCTGCATTTCAGTGAAGTGATGTATTAATGTACACGCTAAAGACGACTCGGGCCACATTGTGTCACAAGTTACAATGTTGGAGTACATGCTGACTTGCAAGGGAATGTAAGCTTTCGCCCTAACGGTCTAGGCCAGACTGGAAAATGTATTCGGCGTTGTATGACTATTGCTTCAATGATATTAAGCAGCGTGTTTTTACTTTCGATGCTCTATTACCCCATTAACAAGTTACACAGTAGCCAACACCCAAATCTCAGGGATTTCGTTTTTATGATACAATAAACATATTAAATCAAGATGGATCCCGCAGCGTAGCGCCTGCTAGATCTCTTACATTACAACAGTGGTTCCCAACCTGTGGTACGCGAAGGTCTTCCAGGTGGTACGCGAGTAGATTCTGTTTTTTTCGACCGAAGGGAGTTATTAGTTCAGGTGAGGTTGGTTTTGAGTTGTTTGAAGCCGTCGTCTCACGCTATTCCGCAGCTGCCCCCTTAAACGTGGGAATGCGAGCAAGGATTTTCATCCCTGATGACTATCAAGTCAAAGAAACCGACTTGTTGCACCCATACATGACTTTCGATGCGCTGTAAGCAAACGTATGCAACGCATTGACAAGCTAGTGGAAAATAAACAAATGCAGCCATCGCATTAAATAAATTGACTTTTGTTGTGTAATGTCATTTCATTATGTTGTTCTTCTTGTGACTGATGGTGAAAAAACAATTCGATACATCCCATCAACCCTGGCTGATAATGTCTAGTTCAGGGGTGTCAAACTCAAATTGCATCGCGGGCCTGATCGAAGTCATGAAATCGCTCGCAGGCCGGACCAGTTAACGGAATCCAAAATGTTGCCTCGTGCCATTGCTTCTCGCTGGAATACTTTATTATCAAGCATATATAGATAATACAAGGATCGTAGGGGATCATTCTAGCGCAGAGGTGGGCAAACTACGGCCCGCGGGCCGCATGCGGCCCGCAACACCGTTCTGTGCGGCCCGCGTGAGTCTAAAGAAAAATTTTTGCAATATTGATAAAATGCGTACTAAAAATCATATTAATGCAGGGACTTGATTAACTTTTTTTTAGTATATTTCACCATAATAATTCTAAGACAGTGGATCTCAAACTGGTGAGCACGCCCCCCTGGGGTGCGTGAAGCTGAGCTCGACTGAAAAAATTTTTCGCGCTCCGCGCGATATTCCTCCAGTTCATAGTCATTGCTCTGTATTCAGTCTGAATTACATATTTAAAAATCTCTCATGCATAGTCGTAACCTTCCGTGCCATCAAACTACCCGTTAGACTAGCTAGAATTCTGGTTGCGTTTTGTGATATGACGATGAGGGCGCACGAAATCTTTCACCATCTTAAGGGGGGGACCTGTATTAAAAAGTTTGAGAACCACTGATCAAAGGTAAATACTTGATATCACAGCGGGATAGCTGCAACGAGATTGACATGATTTGGATCTCGAGTGGGATTTCAGATTGGCCACTCCATTTTTAATTATTTCAGTGATGTGCTTATAAAAAACGATTCGGGCGGGTCTTAGGTAGATTCGTTGTCTGCATGCGTAGAATTGGGATTTTTATATTTTATCTACACATGGTAGAAGCGTGTTTGAAGCTAACATGGTTATGATGCTGTCAGCATTGTGTTTCCTGGAACTGAACCAAAAGTGGAATTAGTTAATCTATCAACAGATCGCTGCTCACAGATTCAAATTTCAATCCTGTTCTAAGAATCGGGCCAACCGACTTTCATCTCTATAGTTTTGACAAGTTGGTTGTTGAGGTATTGGCTTGGCTTGTTTTAAATAAGCACATATATTATCGCCATGTCCTCACTATATAATCAAATCAATATTGCGTTTTGGTTTATAATCCCGATTTTATATAGTGCGGCCCGCGAATGGATTCAGATGTTGAATGCGGCCCGCGAGCTCAAAAGTTTGCCCACCCCTGTTCAAGCGAGTCGCAACACCATTATTTGCAAGCAATGAAATTGGCGAAAATACGATGTTTGTCCGGTTGAATACAGTTAAGAGCCGCTAAAACAATGGCGTTACCGGCGATAGAAGTAGACATATTTCAGTGTTCCCTTTGCTTTAGTCCAGGGGTTGGTCAACCTGTGGCCGTAAGAGGGAATTTGTGCGGCCGTAGACACGCAATTCAATTAGTATGTGTTGGCGGCCGTCGACATGCAATTCGAATTTTCGAATTGACTCCCGATTTCTTGGAAGATTTCAATTAATCTTGAAATTTTCGTCGCGCTGCGCGCGATTTAATGCGAATTCATTTTTCGATTTTAATATAGTAGCACCCTTTGCAATCAGAGCCCCACAGTACAGATGCGAACATCAGTGGAAAATGATGAGCCTCACATGGATATATCAGCTCGGAATCGTGTGCTCCTCACTATACTAACAATCCTGATGGGAGGTCAAGAAATAACAGCATGCTACAATGTGACTAATGCAAATTGGCCTACCCGAAGATGCATCGTAATTTATAACTTGCTTTAAATTTTTGAAAACACCCCCACATCAACTCTATACCAGTGAATCTGATCACAAGGGATGAGAAAGGATAAATGTTTGATGGTAATATGTAAAACTACTATAATATCAATGACGAAATTCATTGGTGAGTATGAATATTTTTCGCGCCTCGCGCGACTATGATCACCCCCTTCCTTAACATTTTACCAGTGACCACATGCGATTTGGGTGCGCATAGTAAGCGTGTCATTTAAATAGATTAGTCCGGAGTTCACCAAAAATGGACATATACACTTTAACCTGGGTATTTGGCGTTCAGCTCATTCATTACGACTATGCCCTGGAATGCGGTCATAGGCTACACGAGTAGTCGAAATGCGGCCGTGAATGGCAAAAAGGTTGGCCAGTGGCCACCCCTGCTTTAGTCATAATCTGGCGTTATCCCTGCGTATGCGTTGTGATGAGTACAAGATATTTAACTGTCAACGCGGACGTTGTAATTTGGTTTATTACTGTGGATCTTTTTTCAATGTAGCCTACTCAGAATTGCTATGCGGGCCGGATAAAATCGTCTGGCGGGCCGGATCCGGCCCACGGGCCGTATGTCTGACATCCCTGGCCTAGTTTAATAGAATGTGTTAATACACCTCGCATAGGTCAAATACGTGAGCATGACGTCATAGATGGTGGAAACGCACGTAACTTATATAGGTGGTACGCGAGCACTGCATAAAACCTCAAAATGGTACGTGGGTGGAAAAAGGTTGGGAAACACTGCATTACAACAACAATGTATTCTTTACATCAATTTCATTGATTGGTTGAAGAAGCGTCATTCACTGACTACCAACATGAAACGTATTTCGCTCTTGATGTTGTGTTATTGCGGGTCAAGCTCACAACAGAGAGTCACTAATTATTCAAAAAGAGAATGCTGGACATTATGAGCAAACTTTTATTGTAACAAAGCAAGTAGAATTTTAGGGATTGGCAAGGTGCATACTCGTTTAGCGTTGATTTTTTTTAATGCTTCCAGCGCCATGCATAGAGTGGCTCGAAGTTGAAATGCAAAGAATTTCAACCAAAGATGCTATATTGATATGAAAAATTGTAATAGACATCCGTGAAATCTACCCTAAATTTTATTTGTTGTAAAGTTTAAGTTTGAAGCATAGAGAACAAACAGTATTTATTGAATATAATAACCTAATGTACTTCAATAGCTGTTTAAGTCAATCGGATGTGGCGAGACAGCGCAGTGGTATGATCCGCGGCTGCAACACCAATGGGTTGTGGGGTTGGAGTCCGACCGAGGTCGACTTCAGATTTCATCTACTTATGTGTTTAAGTTTTATCTAGGCTCGTCTTCGCTACCTCATCCGAGTAAACGCTGTCTTGCAAGAAGCCTAGAAGTGGGTCGTGCTATAAGTCGGCAGTTACGGAATAAAAATGAAGAATATCGGCCTGGTGTAAATGACCAATGACCATAGTAGTCAACAGACACCATCATGAATACCTCAAAACAAACACACGAACGAGTCAATCGGACATTTGTGGTCGATCAAAGTTGCCGACATGTTCTTTGAACTATGGATGCATGTCGGATGTAAACCACTGTAGTGAACATCACTTATATTGGAACACGGCTATATCTTGCTATTTTTCATGGTCAAAAATTTTAATTCGCAAATGTATGTAGACCCGAACAGAAAAGGTATAGTTTCGTTCATGACCATAATTCTCAGTTTGGCAAACTTGGATTCATTCTGTGACGCACAAAATTTGTCGATACCTTCAGATTTTAATTTCACTTTCAGTGTAGAATAGAAATTCTCTACGGGCCGCTCAAAATCTCGTCGCGGGCCCCCGGGCCGTATGTTTCCCGCCCCTGAGATATATAAACCTGCTACACTTGGGATACGGAGTCGGAGGTATAGTAAGTGGTAAAATCACAGTATCGGTGTCAAATGTACAGGCGAACATGTAGATTGGATCTACCGGAGGTGACTGTAACATTACAGTCTGGCGTGTATAGAGTGAGATTAGCGGATGGGTGACGGTTAAATTTAGAGTGACCGACGGTAATATTATATTACCGCGAAGTGTCTGGCCACCCTGCTTCCAAACATTTCGCGGTAAATCGATGGTATCTTTTTACAGTGTAGTGAAATGCGATAGCTTCGTCAACCGTACTTGAACCGTGTCTATTCGGAACAATTCGTAGACTCACTAAATGTTTAGATCACTGGAACATGTTCATAGTTCCCAGCAACATCGTAGCGACGGATACGCGGTAAATGTTTGCAATGCTGCCAGTAGCCGATACATAATATACACGTTATGAATCGATAAAATCAACAGAATATGTAAATGAAAATGTTCAGTGAAAAAATTATGGTTAATAGTAATTCTATTTTTGAATGTTATTTACTCAATCTCCCATGCATACTCATTGAATGGGACTGAACACTGTTTTGTCGAACACAATTATCTGTCATTCCCAGCGCTTTGTTAGTTATATGCGTACTGTGTTAACTGGGCGTGTCGAACATGCGTCGCACAATGTGCAATCCATTTTCCACACGTTCCTATCCCATGTGTAAATTTATTAGTGATCACGAGCAATGAGGTATTTGTAATCTTCCATTTTTTAAGTAGAACGCTCTACTGAGGCGCAAATCGATTGTTCCGCTTTACATCTGGATTGGAATTCTTCACTTCCAACTACACGGAAAGCACTGCCTGCGCACTTCCATTGATTTAGTAACAAATGGCTGTAAATAGGTTGCATGCTACTGTAAGCGCCGGCGGAACTGTAACTCTTGTCAACCATAATGTGGCGTTGGACGATAGCGAAATGTAATTTGAATAGAAATAGAGTGAAGTCATTGAAAACGGAAAATATGTGAGACTATACATAGCATCCAGCTTGAAGTTGACACAATAATATTACATGATGCCAAGTGGCCCTTCAACCAGACCATTATCTGTGGCACAAGTGTAAGCTCATTCGTTCGTTACGAAATGTGTTAATTATTGCATCAATTCTGCAACGTTTTACCGAACCGTCATATCTCCAAAGAATTCACGAGTCCCTTGGTCTTACGTTATTTTGTGCAGTACGTCGGAATGTTCAATTCTTCTAATTTTGTCATAAATGCGCGAGTAGTCAATGCGATGCAATACAAAAATGGTATGCGATAGTCGCAGTATCTTCATAAGATTTACTGGTGTTACGTTGCCTAGTAAAGATACGAAGGCGACAACTACGCGGCTATGACGACAATAAACTATCTGTGTACACTGTACACTAGGGTTGTCCATAATTTGGAAAATCTTACAAATCCTCGGTTGTAATGTCTTATTCGATAGATTATTGATAAAAAACGACACTGAGCCTGAAAGAAGCTCACAGAAAGGCCGTTAAGATTTCGTGCAAAGCGTTTGAAAGTAGCTGCCGAAGAATGGGCGTGCCACCGACCATAGAACGGCGAGAAGACTAGTAATCAAGAAACCACGGCTCTTGATTGGATAATCGGCTATGCTTCAATGACCACGTCAGCAGCAGCTTGCTGATAAGATGAACAAGGAGTCTGCTACTGGCAGCGATTCTGAAAGCGCATTGTATGTAGGTTGACAGATAATGATTTAGGATTGATTCAAGGTGTCTTGAGGTACGAAATACATGATGTACAAACAACAGCTGCTTCACAAAAACGTCTAAAGCATGACCGCTTCATTGTGAAGGAAACCGCTGTAGCCTATATGCCTTGTTTTCAACGAGGAAAAGCATAGGCGCTTATGCAAGTGGCGACGGATTCCTGGTTTCAGAAATAATATATCATTATTGAATACAAACATGAAGCTTAACAATGACACTATAAGTTAGGTGATCTGATTGGGCTCAGGTTCCAGTACATAGTTTAAGTTTTGATTGCTCTAGTGATCGGCTGAATCAGACGGTTTGGCTTAGCACTCATCAGATGTTTGCAGCAAATTGAATTCACTTGTAAATGTTTTCAAAGTCCCTAATGATGTCGCAGAAACGAGGTTTAAATACAAGCACCGGCCCTGCTTGATATGATATGCAAACTATGCTGGATACTATGCACTATGCAGCATTGTCTGTGTTTGTTACCTTTACACCCCTTTTCTGCGCGATTATTAAGGAATTTGACATATCATATCCAGAATATTATGTGCTTACTTTTACGTCTCTTTTCTGCGTCATCATCAAGGACTCTGACAACACTTGCAAGTGAATACAGTTTGATGCAAGCATCTGACAAGTGCCAAGCGTGACCCGCTGATTCAGCCGACCCTTAGAGCTTTCAAAACTTCAACTATGTACTACAACCTGAGCCCAATGAGATCACACAAACTATAGTGTCATTGTTAAGCTTTATCTTTGTATTCAATAATTATATATTATTTCTGAAACTAGGAATCCGTCGCCACTTGCATAAGCGCCTATGCTTTCCCTCGTTGAAAACAAGGCATATAGGCTGCGGCGGTTTCTTTCACAAT
Source organism: Botryllus schlosseri (assembly GCF_051294905.1). Taxonomy (NCBI): domain Eukaryota; kingdom Metazoa; phylum Chordata; class Ascidiacea; order Stolidobranchia; family Styelidae; genus Botryllus; species Botryllus schlosseri. The sequence continues at coordinate 8,013,967 of NC_137244.1, read as the reverse complement.
AAAGCAGTCATGCTTTAGACGTTTTTGTGAAGCAGATGTTGTTTGTACATCATGTATTTCGTACCTCAACATACCCTTAATCAATCCTAAATCATTATCTGTCAACCTACATACAATGCGCTTTCAGAATCGCCGCCAGTGGCAGACTTCTTGTTCACCTAATCAGCAAGCTGCTGCTGACGTGGTCATTGAAGCATAGCCGATTATCCAATCAAGAGCCGTGGTTTCTTGATTACTAGTCTTCTCGCCGTTCTATGGTCGGTGGCACGCCCATTCTTCGGCAGCTACTTTCAAACGCTTTGCACGAAATGTTAACGGCCTTTGTGTGAGCTTCTTTCAGGCTCAGTGTCGTTTTTTATCAATAATCTATCGAATAAGACATTACAACCGAGGATTTGTAAGATTTTCCAAATTATGGACAACCCTACTGTACACGGACGGCGAATTCGATATGTCTTCTCTTTATTCTTGAAAGCTGGCAAAAGCAAGGCTTGGAAACTAAAACTATATAGTCGCATTTTATTTGATTTCTTATCAACGGGCTTTATTGTCGCGTTACTGAATATCGAGCCAAGCTAATCGCTTTCCGCCAGCTCCTATTATTTAGGCTTACCATACGTCCTCTTTTAAGAGGATTTGTCATCTTTTTTGACTTTTTTGAAAGTGTCCTTGGAGGACGCCCTTTTGTCCTCTTTTTTGAGATTTAGAGCAGATTTAGAGCAAATTGCGAGTGATATGCCGCATATCAGCACAGAAGTGAAGCTCCGACGGGTATTTCGGAGTGAAAAACGGTGATTTTAGCTCTAGGCGAAAAGATAACCTTTTTTTTTTTTTTTTTTTCAGTCAACCGATCACAAAGTGGGAAAAATTAACCGGTTTTTGAGAATTTCACTCCGGTTTTGCAAGTTGAAAATTTCTGAAAAAGTGTCCTCTTTTTTGATTTCCAAAATATGGTAAGCCTACTATTATTCAATTTCTACTTCGACGTTACGATGGATAGACCAACCCTATTAGTCTCCTACTCTACGATAAAAATGACTGTCGACTGCATTTTTAAAAATCAACAAACCAGAGGCTGTCTACTGACGTCATTACTACCGCCAAATACCATCATTGGTCAAGATATTGCCAAAATCTGCTACTATTTGAAATTATTGGCTATATGGAAGGGAAATTGTTTGGATCAAAGGAAAATATCCCTAAATGGCACTTTAACCAAAAATTTCGAAGCCTCGTAGTAATTTAGCGTAATCTTAATTGATATTGAATGTTTAAAAACCTAGACGAATTAGATCTGTTAATGTCAGTATTTCAAATCTTGTCATACGTGATTCCGATCCGTATCAAACAGGCGTTAATGGAATGGTTGCGACCAAAACTGCTGAGCAATGTGGTCTTAAGCAAGACATTGCCAGTGATATTCTACTTTTATCGCCACATTGTACCCACTAACTGTAGATGAACAAAATCAGAACTGTCGTCGATTCTGAAATCCACTGGCATTCTGGCAAATTTAAATCACCCCAATGATCCTTTTATTGTGAAATCGTATTCAAATGCGGTTCGATTCGCTTTGTTGGGTCGGTGTCGAGTTATATCACACATGGGCGAAGCTGCATAGACTGAGAGGCTGGGAACCACTGAATTATGGTAACGAATCCATACATGTAAAACCAGTCATTCACTACACACGGGTTTGGCAAATATTGATGCAGAAGTTTGGCATTCAAGTTTGACAATCAAACGAATGCATTCATACTGTATCCGTGAATATGCGATACTTATGTGTATATTTGTGTATAACAAATCAATGTTTGGTTGGTATCTGCAGAGTGCACAAATGAGACTTATATTGATAAAGACGGTATACTACATTTAAATTTGATATGCAGCTTCCCTATTTTGAAGTAATTTTCTTTAATTGACTTCAGAGATGTGGCATCGGTAAAAATATGAGTCATAGGATGCAAGCGAATAAGCACAGTCGAAACATATTCAAATATATTGCAGTTCGAAGGGATTTAAACTTTCAAAGCAATTTTTCGATTTCGTCCTCGTGTCAGTTACTTTGACGAATTTTGGATGATGAATTAATTTGACTCAAACTGATCACTGTAGATCAGTGGTTCCTAATCGTTACTAACCTGGCGAACTTGTATGTTAATCTTCAAGTCTTGGGCAAACTCCAAATGCTCGCCAAGTCATAAAACAATCTACGACATTACTCATCTAAAACATGGTGCACACAATGAGCGGTGCATCAACAACATAACATAACGAATTAAACAATCTTTACACAGAAACATACATATTATAATAAAATTCACTACCAATCAGTTGTAAGAGTCAGAGATGTGTGTCTTAACCTCCAGCGAACGCCTGAGACTGGCTCAACGAGCCCCTTGGTTTCGTGCGAGTCCCGGTTAAAAAGTCACTGCTATAGATTGAATATGAATCTGTTCGGACGCAATTCCGATCCACAGCTTCATGTCAAACTTCGGTAGCGGGAACCAGATTAGTAATTTAGAGAGCAATAAGGAATTTCAGCTGGAAACCAACTTCACTTCGTAGCTTTTGATAAGTCGAGATATACAAAATTGGGCAACCTTCTCCTGCAGGGGTTTATAAAGTAGGCCTATATTCAATTCGAACCTTTATTAGAATACTACATCACCGAGTAAGAAGATTTTGAAGTATCATACATCTCGGTCACGAAATTATTGACACTTCATTCGAAAGAGGGTGCCGACGTACAAATGTAGAATCTTGAGTTGGTTGGCATTGCCTCACCCGACTCCGATTGGAATCAGACATGACGTATATGTGCCTACTTTTACATAGTTTGGCACTGTTATGTTCTTGATCTTGCTTGAACAATAACTCAATGCGACGAAGTTGCAATATGAAATCAGTATATTAAACAGCAGAATAACTTTAAGGCAGCGACACGATCCAGAGTGCAGTTAAATGAAAAGACCACGAGACAACAGAACACAGGGTATCAATACAAGCACGGCACACGAGGAAATAATGATTGGCTGTGATTACTAATCCTATAAGAAAGAGTTGTAGGACACTAAAACGTAAATGCACGAACATAACAGTCCTCCCCTATAAGTTGAGAGGGTTTCCCACATTTACGTAGGTTTGTAGAAATCGGTTGGCTTTCTGTCCCTAAGAGGATAACGTCTACCCGACGTATGAGCAGGATTAGCTGCAGGACCTTGTGCCCTGTTCCTAACCAATGGTTGCTCAGCTTGCGACGGTGGAGGCTGAGCAACTTCCTGTGTGGCTGTATTATTATGGCCATCTGAAATCAAGCGTGGTTGGAGTTGGTTTTTGTGCCTTCTCCAATACCCATGATTCGTTTTTATAATGTACACAACACGCCCCAGTATTTCTGTCACCACGCCAGCAACCCACTTTGGTCCGCTTCGGTAACTGCGAGCGTAAACCGAGGAACCAATCTCGAAATGAGTGACTGATTGTCTAGGCGTAACGGGTATCGATTTATCGAAGGGCGAGCACAAACTTAACAAATTGCCATCTGCTTCATTTTCGCGATACCCCAATGTCCTTCGTGCAACAATGATAAGACTCGCGAGCGAAGTGACTGCGGAATTACTACGCGCTGAAAACCATCAATATTGAGCATGACTATGTCTTCGTGCAGAGAGAGCGAATGTTTGCGAGACGCAAACCAAGAAAAATCATCAATGTGCGTCTGTGGATTCCAGTTACCATGAGTGACAGATAATTTCACTAGTTTCATGGTTTTGTCCTTCAGCGTCGCGTCGCGAATTTCATTGCGAGTTAACGGTAAACCATCGAATGCCATATTAATAGCGTGAACGATCTCCGCGTTTTCACGAATTTCCAGTTCGTCAAACTCACGGTCTGGACCCTTTGGTAGGCGAGATAAACCATCGGCGTTTCCGTGCTGATTAGTCGGTTTATAGCGAATATCGTATTGGTACGCCATGAGCGTTAGTGCCCATAGCTGTGAGCGTTGCGCTGTAATCACGGGAATTTTCTTGTCCGGCGAGAAAATAGCTAAAAGCGGTTTGTGGTCCGTTACGAGCGTAAATTTTCTACCATACAAGAATTGACGAAATTTAGTGACTCCGTAAATGATTGACAGAGCTTCCTTCTCGATTTGAGAGTAGGATTTTTGCGAATCGGAAAGTGTTTTGGATGCGTGCGCGATCGGTCTCTCTTCGCCATTGTGCTCGATTGAGAGGACAGCGCCAATTCCGAATTGAGAAGCATCAGTTGACAAAATGAGCTGCTTGTTTACATCATAATGAGCTAACTGCGTAGCGTCGATTACGTCGTTTTTGAGAATGCGAAATGCTGCGTCACAGTCCGTATTCCAAATGAATTTAGCATCTTTTTGAAGAAGACGGTACAAGGCAGCGGCTTTATTCGTAAAATTAGGAATAAACGCGCGATAATAATTGACTTTGCCCAGGAATGCCTGTAGCTGGCGAACATCCTGAGGTTTAGGCAACTGTTTGATTGCTTCAACGGATTTGTTAGACGGGCGTTTGCCATCCTTGTCAATTATGTGACCAAGATACTCGATACTTCTTTTGAAAAATTCACATTTAGCGAAGTTGACGGTGAAACCGTATTCGGTGGGGCGCTCAAAGAGTAGCGATAAGTTGCGAAAATGATCGCGTTCATCAATGCCAGTAACGATTATGTCATCGATAAAACTAGCAACACCGGGTAAGCCGGCGATCATGGCATCAATACAACGTTGAAAATTTGCGGGACTAGATGCGACTCCGAAACACATGCGTCGATAACGGAATAGACCGAATTGCGTGTTGATGACACACAAATTCTTCGCATCATCATCTAAGTCTAGCTGAAAATAAGCATCGGCAAGATCAATTTTCGTGAATATACAACCACCCTGTAACTTGTGAAGGATTTCATCCAAGGAGGGCAGGGGATGTTGATCTATCTGAATTTGTTGATTCAATGCTTTAAAGTCACCACAAATGCGTACTGATCCATTAGACTTAGTGACGGCAACAATTGGTGCTGCCCCCCTGCCCAATCACTGTAATTGATTGGTTCGAGAATACCTTGATTGACTAATCTATTCAATTCGGTTTGAACAGCGATTTGTCTTGCGAAAGGCAAAGGGCGTGGCTTGTTGAATACGGGCTTGGCATTAGGTTTCAAGTGAATTGTCACCTTTGTCTTGGTGCATCGTCCTAATACATTAGAGAAAACGGAGGGAAATTTGGACTGAAAAGATACCAATTTGTCGTTCGAATCAGAAATGTCAATAGTATTACATGATTGCGATTTGACCATCTGCGAGGAAATTGCATCCAAAGCAGACGTTCCCTTAGCGGTCATGGAGAAAGCATCGCTCCAATCGAGACCAAAAATGTTTTGCCCACGGTGTTCGTCGAGAACCACCAATTTTATGCCAACTCGAACTTCAGAACCCACCTGCACGCTTACAGTGCAAATACCTTTCACTTTCAGTGGCTTGTCGCCATACGCTACGAAAGAGCAATGGTATGCTGAGAGTTTCGGAGAGCCCAAAGTTTTGTACCCAGTCAATCACACCATGGCGGAGGGTGCACCAGTGTCCCACTGTGTCGGCAACGGAATGCCGTTGATGCTGAAGTCGATCCAGAGCTGGTTTCCTACGCGTCGATATAGTTGATCGATGTCGAAGGAGAGGAGTGGTACTGAGCAGAAATTGACGGATGTGACCTGTTGCGTGATACTAGGTTTGGTAGACATGCACGCAGGTTTGATATGACCTTTACGACCACATTTCTGACATACTGCATGTCGATATTGACAGTCTTTTCTCTGGTGATCGATGAAACAGCGGCTGCAGGATTTCAGTCTTTCCGGGAAGTTGCCTTGGATGGATTTGGAAGGTTTTTTCCCCTTCTGATAACTTCCCGTCATTTTGTTGACGATTGAAGTGTCTTTACCGTTACTCTCGCCCTGGATAACCCTATCAGTTTCCAGAGCTCTCACATATGTTGCGGCTACTTTGAGAACGTCGTCGAGGGATGGATTGGTTTGTGTTAGACAATGCCGTCTCACATCCGCGTGCGGCGTTTCTTTAATGATGAGATCGCGCATTAGCTCATCAACGTAGCTTTGATCACAGCCTTCTCTTGAGCATGTGAAGTTGCAATCCTTGGAGATTCCGCGTAGAGTTGCGATCCAATCGGCGTACGATTTCCCCGGCTGCATTTTGCAATTGTAAAATTCGTACCTGGCTGCCTGCACATGAATTGAGTCCTTGAAGTGTGTAGACAACTTCTCAGTCAACGCGTCGAAGGTTTGCGCACTGACATCAGCAGCACCAAACAAATTACGTAGGAGCGAGTACGTTTCAGTTCCAACCCATGAGAGTAGACACGCTCTTTTTTTCTCCATGCTGGAAATACCGTAAATTGCCAGGTGATGGTTGAATCGTTGCAGATATTGGTCCCATTTCTCCTTTGATTTGATGAACGAATCAAACTTGGGAGCGGTAGCTTCGGATGTTGACGCACCGGGACTCAACCTCTGCGCTAATTGCGATATGGCTTCCTCGTGCTGCAGCTTTTGCTGTGCCATATCTTCTTTGTGCTGTGCGCGTTGTTGGTACAAATCTTCTCTGTGCCGAGCATTTTGCTGCTCCAGCTCTTCTTTACGCTGTGCTTTTTGATTTGCCATTGTTTCATGTAGGCTCGCCATCATTGCCTGCTGCTTCTCGAGCAGCTTCAGTATACCTGAATCCATGCTTTATCTTCGTCGCAGAAATAACTTTGAATCCGACTTCTGACACCAATTGTTATGTTCTTGATCTTGCTTGAACAATAACTCAATGCGACGAGGTTGCAATATGAAATCAGTATATTAAACAGCAGAATAACTTTAAGGCAGCGACACGATCCAGAGTGCAGTTAAATGAAAAGACCACGAGACAACAGAACACAGGGTATAAATACAAGCACGGCACACGAGGAAATAATGCTTGGCTGTAATTACTAATCCTATAAGAAAGAGTTGTACGACACTAAAACGTAAATGCACGAACATAACAGGCACCTTCCACTTTCGTCATCAATTTCTGGATTTATGTCATTTTCCTAGTAATTAGTATTCATTGTTGCTTTTATACTGGCGTTCAAGTTAAAAAGAGAGATATGTTAAAACTGCTGGATGAAATGTTGTAGCGTAATGTATTTTACGGTAATACTGATATAGGCCTACGTGATGTTTTTAAATCCGAGTGGTCGTACAAGTTCTCACTTTTATCTGTATAGTTGAGTTCGCACAATGTCGGATTGAGTGATCTTCCTCGTGGGTGACATCCTTGGACTGTACGTGACTGAATGCCACCAGACATGCTGAAAGACGTTGGTAATCAACGCTGTGGATCCGGTATATTTTATCACCAACTCTATGGGTAGGACTTACATGCTGTCCGCATAAATCAGGATTATACACGCCTGCATGTAAATTAACCTACATCCATACAATACATACAAGCCACACACAATGTACAACGCGATAAGACACAATGCGATGTCATGAACAGATAGGAATGTCGAATGACACGCATCAGGAGCGATCCTTTACTCTAATATCCACCTCGGCCTAGAGTGCCCGAGAGAGAGAGAGAGATATGATATTCTTTTTCGCCTGCACCATCGAGATGCTTCGACGGCGGAGTTACGATACGGCCCTAAGGTCATCTAGTATGCGACCCCATTTTTTTCTCCTTCATGGTATCCGTGATTGCTGAGCGCCTAGCAGGATAGCTGCGGATACCAATTTTCGAGTCTTTGGTATGACCCGGCCGGGGATCGAACCCACGACCTACCGATCGAGAAGCCGGACGCATGTTGACCTTTTCTTGAAGCCGCGGGCCTTTCTCCTGGTTCTTTCCATTCCTTGTGAGTGCTTTCTTTCGTCGAATATTTTTCTGGGCTTTTCTATCGCCGTAAGAACGGCAACGGCGGGGGAAGAGGAGCCCAGATAAAGCTCCGACGGGAATCGAACTGGCTCCGTCAGATTGGTGGGCGCTTATCGTTACCGCTACGCTATCTCCTCCGCCATACCTCCATACCTATCGCATTGTAACGCGATACTAAAATATTCACACTCCCAAAACAACACTGCTAAAAATTGTATATTCATTCATGATTCAAGATGATAAAAAGGATTAAGACAATAAAAATAAACAATGAAACGTTTGTTTATCTTTCTCGTCCTTATTCCTACTGGGTAATTAGTTTCTTACAGTTCCACCTAAAAAAAAGAATTCATTCGTAAGTTGAAATATTAAACATAGTTGCTAACCTAGAAATGATATTATAAATAGTAAGACAAATAGTTTCACAAAAATATCACAAGTTTTGAAGTACCGGTACTGGTACATTGTGTGTGACGGCTATCCCATTGTACGTGATTTCGCCGAGATTGATGACATATCTAATGTATTGAAGCAAAAGGTTCCTCATTTGAGGTGGCATGAGCACCAAACATATCGAGCAGTGGATGAAAACATCTCTCTAAGCTATGGCCCGATAAATGACATGAACAGGCCAACCGTTTCAACTCCTCCACGGAGTATGTTGTGTCTCATGGTCAATATATCGGTCGACTAATATCTCAAAATAGAAGAGAGAATGCGGCGAATGAAATATTTCAATCATGAAAACAGAGTAACCCGGTGTTGTGCACAGTCGTAGATATTCACGGTAGCTAATACTATGTAGTAGCAGTACTATACTTTTTACGATGCGTATCTCATTCATCATTCCTAGGAATCTTCAACGATCGTGTCAACTATCTTTACTTGAACACGCTTTGCAACACCCTTTGCTCAAAGCTCACTAATTCACTAAAGACCAGACGGCGCACAGACGATCCCGAAATCAGTGATATTTCTCCGCTTCAGATATGCCACCAATAATATTTACTGACCAAGTTATATAATGTTTATTGTAGGTCATTTCTTCCAACAGAAACATTTATCAACACATTCAGTCCATTTGTTGTTGTTGTTGTTGTTGTTGTTTATTAAAAGGAAAATTTGGCGCTTATTACCTGTTGGTCTTTTGCGTCACGGTCAAGAATTGCGTAATAAATGAAAAGCAGTCAATGATGGCGTACGTATCGGACAGACATATTTTTTAAAAAATAATCATTTCAGTGAAACGAAAGAATATCAAGGCAAGAAAAGGGAAATTTCGGAGCGGTGGAAAATAACATATTCACGGCTATTCACAAATTACGGTTGCAGGATATCACAAATTCAATTATAAAAGGGATGATTTGATCCTCGATTAGGATAATTTCAAGGCGGAAATCAACATTCAATTCAGCACATTTAGCAATGAGGAAAGTACGATGGAAATCATATTTTGAGCAGTGGATCAAAAAAATGTACAGTGGTTTCCGGATGGCGACAAATAGAGCAAAGTGGAGATTCCACTGAACCAATTCTAAACAAATGGCTATTCAGACGACGGTGGCCGGACTGAAGACGAAACAGGACGCTTTCTTCTACGCGGTTACTACGTGCGGGCGGTTTGTTCGCAATGAATGGATTAAACATTTTATAATGTTGTCCGTTGTCGGATGCTTGAAATACTTCGTCCCATAGAACCAGATAATACCGCCGGATGATCCTCCGCACCTCAAGTTTTGATAATATCGGCAATTGCTGGCCGATATTGGACGAATAGTTAGAGACCGTTTTCGTTAGCCTGTCGGCTTCCTCGTTTCCGCTGATCACTGCGTGCCCTGGAATCCACAAAAATGCCACATCGATACTTCGCTGTCGTAAATCGAGAAGAGATAAGAGGATTTTCTTAACCAGTCTGCAGTGGGGCTGTAAATTAGAGTTGCGAATGCAGAGTACGGCACTAGAACAGTCGGACATGATCAAGAGCTTATCGGTCGTCAGATAACTTCTGGAGATCCAGTTGACAGCCCACGATCACGATCAGTTCCGTGGAAAAATCAGATTGCTCGCTAGGGCAAGGATGAACCTCTGATACTGCGAGTGACGGAATATAAAAAGCAGCTCCTCCTTCATCGGTTGATTTAGACCCGTCGGTATAAATCGGAGTGTATCCGACATACTGGTCCGCCACATGACTCAAAAGCATCTGGTTGGAAGATTCCGAGACATCGCGGGAAGAAGACTCGTGCAGAAGAGAGAGGTTAACGTGTGGCTGGGGCAGAAACCAAGGTGGAATAGATGGGAAGTGGTACTTGTCCAATATGATGCCGTCAAATAGCGTCGAGTTCGTGAGCGTATTGAACGTTCGAAAGTTCGGTCTCGTTAGACTGTAGATCTCATGCCAACTATCTTGAATGATATGCTGGACGAATTCATTTCCAGGCTCTTGATTCAAAATATGACATCGATAGTTCATCGAGATCAGAAGGTGTCGGAGATTAACGGGCATCTCGTGACATTCGGCCTGGAGCACACAAATCGGGGTACTGGTCATTGCATTGGTACATATGCGAAGGGATTTATTCTGGATGGCTTGAATCTTCTTGAGATGAGTGGCAGGCGCAAAGTAGTATGCGGGCAAACCATAGTCCATAATAGATCTTATGAGTGTTCGGTAGACGCGCAAAAGGGTCCTTTTGCTGGCTCCCAAACTCGTGCCACTTAATACTCGCAGTATGTTGAGCCTCTTACAACACTTCAACGAGATATATTCAATGTGAGGTTTGTATGAAAGTCGTCTGTCAAAAACAACACCAAGGCACTTGAATATTTCCACAAACTGGATTTCCGAACCATCAAGATGCAGCGAGATGGGGGAAATGTTGCGCTTACGTGTAAAGTGTATTGCTACAGTTTTTTCCTTGGATAATATCATTCCCCATTAATTATACCAATGCTGTAAGACGTACAAGGAACGCTGTATGGTGTGGACAAGATTCGAGATGGACAAATCACTATCCCAGATTAGAAGATCATCAGCGAAGAGTGCGTGGGAGGTGGGAGCAATCGGCTATTGGTGGAATATCTGACACCATTACCGCAAAGAGGAGCGGACTTGTGACACTGCCTTGAGGCAGACCATTCTCCAGATAGTGTATGTCAGAAAGGGTATTCTCGACACGAACCTGGAAGGAACGTGTTGACAAGAAGTTGTTGATCCAGTCTAGCATTTGACCTTTGACCGCATGCTTCGTCAATTTGCACAAAAGACCTTTTCTCCAGACCATATCGTAAGCGGATTGTATGTCCAAGAAGACTGCAATTACTGAATACCGATTACTAATACCCTTATATACATTATCGTGTAACCGAAGAATGTTGTCTAACGTACTGCGCTCATGACGGAAACCAGATTGCTCATCGTTGATGAGGCCATTGGATTCGAGGTACCAGGCGCCTCGTGACCATGACCTCCATGATCTTGCACACATAGCTGGTAAGGGATATGGGTCGGTAGGACTTGGCACGGGAAGGATCCTTGTCCATTTTTGGAATTGCTATAATGACAGAGCGCTTCCTTTTTTCAGGTAGTAAACCACTAGTCCACGAGGTGTTAATCATGTAGAGAATATTGATTAGGCTTTTCTCTGACAAATGCTTCAACATCGGATGACCTATTTCGTCCTGACCTGGACTATAGAATTTTCCGGGAAGATATAGCTGCCTTTAGTTCAGCCATTGAAAACGCTTGGTTTATGGCATCGCAATTCGGTAACAAGCTAGAGATGTCGGAGTTCACATTGACCTCGAAAGCATTTTTCCTTGCTTGAAATTCGGCTGGATAATTGCAATCACTACTTACCGACTGAAATCGTGCGGCTAATGCATCGGCTTTTGCTTTGTCACCACATATTCTATCGCCATTGACTATGATTGGAGGTATGGACTGATATGTTCTAACTCCGGAGAATGAGCGAACAACGTTCCAGACTTTCGAATAATTGCTCTTATCGTTGAGACTAAAGCAGAACTCTTCCCAGCTCTCCTTTTTAGAATGTAGGATTGTTTTACGACATTCTGATCTCAGTAGTTTGAATTCGATAATATCGGCCATGGTGAAACTCCTTTTCATCTTCAAGAAAGCTGTTTTCTTACGTCTGACTGCTCTTTCGCATTCCACCATGGTACCGATGGCTTACGGTAACGTAACGGACATTTCCGCGGGATGTGCTTGCGAGCCGCGCTCAGAACACATGCCGAGAGACGATCGTTTAGAGAATCGACATCGGCGCAGCCATGGGAGTCAAGGTTTCTCTCAACGACTTTGCTGAATGCCATCCAATCCGCTTTGCGGTAATTCCAAGATAGATGTCTGGTATCTGGTATGGGGACACGGATGTTATAAGTAGTTGAGTCAATGAAATGGTCGCTGCCTAACAAAGTATCTAAGACCTCCAAACAGCACTTCGGCGATACGTCAGCAGATGCTATAGTGAGGTCGATGAGCCAGTATCAACTAATTGCATTGGCCGCAATATTCAAATGAGTGGGAGTGCTGCTATTTAGCATGACCATACCATTCCTATCCAGAGCCCCCAAAAGAAGATTACCCTTTCTATTGCTGCTTCCTCCCCAAGATCGGTGGTGGGCATTAAAATCCCCGAATATGATCGACCGGGAGGCCAGTGAATTCAGGAAGACAAACGCGTCCTCTTCCAGGATAGCGTTGGGGCTCACATAAACGTTGCAGATACGAAGTTGACCGATAGATGCGCACATGACTTCAATGCAAGACGGCGTCACGAGATGGACCTCCACTGAAGAGAGTGTTTCGCGAACAAATATGGCAAGTCCGCCCGAATGAAGTGTTTTGTCCTTTCGGAAGGTTCTGAACCCGAGTATATTGGGGGAGTACTTTTCAATAAGATGAGTCTCCTGCAGTAGGATGACGTCAGGTGGCGAAGGGAGGTTGGTAATAAAATGTCTTAATTCAGTTAACTTCCGATAAATTCCCCGACAGTTCCGCTGTAAAAAGTGGAGGGCGTTAGCGGCCATGAGCATTTGGTACCGGAGCACTGAGGCCAATTTCTAGGCATACTTTTGAAACTATTTCGAGGGCATTACTTTCACCAGATTTGAATGCTTCCATGGTGAATTGTACAATCTGCACGAGTAGACGCAATAACTGACGTAGGTCCGAATGACTTGTGTTAGACGACGGAAAAGATGAAGACATCGGATTATTAGAAGGAAGTTCCTTCCCCTGCGATTGGGTCAAGTGCTGCAAATCACAATCGTTTGAAGCAGGAGCGGAGATGTAATTTTTACTAGGGGGTCGGGTGGCTTGAATTGAAGCTTTCGAGGGACGATGTTCCGGGATTGCCACGGTGGCACGAGAAGGTTCACCAATTGATTCACGAAGCACTTGGCTAAAAGTCCTACTTACCTGTTCGGAGATCAAGGTGGTGTTTGCGAAACCAGAGCTAAGAATTTCTTTCGCTTCTATATAGCTAACCTTGGTGCGCTCCTTAATTATCTGCAGTTTTGCTTCAGTTTGGTACACTTTGCAGCCACCGAGGGCAACACTATGTGGCATTTTACAGTTTACACAAAATTTGTTTTTGGTGCAGGAAGAGTGCTCATGCTCAGAACTACCACATAAACTACAACATGCTTTACCTCTGCAAGAATCTTTATGGTGGTCATACCTGTTACAGCGATGGCATCTTAGCGGCGGTGGATTATAGGGTCTTGTCCGGAACCGAAGGTAAGAGAAAGTGACACATTGACGGCGAAAGTGAAAGGTGGAAAACTATGTAAAAGCATAGGCACATATGTATTTCATGTCCGACTCGAATAGGAGTCGGGTCAAGCAATGCCAATCAACTCACCTTTCTTAATTTATACATCGGCACCCTCTGTCGAATGAAGTGCATGTCAATAATTTCGTGGCCGAGATATATGATACTTCAGAATCTTCTTATTAGGTGATGTAGTAGGCCTATCATAATAGAGGTTTGAATTATATATATACCAAGTTTATAAACACCTGCAGGAGAAGGTGGCCCAATTTTGGATATCTCGACTCGACAAAAGATTAAAAGTGAAGTTGGTTTTCTGCTGAAATTCGTTATTCCTCTCCAAGTTTTCAATCTGGTTTCCGCTACTGCAGTTTGACATGGAGCTGTGGATCGGACTTGCGTCCCAGCAGATTCATATTCAATCTATAGCAGTGGTTCTTAACCGGGACTCACACGAAACCAAGTGGTTGGATGAGCCAGTCTCAGGCGTTCGCTGCAGGTGAAGACACATCTATCTGAATCCTACAGCAGACATCACATTGATTTGTAGTAAATTTTAATATAATATGTATGTTTCTGTGTAAATAGTGTTCATTTCGTTATGTTCTTTTGACATTGTTGTTGATGCACAGTTCATTGTGTACACCATGTCGGGTTGCATTTGAAACAAACCGTTGTTTGAAACACCTTGCTAAAAACCCGTTTTGAACAGTGTTTTAAACAAAAGCCTTTTAAAAAAATATTGTGTTTTTTAAGTTATATAACTATGCCATAATTGCGTAAATACTTTCCAAAAACATGTTGTATGAGCCTACCGACGACAATCAGCACCCGATATAGCCGACGTATATGATAGTGGATGGCTGGAATCCTCGAAATAGTCAGTTCATCAGCTATAGTACTTGTATATAGATCATTGGTACGAAAAGAATGTTCGGATGATGATGACCGCCGACCGTAAAAGTGCTGCAAGACGATGTAGCCCTGGTTAAAAATATTTTTGGTCCGTACATGGCAGGGGTTAGATGCCTATTTCGTCAAAGGAGCTATATTTACTCTATATTTTCAATTGTGAATATCAATCCACTACGACGTCACAATTTGATATGCGTGACGTCATGGCTTCTAGAAAAATATAAAAAATAAAAATAAAATAACATGTTTTAAACTAGGGCCTTGTTTTAAACATGTTTGTTTTAAATTGATTTTTGTTTTAAACACAACCCTAACACCATGTATTAGATGAGTAATGTCGCAGATTTTTGTTTTGGGGAGCTTCTTGGCTTCGCCCAAGGCCTGCAGATTAGCGTATGAGTTCACCACTGATCTATAGTGATCAGTCTGAATCAAATTAATTCACCTTTCAAAATTACTCAAAGTAACTGAGAAAAGGACGAAATCGAGAGATTCTCGTAAATCCTTCGAACTACAATTGGTTTGAAAATGTTATATCCGTGCTTTTTCCCGGTATCCTTAGATTCTGATCTATACCGATAACCCACCACTGAAGTCAAGTCAAGAGACGAGACGAAGAGAAATACTTCAAAATTAGGAAGCTGCAAATCATATTCAAATGTCATATGTCATCTTTATCATTCCAAGTCTCATTTGTGCAATCTACAAATACAACCAAACATTGAAACACCATACACATATATACAGTACACATAAGTATCGTAGAGTCACTGAGATAGTATGAATGCATCCGTTTGACTGTCAAACTTGATTCCCAAACTTCTGCATGTAAATATTCCAAACCCGTGTTAAGCGAATGACTGATTTTACATGCATGGATTCGTTACCTAAATCAGTGGTTCCCAGCCTTTGCGGCTCCGCCCATGTGTGATAACTCGACACCGACCCACGAAAGCGAATCGAATCGCGTTTGAACACGCTTTCAAAAGAAAAGGATCAATATGGGTGATTTAAATTTTCCAGAATGCCAGTGGATTTCACAATCGACGACAGCTCTGATTTTGTTTATCTGCAGCTAGTGGGTCCAATGTGGCGATAAAAGTACAATGTCACTGGCAGTGTCTTGCTTATACGCACTTTGATCCATAGTTTCAGTCGCTAAACGTTACATTCCATTAGCACCTGTTTGATACGGATCGGAGTCAGATATGACAAGATTTGAAATACTGACATCGACAGATCTGCTACTATTCCGTCTAGGTCAGTGGTTCCCAACCTTTTTATCCTAATTCCCCACTTCCAGCTTATTCTGAGGCTTCATTCCCCACCTAAAATCTCTATATCCATATCTACCCTTACCATACCAACCAACAGAAAAATAGGAGGGGTTTGAAGATTTTCCAAATGTTGCGAGGTAGCATCAATTTACATACGTAAATGCCGAATAATACATGGGTTAGATGAACTTCCTGATGTTGACGAACTCATGCGTGCGATTCATATATAACTTCACTTTCGCACAACACTAAAAGAACTTGAAATAACATAAACATGTAATTTCATTTGTAACGAGTCCGGATTTACTACCAATTAGCGCGTCCACGATATCCCTTGAACACATGTTCACAGCACCGTAACTGCCGCACCCAAAACCCCCCAATTGGGGAGGGCCCGAGCTCGAAGGGGGCCCAAAATTATTTCGTGAATTAGCATAAATCATAGAGTATTTTTTCAAAATTTATGCAATTTTTTCAAAATTTTTTCGCGCTGCGCGCGAATTGAAGTAACCGTTTGTCTTTCTTATTGGGTATTGGGCCATTACGGCGCCACGACCCACCAAGACATACAATCAAGCTTTAGGCCATATAACATGCGGCTCCAAGAAGTGTGCCAGAACGATCATCAGCGGGAAAACCTTGGCCGAAAAGGTCTATGCCAGTGGTTCCCAACCTTTTTCGACCCATCCACCCCTTTTCAGGTTCAACACCGATCATCGCTCCCCAAATTTGAACCGAAAAATGGGCATACAAACTGTAATCACCGGTGGGTTGACTAAGAAAAAAAATAAAAAAAGGTCAACTTTTCGGCTCGATGTCGAACTTTACACTTTTGCAACCAATTTTTCGTGGATTGACTAAAAAAAAAGATCATTTCTCCGACTTATGACTCCAATATAGCCGCTCTAACGCGTTATCGCCCCCTTTGTCCGTTTTCGCCCCCCTATCGCCCCCTTCGTCATTTTCGCCCCCCTAGACCGCGAAATCGTCCCCTGGGGGACGATATCGCCTACGTTTGGAACCTTATGCTGACCGAAGACTTCGTTATATATACAAAATACATATCGGTTTAACTGTCCATAGGTGCCTAAATGACTGGCGCCGAATGTTCCTGTCTTTGCAATCTGAACCTCACAAGACAAATACCATCCCACTGGGAACTATTTTATGCCAGTGAAGAAATACCAATTTGAAATCGTGTGCTTCTCTTAGTTTAGAAGCCTACGTTTGGACGATTCTATATTTTCTGATATAGCAGACTGTAAGTCACGAAATAACATCATGTAACGAAGTCATATCATCGGGTCCGCCCACCCGAAGATGTTTAATTATTATTTACGGGCCCTCCCGATTTCAAGACACTTCACTCAGCTTCACCGGTAAATCTAATTACGTGAGTAGAGAAGACAATAAATTGATAGCATAATATATATGCAATCGCCGATCTGATTGACCGATTTTATCATAAATTATCGAAAATTTTCGCGCTTCGCGCTGACTCATAATACAGTACAGATGATTTCGTGACAATCGCGAACAACGTGATGGGGGGGGGGTCGTGTTATCACCCTATGGGAGCGCAAGACCCACTTTTTTGGGGGTCTGACGAGGTACTGTTTCGTTCCTGCCAACGGGTGTATGCCCGAAGATGTTTAATTATTATTGAGTGGTCCTACCTTTTCAAACACACCTCACTCAGCTCTACCGGCAAATCTGATTACGTGAGCAGAGAGAAAATAAAAATTTATAACAATATATATGCAATTCCCGATCATACTGACCGATTCAATCATGAATTCCAGAAATTTTCCGCACTTCGCGCGCTTAGGCGACTAAACTGATTCACTACACAAACTCCCAACGAATATGATAAATAGCGGTAAAAAGTGTATCACCGGAGGGGGGTCTGGGGGAAGTTCGGCCTATAACCCTACGGGGGGCCCAAGACCAAAGTTTTTTTGGGGGGGCCTGACGAAGTGCTGTTACGGCCCTGCATGTTCAGCAATATGAGCTCTTAATACAACGAATAAGAAATTTTCTATCACTACGTTTCGTGACCGATGATGGTGTACAAATGAATAACAACATTTCTGGAGATCGCCTGTCGCTATCCAAGCGATTCCCGCTAGTTGGTGGCACTGATAACATGAATCGCTGAACTGCGAATGAGCTATAAAATATTTGGTCGGCATTTCAAAACGACATTTAATAAAGAAGAATCTTACTGTGAGAATTTTTTCAAAAGTGAGTCTATTCCCCACCAGAAATCCCGAAATTCCCCACCAGTGGGGAATTCCCCACCGTTTGGGAACCACTGCTCTAGGTATTTAAACATTCAAAACCAATTAGGATTACGTTAAATGACTACGAGACATCTGCATTTCTGGTTCAAGTGTCAAATGGTGATATTTTTCTGGATCCAAACATTTTCCCTTCCATAGCCAATAATTTCAAATATTATAAGATTTTGGCAATATCTTGACCAATGATGTTATTTGGCGGTAGTAATGGCGTCAGTAGACAACCTCAGGTTTGTTGATTTTCAGAAATGCTGTTAACCGTCTTTTTGTGTCTTAGAGCAAGAGATTAATTGGGTTGGTTCATCCATCGTAACGTAGAAGTAGGAATTGGATAATAGCAGCTGCGTGAAAGCGATTCGCTTGGCTCGACATTCACTAACGCGACAATACAGCCCGTTGAGAAGAAATCAAATAAAATGCGTCTAGTTCTTAGTCTTGCTACTTGTACTGGGTGAATTTTACCTATTTTCACGCTGGCGATGTCTGACATGGGATTCTTGCTGCAGATATCATAGTATAGATCAGAGGTCTCAAACTCAAATGTGCTCGAGGGCCAATTTCCTACTTTTTTTATGGCGGCGGGAGCCGGCACCAATAATAGGGGAATTAAATGTATTTCGAAGTAGGTCTTATTTCTGGATTTCGAGCATAGGCCTACTCCTGTTAACTAGGCTATAGTGATCATGTCATTACCGAAGTCAAATAGAATCAGCGTTTCATTTTACCTTTGAATGTTGCAACAGATCAATATCAACTTGAACATAATGGATCTGTGCCATAACAATAGAAATGTGCAATCGCCGAAGAGTCCATTCGTGTTACAGCTGGGAAGCGTAGGCTACGACTAGTTAATACTCGCCACATTAAATTGGCGATAATAATATATATAAAGATACCCAAGATGGCACAGTATGTAACCAACTATACATCAAAGGGGCAGCATAATGCCTATGGCGGTTGCCATACCTACCTGCTTAGATATCTAAATAAGCAACGCAACGCCAGATACGACCTTTTGATATTTTACTATTTCTCCTACCAGTTTGATAGTTTGTTCATAGTGTCCTATATGATGTGGACACAAGCAAATCTCACGGCTCAGTGAAATTGGTCTATGTCACCCTTTCCATTTGGTCAATTGGACGGTAATTTCGACCGGCTTGTCCAGCATTAAATTTGGTAAAACGGGTATCAATGGAAAGCTACCGCTGTACTGATTGCGAAAATATAAATTTCATTCTGTTCGTGGCCTTGGAACTCCCGAAAATAAGCCTAGGGTGTTGCGTTGTACGTGAGTTTGGTATTGTGATGCAACCATGCCGTCTGAACAGGTCAGGAGAAAATGCGCACGAGAGTGAGAGTGTGAATGCTCAGTCGCCTGTGCATCAATGGCCAATACGCTTGCAGCTTGCGGTGGTCCTCACCTGATCCCGGACGTCATTGCTGCGACACAATACCAAACTCACTTACAATGCAACATTCTAGGTTTATTTTGGGGAGTTCCAGGACCACGAGCAGAATGAATATATATTCTCGCAATCAGTACCGCGGTAGCTTTCGATTGATACCCGTTTTATCAAATTTCATGCTAGGCAAGCCGGTCAAAAATTACCGTCAAATTGCCTTGACCAAATTGAAAATGTGACGTACACCAATTTCACTGAGTCGTGAGATTTGCTTGTGTCCACACCATATAAGACACCATGGCTGTACCAAGTCACGGCATTTCGAGTCACAAAAGTCCTTCTCTGATTGTAACGTTTGACGCGACGAGTACGAGAACGAGTAATTCTACTGAAGGTCGCGCCCAAATCCAAATCGCAATTTTCAGTCACGAATCATCAACGGGTCATGTTTTACCATCATACACAAGTAATTTCACGTAATAGTTGATCTTCCACTGCGTGGTAACTTTTGAAATTAATGTATTAGTGAAGTTTGATGAGTAGTTTCAGGCTTCTGGAGTTGTTTTAGAGCGAATTCTAAGTTCTCAAATTTAAAAAATGGTAGTTAAATACTGTCGAATACTTCGAAATCCAAAATGCCGTCGCAAGCCGCACAAAAAGGTCTCGCGGGCCGCGTGATTGAGACCTCTGGTATAGAAAGTAACAAACAGGTTTTGAGCATACGAAGTATTTTTCTAAATTCGCAGTGATTAGAGCAGGAGTGGGCAAACTACGGCCCGCGGCGCGTATGCGGCCCGCAGTACAGTTCTGTGCGGCCCGCGAGAGTCTAAAGAAACTTATTAAACCTTCCATGCCATCAAACTATCCGGTAGGTTTGCTAGCATCTTGGTTGCGTTTCATGATATGACGATTAGGGGGGCGCGAAATCTTTCACCATCATAAGGGAGGGGGGGTGTCTTAAAAAGTTTGATAACCACTGTTCCAAGGTAAAAACTCTCTGTATTATTTTTTGTGTTTAATTTCTGGCGCAACAGCCCGATCTCAAGGCCCACGCAGTTTGAAAGGTTTCAACTGCTAAACATCACATAAATGCTGAACAAAATTGACATAATTCGGATCACGAGTGTGATTTCAGATTGGCCACTCCAGACTGGAGTCTCCAGTTTTAACAGACTGGAGTCTCCAGTTTTAATTGTATCAGTGATGTGCTTATTGAAAACGATTCGCGCGTGTCTTAGGTAAATTCGTTCTCTGTAGGCGTAGCATTTGGGTATTTATGTTTTATCTACACATAGTAGAATCGTGTGTTAAAAGCTAACATGGTTATGATGCTGATAGTATTGTGTGTCCTGGAACTGAACCAAAAGTGGAATTAGTAAATCTATGAACAGATCGCTGCTCACAGATTTTAATTTCAATCCGGCTCTAAGAATCGGGACAACCGACTTTCATATCTATAGTTTTGACAAATTGGCTATTGAGGTCGACCAGCCTATGAAATCTCGCCACTGTTTCTGACGCATCTACGATATCATCAAAGCAATGATTGGTGTGTTTTAAATAAGCATGTGTAATTTCTCCATGTCCTCACTATATAATCAAATAAATACCAATATTGCGTTTTGGTTTATAATCCCAATTTTATATAGTGCGGCCCGCGAATGGATTCAGATGTTGAATGCGGCCCGATGGCCTCTAAAGTTTGCCCACCCCTGGGTTAGGCGGTAACTTATGGTATCAAGTTAGTCGGCGCATTTTGGAACCTCGCGAAATTAACTCGTGTTGATGAATATTTCATTCTCGCGGACTGAACGCATGATTTGTTCTCAAAACGTGCGCTAGATATCGCAAACTCCAGTGGACAGAGACACTCTAAAACGTTTGAATTCTTCACGCCTTTGATCAAAGTCAAAGTCGGCTTAATACAATTTCCTGATCTCCGACAAATACGACTTCCATGGTAATTGAGCATGACAACTCATAAATAACCGGTAAAGGCGAAGCATCTAATATTTGTGATGTTGGCAAGGAAGTGCACATCTGACATCAACATAGACGCATGCACAACGTCAACAACATCTGGTGTAATCTAGTTCACGCTTCAATGCAAAAGAGGTGTGGAACCGTCACCTATCGCGCTGGCGCTTAGGCTATTACGTACATAAAAACACACTTGCTTAGGGTTCAGCGTCTGGAATGTCTTTTCGCGTAAGTTAGGGAGTTGACCCAGGCCAAAGGCTGACTCTAGTAAGTTCCAATGAGTCATTGTTTTTTTTGTTTGAAATGTTACGAGACGCGCCTAAATATGTGGAAGATCGTCACGGGCAACTGGCTACTCGACGGCAGTGAGAAAATTGAGCTAAGGCATTCTCTAGGCGCTATCTATTTTTGCCTCAATACCGTCTTGAGATAACTATATTATCCCGCATGGGTTGTTGCATTTCAATAGTGAAATGTTTACCGTACGCTATTTGCATGTAATATATTGGTTACAGACGGTTTCTGGATGAAGTGTTTAGAACTAAAATGCTAAAGCGAATATGTAGCATACGAACATGAAGAAAACAGGTCCAGTTGACTAGCTTTACCAATATTTTTCTTATATAGCGTGCAGTTTGTGCACTATAAAAGGAAGTAAGACTATAGGCAAATTTTCTTACAGCTGATCTTTATACGAACTGGATTTACTAACGGCAACGGCGTTCGGTGGTGATTTCTGCGAATCGGGATGCAGTTACCAGTCAGTGTGGTAAGATCTTCAGCAACTGTAACTGAAAACCGTATTGGTTATTACAGGAAATATTCAAAATCATCATGAATTTTTTCGACGTTGCTCGGTCCCGGCGCGAATAATCAGTCAACCGGAGAACAAGATTGCCATAGTCGTCAGCCAATGTTATGTAGATATTTCAGATGGAGGTCAGCCTGTGCCCGAGAATATCCAGAAATTTCGCAATGGATTAAGAAGCGATAAGCCGAGACCTCGACAACACAGAGCTATATGCAGTTCGATAGGACTGTATACGTTGAATACGGGGGTTATCTTAGAAAACTGACTGCTTCCGATACTAATCTATTTTTCAACGAAGTCGAGTCAGCTCGTCTGATTACTAATTGTTGAGTTCAAATTAGACATGCACGTTTGTACATGTCGTTATTTTGCCCAGATAAGCGTCAATACGTTCTGACACTTGGGTCGATAATTCTTTCGAACCAAAACTGGTGTTGCGGTCGAAATTGTTGGTATTTCGTATGCTCACAATAACGCAGGGTAATGTGCGGTATATACCATACCATGGTTCGGCGGGTTCTATTGAACAAACGCATGCATGCCTAATAACACGCAATAATAATGTGGTATGTTTGTTTCATATCTTTTGCAGAGCCTATCTGTAATCTATATATCCGTAAGGTAATAATATGGCGTATCTGTGATAAAGCATTATTGTTCAAGAACGAACAGACAGCATGCACGCCGCATTGACGACACTGCTTTTTTCAATATCCATGCAATATGCTTATGGAGTTGGTAAGTATAGCCTACTCTGTGATAATCGAGATGTTTTATGGGCAATGTATATCCTAATATTGGTTCTGGCGTCAATTATGACACTGGTCTACAAATTTCGAAAAAACAATTTGCGCCAAAAATTTTAATGATTGACTTAGGCTAATTTATGGTTGCTGAATACGATTCTGTGCTCAGAATTTCTCCATCACCTCAGATTTTTTCCGTATGAATTTTTCTCATTTTCTTAAATTAATCAAATTTCGGCTTTCGTTAGTGACATCACGGTAAGCATACAACAGCAACAGATTAAACTTGTTATTGAAATCATCTATCATGATATATGGGTGGTTGTATAGTACAAAAGAGTGAGTTTTCGGTGAACTGAATCCGGTAATTCTCTATCTTCGTTCAATCAGAAGTTTTTTTCGACCCATAAAATCACACTGGTCTACAAATTTCAAAAAAAATTGCCCCGAAGATTTTCATGATTGACTTGGGCTAATTTTAGGTTGCTGAATCCGATTCTGTCGTCAGAATTTCTCTATCACGTGAGATTTTCTGGTATGTATTTTTCTAATTTTCATAAATTGATGGGATTTCGGCTTGCGTTAGTGGCTACGGTCAGCGTACAATAGCAACATATCAAATATTGTTATTGAGTTCATCTATAATGATGAAAGCTGGGTTGTTGTAAAACAGAATAACTGTGTTTTCGGGGAACTTCAATTTAATGATTCTCTATCTTCTTTCGATCAGGACCTCTTTTCGACCCATAAATTTATATGTAGCTGCAATTTTTTTTAGTCGGTAGCAGTAGTCATCTCTATATACCACTCTTCATTTAAAGATTGTGATTAGTAGCTCCGTACCTAATTTAGTTCCATGCGTTATCTATCTTTATACATCCATCCTGCTGACTGCTGAAATAATTTATCATCATTAATCTCTACATGTACTTATCGGGGTAATTCATCTTCTCCAGTTTCCATATATTGTCACATTTCATCGGTATCGAGGAAAGCTGTTTCTGAACGGATTTTATTTTGGTTTATTGCCATGATATAAAGGGCTTCTTTTGCATTGTCTATTTTAGACAACCAGATGAATAGAGACTGCTTACTAACAGCTCAACACGAAACTGAAGTGTGTGTTATTTCACAATAGAAATAAATATGCATCGGTTCTAAGTCAGTCGATTCCTCTCGGCATAGGACATTCTATGGCTCTCTGGACGCTGGCCGGTGCGAAACCCTAGTGGTCCAACCATAATACTTCAATCACTCTTACACCCAGGAAGAGTATGGCCTTTGGCCTTCATATTCCGAACTGGATCTGAAACCGCTTGACGGGGCAGTATCCCTTGCATAGCCATGGTGGCGAGGGCAATCTTGTGGCCGCAGACTCAAGCCCCTCAAAGCCTGGCTATGTAGACTCGTTGCACCAGTTTGTAAAAATAAAGAGAAACTGAAGCAAAACGAGATGGGTGTCTATGTGTACCACATAGACACCCTGGCAAACCCTACAGGGGGAGGTTGGCTGCGGTCCCTCCAGACCCTCAAGGATCATATCGCCGGCACCCGTCTATACCGTTATAGAGTTAGTGACACGTTAATATTTTTGCTTCATGTTTTTTGTTTTGTACATTTTTCCCCAACTTATTCTGTTATCCCGGTTGAAATAAATAAATATCTCTCTCCCTCTCTCTCTTTCTGTGCAACTAGTAAATCAACTAAGAATGTGGTAAAGATCTTAGCTTACAATGAATTTAGTATTGCACCCAGTTATCAACTTTGACATAAATGTATTCCAAACAAAGCAACCTATTTTATATAACGTTCAGGTGAGGTTGTGGGTCACAACACTAATCAGTATCATTCTTTGTGATACGCTGAAGAAATATTCTAAAGAGTCAATTTTGTAGCTGTCAAATATAAGTGTATTTAGTTGATCATTTTCGAATAAAATCTTCAAAGCTTCTTTAATGTACAAAGGGCTCTCACTCTCAAAGGTGGTACAGAGCCTCTCTCTTCGATATCGACACGATGTGCGCAGTGCCTGCAGGATGCAATACATAGTTCGAAACATTATGTGTAAAATAACCGGAGCTAGCGTGATGGAAGTGTTTTAAGGGGGAATCACTGATTCCGAATCAGCGATCTAAACGTACGCGCAATTCATTTTACATCACACCTGGGCAAAGTGCGGCCCGCGAAAACATTTGAAGAGGGGTGCAAAGCCGCAGTTGAATCAAAATTATTTTCGCGCTGCGCCCGATTTACCACGTGATTATGTTATTATAGTTATAGCTCTGTGTATTGTCCGACTTTGATATTTCAGAATTTTCTCATCATTACCCAGGTAGCAAGGAGGGGCTGGGAGGTAACAAGCTAGGATGAAACGTGGTAACAGAGTGGGGTGGGTTTAGAGTGCCCTCCGTCACAGTTCCTTTCGAAGTTGATCTTTTTTGAGGCCGCGGCCCTTTCTAGTTCTTTCCATTCCTTGCGAGTGCTTTCTTTCATCCGGTCATTTTCTGAGCTTTTTTGTCGCCGTAAAAACGGCGATGGCGGCGGAAGAGAAGCCCAGACAAACCTCCGACGGGAATCGAATCGGAGCCGCCCGATTCGTACGCGCTTGTCGTCACAACTACCCCGAATTCAATTCATATGGAGAGAGGAATAATCTGGTGATGGAATTCATGTTGCAAATGTCCCAGCGACCATCATCGCAAATGAATAAATCGGAAACCGATTATAATATGACTTTGCTATACAGATCAACAAACCTTGCTGTAGGAAAATATAAAAGAAGCATCGTGAGAAGCATCCTGAGTCAAAAAAAGTAGATACAGATAAGGGATAAAGGTAATGGGATCTACGCTATAAAATTATATCGCACGCTGTGAGGAATTGAGTACTCTAGCAAAGGAAATTTAAGTTCACTTCAGTGTGACGATCGGTCAATTTTAAATAGTTCAAATCACCATGACGAAGTAAAGCTAGTAGGGGTGTTAAAGTTCGATGTTCGAGGAACCAACAGGGATCGCATAATAGCTAGAAAACTTTACTACATACGGAACCACCTTATTATTCGATTAAATAAACCAAATAACATTGATGGAAAATAAGGTTGGTTCCTGTGTGGGTAATATGTGGGAAATCTAAGCTCCTCTATATGTGGATTTCTCATGTTTCAAGATGATTTGATTACAAAAACTCAACAGGTAAAACTCCCCTGAGTTCAAATTGATAGGTACAATGAGAAGATAGACTTATTGCAATCTACCTGGGATTAGTATGGTATAACCACGCATCTTTATGGATAGAAATCCCGCTTGGTTTCGATGTGGGTCACATGTTACTAACCCATTTCATTTTTCCACCCCACCTAAGCACTTAAATTCCACTTGGATACCAAGTGGGCGTGCTAGCTGGGTAGCAATAATCTTACATGACATCAAACTATCCGTTGAGATTGCCAGAATTACCGTTGCTCTTTTCAATATTTTGTGATATCATGATAGAGGGGTCGAAATTTTTGCTGTCATAAAGGAAAGAGTGCCTAAAAAACTTTGAGAAACACTGTTCTAGTGTCTTAATAGGCGAACGAGAATAGCAGTTTAAATATAGTTAAAAATGTAACATGTTTAACAATGTTTCGAATCATGACGACAAATAGATAATTTTTTAATCACCGCCACTTTCTCATTACCTAACATCAACACATTCACTGAGCAGCATTAATAACAATGTAATTAAGTAATCTAATTAAAATACGCTGGAAAGTAAAGCTAAAATTTTCACTCGGCCCGCTAACGTATTTTCTACTTCTCATTTACCCGCGGAGAAAATAATTGCCCACCCCAGTTTTACATGAATTATAACAAATCACTGCTTTCGTGGAATAATGTTGCAAGCATTGTGTGCGTCATTTGACAAATTTGACGGATTTTCGCGAATGTTATTTTGCAATGAGAAGTCAGGAATATATAGAACTATTGTTCTACTATATGATCATATGTCCCTACTACATCATCTGCTGAGATGGCATTGTTCTTCAGTGCCGCTCATAATGCCCCCTGAGCTAAGCGACCCCATATCGCCGCCTTCAAAATTCAAATCACCGCTTGGAAGGCGCAGAAGCCCAAGTTAGAAACACTGATGTAGGGCCATATGAGAATAAGATGAGTAGGCTACAATACAATTCGGCCATTATGAATAATCCTTCTCGTATGTCCAGTTGAACATGTTTATGCCTATCGTCTACTATCCTCTCAATACAGATATCGTTGCGAATATTTAATTGCTTTTGACCTGCGAACTCACATTTAGTATCTCTGTTCGTCTCATTTGGTGATTTGGTCATTGATTGTTTGGGTTGTAGGTTAGGACAGTGGTTCTCACCCGGGGGTCGGCCAAACCACTAAATTTGCAGATTGGTCGATAACCTAATTTGTATTTATTTGAATTAGGTGAATCACGAGGTATAGTTTAGCTTCGTAACTGCTAAAACTTCAGTACTCACATAACTGAATGACCTTCTGGGGTGGAATATCCTAACTGTGCAAACTTAGGCCTATTTCTATTGTCAAATTGCCAATAGCCTACTGATATAAACATATTGCTGTTTAGAGGTGTTACGTTGGTGTTTGCGAAAAAAAGTTGCAATCCATTTTCCCTTGTGTTCCACCATTCCAGAATAACTTCAAGATGAGCTGCTAGATAGAAATGACCAGGCTGGACTTTATATGTACCGTACATATGCCATTAAAAAAATTGGTGCCTTATGTTGCGATCATTCTTAGAACTGTCGTTGAAAGCATTACGCGTTATTTTTGCATTCGCCACTACCTATTTATGAGGAAATGAATTTTCGGCACTCGTTCACATCCAATCGAAGACGACGATTTTCAAGACACGATCACGTATTTCAAGAAATGCGGCTATATAATAATATGCTAAATTTGAAATAAAACTTTAGGGGGTCCACGGGGTCCGTGACGGTCCAAAAGGGGTCCACGAAGACAAAATGGTTGAGAACCTCTCGTTTGGGACGTAGTGCCTAAATGCGTTCGTGTGTTCGTTAACCGTTGCTGTTAATATACCTGTCTTTTCTCATTCGAGTGTTTGACGTCGTTGAGGTCGGATGCTCTCCTTTGGCTGTGGAGCGAACGACATTTGTAGTCAACATCGGAGCTACTTCTTCTTGTAGCTCAGGTGTAGTCGCTTTGAAGTTATATCTAGTAATATATATTGCAACCACTATATAGGCTACATTCAGTTAGTGTTACTAACATTTAGATGCCTAGCGCCGGCGTCGCTCACAAGCGTACCGCGAGCGATGAATTAATTGGTCCCGCTTCTAAAGGTATCGCCGGTTATGATATGGCTGCCGGGAGTAACCTCACTGCGGTCATTAAAGGTTTAACGAAGCCATTGTGACATTACAGCCCTATCGCGATCAACAAAGCGTTGCATCGTGTTCTCGGGGGGTCTTACGAGGAAATGAAGGTCTTGCCGTCGGGAGATCTATTCGTTAAATGTCATAATTCGGGACAGCTAGCAAATCTGCTCGCGTGCGTAGATCTAGGAGAGGCAGGTAGGAAGATTGAGGTGCGGTGCAAGCTATATCAAATGAGGAGTCCAGAGGTTCGTGGCGTAATAACTGATGTCCCACTTGATATGACTGATGACGAACTGAAAAGCGGGTTAGAAAACCAGCACTTTATTATTGCGAAACGTTTCACCTACCGCACTGATGGTAAAGTATGTCCGAGTCGCTCGGTATTATTAGATTTTGGTTCTACCATACTGCCTTCGGTTGTGACGATTGGCTTCCTAAGGTTTTGGACACGTATATATAATCCGCCACCTATGCGGTGCTTCAATTGCAGCCGCTACGGACATAAAGCTAAGCACTGCCGAAGCGCGCAACGCTGCACAAGATGTGGAATGAGGCATAAACATGATCAATGCAAAAACGAACCATATTGCGTGAATTGCGGTTCACCGCACTCTGCCGGGTACGCGGGCTGTACTAGATAGCCTACAAGCAAGAGGCCTAGATAGCCTACAAGCAAGAGGCCAGAATAACCTCGATTATGGCGCACAACAAAATAAACTATTGGGAAGCCAGAAAAACCTTACAAAATCAATCCCAAGCACCTAACTTGACGTCAGAAACTGATTTTCCTACGCTGACTCGACCTGCACGAAACTACACCAACGCTACAGACATAGCACCTACATTTCCGTCACCATATCCAGGTACGAGTGTCACCATTCCGTCCGCGCCATCCCTCACACCGGATGGAAATATCACAATACCGTTGAACAATTTCTTCACCTTCATAGCCGATGTCATCACGAATACTCTTGCTTCCATCTCTGATGGTGGGAAGCCGCAAATTCATTCGATCATAGCCAAATCTGCTGAAAACACACTGGGAATAAATATAAACGCTCCTTCCGCCATTGAGCACCGCGATGAGGTCCTGGATCTTTCGCCGAATCGTCCAAGCAATGAAATGGACACCACCAATTCTCTTCAGGAAGACGAGACTAGCTCCAACAAATACTCGAGTACTCTGAACTCAGCAGGCGATGAACGACCAGATGATTCTCGCCTACAACATCGTCAACCTCGCCAGGATATACTCCTGCAAGGCCAAAGACAAACTCCACAAAGCAACTCCCAACCCAAATCCTATTCACTCTGATTCAATGGAACTGCAGAGAGATATATAAAAAAATAGACGAATTTAAACACTATATTGCAAATTTACCAACGCAACCTGATATAATAGCTTTACAAGAGACTCATCTGATTCCTAAGTATTCCCCGAGAATACCCAATTACTCTTTGTTGAGGAAAGATCGCAACATCCATGGTGGTGGTGTTTGTATTTTCATTAAAAACGGGCGACGATATTTGGAAATGAATATTGAAAATATCCATCCAATTGAGGCTCAAGCGATAATCATCGACGGTATTATGATATGCAATGTGTATATCCCCCCTAACAAGAAAATCACTCGCTCTCTCATTCAGCGCTGCTTTTCTGCCGAGCGATGTGGTTCGCGGTGTATCCTCTTGGGCGACTTCAATGCACACCACCCCCTTTGGGCAAGCTCATCCATGAAAGAATGCGGTAGGCATCTCCCTTACTTACTGGAGGAATCCGAGCTTGTTGTTGCTAACACGACATCCCCGACGCACCTGGACATGTCTCGCCCTAACCCAGGCAGGTGCAATATCTCTGCTTGACCTGACAATAACTTCAAAGGACCTGACACACAAAATATCAACATCAGTAACCGACACACTCCTTGGAAGTGACCACTTCGTTGTTATAGGCGTCCTTGATGTCATGTTAACTGCTCCGCAAAGGCACCACAGTTCATGGGCTTTACGGAGAGCAAACTGGAAAAAATTCAAACAGTTGTCTCAGATTCACTTTAGAAATTTTTCCCAGGCCAATGAACGAATTAGGCTACTATCCATTCAGCCTCAGAAGCCATTATAAAAGCGGCAGAGGAGAGCATTCCAATAACGAAACCGTTTACGAAAAACGGCGTGCCATGGTGGACTGACGAGTGCTCCAGGGCAATCCGTCTCAAACGAGCGTCATTCCTGAAAATGAAACGCTCTTTCTGTCAACGGGACATAATCCAGTTCCGGCGCAGTCGCGCCTTTGCACGAAAAACTGTGTTGAGGGCAAAGCGTTCGCATTGGCAAACATTCTGTAGTGGACTTTCGAACACTTCAAAATTATCTAATGTCTGGAGAGTTATACGGTCAATGTCTGGTTCCAAAACTTGGAGTGACATCCAATCCGTGACATCGGCCCGAGGAACGCTAACAGACGACTTCAAAATAGCCAATGAGCTGGCAACATGCTTTGCGTCGGTCAGCAGTAATGGCAATCTCGACACCAATCACTTGCTAAAGAGAGCAACTCTCCGATCCGAATTATCTAGAGAGACTGCAACATCAAGCGCACCAAATCAAGGTATCAATGCTCCATTCAGCATAAACGAACTACAGGCAGTACTGAAACCCAGGACAAATACCGCACCTGGAATCGATAAGATTTGCATGGCAATGGTGTCCAACCTAAATACAAACTGTAAGACGATGCTACTGGACGCATCCAACGACTCTTGGACAAGTGGCATCTGTCCAGAGCCATGGAAACATTCGATTGTTGTCCCTATCCTAAAGCGCGGAAAACCCCAAGACATCGCATCATCTTACCGACCAATTTCTCTCCAATTTCTCTCACCAGCAATTTGTGTAAGATCATGGAAAGGATGATTCTAAATAGATTAAACTGGTGGTTAAATAACAACAATATTCTACACCCAAACCAAAGTGGTTTCCGACCTGGCAGATCAACCACCGACTGCATTGCGTTACTGCATGATGACATATATAAATCGCTCTGGAGCAAAATATCTGTTGTAGCAATATTTATAGACTATGAAAAGGCCTACGACTTGGTCTGGCGCGACGCCTTAATTTATAAGCTCCGAAACATCGGGCTCGAGGGCAACATCGTCAATTGGATTCGGTCTTTTCTTACTGACCGCACCTTTCAAGTGAGAATCGGTACTACGATGTCAAACACATTCGAACTCGAAAACGGTATACCTCAAGGAAGCGTGTTAAGTCCGGTTTTGTTTTCGCTCATGATAAATGATCTCCCTCGAAACGTCACATCTAGTATGAATTTGTACGCCGACGACATGTGTATCTGGGAATCGGGCCTAATCATTGCTGAAATCCTTCAGAAAATTCAATCTTCGCTGGACCAGATTTCCTCGTGGTGTGAACAATGGGGTTTCAAAATAAATTCCGAGAAATCAGCAGCTGTATTATTTACGCGACGCAGAAAAATCCCAAGTATCGATCTTGTATTCAACGGCTCACCCATACCTGTACAAAAGGAATACAGGTATCTTGGCATTATATTCGATTCCAAACTAAATTACAGGTCTCATTCAAAGATGGTTGTCGGCAAATGCACCAAGAGACTGAATCTCCTCCGCGCCTTGGCAAGTACCTCGTGGGGAGCATCGAAAGATTGCCTCCTGACCCAGTATAGATCTCTCATACGATCTGTAATCGAATATGGGTACGAATCATACCTTTTTTCACCCAGATACAATCTCAATGCTATTCAAGGAATTCAGAATGCTGCGTTACGAATTTGCTGCGGTGCGATGCGTAGTACTCCAACGTATGCTCTACAGCACTTCTGCGGAGAACCGCCTATAGAACTCAGACATCTGCAGTCGTGCCTGAATTTGAGATGTACCATTTTGTCCAATGATGACCACCCTGGTCAGCAAATCATCAACCACAGCTGGCATGAAATTTTTCCCGATTTCCATCGTTTCAATACCTTTAACATGCTGACAAGTGGGATACTGCCTGCAGAACCGGCTATTCAGCGATCGAAACAACTTTCCATCCCCCCATGATGTGAAACACACCCCTTTGCTGTTGACTTCGCTCCGTGGTTGTACCTTCAATAGGTCATCATACGGCAATTTCGCAGGTGTGCAGTCGTCACATATCGTACATCTATCAGGGGTTTATCAAAATATTCACTGATGGCTCAAAAAATACTCGCCACTCTGGTGCTGGGTTTTATGTTCACGACTACAATTTCTTATTTAGTATAGGCCTTGATTGTCTACTCTCCGTTTTTTCTACAGAGCTAATCGCGAACTACAAAAGTCTCACTTGGGCGTACCAAACCTGTCATCCTCCATGTAAGATAGCAGTCTTCACCGATAGCCTGATTGCATTGCAGGCCATCGAAAATAGAAGCCTCGGCAACAATATGGTCACTAATATTATCAGTGGCGGCTCGTGACAATATCGGGTGGTGGGGCAAGGGCTGCAAGCGACTTTTTATCAAGATGACGTCACAAAGGCGTTTTCCAACGTAAACAAGTAACTTAATGATGGTACGGTAACATGAATTTCCCGGCAACAGTGATTTTAACGTATGTGCCACGAGAGTTCCGCCGGTGAGCTGTGACTTGAAGTGTGGTAACTGCGTAAACGGCGTACGGAACAAAGATTCAACACGGTTCATGTTCGCACTAGACCTGACTAATTATCTGCAGAAATGAAAATGACTATTGACTATTCCTCGAGAGACAGCGTAAGCCTAATTGGAAAGGTCAACGAGTTCGGACAGATACGCAATTGTTATCTCATAGATTGGGCTTGTCATATTGAATCCAAAACATAATTCTGAAGAACTAAGAATAGCAGCCTCGGAAATTCGGTCTCGGTACAGCAAAGGAGATTTTGGCCTTGAAACTGGAGACTGTAACACGACACATACGGCTTTATTACTGTCTAAGTGTCTATAGGTATGCTGCGAAATCGCCTTTGGAAACTATATTACCGAATAAATACGTGGATGAAAGCCTTAAACTTAGTACACTGTTACATGACATCATCGAGAAGTGGCCTCATGGCCCTTTTCGGTATGGTACACTGTCAAAATTAATGCGAACAGACCAACACCGAAAGAGGAATAGGCTGATCAAGTGATCAGCTGTTAGCCGCCATCGAAAACGAAATAGCTATCGCGCTTGACAGGGGTTGTAAGCAAATGGCTTGAAGGCCACAATTTCACGGTGAAATTGACATTGGAGAATATAGTATCAAAGTAAATATTTGAATGCAAACTGAGAATGATATCATCATCTCAGTTAACGTTACCGCAGATACACCGGCTTTTGCGAGAAATCCGCAATGCGTCGTAAGCTAAAGTGTCAGATCGGAGCACATCTCTACCATACTCGACCTTGAAATCGAAATTACTGTCCTAATCATTGAGTGTCAACCTTGAGACTTGGCACAGCGTTCGATACTAAAATCAAGACATAACGTGCAAAAGCTTATGACGGATCTAGGTAAGGAGCATCGTTAAAATCAATAGAGACCAATACCGGCTTTGCGTATAATCTGTTAGCGATAAATGACGAGTCAGCTTTCACTCGAATTAGGAAACGAAATTACCACTAACACAGTTCTGTGACAAACTTAAAACTTGGTACAGCGTTCGATACTAACATTAAGACTTACCGTGCCAAATGTCATAACCGATCTCAGTATTGAACATCGTGAAAATCAATGGATACCAATACCGGCTTTTGAGTAAAATCTGTTTGCGAGACATGACGGATCAGCACACACTCAACTTCGGAAACGGAATTACTACCCTAAACTTAAAGTAGAAACCCTGAAACTTGGGGCAGTGTTAAATACCACCATCACGACATGACATACCAAGTTTCATTAGTTTTCATGGTGTGAAACACCATCAAAATCGACCTATACCAGCAAAGGTCGACTAAACGCATATGACGGTAACCGAGTTCAGCTATAGATACGATTGTTACATCACACCTTAGGGGCACAGAGCTATTGAGCCCCGGTTGCTCGGCAATTTTAGGAATAGGAGAGAATAAATCACCGTTTCTTTATTGTGCGCGGCTTTGAGAGAATAGACAGTGAAAGCTTGTTATGAGCGCTACCGGGGCATGCCCCGGCTAGGCATTCGCAAAGCGAAAACACAGGAGAGAATTCGATTTTCGCAGAGAATGCGATATATATATAAGAAGAATACCATTTTCGCTGTGATTTCGGTATATATAGATTGGTGTGCGTCTATAAATGGTAAAGAATTGTTATTGAACAGAATTTTAGGTGGGGCAATGCCCCAGTTGCCCTATAGGACGAGCCGCCACTGAATATTATTACTATCTGCGGAGATTTATCTCAAAGAAACATCTCGTCCCACCTAGTCTGGATACCAGGGCATCACGATGTCGGATACAACGAGCGGGCGCACAAATTGGCCAGGCATGCTGCAAGTTCCCCCGACGTCGAGATCATATCCACCCCTTTGTCGCTGAAGGAAGCCAAAGTTCGCGTCTCTAAACACTGTCGTGAGAAATGGATTGGCAAGTTCAGGGAGCATACGGACGATTCCCAATTCAAGCGTATTTTCTCGCAGCACAACGGAATCCCGGTTTTCCCGCTATCGTCACGAATCCAATCGTCAGTCCTCATACGTCTACAGCAGTGGTTCCCAACCTGTGGTACGCGAAGGTCTTCCAGGTGGTACGCGAGTAGATTCTGTTTTTTCGACCGAAGGGAGGTATTATTTCAGGTGGGGTTGAACACAAAGATTGTTCTCCGATAAACTTCAGGCTTACCACGGCCTCCTCGTACTCGACTATAGCTTAGCACGCTATTCCCCAGCTGCCAATTTTCCCTTCTACGTGGGAGTGCGAGCAAGGATTTTCATCCTTTCATCCCTAATGTCTATCAAGTCGAAGAAACGAAACCGACTTGTTGCTGCCATGCGACTTTCGATGCACTGTGAGCAAACATATGCCTCGCATCGACCAGCTAGTCAGTGGTTCTCAAACTGTGGGTACCCCTCCGCCCTTGATGCGCGTGAAAGCATCTGAAGGGGGCGAGAAGCTGCAGCCAACTGAATTTTTTTTCGCGCTCCACGCCATTTATCTCCGTTCCATTGTTTTTGCTTTGTGTATAGTCCTAACTGCATATTTTAGAATCCTCTAATCAACTGTCATAACCTTCCATGCCATCAAATTATTCGCTGGGATTGCTAGCATTCTCGTTGCATTCTGTGATATGACGATTAGGGTGCGCGAAACTTTTCACTATCATAACAGGGAGCGTGTTTAAAAAAGTTTGAGATCCGCTGAGCTAGTGGAAAATAAACAACTGCAGCCATCGCAATAAATAAATTGAAGTTTGTTGTTTGCTGGTATTTAAATATGCTGTTCTTCTTGTTACCGGGTGTGTAATAACGATTGCATGCATCCCATCAACCCAGGCTGAGAATGCCTAGTTCAATAGCATTTGCTATTACGCTTCGCATAGATCAAATACGTGATTATGACGTCATAAATAACGAAAAATTTCTTGACCGACGTCGGCGCGCGCAATGTTCTCTCTAATTTGTGACGAGTCTGCGCACACTCACCAACTGACCAACTCACTGCGCAGACCCTTGGAAAACCGTGCGTAACGACTTGAAAAAGGTCATCACTTCAGATTTGTTGTGCGCAAGTTATATTTTCTGTGCGCAAAGACCGTGAAAGCGCTGCGCATTTGCGCACGTGCGCAGCTTAGAGGGAACATTGGGCGCGCGTAACTTAAGTAGGTGGTACGCCAGCACTGCATAAAACCTCGAAATGGTACGTGGGTGAAAAAAGGTTGGGAAACACTGGTCTACAGACATGGCATTCCCGACTTGCCAACCACCTGCTTCGAATTGGAAGCCACGAAGACGGGCTATGTCGTACTTGCCAGCGGCCAGAAACTGTGGAACATTTCCTCATCGATTGCCCAAAATATTCATGCGAACGGGAGTACCTGGAAGGCGTAGCTCGGGAACACGGCGTGCCTTTCTTCATAGATAACATACTGACCCATCCCGCCACGATTTCCTCCGCAATAGAATTTGTTTTGTTGTCCAGAAGAGAGATTTAATGAAATAATGCATATATAACTAATTGACCTGGTGCACAAGGCCATTGCCGCCGAGCACCAAAATTCCATACCAACAACAACAACCTGTCTTTTCTACGCTGGATCCTACTTGCAGATGTTAAAAAAGATTATCTGATTCCTTGTAATAAATATAGTTCGATTGAAGATATATATCTCAAACCTTGACCGATCAGGTCATCAGATTTTTGGAGCTGTCGTTACAAGTAACGGACAAAAAACAGTCCGGTCATGATTTACATCAGTAGTCGTTGGTTTTTAATGCTTCGATGTGTTGTAAATAATCATTAATTTTTTGGCGATTATTAAATTTCAAATCTTTGTCCGATGAACATGTACATAGGCTACTCCTCGCCAAGCAGCAATGTTCAAACTGCATTTAAGTAAGAAAAACGAGACACCTATGAGTACGTTACTATTTGAAACGACGCTGAGTGGTGAATATTATCCTCCTCTTGTGAGGTATTGGTGTCCGACTTGACGGCATGACGGTTGTTCCTTCTATCATACTACTTCATCGAATGTATATTTACTAATTGTAGAATTCGCTAAGCAATGATGGACGAACAAAACTAATACACATGACGTCATAATGAGATGTTGAGTTTGAAAATCAGACGTTCCTGCAATCAATAAACTGATGTAATATCGCACTATTCGTTGTTCAAGAATTTTAAAATATTTTGCAAATCTGAGGAGAGGACACTTTTTCAAAATTTACGGACTTAAAATACTGGAATGAAATAGGCCTACGACAAAATGGTAAATTTTTCTCGACTCTGTGGTTGGTTGACTAAACAAAAAGGTCAACTTACCGGCTCAGCTCCCGAAATAGTCGCCGGGATGTTGCTCAAATAATGATTTTCTGTACTCGGTCGACTTTTACCCTATATTTAACCAGAATTCCCCTAAAAAAGAGGACAAATGCTCTCACGCGCCACTAGGGTGGGCGTGCCCCTAAGGTTGAGAACCACTGCTTTGAACCGTGAAATATTTACTCAATCCCGATAACTTTCCGAAGTCGCCGAGTTCGTAATTTTGTGCGGCATGTATATATATATATATAAATAGTGTTCGAATATTTGGTATGAAGATATTTTTAGATTATATTTATCCTTTGCGTTTGACCTACTTTTATCCGTGTCCCACCAGTTCACTAACAGTGGTAGGTGAAACTCCGAAGTCACAATTATTGAATATATTATTCCAAAAGGGCTTCTAAAAATTCTTGAATTTTTATTTCAGATCAGATGGCAGCTCCTATAATATCGAATGTACGATCTACATCTTTCGATATCTCGTTCGATTCGGTAGCTGACGCCACGGAGTACAAGGTCACCGTCATGAAACGACATTCATCTGGTTCATACGTGTATAGGAATATCAC
Organism: Botryllus schlosseri; assembly: GCF_051294905.1. Lineage (NCBI taxonomy): Eukaryota > Metazoa > Chordata > Ascidiacea > Stolidobranchia > Styelidae > Botryllus > Botryllus schlosseri. The sequence goes on along the minus strand of NC_137244.1, from coordinate 7,975,847 downwards.
AAGTGGAGATACAGTATGATGAGTCAAATGTTCAAAATGCCACGGTATCAGACGCCACTATTCCGATCGTGTTTTTAGATCACAAATCTATCTTCGAACATAATCTATGACGTCATCATCAAAGCACAGGACGGCAGCGGTGATGTTTCACCCGACAGTACTGCGACGACCGTTTTTACCTGTGAGTTTCTTGTGGAGTTATTATCGTTTCTTGTGCTTCCCTGATGCCTTGTTACTGACTTTTGCAAATCGAGTGTGATGCGACTGTTGATTGACGATGAGAATGGATTAAGAAAATAATAATTGTATAGTTAATTATGCGTATAGTCCTGATGTGGTCCGATGCATTTTGGAATTTAATCATTCTATCGCAATAATATTGATTGGATTATTCCGATTTGATTGTGGAAATGTCACTGTACCATATTTATCTGTCCGTAAATTACTTTTTTTTTATAGTCCAAGGTCGCAATTTTCCTCTAGTAACTTATTCGTTGAAATTCCATTCGTGCATATCTATTCGCTTGGAATTAAAATGAATTTGCCCCCGTTTAGTGCCGGGACCTCCGATTCTTCATTTATCCACGCCGCTACAGGACTCAGTCTTCGTATTTTTTAAATCGGCGCGCAATTCCAGAGTTTCGCAGTGGCAGATTCGTTTCTGCGATGAGCCGCATCCCAGCAACGGCAGCTTTATCAACACGACGGAAAACCAGTATTTTGCTCACGTGTGAGTTCTTCTAGAAACTTGAAAACTGGCAAGTGTCAGCTTAAAAATACGTGTGGGTGATTCAATAACATACTCGTTTTGAAATCAATATTTTTCTAACATTGCTGTAGCACTGGATTTTATGATGTTGTAAACCAGCGGTTCTCAACCTTTCCGACCGCGCGGACAGGTAAAACTTCAAAACAAACGATGCGGATCGGTGAACTTTTATAAACCAAAATTGACTCTAGATTTACGACAAATGCCCGCAACTTTAATGTAATATTAGTAACTTCATTTAATGGTATATTTCTGATACGAGATTTACATGTGGTTCTCTTGAAGTTTATGCAAGGCGAAGCTCGCTGATTGTGATTGTTCGGCATCATTGAAAGAAATGCGAGTTTGCTATTTTCATTTGACTTTCGCCTCGTTTAATTGCACTGTCGGAATTTTTCGATGTTTGTTTGTTTTCGTAGCTTTCGCATATAACTTGTCCGAAACGAGCTGTATGTTACTTTGAAACGATTTCTTGTAGCACCTGCATCATTGTAACGCAAACGAAAAGTAGACCATGAACCCGCATTTGTGACATCATACAAAAACATCCCAGCAAACACAAAACCGTAAAAGGATAATCCGGGATCATCTCGATTAGGTTCTGATTTTCTAAGTGTCGGGGGAATGTCTAAAATACGTAGTAGGGCTGTCTTGTGGTTATATTCAATCAGAATAAATTCCAACTCGGTGTTGTTCCATGGCATGCGTTAGACTTCATTATATCGCGTTGTTAACCTAATAATGCGAATTTTCTATCGCTTGCGGGTATGTCTAAAAGACGTAGAAAGGATAATGTTTGTGTTACATTCAATAACGACAAATCACTATCCGGTTTTGTTCGATCTCAAGCGGTAGCTTCGTTATATCCATTAGAAAACAATGTTCTACCTTCGTTTTATTGCGTGAGGATGTCACCGGTGTTGAATATTCGTGTTGTTGCTCTAAGGCCGAACAGTTTCGTTTTCTTCTGATATATATGATCTTCATTAGATATATATTCGCTATTTCGGTAAACTCGTATGTTCAACGAGTATGGATAATAGTTTTATTCAGAGAATAACTAAATAAGTGAGATGTTGTACGTTTAGGAATATGATTATCGATACGTGACTTCTAGAATATATCGGCGATTCAAATTTACGCCATCGCGCGTGACAAAGATTTGACTCGCAACAGGTAGCAGCCAGGCATAGTTCGCTCTTTCTGTATGGTAAATGCCGTAAATATATAGGAATTGTGACTGAATGAGGTAGCGGGTAAAAGGTATATATGCAGTAGCATATAGCTTATGGGGTATTTTGAATTGCCTGTAGTATATGACGCCTAGAGCTGTTTGACTTTCTTCAAACCAGGCGTAGACATAACTGTAGAAAAGTCTCAACGTTTCCAGGTTAGAATTATAGAGCTAAACCGTTTTTTCCGAATTAGATTACAATTATATTACTGGCATTTCGCTCTAATTTAGTGAAATTAGACCACTAGAATTATCTAGTTGTCCAAGTCGCTTCAAACATCTGAATTACCGGTATGCCTACCTTCTATATATCTATATCATAATATTTATGCTTGAATTTTCTAGGCCTATAAGTCATATAGATACATACCTGTAGAACACTGATTCGTAGGTTACCTCTTACCTGCCTTGATACTGGCATCCTGATTTTATAAAAGTTGGTGCAAGAATGGACATTTTCAACTTGATGTTGATTAATGGAGCAAAATTTGATATTTGAATGCAATTATACCTCGAATCCAGTGACAAGATTATTAATCGTTGAAATCAAACGCAGCTTGTTTATGTTGGCCCAGAGAATTTCGCTAGCCAGTCCATATTGATAGAATATGGTCACAGTAAGATAATATTTTATGCTATTTTACATGAACTTTACAACATTTGATTTGATATGTCCGGTAAAACATTTGTTATTCTGCTTTCGAATAAGACCTAAATTGCTGGTTTCAATGTTAACTGTGTTTGTCAAAGGCTGTAAAGGTAATTTCTTTTCCATGTTAGATGTTTGTTTGTTTGTGGTGTTCATGGTGGTGGTTCGACTACACTGGTCATTTTACACCAGGCCGGTTCTTCTTATTATTCCGTATCTGCCCGATTACCAGTGAACTCGGCACTTGGTGAATTCGGCCGCACAAACTCGGCACTTGGTGAATTCGGCCGTGGTAGATCTCGTAGCGGTACCGGTCACCATGATTGGTTACTGGACTGTTTTCTGGTGAACTTGGCACTTTGAGTGGTTGGCAATGTTGTACGGGGGTCAGGGCATGCGTAGATCACACAGTCACGGCGTGATTAGATCACAGATTGTGTAACCGCGGGGAAATAACGCGACACTCTTCACTTGGTGAACTCGGCCCTTGGAGGAATTGGCACTAGAACACCTTCGCATTAGAAATGCATTTAAATGAATGAACAGTATCAAAAAGGAAATTTAAACGTGTCGTGGCTCGCGGTAGATCTCTTAATCTTGGGATCCTTCAACCCTGTTATCGAGACACCCTAACCCAGACTGGAATCGTCTCTCCAAAGGCAAAAAATAGTTTATTTTGACGTGATCATGCGAAACATTTGTTGATGAGGAACACTGGCTTGTGATCGATAAACGAAGAAGCGCCGCTTGATGTTCCACAGCTTCGATCTCACATACAACGACAAGATCCATCTTCTCAAAACTTGCACGACACAGGCCCGTCACTCGCGCCGTCGATTCCAAGCAGACCGCGCGTGGTCGGTATATGAGCGCTGCGTCATTTCCTGCGGCTACGCAATCCGTGATCTAATCACGCCGTGACTGCGTGATCTACGGATGCCCTGACATCCTTACAAGATTGACGAATCACTTGATAATACTATTATTAGTTTAATAATTCATATTAATAGCCGAAGTCACCAAGTGCCGAGTTCATCGGCAACCATCTGCCCACTTATAGCACGGCCCACTCCTAGGCTTTTTAAGACATGGCAATGCGGATCAGATGGCGAGGAGGAGCCTAGATAAACGGCCAACACTTCGGTAGGAATTATGGAGTCGACGTGTCAGGCTCGAACCCGCAATTCATTGGTGTTTAGCTATAATGGAACGTACAACTACGTTACCTCGCCATACCTTGTAAAATGGGACCGTAGCATTTGGCATTTCGTGTGGCAATTGACTTTTGTGTGGAAAATTGTGTTCGTTTTAGAACTTATCCGAAACTTTTATTCTGCCATAGATTGTATATGATAAAACGATATCGGAATTGATCCTAGAAGAATTCCAAAGCCACTCACCACAAAGGAGGATTTAAAGAAGTTTGATGACATATTGAATGAAAGCAAAAGCCTTTGCAAGATATGTGGTATGTTGAATCTGTTTTGTTATTTTTAAATACTTTGTTGTGCCGATAGCAGACGGTATATATAAACGTAAGATGTGGAAACTATCAAGGTGCTATGTTTATTATTTTTAGAAATTCAGTCAGTCAAAGTGGACGATCGTATTGCTTGGATTATATTTAGGCTTATTTTAGCATCTTTGAGATGCAACTCCGAGCGTGGACGGTCATGAACAGTCAACTAATTCTGTTCCTATATTGACATATCAGACATTTGCACTCGTACCGTTGGCGGCGACAATATTGGTCAGTCAGCAAGAAGCATCATGAAGAAGGTTGCCAGTCTGGTGTAATTATAGCAGAGTCGGAAAGAATGGGAAATACACTTTCATCAACCTCCATTTGAACAAGATCACATATAGTAAGAGACATTCATGATATGCTGCAAATGTGACTGTGTTCTTTGTCTAGTCACCCCACTCATGTAACTATTGAGGCTTCATGCCAGGGTTGTAACCAAGTCACAAGGCTCCGGGTCGCAAGTCAATTTCACTTTTATAGTTTTGACTCGAGTCATTTTCAATTCACCACCGAGTCAAGTCCGAGTCCAAGTCAGCGAGCAGAGGGCCGAGTCCGAGTTATGGTATTATGACTCGAGCCAGAGTATAAGTCATTGTGTTAGCTGCTTAGTTTCCAATTTAGGTCTTGTTAAACCAACTTATTATATTTTTTTGTGATATCGAGTGGGTCGCATTTATAATATACGAATTTTCCTTACTTTTAGCAGTTTCTGGCCGCATTTTCAAATACCAGTATCAATAGGCGAAATCCCAATAGCGATTTGCTGTACTATTCTTTGAAATAATCATGAAATGTCGGTCTTGGCCGTCTGAGTCTCAAGTCATGCGCAATTAGTCGAGTCATTTCCGTACTTTGAGAAGATGACCTGAGTCAAGTCGAGTCAACAGAAAATCGTGACTCGAGTCTTACAACCCTGCTTCATGCAATGAGCATTTACTTTGAAGATAAATAGTAATTAAATAACTGGTTGGTGGTACAAAATTTTAATACTGCTTTCAAAAGTACCTTCATGATAAACGTTAATGAAACCCGAAGAACTTTTCGTGCGCCAATTAAAGAGCTACCGGCACGATAAAGGAAGCAAAACAGCAGAGTTGAATTCAAAATCAGATGGAGAATTATGACACATTAATGTCGAATGTAGAAATAACATCAATGGAGCCAGAGGACAGCAACAATGCAGTGTATAACAACGGTTGCGTAAAACAGTATGACAGCGTGACACAATTCTTTATTTAGTTATTATAGTGGTGCCCACCGTAAATACTATTTTATTCAAGTCCAAATTTTTCGATGGCAATAACTCCGCTTCAACTTGTTTGAATCGAACCAAATTTGATGAACATCGTTTCTATACATAACCTAACACTTTCATGGGGTGAACAGAAAATTTTCAAATTTTTTCTATTTATTTTTATATGATAAATATAAACTTTCTTTTCCTGTAGCAATGCGGCTACTGGTTGGAATTGAACCAAATTTGATGTGTAGGCTTGAATTAGGTAACCTAACAATTTTATCAAGTAGCCAGAACGATTTGAGAAAAAAAGTCATTTTTTTAAGAACCCTAATGTCCATGTCAGAAAAACGTTTTAGGGTAGGCCTACTCTCATGTCTCGCAGCGTTCTCTACATAATTGTCAATTGCGATACAAACTGTACTTGTATTGGTAAAGCCATCCAACTTCGAATTGTAGAATGTTGGGAGTCTTGATATCAAATTTTTGAAAGGTGCACTTTGAGAAGATTTCGGAATCTGTCAAATTATACAAAAAATTTTAGCAAATTTTTTGACATATTTCATCTATTTGGGACTCGATCAACGTAAAAGAATTGGTAATTATTTTATACAATATATTGTATTTGTAGTTGAAGTATAGTAATAATTCTTATGGTTACCACACTTGTAACGATTCACGGCCATAACTGGAATAATTAGAATGATGTAACTTTCAAATTGTCATGCATTTTGCAACAACATTGTTCTCAATTTTCAAGGTGCTGACCATTGGAGGAAGAATCACCATTAAGCCGGGAATTCACGATCCGTAAACGCGGCCGACTGTTTCTCTCCTGAAGCGGAAGCGACAGAGAAGAGGAACGAAGAAAAAAAAGGAGCAGAAATAGCAAGAGTGTGACATGTCGCGTCCGTTCGCTTTGCTGCGTATTTCCATCCGCGAAGCGCGTAGCAGTAGGTGGGAAAACTAATGTGCGTTTGGTTAGCGGTTATATAAGGTTGACTCCAGCGCTGTATTTGCTAAATGTTGCGGTGAAATAGGGGTGGTGTCATTTGGTATCAATATTGACTATTAAAAGACCATTTGTTAGTGGTCATGGATCTGTTCGGCCAGTATTCAGTAATTTCTGATGGTCACTTCCCGGCTTCTGTTATCTAACCCCTCATGATTGTTATTCTGCTTCTAGTAAGACTGTCGATTCTAATGTTTTATCATTTGTCTGAGGTTTCGCTCGCTTTATTTACAACGTTTTGCTCTCTGCTAGGTCAATTACTTTCCTGGCTGAGTATCGCTAAAGCCTAAGAAACTGCACTAATTCTCATTTTAATGTCTTGCTGGTTATCTTGCTGTCAATTCTAATAATTTGTTAATGTCTATACCAGTGCAGCCACTCAAATGTTTTGTTCTCTGTACACAATATTGTTAGGTCTTCAGCTTTCCAGGCAGAGTATCATTCCACTTTCTAGACTTGAGTATATATCTCTCCAACTAGCTGCCAAATAACTGATTCATTTGGATTGTTGAATTGATCATTTTTGACAGAATGTGAAGAAATTTTAGTCAAGAATTCTTTTTGTGTTAGTGGCTGTTTTCAAAGATTGCTGAAGTAGTCATCGTTGATCTTGATAATCAAGTAGAAGTGGCGAAGTGGCTGTTTTCAAAGATTGCTGAAGTAGTCATCGTTGATCTTGATAATCAAGTAGAAGTGGCGATTGAAGTCAGTTCTCTAGTCATATAATAATAAAAAATATAATAAAAAAAACTTGAGTGGAAATATTCCAGAATCAAATCCATTTTAGTAAGTATAGGCGAAAAAAATGCAGGAGTCATTCGTTACTCGCTACCTCTGCCATTTTCGCAGTACGAATGTCTTAGCTAATAATTGTCATTTTCATTTTATTTCTGCAGGGTGTTGAAAAGAAAACGCCAGAGGGATTATCATCATCAGACGATGAAACCTTCTGATTACTGACTGTTCTCATAGTTTCATTCATTGCTACTTGGCACTACAAGTAATTTCGTTCGTTTCATTTTTTACACCGGCATTATTTACTTGCTAATTCCGTTTTGGAATAAATTACCGCAAATGTGATTAATATGTAGTAGATAATGTGGTGTGTGTGTGTGTACGCAGCCGTGATCAGGTTATGCCCAGTGGTAGAAAACAGGTTATTATATCAGGATATTCTTCTAATGTAGGATCTACATTCTACTCACCATGTGTAAAGGCTGTAGCATCTACATAATATTTACATTATTGAAGGACATGGAAAAGACATTGAATAGAGTCGACACAAAATCCCCCTTTCTACTACCTGCCGAGCTCTAATATCTACTATATCGGACTCCGCTTTCTACATCTTTGGTCTGTACTGTGTTTACTGGGATGTTCCAAACTTTAAATACGTTTGATATTTGGTGTTTATTGACTCTATTTCAGAAGTGGCCAACCTTTTCAGCCGAAGGGCCGCATTTGATTGACGAACTATTGCGTGGGCCACTAGCCGCGCGAAGCGCTAAAAATTTTCGAACCTCATATAGGTCAATAATATTGTCACTTCACTATATTGTGGGCCTGCTTTATATCGCTGGGCTCAGTTTGCAAGGAATGGACTATTCGGCACCTGGACATATCGATATCGAGAGCTTCGACCAAAATGCGTCAATCATTTTGTGCCTAGGTTTTATAGTCGACGGTCTTTCTGCGAGCGCAAACGCAAGGTCGCATATGTTGAACGACACTTTGTCTCGTAATCGCGAATATAGTTATACTCAATCTGATACATTAGGCGTCCTTTCATTTTCACAAAGGGGTACCAATATTAAAAGCAAGAAGTCGAGTGACAACATGTTGCGCAAAGCGTAAAGAATTTTTTTTGCTTTTGATGAATCTACACTCTAAATCGAAAGAATCGATTTAGACACAAAATTGTGCATTCAAAGATGCAATATGGGACAAACACATAAAGTCGACCCAAATCTTTCGCCGCAGTGGTGTCATAATATGTGCAAGTCCACACTTCATCAGATAAAGTTACGAAATATGTGCTTCTGCTCACATCTTATCATCTGTCTCCAGCTTTGATCACTATGAAAGAGTTTACGTATACATTTTAATAGTCCGGTAAGTCGCCGCACGAGTTGTTAGATCAGTAAGATTGAGAGGGGTTGTGAAGTCGACGCTGGAAACGCTGCCGGAACTTATCGTAATGTCACTGGTAAATGACCAGATCATCCAAGGTAAGGTACGGTACACTCGTGTGCCGATCATGACGTCATCGGTAAACCCAATGACCCTGGGATCCGTTTGCTCCCGCTGAGTTATTTGCAGGGGAGGAAGTAAGCTGCAAGATATAGCCGCTCAAATGATGCAGCATTTCTATAATAGATGTTGAACGGTATTAACGACTCTAGTGTGAGTAATGCGTGCTTTTAGCCCCGTTTACATATAGCTCAGAAGCAATGTTTCCGAATTCTGACGAGTCTGCAGCAAGCGCTCACCTACTCACTGCGCGGTCCCTTGGACAACAGTGCGTAGCCACTAAAAAAGGTCATCTCTTCGGATTTTTTGTGCGCAACTTATATTTTATGTGATCAGAGACCAGTGGTGGCTTTTGGGGTGGGCGGTCGCCCGCCCCCCCCCCTGGTCGAGGGGGCCCCCCTCTTTGGTTTATGCGCTTCAAGGATAATAGCGAATAAACATGGAATTCCGTGTACCAAGCAAGAATATGATTCCGTACGGATCTGTCAATCATCATCAAATCTCTGCATTTGTTAGAAAAGTCCTGTATCCCGATAATCATCACGTCTCTGCATGCGGTAGAATTACTTAGTTTTGATGTAGTCTATCCTTGCACACATACAATAATAGATATGGAAGAATCCAGCATCTGGTCCAAACTTGACGCGGTGAAAGATAGATAATAATAACAGATGCGAAAGGGGGGTCTGGGGGGCGGAGCCCCCCATAAGTTACGGTTAGATACTTATAGGGGCCCCCCGGTAAGTCTCGCCCAGGGCCCTCCCGTTCGTAGGGCCACCACTGGCAGAGACCGTGTCAGCTCAAAGCAATTGCACACGTGCGTACCTAAGAGGGCACATTGTTCAGGAGCCATGAAGTGGACTGCTGTTTCATCACTGTCGCTCCATTATTTTAGTGTGTCGCTTTCTTGCATTTACTAGGTTTCGTGAACGTTTCTCTTATCAATTTATTTACCTACCAAACTGGCAGAAGAAATTGATCATTTCAACCCAATTATATATATCATTGTTACAACTACATGATTGTCTGACTTGACTATGACTTCCATTATATTGCGTTTCCCCATTATTGATTATTAACATATCAGCAGTATAGCAATCAAGAAATCAATCAATCAATCATTGCCATCACCATGTAATTTTGAAGTACAATGTTTAGTAATCTTTAGTGTTACCTGGCTATTATCAGTGCATTCTGCTTTTGACTGTTGACTGAATAAACATCTCTCTCTCTCTCTCTCTCTCTCTCTCTCTCTCATTCACGCTTCACATCTCTCGGTAACGGCGGGAACTCAGTCAGGGTCAAAGTTCAATACACAGCATCAGTAAATGGAGCGATAAGTCGCAGTACAGTGATTTCGTGGATGTGGATGAACGTGTCGCTAATCTCATCATAGCGGAAGGAATGGAGAAGATGTTGATTGCGTACGGCATTACGAGAGAACACATTGCTTTAATTGAAGGTAATTCGTTCAAGAATATCAACATGCGATATGTTATGGTTACCGGTATGTTGTCAAGATGGTTCTTACAGCAAGCGGCAGTGTGAGAAATATTAGTAGATTGCCTTTTAGATCAACTTGCAGTAGCATCGAAACTGAGTTTCAGAATGTCAGTTAATTCTCTAACTTGATGCAATGTGGGTTTACAACTATAGAATTCTTGACCAACTTATATACATCTTGCTTTGCAGTTGACTCACTTGTTTTCCCAATTACATGACATTTTCATTGATTGAAAACATGACATTTCATTCATGAACCTATTATAATAATTATTGTTAATATTATCCAGTGAAATAAATCTTATCATATTCATATCAAGTTCCCTCTATATAATACATAGAAGTGTGTGTGCATGCTTAGCTCACTACATAGCTGCTTTTATAGTAACACTTTGCCCTTGTAATAGATCAGAGCGGAGTTTCAAATGGTCGTTCCGAGGTGTGTCGAAGCGAAATACTTACTACTAATGACGAAATATTTGGAGTAGAGCTAGAGACAGATGAAGAGGCTAGTATTATTTAACTATTCTAGAATGAATTTATTAGTTGGGATAATCCTGTTTATTTTTGTTGCAATTTTATATATTACATATTGTTGTGGCAGAACTCTTGCCTTCATATCAACCGGAATGCAATAAGTGGAATGTCCTTCAACCAAATCTTCTACATTATTTATATTTATTATTATATTTATTTGTAGGGAAAAGAAGCCGCTGCGGTTATGCTCCTGATGGAGTTACGAAATGCAGTAACTGAAAAGAGAATCAGGGCACAACAGGATTTGAGGGCGTTATCAGGTGAGTCGTAGGATTTGCTGCTTGCTTAACCCTGTACTGTGAGAACAATGAACATAGATGTACCATAACATCCGGATTTGTCAGATTTGTACTGATTTCGACTCTTGTCCTGATTTTCGGCAAACATTGTTCGGCGTTTTCCGTAACACCGGACGTTTTGCATGCCACGATCTGGCACAAGCTCGAACTTAACAGACCGTCACAAAAGTACAGCTAGTTGTTTGAAAATTTTGTGGCTTAACATGCGCGCATTTCGAGTTGGTTCTAATTCGGGGGTCTGTTAATTTCCAAGTTGCGCCACAAACATGTGTTCTAATTCGGGGTCTGTTGAGTTCAGACGTGTGCCGCCAAAATGTGGCACAATTGTTTTTGGGTGCTGAAAATGTGGTAGGCCTATGTTTTGATTGACACTGTTTACGTTATGACGGTGCAATAAACATTCGAACTGAAAAAAGGCCTCCAAACATAAATGTTTATTAAATGCTTTTCAATTACATCATTATTTTTGATAAGGCTAAATCTAAGTTTGAATGAGCTGGTGTAAATTCGTTTTCGTCCCACACCATGGAAAATCATTTCTGCTGCTAATGTAATTTTTGGTTTTCCTGATTTCGAGTCCATGAGGATGGCTACCATGGATATAGTGCATAGAATCAGTGAATGTGAACATAATACTTGTGCCGTTCCAAAAGGAACCTGTCTGGTGGTATACTGATCAAATCTGAATGGATCATTAAAGGTTAGTAAACTTATGATTATGTGGAAAAACCCATACATGTCAACGACTAGACAGCATATCGTGACGACAGAATTTGCTATCACTTGTTTCCATGAGTTAAGCTTGTTAAACCATATTGACAAAAACCTATATTGACCTATTCAGCTCTATTTTTATTCAATATTCTTCATACAGAAGTCCCATAAAGGCATTTCTACCTAATCTGAATCTTGTGCTTTCAATTCACACATGGATTATTGGCAATATAATTTTACTTAACATATTTTTTTCAATTCCAAGCCCATTCAGTCCAATTAACGGCCACAAAGCTGAGTCCCCGACATCTCGTACTAGCGCACCATGAAAATGGTGACCTGCAGTCATCATGGATCGTGGCGAATGGCTTCCGCATAAAGGGATCGTCTCACAATAAAGCGAAACCATTTGCGATGATGCTGGATCTTCTTGCGTGTTATTATGTTTGTGACCCCGCATATCCTAAAGTTTTCCAGATACTGTCAATTTTACAGTATGTCCTGATTGGAGACAAAAATTTGGGTTTCAATCAAACAAGCTTCTCTGTTTTATGAGCAGATTTCAGAAATCCCAGTAATGATTTTGATTTCGTTTGCTGACTTGGACAACTATACAATTCTAGTAATAGTCTAGTTGTCTAATTAGAGTGAAAAAAATTGTAGCTAAAACTCTGATTATACTCTAATTTTGAAAAAAACTAGCTATAATTATAATTCTACTTTAATTCGTGAAGTGCTTCGTCTCTCTCATTCAAATCTACTTTGTGAAAACTGAACCTATAATTCTAATTGTACTCTAGTTTGGAAAAACAGTGTAGCTATACTTCTAATTCTACTCGAATTTGGGAAAAGCTGTGTAGCTATAAATTCTGATGCTACTCTAATTTGTGAAATGTTTCTTTCAATCTCCCAATCGAATCTAATTTAGAAAACAACTACCGTATAGCTATATTTCTAATTCTACTCTAATTTGAAATAAAAACTACTTCTAATTCGGATTCTAGTCTAATTCAGAAAATATACTGTAGTAATTATTCTAATTCTACTCCAATTTTTCAAATGTTTCTTTGGTCTGATTCGAATCTAATTTGTGATAACAACTGTGTCGCTATAATTCTAATTCTACTCCAATTTGGGAAATGTTTTTTTGATCTAATTAGAATCTAATCTGTGAAAACAACTGTGTTACCATAATTCTAATTGTACTCCAATTTTTGAAATGTTTTTTTCGCTCTAATTAGAATCTAATTTGTGATAACAATTGTGTCGCTATGATTCTAATTCTACTCCAATTTGGGAAATATTTTTTGCGTTAATTAGAATCTAATTTGTGATAACAACTGTGTTGCTATGATTGTATTTCTACCCCAATTTGTGAAATGTCTCTTTGCTCTAATTTGAATCTAATTTGTGAAAACAAGTGTGTTACCATAATTCTAATTCTACTCCAATTTTTGAAATGTTTTTTGCTCTAATTAGAATCTAATTTGTGATAACAACTGTGTCGCTATAATTCTAATTCTATCCCAATTTGTGAAATGTTACTTTGCTCTGATTCAAATGTAATTTTTGGTTGCAAATGTGTCGCTATAATTCTAATTCTACACCAATTTGTGAAATGCTTCTTTGCTCTAATTAGAATCTAATTTGTGAAAACAGCCGTGTCGCTAGGATTGTAATTCTACTCCAATTTCTGAAATGTTTCTTTGCTCTAATTAGAATCTAATTTGTGAAAACAACTGTGTCGCTATGATTGTAATTCAACCTCATTTGTGAAATGTTTCTTTGCTCTAATTAGAATCTAATTTGTGAAAACAGCTGTGTAGCTACGATTGTAATTCCACCCCAAATTGTGAAATGTTTCTTTGCTCTAATTTGAATCTAATTTGTGAAAACAACTGTCTAGCTATGATTGTAGTCCTACCCCAATTTGTGAAATGTTTCTTTGCTCTAATTAGAATCTAATTTGTGAAAACAACTGTGTAGCTATGATTGTAATTCCACCCCAAATTGTGAAATGTTTCTTTGCTCTAATTGGAATCTAATTTGTGAAAACAACTGTGCAGCAAGGGTTGTAATTCTACCCCAATTTTTGAAATGTTTCTTTGCTCTAATTTGAATCTAATTTGTGAAAACAACTGTGTAGCAATGGTTGTAATTCTATCCCAATTTGTGAAATGTTTCTTTGCTCTGATTAGAATCTAATCTGTGAAAACAACTGTGTAACAATGGTTGTAATTCTATCCCAATTTGTGAAATGTTTCTTTGTTCTAATTAGCATCTGATTTATGATAACTTTGAAGCTGTAATTCTTATTTCTATTTGAAAATCTTATATTTTTCAATTGTGCAATCTAGAAATTCACACATTTTCGTTTGCAAATTAATGTTCTGTATTCATCTTTCGTTGCAATAAAATATTTTTGAGCCTAAGCTGAGTAAAAGTTGGCTGGTATTAATTTCGAGCTTTGCACGAGTCAGCATGAACACACCACCACGAAACACAGGGTAGCCAGGCACACATCGGCTCTACCCCGTTTTGTTTGTTTTGGTGTATTCATGGTCGACTACTATGGTCATTTACACCAGATCGAAATTTTTCTTATTTTCCGTAACTGCCGATTCATAGCACGGCCCACCTCTAGGCTTTTGTAAGACACCGCTGACGCGGATGAGGTGGCGAGGAGGAGCCTACGTAAACCTCCAACACCTAGGTATCGGAATTCCGAAGTCGGACTCGAACCCGTTCCCATTGGTGTTGCTGCCGCGGATTATACCACAGCGCTATCTCGCCAGCCACCCTGCTCTATCACGTTGTGTGGTAGTTAAAAACGGATTTGACGTGTTAGTTTGCGTTCCGCTGCACGCATTCGAATTTGGAGTGTACTGTACGTGCATGCATCATTTTGATTAAAATGTTTTACTCTATTAATAGCGCGGTATAAGTCTGAGGCAGGTTCTGGTTCCGTGTGCGACGGGAGTATATTTACACCCGTATATCGGGGGTGTTACAAAGGTGGAAATACAAAATCTTTTTGCTAAGAGTGTATAAGTCGATCAAGGTAACTCTGAAAAGCTATAAGAAAACTCCGTTAGCACGCAGCACTGCTTCGATGATGCGTTCGACCTAAAGGAAGTGTTCACTTGAGGTTTTCTGGAAAGGTGGAATTGCTGCCATATTAATTCGTATAGTCAATAAAACCATCCGTGGAAAATCCAGAACACCCCCGACACTTCATTGTTACGTCATTTTAGCCCTTCATTTATTTCAGACTCGATGGTCTCTCACCGTACACCACATACGATATTTCTGCGAGAGCTCTCAAAGTCACCGACCTCGACAGAGAACTTACTGCGGACGAGGTTGAATTCTCTCCATGCCGGAGATTCACAACCGGTAATAGAGAGAGTAATATACATAGGAACATGACGAATGGGACGTGTTATATTTTTGTCCTTGACGTTTTTCGGCATATATACCGACTCGTATAACCTCACAACGCATTATATTCATACACACGATCTGTACATATGCATTCCACGGGTCGTTATGCGATAATGACATGCTCAGTCACGTTAGGGCTAGGGTTGGACAAAATGATTCGAAAACTCGAAATACGAACCTAAAGTATTAATTCAACTGTCAAATGATGTTTATGTGATGTAGAGCTGACATTACATTTCTTGTGGTCGGAAGATTTTGTTAAATAAATCTAACACGCGAGATCAAAATTCCGTTATTCCGGTTCTTGATGTTAGCAAGAAATGAAAATGATTACAAAACTAGGATAAACGTAGCATAGTTGAAAATTTTATTGATTCTTGAATTTCTTGCTCCAAACATTGCACTATTCATGTTACAAGTAATATAGTGATGTGCCTCCGACTCGTGTTTCGTCCGGAAACCAATTATAGAGTGGTATCCTAAGCATATATTCCCACGTAGTGTCACTCTAGTACTCATTCTTGATTAAACCCAGGAAGGATATTTGCGTCTCGCGCTTCCAAGTGGTCTCATGCCCAGAAGCCTCTCTAAGCACCTCCATACTATTAGGTGGGAATAAGGAGATTTCTGGTCCGAAAAGTGACCCAAGATCTATTACAATATACCTACAAGTTGTTAGAACTACGGCGATTTTTTGACCTAAAAAGCGGAAGATTTAAACCTGAAAAATCAAAATTTTGACATTTTTGGACCTTAAAAATCAAAATTTTGACCAACTTTGACCTAACGTATGCAAATTAGGTGTTTTACCACATAATATTAGAATTGTACTACTTATCCTCATTTCTGGTTATAACTGTCCGTATTTACGAAGCAGTTTGGCGTGAAAAATACTTTTTTGTCTCAAAAGCTGACAAATTTGTACATAAAAATTCTTTATTTTAACGAAATCTGGCCCTATGAAGAATTCCAATAGTTACATTACGCATTATGATGGAAATAATTTAAAAAAAATTGTAGTACACCGAAAGATAATTTCATACATTCTCGGCTAGACAGTGTCTGTCCTCACTTAGTAGCTTGCAAAGAAAGAACGTTCAACAGCGGCAGTTGTTGGCTGACAACACAGAAGTTCGTACCCTGCTGGTGACAAACCGTATTGCATCATTATGGTAATAGTGTCTACATCACAAATTTTCATCATACGCTGCTTGATATAAGAACCATGCAATGCCCACGCAGTCTTGCTTCAGTTGGGAAATTGCGGTACGTTGAACATAACACCATGTTAACCTATTTGTTTCATTTGAATGTTTATGATTCACAATGAGCAGACAATGTGCCGTCTACAACTGTAGGCCTATAAAGTAGGCTACAAACTGTAAAATATCAAATGACAAGTTCACCGACAGTGCAAAATCTACGATACATACGAAATACAGGCTGCAAAAAAGTTTTAACTTTGTAAACAATTCTGACGTTTTTTGACCAATCGCTAAAGTTTTGACCTAATTTTGAATTTTTTTGACTTGTCAAAAAAAAAATCGCCCTATTTATAACATAATGACAAGACATTCTGCTCCAGACATATTGTCTTGAGTGACATATTTCGCATGAAACCAAGCGTACTCTGAATATTACACTGTAAATATTTATGCAAACGTGGGGTCGGATATGATGGCAAAAACGAATTTTACTTGATTTGACATTATGACGTCCCACGGCGTGACATGCTCGTGTTCACGTTCGCATTCACGCAGCGAGCTTTGTTTGAAAGTTTGAATTCATACAAACCAGAATAATTTTTTGGTTTCGACATTTGCCGCCTTTCTTTCTGTTTTGTCGTCTCTTGCCTCTATCTACGTAGTCCCATACTACTTGCAGAGGGCTTTGGACCATCCTAATGTATAGTGTCGATATTCTCTACAGCAGTGCTCCGCGACCTTTTTCAGTTTGCAGCCCACTTTTCATCCAAATTTCATAGTGCGATCTACCTTCAGATATGGCAACTAATGAAAACATAATTCAACTCAGAATGCGTCATTGTTGCTTTGAGGTATTTTTGGACTGCGATGGTCCTTTACGCCAGGCCAATATTCTTTAAAATTATTGCGTAGTTGCCGACTTATTGGAAGGCCCGATTCTAGACTTATTTAGACACCGTTTACACGGATCAGATGGCGAGGAGGAACCTAGATAAACCTCCCACAGTTGAGTCGACAGCGGACGGACTCTAACCTGAAACTTATTGGTGTTGCAACTGTAGAACACCACGCTTTCTCGCCACACATAATGCTGGAGGAAATAAATACACGTGACACATGATTACTGACGAGAACGCGGGTATATTTGACGTTGAACAAAATGATGTTCTGAGTAGCTTGCGTCACGGCAATTGTTTGCTCATTGTGACGTATAATCGGACTCGATTGCCGAATTCCCGAATAACGGTCTCAAAGCCATTGAAGGAATGAATAAAATCCAATTGTCAGTCTGCTGTCCAATTTTGCGATCCAATCCACATGACTGCCCCGATAATGTTGTTAAATAATTATTGCGAGCACGGAAACGTGGCCTGTGGCGATTATGGGCTCAATTCAATTTAGAGAATGAGAACATGTATTTGCTCGTCCAACAGCGAGAAGATAGGGTGCTCGGCATATAAAATAGAAAACTCTAACATTTAGAAAATCTTCGCCACCAAACTGAAATAGCTCCGCGTCCCACTGGTGGGTCGCGACACACCGGTTGGGAAGCACTGCTCCACAGAGTTTTATTGATTTGAGTCCTGATATCTTTATTAGCAGTGTTGCGACAACTTATACAGATTCCCAACTCATTTTATGCCCTTTACTCAATTCGCAATGTCCCACGGTAAATCCATTTCCTGCCCCACAACCTGATACACTTAAGTTAATTAAGATTTTTTTGTGACCGCACGAAAGTTCATTCAAATACCATACCCAGAGTGACACTACCTCAAACCACGGTTGTAAGGACTCGACTCGAGTTACGATTTTCTGATGACTCTACTTGACTTGAGTAATTTTCTCAAAATACGAAAATGACTCGACTCGACTTGTACTCGAGTCATTGCGCATGACTCGAACGAAGTTATATGTGACTTGGTTACAACCCTGCCTAAAACTGTTTGTTTCAGATTATCTGCCAGTAACAGGTCGGGTTCAAGTTGACGAGGAAAACATTACGCTGGATACAGTAGCAACGGGTATCGAGAAAGCCTTATATGATTCTGCGCAGCCAATCTATGGGGATGTCACGATATTCGAAATTGCCGATGATGGGGTTGTGCATTTCAAGATCGATGTCTCAGTAGTGCCTTTCATGGACAGCATTTCACCTGGCATTTTCAGTGACTGGACCTTCCGGAACGGTATGGTAATTCTCTAACCATAAACGAGCGTACTAATTATAGGAATTCAGACCTCGAAGTGATGGTTTACAAATAGCACTTGTAATCATCATATGTATTCAGTCCCCAAGTCCCGAAGGGCGTTTTGTGTTTGCACCACTGGCTTGACTGGCTTAACTAGCTAAAGCGACAATGCGCTATAAACATAATAAGTTCTCAAATTAAGGTTGAAAGTGTGAAAAAAAAATATTGGCAGAAGTGATTTTACTAAGAATGCCACCGTACTCGAACCAGAGATGGGGCAATGGTGATTGGTAATCGGAATCGATTACGGCGATTACAGCATTTTCAAATATTCTTAATCGCAATCGATAACATTTGAAAAAATCCGAAGTAATCTTAATCGTGATCGATTATTTCCCATATCTAATCGATTTCCCTTGTAACATAACGATAACTTTTTACTTCTACAAGGACTATGACATAAAGTGAACATCCGTGAACAAGTAATAGTGCGATATTATATCAGGTCATCGATGCGTAACGAATTACCAGTACTTCCCTGGAAGTCAGGAAGGCAACTAATACGTATGATTTGTGATGGCAAGCCCGTATTGGCCGTCATTCGTTGCAGGCTCGATCATCAGTCGAATTGAGACAGTTACGGTAGTACGTCCTGAACATCAGCTTACGCAGGGGCGACTGGGATCAACATCGAAACTTTTCGGAAATGCCCATTCTATCTCTACAATTTAATTTTTAAAAGCTCTTTTGCAATTAAGCTATCGGTATAAACAGAGCCGAAACAGCATTTCATCAGCTCCCACACAACAATGTGGACCCCCCCTCCCCCCATAGAAGGATGTACCAACCCCCACCAAGGTATACTTTTCATTGATACTTGTGAACAAGCTTTATTATATTCATTAATGGGCCAGGTCAAATGGCCTTATCGCGTTAAGTACGGTTTTTCGATAGTTCATGATTGGATTGAATAATATCAAGAATTGCATATACATTGCTCTAATTTTTGTATCAACCCTCTGCCCACGTAATCAGCTTTACCAATAGAGCTGGGTGAAGTGTTGTCTTAGAAAATGTAGGGCCCGTAAATAATAATGAACGATATTCGGGCGGGTCCGTTGGTATATTGACGTCGTTACATCTTGTTATTTCGTGACCTTCTATCCGCTATCTCAAAAGATATTGAAATCACCCAACGTAATAAACTAAAAGACGCACACGATTTCAAATTGGTATTTTTTCAGTGGCTAATCATTTTTCTTATGGGTTGGCAATTATCGTGTGTGATTCAAAGTGCCAGGGAAGTAGTATTTGGCACCAGTCATAGGCGGCCATGGACAATTAAATGCATATGTATTGTACATATTTTGAAGTTTTGGGTCAGCATAATGGCAGTAATTTTCGGCCAAGGTTTTCTCACTGTCGATCGTTTCGGCACACTTTTCGTACTCGAATGTAACATGGCTTAAAGCTTCATGTGTTGATGTGTCGTGGCGCGGTAACGGCTGTTGCCGAAATGCCCATTTCGGTCGTATTTTTTCTTCCGGGAACGGTACTCAATAATGAGGATATTCAGCAGAAATAAATGACTCCAGGGCGTAATAAAATTGATTTGCGTAGCCTAAATTCTCAAAAAAATACTTTGTAATTTATGTCCATTCACGAAATAATTTTGGGCCCGCTTTGAGCTAGACCCCCCCCCCCCATTTGGAGAGTTTGCTGTGCGACAGTTACGGTCCTGGGTATAAAGCCGTTGCACTTCGACCGAATAATACACACATTCTGAAATTAAGCCTCGAATTTCTGAACTGGCGGCAACTAGCTCCAACTCCGCAGAAAAAGTTCAGCTCCGGGGCTCCGGCTCCAAAATCCTGATGACATACTTCCTTGAAGAAGCTGAAACAATTGTCAAAGAACGAATTCGCATAAGATGGACAGACGAATGTCACTGAAAATCTCAATTATCGAATAAACACCCAACACGGGATCTCGCCTCCACTATCACGAAATGAATCGTCGATCCTGACACGACTTCACACCGAACATTGTAAACGGGCGGCCCTTAGGCTACGTATACGGTAACATTGGTGACCATGGTGATGGCTTGTTTATGACATTTAGCGTGACAGAGATGTTGGAGAATTTCTTGCTTCGAAGTACTCGATTTAACCAACAGTGAAATTATTTGAAGGGTGAAGCACAGTGGTTCTCAACTTCACTTGTATAACGGGCCGCATTATACCAGCAAAGTGCGCTGCGGGCCGCAGAACAATATTTCGATGTATTTGTGCGCTACTAATAAATTTAGGCTACTGTAGCCTATTTGCCAGCTGTATCCGGGCATTTCGTGCATGTTTATGCATTCTAAAGCATTAATGGACAGCGTTCGTTATTTGCAGTTGCTGTTTTTGTGAGAATATTACCTTCCAACGACCCTTCATGGAGAGTGCATCATTGCATTCGTTGCCAAGTCGGTATTTGAACCTTCAAGCCCTTCGACCAGAGAACCAAACCCTCTGTTTCAATGCGTGAGCGAGCAAGTATAAAATTACGGTAACCTTTTCGTTACATGGGCCATTATCATATTGAGCTCTCAGTGATATGAGAAGAATTCTGGCGTTCGGGTCATTTCTGAACAAACCAATCAACCCTTCTCGTTTCCTTCCATGGCTGGAGCCCAGCACCAATAGATATACAGATAGAAGTCAGGTTTATCAAGTTGATGTCTTTCGCTGGTCCCCTCGATCCCCACGTTTGCTCTGCCAGCATTTCCTCTGCAAATATGTCCAGCCCACTCTAATAAAACGCACACATATAATTTCTGTGGAGTCAGTGGATTTGTCCAATGCTAGGCTAAAGTAGTCTACGCGGCAACGTGTTTCAGAACATGCGAGAAAAGATCTACTGGCATTCCTGTTACTCTTCTGTTCACGGTTGACTCAGACCACTGCAGCTTCAAAATTTATCAGGTGATGCTATCCTTGCCGCTATGCACCGGAAACAGCGGATATTCTGACAGTATGTTAAAGTTTTAATGAAATGACACTTTATCTGCCAGATTTCTTGGGTTTAGCGATATTCCAAGTAATTTTGAACCATGCGTCTGTAACATCGACGGCAATGTTAACAATGCCTCGAAATATCGATTGATTGGCTTGATACCCAAAGTTAGCGGGCGTTTTTCCCCAAGATCAGGTGATATGTAAGCCTATAACCCCAGAAGAAATTGTCGTGGTAGCATTTTAAGCTGTTACGCTTCGCTACGAAAACTGATCTTCGACCAATATGTCATATCTGTTTTCCATTTATATCTGAGAAAGCAAATTGATTGGTCCACAAAGAGTTACAAACCAATGAGTTCCTGACGTTTAATTTCCCGTTCCTTATTCTTGTTTCTGTTCAAACCCTTCGCGGCGAGTGAAACACTCTTTAAAAGTGTACTACGCAGCGGGATTCTCTTGAACCAGAGTCCAGCAGACTACTGATTTAAAACAATAACAATCTGTACTCGAGAATATATCAAGAAACTAGAACACATCCAAGAATGAGTGATCAGACGAAGCGGAGGTGATGCGATAAGAGAGCCAAGTAGCTCAATTAATATCTAACACTATAATGACAGTAGTAAGTGCGTTCATAATAAAAGATGTCGCGGGCCACAAAATAAAAGTCTGCGGGCCGCGGGTTGAGAACCCCTGGTGTAGCACATTGGAACCATATGCCCATAGACATTATAACGCTAGTAATCAATTCCTACACCATGTTACCAGTGATGGCATATGTATTCATAGCCGAGAGGCAAGTATAATACAATACGTTTTTGTGCCGATAGCAGACGGTATATATAAACGTAAGTAGTTATGTAGATCGCTCGCACGCGGCTATGGGGCTCTTATGGGCCCGCTGGTGACTCGCCGCGAAATTCGTGTTGTTAATGGTTCTGTGATATAATAACGCTGCACATCACATTTGACTCCCTTCCAACAAATAAGAGATAAACGATACCAACGTAAAATGCACGAACATAACACAACCAGTATGGGCGGAGCTATAAGGAGTGAAATTTGATTTATTTGTAAATTTTGAGTAGCAATGAGAGTTGAGAGCCCATACTGATGGATCATGTGGAGCAAAGTGAGTGACCCATCATATGATTTCCAGGTAATACCTGGAGAAATAGGCTATAAGATGGAGGCCACATCGAGACACTCCAACAGTGATAAAATAACTGCCAGGAATTTCGCAAAGGATTAATAATGAAAGACCACAACCTCGGCACCATATGGATTTTATTTCTGCAGCTAGAAAGATATCGGGATAGTTTTATTAATCGTTTAGCTGCAGTTCCACTACGGTGACTTTTAGGATAGAATGGCTGCGGCCAGGCACGCATTGCCCCATTTATGCCAATTCGCAGAAGGGGCGACCCCCTTTTGTTTTCCGATTTAGATTCTGACCGCCAGGCACGTACATGATAGGCATACAAAAATAGCTAAAGTAAAGTTGGAACGTTTTAATTGTGTGCCTGACCGCGCAAACAACAGGTTGATGAAATTTGGTGAATCGAGAACAACACTATAGTGCACTGAGCAATGCGCACAACACACCTACACATGCATGAAGATGAACACAATATTGTAGGTTTATATATTATTTTTGATGATACATTGGTGGTCTTGGATAAAGAAGAACAACAATAAGAAATATGTTTTGAACAAACGCCCTGTTTTAAGCATCCCTGTTCCAAATGCATTTTAATTTCAAACACAATCGTAGGCATAGACCTTCCGTCACGTATTACCATGTTTCGACTGTGACCACCACCTGTTGACCTATACGATCCTGTATGATGGTTCGCACGCAGCATATATATCGAAATCACTGCGCCACAAATTCTCAATCGTTGCAAAGCCTTAAGGTGTTTGGATACCCGCTAATGTCCTAATTTTGCACTTACTATCGGGCCATTGTATCGTACGGAATGAAATGAGGAATTCCCATACTCCATACCCGCCCCAATCGTTCCATGTCATACTTACAATTTTCCACGCCATAGTAACATACTGACTACTATCCACATCAAAGTAGTACTTTTAATATTTTGGGTTTATTGCATAAAACGTTTCAAAAACCACAATAGTAAGGGCATTTTATGAAATATTTCGCAAATCTGTGAACTATATTGTTACGAAACAATTTCTTCACCAATATGTATGTCAAGATCTCTTATAACATGTGTTAAAATGTTGAACTTCAACTCTGTGGGAAACCCAGAAAAAAAAGCTGTTAAATTTGACAAATTTGAAAAAATTAAATAAAATTAAAAAATTATCTTTATCGGCTATAAGTAACTAAGGATGGGTTTAATAATGGTTTTTCATGTTTCTCAATTCATTGTTAAAATTTACATTTTACTACAGGCTGTTTTGTGGAAATATATGTAAAAGTAATGGCACTGATGGCATAGTTATCTAGTCATAAGTACATACCGTTCAGTAATTCGATACCGAACGATTCAACAAATTCTGTATACTGTAATACTGGGTAACACACACATATATAGGCTTAAAACCAGTTCAGTAGTTCCTTAAATACAGTTATAAGCCATGCAGCAAGGTCTAAAACGGTATTTCCTGTATCATTCCGTTCTATAAGATGGACGCAATTGTACCGAAGTAAAAAAGCGGCTATGAATCCAGCGCGGCATTGTGTGAGTTCATTGTCAATTGTTACTGAATGATTCGTCGCTGTTTCACCAAAATTTCTGATCCTTGGCATATGGATCAGCTTGGATCAGACGCTCATCTATCCAGGTAACACACTATGAGCAGTGGTTTGGGTTAATAAAGCCAACGATCCTGAGTTTCAACATTCCAACTGGCATGGCTGGATGAAGAGAATCAATGGTAATGATGCAAAACAGCGCGCACAGATCGAGTTCCTTCCAGTTATTGAAGGAGACCCTGATGACCACAAAACCTTATTCGCCAGTCTTAAAGAGTTCACACAGCGGGTTGGGGTAGCTATAGTGACCGTCGATCTTCCGATTCGACTGAAGGCTATATATATAATGAAGCAGACAAATTTACCAGTCATTCCAAATTTGAGTAGTTTTCACCTATTGAAATCTTATCTTGGACCAATTGGTGACAACATGGAATATTGTGGGCTACTAGATGTGATCCAGTTTATCTATGCTGGAAGCACAACAACCATCCACATAATGGATGGGGGATGTTTTGACAAGACAATCCCTCTCCACCTCCTCGTCGATGCAGCTATCTATCAACATACCATGGAAATTGCCTTAACTGAGGATAAGCGTGGTGACATGAAGTCCTTCATGGAAAAGGTGATTGGTGGGGAAATGGGATCCAGAACAGTATTGCGAGTATTTGAGCGAAGGTTTGAGGAAACGTTCAATCGATTCGCAAAAAAGAGGAAGAACACCTGCACTCTGGGTGGAGTACCACTACATGGTAGATATGCCCAATGTCTATATCAGAACCGAGTGACTCGCAGACTGCAATGGGAATCTGTCCTGCATTGTTACCAAGATGCCTCACACCTGCAGGCCATCATCAGCGGTTCTTAAACTTTTTTCGGCACGCCCCTTGATAAAAAATTCCCCCCTCTTATCGTCATATCAAAAAGTATTAAAAATAGCAACCAATGTTTGCAACCCCAATGCATTGTTTGGTGGCACGGGAGGTATTATGGCTTCTCAAATATGTAGTTGCAGTTGAATAATTTATTAAACATAACCATGTGCAATGATTACATGTAGCCCATAGATATTTTAGCGATTTTGGTGCCTAACCCCTTCTATTACCCCACTTGATCTTAGCTGGAACGGACCTGACCGCAACCTAAATCAAAAACCAATGGCAGCTACATGCATTACCAGTTACACTTCATTCAGGGACATCTGATTAGTGCAAGATTCGGTATCACTCAAAATCTAGCATCAGTGTGTGGATGGTACGGCGGAATTATGACATTTCAAATCGAAAGGCCTAATTAGGATTATTTCCATTGTTGAAAATGGAGGTTTCAGCACAAATTAAATTCATTCCGAGTTCAAGAAAATCATCTCTCTCAGGCGGCTTCGCGCCTCCCCTCAGATGCTCCCACGACCCGCCACCCCCACTTTGAGAACCACTGCATTAGAACGTCTGCCGCCCACGGGAACCACGTTAGTGAACCCGCAGAGGAAGAATGAGCAACAGCTTTTCTGGCCACAGATGTTGGGTGCCCACTTTCAGTCATCTGTCAGATGTCAACCGGCGAATGGAGGAGGACGTCAGTAGACATGTACCCGTTGACAGAGAGCTTACCAAGACACAGATGAAGCGAGATGCAGGGGCCATTGAACTTGTCCTAAAATGGTTTGAAGAAATGAAGCCATTCGTCAACGATGGATAAAAGGGGTTGCTCATGTATTACTCAACTGGATTCACAAGTATACGGTTGATGACGTAGTCGAAATACTGAGGGAGCAGCTGAATTTAGGATGTCCATTGGCCATGCAGATCAACCTGGATGAGAAGTCAGTGACGCCGACCATGGTTGCCATGTCAAAGGTGAAAGCAGGGTTTTAATGACTCGAGTCATGATTTTATACGACTCGACTTGACTCGAGTCATTTTCTAAAAATACGGACTCTTCACTCGACTCGACTTGACTTGACGTGTATTGACTCGACATCTCGAGTCATTGCGCATGACTCGAACCAAGTCATATGGCTCGAGACTCAGACGACCAAGACCAAGATTTTATGGTAATTTCGAAGAATAGTGAAGTAACCAAACTATGCGGGTTTCGTCTAATAGTACTTGTACCTGAAAATGCGACCAGAAACTGCTGAAAGTGAGGAAAACTAGTATATTAGACTAGAATGATAGAGCCTGATGAGCTATTGCAGTTCAGTTGCAGAAGCTATAGTTGTCATACAGATTGCAACAACCGAATATACAGCTGCGAGAAGAATGAGTCACGTGCATTTCAGCCTGTGGGGTAGGCTTTGTAAAGACCCTATAATGCAATAATTGCATTTACGATGATGTTGAGTCCGAAGAAGGCATAGGCAATGCCTGTTGAAATGTCTGATATTGTGCATGTGAAATAGGCTACCTCTTCAGCGAACATAGTTATGCAAAATAAAGGCGATTTTGTGCATGAATATAAAAGTGGGCGTGGTGTTTTTCACACAGCACAGCCTGTAGTGAATTACAAGTGGTAACAATTAATTGAGAATCATGGAAAACCATTATCAAACACGTCCTAAGTTACTTATGGGCGATAAAGATTTTTTTATTTTATTTATTTTTTAATTCGTCAAATTCACAAAGCAGAGTCTGTAGTGAATTATAAGTGTTAACAATCAACTGAGAATCATGGAAAACCATTATTAAACACGTCCTAAGTTACTTATGGGCGATAAAGATTTTTAATTTTTTTTTTAATTTTTTTTTTAATTCGTTAAATTTAACAGCTTTTTTGGGGGGTTTCCTACAAGAGTTGAACTTCAACATTTTACCACATGTTATTACACACCTTAACAAACATATTGGTGAAGAAATTGTTTGGTAACAATATAGTTCACAGATTTTCATAAGTTTCCCTTACTACAAGCAAGTAAATCAATAAACTCCAAATAGACATTTGCACTGTTTCATTTGCTTCATTTAATTCGATATTTCTTCTGCATAACAAATATTGTACGAGTTTCAGGGTACAAATGTACGCTCATACTTCATAATTCGGTGGGTTGTCTCGTTTGATACACAAGTCAGTTAACATATGTAAGCTCCAATATACTCTGGGATCTCACCCCCCTCATATTCGGATATTGAGGGTTGCTTTCTTATTGCCTATCGCTGACTATGCCAAGGTTTTCCAGGTAAATATTTAGATATTTTAGATTTTTCGAATGTCTGCTGTCCGACATAAACATATGGCAGTAGCACATGTGTTTCAGGGTGACATGTGCATTGTTATTGTCTGACCACTATGGAAACACAATATTTCAAAGCCGACACATATGCGAATGATCCAATCCAAATCGTGCTTGAGATATTGCAACAATTTAATGTTACTGTATTATTCTCGATGTTTCTGTATTATTCACGAAGACTAACTGAGTATGCAATTGTTACTGCATCAAAGACGTTACCATTTAGGAGAATGTCACACTTTAGGATCCTTTTTGAGCTACCAATAGACATTCGCTATTCACGTGAGTTGTAAATCGGGACTCATATCTCCGCCAGCAACCCATAGTAACAGTGTCATGCCAAAGCCAGTATCACGGCAATACAGAAATCCACCGACAGTAGCCCCATGATAAAAACTCCGAATCTCATGATCGAAAGTGAGATATCTTCGCTCTCTTGCCAAGTAATCTTTTTTAAATTCGCAAGGATGCTGAAAGTTCCCAATATTTCTCTTCCAAGTTCCAAAGCCTATGGCAGATCATTTAACTTGAGTTGATGGACTACTCCACGTTCTGAATCATCTTCGATTACAAAATCTTCACCATTAGTCCTAATATCCCTAAGATCTTAATCTTGATCCAAATTATCGAGCTTTTATGAGTTTCAAATTACACTATATAAGCTGAATGGGGCATTGAACCTAGAGCTGATAGTAAATGCAATGTTTATTTTTCTTGCCATATTTTGCAGTTCGCATCGAATATGTGTCTGAAATATCATCGGATGATTACATCCTCTAAGCAAAAATGGGTGAAAGCATCGGCCAGATCGATAGTACTTTTTCCTCTAATAATTCGATTGACCTCCTGGCTAGATACCTTATTATATGATAAAAGTGTGGATTTCTATATGGTATGTAAAAGTAACATGACTAAATTCATTTGCAGATTTTGGGAATATGTAGGTAAGCAAAAACTTGACGTGATAAAAAAACAGTGGTATTTTTGGAATCAGCATACCAAAATTAGCATAATTCAAGTGCAAAATCAGGATCAACAAATTTTTCGTTTAAAATTGTTGCCCAGTGTTATCATTATTATCAATTTTCTTGATATGCGGGATGCACAACTTTATTGTCCATAATAGATGTCGACCGGGGTGAGTCAGTCATGAATCGCAATTTGAGATGTGACCATAAACAATGGACGATTTTCTGTGGTATGCAATCAATCTGACAAATCGAAAGTAGGATCACTGTCATGGTTTTGGCAAAACTACAAAAGTATGAAAGAGCATGGCCAAAATTTATATACCATTCTACATACCATATCATAGTTGCACTTTTCCATACCGAAATTTCGTTTCACACCATACCATGCCCTGCTTATCATATATAGGGGAGATGTGGTACCGATGGATCCCTGAGACCGAAAATACTTGGGAAATTCTCTATGATAATTCCATTATTACACTCCGTGAACATGTCTAGAATTGCATGCTGGCAAAATATTTCCTCACATACAAAAAATTTCGACGTGCGGCGCGAGCTATGGGGTCTCTGACAGATATTTTCTGTTTTGGGGGATGTAAACTAAATTTCGATCGGCGCATACATTTTTATGTGTAACCTTCAACACGAGCAAACCAGCAATCATTTTTAATGTGAAGTGTAGGGCTTGTATCAGGCTAAATAATGGCACATATTATTTTATTTAATATTTTCCTTGGGTGGAATTTTTTTCGATTCATGTATAAAATTCGTTGGGTGGGGACCGATGATACAATAGCCAAATCAAGCAAAATAATGAAGCATACTAATCATGCAACAATTGAAACATGCCTACGTACAGTAACTCTTTATGTAATAATTGCATCTGATGTTTTATCGCTATAACGAGGTATTTGAAAGTCACAATGTCGATTTACAGGCAATATGTATGTATCCTCAAATTTATATGTTCGAGCCTAAATCGAAACGTGACTTTATGGCAACATTTGAGGTATTATTAATTCTATTTTTGACGGTTGCGACCAAACATTATTCTTTGGCATGCTGTAGCTTAGATTATAATACAAGAAAAGCAAGAAAAGTTGTCACATCTGAGTTTTTGAGAGAATGTCTCATAGGTCCCCGGGTCGTGTGCCAGTGGACCCACCTGGTGGGGACCGATGATACGTTCGAGCAACAGATTTTGAACGTTCATAAATATTTTTTGAAAAGACGGATATTCATGTATATATGCGCGATAGGTAGAGCGTGTATCAAAGTGTTGAGCCAGCAAAAGATCTGCTGTTATCGGCTGAAAATATTGGGGCCAGAGATCATTTTCCAATTTTTGATCCATCGGTACCACATCTCGCCATAGAATTCAGAATTGGGTCCAGTCATTCGCAATCCCCTAATCATTCCCTTCCCACTGGTAAGTGTAACGTTTGCAATAAATGTAGTAACAGATAAAGTCACAGTCCAAGTTAAATTCCAGCTCTTTGAGTGCAGACACAGCATTTCTGATGTATTCAAATGGTAACAAGACACACAAGAAGCAAGTACATATAAATGAAGTCTACATTGATACATAATTTTAATTAATTATATTTCAGAGGCTAACCGAACCGTATATCATTCAACGCATTTTTATTTTTCTAGGTGGGGATCCAGCCACATCCTACATGGCAAGACTAAATTATGTTGAAGCAAATGTTCCTTTCCGGTATTATATGGGTTATTATCGGGGATCTAAAGCATCATGTGAAGTGAGCAGGAGTAAAATTTTGAAATTGCAATTTGAAAACGAATCCTATCTTGAGGTCTCTTACAATAGTCATAATTCACCAGTACGATAATCACTGCGTATATAAATAACGAAACAGAAGATACTTGGTTGATTCAATTGAATAGTATATTCATATCGAAATGAACCCGAATATTTTTGGCTGACACTCGTCAGGGGTAATCGTCAGCAACTAGTGGAGAATTGGAAAGAACATTGTACATCAACAATCGTATCAGAAAGTCATAGAGACCCGTTTCATTTGCAATTTGCCTTCTGAATGTAGTTAAATTGTCCAACTTATAAATTTTACCGGGGTGACTTCGGGTATCAGCTTTGAGATGTTATCCTTCGTGATGAATCATGCTAGTATGTAGGTCTAACTTCAGTTTTTTCATAAAATGTGATGAAAAATATAAGTGAGTCACTTGCAAGAACAATATGCTGTCCAACAAATAGAGATGAGCAACCCGTTTCCATGGCAATTATGTGTATGTAAAATGTCCGCTGAAACTTGCTACGGAAAAGGTGACATTGTTGTGAAGTTGGAATGCGGTAATACTGGGATAAAGTCACTACCGTTGAGTCACAACTCATCTCGAGTCATTGCGCATTAGGACTGTTCGAAAAAACAACAACTTTATTTCTAAATGTTGCTTGTTAGGTTATTAAATCGTCAGGTTGCACAAAAAAATTATGCACACCAAATTTGAATCAATTCCTACCAGTAGAAAATGAGTTTTGCCAAATTAAAATTCATGCCAATTTTTAAATAATAGTATTCACGGTGGCAAATTTCGTCACTCTGACAAGAAAAAAAGTCGTGTAACAGCCCTATTGCACATTTTGACTCAAGTCAAATCAAATCAATCGATTTTCGAAAGTGACTCGACTCAAGTCTCTACTCAAGTTGAATTTTCAAAGTACGACGCATAATTCAAAGCATCATTGCATTTTGCTAGCTGTTTCAAATAGAGGATTCTCAATCGTGGAACGAATATAGTAGAGCGCTGTATCGGTAACTCATACGTGAAACTGCTAAACTACGCCAGTAACGGTAAAGTCCCAGTCTTTAATTATCAGCCAAAATGCAAGATATAGAATACGAAATCTAAGAAAGCTGAAAAAATAAATGATATGATCCGATACGCTACACTACCCATCCAAGATATACAATGTAAGCCTGCTCCAATTGTTGATGAGTAATATAAACGAATAAAACAGTGGTTCTTAACCATGTCGCTAGCGCCCCGTGAGGGCGATTTGGGTTTCAAAGGGGGCGTAAATACTCCGGGGGCGATATGGCGGGCGCTGGGACGGTCATGGGGTGCCGAATCAAAATGACGTAATAGTAGGCTACATATGTCGTTTTCATAGGGATGCAAAGTTCTATAGTTCTGTATATGCTTGAGGTCTCGTTGCAAAATTCATTCAACGATTCCAAATAAAATTAATCAATTTTATTATACAAAGCTTTCGTCGCTCCTTGCGCGAAATATACTGACCATGTTTTTAGTGTTCCGGCGAATGCGTTGGTTACTATGTTTCATCTGAAATGTGTGTTTTACGCTCATGCACGTACTCTTAGATAGCAAAATCGACCTTAACACAATTCGATAGCACTAGATGAAGGTTTTCCCAGCACAACGTTTGGAACTAGGTAATATCTATTGCAGCACACTGCGTCTCGAAATATGGAAGCGTGGTTCTATACCACTTTCGAGAGTAATAAGAGCCATTTGTACAATGAACATGACTTCAAGTTTCTGACCAGAATGATTAGCTAAATATCATTGCTTTCGAGAGCTACACAATACAACGTGACCAAATCGGGGTGTGTACATTGGGCTCGAACCAGATGGGTATGAGTCTGTAACCAACATGAGTTATAAGGACTTAGATGATTTGATCCTGACAATAGTTCATACAATTATTGAATCGTTAGTTAGTCGAGTGGTCATCGGGCGCGATGCAAGCGCGAAATATTTCAGGTAGAACCTCTGCCCCATCGTCTTTAGTACAGTATTTGAAAAATACGGGGGGGGGGGGAACCATGAAATATCCGAAAAGGGCAATGAGAGAAAAAGGGATAAAACCACTGATATATACGATGTTCGTTCGATTTATATCAGACATGAAGGTTGGATATATCAGCAATGGGCACCGAGAGAAGTTTATAGAAGAGAGTTGCATGGAGGAAAAAAGTGGAGGTGCAGACCAGATGACCTTATGGTCGTATCGCATCCCCGTCGTCAAAAGCATCTAGATTTTGCAGGCGAAACCGAATACCTGCTTTTCTCTCTCTCTCTCTCTCTCTCTCTCTCTCTATTATTAGATTACTTCACTACTAGTTTACGACAGCGTAAGCTGTAAGCTCCGATCACTACGTTTGCGTTCATTTTCTCTTTGATATAGCAATGGAGGCTCGATAAAACTCACATTCATTGAGTAATTGGTTGCGCACACAGTTAATCCGCAATATTGGTAACAATACGGACTTGTACAGGTTACAGCGATTTAGTCGACAATGATCAGCACTTGACTTGAACTTGACTCGTAAATTTTGCTGCGAGTCACGAATCAATCCGCATATTTTAAACATCGAGTCAAGTCAAGTCATTTTTGCAAAGTGAGTCGACTCAAGTCAAGTCATTTTTGCAAAGTGAGTCGACTCAAGTCAAGTCAAACAAAAACGTTGACTCGAGTCATCCCAACACTGGAATTTGGTATATCACAAGCAGGTCCTTGGTGAGTGATAACTTAATTACGAATGAATAGGCTCATGTCGCTGAAATGAAAACTATTCCGAGAGTGTATTCAAAGCCAGAAACATTCAATTACAGAATGAAGTAAGGACTTTCATTGCCTGGCGATAGTACTTTCAATACAAAACGTGATAGTTTCAAAATTGCATGATGTATCTTTGCGAAAACTGCAGATTGGCTAATCAAGTCACAGATATCGTTGCAACTTTTGAAATATTGTTCTATTGCGATGATGGAGGGGCATCAAGGAACTGTGAGTATGTTTATATGACTCCCAGAACGGAACAACTATAAACTAAAAAAAAAACTTTCTTTAAATGCTCTTGACGTTGAAAACGCGGTGGTCTAAATAGATTACCATTTGAGCAAGGAGTAGAGTTGGTCAAAACCTCAATGAGTAATCGGAAACAGTACGAAATCTGCTTATTACAGTAATGACGTAAAACGTTTTATGGGTGACAGTCTCAACAATCGGCCGATTAAAATCCCTTTATCGCCAGCATTTGTGGCATTACCAATCAAAGTTTATAGATGTGTAATGCGTATCGATGCGGAAATGCATCTTAAAGATTCTGGATGATGGATCCCTCGTCTAATCCCTATCTTGCGATATAAAGCACTTACATCGGTATCCTTTAAAATTCCTATATTCATATAGACGTGGAAGTTGCGATTTTACAACATCTCAGTTAGAATTAGAATACATCATGTTCGATAAATGTCATATACTCAAGTCAGTAGATTTTGACTGGATGTCCCATATTTTCGTATGTTAATTCCCGTTACCAGTTTTCAGAATTACTGTATACGTTATGTAACTAACGCCAAATGATTGATGATAATTCTCAGGTTTTGATCTTTTATCGTCGGACGTCTGTTTGGGATTACATTAACAATCTGCCACGTCACTCGAAAAGGTGGTGAGAATCTAGCTGTATATTGCTCTTTATCTAAATCAAACAGGTGAACTAAGAAGAATGTATTCAAAAATGATAAAGTAGCATTAAAAATAGTCTACAAATTTACCCCTGGTGCGAATAGTGGATCTATATAAACTTCGGGACAGTAGGAATACTTCTCAACTGACCAACTATGGTATCTTTCAAATCGTATATTTCTACTGCTGCATAGGGAATTTCGTTATGCTCGTCCTGGAAAGAAATAGAACGAATGTTTACATCACTGGTTCGTAAACGTTTTTGACACAGCTCCCCATTATCAAGCACAACATATCGTTATCGCCCCACTATAAAGAGTGGAGATCATCATTAAGGTAATCCTTCTACTTTTCCGTAGTCTTCAATTAATAGGTTCTCTCTATTTCATGCAGTTTTGCTTGTCTACCTCAACACCTTTTTCTCCCTCGTCTCTCATGATCTCCATTGGGGGGCAATATTCTGCTCTTCGGGAACAACTTTTTTACATCATTACTTGAGCTCGAGTCCAGTCCAATTCTTATGCATCATTATTTGCATTTTAGAGTCTGGGAAATGTGACTAGAAGTCTACTATTTACCCAGGAGTATGAAGAAACATTTATTATCACTGCACAAGAATTCTATCAAGGTGTTGTACCAGACCTGGAGATCGATGGCAACTCGACACCTGGTATACAACCATGTTTTGTTTATGTTTGCGATCTGCGGGTACACTGTTAGAAAAATCCGTAAATTTACACCTTTTTGAGCAGTAAACGAGTTTACATACGTGGACGTAAGGAAATTTACTGTTCTTTACGCTGTATTCAATTACGGACATGAGATCGTAACTCGATTCACCGAAACAATCCGTAAATTATTTCATTTGTCACATGTATGGGCGGGCATTTCTTGTGGTCAAGAAAGAAAGATTTTGATAAAATTGTAATTCCATATACATTAGGGTTGCACAAACGCGTAGAGTGCTACGATCTTGCCAGTACGGTTTTAGCAGGGCGTGTCAGAGATTGCTGAAAATCAGCATATTGGAAATAGGCATTTAATAGAAATAGGAATTCAATATCGCAACAATCAATAGGTTCATATCGACATAATTTCAGTAGGCCAGCCGTTCCAACACGAAGTAGGCTTCAGAATAGAATGTAATGTGGGACATCCATTTTAAGGCTTATCGTCATCTTCAACTTTAATAACAACAGGAACTATTCAGGCGGGAAGCCAGCGATAGTCCTTTTGTTCAAAATCCCTGGGGATTAGCGATGAAGATTGAGGTTAGGAATCACCAGAGTGGAAACAGCGGTTGTTTTCAGCAAAAGGTTGCGCGTGTGACAGAAGGGCTTCTTTCCCAGAATAAGGAACTAAATGGAAGGTTGCTCGTGACGATTGGAGTATTCGCCAGGATTGATCGAAAAACGGAGAAGTTTTAATTCACGCAGCTCAAGTACCGTACCGCGAATTTAGGATTGGACGTTTGTTAGCCTGGGATTAAAACTTGAACGTCTTTCAAATTTAAATTTTTCGCCTTGCTATTATAGCGTGTTCTCCGGTCGTGGGCTCGCGTTCTTCTAGGAAAGCGGCTCGGTAAGACATAGTAGACACGTCACCATTGCTCTTTTATTAAAACAACTAAAACACGACGATGCTCGTCCGACGAAGATTAAATGCGACTGCTCCTCGGACGGTGACTAAATGCGATTGCTCGTTCAACGGTGACTAAAATGCGACTGGCACACCGGAGTGCAACACGACAACAGGTATAGGCTACCATGCGAATCAGCGAGTGTAATAGTAAGCAAATCGGGGTAATCAGGGTAATTATTGCGTGATACGCTGCAAGCCCCCCCCCCTGGTTGGTAAAAGCTTTAGACTATTATGGACACTATAGTAGTGGCGAGATAGCGCAGTAGTATAATCCGCAGCTGCAACACCAATGGGTTGCGGGTTCGAGTCCGACCGAGGCGACTTCAGAATTCCTATACTTACGTGTTGGAGGTTCATATAGGCTCCTCCTCACCACCTCAACCGCGTAGCGGGTCTTACAAAAAGCCTAGAAGTGGGCCGTGCTATAAGTCGGCAGTTACGGAATAAAAATGGATAATACCGGCCTGGTGTGAATGACCAATGACCATAGTAGTCGACAAACACCATGAATACCTCTAAACAGAACAAAAAATGGACACTATAGTCAACGATCAAGCTACTAAGTGAAGGACTCAGCATTACATGGTAGTGATTACAGACTAAGATTCGAATTACATTTCTAATGATCTAACGACAATTGAAAGTGAGGTGGGTGTGGTGGTAAAGCAATAAACGACGAAATGATGCGTTTAGAGATAAATATATAGTTGCCCATGTGAAAGGTTCGGTAGACACGCTTTATATAACATACAAAAAGATGAATAAGCCTGCAGCGAAACTAATATACAAGTGATGGCGGAAAAGTGAACGACTATCACACTAAATATCCATTTTAAATACTGGTGCGAACACAAAATCAATAATAGAGCTGGGCAAAATCGAGTACAGGAGTGATTCGATTCTGAATCACATATTATTCTCCGATTCGAGTCGAGTATTCGAGTATAACTCATTATCACGTCACAACAGAATGCACCATGTCAACATTAAAACATGTACCTTCATATCACCACAAAGAACATAATGCCGGCTATCCGTCACATTAAAGATACTTTGGTATATTTTCGACCATACCGATTGGATTGCACTTCATGACAATGTTGTGGAATGATCGATCGTGACTTCGGAAATGTGTTATTTCCAGTAACGTTTGTAGCTTTATACTATGTCTCGTATGATGCGACACGGCTAATCAAGGTTTCAAGGATTCCGAAGTGGAAAATATTATCGAAACTATAATTCTC
The DNA here is from genome assembly GCF_051294905.1 of Botryllus schlosseri. Classification (NCBI taxonomy): domain Eukaryota; kingdom Metazoa; phylum Chordata; class Ascidiacea; order Stolidobranchia; family Styelidae; genus Botryllus; species Botryllus schlosseri. The sequence goes on along the minus strand of NC_137244.1, from coordinate 7,938,983 downwards.
GTTAGTGAATTGAGTTTCAGTAGTGAGGAGCGTATAATTTCAGTACTCGAAAAAATCGTTTTTTACCACTCGACTCAAATCATTAGAATAAATACTCGATTCAGATTCCAGTAGTCCAATCATTGTGCTCAGCCCTAATCATTAGGTGATGTGTGGTACGAATAATACGGCTGCTGGATATAAAGGTATAAACCAGGTGTGGACAACCTTTTCGCCATTCACGGCCGCATTTCGACTATACTTACGTGGCCTACGGCCGCATTCCATGGCGTAGTCGTAACGCCAAATACCCATGTTAAAGTGTCGATGTCCATTTCCGGTGAACTCCGGACTAATCTATTTAATGATATCGATAGGCTTACCATACGCCGCGAAATCTCCAGAGGTCCCTAATAACGTGCTGGTCGCGCTAAGCGCGAAAAAAATTTCAGATTCCCTAATGAAATTCGTCGTTAATACTAGTAGTTTTGCATAGCCTATTACTATCAAACATTTACCCTTTCTCAGCCCATGTGATCAGATTTATCGGTATAGAGAGTTGATGCAGGGGGTGTTTTCGAAAATTCAGGGCATGTTATAAATTATGGTGCATCTTCGGGTGGGTCAATTGTTATTAGTGACTTTGTTACATGCTGTCATTTCTTGAGCTCCAACTAGGATTGTCGGTATAGTGAGGAGCACACGATTCCGAGTTGGTATTTCCATATGAGGTGCATCATTTTCCTTTGCTGTTCCCATCTGTAATGTGGGCTCTGATTGCAACGGACGCTACTATATTAAAATCGAGTAATGAAGTCGCCTTGAATCGCGTGCAGCGCGAGTAAAATTTCAAGATTAAATAAAATCTTTTAAGAAATCGGAAGTCAATTCGTTAAATTCATATTGCATGTCGACGGCCGCCAACACATACTTATTGAATTATGTGTCCACGGCCGCACAAATTTCCCTCTACGGCAGGGTTACCATATTTTGGAAATCTGAAAAGAGGACATATTTTCAAAATGTTCAGACTTGCGAAACCGGAGGAAAATCCTGAAAAAATGGTGAATGTTTTCCACTTCGTGGTCGGTTACCTAAACAAAATCCAACTTTCCGGCCAAGCTCGCGAAATACCCGCTAGAGCGTTATTTCAGAGCTGATTTACTTTATCTAAGCCGAATCTTGCCATATATTTAATCAAAAATCACAAAACGTATGGCAACCAGAGATGAGCATGGATTAGGATTAGGTTTTGAAAAAACAGGATTTGTGAAATTTTGTCGGATTTGGATTGGATTTGGATTAGACATTTTTTTTAGAACGGATTAGGATTTGGATTGGATTTACCTATTTTCTGGGAGATTGAAATGTCGTGTGGCGAATGGCGACAAACTTTATCCAGATCAGTTATTAATGTACTTATGGTTACTAAGTTATCTTGAATCAAGTGAATTGTTGGTTGTGAAGGAAAATTTTCGAATCCCTTCATTGCATAAATTAGTATTTTTTCTGAATTTCCAGTTGGAATCGGATTAGGATTGGACATGGACTTGAATAAGAAAAAGTTATGGATTAGGATTTGGATTAGGATTTCAAGGTTCGGATTTGGATTGGATTAGGTCATAGAAATTTCAAATCCGCTCATCTCTGACGACCGATTTCGAATCGTAGGTCGAGGCCGTTCACAATTCCATTTGTGTGCCTTGGAATCAACTTTTATCAAAATACACCAACCAAAACTCTGTCAACAAAAGGAGTTCGTGTATCACCTAAAAATAGTACATTGAACGCTCTCTCATTCGAAATTTCATGCTGGTGACGTCATATTTTGTGATACGATTGTTGATATACAATGTTCTTTCCAATTCTCTACTAGTTGCTGACGATTACCCCTGACGAGTGTCAGCCGAAAATATTCGGGTTCATTTCAATATGAATATACTATTTAATCATCTCTGATGGTAACACTACTGACTACTCTACGGCCGCAGGTTAGCCACCCCTGGTATAAACCTATCGGTTGAGGCGTCATGCGGACAGTTGTTCGTTCGAATTGTGAAAAACATTTCAGTGCGAATCAAAACTTGGTGTGGATAGAATAAAACGGATCGAGTGATCTGCGGTGACTACCACTGCAAAAACATCTGCGAGTAATTTTATAATCGTTTGGTACATGTGATTTTCAATTCGAATCAAAGCGATATGAGATCTAGCCCAACCCAGAGAAAGAGCGTTTGGATTTACTGGCGTAGCCGATACCATCGGAGTGAATAGTGAATACTACTAGAAGAGGGGTTGACTAATTGATGAGTTAGCACATTCAAGGGCCATGCTCATCACTGAGCTCTGATGGCGAAAAAGTATAGTTGGTCGAGTAACGGCTGAGGAGTGAGATTTCTTAGAATTGCGCGACTGCAAGTGTTGTCTGATCCTATATGGTACGCAAGTAGGTATGGGCTGTGAAAGCTTTTGGGCGACAGTTTTGGGATATGTAATGTACAGTCGTTACTGATTGCGTAAAGTAATGATAAGCATTAGGCATGCCATGCATAAGAATCCATTGGAGTCGAATGTAAAAACGGTCAATACACATGGAGCAATTAAACGAATATGCAGCTATTGCTAGGAGAACGTCTATCAACATCACGAAGCGGAATTGTTCGACAAGTACACTTGCAATGGGTTACCGGAATCTCTGCAGTTCGATTGAACTTCGAACGTTATTGGCCCAGCACGTTGACATCGTTGCGCGCATGAGCTCTGACGTGCTCCATATCTCGCAAGTCGACACTGTCGTTAAGGTCCGTGAGAAGTCAGTAGATTATTATCGGAGGCTTGAGCGGGTAATGTAAAGCAGAAAGTCGAAAGCGTCTGTCACATCATATTGTGACGAGGGCCGTTTTTCATCGGGCATAGGCCTATCAGCCATGACGTCACGAATACTAAAATGTGACGCCACAGGGGTTTGACATTAACAATTGAGAATATAGGGTAAATATAGCTCCTTTGACGAAATATTGGTACTATTGCTGTCGAACCGACTATTTTGAAAGTTTCAACCATCCCATATCGATATACGTCGGCTATATCGGGTGGTAATTGTCTGTAGGCTCATACAACCTGTTGTTTGGAAAGTATTTACACAATTATGACATAATCTTACATCGTTTGTTTTAAATGCAACCCTGATAATAGCTACCTTTGTATCTACGTAGCAAAACAAGTATGTCGGTGTCAGGCGATCGTGGATATAAGGTAGCGGAGATAATTCAGTGTACGTGCTCGCTGTGCTAAGGCTCGGTAATGTCGTCGTCGTGCTGCCAACATGCGAGTCCGCAATCGATGAAGCAAGTCGTACTTGGTGAAGTCTTCAGCATGCAGATTTGAGTTGTTCTGAGTCTTGGACAGTCAGCGGTATGGCGTACTCAATCAAAATGAAACTGACACAGATACTCGAAGCAATCCCGCACGCTCAGCAGCAGTGCTGGGATCAAGTCACTACCTTCGAGTCACGAGTCATCTCGAGTCATTGCACATTTTGACTCGAGTCAAGTCAAGTCAATCGATTTTCAAAGGTGACTCGAGTCAAGTCAAGTCACTTGATTTTGGAGGTGACTCGAGTCAAGTCGAGTCAAGTCAAATCAAGTCACGAGTCAAGTCACGATTCAAGTCAAATTGAGTTTTCGAAGTATGAGTGATGGCGCAAAGTCATTACATTTTGCTAACTGGGTGATTGACAAATTAATTGGCCATTTATCTTGAATCAAATAACGAATATAAAGTCGCTCACACACACGTCTGCTAATAAAATACGTGAGTAACTGTATTTGCTACAGTCTGATTTTATTAGCCAATATAGAGGATCGAATATGAAGCCTCGATAAGTTGAACAAATTGATGTGCTACAATAGGCACTACCCATCTATACACATCCGTGAGAATATAAGGGTATACACTATTTTCGTTCGATTTAAATCATATAAGAGTGTTGGTAAAGGTGAGCACTGCGCAATGTAAGCACTGAGCCGTCTAAGAAACATCGATACTACTGCTACTACATCGTAAGCAGTGATCGTGTCGCTAGCGGTCAATTTATTTGTGATGTAACAATGGAGGATCAATGACTGATTGCTCTCACAAGTTACACCAACGTATCGCGGACAACTCGAACATACATAAGATAAGGTTGATTCAATCAACACCGTTTACTTAATGACTTGAAATTGACTCGTTAATTTTGCTCCGAGTCACGAGTCAATCCACATTTCTGAAGCGCCGATTCAAGTCAAGTCAAGTCATTTTTGCAAAGTGACTCGAGTCAAGTCAAGTCATACGAAAAAAGTGACTCGAGTCAAGTCATGACTCGAGTCATCCCAACACTGCTCAGCAGTCCAATTCTTGTTGAGTGGTATCGAGTCGAAGCGTCGTATTCAAAGCAAATATACTTCCGACGAGGTCCGCAATTCCGTGTGATTGAAATCCGGCACACACGAAGACGAACTCAACGATTCAAATATGGCCAGTGCAAATCACGTTTTTTTTCGTATCGCAAGTTAATCGCTTTCTATCATTGATCCTGGTCGGGCTTGCGGCATCACAGTAGTGCAGTCTACCGCGTTGCATTGTCAGAATCACATCGGCTTCTGATCACGTCGTATCTGACGTTCGCGTCGGGGTCACCAAAGTATAGCGTGCTCTGGTCGTGGGCTCGCGTTGTTCTACGTTCGCGGCTCGGTAAGACACAGTAGACACATCAGCTTTGCGCTTTTATTAAAACAACTAAAACACATCGATGCTGCTCGGACGGTGACTAAATGCGATTGCTCGCCCAACGGTGACTACAATGCGACTGGCACACCGGAGTGCAACACAACAACACGTAGGCTACCATGCGAATCAGCGAGGTAATCAGGGTTATCATTAAGTGATACGCTACACTATATAAGTATAATTCGCTTAACATTTTCTTTATTTTAGATGATGGAAGTATTTCATTTGACGCCTCAACGTCCAGTCTAACCCCGAGTACCACCTACGGAGTTGCGCCTCAGTACCTGATAGAAGATTGTCCACAAAATGGAACTGAGACTATATATACAGTGCTATATAATATACATGAATTGGATCTCAACGCAAATTCTCCATTAACTGGAATAGTGAAACCACAACTATACACAACAGGTATCGTAACGCGGTAGTTCTTATCCCACGGGTCACGGCCCAAAGTTGACTCGCGTGATGATTCTGTTGGTTCGCCTGTATTTTGAGATATTTCTCAAACGAAAACAAAAATGAAACTATTTATAAATTAGTTTGAAATTCTACAAGAGGTTAGAGTTGGAATTAGCGCACTTATCATCACGGTTTCTACAATCTTCTTTGGCAACAAGAAGTTAGTATGACTGACAGTGTGATTTCCGGAAAACGGATCTAATGCAAGACAGAATTTGCTAATTTGCTAATCCAGGACTGGGCAATTAGCAGTCTTCAGAGAAGTAGTGCTCAGCCTGCGCGACGAAATCATCATTATCAAAGGTTTGCGTCTCATTAACGGAGTTCGTAATTAGGTAAATTCAGTAACTGAAAGCGATTACCATAGTTTATTGCGCGGCGGCGACTCTAAAAGATGTCATTCAATAACAGAATGCTTGAAAATAGCCTATAAAACTTGACTATATGCCAGGGGTAGGCAACTGACGGCCCGCGACGGGATTTTGAGTGACCCGCATGCAGGCAGTTTCTACCCTGAACGAGAAATTCCAATAAGAAAGCATTGAGAAATTTTATGCGTCAAATATTGAATTCAAATTTGCCAATCTGAGAAAGACGACCTTGAAACCACTTGTTCCGTTCGGATCTACTTTGTATATTTCGGGTTTTTAAAAGTATAACCTAGTTTTGTAATAGGTTTTCGACACTCTATATCTATTGTCACAGGAATCACGTGTAAAAGCCACGATATTAATGAAATTGATGTAATTTCGAGATTTGTAGTGTCATTGGTCATTTGGTGATGATCACCAAGATACACTTCGCAGTTTAAAAATGGGTGACATCCGATTAGTGTTGAAAGTATGTGAAATATTTATCAAATCTACTGTTTTAAAAAACTTACTTGACTAGTTTTTGATTCATCAAGTTCTCCTTCCACTTAGTACGGTGTCTGGAGCTGTCATAAATGACCACTTCGACTCGTAATTGAGTAGAGAATGTTGGCATTGCTTGAATTTCAGTAGCAACGCTCGCAAATTTGACCGTCTTTGTCTATTTGATCTGAGCACTGTAAGACTTACCGTATATATTTGCGTTGGTTTTACAATCCTGATGCTGTGAGATCACTTAGTGATTGGATGGCCTTGTATCACGTACAAGCGGCCCCAGTGCGGTGTACTTCTCATATACATGATGTCATGTCCAGTTTTGCGAATGTTATGTGTGAAGTATAGTGAAAACGGACCCGCACGATAAAAGGGGCACTTCTTCAGCCACCCCACAAAACGTTGGTCTTGTACCCTCCACAGGGTGATGAACCTACACTGTAAAAAATCTGGTATATTTACTGGGAAATCTCTGTAAATTTTGCAACGAATGACCGGTCGCAGCCAATAATTGTGCGTAGCTTGAAATTTTACATTTTGATATGTAATATTACCTCAATTTAGCTGTAAAGTCAAGTTACCAGAATTTATTCGCAAAATTACTGACAGTTACTCGTTGCTGAAGTTTACCAGGCTATTGGCAAAATTGATTAGCTTGAAAATCTCGGCAGCCAATTTATACGTGGAACTGAATGTTACTGATATCATTCTCGTGGTGATTTGACCTGATTCAACCTCGTTCGCGAGACTGGGGTCTGTCATACGGAAATTGTCGGCCCTATACCAATTTCAGTGTAGTACATAGTAGGGTAAAAGAAAAAACTGACAATCGTAGCTGATGTGGTACACCATAGCCACTATATTATATTATAAGGCTATGGCTATAATGCTGGTTACATTCGTTGTCACGGATCGGACTGATGAGTTAGAACATCACTTTAGGATGTATAATATTGTTCGGGAAACTAGAAATATCAGCACCGCGTGCTCTGTTGACGATTTGTTGATGGCGAACAACAGGGCCGTAACAGCACTTCGTCAGGCCCCCCCCAAAACTTTTGTCTTGGGCCCCCCATAGGGTTAAAAGCCGAACTTATGGGGGGCTTCGCCCCCCAGACCCCCCTCCCGCGATACCCTGTTTACCGCTATTTATCATATTGTTGGGAGTTTGTTTAGTGAGTCAGATTTAGTCGTCTAAGCGCGCGAAGCGCGGAAAATTTCTAGAATTCATGATTGAATCGGTCAGTATATGATCGGGAATTGCATATATTCATTATCAATTTTTATCTTCTCTCTGCTCACGTGATCAGATTTGCCGGTAGAGCTGAGTGAAGTGTGTTTGAAAAGGTAGGACGACTCAATAATAATTAAACATCTTTGGGCGTATACCCATTGGCAGGAACGAAACAGTACCTCGTCAGGCCCCCAAAAACGCGGGTCTTGGGCTCCCATAGGGTGTAAAACGACCCCCCCATGACGTCTGTACTGTATTGGGAGGCAGCGCGAAGCGCGAAAATTTTCGATAATTTATGATAAAATCGGTCAATCAGATCGGCGATTGCATATATATTATGCTATCAAATTATTGTCCTCTCTACTCACGTAGTTAGATTCACCGGTAGAGCCGAGTGAAGTGCTTGAAAACGGGAGGGCTCGTAAATAATAATTACACATCTTCGGCGGGCGGACCCGTTGATATGACTTCGTTACATGATGTTATTTCGTGACTTCCGGTCTGCTATAACAAAAAATATAGAATCGCCCAAACGTGAGCTTCTAAACTAAGAGACGCACACGATTTCAAATTGGTATTTCTTCACTGGCATAAAATTTTTACCTGTGGGATGGTATTTGTCTTGTGAGGTTCAGATTGCAAAGACAGCAACATTCGGCGCCAGTCATTTGCGCGCCTATGGACAATTAAACATATATGTATTTTGTATATAAAACGAAGTCTTCGGTCAGCATAAGGGGATAGACCTTTTCGGCCAAGGTTTTCTTGCTGCCGATCGTTCTGGCACACTTCTTGGAGTCGCATGTTATATGACCCAAAACTTGATTGTATGTCTTGGTAGGTCGTGGCGCGGTAATGGCCCAATACCCAATAATAAAGACAAATGGCTCCTTGAATTCGCGCGCAGCGCGAAAAAATTGCATAGATTTTCAAAAAATACTCTATGATTTATGCTAATTCACGAAATAATTTTGGGCCCCCTTCGAGGTCGGCCCCCCCCCAATTGGGGGGTTTGGGGTGCGGCAGTTACGGTGCTGGCGAACAAGGCGACCCGCAATAGGTTACATTTGGTTAGCGTTACGCGTTACTGAGTTTTCTGAGATTCGTAGAAAACAACCAACGCACAACTGTGACATCACAAGCAGCGTCTGGTTTAGTAGGTACGGTAAGTAGTAATTAGTGAACAATACACATGGAATAAATATCAATTTATACGCAATTAGATGGAGAAGAAAGGGGCTATATGTAATGATAAATGTTTCTGTATGAAAAAAAAAACAACCTAAATCAAACATTATAACGCAGTGGCCAGTGAATATTATTAGTGGCATGTCAGCGGATGAATACCGCTTATTTCGAAATCGTTCGAGTCGAGTGTCGTATCGTCGTCTGGCCATTATTGAGATTTGAGCAAAGGGTGGGGCGAAGCTTGTTGTGCTTGAAGAAAGTGAACACGATCGTTGAAGACTCCTAGGAATGCTGAATGGGATACGCATCGTAAAAGGTACAGTACTACATAGTATTCGTTACCGTGAATATCTACGACTACGCACACCACCGGGATGACTTTGATTTCATGATTGAAATATTTCGGCACTTCTTCGATGGCAGTCAGAGATCGAAGTGTTCACCATGATCACCTATGAATGTTTTCCATGAACACGAATACAAATTTATAAACGTCAAAATTTTTTTTGTGCAGTTGGAGAGACGGCTATTAGGGTTGGGGTGGGGGGTATTAGGGTGAAGGGAAAGGGGGATATTAGGGTTGAGGGAGGGGATATTAGGGTTAGGATTGGTGGATGGGAATATTAGGGTCGGGGGAGGGGGAGATAGCGTAGTGGTAACGATTAGCGCCCACCAATCTGGCAGATCCAGTTCGATTCCAGTCGGAGGTTTATGTGGGCTCCTCTTCCCCAGCCGTTGCCGCTCTTACGGCGACATAAAAAGCCCAGAAAATACCCGATGAAAGAAAGCACTCACAATGAATGGAAAGAACTAGTAGAAAGGGCCACGGCTTCAACAAGATAAACATCGAAACGAACTGCGACATCGGGCACTCTAGACCGAGGTGGATGTTAGATTAAAAGGATCGCAACTGCATGCGTGTCGTTCGACATGCTATCCGTTCATTACATCGCATTTTGTCTTATCGCATTGACATGCTATCTGTTCATTACATCGCATTTTGTCTTATCGCATTGTGTGTGACTTGTTATATTATTATTATTAGGGTTGAGGTGGGGAATATTAAGGTTCATTCATTACATTCAGCGCCCTTTACCATCTGTTCAAAAGATACATCATTTCCAATTGCCAGTACATTTCATTCGCGCACGGGGCATGAGGTGTTCTAGTTCATTACAAGACTGATCCAAATATAATCGAGTGATGAAAATTAAGCCCATTGAATCAATAGGTTACGTCAATTCACGCTTAATCATCATTACAAACGATGGAAAACATGAGCGCGTGAATTCAAGACTGCAGGCCTGTGTCGCTAGGACATACTTTGCGATAAGTGATGCTGGAGCGAACTGATGATAATCAGTATGTTGATATTTCATCCTTTCGAATACACGAAAAGATTGCGATTGAACAAAAAATATAGGATGGTATTGAAACGATATTTAGTAGTCGTTGAAACCGGACAGTCGGACACCCCCTTCCTATAGCCATAAGACAGTGTAAAGAGGCACTTACTTCGTAATATAGCGCTTTGCAATATGAACTTGAACATTGCAGGATGGACAGTTGGGCACTGAATAAAAAGTAACAGAAGTGAAGGGATGATAGCCTAATGAAGTGGCATGTTCCGGAATGATGGGTCGATATAACAAATTGAGATTTGAATGTGGAGGTTCTTGACGACTGTCGGGATGGCCTTCGAGGCTTTTAGCGATGTCTTTCCGAAACTTATTTCCACGGCGTATTTCAATATCGAATATATTCGACATATCGATAGAAAGTCTTGAATAGAGAGGTGTAGTCAATACACGCATTCATGGAAAAACACGAGCATATGGAATTATTGATAACCAACCGTAGGTTAGTTAATTATCTATAATCAGGGTTGTCATACCGTCCTTATTTCTAAGATTTGTCCTTATTTTGAAGAGCCACGTCTTAGAAAACTCAACTGTCCTTATTTCTAAGAAATGTCCTTGTTTTCGACTTGCGTCCTTATTTTGTCTTATTTTCAACGACTACAGAACTTCGATCATTTTCCTCTGGTAGGCTATCTGTGTTGCAATATCTGCAATTGTGACATTGACCTGGAGGCCATATGAAAAAGACCACTATGTCAACTTATATTGATACCCCAAAACACTAGAAGTGTGTCAGCTGCTGCTGAGGATACCTGGGGCATTCCATGCTGACAAAAACCAGCAATCATTACTCACCAACGATTGCACATCGCAATATTCCCCGATTCTAACATCGCAAGGAGTTTGCTTCGGCAAGGACCAAGACTACAAGCATTGTTACTGGAGGTCTTGCTCGATACACTCAAAAATGATTTTGCCTGAACTTGGTGTACATGTACAGCCTTTTCCCATATTGGTTGACGCCTCCAATCACAGCGAGGTGAAGAAGTTTGGTTTATCACCCTATGGGGGCCCAAGACCATCGTATTGCTTTTTTTGGGGGGGGGGGATGACGAAGTGCTGTTTTGGCCCTGAGTAAAGGTAATCCTAGACCTGAGCGGTCGTGAGATCAATGAAGCACTTTTTGATAACAAGGAGTTGCTGGAGCAGATTATTCCTGGCGAAAGGATGGAAAATAATATGCGACGCCTCGTATAAATACACAGTATGTACGAAACGCTTTTTAATGCCAATCTAGTTTTTCGACTGTCCTTATTTTTGGGTCCATGTCGATGGCAACCCTGTCTATAATGGAATCAAGATGATACAGGCTTGCGTCGCTAGGATAGAGATTGACGTTAATAAAGTTATAGTGAACCGAACTATTGGTAAATATACTCCTACACAAATTCCATACAGCATTCACAATCGATCCTAATGCGACTTATTTTCACCCGTAGGAAGGGTGTGTGGGAACGATTTGGTACTCGAGTGATTCTGTATCGTAGAACCTTAGCTGACGTATTACTTGATATTGACATGGTGCTGCCCGCGGTGTTCACCAAGTTCAAAAAGTGGCACTTTACTCTTTTTGAATTGGTAGCCCCTGCTCTGATATCAATATACCACTATATGTCCCTGTATGTACAATGTCTGTCTGAGGAGCACTGGAGACGGTACAATTCACGCATTGCTTGGTATACCGCCATGTGTATAAAACGAATGAAATATAATGAATGTAGCCAAGCCAACGAACAAATACAGTGTAAATCATGGATGTAAAATAGGTATCAATTCAAAAAGGGTAACAAGTGCGAATCTGATTTATCTGATTTATCAAATTCTCAAATGGATCGTGACCGAATTTGAGGCGCCACATGAATTCAAATAAGTACGTATCCAGGAGAGTACGATGAGTCCCGCACTCCCGCTTATTTCGTTGTTTTGCTCGGGCCCACATTGATTCCACATGGTTTGTCGTTGCGTGGGTGACGGGTCCACAAAGTTCAATTGGTGGTTTACTGTGAGATGCTGGTAACCCAAATTGCCCACCGTATTGTACGCTGCCCAGAGATCTGATATGACAGACGTTCCGGGCAGGATATAACGTTGCATGATGGGCAAAAGAGTACCAGCATCTCGTCTCTCGACTTCCACCAGGAATCCATCGATTCAACGTCGATGCCCCCGAACACCCACTGCATCTTGACCCTTCTTCCAACATTATGCTTTCTGTGGACAAAGGCCGACTCGTCGATTTCAGCGACTCTTCCAGTGCCGCCCAATTGGAGTGGATTGTCCACGAAATACTCAGCATATATGTCTTGGACGTAGTTGCGATAGTTACAACTGGTCTCATCCCGCACTCCCGTGTAACATTTTTGTACGACGGCAAATACAGCAATTCGATGGTGGTTTGAAGTTGGAATCTGGTCCCCTCGAAAAAACTGTTTTTCACAATTTGCAATGTCGGTTTGCAGTCGTGGTCTCGATATTGCCAACGGAATCCGATTTTTGTGCTCCGCTCGTATTCTGCTATATCGCTATTGCATTCGGGGCATCGCATTTGTTTTGCAAGCAGTCCGTGCTGTCGGCACCAAGCAATTGCGCTTGCCTTGTCGATTGTCGCCAAACTCAGCTCCCTCAAACTTACTTTAGAAAGACTCGGATATACGTTCGCCCCCGCCATCATCAACTCAATGTTACTCGCTCAGGGCGGCATGGTATTTAAAGACGCACGGTGAACATTGTGACGTATTTTGTTTTCGATCACTGGATGAAGCCGAATACAGAGTCAACTAGGGGGCAACGCGGCAGTGAAGACTATAGTGACAGAAAAAACACATCGCTGAACTCCCGTCGATGTCCTTTCAATTACATATCTAACCCGTACTAATAGGGGGTCAAAGGACGAAGGAAATTCTTCCACTTCAAGTTCGAGCACATTTTATCGACACACACTAGCCTACTGGCTGCATTTTCTCCCTACTTCTACTTCTACTTGAACAGTTTTCGAGTCAAAACAGGCCTAGAATACTGACTTTCTACCAAGTTAGAAGTCGCTACTTGTACTACTTGAGTAGCAACGTTGATTACTCTTATCACCGCTACCCATAGTTCACATCCATGATTTACACTGTATTTGTTCGTTGGCTTTGCTACATTCATTATATTTTATTCGTTTTATACACATGGCGGTATACCAAGCAATGCGTGAATTGTACCGTCTCCAGTGCTCCTCAGACAGACATTGTACTATGTACATTGTACATACAGGGACATATAGTGGTATATTGATACCAGAGCAGGGGCTACCAACTCAAAAAGAGTAAAGTGCCACTTTTTAATCTTGGTGAACGCCGCGGGCAGCACCATGTCAATATCAAGTAATACGTCAGCTAAGGTTCTACGATACAGAATCACTGGAGTACCAAATCGTTCCCCCACATCCTTCCTACGGGTGGAAATAAGTCGCATTAGGATCGATTGTGAATGCTGTATGGAATTTGTGTAGGAGTATATTTACCAATAGTTCGGTCCACTATAACTTTATTAACGTCAATCTCTATCCTAGCGACGCAAGCCTGTATAATCTTGATTCCACTGGAGACAGGGTTGCCATCGACATGGACCCAAAAATAAGGACAGTCGAAAAACTAGATTGGCATTAAAAAGCGTTTCGTACATACTGTGTATTTTTACGAGGCGTCGCATATTATTTTCCATCCTTTCGCCAGGAACAATCTGCTCCAGCAACTCCTTGTTATCAAAAAGTGCTTCATTGATCTCACGACCGCTCAGGTCTAGGATTAACTTTACTCAGGGCCAAAACAGCACTTCGTCATCCCCTCTCCCAAAAAAAAGCAATACGATGGTCTTGGGCCCCCATAGGGTGATAAACCAAACTTCTTCACCTAGCTGTGATTGGAGGCGTCAACCAATATGGGAAAAGGCTGTACATGTACACCAAATTCAGGCAAAATCATTTTTGAGTGTATCGAGCAAGACCTCCAGTAACAATGCTTGTAGTCTTGGTCCTGGCCGAAGCAAACTCCTTGCGATGTTAGAATCGGGGAATATTGCGATGTGCAATCGTTGGTGAGTAATGATTGCTGGTTTTTGTCAGCATGGAATGCCCCAGGTATCCTCAGCAGCAGCTGACACACTTCTAGTGTTTTGGGGTATCAATATAAGTTGAAATAGCGGTCTTTTTCATATGGCCTCCAGGTCAATGTCACAATTGCAGATATTGCAACACAGATACCAGAGGAAAATGATCGAAGTTCTGTAGTCGTTGAAAATAAGACAAAATAAGGACGCAAGTCTAAAACAAGGACATTTCTTAGATATAAGGACAGTTGAGTTTTCTAAGACGTGGCTCTTCAAAATAAGGACAAATCTTAGAAATAAGGACGGTATGGCAACCCTGATTATAGATAATTAACTAACCTACGGTTGGTTATCAATAATTCCATATGCTCGTGTTTTTCCATGAATGCGCGTATTGACTACACCTCTCTATTCAAGATTTTCTATCAATATGTCGAATACATTCCATATTGAAATACGCCGTGGAAATAAATTTCGGAAAGACATCGCTAAAAGCCTCGAAGGCCATCCCGACAGTCGTCAAGAACCTCCACATTCAAATCTCAATTTGTTATATCGACCCATCATTCCGAAACATGCCACTTCATTAGGCTATCATCCCTTCACTTCTGTTACTTTTTATTCAGTGTCCAACTGTCCATCCTGCAATGTTCAAGTTCATATTGCAAAGCGCTATATTACGAAGTAAGTGCCTCTTTACACCGTCTTATGGCTATAGGAAGGGGGTGTCCGACTGTCCGGTTTCAACGACTACTAAATATCGTTTCAATACCTTCCTATATTTTTTGTTCAATCGCAATCTTTTCGTGTATTCGAAAGGATGAAATATCAACATACTGATTATCATCAGTTCGCTCCAGCATCACCTATCGCAAAGTATGTCCTAGCGACACACGCCTGCAGTCTTGAATTCACCCGCTCATGTTTTCCATCGTTTGTAATGATGATTAAGCGTGAGTTGACGTAACCTATTGATTCAGTGGGCTTAATTTTCATCACTCGATTATATTTGGATCAGTCTTGTAATGAACTAGAACCCCTCATCCCCCGAGCGCGAATGAAATATTCGATACTTTCTGTACTGGCAATTGGAAATGATGTATCTTTTAAACAGATGGTAAAGGGCGCTGAATGTAATGAATGAACCTTAATATTCCCCACCTCAACCCTAATAATAATAATATAACAAGTCACACACAATGCGATAAGACAAAATGCGATGTAATGAACAGATAGCATGTCAATGCGATGTAATGAACAGATCGCATGTCGAACGACACGCATGCAATTGCGATCCTTTTAATCTAACATCCACCTCGGTCTAGAGTGCCCGATGTCGCAGTTCTTTTCGATGTTTATCTTGTTGAAGCCGCGGCCCTTTCTACTAGTTCTTTCCATTCCTTGTGAGTGCTTTCTTTCATCGGGTATTTTCTAGGCTTTTTATGTCGCCGTAAGAGCGGCAACGGCTGGGGAAGAGGAGCCCACATAAATCTCCGACTGGAATCGAACTGGATCCGCCAGATTGGTGGGCGCTTATCGTTACCACTACGCTATCACCCCCTCCCCCGATCCTAATATTCCCATCCACCATTCCTAACACTAATATCCCCTCCATAAACCCTAATATCCCCCTTTCCCTTCACCCTAATACCCCCCACCCCAACCCTGATAGCCGTCTCTCCAACTGCACAAAAAAAATATTTTGACGTTTATAAATTTGTATTCGTGTTCATGGAAAACATTCATAGGTGATCATGGTGAACACTTTTCGATCTGACTGCCATCGAAGAAGTGCCAATATATAATTCGCCGCATTCTCTGTTCTATTTTGGGATATTAGTAGGGATGGTGTGAACGTGAGGTTCACGTTCGCGTTCTGTGTGTGAACCTCGGAATTTTAGAGGTTCAGGTTCACAAACGAACCTTGGTAGGTTCTGCACTGTGAACCTTTTTCATATATTACAATTTTCACTTCATTATAACATCTTTGGTTGAAATTTATTGCATTTCAACTGCGGGCCACTCTATGCTTGGCGCAGACAGCATAAAAAACAGTCAACATTTAAACCAGCATGCACCTTGACAATGTCGAACATTTTGCTTGCTTTGTTACAAAAGTTGGCTCGAAATATCTAGCTTTCCGTTTGTGAATATTTAGTGACTCTCTGCTCTGAGCTTGACCTGCAATCACACAACATCAAGAGCGAAATACACTACATGTAGTTAGTCACGGAATGATGATTATTGAACGGATTAATGAAATTGATGTCGTTGTCTGATGTAAAATATCTAGCAGGCGCACGGATTCAATCTTCATGTCATATGTTTATTGTATCATAAAAACCAAATCCGTGCGATTGAGGTGTTGACTACTGCTATATAACTTAATAATGTGGTAATATCGGTAGCAAGTATAGAAACCCGTTTTACACTCTGCTCAATAGCAACGTAGTAGTATTTTATGGGATTATTATATCATTTGATTGCCCCAGTTGATACAATTGGCGACGTTTAAAACGTGAATATGTACTTCCGCATTGTGGCACTATGCGGCCCGAGTCATCGCTACATAAACGTGGGCTATTACTTAACTGAAATGCAGGGCTGGAATTAGCAATATAACGCCACGTGACGTCATGAGGTTCACGTTCGCGTTCACACAGAACCTTTCAAAAAGGTTCGCGTTCACACGAACCTGAACCTTTCAGAGGTTCACACCGTCCCTAGATATTAGTCGACTTATATAATGACCTGTGACACCACATACTCCGCCGCGGAAGACTTGAAACTGTTGGCATGTTTATGTCATTTTTGGGCCATAGCATAGAGATGTTTTCGTCTAGGCCTGCTGCTGGATTTGTTTGGCACACATGCCACCTCAAATGAGGAACCTTTTGCTTCAATACATAAGATCAGTGGTTCCTAACCTGGGGAACGCAAAGTCTGTATGAATTCTGACTAAACATGTGTTTCGCAACCATTTTTAGAAGACGATTGTTGAAGATGAAACTTATTTCGCATGAAGAAAGCTTGCCAAATTCAAACTCCAGCAGTCGCGATCAACGTCATTTGAGCAAATTTTTGATATTCTTTGGGGATTTAGAGGAATTCCCACGTGTAAGTCATTCATCACTTTATAGCTTTGGCTGTAGCCTAAAGCTCGGTGCGCTTGGTCGCTGTTGTTAATACCTGGCGAACTGCACTGCGTAAGACAGACTTGGATACAATGTAGGTTACTCGGTTTTGCCCTCAATTCAGCTACCCTATATCAACACAATTTAAGTCAATTCCAAAACTGTTCAAATTGGGCATGGAACAGGAATCAGAATCGTGTGCTCAAGATACAAATTTTTTTATGGTACATTTTGACGATTTCAATATATTTCCACTACCGATACGATGGACGATCCTGATGGGCGATCAACAAATAACAGCATGCAACAAAGTGCATGACTAATAAAAATTGGCCCACACGAAGATGCATTATCATTTATAACTTGCCCTAAATTTTCGAAAGCCTTCCGTCCATGAACCCTACCCGTGAATCTGATCATATGGGCTGAAAAAGGATAAATATTTGACAGTAATATGTGATACTGCTACTATTACTTACGGTATTCATTCGTGAATCTAAAAAAAACTCGCGCTCCGCTATGCGTGAAAATATGGAATCCCAGCAACTACTCATAGCATTGCCACTCACGATTTTGGTGCGTACAATAGCCCTTTGTGAAAAGTATAACAGTCCAGAGTTCACCGGGAATAGATATGGACATTGGACAGATTAACATAGCCTATCTCTATGTTGGATGATGTGCTCTTTTTGACATGACGATAAGTGCGGGGGCGCATGTCCAAAATGGTTGAGAACCGCTGCATTAGATAAAGTAAGTCATGAATCTCTGCTATATCATGTAAAAGGCGGAGTCGTCATCACACAATGTACCAGTACCGGTACTTCAAAAATTGTCGTATTTTTGTTAGCCTATTTGTCTTAGTAGTCTTTATAATGTCATGTCTAGGTAAGGAACTTTGCTCAACTTAGCGACTTACGCATGAATTCTTTTTAGTGGAACTGCAAGATACAAGATACTAGTTACACAGAAGAATGATGACGAGAAAAAGAAACAATTGGAAGTTTGGCCGATGGTGAAAGACCATTCGTGTTACTGCATTTCTCCTAAAGAAGAATTAGACCCCCAGCAGCAATACTTTTCCATCGATAACCTTCTCATCGTGAATCATGAATGAATGTACAGTTTGTTCCAATGTCGTTTTGTGGGTGTGAAGAAGCTTTTGCGATATTTTAGCATCGGGTTGTTTAGCGATAGGTATGGGATGTACGCAGAGGTGGTCAGTAACGAAGTACTTCTACTTTTTCGAAGTACTCAAGTAGTTTTCCTCTACTTCTGGTACTTACTCAAGTAGACCTGATTTTCACTACTTCTACTTCTACTTCGCAATATTTGGTGATCTACTTACTTACTTTTTGCTATTTTCAGTTTGTCAAGTAGAAGTAGTTCAATCTTCCAATCAGGAAGATAGCCTGAGAAATTTCGGGGCTGTTTTCACGGAGAATCAACATTTAATTTTCATAAAAGTTGAGTAAAGCGAAGAATTTTCGTCGCGTTTCGCGCGCAGTGGATACGGGGTGACCAGTATGATTTCACGAAAGTATCGGTGAATATAATGTAGGACGCGGGTTGGCGTGGTTCCGTTTACACCACATTGTCGTCCTTCGCCCATATGAAATAATTCATCACAGTATATATGGCTCATCATGACGTTTGAAACTGACTGACAAGCATTTACTTGTCATATCGTAACCTAGCATGTCCATGGCGTGTCCTAATCTGGAAAAGTGGACTCTGACTTTTTTTTAGTTTTAGAGCTGTTTTAGCACTTCACCTTTGTAACTTTCTGGACTAAAGGCAGGGTTGTAACCAAGTCACAAGGTTCCAAGTCACAAGTCAATCTCACTTTTCTTGTTTTGACTCGAGTCAAGTCGAGTCATTTTCAATTCAGTACCGAGTCAAGTACGAGTCCAAGTCACAGAGTAGAGTGTCGAGTCCGAGTCATAGTGTTTTGACTCGAGACCGAGTCCAAGTCATTGTGTAGACCAGTGGTTCCCAACCTTTTTTGACCCATCGCCACCTTTTCAAGGTCAACACCGATCATCGCCCCCCAAATTTTGGGCACCGATAATTGGGCATACAGACTGTAATCACCGGCGGGTTGACTAAAAAAAAAAAGGTCAGCCGTTTTGACGCGTCATCGCTCCCCTATCGCCCCCTTCGCTATTTTCGCCCCCCGTCGCCCCCTTTGTCCATTTTCGCCCCCCTATCGCCCCCTTCGTCATTTTCGCCCCCTAGATCGCCAAATCGCCCACGTTGGGAACCACTGGTGTAGACTGCTCTGTTTCCAATTAGAGTCTTGTTAAACCCACTTTTTATTACTCTGTTTGGTGATATCGAATGGTTCGCATTTATAATATGCTAATTTTCCTCACTTATAACAGTTTCTGGTAGCATTTTCAGGTATTAGTACTGATAGACAAAATAATTATAGTGTGATAACTTTACTATTCTTCGAAATTACAATGAAATGCCTGTCTTGGTAGACCCAGTCTCGAGTCATAATTATGATTTGGTCCGAGACTCGGACTCCGAGTCATGCGCAATGACTCGAGTACAAGTCGAGTCAATACACAAATTGACTCGAGTCGAGTCGAGTCATTTTTCATTTTTAAGAAATGGACTCGAGTCAAGTCGAGTCACCAAAAAATCTTGACTCGAGTCTGACTCGAGTCATTACAATCCTGACTAAAGGCATGAAATACATGTTCCACTTTTAAAAGTAGTATTTACTTTTACTTTTAATTCCCAGTATCATATACGTTGAGTTATAATTAATATCAGTTCTTTCGTCTGGATAACATACATGTTGAAGTATAAAGGCAAGTGTAGTAATGCCTTTAATTTCCGGAAAATATATCGAAAATTGGATACCTGTTGGTATGCATCAATATGAATCAAGCTTGTCACCTTTCGCATAGCTCAATTTGCACCTTTTTACAATCCATGTGAACGAATTAAGATCGTTTTCACAACTACTTACTTACTTGAGTACTTTTAAAGCCAATCAATTCTACTTCTACTTCAAGTAATTTTAGGTTGCTTATGGACTTGTACTTGAGTAGATTTTTTCGTCGCTACTTCTACTTCTACTTGAGTAGCTTTCTTGACTACTTTGACCACCTCTGGATGTACGTGAATTTGCAAGCTGGTATGTAATCCTGATTTACACAGACAGCATGTATGTTGGTAGGAGGTACAATTACAGTCTCAGTGGCAAATATACAGGAGAACATGTAGATTGGATATTCCGGAGGTGACTGTAACATTACGGTCTGGCGTGTAAAGGGAGATTACCGGACGAGTGTAAGTTAAATTTACATTGGCTAACGGTAATGTTACATTACCACGAAATGTCTGGCTACCGTGCTTCCAAACATTTCGCGGTAAATCGAGGTTCTTTTTTACAGTTTAACTTATGGGGGCTTCGCGCTCCATACCCCCTCATCCTCTACGCTTTTTGCCCTTACTTAGTGAGTCCACATATTCCGCCTAAACGCGCGAAGTGCGAAAAATTTATATAATTCGTGTTTGAATCGGTTAATATGAGCAAGAATTGCATGCATATTGCTATCAATTTTTCATCCTGCCCTGCTCACGTATTCAGATTTATCGATGGAGCTGAGTGAGCTGTATTGGATAAGATAGGACCCCAAATAATTATTAAAAATCTTCGGGCAGACCGTTTGGTATATTGACTTCATTACATGATGTTATTACATGATCTTCTGTCTGCTATGACAAAAGATATGGAAATCGCCAAAACGTACTAAACTAAAAGACTCGCACGATTTAGAATTGGTATTTCTTTAATAGCAAATGATTTTTCTCTGCTGAATGGCATTTGCCCTGTGGGATTCAGATCGCCAGGACAGGAACATTCGGCGTCAGCCATTTAAGCGCCTATGGATAATTAAACATATATGTATTATATATATATGGAAGTTTTTCGTCAGCACAAGGGCATTCCTTTTCGGCCAAGTTCTTCGCGCTGCTGATCATTCTGGCACAATTCTCGGAGTCGCGTGTTACATGGACCATAACTTCATATGTCTGAGTCGAGGCGCAGCAATGACCGACGCCGAAGTCTCCATTTTTATAAATCATGCTTATTTTTGTTGGGGGAAAGGTATTCAATAATCAAGATATTGGGAAATATTAAATCGCCCGCAGCGCAAACAAATATCTGAAAAAGTTGCATAATTTAAAAAAAAACTCTATAATTTATGCTAATTGACGAAATAAATTTGGGCCCCCTACTTGCTCGCCCCCCGCCAAATTGGGAGGGTTTGAGGTGTGGTAGTGACGGTTCTTGGTCCAAGGTCCAAGCTATCCACAAGTTGCGTTGATCACCCTAAGCGGAAGAGGGGCAAGAACGGGTTTTGGTGGACTGGCAAAGTGATGTGTCGGTTCTGATTACAACACCCAACCACAAAACCACAAATGTGTATCGACCTAACAGCATTTAAAGCAACAGTCTATTGCGGTACAGGCACTAATTCCATTACCTTGTCATTAACGACAATACAGCGCTGCAGGTGTGAGAGAAAAATTATTTGTCCCGTGAAAAAGTTTTAATGACGCGACAGTGGTTTTTGATTTACGAGTGAGCTAAGATCAAGTGGGGTAATAGAAGGGATTTGACACTAAAATCGGAAAAATACCTATTACAACCTACGAGTTACAGTCAAATGAAATTTGTTTTCAGCTACGTCTGTTTTCAGCTACGTCAAGTAGAAGTAGAAGTAGCGACGCAAAAATCTACTCAAGTACGAGTAGAAGTACTTCTTCCATAAGCAACCTAAAACTACTTGAAGTAGAAGTAGAATTTGCTGGCTTTAAATCTACTCAAGTAAGTAAGTAGTTTTAAAAACGGTCATAAAACGTTCGCATGGACTTTCATAAGCTGCAAATTGAGCTATGCGGAAGATGCAGAGCGCTTCATGTACAATGCATATTGACGCATCCCAGAAGGTATAAATTTCCGACAGCATGAGCATTCGGCCGCATCATGAGATTCAAATGATAGTTTTGCTATGGAAATGAAATATTTATCTTTTGTTTAATCGAACATCCCGTTTAAGAAAATGTTATGGGCGGATGGCATGCTCCCTCTCGCATATTACAACCTTTAGTTTAGTCGAAGAGCAATATGGATACGATGTTAACACTCTGCGCGATTCGTATACGATAATAATAAAATATGGCGTAACGTAAAAATGCCATATAGTGTAATTGTATTTTAGGAAAATAGACGTCGATCTTACACTTGCTTTTAAACTTGAACCTGTATGTTCTCGAGACAAAAAGAACTGAAACTAATTATAAATATAAGTAATAATCAGAGGTGGTCAGGAACGAAGTACTTATACTTTTTCGAAGTACTCAAGTATTTTCCCTCTACTTCTGGTACTTACCCAAGGAGATCTGATTTTCGCTACTTCTACTTCATAATATTTTGTGATGTACTTACCTACTTTTCGCTATTTTCAGTTTGTCAAGTAGAAGTAGTTCAATCCTCTAATCAGGAAAATAGCCTGAAGAATTTCGGGGCTGTTTTCACGGAGTATCAACATTTAGTTTTCATATAAGTTGAGAAAAGCCCAGAATTTTCGTCGCGCTTCGCGCGCAGTGGATACCGAGTAAACGGTATAATTCCACGATAGTATCGGTGAATATAATATAGGTAGCGGGTTGGCGTGGTTCCGTTAACACCAAATTGTCGCCCTTCGTCCACATGAAATATTTCATCACAGTGTATATGGCTCTCCATAACGTTTTAAACTGATGTTTCGCAATATAGCATTTAATTATCATATCGTAATCTAACATGTCCATTCATGACGTGTCCTAATCTATAAAAGTGGACTCTGACTTCATTTTAGTTTTAGAGCAGTTTTAGCATACCTACTTTGAACTTTCTGGACTAAGACATGAAATACATCTTCCGCTTTTAGAAGTAGTATTTCTATTTCACTTTCAATTCCCAGTATCATATACTTGGAGTTCTAATTAATAACAGTTGTTTTGTCTGGACAACATACATATTGAAGTATAAAAGCAAGTGTAGTAATGCCTTTAATTTCCGGAAATAAAGCTACAAAATATGGCATTTTTATGGTCCACCATATTTTTTTATTAACGTTCACTAATCGCGCAAAGTGTTTACACCGTATCCTATACAACTTCTCTGTATTTCTCTTCGACTAAACAACGGCCTTTATAATATGAGGGAGGGCGCCATACCATGATATTTCCATATCAATACTATCATTTTCATCCCATGATGCAGACAAATGCTTATGCTGTCGAAAATTGGATACCTGCTGGTATGCATCAATATGAATCAAGCTCGGCACGTTTCCGCATAGCTCAATTTGCAGCTTTTGACAATCCATGTGAACGAAATAGGATCGTTTTCACAACTACTTACTTACTTGAGTAGATTTAAAGTCAGTTAATTCTACTTCTACTTGAAGTAGTTTTAGGTTGCTTATGGAAGAAGTACTTCTACTCGTACTTGAGTATGTTTTTTCGTCGCAACTTCTACTTCTACTTGAGTAGCTTTTTTGACTACTTTGACCACCTCTGGCAATAACACTGCGAATTGAACGAGAAATACCAATACTACATCAGAAAAGCGGAAATATATTTTATGTCTTTTGTCGAGACAGTTTTAACGGTGGTCTGCTAAAACAGACCTAACACTCAAAAAGTCAGAGCCCACTTTTCCAGATTAGTACACGCCATGGGCTGCTTGATTACGATATGATGAGTAAATGCTAGATTTGGAAAAGGTAGTTTCAAACGTTATGATGGGCCATATTTACTGTGATGAAATAATGTCATTTGGGCGACAATGCGGTGTAATGCAACCTGCAACCTAAATAATATTCACTTCCTTGAAAAAATATTTGTAACTCTATATCTACTCGATGTGAAGCGCGACGGAAATTCTGGATTTGACTTAAATTTTCTTAAAATTTAAAGTTAGAACTCCGTGAAAACAGCCCGAGAATTCCCCAGTTTCTCTTTCTAATTGGAGGGTTACACTACTTCTACTTCACAAACTGAAATTAGCGAAAAGTAAGTAAGTTGATCACAAAATATTACGAAGTAGAAGTAGAAGTAGCGAATATTCTATCTACTTGAGTAAGTACCAGAAGTAGAGGAAAACTACTTGAGTACTTCGAAAAAGTAGAAGTACTTCGTTACTGACCACCTCTGCCTACAACTCATAGTTATTGATACGTGTATGAGCGCGAGTTTCATATTTCAGAATCTCTCAACAGTCAAAATCTGCCATGCCGTCACACTATGCGTTGAGATTGCAAACATTCTGTTTTTTCTTCAATATTTGTGATATGAAGATAAAGGGAGGTGCAAAGATTTTCACTATCGTCAAGGAGATCGTGTCGAAAAAAGCTTTAGGAACACTGCTCTAAAATGATCCGACTATAATAGGTCTGTTAAGTTCGATCTTGTGCTAGAAAAGCTTCGACAGTTCCTGGCATGTTACCAGGCCCTGACGTCTCAGAGAGCGTCGAACAATGTTTTCAATAACAACACTGGTCAACACCGGAGTTTGATCAATTACAATATTTTAATAAAATTACAATTACTTCCTTGCATGTTTCAATTGTTCAATGCGAAAAATATCAAATTACAATTACAATTACTGTTAAACATGTAATTAATTACAATTATAATTACAATTACTTTTAAACAGGTAATTGATTCAGTAAAGAGGTGTTCTTTGACAGCGTAGCGACGTAATTAGCAACAATCTCAAGCTCTTCATGTTTCATTCCTGATATGTAGAATACCCTTTAGTTAAAAAAGAAACTCGAACGTATTCGAACTATTCCTAATCATGAGTACTGCAAACTTCAAGCACAGAAAAATTTTCAAGCGACTGTTAAGAACCAAAGGTTTGAGCGACTAACAGCGAATAGGCTACAGGACAGTCAATGAAATGTAATCAAACGATTAGGCTACTCAGAGCTGAGTCAGGATAATGAAATGTAATTGGTGAGGCGTCAGGGATAAGGATGATACCGATAAGGTGCGTGAAATTAAAATAAATGCAAAAGGAAAGAACCTCCTGATAACTGGAAATTACAATATTTTGGTTCGCATATACATTTTCACTTGCTCGGAAACTGTTAGATTGCATTTGATGAACATTAGGGTGCGAAAAGTTTCTTGCCCAATTTGACCAAGATTGGAGGTTACCGGCTACCGGCTTTGACCGTGGTGTAGGAAATGGTTCAGCACAGGTTTCAGAAAAGTTTATTTGCTGTTCATCCATTTTTGAAATATTAATATTTAGTTTAACCAACTGGTTCTCTAACTTTTTTAGACACGCCCTCCTTTATGACAGTGAATATTTCGTGCCCCCCCCCCCCTTATCGTCATAGCACACAAGGAAACCAGAAAGTTAGCAATCCTTACATATAGTTTGATGGTATGGAAGGTTACGACTGTTGATGAGAGAATTCTCCAATACGAAATTCAGACTATACACCGAGCAACAACCATAAAACGGAGGTGAATCGGTGCAAGCGCGGAAAAGATTTCAGTTCACTGGAGCGTCGCGCCCCGTAGATGCTTTTACGCCGCCCAAGAGGGCACGTCCCCAGTTTGAGAACCACTGGTTTAGCCTATATTGTAATTCACAAAGTTTTCTGTTGCTACTGAAGTATGGGAAACAGTTTAGCGTGACTGAATTATCTAGTTATAACGCAGCACGCATAGATCACCGATGTAAATAGGCTAATTATTACATGTTGTGACTGTTTACTAAGGCCTTGAGGTCTCTCGTCGTCATCCTGGTTCGTACCGGATTTTCATTGGTGCGACGAATAAATGATTGATTAAATGATTATTTTATGATGTGATTGTCAGGTTTCCATGAAAATGTAATTGAGATTGTAATTGAGCAAAATTTTGATCAAATTACAATTACAATTACAATTACACAAAATAGAAATGCTTCAATTACAATTACAATTACATGAATTACATGAATTACAAATTACAATTGATCCAACTCTGGTCAACACATATTTTTAGGCAGACAAAGTAAGAGTGGTTTTGGGGGTTCCGAAGGGCACTGATTGCGAATACGACCTTGTTTTTTTCAAATTGGGCCTATTTTTGGAGATAATCCATGGGGCTATTTTCGACTGAAATCTTATATTTTCGCTGTATGGGCTAGATAAAAAAAAACGGCTCAGTGGTACTTGATATTTTGACTCGCTGCAGACTGTTTTAAATCAAAATACATCAACAGAATTATATTTAGGGTTTTTAGATTTATCATAATTGGAGACTTTCACCGATATCATGTACATAAATAAACTCCAATCATGTATATAAGTATTTACCTAAATCAGGCAACCTTTTTGCTATTCACGACCGTATTGCGATTATTTATGTAGCCTACGGCCGCATTCCTGTGCATCAGCCGTAATCGACTAACTGGGCGCCAAATACCCATGTTATACCGTCCATGTCCATGTCAGTTGAATTCCAGACTTATATAATTTCTCATATCGGCTTACTATACATACCAAAATCGCGATTGGCCATGTTTTGAACAATCACCATGAAAGCGATGGTAGCGCGAACTGCGAAAAAATTTTCAGATTCACAATTAAATTTCGTCATCATTTCATATATCTCACATATTGCAATCAAATATTTATCCTTTATCAGTCCATGTGATCAGATCCACTGGTGGAGTTGATAGAGGTAGTGTCTTCCGAAATTTAGGGCAGTTGGTATTGGTCACTTTGTTACATGCTATTATTTCCTGTCCCTCCATCAGTATTGTCGGTAGGCTTAGCGGAATATATTGGAATCGCCTGAACCAGTGGTTCCCAACCTTTTTGGGTGTCGGGACCACATTTCAAACTTTTGAGTACGAATGGAGCCGCATGAAAACACTTAAATATAGGCTACTTATAACGAAAATTTAAAGGTAGCTAGCCTACCTCTGCTCTCACCATCCAGCTAATTGAAAAGCATGCACATGCTGCACATGGACTTCTATAGATTCTATATTGGTTATTATAGCATTGATACAAGCAAATTAGCGAGTACTATAATGTCGTGATGTGATTGCTCTTCATACTTTCCTGCACTTCATACACAAGTTTGCGGGGAATTATACGCTGAGCCATGTTGGATTTATTGCAATTTATACTTGTCTATGAGCCTTTACTTTGACGTTACTAAAATTGTGTCGAAATTTACTCCTCACTGAGACGTTATATAAAGGTCTATGACCAGCAGAACTCAAGATACATCGTTGTCTGACGGGTATTCATTAGGGGTCTTCAACAATGACTTTTTTCTCTCAAATCGTAATGGCTACTTGATAAAATTGTTAGGTTACCTAATTTAAGCCTACACACCAAATTTGGTTCATTGAAATTCCAACCACTAGCCGCATTGCTACAGGAGAAGAAAGTTTATATTTATTATATAAAAATAAAGAACAACAAATTTGAAATTTTTCTGTTCACCCCATGAAAGTGTAAGCTTGTCTCTAGAAACTATGTTCATTTTTTTTTATCCGGCTCGCCGAAATCCCAAACCTTAGTAATCCCCTCTCTCAGAGCATAGGGGCGTCCGCCGGTTTAGGGGTTTTATTTTCGTTCTTTTTCATTTTCAATTCAGTTCTTTGAACAAGCGCACTTTGAGCCTGGTTTGATTTGTACCGGGAAAGCGGGGCATTGTTCGAGTTGGCCTGACGTTTTGAGGTCTTCGTTAGGTTTTCCACCGTTTGTGGTGGGTAGTTTTATCTCCGCTTGCATGCTTATTCTCCACTCAGTAGATATTCCTCTGCTTTTAGAAGCGTAATCTTCTGTTGTACGCTTGGTGGGAGGTTTTCGATATGATTTTTTATCCTCCTCATTATCTTTTTTTTCGTTTTCATCTCCTATTTTTCTGTTATCGATATCCAGTGCCGTTTTTAGGTCCAAAATTGTTCGTTTTATTATCGAGATCATAATCCATTCTAGTTTTGTGTTTCCTACGTTGTGTTTTATCGCGTCTTCGTGGAAATTTGCGGCCAGAGCGCTTCCGACGTTGTGGAATATTTTTTTTTGCAAAATCGCATTCGATAATTATGTGGTGGATATTATCTTGTTTTGAATTGCAAAATTTGCAGTTGAGGTCGAGTAGTTTGTTTTGTTTGTCGAATATTAGGTTTCTGCTTTTTCGTTTTTCTCCGAATATATATCCCCCTCTTGCTGTCCTGTAGTTTATTATCATTTCTTTATTGGTTATCGTTTTGCGGCCAAATAATTTTTCCTGTAGTACTTTTTCCATTTTACTTTTTTTCCAAGTTTTGTTCTGATTTGTGTTTGATTCTCCTTCAGTTTTTTAACCACTTTGTATATTTCGTTATGCGTCGCTTTCTGCCATTCCTCGTTTGTCCACGCGATTTTTTTTATGAATTTCCAGATTTTCTTTCCATCTTTTTGGTGTTGGGTGTCTGTGTAGCTCGTTGTTTTTGTAAAGTTTTGCATTTATTTCTTTTATTCTTGTGCCTATCTCGTATATAGCGTGTCTGTGCCATATTTCGTTCGGTCTTTCGATGTTTTTCAGGATCGCGATTTTTTCTAGTTCGCATGCGTGGGCACGGGATTCTATATCCGGCATTTCGAATCCGCCGTTGTCTTTTTCGGCAATCATTGTTTTTCGTGCGATTGCCTCTATTTTTCCCGGGGCCCATACGAATTTGAAATACATTCTCTCTATTTCTTTCTGATCTTCTTTTGGTATGGGTATCACTCGGGCATTGTAAATTACTTGTGTCGTGACCAGGGTGTTCAGAATTGTTCTCTTGCCGACCCATGTTAGTTTCCGATTTGGGTGAGCGTTTAGGATTCTCTTTATTTTTCTTTTCATGCATGTTTTATTTATTTGATTAGCACCGAAAAGTTGTCCTAAAATTTTGATAGTCGGGTGCTTTTGGTTTTCGTATCTGCTGTTTCTGTGAATTTGTGGTTGATTGATGTGCAATATTTCGGTTTTGGCGTGGTTCAGTTTGACCGGTGGCCCGCTCGTATTTCTCGAATTCTTTGAAGACGTGTCGTAGATCCTCCTCGTTGCCCAAGTAACAGGTTATATCATCTGCGTACTGTTGCAGTTTAATAGTTTCCTGGCCTATTCGGAAGGGTCTAATTTTTTCATTTCTCTCGATCTTTCTGGCAAGAGGGTCGCAACTTATGGCATAGAGAGCCATACTCAGAGGGCAGCCTTGCCTGATACCACGGCCGATATGGATGGCGTTGGTCGGGGCCCCGTTGATTATAATTTTAGTCGTAGCTGTTCTATATATGTTCTTGATGATCTTGATGAAGTGTTCGGGGAGTTCGTATTTTTCTAAGATTTTATACAGGTAGCTGTGGTGAAGGCGGTCAAACGCTTTTTCCTGGTCTAGGTTAACGATGACAAGTTCTTTCTTCCTATCTTTTGCAAATTCTATGGCGGCCTGTTTGTTTCTTAGAATGTCCGTGATCTGCCTATTTCGGATTGCACATTTCTGTGTTTTGTTGATTAGGTTCGGCAGGATTGGCTTCAATCTGTTGGCCAAGATCCCGGTCAAAATTTCATAGTCTGTGTTGAGTAATGTTATTGGGCGCCAGTTTTTTAGCTTTTTCGGATCTCCTTTTTTATATATTGTGGTTGCGATTCCATTTTTCCATGTTTCGCACAGGCCGCCAAAGAAGTATGCATTATTCAGTACCTCAAGTAGGTCTTGTTTTATGGTTCCCCAGAAACACGTGTAGAACTCCCTCGAGAGGCCATCTGATCCAGGTGTTTCATCGTTTTTCATATTTTTAAGAACTGCCTTCAGTTCCTTTTCCTCGATGTGGTTTTTGAGGTCTTCTTTTTCAAGTTCCGAGAGTTTCAGTTCATTTATAGCGCTGAGGTAACTCTCCTGCATGTCTATGTCGTCTTGCGTTGGTTTTGCCCACAGTTTCTCGTAGAATGTTTCTTTGCCTGCGGCTGTCTCGATGATCGTTAGGATCTTGCTCTCTTTTCTTTGTTTTAGTTTTTGATAGAAATATTTGGTAGGTTTCTCATTCTGTTCTAGGTTCGTTATCTTGTGTAGCCTACATTGGTATCTTGTTCTCTCATCTTCGAGCGCTTTGAGCTCTTTGATTTTGTCTACAGCTACGTTGGTATTGTCAGGGGTATCGCAAGTACTATCAGAATCGTTTTGTAGCATTGCTATTTCCTCTTGTAGCTTTTTGATTTTGTTTGTCTCGGCAATTCTCTTGTTCCGCCCATGTTGTTTTAGGTGTGCCTTGGCGTAGTCCCACCAATCGTATACGTCTTCGTATAGGTGTTTCTTTTTTTGGGCTTTTTTGTATATATTTTTTATTTCTGTTTGCAGGCATTCGTCGTCGTAGTGTCGGGTGTCATTTTTCCAGACCCCGTGTCTTCTTTGGTTCTTGTATAATCGTTTTTGTTTGGAATATGTGGTCCGAAACGGTGTTCAGTTTATATGTGCAGGCTGTTATATGTGGTAGGAATCTCTCTGACGCGTATACTCGATCTATTCGGCGTGATTGGAAGGTTTTCATTACAGTATATATTTTTTATATGGGTTGCGCCATCTCCAGATATCCCTGATTTTAAAGATATTTGTGAATGTCTTCCATATCTTCGCTGCCGGAGTCAGTTTGAAATTTGCCACGTTTTTTGAATACAGTCTATCTGTCACTATGTTGAAGTCTCCAACGACAACTGCGTTGTCTGGGTCGTTCTCTATGTGACTGGTTAGCGTGCGGTAAACCTCTGTTTGCCACCGGCCCATGTCTGAGGGCCCATATACGTTGTACAGGTTCGTTTTCTGGTCTGTTTCTTTGTTTGTTAGAAGCTATCACTATTTCACTTTCTATTGCATATTGTTGTTCCCATTCTTCCTCGATAAAGATTCCGGTACCTTTGAAGTAGTACCGTTTCTTCTCTCTGTCCGTCCACATTTGGTATTTGTCGATGTGGTTGGGGTAATATTTTAGGTTATTCTTCCTGCTCCAGTTTTTCAGTTGGTTTATGTCGCCTTCATGCGTTTCTTGAAAGCATATTATGTTCCATGTTCCATGTGGCCTCTGTTTTCATTAGGTTTTTCAGTTTGTTCCAGTGTGTCGTGATTCCGTTCACGTTCAAGGAGACTATATTCAAAGCCATTTCTGTGCAGGGGTACGGGGTTGGTTCTATTTAGTGGGTTTTCGTTTCCGTTTTGTCTAACTTCTTTCTGGCTTTGGTTAGGTTGTTTTCATTTGGTGGACTGCGTCCGTCGTTGGTTCGTTTGCTCAGTGAGCGGCTCAAGCCGAAGAATTCCTCCTTTGTGAAAGTGTTTCTCTTCTCGAACTGTTTGCGCAGTTTGTGTGTTCGACCACTTTTTGGTTTGTTTCGTTTTTTTTTTGTTGCTTTTGCGCGTGTTCCTCATTTTCGCTTTCGTTTATTTGACCCTCTTCGTCGCTCGTTACGATCTGTAGTCTCTCTTCATTCGTTGCTACGCTGTTGGCGTCTTCTTCTTCTAGTTCTGGTTCTGGTCTGATGGTGCTATCCAGATTGCTCTTTTCTGGATTTTCGATAATGCTCCTGAAGAGATCTTCTGCGTCATCACTATCGGTCTCGTCTTCTTTTTGTGCTACGCTGTCTTCCCCCTCTTCCTCACTTTGGGCCTGGAAAGGGTTTTGACTTAGCTGTTCTCGTGTACTGACTGATGGTTCTTCTTGTTCCACTAATGTTTCTATGTCAACCTCTTAGGATTTTCCTAGTGTCGGTGGTTTTGGTTACGAAGAGCTCCTGCATCGCCGGGTATTCGGCTGATTTTGTAGTGTGTTTTGGGCACTGGTTCTGCCTGTGTCCAAATTCTTCACATATGGCACAAGCTGTCTGGTTAGGACAGTCCTTGGCGTTATGTCCCGGCCGTAGGCATTTGTAGCATTTATTGTTTTCTATTTCCTGAGGCAGGTATGTTTTGCATGGTGCTCCACCAAGATGGATGAAAGGCGGTATTTTTCCTGCCTTATCTTCTTCAATCCATATCTGTCCGTAGCCGTTTTGTAATTCCGTGCCTTTATGGTATATCGTTTTTATTTCTTTGATAATGCCACAGTCTAATCTTTCAAATTTTCTTCGAATTTCCGTTTCTTCCACCTCGGTGGGTACCGCTCTAATGTTTATTTTTGCCACTGGCTGTCTGGGTGATTCGAGAAATATGATGCCGCTCTCCGTCAATATGCCGTCTCTCGTCTGCGCCAAGAAGTTTTCTTTTAGGTGTTCTATTTGTGAGTCTTTATTAAAGGACAGGTTAAAAGTGTTTCGTCCTATTTGGAATATTGATGTTATATGGTCTTTATCCTGTCGCAGTTTTTGGTGGGTCAAGATTGCGTCGATTACTGTTGCCGCTTGAATCTGTGATGGAACCTGTATGTCCAGAGACCGTGGTCTCGTTCCATACGTTACACGGTTTGCTATGTCATTTCTGATGGCATCTGCATATGCCATGTTCATCAAGTTGAGGTATGGGTCAGCTGGGTGGTTATCCCTGCTGAGCTGGAAGAGTCGGTGAGGCTTCTGAGGCCTAGTGGCGGCTCTTGTCTAGTAGTCTGCCTTTGTAGACAAGCCCCACTGGGATGAAGGGCAAGCAGGTTGCAGTTTGGCTGCGTGCTTCTGACGTATTACAGCAGCGGTCTGCTTTGGCACTTTGCGCGAAGAGCTGATTCAAAGATACAGCGGGGTAAGGGAAGAAATAGCTGAGAGTAGTAGTAGATATCCTTTATGCAGCTTTAGGCGATGCTATCTTCTGGATAGAAGCGATGTAGAGCGTTCTTGGTCGCTGTGTATCAAGTGTTAGCGCCTAGTTGAAAATCGATACTGCGGTACCGGTTCAGCAGAGAGTGTCGCGAAAGTCGTACAACGTCTGTCTAGACCAGGGGTGGGCAAACTACGGCCCGCGGGCCGCATGCGGCCCGCATCACCGTTCTGTGCGGCCCGCGCGAGTCTAAAGAAACTTTTTAAAAATATTGTTGAAATGCGTACTAAAAATCGAATTCTTAGTACATTTCACCATGATAATTCTAAAGCAGTGGTTCTCAAACTGGAGGGCGTGAAGGCATCTGAAGGGGGGCGTGAAGCTGAGCTCAACTGAAAATTTTTTTCGCGCTTCGCGCGATCGTAAACCTATTTGCAGGTATTGCTCGTTATTTAGCCTCAATTTCATATTAAATAAGCTCTCATCCACTGTCGTAACCTTCCATGCCATTAAACTATCCGTTCGGTTTGCTAGCTAAGGGAGGCGCGAAGTCTTTCACCATCATATGGAGGGGGGTCTTAGAAAGTTTGAGAACCACTGTTCTACGTTAAATACTTTAATAGTTCAATTTTTGGCGCGGCAGCCCGATCTCAAGGCCCACGCACTTTGCGAGGGTTCAACAGTTAAGCATCACAGAAATCCTAAGAGACATTGACATATGTCGGATCACGACTGTGATTTTAGATTGGCCACTCCAGTTTCAATTATTTCAGTGATGCAACGATTCGCGCGTGTCTTCTCTGTATGCGTAGAATTAGGGTATTTATATTTTATTTACACATAGTGGAAGCGTGTTTGAAGTTAACATGGTTATGATGCTGTCAGCACTGTGTGTCCTGGAACTGAACCAAAAGTGGAATTAGTAAATCTATGAACAGATAGCTGCTCACAGATTTAAATTTCAATCCTGTTCTAAGATCAGGACAGCCGACTTTCATCTCTATAGTTTTGACAAATTGGTTATTGAGGTCGATCAGCCTATGAAATCTCGCCACTGTTTCTGGCGCGTGTACAATATCATCAAAGCAATCTGGTTTGCTAAGCATATATATTATCTCCTTGTGCTAATTGTATAACCAAATAACAATATTGCATTTTGGATCATAATCCCAATTTTACATAGTGCGGCCCGCGAATGGATTCAGATGTTGAATGCGGCCCGCGAGCTCAAAAGTTTGCCCACCCCTGGTCTAGACAGTAACGTGTACTAGAAAGTGTAATCAAGAGTCGTACGAGATCTCAGAAGCGAGCGTCGCAGACAGAGGGAGAGAGACTTGACTCAAGGGAGAGCCGAGACTCCAAAGAAAAGTCTCGACGAGAATCGACTCAAAAGAATAGTCAAGACTCGAAGAGAAGGAGAGAAGACTCGACGAGACTTACTCGGGAAGAGGAGCCAAGTCTCGAGGAGGGAGAGGTTTGAGGGAGAAGAGTTATTTTTTTTTTTTTTTTTTGGCTCTCCGAATTGCCAGACCATTGCCGGCCCCTCTCTCAAGCATAGGGACCGGCTCCGGACTGGGGTTTTATGTTCTTCTTGGGTTATGGTTTTTTGTTCTGTTTAGCTAACTCAGGCGAGCCTAGTTTCTTGCCCGTTATCATCGGGAAAACTGGGACTCGCTTTCGCCTGTTTTTTTCTAGTATATTAGTTGTTTTTCTTTTTCCTTCTCACGACGTGCTCAGCTTCGGCCCGGTTGAGTCCGGGGGCTGGGTCACGTTCGGTTTGGCCTGGTGTTATGAGGGCTTGTTACTTATACATCTCGAGTTTGTTTTTCATTTACGGTGATCGTTCGTTTTGATCGCTCGTCTTATTTTGTATTTCGGTATTTCGGTTTACGGTAGAAGCCGTACCCACGGAAGACCGCTATGTTGGGGAGTTTCGGCTCATGTTTTGTCCCCTCCCCAGTTGGATATTCATCTTTTTTTCTCTTTATGCATCTGTTGTTGCTAGTTTTCTTTCTATGTTTTGCAAAATTTTGTTTATTTGTGTGTCCGAATGTATGATTTCCAGTCTTTTTTTGGTTTTTCGCAGTATTTTCTTCTCTAGTTTTTGGTCGCCGACTTTGATGTTGTCAATATCTAGGCTTATTTTTAGGTTTATTATCGCTTTGTTGTAGATGGATATGAGTATCCATTCTATTTTGTTTATTCCCTCGTTGTATAGGATGGCATCGCTCGATAGTTTTTTCTTCCCGAGTATTTCTGCCAAGCTTTCTTGGATTTTTTGGGAATATGCGCAGTCCGTGAGGATATGTCTGACATTGTCCTCACGCGCGCCACAAAATTTGCATGATAGGTCCAGTTTTTTTCCGTATTTATCTTGGGTGATGTTTCTGTTTCTCTTTTTTCTCCAAATATATATGCATTGTGTGCCGTTTTGTAGTTGATTATTCTTTCGTTGTTTTTGACTAGTTTTTGTCCGTAAAATCTGGTTTTAGCGATTTTACTCCATTTCACTAGTGCTCCGCTTCCTGTTCTTAGTTCGGTTTTTATTTCTTTGAGTTTTTTTACTGCTTTATATAAAGACTTGTGGGTGGCTTCCTCCCACTCTTCGTCAGTCCATTTTAGTTTTTGCGACATTTCTATATTCTCCGTCCAGCGCTTCGGTGTTGGGAATTTGTGTGGCTCGGCATTAGAATATAGTTTCGCGTTTATTTTTTTCATTTTCGTCCCAATCTCGTATGTGGCGTATTGCTGCCAGAATTCCGTAGTCTTGTCTAGCTTTTTAAGTTCCGCTATATTTTCTAACTGGCACGCCTTGATTTTTGAGGCGATGTCAGGAATCGACATACCGCCATTGTTTTGCTCCGATATTAATATTTTCCTTGCGATACTTTCCATTTTCTCTGGTCTCCAGAGGAAATGGAAGCACATTTTTTCGATGCGTTTCATAGTCTCAGTGGGCATCGGTATTGCTCTTGCGTTATATATAACTTGGGTGGTCACCATACTGTCCAATATGGTTTTTTTCCCTACCCAGGTTAGGTTGCGGTCTTTGTATGCGTATATGACGCGTCTTATTTTTGCGATCCTGTTTTCCCAAGTTGCCTTTATCTGATCTTTTCCGTATATTTGTCCCAGTATCTTTATGTCCGTTTTTTTGAGTTTCTCTAATTGTGGGTTTCTTGTGGTGTATGTTGATTTTGGGTTCAAATGTAGTATTTCTGTCTTTGCCGGGTTGAGTTTTTGTCCTGTTGCTTTTTCAAAAGTGTCAAATTCCTTGAAGATGTTTGTTAGTTCCTGTTCTTTTGTTATGAAGACGGTCATATCGTCAGCATATTGCTGTATTTTCATTATTTTCTTTCCGATGTTTATGCCGCTTATTCCGCTGTTGTTTTCTATTCTGCGGGCGAGTGGGTCGCAGACAATCGCGTACAGGGCCATGCTCAGAGGACAGCCCTGCCTGATGCCTCTTCTGAGTTGTATCGGGTTGGTCTGAGCTCCGTTAACGATGATTTTGCTGGTAGCGGAGTTGTAAATGTTTTTGATGAGTTTGACGAGGTTAGCCGGAAGGTCGTAGTTCTCTAGAATTTTATATAGGAAGGTATGATTTATTAGGTCGAAGGCTTTCTGTTGGTCCAAATTGATTATAAGTAGTTCCTTTTTCCTTTCGTTTGCGTAGTCCATAGCTGCTTGTATATTTTTGAGTATGTCGCTAATTTTTCTGTCTTTTATGGCACATTTTTGAGACGGGTTTATCAAATTCGGGAGAATTGTGCTTATTCTTTTTGCCACTATTCCTGTCAATATTTTATAATCTGTATTTAGGAGAGTTATAGGTCTCCAGTTTCTCAGATCGTTCGGGTTGCCTTTTTTTATAAATCAGTGTTGTTGTTCCTTCCTTCCATGTTTCGCTGAGACCTCCGAATTGGTATGCATTATTTAAGAGTTCCTGCAGGTCTTTTTTGAGGAAGCTCCAATATCTTGCGTAGAACTCCTTGGATAGCCCATCCGGGCCGGGGGTTTTGTTATTTTCCATGTCCATTACTATTTTCCTTATCTCTGATTCCTCTAGGTGGGTTTCGAGGTTTGCCTTTTCGTTTTCTGTAATTTTTATATCCGCTATGGTGTCGATGTAGATCTTTTGTCGACTGTTGTTTTCGGTTTCTGGGGTTTTCCATAGGTTTTTATAGAAGGTCTCTATCTCCTTCAAGATCTCTTCCTTTGTTGTTAATTTTCGCCCCGATTCGTTCTCCATAGCGGTTATTGCTTTGTTTGTCTTCCTTTGCTTGATTTTACTAAAAAAGTATTTAGTAGGTTTCTCACCCTCTTCCATGTCCTTGATCTTATGTATTTTACAAGCGTACTCTATCTGTTTTTGCTCAATTTCTTTGAGTTGTTTGATTTCTGCGTACGCTTCATCTCCATCGTCTTCTTCGTTTTGTTTTCGCGCTATGATGGTATTTAGCTGTTCTATTTCTCGTATCTCGGCTTTTCTTTTATCATTGCCGTATTTTACTAGGTGTTTCTTGACTTTTTTCTTAAAGTCGTCCCACCACTCGTAGATGGTCATGAACGAGGGTTTATTTTTGCTACATTTCTCGTGTAGCTTTCGTAGTTCATTATATAAATTCTCGTCGTCATACATTCTGCAATCATTCTTCCACTCGCCTTTTCCCCACCTAATTTGTTCGATATCTTTTATGGTTATGCGCTGCATGTATGTGTGGTCTGCAATCGTGTTGAGTTGGTATCGCGACCTGCTTCTGTTTAGCAGGTCGTTTGAAACGTATATCCTGTCTACTCTTCTAGATTGGATAGCTTTGATGACAGTGTAGAGTTTAACTCTCGGGTTGTGCCATCGCCATATGTCCCTAAATTTGTAATTCCTGATGAATTCTTTCCAGTGTTTCGCGGCGGGTGTTAGTTTAAAGTTTGTCCTATTTTTCGAGTCTATTCGCTCAGTGACGATGTTAAAATCCCCGCAGACTATTGTGTCGAGAGGTGTCTTGATTAGTTCGCTAATTATCAATTTGTAGACGTCTGTCTGCGCCCTTCCTACGTCTGATGGCGCGTACACATTCCAGACTCTGGTTTGTGTATTGGTTTCTTTTTCCGTTAGCGTTAACATTGGAGCCTGTGCTCCTTCACTATCATGTTATGTATATCATATTTTTCTTTGAGAACGTTTTTTGTGAACATTCCCGTCTCTCTAAAATACAGCTTCTTATTTCCTTCCTCATCGGTCCAGTCCGTTTTATTTTCTATGTGGTTTGGATGGTATGTCATATCGTTGGCGTTGGCCCAATTTTTTATTTTTTTGATGTTTGCTCTATGTGTTTCCTGAACGCATGTTATTTGCCACTTTTTGTCCGTATTGAGCAGATTTTTTATTCGCCGCCAGTGGTTTTCCATTCCATTCACATTAAGCGAGATTATTTCCAGATCCACTTAAAATATTAGGTGGGGGTAGGTTGGTTATTGTGGTG
Organism: Botryllus schlosseri; assembly: GCF_051294905.1. NCBI lineage: Eukaryota > Metazoa > Chordata > Ascidiacea > Stolidobranchia > Styelidae > Botryllus > Botryllus schlosseri. The sequence goes on along the minus strand of NC_137244.1, from coordinate 7,900,567 downwards.
GTAGTTTGGGTTGCAGTTCATTTAGTTTCTTTTTCGCTTTTGTTTGTTTTTGTCGTCCGGTGGGCTGCGTTGGTCGTTGGATCGTTTGCTCGGTGATCGAGTCGCTCCGAAGAATTCCCCGGCCGTGAAAGTTCTGTTTTCGAATCTCTTCCGTAGTTCGTGCGTGTGTCCGCCTTTTGGCTTATTTTTGTTTTCTTTCTGGTTGCTGTTTTCATTATCCGTATCTGTTTCATCTTCTGTTGTTATTATTTGGAGTGGAGTGTCTGTTTTGTTACTGCAGGTTTCGTCACCGTCATCGTCACCCGGACGTATCGTGGTGTCTAGATCACTCTTTTGCGTATCTTGGGATTTTGTGAGTTGTTCGAATAGGTCGTCTACGTCTGCGTCTGTTATTGAGTCGCTTTTTTGTGTTTCCCCCTTTGCCTCATCCTCCATGTGATTTGGGGGAGAGTCTCTGCCAGGTTCTGCTTGTGTCTCTGTCTGCTCTTCCTGTTCTAAGATGGAGTGTCGGTCAACCTCTAACACTTTCTTTGTACGTTTGTCTTTTGTTTCAAATAGGTGCGGCAAAGTGTGTTGTGTGTTGGGTATTATGTTGTTTTGCGGGCACTCATTTATTCTGTGCCCGTATTGTTTGCAGACTGTGCAGGCCGTTTGGTTGGGGCAGTCCTTTGCGTTATGTCCCGGCAGTAGGCATCTGTAACACACTTCACTTTCTATCTCTTGTGGTAGGTATACTTTGCACGATGCTCCACCAAGGTAAAGGAAGGGTGGTATTTTTCCTGGTTTATAGTCTTCTACCCAGGCCTGTCTATATCCGTTCTGGATATTTGTGGCTCTGTGATAGATGATCTTAATTTCTTTGACGTGGCCACAGTCGAGTTGCTCCAGTTTGTTTCTTACTTCCTCTTCCTCTACCTCGGTAGGTACCGCTCTTATGTTTACTCTTACTACCGGCTTCCTCGGATGTTCGAGAAATATCAATCCGCTTTCTGTTCTTATTCCGTTTTCGGTGTTTTCCAAGAAGTGTTGTTTAAGCTCCTCTGTGCGCGCTTCCTTGTTAAAGGTAAGGTTATATGTGTTGCGCCCGATTTGGAATATGGAGAGGATGTGTTCCTTTTCCTTCTTCAACTGTGGGTGTGTTATTATTGCGTCTATGACTGCCGATGCCTGGATTTGTGCGGGCACAAGCAGGTCGAGCGACCTGGGTCTTGTCCCGTATGTAATCCTATTGCTGTTGATGTTTTCATTTCTTATTGCGTTGGCGTATGCCATATTAAAATGGCCTGGGAAGCTGATTTTCCCTACTGGTAAGTGGTGTCTGCGTCTACTGCAGTCCACTGTATGTAGTCCACGTCCGCTATTTGTCAGCTAAGCCTGTATATCTTTAGCAGTATGGTAACTACAAGCAAGGTTTGCTGCAACTTCAGGCTGCTTTAGCGTGTCTGTTGAACGCGTTTTTAAAGGCGTTTCTGCGCGCTTTCGAGAACTGATACTGTAGTATCAGACTAGCGTAGACTAGCGTACGATCACCGTCTAGGCGGTGTCGTAGCGCTTTTGTAATTTAAAAGGAAAGCCAGACAGTCTCCCGTCGCCTCAAGGTAGAGGCGCGAGAGAAAGGAGAAAGTGGAGGCTTGACTCAAGAGAGAGTCAAGTCTCCAAAGAAAAGACTCAACAAGTCCTGACTCGAGAGAGAGAGTCAGGACTCGAAGAGAAAAGACTCTACTAGAGTTGACTCACTAAGACGAGTCAAGCTCCAGTAGAGGTAGAAACAGACTCCTTTAGACCTGACTCACGAAGACGAGTCAGGTCAACTTTTATTTATTGCATCGCACGGAAAAGAAGCTTATTGCTACAATTGCAATAATAATATTAAGTATGCAACACAATATCGTTTTGTATGCAACAAACTGATATTTACAATATTATAACATGTATAACAAGTTTCAACATAAATTCGTTGACGCACTAAATGCAAGATTTGCCCACGGTTTTTTTTTAGGACGCTGCCCGTTCGATATTGACAGGGTCTTGCGAGTTCGGTTTCGGAATATCGGAAAGTCTTCGTGTTTGTAGCATCCGCTCGTATGGCAGGTTGCAATGGAAAACTAGGGCCGCAAGAGGGCAGTGTTGTTCAAGCCTAGCGCGCGCGCCCGCTCTTTGATTTCGCTCAGAATTTCTCACGTTTTCTCGTCTTCCTCGATCTGGGGTCTCCTTTCAATTCTTCTCAGCATTGAATTTTGGATCCATTTTGTGTCAATTTCCGGTCTGTTCTTGATTTTTCTGTTTCTTGCTTGCCAAATGGTCTGTTTGAAAATGGAGATCAATTTAATTAGCGAATTGATGTTACTTCTCTTGGTGGGTTCATTCAGCTTCATTAGTATGATGCTTCCAAGATCGGCATTCTGCTTCCGTTCGTTGGTGGTTTCTTCCCAAAGGTCTAGAAAGAGACGTATTACTGTTTGGGTGGCTTTGCATTTGGTAAAGAGGTGCACGTGAGTTTCTGTGTGAATTTCACAAAAAGCGCAATGCGCCGTTTTCGCGGCCAATCTTGCATACATCCTATCCCTGGTTGGGAGTAGGTTGTGGGCTATTCTCCAGTTGAGGTGTATTTGGTCTTTCGTTAGGCAGCTGCTGTGAATGTTGTTCCAGCTTGGACCCTCCATTTCCCTTATTTCTCTTCGGTGCTCCTTTTCCAGCGTGTCTTGATATATTCTCTTGCTTTTGTCTATATTCTCCTTTTCTATTTGAAGGTCTTTCAACGTCTCGTTGGTCTGTTTCCAGTGCGCGAGTGGCTGAAAGGAATGGGGTCTGGAGTTATTCAAAGGGACTGTTCGGTACCTTTTCAAGAGGATGGAGAGCTGGTGATCTAATCTCCTTTCCCAGTCTTCCTTTGGTGTTTTTTCGGAATTTTTTACGAATCTTCTTGCGTGCTTGGTGAACATGAGGTCCGTTATTCTTGGAATGTCGATTAGATCGAGCCCTCCTTTGTCCGTTTTTTGGATCACTTTTTCGTAGTCCATTCTTTTGTCCTTTTCAAAGATTAAAGTCATTATCTCTCCTCTTAACCTAGCACGCATACCTTTTGGAAATCTCGATGTCGCAGCCGCGTATGTAAAGAGAGGTAAGATGTTTGAGCGAATGAGTGATATCTTCTCGTGGGCCTTGAAGTTCATTTTTTGCATTTCTTGCAGCTTGTCCACTGCAGTGTCGAGCGAGTTTTTCCATCGCGGTTCAGTTGTCTTTTCATCCTGGGTTATAGTGAGACCGAGAATTGTTAGCTGTTTAACCATCATGCTTTTGTGTGATTTTTTCCTCCATTTTTTTCGTTCGTAGCTTATGGCTTGCGTTTTTTCCTCGTTTATCTCTAGTGCGCTCGCTTCTCCAAAACTGCGGATAATGTGCATTGCTTGTTCCGCGTCTTTTTCTTCGGCCAGCGTCAGCGTTACATCGTCAGCATAGGAGAGGACGACTGTTTGTTTTTGGAAGCCCGCCAGTCTGTGTCCCTTTATTTCCTGACTCAAGCGTTGTAGAAGCGGCTCTGTGACGATAGTGAATATTAGCATTGAAAGAGGGTCACCTTGTTTTATTCCGGAGTCGATGCGTATTCTTCCTTTGATTTGTCCGTTGAGGGATATTTTCGCTGTGCTTTTTTCATATATTTTGCGGATGAATCCCTGAAAGAGAGGGCCGAAGCCTGCGTTTTTAATTGTGCCGTACATAAAATCATGGTTTATGGAGTCGTAGGCTTTTTTAAAATCTACCGATACGATCGCTCCTTTTTCCTTATCTTTCATGTCCGCGGCAATTTCTCGTATGTGGAGATTCAGGTCTCCAATGCGACGTGGCGGATTGACAAATTGCTGCTCATGGGTTATCAGCGGGAGGACAGTTTTTATTCTGTTGGAGAATATTTTCGTTAATATTTTGTAATCTACATTTAGTAGAGATATAGGCCTGTAATTTTTGATATCGTTTCTTTCTCCTTTCTTGTAAATCACCTTGATTATTCCGCTTGCAAAATTTTCCGTTATTTCTTGTTTCAAGTAGATTTCATTGAATACCTTCGTTAGTTCTTCTGCGATTGTGTCTATATTTTGCATGTAGAATTCCGCGCTTATTCCGTCCTCTCCCGGGGTCTTGTTTTTTTGTTGCTGCATTATTGCCATCCGTAGTTCCTCCTCTTTTATTTCAGCTTCGATCTTTTCTCGCTGTTTCTCGGACATCCGTTTCTTTTGGAATCTGTAATATTGGTTTTTTATTATTTCGTTCGTGTTTTTCTTACTGTATAAGTCCTTGTAGAAGTTCTCCACAATGTTTCTTATTTCTTTCTCGTCTGTGGTTATGTCACCATCTGGCTTCTTTAGTTCGCAGATTGAGGCGTTCTCTTTCCTTGTTCTTATTTGTTTGCAAAGCGCGTATGGATCGTAGTCGAGTAACGAGTCTTCTGCCGCTTTTGCTTCCTTCCGTAGTTTCCATAGGTCTTCCATTTCCAGTTTCCAAAGTTTTCGTTTTATTCTATTGTATGCAGAAAATGGAAGGTTCTTTTTGATCACATTTTCTCTTACTGTTTCGAGTTCTTGTATGTTTTCCCTGTGCCGTTTCTCGCTTTGTCGCCTCATCTCCCGTGCTTGTTTGATTGCGAGGTGTTTGATTCGTTCTTTTATTGCGATCCACCATTCCAATTTGCCGTTGTATAGGATCGGGTACAGAGTTTTCCACTGGGCCCATTTCCGTTCCATTTCGGTTTTGTGGGTTTCTGACTCATAGATTTGAGTGTTATTCTTCCAGGTTGTTGTTCTGGTTTCACTGTTCCCCATTTTTACTACTGCGACGACTGCGTCGTGATCTGAAATGGGACATACGATATGTTTGCAATTCAATGTGGAAATACCTTTTGTGGCATAGATTCTATCTATTCTGGACATGCCCGTGGGGTAGAAGAAGGTGAAGTCCTTTTTCTCTCCGTTCTTTGCTCGGTAGAGGTCACGCACTCCCATCGTTTGCATTATCGCATTGCTGTATCTGGCGTCTCCATCGTTTTTTGCTGTATGTGTCGGTTGTCGATCCAGCTTTGCGTTGTCTACTCCATTGAAGTCCCCGGCTACGATGTGGTTGGTCGTATCGCTTGTTCTTGCCGCTAATTGCCTTAGCTGACCCCTTCTTAGTGCTCTGTTATTAAAACCGTGCAGGTTTGTTATTGTCAGATTTTGGGTACCTGTCTGTATCCTGATTCGAAGGAATCTTCCGCTGGCATCTGCTTTCTGGTTAGTCACCTTCATGTGATTTATTCTATTGGAGAGCAGGATTGCCGTTCCAGCCGGTCTTCCGTTGTCGGAATTCCATATGGCTCTCCCCCCCATTGTTTAGTCCACTCCTGTTCGAATTCAATTGTGGCGTGGGTCTCCTGGAGGCAGGTGATATCGGCTCCATTTTTCTTAATAAAATCATATATCAATTTTCTTTTATGATTATTGTTCATACCATTGGTGTTCAGCGTCAGAATCTTCAGTCGCCTCTTCGTCAGTGTGCTGTTGAAATTCCTTTCTTTTTCTGCTTGGGTTTTGAGCACTTGGGGCAGTGATTGTACATCCTCGCGGCGTCCTCATTGACTAGCGCTCCACAGCAGTTGGTGATCTCGCATACTCGTTTACATATTCCGCAGATGATTTGCGTCTCTTTTCGCATTTGCTTTCCGTTTATGATGAGCTGATCAGTTCGGTTGCAGCATGCTTCTATGAAAGAATGTTCTGTTTTACATGCCATACATGTACATACCTTGGCGTCGACCAGGAAGGATATCGGTTTCCCGCAGTTTGTGCATGTTATCTTTGCCTGCTTTTCTCCCGCATAGCTGTGATGCCTTGTTATAGGATTTGCAAAATCTCCTGAGTCGGTACTTGTCCTTGGTCTTTTTAGGCTAGTTTCCATCTCATTGTTGCTGTCGTTTTCTCTGTTAAGGGAATCAGACGATTGTTCAAACCAATCCTCATTTCTTACCTCCTCCGAGCTTTCTGATATCGCAAAAATATCTTCCATATCTGTTTCTATTTCTTTCACCTCTTTCTTGCTCGGCGATAAGTTGCATACGGGCGTCTTGGATGTGCCCTGTTGTTCGCTCGTTCCGGCTCGTGATTCTGCGTCATCATCGCTCTCTTTTCCTTTTATGGAATCGCATTCTTCTCTCGTTTGCTCTCTCGCGTCTTCCCTTCGCGCTGATTGGTTGTTGTTTCCCGACGTGTCCAAGATCGTCATCGGTGACGTCTCGCTCTCATCGTCTCCCACTGGTGGTCGTTCCGGTGAATGCTCCTCTGGTCTCGGCGCTTCGCCCTGCGTATCTCCTTTTATGGTATTGGGTGTTTCCTGTTTCTCTGCGTCTCCCTTTGGCGGATCTGCGGTATTTGGGATTTCGGTTAGCGGATTATCATATATTCCCATACCTTCCATGCTATTTTGTATTGTTTCCTCATAGTTTCGTCTTTTCCTCTCTATTCCTGTTGGCCGTATGGTTTTCTTGGTTCTTTTGGGGCATAGGCGCATGTAATGTCCCGGTTCCTCGCAATAGGCGCATGTGTGTATTTGACCTCTGTATCTGACCGTGATTCTGAAGCCGTCTATGTTGATGAACGATTTGATCGGCGTTTCGTCGAGTTGTTGTTTCCCCACCAGCATGCTCCTCACTCCGTTTCGTTTTCCTAGGTCATCTTTCTGGTGAAGGATATTTTTGATCGGAATGTTGTTATTCATAAAGTATTGTTCAATTCGCTGATCAGTCATTTTAACGGGGACATAGCTTAAGTAAACCGCCGTATTTTCGGCTACATATAACCAATGGACTGGGAGAGGTGTCCCTTCACTCTTCATTTTCGTCATGTTTCTATCGACTGTAGTAACCATTATTCTATCTCGAAAGGTGAGATCAATTTGACCATTTGGGAATCTTACTATTCCCTCTATATTTTCCAAGACTATTCCTACCGTATTGAAGAAACTTATCAATTCCTTCCTGTCCGGCATTCTTGGCAGCTTAATTCCAATATCACATGATCTGTCCACAGGCTGTGATCCTCCAGCCGCATTTGCGTACGTTCCTGGAGGCTGACCTCCTTGTATATCCGTCATATCGCTTATCTATTGCACGAGTTTCTTTGAGCCCTTCGAAGCTACCATGATAAACAACTTAATACAACCAAATACTCCAACGCTCGCCAAATTTGGTTCAAAACAATCAGTCATAACACAGCATTTACGGTGGTCACCAAATTACCGTTACCGCAGGCTGTCTGTAGTGATGATGCACACCCAAGTTGGCTCAATTCAAGAGAGAGTCAAGTCTCCAAAGAAAAGACTCAACAAGTCCTGACTCGAGAGAGAGAGTCAGGACTCGAAGAGAAAAGACTCTACTAGAGTTGACTCACTAAGACGAGTCAAGCTCCAGTAGAGGTAGAAACAGACTCCTTTAGACCTGACTCACGAAGACGAGTCAGGTCCAAGGAGGTTAGAGTCTGAAGAAGACTCGAAGGAGAATCGGAAATCCAACGACGACGAAGAAAGAGCAGAAGGAGAAATTAGCCTAAGTGAAAAGTCAGACTAGGTACTCTAAGTAGTTACTGCTAATTACGGTAGTTGCCACAACGGCTCTGGATCACCTGAAAATAGCCGTTAGTCGATACTTACGCGGGTTGCGAACCTTAATACAACCAAATACTCCAGAGTTAGAAGGAGTGTAGTGAGTAGCCCAGGCGAAAGAGTTCTAGTCTAGCTACGGCATCTATTACGACAAGGTATTTTTAAGACTTACGGTAGGTACAACAGCTAAGATACAGTTCAAGACGTACTACAACCAAATACTCCAAAAGATGTTCACCAAACTTGGTTCAATTTCAAAGCTTACACTTTCATGGGGGGGACAGAAAAATTTCAAATTTCTTTGTTATGTATTTTTATATAGTAAATAGAAACTTTCTTGTCCTGTAGCAATGCGGCTACTGGTTGGAATCGAACCAAATTTGGTGTGTAGGCCTAAATTAGGTAACCTAACAATTTGATCAAGTGGTCCGTACGATTTGAGAAAAAAAGTCAATTTTGAAGACCCCTAGTATCCATACGTTTGACGCCAGTCTGCAAGAATTCTCTTTTCTAATTTAGAGAAGCGCGGCCTTGGACGGCTTTAGACTTTACGAATGTCCCCCATTTTAGCATTCATATACAGAAATTGCCCATAGGTATACATAGAAACAAGCAACAACTGTCCTCTGTTATGTTTTTGTGGCATATTTAGAGGTCAATCAGAGTCACAATAAGGCTTTCTTGGAGCCGCATATGTGGCTCTGAGAGCAGCGGTTGGGAATCTCTGGCCTAAACGTATCAGAAACAAATTTCTGTCATGAGAAGCACACTATACCAAGCTGGTATTTCTATATGGGGCGCATCATTTTTATCTGCTGTTCGCGTCTGTACTTTGGAGCTCAGATTGCGAAGGGCACTACTATGAAGTATAGCACTGAATCGCGGGCAGCGCGAAGAAAATTCCAAAATTATTTAAAATTCAATTATTCAAAATTTCAATTTGCCCGTTGACGGCCGCAAACACATACTAATTAAATTACGTGCCACGGCCGCACAAATTTCCTTCTACGGCCGCAGGTTGCCCACCCGTGGACCTAAATACTCAAATAACGTTGCATTAATTGAATCAGTTTTATCTCAACCACCTATTTTAAATTATTAATAATCAGTTGGAATATAATAATAATAACTTATCTTAAAGCAAAATTGGTTCTTGTACTACTTTCGGTTGTAAGCAATTTAGCGCAGTTTTTCGAAAGGTTTCAGCAATAGTATGCAATAATATGTTCGTCGCATCTGCACTGATATATTTCTTTTGTTGTTTTGATGTATTGATGCAACCTTTCCCCTTTCAATTCCATCTAATCCACAATATTATCAGAAAGTATATCGAGATGACTGAACAGGAAGTGAGATTTAATGCTCATGTTTGGTCCAAGGTTTCCATATGCAGATACCAATTCTCGGACCAACTGTTTGTAGTTGTGTGCTTTGTGATCTTCCATAAAGTTTTATGTACTACATCCTAGAAGGGATTCCATGCAGTGAGAACCAATCTCAATATGAAGTTGTAATCCTTAGTCCGTATTCGAATCTCAGATCTTTCAAAGATTCCAGATTTAAGGTTCTCGTTTGATGGATACTAAGTGTATCACTTTGCTGGCTTTGCGGAAAATTATACATTTACAAGTAAAAAGAGATGAGACGCATATGAGTATTTAGGTCAAGCTTTCCAAGGACACACTTGATTACTTTATACTCCTCTTTCATCTTGGTAGGATGACCAATTGGGACAGGAGAAAATATATTTCCATTGTGCAAAACTACAATTTTTAGGCTTGACAAACTGCTTTTTTAGCGAACAAAGTTCTCGCATCAGGTCATGTTAATATTGATGGATTAACTGAGAACGACATGACTGTTCATCAAAGCCAATTTTCTATGTGTGCGCATTATGAAAGTAGAAAAATCTGAGATTTACTTCCTACCAAGTGAAATATTCAAGGGTAAATACAGTGATTTCAAGCTTTTTAGGGGTATAAATATTTTCTCTTTTAGAGCCAATTTGGCAAAACTAATGTGATATTCGTAATCAGCAAGGGTGCCTTTATTTCGTACTAGGGAACTTATGAAATAAGGAAACTTATGGAACTTATGGAAACTCATGAAACTTATGAAAACTTAGGGAACTTATGAAAACTTATGAAATTTATGGAAATTTATGAAACTTACGGAAACTTATTAAACTTACCTCGAAACCTCGAAAACCCCAGAAACGGCTCTCAGGTGTTTTTCCAAAAATAATTTCTTCATTTTGTTGACCAGTGCTATCAATAAAAGATAGAGCTTGTAGGGCAATTTGTTGGAAAACATTTTTTAAACCAGCATTTGCATGTTTCTTGGCTACAGTATTTTTTTGGAAATAAATAAACGTTCGCCTTAAAGTCTTGTTGAAAGTATGACCAATCAATTGGAAATGTGAATAAAATAACAATTGGGCATTATTGAGCGTCCTCGAAGGGGTATTCAGTTTGGTTGAGAAAATAAGACAAATCCTCCCAAAGAAGACATATGGGCCTATAATTTGTAGAGTTAACCATCTTGTTAATACCGTTGACCGAGGCAGTCAGTTCCATTTTCGTTTTATGTAGTTCCGAAGATTTATTACCGTCGTTTGCGTTATTCTTATAGGCCCTGCGCCGTGGACCGCAACGGGTTATGCAATTGAACCACAGCAGAATGGGCCATGTTGGTTTCTCCGTATACCCATGCACGATAAAGTCGTGCAAGTTGATGTTACTGGAACGTCGACAAACGAAGTACTGAGCGAAGGCGAGCTGGACGGATCTGATGTGTGGAAGGTATAGAAATGGTCGGCCTTCTACATCATTCGTAAATAAACCGATTAGTGATAGACATTCAACATTTACGAGCGCCACTCTATAATCACGTGGCATAAATATATTCTTACGATGCGTTCTACAAGCTGATACTATTTAACATGCGTTGAAAACCACACGTGACTAGCGCCCACCTATAGCTTACATATATTCCGACGCTATAGACCTCAATGGTAAGATTTGTCAAATTCCCAGACGTCGAATCCTATATATATAACCTATATATCAGGGATGTGCACGTAAACACTTGTTGGACTCACGACGCACCACTAATCGTAGCTTTTACAATAACAACATCTCGCACCAGCCATAGTATATTATTGTTTGCGCACTATAATTACGTAATCAAAAGTCTGATTCGAAACCGGATATAGTGGCAGGCAATACAGTTCACCAGCCCGTCTGAGCTTGCGACTAGGGTTGGGCAAAATCGAGTACCGGAGTGATTCGATTCTGAATCACGAAATATGCTACGAGTCGAGTCGAGTAATCGAGTATCACTCATTATGACGCCATAACAGAATGCAGTACGTCAAAGATCAAATCTGTACCGTTTATATGCCACCACAAAGAATATAATGCCTGTTATCCATCTCTTAAAAGATACTTGGGTATTTTTTTCGACCATACCGATTTCATTCCACTTGGTGATAATGTTGACTTCGGAGATATGTTACGTCCAGTAACCTGCGTATATAGCTTTGTCCCATATAGGCTATGTTTCGTATGCTCTACGACACCGCCAATCGAGGTTTCGAGGCTTAACAGTGAAAATGAGTATCTAAACTATACCTCTCGTTGATAAATTAACTTTCAGAGGTGAGAAGCCTATAATTTCAGTACTCGAAAAAATCATATTTTACTACCCGACTCGAATCATTAAAATTGATACTCGATTCAGATTCGAGTACTCGAATCATTGTGCCCAGCCCTACTTGCGACACGCGGGACAAAATGACGTATAATTGACTTTCTGCTTTCGTTCTCTGAACAATCCTCATATTTTCGCAATTACTGATCGATTAGCACAGTGGTTCCCAACGGGGGGGGGGGGGAATTCCCCCCTTGTGGCAAATTTTGAAGTTTTTAGGGGGGAATCTGGCTTAATTTTTATGAGGAATCTAGCTTTGGCAACGTATCGAAAGATACACTGGGTTCACAAGGTTTTTAGATTTTAATGGCATAGAACTGTTAAGTAGAAATTAGTTCTTTACAATTGTATGTTTGATTGGCAGATTTCAAGCTTGTTGTATGTGTAAATGCCTTCGGTAGATATTACATCCCCTGATAAAGTGAGGCTCACGAGACGATTTCGTTTCGTTGGGTCCGCGACAGCCTCTCGACCAAATTGCTACCAAGCTGGAAAACGTCAATCCGAATTCAGCTCAAGGCCGCTAGTGAAATTGTTAAACTTTTTAAGCCAACATATGAGCTAACGTGAAAAACATACCAAATTCATCGATTCAACTCAAGTCCATAGCAAGCGGACTTGGTGATTTATTTTTCATCAGCGGCTACCCGACCGGTAAAAAACAGGTCAAATTTGACTGCACTCTACCAAAGTTTAGTGCGGTCGACTTTCTGAATATGTTTGACCATCAATTGCTCAGTCAACAATGGTTGCGCGTTAAAAAGCACATTTTTTTAGTCACAGGCAACTTTTGCATAAGGGGAATTTTAGCTCAAATATCGGCCAAGGGGGGCACGAGACGAAAAAGGTTGGGAACCACTGGATTAGCACGAAGCACGAAGATAATGCTAAATACTATCGTTACAGACCTACATTTGCAAGTTTCTGTAACGCAAATTTTCCTCCATTTGAGGGTCTAATTTTGGAATTTTGGGTCGACACGGCACCAGAGCGTTTTGTTATTATGTACGCAATATTTGTTGAATTTCTTGCAGAAAATTCTTCGCGAATAGTTTGTCCATATCCAAGGTCACGGTGTTGGGTACGGTTGCCAATAGGAGAGACACGCAGAAAGTGTGGCTTGATAATGAACAAATGACGCGACTTTGTATTACACAAATTAGTTTGAATTCATGATAAGATTTGTCCGACTGGTTTCTCTGGAAAACACCGTCAAATGCCGTTGGGGTGCTTTGGTGTAGGCGCCTGCACCGAGCGGATACAAGCCTATAATGCACATTCATGTGGGGGCCAAAGAGGTCATCACTTCGGATTTCTTGTGCCCAACTTATATTTCCTGTGCGCAGAGACCGTGTCAGCACTGCGCATTTGCGCACGTGCGCAGCATAGAGGGAACATTGCGGCCAACCCCTGACGTATCGGGACACTGGAATATGGGAAGTTTTTTTTCAACATACCGCTGGGAAGGTGCGGTGTCAAAAATGGCGGCGACGAAACCTTGGCCAATAATGACTGTCGCTAATTGGCCAAAACTTTCTATATTGACATGCTCGGTCATCGAAATCGTAGAAAGTCGGCACCGAATAGTACTGTCCTCGCGATTTTAGTTGACAGTAATACTAAATCGACGCACAGAGAAAAACAATTCACCCCAAATTTCTTATCACATGTCTCAGGCATGTTTCATAGAGCTGTGTTACGTACAGTTGTGGTCGGCGAGTTGTCTTTATCATAAATGCCCCTATACAATCGTAGCATTCTTTTTGATGTGTGAGGCTTGGGTCGTGAGATGCCATTACAACTCAGATTTTGGGTCGCAGCCGTAAGAGTTTGAGAACCACTGCTTTAAGGTTATTGAACTGCTATGAGCTTTCAAGTCGGATTGAGCTAAAGAACCGAACACGGGATATTTTGACTGTATTTGCTCTTCTCATATAGTCGCTAGACATAAAATGGGAAATTGAAAGAAAAAAACAGAACACAGGTTGAAGCAGCGTGTCATAAGAAAGCGATCTCTAATGTGCCTACTCTCCTTGATCGCTTTGGATCTTTTTTTCCAAACAATCAGGCAGCAGCGATAAATCAAACATGTGGATTTTGTACCCCTTCGACGAACTGAATCCTCCGAGACTTGGTGGCATACTCTTACAAACGATTGCTGCCAGCAAGCATCTTTCACTTGCGGAAAATACGGTACATTGTGGATAGGAGTGCGGGATGGCTCTTATAAAGTTTTTGTACAAAACCCAACACTTATTTGGCCGAAAAGGGTTTTAGTGCGCTATCGTCGAAATCAAAACGAGGGAACAGAGTTGTCTTTGTAATGGGGCATTTCATGGCCTAAACCCGTTGTCTATACGTGTCGCACTTCCGATCGAAATATTATTACCTATCTTCATTTTCGTTTCTTGAAACAATTTTCCGTAGCGTTGTGGGTGACGATGAATTTTGTGCTAAAAAAAGTGCGGATGGTGCTGAAAAATATTAAAAAGCACTTGTATAGGCTAGTATACTTATGTACGGTTTTCAGTGGACGGCGTTCGACATTCGGTGTTCAACGGACGACGTATCAACGACAACAAAAAAGGGTTTGGTACCGTTATCCGTAACAGCCACATCATATTTGCATCGTATTGCCGCTTTAAGCTTACTCTGTACGAAGTACAACAATGTTTTTGTTCACAACTTACAACGCTCAATTTTCTTTTTCCACGCCATGCTCGATTTCCTGTCCTATTGTGATAATGTGTGCTGAAATACCAGAGGTGGTCAGTAAAGAATTACTTCTACTTGTCAAGTAATTGTCAAGCGGATTTAGCTTACTAGCATCACTTCTTCAGGTGTTTATGGTTTTGGACTACTTTTACTTCTACTTGACAGTTTTCAGGTTTTTAGGCAAAATTAAGCCTATAATCCTTACTTTTTTGCTTAATTGTAAATCGCTTCTTTTATTTGTACTTGAGTAGAAATTGATGACTTCGCTTCTCCTTCTACTTGAGTATAACGACGATGAGTACTTTGACTCTGTGAATTACAGGTACCACGGTCGTCTCATTTTCTATAGCATTGTTTCACATCACCGTATATGCGACCTTCTTCGCAAGAGATTGAACGACATTATCGTAATGCTGCGGCCCACGGCGTATACTAAGTTGGGAAACTGCCCAGCCCTGAGGCAACCTCGAGTTCGTGACTCCTGGGTTAAATTATTATCACCATGTTACAAGCAGTTCCTGTACAATACTCTTGGAAAATAACCTTCGAATGGTGTCGTGCTTTTCAATTTGACATCACCACATTGCCTACTCTCCCATTCATGTATCATATAACTGCCATATAAAGATTTGCCAATAATAAAACGTATCTGTGGTTCTCAAACTTTTGAAAAAAATTCACGAAACTGTCCCTTGGCAATTTTTTGAAGTACTCATGTTCCCTTACAAAACTCAACACAAAACCGCGTGTTTGATTTTATGGTGTCAGTGTGACAGGTGTAGTAGATTTTATGCGACCAGCTTGGCTATGTTTGGTTGCGTTTTGGGGAACGCAACTCTATCGTGAATCATATTCAACCGGTTCTTATTCACAATCAACTGTCGAAAACGGCGGTCTTTATTCTCATAGGTCGATCAACCTACTCTATGGGGGATGAATCCTTCTGACCTCTTTTACCCCCTACGTTTAAGTTCATTACTACTATTTTTATACTCCATCAACAAACGGAATTACGTGATTCGTTACCGAACCAAAATAGCTCTAGGCCAGAGATGGGCAAACTGCGGCCCGCAACACCGTTTTGTGCGGTCAGCCAACGCCTCAATAAACGTTTTATAAATATTATTAAAATGCGAAGAAAATCAAATTACTGTGAGTACTTGATTAAACTTTTTCTCAATATATTTCAACATGATAATTGTAATCTATATTCTTACCGAAGTATATTTTTGAATTTCATTGATGACGCGATGGCCCAACCTCGCGGCCCACGTATTTTGAAAGCTTCCGCAATTGCTAAACATCACAGAAAGTGAATCGTAAATGACTTAATTCGGACCACAAGTGTGAATATAGATTGGCAACACGAGTAAGTTTAATATTTTTTGTGCTGTACTTGGATAAACCGATTTGCGAGTGTGTTAGATAGATTCGTTCCAAGTATTTTTATATTATAGAAGCGTATTTAAAGTAGAGTTGCCATACGTCCTGAATTTCCCGGACATGTCCGGAATTTCACTGTTCAAACTAGCGTCCGGGAGGAATTTCTAAAATATGCCAAATGTCCGGAATTTTGAAGATTTGACGACGTGGGCTCATAATTTTTTCGTAAATCAACATAAAAACATTATTTTTGGAAATATTTATGCTGATGCATGATATTTTTCTTCATGCTGAGCGCGATTTACTATCACATTTATTGATTTTAATATGAAGACTACCACACCGTCGCAAAAACTGAAATAAAATATTAATAAAAACAACCTTCATTTACTGGAATAAGCCTAATTGTAATCGCAATTATAGGAGAACGGTTTATTCCTAGAGATCGTTAAGGCCGTTTAAATGCTTTACTCAAAGATAGTGATTCCAAACGTGGAAGTCGTTTGCCTTTATTCTGGGGTTCGCGAATATGTTGAATGTAATCACCTTCCAATATAGCCAGTGAGTAAGTCCGGGCAAAGGTGCTGACTTCTTTTAGTAATGAGGTCGTCAAATTTTGATCTGGGACACGGAAAATTTTCAAATTGGAGATGGATTCGCAACCACAAAAGGTTGGAAATCACCGGATGTGGGGTGTTTATAAAGCTCCGTGGTGCGCACCGGCATACGGCTAATAAACGATCTTATCGGTTGGGCATGAACATGACTTAACGATGTACAATTACGCTCCCTGTATTTCCGAACTCATCATCCTCCACCAGCTCTACCGCTAACTCTGATCATGTGGGCGGAGAGTAGAACATGTGCTTTCGGTCCCGGATACACAACACACAGCCACATACTCCTGAACCGGATCGTGACCACCTCTGGTCTTGAGCAAAGCTTTGCTAGTGTGACGTCATAACTCATTTTAAAATCCACTAGTGGGCACTAAAGGGTGTCCGGAATTGGGGTCACAGAAACATGGTAACCCTAATTTAAAGGTAACATGGTTATGATGCTGTCAGCATTGTGTGTCCTGGAGTTAAACCATAAGTACAATCAGAAAATCTATGAACAGATCGCTGCTCACAGACAGACTCAAATTTACTTCCAGTTCTAAGAATTGGGACAACCGACTTTAATCCCTAATATTGTCCATGAGGACGACCAGCATATAAATTCCCGTGAATGTTTTTAAAGCGTGTACGTTATCATCAAATCAATGTTTGGTAATAATATTTCCATGTTGTCGGTCACTATATAATCGAATACCAGTATTGAATTTTGGCTTAGTATCCCAAATTTGTATAGTGCGGCCCGCGAATGGATTCAAATAATGAATGCAGACCACGAGCTAAAAAATTTTGCCCACCCTTGCCTAGGCCGACGCAAGACCTATTAATTTGCTTCTAGCGGCTTAGTAGTTATGAAAATCAGTATGAAGTTGTTTTCAGGGCCGTAACAGCACTTCGTAAGGCACCCCCCCAAAACGTTGGTCCTGGCCCCCCATATGATGATGCACCGGACTTCTGGGGGGCCAAGCCCCCCAGACCCCCCTCAGGTTATTTGCTGATGTTTAACGCTACTTATCATCTACATGGGCCATCGTTAGCTGAGTCCGCCTTACCTGCCTGCACGCGCGAAGCGCGAAAATGTTCTATAATTCATAATTGAATCGGTCAATAGGATCGGGAATTGCATACATATTGCTATTAATTTTTGTCCTCTCTCTGCTCACGTAATCGGATTTACAGGAAGAGCTGAGTGAGGTGTGTTTGAAAAGGTAGGACCCCTCAATAATAATTAAAAATCTTGGGGTGTATAGCCGTTGGCAGGAACGAAGCAGCACTTCGTCAGGCCCCCCAAAAAAACTTGAGTCTAGGGCTCCCATAGGGTGATAAACCTACCCCCAATCACGTTGTTCGCTTCTGCCACGTAATTAGTCGTACTGCTTGGTGAGCCAGCGCGAAGCGCGAAAATTTTCGATAATTCATGATAAAATCGGTCAATAAGATCGGGAATTGCATACATATTGCTATCGCTTTCTTGTCCTCTCTGCTCACGTAATCAGATTTACCGGTAGAGCTGAGTGAGGTGTTATGGAAACTGTAGGGCCCGTTGGTATGATTACGTAACATGATGCTATTTCGTGACCTCCTGTCTGCTATATCAAAAATATAGCATCGCCCAAACGTAGACTACTAAACTGAAAGACGCACACGATTTCAAATTGGTATTTCTTCACTGGCATATAGTTTTCCCTGTCTTGTGAGGTTCAGATTTTCAAGGCGGGAACATTCGGCGCTGGTCATTTAGGCGCCTGATTAAACCTATATGTATTTTGTATATATAACGAAGTTTGCGGTCAGCATAAGGGCAGTCCTTTTCGGCCAAGGTTTTTGCGCGTGCGATCGTTCTGGCACACTTCTTGGAGTCGCATGTTACATGATGGCATGAAACTTTATATTTCATGGTGCATCGTGGCCCGGTAATGGCCAACGCCGATATGCCCATTTCTATAAATGTTGCGTATTTTTTTCTTTGGGGAAGAGTACCCCAAAATGAAGATACTTGGCAACTTGAATTCGCGCGGAGCGCGAAAAATTTCTGACAAAGTTGCATAAATTTTCAAAAAATACTCCATAATTTATGCTAATTCACGAAATAATTTTGGGCCCCCTTCGAGCTCGCCCCCCCCCCCAATTGGGGGGTTTGGGGTGCGGCAGTTACGGCCCTGGTTGTTTTCTTCTCGAGTGAAGCGCGAATATTTTTAGAGTCCAAGAATCAATTTTGTCAATAATAATATTTGCTTTGTTGAAGCATGTTCTTATTTCGTGAACTTTAAGTCTTAAATAATGATTGTCGCTATAATCGAAATATATTGGAATCGGTCACGCTTACTAGACTAAACTAAAGCCCTTTTCAATTCGCATTTCAACGCAGGAATCATAATTTTCAACCGCAGGCCGCATTGTACCGCGAGGGGCTTAGATTAGGACTGTTCGATGCTTCGACAATATCAAATCGAAGGTTCCGGCGAACATCCAGTGATCATTTTGGGCAACTGCTTTATCGGCAGTGATATTTTTGACAGCATACTTCTCGTGAAGTCGCATGTTCGCCAAACATTGATTATGTCTTCGTGTGTCATGGTTCGGGAATCGTCATCGCCAAAAGCCGATGATGTACCCGCACGTTGCGCAACCCCGGACTATATAGTATTTCAATGGCCCCAAGCGATGTTGTCATAATTGAGGATACAGGTAGACTTATTTCTGTAAAATTGTGCCTGACTTGTTCTGGGTGAGTATACAGACGCATAATAAGATCATGAAATGTTGTGACACTGAAGCGCGCGAGGCGCGACTTAAATTTAAAAGTGAATAATTCGCACAAAAATACTCTAATTGTGTTGATTAACGACAAACAATATCGGGCCATTATCGAGTTTGGTTTAAAAATAAATTGCATGGAATTCTTTAGAATGCAATTTTTGTATCTGGATCATGTGAATCCGCGGATCCCAGTTTAAGAACCACTGATATAGATTGTCACTTAATAATAGACTAACGGATATAGGGACTGTATGAGATGATTTTCTCGCCCTAATTTTGTACTGTTCATGAGTTGAATATAAGCTACCTTAGCGACTATTCCAAACTGATTCTTACCACGCAGCCCGTCTTCGTGCTCCATATTACTTCCGATATTTTATCTATTTCTGTACTCAAATAACATTTCAGATGCTCTCCTGCAACATAACTGAAGAAGAATCAGTGACCATCAATCTGACGTACAGAAACAACGACATGTCGACAGAAGTGGCGGTAGGAAACTTGAATATCACCTCGCGTAAGTGTAATCACAGTTTGGACATTCGAATTTTAAAAAAGGCATTGTCGTTTTACTCGGCATCGTGACATATGACTACAGGAAATGATCGATAACAATTCAAAATTTTCAAAATATTCTAGTGACTGGATCTTGAAAGTTTACATGAACAATGAACATTGAACAATGAACATGTCCTACATGGCACCACACTAACAATCCACTGTTTTACTGCGTCGCTATGTTAAATCCCTCACTACTATGACACTCGCTGATTTGAAGCTTGTCATTTTTGATGCCTCGCTATATTGGTAGTGTTGCAATTTAAAACAAATGGTGACTTAAAACACTGTGTTTAAAACATGTGTTAAAAACATGTTTTAAACAGTGTTTTCAAAAAAAGGCCTTTTAAAAAAACAAAATTGAGTTTTTTTAAGTTGTATAATTATGCCATAATTATGAAAATGCTTTCCAAAAAACATGTTGTATGAGCCTACGGACGATTACCGGGCGATAGAGCCGACATACAGGATATGGAATGGTTGGAACCGTCAAAATAGTCGGTTCAACAGCTACAGTTCGTAGATATTTCGCCAAAGGATCTATATTTACCCTATATTTTCAATATTAATCCACTATGACGAATAAATATCCGTGACGTCATGACTTGGAAAAAAACAATAAAAACACGGGCCTTGTTTTAAACATGTTTGTTTTGAATTGATTTTTGTTTTAAATGCAGCCCTATATATTGGAATCGCTTTTTCGTCACTAGCTGTCTTGACACTGGCCATTTTCCCTAGATCCCGTGTAGGACCTGTCACTATATCATAACACATCATAAGCTTTATGACATATCATAAGCTTCTGACTACATACGTTTGTAACATGGGCGCCAATACTTCCTTTTCAATTTCGAAATCTGCTTCGGTCAGACTTGAGGTCAGATCTCAGTCTATTATGCTTGCAAGGATTTCAAACTCTAATGTGCTCGCGGGCCAATTTCCTAGTTTTTGATGACGCTGCGGGCCGCAGCATCAATAGTTGGGGTATGCAATGTTTTTCCAAGTAATAATTATCTAACAAGACCTTGCAGACTGGCTCTCCACACACATCGTGAAAATGTGACGTACTATATTGTATAAAACTCACGCCTAACACGAAAAAAATCACATTTTCGAATATCTGAATAAAATTGTTGTTGCGCTTGGCATCACGTGTCAAAATAAAGAGATACAGACACAATGCTGCAAGGGGAAAATGCATCAAAACATGAAGTAGTAGCCTACGTGGAAAACATATGATGTGTCACTCACTTTGCTTCCACATGATAGAACAGCACGGACTGTCAATGCTACTTGTAAGATATGCTTTCGACCAAGAACAGTTTCAGTATCTTCCGCGTCCTGGAAGATTGCATTTGGATTGCCAGAGATCCTATATAGTCGCTGCCGCGAAACAATCCAGATCTTAACCTCAGCGAAAATGAACGAAGCAAACACTTTGGGGTTGCCGTTCCGTGCTCACTAGGGTTGTCCATAATTTGGAAAATCACAAAAATGATGCGTATCCATGTCTCATTCTATAGATTATTAATAAATAAACTTCAAGGAGTCTGCAATGAGCTCACTGGAAAGTATACTTTGCATTGCTCATTTCATCATTTGCTCATTGAAGTTTATTTATTAATAATCTATAGAATGAAACATGGATACGCATCATTTTTGAGATTTTCCAAATTAGGCAAACACGTGTAGCGTGTCGCGTGTAGCGACCCTGATACGGCGCTGTCGACCTAACAGGGACGTCGTTGTTCTTCGGTTCAGAAACCCTCTCGTCGGCGACCCGCTACCACCAGCATGTCATCAAGAACATCCAGGAGTATTTACAAGTTACCAATTTAATTACAAGCCAAAGCTTAATACAACCAAATACTCCAATCAGCACCTCACAGAGATATACAGGCACTACACTACATTGCAAGTACAACTACACAGTTCACAAGCATTCCTAAGTGATGAGCGGATATTGATTTTTGAGAATCCGAATCCGTCCGACATTTTTGGTGTCTGCGGAACTATCCGTCCGACTCCGGAGAATCTCCTCCAACTATCCGACTTTATCCGGAAATCTCGTCAAGAATCCGAAAAATCCTTATCGAACAATGATATCCCACAGTATCAATTGTACAGCTGAGCTTAGCTACAGTTCTGCACTAGAAGATCACGAATTGTATCTATGGAATGAACAAAAACGAATAGAACAAAAATTGAAATTTTAATTGTAGGAAGGTTAACGCAATAAAGAAACAACGCTACTAATTTGAAGTAAGAGTGCGAATGAAAGTGGTATCTCAGTTCAAAAGCAAATGACAAATGACAAAGATTATTAGTCCATGGCCATATATAACAATCAGGCATTTAACCATATTACCCAATACATATCAAGAAGTAATAATAGCAAGTTGTAACCATGGAATTTTACAATCAGGAGATGGTCGATATTGGATGCGGATAATCCGCATTTTGCCCACAAATGCTGGAAGGCGTGAAAGCCTGTTTAGTAGCAACTTGCTGATGCTTATAATACCTTTGGTCAATCAGTTCAAAGCTTCGAGCATGACGCTTATAGTCGAGTCACACAATATGTCAATAATAGCACCATCCTGAATGTCCCTCAATCGGTCAAATTTCCTCTTCGGTAGCAGGTCAGTAGTTGTCTTGCCGGCTTGTTTATTGGAAGTGAAGAAACTTATCGTCAACTGTGCTGTATCCTTGGCCTTTCGGATATGGTTTGTTAGGTTCATTGTACCACTTGAAAACTTGTGGTGTTTCACTTGAACATAGCAATTATTGCATTCAGCAGAGCCAGTGTTCCATAAATCAGGATTAAATCTCTTCACACTTCACTCTTGCTGTGCTATCTTTCAAGACGTCGACTTTCCTCAATCCATTATAATGGAAATACGAAACTGCGACAGTACGGAATCACAGCTCAAATCGACACTCAGACGAGGGGTTTGACAACATTCGAGGTCTTCAAATAATGCAATATACTGCGAACAGTTGATCGAGCTCCACTCAAGAAACATGGCGCATCACTAACGTACAGATCACCACTCCTTGGCGTTGACTTTCGAACTGTTTACATGGTCTCTCGTTTAAATCATATAGAAAAGCACCATAATCACGCCAAATTCTTTTTCACAATTCTTCAACTGAAATCAAATTTACTTGAACAGACCATTGCTTGACAAAAATAACTTACAGCTTTTTCGTGTATGGCTCAGTGGTTCTGGATGATTGATTCCGTCAATCATATTTGGAGAAAATATAGCTGCTGAAGGAAGGGAAGAGTGAGCAGGAGAGTTGAATAGGTTTGCGTTTCGTTGTAACGTTATATAGTAATTGTGGATTATATAGCCTTGTTACATTTTATTAGTTTACCTTAGTAAGATATGCATGTATCTTGAATGATTTCAAAGAGGCTGGTAGGCTACTGTAACGTCAAGGCATCATAATATTAATTATACATTTTATCTGTGCATATATCTTCTTACATAATTTTCCATATAAATATCAGACTCCAGAAAGTTACTTGTATATGTTTGTATGCATATTCTTATTTGATTGGCCGGGCTGCAAGCACTGGCGTAGCAGCATGTGTTGCCGCCCCTGGCTCTCGCTTAAAATGCCGCCCCCTCCCTAAGTACGCCACAGCTAAATTCGACATAGATTCATGTTCAAGCAATCTTGTCAATAAAAATAATTACATATAATATGCCGCGTCTCAGCCTCACCGTCTCAACGGTAATAAGGCAAAAAATATTAAAGACAAGAGATAGCGAACGAATGTATTATGCAAATAGAAAATCAATAGCCGCGTCAAAACTTAACTTTTGGGGCTTTCGCCGAAGCAAAATCAGGGATAATAATATACTCAAATTCAAGTTTTAGAACGTAGTCTCTTTCTATAGACCAGTGGTTCTCAATGGGGGTCCGCGAAGCATTTTCATGGGGTCCGCGAAGCCTCTAAATTTCTGAAGTCATTGATAACCTAATTTACATTTTTAATTAGGAAAAGCATGGGACAGTTTTCGCTTCATAAATATTAAAACTTTAGGACTCACGTCATTAAAATGGTCGTCTCAGATGAAATATCCGACTGTGCAGACTCATTTTATTTTCAACTTACCAATAGCAAAAGCCGATGCAAACATATTGCTGTTTATAAATATGTTTTTTAAGGTTTCTGAAAAATTAAATGTTGGAGATAGCGATTTGGATTTGCAGTTGTCAGTCTCAGTAAATTTGTAATAGAAATTCATGAACTTTTTTCCTAAAATGTCCCAATGAAGGAATTGAAACCGCGCCACGAAATCCATTTTCTCCTGTGATATAACCACTAAATAATTTCAAGATGAGATGCTAAATAGAAACAACTAGGCTGCGGGGACAAAATATGTTCATTACAAACACTCACCAAAGCTGTCGTCGGAAGCGTTACGCGTTATTACATTCGCCACCAATATATCTTTGTGGAAATGGATTTTCGGCGCTCGTTCATATCCATTCAAAGACAAGGATTTTCAAGACAATTAATACAGCTGGAAAATTCGTTTCGAAATAATAAAAGTCTACCTAATGTCGACATATAGTGTGATGTTATTATGACTAAAATTCATTTTCTGGCTGTTTATTACTAGCCTACAATCAATTTTTGCACGAGACAGTTGACGGTTGCACGATAATTGAGCCAATTTTGAACGAAAACTGGAGGGGGTTCGCGGTGGACCAAAAGGGGTCCGCGCAGACAAAAAGGTTGAGAACCACGGCGGCTATAGACAGAATGGATAGACCTGGTAGCCGATCATCATCCATGGTAGAAAGTAAATAAGACTTAATCAGTTTGAGCTTTGAGAAGCTCCTCGCACAACTCGGAATTGAAACACCAATGGTTAGATAAAGTTCCAGACACGAGCATAAATACACCAGCATAATAATGATTTCGAATGAACCAACCAACCATTGTTAGGAACAAGCAGCCTTGACGGATATTTCGGAGTGGTTCCATTGCCATGTTAACATATGAATTCGTGTTTTCGGAATTAGCGTGACACTGGCCTTCGATTTAGACCAGTTTAATTAAATTTTAGCTCATGATACGCCAGCTATAGGACTACCAATTACGCTGATTTTAGCCGGCTATGTATACTAGGGCTCTTCAAAAATGATTTTTTTTCTCAAATCGTACTGGCTACTTGATAAAATTGTTAGGTTACCTAATTTAAGCCTAGACACCAAATTTGGTTCAATTCCAACCAGTAGCCGCATTGCTACAGGAGAAGAAAGTTTCTATTCATTATATAATAATAAATATCAAAAAATTTGGAAATTTTCTGTTCACCCCATGAAAGTGTTAGGTTGTCTATAGAAACGATGTTCACCAAATTTGGTTCAATTTCAACCAGTGGAAACCGAGTTATTGCCGTCGAAAAATTTGGATTATGAATAAAATAGTATTTACGGTGACTAATTCTTTAATTATTTATTATAGTCCACCGTAAATACTATTTTATTCAAATCCGATTTTTTTCGACGGCAATAACTCCGCTTCCACTGGTTGGAATTGAAACAAATTTGGTATGTAGGCTCAAATTAGGTAACCTAACAATTTTATCAAGTAGCCAGAACGATTTGAGAAAAAAAAATCATTTTTCAAGAGCCCGAATGTACACTGTGCAGCCTCATTTTGCCGCCCCCTTGGAGCCTGCCGCCCCTGGCGCAGAGCCAGAACCGCCAGGTGACTGCTACGCCACTGGCTGCAAGTGTGTGAATAGCTGTTAACTCGACGTGCCAAACTGACACAAAGTCCAAGTCCACACTGAGAATACCTTCTCGCAAAACGGAGTTATTACATTGTTGATCGTCATCAGGATATATTCCGTTATGGTCATGAACTGCTGGAAGACTCATGGTAGCTAAAGTTTGTGCCATAGCACAAGCACCGCTGTATAGTGCTGATCGAAATGGTATCATACAACTACTGTGGTAGCATGAAAATCAGTCATTCTACCAGTACGCAAAGAGGGATTTGACTGCTATTAATCTACAGAAGACTGCCACCAAAACAACTTCGAGGATTCTAGAGATTGTATGCCCTATTGTGACATTCATCAGCAATGGGTTCAAAAACTACATGTCAAGGCGGGAAGCAAATTCAGTTCTGTGACTGATGTTGAAACAATACCTTCAATTTTGCGAACTTCAAACACTGCTCTGCGAGAATACCGTACCGATGGTAACCATGTCAGGAGAGCTCATGTCAAATCATACCATTTTTTATCTGTTCACATATTATATATCGTTAGACTGGCAAGTATGGTATACTTGATGTGTTTTAGCTAATAAATCTGATAACTTGGCTGATCTTATAGTATTGTCTACTCTTGAATGGTAAGAATGGTAGTGGCGATAGTTGATCTATATTATCCTGGACTCTTGACAAACATTTTTAGACTGCTACCAGTCATATCGCAAGGTGTCAGCTGTTTGTATTTGGTTATTGAATTGATGACTCCTTTCTATTGACCTGTCATCAAATCTCACATCTGGTTACAACTATCCGGAAATATCCGTATAAAAAGTGACAACTATCCGACAATATCCGAAAAATAATCTGCGATAATATCCGAGTCCTATCCGACTGCCACGAAATCGTCTAATACCCGGTCCGAATGCTATCCGAATCCGTCCGATGCTCATCACTGATTCCTAAGCTTCCTACTAAACGACCGCGCACTCAATAACACGTGTAGCTACAAAGGGCGAGAAAACTGGTAATCACGAAATCGCGGCTCTTGATAGATTTATCAACTATGCTTGAATGATCACGACTGCAGCGGCTTGCTTATAATGTGCTTCTACACTCGTTCAAGAAGTTTGCTAACGGCAATTTCTGTAAGAGTATTGTAGCTTGGTGATATAATAATAAAATGTGACTCCTGGCAATTAAATGTTGTAGTTTTAGAAGTAATTTACGATAGGTTTAAAGCAAAAATAGTTTATTGCAGGCATGGTAGAGGTGAAACAGCGAATGATTGTGTTCTTATAAAATTTAGTATAAATCCAAGAAATACCTAGTCTGATATGCTTGCAATTACGCCGAGTGCTCCTGCTTTTCTGAATGCAAGTGAAGTATATTAGCCATCGCCAAACTGGTGCATCACACCACGTGAGATACCTGCTGAACACAATTCTCTGAAGAAGTCCAAAGAAGTGTCACTACCGCAATGCATGTTGTGATCTTTTTTATATCCATGTCTGGTTTTGATTCAAACATTAGTCGTGTTGCAGTCAGTAATGATCTAAGATTCATTAGGAACATGCTAAAAGCTATACCAGAAATAAACTCTCTTTTTACTGGTCCTACCTCAGTCTGTGCTTACCTTTATACCTCTTTTTGCGGCGTCATTTTTTGACAGCACATACGGGTAGATTCATCATGCTGTTTGAATCTGACAAGTGCCAAGCATAAACGGCTGATTCAGTCCATCGTTACAACAATCCAGACTTCCATTATATACCACGACAAGAGCCTAATTAAATCTGACAAAGTACTGTCATTGTTTAGCTTTATATTTGTATTCAATGATGTTATATCCCTTCTGAAACTAGAAATTAGTTTGCCACTTTCATATGCGCGTTTTCTTCATGTGTGTTTTAGCTTTCCCTTGATGAAAACAAATCATGCAGGTAACAACCGTTACTTTTACAGTAAGCCAGTCATGTGTTAAACGTTTTTGGGAAGCATCTGTCCTTTGTTCATCATGTATTTGGTAACTCAACATGCCCTGAATTAATCTTGAATCATTATCTGCGGACAAACCTACAATGCGATTACAGAATCACCGCCGTTAGTAGACTCATTGAACAGCTGATCAGCAAACTGCCAATGTTGTGATCATTCAAGCATATCCGATAAGCCAATCAAGCGCTGTGACTCCGTGATTCCTCGTCTTCTCGCCATTCTATGGTCCGTGGCTGCCACGCTCAGTCTTCGGCAGCTACTTTCGAACGCTTTTAGTCAAATCTTAACGACTTTCATGTGAGCTTATTGCAGCCTCATTGAAGTTTTTTTATCCATAATCTATAGAATGAGATGTATGGATACGCATCATTTTTGAGATTTCCCAAATTATAGACAACCCTTTGTTCACATTCGCTAGTTATACACTACCAGTACTGCTGTGCGAATGCCTTCTGATCTAATGGGGATTATTGTTTGTAGATGTATATTGATGAATAGGCAATCCGCAAGAATGATATAACGAAGATGGTGCCGGTTTTGCCTCATCGTTGTTGATATAAAATGATAGTAATTTTGTAGTGCACACGGTACTGCAGCTGCAGCAATATCCATTGGCCAAGAATGTATCCTATGACTATGACTTCATTTGGCTGATTCCCTGTAGCGTCTTCGTATTATTTGTGGTGAGTTTGAATATGTCCTTGAGAATTTTCAATCGTGGTTAGTCGTTTCAGATCGGAAGACATTAGCAAAGCACAAGTAACGTAGGGGAGATATGGTAGCGATGGATAAAAAATTGGAAAATTATCTCTGTCCCCAAAAATGTTCAGCCGATAACAGCAGATCTTTTGCTGGCTACCTACTATGATACAAGCTCTGCCTATGGCGCATGTATACATGAATATCCGTCTTTTCAAAAAATAGTTATGAACGTTCAAACTTTGTTACTTCAACGTATCATCGGTCCCCACCCGGTGTGTCTAAAGCAGGGCCGGCCAACCCGTGGCCCGCGAGAACGTTTTGAGTGGCCCGCGAGGTTATTTTCGAAATTAGTAATGTTATCAAAAATGGATTGCCCAGATTGTGAACTTGCAAAGCCAACCAAAAATTTGATTGTGTTGCCGCAACACTTGGGATGTGACGACTAGAATATCAGTTCCGACGCATTGGCATCATAGGTGTATGGGAGAAAAAACTTTTGGGGATGCGAATTTTTTTTTGCCCAAATAGACGGTGAGCGACAAAAGTAGTTATAAAGCACCTAATAGTGTAAATGACGCGCTGGGAAGAACTTTACCCATATTTAGGACAAACTGCAATACAGTCAAAGCAAAGATAACCCATCACTGAAGCGAAATCCAAAATTATTTCAAGGCTCGGATATTTATGAGCAGTCAGTATCACCAATTCAAAAAAAGTATTTGTCTCTGCCACTGACATGATGCATACCAAATAGGCCTACATCACTGATGTGCTCAATATTGACGATAGGTAAAATACCGCCATATTGGTAAGTCGTGCTTGACCCATAGTCTATCTAAGATGTTTTTTAGTCTTTTCAACTTCGAAAGTGCACTTTCAGAACCGTAGTCAGAATTTTCCCATCGCTGTAAGATGAGTCTTGCACTTTGCATGATTAACCAATTTATGAGGCATCCTCCATAGCGAATACTTGCATCCATCATTTGATTTGTTGAATTTCAGGCATGGACAGCGTTTCATAGTCTTGTCATTTTTGTTACAAGTTAACCAGGCATGAGTTTTTAATAAGACTTGAGATTTCGTTTTGAAGAGTTGGATTGAAATCTCCTGTTTCTCATTGCCATAGGCTATTTCTTTTGATTGTAGCATTGTAAAATTTGTCGATGAGGCTCAATGTTGTCGCCAGCAGATGTTTTGAAATCATTGCTCATTGCCGGATCAATATTTGACATTGCAATTGTTTCAAGATTTGATATCACACTCGTTTCTGGCACTGACTGAAAAAAGAGACACTTGCAAAACCATCGCTGCAACAGTAGTTATATCGTGAGCAGGAGTTTCCATGGGCTTGTGCACTGTCAATGGGTATCAGTACTGACGAGTGACGGCTATGAGTGTTCCATTCCAATTGGCCGAGAAATGGGTGTAAATGTTTACTTTCTTTGTTCAAGTTTATCTTCAGCACTAAATTCAATTGAACAATTGGCAGACTTTATATGCTCTTTTTTGTAGGATGCAGCATGCAGATAGGGAATGGCGGCAGTTTTGCATGTCGGTTGATGTCCGAAAACTTTCTCTTTTGATGCTTATCCATTGGATTATACCTGGGTAAAATTCAAAACCTTTACCGACTTTTTAGTAGTTACACTACTATTTACTATTTCTCAAGTTAACGAGCAATTGATCTTCAATTACATGGTGGAGAATACCGTATACCTGATAGGCGAAAACTACAAGAACTGGTTTGGATACTGCTTATCATCAAAGCTAACATAATTTCATGCAAAATCCCAATTGAAAGAAATATACAGCTCACCTGCTTTCTGTATAAATTTTGAAAATCCAACAAATTTCCGACAGCGCGACACTTCTTATTCTCCCTCAACCAACACACCCTCAGCTAACACAAAAGACAATGACATTTTTCATTGCAATTCGGCATAAATAAAGTGGCAGAGCAAGGTATGACATGAGCCAAGCCAACAAACCAAACATTAATTCTGTTGGATTAGTGTGCGATGAACCATAGCTGCAATAATGCCTGTGATATTAGATTGCCTGTTCTAAGATATGATTCAACGATATATCATTTTTACTATATGCAGAAATTGTCGATTGGTTTATGCGACTATTATCTCTGTCAGTCGTGTTCATCTCATATCCGGATTGATAGACTGAATATGTTCGTTCACCTATGACCTCAAATGTTTTGTTCCAACCAAAGTCACTCAACTATGGTCACTTTGGTTCCAACCCAGTGACCACTACTGACGAGTCTACTACGTTCAGGTTCAGCTTGTCGTGTTATTTTTGGCGATGACCAAAAATGATTGATGAGCAATAAGAAATTTAGCATCCTGAAAGATGCATGCTTAGGAAATCCATAAATTTAACTTCCTTTACATTTTTAAACTTATTGCTTTGCAAGAAAATGTAGGTACAGTTATTGTTTCAAAGAAAAATGCAGGTTACGGTACGTTGGACTGACCAAATCTAGAAGTTATTTTATTAAGGAATTAGATTGCAAGTCTGGTGTCAATCATTATTATCTCATAACAGTTTGTATGATTTAGAAATATGAATATCTTATGCCATAGAGGAAGAAGCGTAAAATATCGACTTTACGGCCATAAGAAGATGGAGAATTTGGTCCAGATGGTCCATCGACGGCCATAATATGCTGAAACTAAGATCCAGTGTTGGGATCAAGTCACTAACTTCGAGTCACGAGTCATTTCGAGTCATTGCACATTTTGACTCGAGTCAAGTCAAGTCAATCGATTTTCAAAGGCGACTCGAGTCAAGTCAAGTCACTCGATTTTTGGAGTTGACTCGAGTCAAGTCGAGTCAAGTCAAGTCAAGTCAAGTCACGAGTCAAGTCACAATTCAAGTCAAGTTGCCATTTCGAAGCATGAGGCATGATTGCATCATTGCATTTTGCCAGCTGTCTGAAATACATGTTGAGTGGTCATTGATTCTGAACCTCTAAACGAATATAGAGTTGAATATACACACAAGAAGGCATTGTATCGCTCACATATACGTAGAACTGATAAACTACGTCGATAGTTGCCAGCCAAAATAGAGAATAGAGAATTGATTGAGAACGAATTGATAAGATGCAATACATTACCCATTTACAAATTGATCCGATACAATTACAGCCTGCGCCAATGGTTGGGGACTATGTAAACTATATTCGAATTCAATTTCAATAAAACAAGAGGTTTGGCTAAGGTGAAAACAGAAATATACATTTTGCCATTCAATTACTTTACAACTAGTTTACGACAACGTAAGCCATAAGCTTCAATCCCTTCGTTCGCGGTCAATTTATTTGTCAGAGAACAATTGAGGCTTAGTAAAACAGACGATCATTAAATGATTGGTTGCTCTCATGGGTTACACCAGCGTTTCGCGAAAATCCTAACATATGCAAGATACAGATCTTTATCCACACCGATTGCTTGGTGACTTGAAATTGACTCGTGAATTTTGCTCCGAGTCACGAGTCAATCCACATTTCTGATACGCCGAGTCAAGTCAAGTCGAGTCGATTTAGCAAAGTGGCTCGAGTCAAGTCAAGTCATACGAAAAAGGTGACTCGAGTCTGACTTCAACGGGTAAAGGTTTGTCTTACTTCAATACGAATAAAGCTGCTGGATGGCCGAGCTGGATTGATAGATTTGAGATTTGGATGGTGGCAGAGGGTATTACAGACCCTGGCAAGAAACGTGCAAAACTGCTACATGAGGCCGGCGAAGACGTGTATGACATTCTTAAGACCTTGCCTGACATTGAGGGGGATGAGGATGCGTATGTGAAGACTAAGAAGCGGCTTACGAACTATTTTATCCCGAAGCGGAATAAAATCTTTGAAAGAGACCTCTTCCGGCAAACAAGACAAAATGCTGGTGAGCCCATTCAATCATACATTACGAGACTGAGGAAATTAGCTGCAACATGTCAGTTTCACAATACCGATGACGAGATTGTGCAGCAGATAGTGATAGTCTCTTGTGGTTGCGATTCTCGTGTTAGAGAGAAGGCACTGCGACGTGACATGTCTTTGCAGCAATTGTACGACTATGCACAAAGTCTGGAACAATCAAGGCATCAATCCAGGCAGATTGAAAACCACCACCAAGAAATGCCTGACGCACAGATGCAGGTAAATGCACAACGTCAAGCAGTGCCATCCGATGGGGAAAGTATGAACAAGCAGAGAAATTACGCTCACGCCTGTTTCCGATGTCGCAGTACAAAACATTTTGCTCGGGCGTGCCCGTTCAAAGAAAAAGACTGTTCGTTTTGCGGAAGACGAAGGCACAGTGAGAAGGCTTGTCGTTCGAAAGATTCGAATCAATCTTATCGAGAAAAGGCTGGCTCAAGCAGCCAGAATAAAGTGAAAACGCTTAGCGCAGAAGAAACGAGGAGTGAAGCCTTGAAGAGTACGATGACGGTGACTTCCTGAATTCTATTGGCAAAGAAGAAAATGCAGATTCTGCTGATTTGGACTTGGGAGATACAAAGCCCTACTTCATTTATCTGGAAGTCGACAATAAACAGCCAGAGCTTGAATTGGATTGTGGTGCTGCTCTCACAGTGTATCCACAGCATGTCTTCAGAGAGTTGTGGCCCGATGCCCAACTGAAGGCGCTACCAAGGAAGCTTTATACTTACACGCGGCAACCACTGAAGGTCGCTGGATATATGGATGTGTTTGTAAGATATGGAAACTTTGCTGGATATTTGCCATTGATCGTTGTCGACATGCCCAATTTGTCTGAACGACCGTTGTTGGGTAGGAATTGGATAAGAAGCATCAAACCGAGTTGGCTATCGATTGACAAAGTCGATGTACAGGCTGGAAAGTCTGATATCGATGTACAGCAGCTGCTGAAGAAATACCCTGGCATATCAACTCCTGGTTGAGGCTGTGCTAAGACGACAGCTAAGCTGGAGGTCAGTGAATCAGTATCTCCGAAGTTTTTCAAAGCTCGTCCTGTACCGTTGGCTTTGAAGGCTGCATATGATGCGGAGATTGACCGACAGGTCAAGATGGGAGTACTGAAACCAGTGAAAACTGCAGATTGGGCTGCGCCAGTGGTTACAGTTGTGAAGTCTGATAGAAAGTCAGTGCGCTTGTGTGGGAGTTATGATCTTACAGTGAACAAAGCAAGTAAACTTGAACAGTATCCGCTACCGTAAGTGGATGAACTGCTTACGACATTTGCTGGTGGACAGAAATTCTCTGTTATTGACTTGAAGGAAGCTTGTCTTCAGTTACCCTTGGCAGAAGAAAGTCAGAAGTACACCGTGATCAATACTGCTAAAGGGCTGTTTTCAACTAATCGTCTGGTATATGGAATATCCAATGCTCCAGCGATATTTCAGCGGTATTTGGAAACACTGCTGAGTAGATTACCCCATGTGGGAGTTTTTCTGGATGATATTGGAGTCACAGGAAAAGACGATACTGAGCACATGGCGAATTTGGAAGAAGTATTCAGACGATTGGAAGATGAAGGATTGAAGATCAACACAGAGAAGTGTAAATGGATGGCTCCGGAGATTAAGTATCTGGGCTACAGAAATAAACTGAAAGATGGAAGATTTTTCCGACGACATTTGGATCATATTCGACCTCGCTATACAGTCGAAGAAGATCAGGTTGTTCGTGACGAAATTGAAATGGACAACATTCCAGAACCGGTAGTGGAAAATGCAGAGAGAAGTTACGAGTCTACTCCGTTGGAGTCAAGCGGTTCGAGCGAGGAGAGACAAGTTTCTACCGCTGATCGTGAGATTGAAACGATGAAGGACGATGTACAAGGACCTCCTTCATCTACTGGTGGGAGTTCCACAGTTACCAGATCGGGCAGGATCTGTAAACCTCCTGAAAGACTGAATCTCTGATTTTTGTCTGGTGACTAAATCTCGTGTTGGACTTTTTCTTGTCGGATTAGTTTGTCACCAGCGAGCGTTTTTTGCCTTGTAAATGCTTGCTTGTGTGTTTTGTTTTATAATTCTCTCTGTTGTTGTTGTTGTGTGTCTCTCATCCATTAAGGGGAGAAGGAGTTGTTGTGTACTGACTCTACGTACGTTCATTGCATGACATATCTAGTTAGTGTGTCACCTGGGCAGTGCACATGTGACTGTCTGGGAGTCGAGCTGATGCGATACTGATGTATGCACGTATTCTGTAAATAGCAATATCTTGGATGTAAAAGACGCGTGTATTCACTTGTCTGTATCCTTAGCAAGTTAGTAAGGATATAACAGTCACAAGCTGAGCAACCATTGGTCAGACATAGGGCACAACGTCCTGCAGCTAGTCCTGCTCGAACGTCGGGCAGACGTTATCCGCTTAGAATTAGGACCCAAACTGATTTCTATCGGCCAACGTAAATTACCTTGTACTTTAAACTTACAGGGGAGGACTGTTACGTTCGTGCATTTTACGTTGGTATCGTTTGTCTCTTATTTGTCTAGGATTAGTAATTACCGCCAATCATTATTTCCTCGTGTGTCGTGCTTTGTATTTATACCCTGTGTTCTGTTGTCTACTCGTCTTTTCGTTTAACTGAACTCTGGATCGTGACGCCTGTCTTAAAGTTATTCTGCTGTATAATATACTGATTTCATATTGCAACCTCGTCGTATGAGTTATTGTTCAAACAAGATCAAGAACATAACAGTAATATTCGAAAAGGTGAAAACATATGCTGGATTACAGTTGAGATATGGCGCTAGCTTTTCTGAGTAGCTAATCTAATGGTCTATGTTCCCATGTGGTATCAAATGCCATGCGGTGTAGGGTGAAAGGTTAAATAGAGGCGAAACTTGATCAACGGTGTGAAATCGGTCAAGCGTTACACAATTTGGAATGCGAATTGATCAAAATCCTATTAAAGTATTCGAGCGAGTATGATATCATAAAAAAGCTGGCATGGACAATTTTTTATAGCAGTTTCATTTCGGTTTTTCGACTGCAAGTTGATAAAAATTGCAGCCTCGAGAGTACACTGCATTTGTACATGAAAATGCGTAAGTTCATAATATGGTAGATCAGCGGTTCTCCACCCTTTTTGACACGCGCCCCCCCTATCGATGGTGAAAAAATCGCGCCCCCCTGACCCCCTTACATTTATCGTCATGTCAAACAGAGCACATCATCTAATACAGAGGTGGGCAACCTTCTTGCTAGTCATGGCCGCATTTCGATTACTTATGTAGCCTGAGGCCGCATTCCAGGGCATAGCCGCAATGAACGATCTGGACGCAAAATACCTATGGTAAACTGTCCAGTGTCCATATCCATTCAAGGTGAACTCCGGACTATTCTACTTTTCACAACGGCCTATTCTACGCATCGAAATCGCGAGTGGCAATGTTATGAATAGTTGCTGGGAGTCATAATGTCGCGCGGGGCGCGAAAATTTTTCAGTGCCGCGAATGAATTGTTCTTTCTTGAGGATTCCCATTCCTGCTCCAATTAAGAAGGGCACTACTGCATTAAAATCGAAAAATGATGTCTTGTTGAATTGTGCGGAGCGCGAAGAAAATTTCAAGATTAAATAAAATCTCTCGAAAATTCGGGAGTGAATTCGTAATTGCAATTTGCATGTCTACGGCTGCCAACACATACTAATTGAATTAGGCGTCGACGGCCGCACAAATTCCCTTCTACGGCCGCATGCGCCCGTACGGGCTGCCAACCCCTGATCTGATAGTATACATAAAATATATCTTAAGCCAATTTTGAATCCGCATTCCACTTGTTTAGTCTTTTACATTGCTGACAAACTTCCCCAAACTTGTTTGAAAATAACAAAAAAACATTGAAAAGGACATCAATTAATTTCAAGGGAGGTTGCATCGAGACTAATCCTGATGCTGGTAGTGACTACAGAGAGCACGACGTCGTTCTGTCCTGCCATGCTAAATTTGATCAGTTTTGGAAATGAATCAAATTGTGTTGATTTATAGCCAAATTGAGGGTGAAACCGGGCAACCTATATTGCATCTGAGTCTGTCTTAGGCAGTGCAGTTCCCCAGCTATCAACAACAGCTACTTAGCGCACAGACATTTAGGCTACTGCCAAATCTATAAAGTAATGGATGACTTGCACGTAGGAATTTCTCTAAATCTTCAAAGAATATCAAAAATTTGCTCAAATGAAGTTGAAGTCAGCCTATACTCCGTTGAGCGCGACTGCTGGAGTTTGAGTTTGGCAAGCTTTCTAGAATACGAATTAAGTTTATTCTTCAATAATCGTCTCTTCAAAATGGTTGTGAAACACATGTTTAGTCACAATTTATACCGGCATTGACAAAATTGACAAAAATCTATCGCGCCCCCCAGGTTGAGAACACCTGTGGTAGGCCGATGGATCCCATACTTTTTTGAGAATGCACATCTTATTAAGCTCAATATATATTTATCACTCTCCCTGAAGACAATATGTCAGGTTTCAATAACCTATTTGAAACCAAGAGCTGTTTCCTGGGTATTCATTATTGATAATAGCTAACCGTTGCTCCCGCCGTTTACCCGTCCAGTATTGAATTTCAAATTAAGCAAATTCCACGTCGGTGCGGGCAAATGGTGGTAGTAATGGGTGGCCCGCCATATGTTGTGATACCGGTGACACGTCATATTTTGCGATAAGATTGTTGATATACGATGGTCTTTTCCATTCTCTACAGAAGAGGTCTCCAACACGTGTTTCGCGGGCCGCATGCGGCCCGCTACTTGATTTGAGATTTCGGAAGAATGCTAAGAAAAGCGTTTTGAAATGCTGAAATTGATTACAGTTTCAACATATTGTTTTTGGTGTTTCCAAATAAACTATTCTCCTGTGCTCAAGATCACTATTCCTCACACTAGCTAAAACGGCTTAACGATGGCAACATCATTCTATTGTGGGAGAATCAACTGATCTGAATGGGCACTGCCAGTGGAAGCGGAGTTAATGCCGTCGAAAAATTTGGATTGGAATAAAATAGTATTTACGGTGACTGATTCTTTGTTTATTTATTATCGTTGTGCTCACCGTAAATACTATTTTATTCCAATCCAAATTTTTCGACGGCATTAACTCCGCTTCCACTGGTTGGAATTGAACCAAATTTGGTGAGCATCGTTTCATTGGAGTATTTGGTTGTATTAAGGTAAGGACTAACGGCTATTTTCAGGTGATCCAGAGCCGCTGTGGCAACTACCGTAACTAGCAGTAATTATTCAGAGTACTTAGTCTAACTTTTCACTTAGGCTAATTTCTCCTTCTCTCTCTTCATCGTCGTTAGATTTCCGTTTCACCTTCGAGTCTTCTTCAGACTCTAACCTCCTTCCTCCCTGGACCTGAATCGTCTTCGTGAGTCAGGTCTAAAGGAGTCTGTTCCTACCTCCACTAGAGCTTGACTCGTCTTCGTGAGTCAACTCTAGTTGGAGTCTTCTCTCTTCAGGTTCTGACTCGATCGCGTGAGTCAGAACTTGTCGAGTCTTTTCTCTAGAGACTTGACTCTCTCTTGAGTCAAGTCTCTACTTTTCTTTCTCTCGCGCCTCTCTCTTGAGGCGACGAGAGATCTTAACCTTAGGTCATCTTAGATCGTCTGACGTCAGACATCACACCACTTCCGCGCGCTCGGAAAACGCCCTGCAAAATCGCAGCATAGAGCTCTCAGCTGTCTGGAAACAACTCGCGTTGCGTTCCATAGCAATAGCAAAAGCAAAGCAAAAACGCCACGACATGGCTTACGCTAATGCATTAGCAGGCAGAGAATACCAGCGCATAACCTACGGGAATAGGCCAAGATCGCTCGATATATTGACGCCATTGGGCTGCCAAACAGCCGAGATAATCGATGCCATCATCACAGAGCATAGCCTTAAGCAGTACAAGGAACACATAACATCAATTTACCAAATCGGGAGAACAACCTACAATCTAACATTCAACCAACATGAGGAAACAGAAGCAATACGCGAAAAGTTCTTGGACCAAACGCTCCTTGGTATAAACACAGCAGCTGGATTAATTCACTTCCGAAAGCCGAGACCGCCCGCTGCACAGATTAACGTCAGAGCCGTGCCCACAGAAGTGGGAGAAGATGAAGTACGCCACAAAATAGATCAGTACAAGTGCGGCACGGTACAAGACGTTGAACTTATATATCATAAAGAAACAGCACTCCACAATGGGTATCGACAAATAACCATACAAGGTTACATACCCGGAAAACTTCCGCCTTTCTTGTACCTAGGCCAAGCCCCGTGCAAGGTCTACACACCAAACAACGAAGGTAACGAGACATGCTATAAATGCCTGCAGAGAGGGCACACTGCGAACCAATGCCCAAACCAAACAGCGTGCTTTCACTGTAAACAAATGGGACATAGACGCGATCAATGCCCAACAAAAAAAGACGAACCAACACCTCTAAACCACAGAAGAATATTAAGGGTTGATGAACACCCAACACCTACCGACATGGAAGAGCAATACCAACCGGAATTGATTGAGGAAAGCCCAACCCCTTTGGCGAGTGAGGCAGAGGTTGAGAATACAGTCGAAAAAGAACACAAACATGATGAGGAACAAGAAGAAGAACTGATCGAAGACTTCTTCAACTTAGAACAGCAAACACAACCAGACAGCGAACTAGAACAGCAATCACAAGCAGATAGCCAACTAGACAAGACAATAATACAAGAATCAGACAATGAAAGCCAAACGGACGCAGAACAACAAATTAACACAAGTGAAGAGGAAACGCAAGCAGAGCTAAACGAAAGACAAAGTAGCAACCAACCAAAACGCATACTAAACAAGGACAGAATGAACCAAACCACAATACTTCGACAGAAGTTTGAGGTTAGCAGCTTTACACCAAACGAATTCTTCGGCAGTACACAATGCTCGCCAAACAAAAGAACTAAGGACGCGCGTAGTCCGACATCGCCAACGGCAGGCGGAGCCAGACGAAAGCTGGCCAAGCCAGACCGAAGCGAAAAGAAATAGGAACGTAACCTAAAACGAACAAGTCTTCCCTCATCCCAATGAAAATGGATTTTGGCCTAAACATACTATCCCTGAACGCCAATGGGCTCAACACCCACTGGTTTAAAGTTAAAAACTTCCTTAAAAAGAAAAAAACTGGAATATAGTATGCTTTCAGGAGACTCACAGGGTAGATACAAATAAAATAAGAAAATGGACAGAACAAAACGGATACCTATACTACCCAAATCATATAAACATAGGACAAAATTGGACTGATACAGAAGAGGGGAAAAAACTCTATTTTAGAGGAACGAGTATACTTATTAAAAAAGAAATTGAAACCAAATTCGGAATCGTCCACCAGATTATAAAAGAACATAGGGCTCAAGCGCTAAAACTTACGCATAAAGAAACGAACGAGAACACTACTGTATATAATATATACGGACCAAGTGATGTCGGAAGACACCAAACAACATTCTATAGTGAAATAATATCGGAATTGGAAAAATACCCAGATACCGCAATAGTCTGCGGTGACTTTGACATAGTCACCGCAAAAAAATAGACTCGAAAAACATCCAGAACTTTAAATTAACACCCGCGGCCAAAATCTGGAAGTCCTTTATGGAAATTTATAAAATTAGAGACGCCTGGCGTTGGCGAAACCCAACTAAAAAACTATATACGATCATGAAGGCAAGACAATCGAGGCGCATAGATAAGATCTACGTCTCCGAAAGACTCCTAACGAGAGTCAAAAGAACAACATACCAACTTAACACCATTTCGGACCATATCTTTCTCCAAAAAATAACAATAGCAGAGCCGGCAAACAGCATAAAATGGGGTAATGGAACCTGGAAAAGTGATCCCAGGCATTACCCCAATGAAGAGCTCTACAAAGAAATAGAAGAGGTCCACCTAAAATGTACAGAAAGAAAACCAATGTACAATGATGTATACGAATGGTGGGATTACTTTGAAAGAGAAACTAAGAAGCTACTAAAACATCACAGCTGGACCAAAAGGGTCGAAACAAACCAAAAAACAAAAGCACTGAAAGAAGAAATTGGTCGAATCCAAAACGACCAAAACACGGACGAGGACCCCTTCGAAGCCATTAAACAAATAAAAAGGCTCGAAGATGACGATATTAGACACCAAGCCCAGCTCTACAAAATAAAAGATCTAGAAGTGGGCGAACGACCCACTAAATACTTCTTTCAAAAAATAGAGCAAAGAAGAGAGAGAAAAGTACTTAATAGTGTGGTCAATGAATATGATATGGAAATAACCATCCAAGAAGAGGTCATTAAAACTGTAGAGGATTATTACACAAAACTGTGGAATAAAACCGCATACATTAACACAGGCCTCCAGGAAAAGTACCTTGAACAAGTGGAAGGGATAGAAATATCCCAAGAACAAAGAAAAGACTTAGAAAACCAAATAACCGAAGAAGAAATAAAAGCAATAATACAGAAGATGGAAGGTGGCAAAACTCCCGGGTCGGATGGCCTACCCAAGGAATTTTATGCCACCCTCTGGAACGTGATAAAAAAAGACCTCCAAGACGTAATCAACAATGCGTACATATTTGGAGGCATATGCGAGACGTGGGCGGACGGGATATCCACGATAATATACAAAAAAGGAAACCCCGCAAACCTCAATAACTGGAGGCCCATTACATTACTTAATACAGATTATAAAATCTTAACGGCAATAATATCAGCCAGATTGAAAGAAATATTACCTGACGTGGTACATGATACACAAAAATGTGGCATAAAGGGTAGAAAGATCACTGATGTACTCAGAAACACCCAAGCCGCGGTGGATTATGCAAAAGAACGAGGCAAACAGCTATTCCTGGTCAATTTTGACCAGGAAAAAGCCTTCGACAAAATAAATCACGATTACATGTATAAAATATTGGAGGGATACCGCCTCCCTGGGAACATCATTAAATTAATAAAAAAACTGTACAGCGCATCAAATAGCAGAATACTAGTGAACGGAGCCCTGACAGGCAAAATACATCTAAAAAGAGGAATAAGGCAGGGGTGTCCGTGAAGTATGGCCTTATACGCCATCTGCAGCGACCCCCTAGCCCGAAAAATTGAAAACAACCGAAACATCCAGGCCTACAGACTAGGGAGGAGCACGATCAAGTTGCAGCAGTACGCTGATGACTAGACCTGCTATCTTACCCACGAAAAAGACGTCGAATTAATATTTAAAGAATTTAAACAATATACAAGAGCAACAGGCCAAAAATTGAATGCCAATAAAACTGAAATCCTACACATCCCACCAAGACGTGGTATCTTAACCAACAGATTCCAATACAAACACCTAATAAAACCAAGTATAAAAATACTCGGCCAAATATATGGTGAAAACCAACAAAGAGAAACGTGGAGTATGCGCACTATGAAAATAAAGCGGGCCCTCAACGCCTATAAACATAGACGACTATCCTGGGTCGGAAAAAAAAACAATTCTCAATTCCATGGCGTCCAACCTCATCATATATAATGCTAGAGTAATTGAGATGCCAAAAAAATACCAAAAACATATTGAAAAGATGTATTTTAATTTTATCTAGAACCGGAAAAAATGGAATCAATTTCGAGAAAAACATTAATAACGGAGAAGGAACGAGGCGGATTTGAAATACCCGATGTCGAATCTAAAATAAAAGCCTGCGAATTAGAGAAAATACTCGAATTGAAGAAAATAGAAAAACCGAATGAAATATGGCATCAATATGCGATATACGAAATCGGGACAAGAATAAAACAGATAAACGAGCGACTGTATAAAAATACGGAACCTCACAAATACCCTGTCCCCCGAAAATGGATTGACAGTATCGAACTTAGTAAGAAAATAGAATTCGATGAAGAGGAGTGGCAGGAAGCTACACATAAAAGCTTATATAAAGCAATAAAAAGTCTAAAAGAAAATAGACCAATTATAAAAACGGAAGAAGGGAAAGATATAAACTGGAAGAAGATCATCCAAACACAATATCAAGCCCAAAAAACTATTACGAATCGAGAACTTATCATAAATTACTAAACTGCATTAAACTGCATACAACGCGTACATTTTCGGCAATAAAAAACGCAGCCGAAATATAACCCACACAACAACTGGAAAAGCGCTAGACCTGAAGTGCAAATTTTGTAACGCGGATAATGATGACGCAAAGCACATCCTGACGTCATGCAGATATACAAAAAAATCATAACCCACCTGGAGAAGATAATTGGGAGGAGTATAAGTACCAACAATATACTCTTCAACATCGGAAATCAAAAAATGGACTGGACAATCCTGTCCATATACAAAAAAAAAACATCATCAACTTCAAAATATCACTTGATATTGAAAATAGAAAAGTTGAGGATGAAAACATAACAAAAAAGATAATAAACAAAATCAAAAGAAGAGTCAGCCGTATAACAGCTGACACACACACAAACCATATACTTGACAACATAGAAAAATTGACTTAAAACACTAAAAATTGACTTAAAACACTAAAACAAGACTAAAAATGAGAACGAAACACAACCACCCCCCAAACGGGAGCTCAGACGCAAGTTTGGCCAACCCAACGGAAACTAAAATCTCTTCAGGAGAAAGGGGAGGTGACGACAAAGAACCCCCCAACTGCACGCAACCAGCGGTTGGGTTGGCCTTTGCTCCACCAACGGAAATACGAAAATATCAAAAATCGGATCAATTGGAGTAGTTGGTTGTGCTAAGGTACACACCCTCTACTCTAGTAAGAAGAATAAATACATGAGAGAAAACACAAGAAGAAACCGTTAAAAGTTATGTTCATATGTACCTGTTTAAAAACCTTTAGGTTAGAAAAATCAAAATAAAATAAAATGTGTAATCAAGA
This sequence comes from Botryllus schlosseri, assembly GCF_051294905.1. Classification (NCBI taxonomy): domain Eukaryota; kingdom Metazoa; phylum Chordata; class Ascidiacea; order Stolidobranchia; family Styelidae; genus Botryllus; species Botryllus schlosseri. The sequence goes on along the minus strand of NC_137244.1, from coordinate 7,857,814 downwards.
CCCTGACCCGGAGGCGACCCTAACCTAGGAGAGGGTCGCAGAAGGGCAGCGGATACGGGGAGCCGTAAAAAAAAAAAAAATGAGCATCGTTTCTATAGACAGCCTAACACTTTCATGGGGTGAACAGAAAATTTTCAAATTTTTTATTATTTATTTTTATATAATAAATAGAAACTTATTTCTCCTCTAGCAAAGCGGTTACTGGCTGGAATTGAACCAAATTTTGTGTGTAGGCTTGAACTAGGTAACCTAACAATTTTATCAAGTAGCCAGTACGATTTGAGAAAAAAAAGTCATTTTTGAAGAGCCCTAATGGGCATATTGCCTTGACGCGCAATTGGCCAAACACTGGCAAGACTGATAGACGCTTAGAAAACGAATTCGGGCTTCGCCATGAAATCAAGCTTTACGTGTAGATGGTCTTTCAGCTAGTTATGTCTATCGCTAGCCCCGATATCGATTCCTTAGTTGCTGAAAAGCGTTGCCAGATATCGTGAACAGCTCAGAGTTCAGAACAAAATGAAATTGATTATCATGATTTTTGTTGCATTTGTTTTCCTTCGATTTAATGTTACTGCTTCTGTGGTAACTATGCCCATCGTCTATGTTAGATAGCACAGCGTTGTACTGACATGAAGTTTCAAAACGTGGTTGCTAAGTTGTGTGGCCTATTTTATATCAATACTGAATTCATGCGGCCCGCGGCCGCTACGAAATTTGAAATGTGGCCCGCGACCCGTTTTGAGTTGACGACCCCTGCTCTATACTAGTTGCTGACGATTATCCCTGACGAGTGTCAGCCGAAAATATTCGGGTTCATTTAAATATGAATATACTATTCCATTGAATATTGAAGTTCCGTACCTCCAGGAAGCTTTTCGTATAAATAGGCTGCACCACACAAGACTGCGATACAGATAAAGATAGGGAGGTGTCGAAACGACTTGGTGCAGTCTTCGAAATCAGACACCCACCTTGCCTAGGCAATGTAAAGAAGCAGGCATGCTCACTGAACGAAAAGTAAACAAAGAGAATATAAAAGGACATGTGAAAAAAAGTGGCATGTGTCGGAAAGCGATATAGATATGTCAGGTCGTGGATCGGTAAACTAGAGGCTAACTAGCATTGATTCAGTACCAATTGTTTGTATTTCGACTTGATGTTGACATGCTCGATAACTATCAGATACCCGGCGACAAACTGTTCCACAAATCGGGTCCGGAATATTCGATAGAGCGAGGTTATTGTTTGTCTACCATGTGGTAGTTGGACGACGGAGACGCGCGTGTGTCGTACCTATGCACTTTTGATACCGGGGTAAAGAAGTTATTGAACTTTTCAGGCAGTGGCCGCGGTGGAACTGATACATAAACTTGACAATTTCGAGTTTCTGCATATCTTTCATGTTTAGGACACCAAATCTTTAGAACAGTGATTTGCTGGACAAGCATCCCGTTTCCTTTGGGCCCCTGGTTATGATACGGAAGACCTGATGTTGTAGTTTTTGCGGTGACTTCAGTGCTCTAACACTGGCAGCCCCCCCCCCCCCCCCCCAACAGATGATGCCATACTTTGACTTTGATTGGAATACCGATTTAAAGAGTAACATGCCAAATGTCATGACTAGGGAAAGTTTTTGCATATTTTGCAACTTTTTTTCCAGCTTCCAACAGCTTTGTAGACACTCAGAATTTATGTACTTGGGTGTTTTAAGCTGTTTGGAGGGATCTTATAGTTCAATATTTTGCAACTTTTCTCTATTTTTTATACCATGATCAAGTATTGCGTCAAAATCTAACATGTGATTTAAAAACATGCCCTAAACTATTCCTAGTATGGTTCTTCTATTCTCTTTGATTTGCCTAACAAACAGCTATATGATAGGTTAGCTGCATCTCACTGTGTTATCTATGACACAATGGCTTGCAAGTAAGAAGTTCAACTACCCCTGCCAAGCATGACCGTGTCCAAACATTTAAATAGATCACTCTATAAATTCCGTCGCTTGAATTTGAGATGGTCTCCCATTTCACGAACGCCCAGGCGAGACAGCCGTAAATTACATTTTCACTATGTCACCTTGTACAGGCTATTGATTTTGTTGAAGTAGCCAAGAACGAGATTTTCTGCAATGCTCTGGATCAGGTTTGCAGACCTAGAGGTTTTGGCGTGTGTTATTTGACTTGTTTTAGGTAAGGGGGTTATCGCTTTGCTGTCTGACTTATATAGCGAACATTATTTTCGCATTGCGTAATTTTTCGCGGTCTCGCCAGAATGTCCGTGAAATGTCAAAGTAACAAGTTTGACATCTCTGCAGGAACTAGGTTACACAACGGAACCTTTTGAGTATCTAATACCCTATTAATTGAACAAAAATTGTAAATGCAACTTTCACTGCAACTTTTGTCAAGAATAATTGCAACTTTCTCGTGATTTTAGTTCAACAAAAACTTGCCGTAGTCATGACCGATCTCGGTATGGAATATCGTGAAAATGTATGGAGGCCAATACCTGCTTTTCAGTAAAATCTGTTTTCGATACATGACGGATCAGCACTAAGTTTGTTGCCCAGTTGCCCGATAGGACGAGCCGCCACTGCTGTTACCATATTTACCTGCTCTAGAATGTCTGTATCGCAAATTTTATTGCGTGTTTTGCAGAAAAACTCATTTTTAATTCTGGATGACCGATAATGGCGTCACGAGAGCATCCAGCACGACCAGTATCACGTGAAATAACGCTTTCGCTAAATTTTTATGGTTACCGGTATCGGTTCACAATACGTTTCATGTTGCAGTTATAGGCGACTGTCTTGCGTACTGGCGTTGTGGTGTGCAATGTTCCCTCTAAGCTACACACGTGCGCAAATGCGCAGTGCTGACACGGTCTCTCCGCACAGAAAATCTACGTTGCGCGCCAAAAATTCCAAAGTGATGACCTTTTTTTCAGTCGTTACGCACTGTTGTCCCAGGGTCTGCGCAGTCAGTTGGTGAGTGTGCGCAGACTCGTCAAATATTAGAGGGAACATTGGTTGTGTGTCTAGTGTACTCTAATAAGCAAATAGCTGCTCCGCAGTGACAGAGTTTCGGGTAGTGGGGAATGAATACTCGTATTAAATTTGAATTGGGGACTGAAGACAAAAGGTTGGGAACCACTGGCCTAGATTGCTGGCATTTCATGATATGGTGATTATTTTCATTTAGAGTAAGCAAATTCAGGGATATAGAAACGAGTGAATGTCCGTCATTTTAACCTTAACGTGTTATGGGTAACCTGAATGAGTAAACTGGAAACACAGGAGAAACGTTATTTCGACATGTTCCAGATTTGGAATGCAAAACCTATCAGAATGCTACTTCAAATACCATGAATTGTAAATACCAAGCGAAGTATTTGATAGTAAATGGGAGTGAATTATGACTTCCTTCAAAACTAAAATCTGAAATGCTGATATTTTCCATTTTGAGTGCTCACTGCTCATCGACTACTTTGCAATGTTTGTCACGCCAATGCCACGTGTTAAATGTGACAAGTGCGAATGAAAACAGCATCATTTATAGTTGTGAATGCCATGCAAATCTCACCGGTAACGGCACACATTGCGATTTCAATGAATGCGACAGCTCTTACGACAATGATTGTGAAGATCAGTGCTTTTCAACCTTTTTGAGCTCCATTCGCACTTTTTCTGTAAAATAAATTTCATTCGCACTAACCGAAAATTGTGATACAAAAAGATGAAGATACTTAACAACATTTTGTTCAGATGTGCAACAAATTGGCTACTATGTAGCTTAAGCTATCAATTGTCTCATTGAAATGACTACTTTTTTCGCTCGATTTGATTTCAACTACTTCACACTAAAACCAAACAAGTTGTTGAGTTTTGTACAAGAACGTCCACTAGTGCTTGGATGGCGAGGTCTTAAAATCTCTTCTTCTGCGCGAGTATATATGAGCGAATAAACTCACGAAACTGTGTTCGGCTCTTTATCTCAATCTAACTTGAGAATTCATAACAGTTTAATAACCTTAAAGCAGCTTTTTAGACTGCCACCAAAATCTGATTTTTTGTGGCATCTCGCAACCCGAGCCTCACCCATGAAAAGGAATTCATTTTTAATATTACAGTAGCATGCTACGATATATGTAAAGTATGACATGCAGTACGCACACGCCGAAATGCTACCCATCACAGCTCTTAAAACATGTCTGACGCACGTGATTTCAAATTAGGATCAATAAATTCCTCTGCGTGTCGCATTTGTAGCCTACTACTGTCTATGCTTGCAAGAACGGGACTATTCCGTGCCGACAACGGAGCATAACCATATCGGAAGGTTTGGCCATCCAGCATCGGCCATTTTGTAGAAAGTTTTGTTACCGCTTATGTTTTGGCACCGCATTTTATCAGCGGTTTGATGACCAAAACTTTACGTCTTCATGCCCCCCGGCGCAGAAGGGGTTGTCCTGGTATTGAATAAGTCTCATATGCTGGAACCCTCTCATTGCACACCCCTACTCTATAGTTCATCCCAACGGTCTTCGTCCGTGTTTTCTAGAAAAACCATTCGGACAAATCTTATCATGAATTTAAACCAAAGGTCGGCAGATTCTCATGATCAAGTCATCTTTCTGCGTGTCTCGCTTATTGGCTACATCACCCAACGCAGTGACCTTGGATATGTATAAACTATCGCAGGATTTTTTGCAATAATTTCAACAAATATTACATATATACATATTAACAGATAGCTTTGGCAGCGTGTTGACCTAAACTTGTTTGACCCTTTGCGGTCCATACTTCAATAACCCCATGAAGGGGTTGAAATTTGCGTTACAGTAACTTGCAAATGTGAATCTATAATGATGGTACTCTATCCACGTGCCTCGCGCTAATCGAACAGCTATTACAGCTAGCGAAAGAAAGCAAAAAGTTGGTTTAATGTCATTTTTCCAGCCTGTCAAAGGCTCAGACGGGCTGATATACTGTATGTCTGCCGCTAAACTAGCTTCCAAACCAGGCTTTTGGTTACGTAATAATTATAGTGCAAAAATATTAATTCACTACGGTTTGTGAGACCTACGATTAGTGGTGTGTCGTAAGTTAAACAAGTTACAATTGCGTCGAAACTACAAAAGTCACACTGCTCTTGAATTTCCCATTAGATTCATTTGCAATATTCCACGTCAGAAAAATGAACAAATTATTCGTCACGATTTTCGTTCGCACTCATCTGGATTTTTCGTTCGCACTGTTCGCACCACCTCCGTCATTCGCACCGCAATTTTTTTCGTTCGCACCAGTGCGAACCGTCACACAGGTTGAAAAGCACTGAGTGAAGATTATGCCACTTGCAACAACACTTATGGAAGTTATTCTTGCAGTAGTGGTGGCCTTAGGATTGGGGGATTGGCCTGGGCGAAACTTCAAGAGCCCCCCATATATCTATAGACGCAGCTTCTGGGGGGGGCTCTGCACCCGTTATAAAACAGCTTAGCCAGACCACCTCGTCTAAACGTCTAAAGATAGAATTGAACAGTGGTTCTCAACCATGGGTCCGCGGACCCCTGGGGGTCCGTGAAGCATTTTCAGGGGGTCCGCGAAGCCTCAAAATAGTTGATTAGCTAATTTGTATTCTTTTAAATTGGGGAAAACACGAGGCAGTTTCGCTTCATTCCTAGTAAAACTCCATAGCTCACATCAACATAATGGCTGTCTGAAGTGAAATATCCTACTGTGCAGACTCATTTTAATTGTTAAATAGCCGATAGCCTACGGATACAAACATTTTCATGTTTGGAGATGTTTATTGGATTAGTCGTAATGTAATTCAATAGCTGTTGAAGTCATTGAGACATCTGGGGTAATCAGAGTTGTCAACAAGTTCTTTAAACTCTGGCTGCATGTCAGACTTAGAAATCCTAGGGAAAGAATGCAAGTGAACGTCAGTTAGATTGTTGATGTTTATAGTCGAAAACGTTTGCTCGCAAATGTATGTAGACCCGCAGGTCACATTATCATGGAAGACCGGAGATTGTCTGCGGGCCACTCAAAATCCCGTCGCGAGCCGTATGTTGCCCGCCCCTGCAATATATGATCAACAAAAAAATTGGTTTGTCAATTTTGGTGCGATATTTGTTGCGATCATCCCCAAATGTGTCATCGGAAGCGTTGCGCCTCACTATCACATTCGTCAACACCAGTATCTGCGGAATTGGATTTTCGGTACTCGTTATTATCCTCTCGAAGGCGCGGATTTTCAAGACACAACCTCGCATTTCAAGAAATTCAGTTGCATAATTTGCTTAGAAGTAATAGAAGTCAACTCAATTTCCTAATGGAAAATATGATCTTATTTTCAAGAATAGTTATTTTGTTGCTGTTTATCACTAAGCCTAGTTATCATTTGCGCCAGACAGATGACGTTTACACGATAATTGAGCAAATTATGAGCTAAACCTTTGTGGGGGTCCGCGGGGGTCCGTGACGGTCCGAAAGGGGTCCGCGAGGACAAAAAGGGTTGAGAACCACTGGAATAGAAAAAGCTCTTGAACCGGATATTAAAATGAGGTATGGGATCAGAACAAGGCTCATAATAATGTTTAAAATTGAGTCATACAAAGCGTCAAATTCAAATATTGTTGGCGCAACACTGTCCACAAAAAGATTGCGAACGCTAGTTTCAAGAGAAACTAAACATTATCCTGCCTACACTATACATTGATGTCACAACTTTGAAATTATATATTCAATAAAAACTCATTTTTCAGCATTCTATGTTATAATAGCTTCCATATGATGACTAGTGATGAAATTTTTTCATTTGACAGAAATGAGAGGGATACTCTAATATTCATTAGCAATGACTTTAAACTTGAGTGTCGTACACAAAAAAGCTAAATTAAACCTTGAATGATATATGAGATCAACTTCTACAAGATATATAGCTCATGTACAGACCTACAAAAAATCCAATCAATTTTACGATTAAAAAGTTTGTTTTTTATCATGCGCCAACTTGAAAAGTTGGATATTGAATTCAAAAACTTGAAATTGTGATGAAGGCTACTCGGATATATTTCAAAATATCTTGATCCAAATTTCTGTCAAATCTAAAAACTGAAATAAACCATTCATTTGTTTAGGGATACTGACATGGAGTTAGCCTATTACTGAAAATGAATGAGATGCACCAGTCACTGAAAATATGTACTTCCTGTACACACTGTAGTAGTTATTGTAATTTAAAGCACTGAGAAAAAGGTATAAAATATTATTTAAAAATATCATGGAAGTGATAATCATTCACGACAAAATTTTACGTTAGCGGATGCGATTGCGTTTCTCGCTCAAATCTCTCCTAAATAAAAATTAGATAAAAAGTAGTAGCTGCCGGGCCTTCACAATTATGTGAATAGCGCAATACCACAATCCGCAAGGATTCTGGGCGGGGGGCTCAAAAAGCATGTTAATAAACCGGGTCGCCTTCAAGAGCAATTAGAAGCTTTTCATCTATAATTACAAAATTAATAGAGTACGGTACTCAAAACAAAGTATGCACTTATAATCAGTGCAAACATTTGATCATCGACCCCTCTTTACGACACCATATTCCACATTGGTGCATGGATTTCCATGGTTATTCGCAATATGATAACTATAAACTGTGTAAATGTAGGAGAGGTCCCCCTCATAAAATCGAAATAAACTCATAACATGCACAAAAATTTGATGATTGACAACAGTTTACGGTACCATATTCTACATGGGTTGTGTAAATGTAGGGGGAGGGGGGGGCTCATAAATCGAAGTAAGCTCGTACAACGCGTGCAGGATTTAATGATCGACAACTGTTCACGGTACCATATTCTACATGGGTATATATATTTTCACGGTTATTCGCGAAATTATAACTATATATTGCGTAAATGTTGGAGGCCTCCCCTCATAAAATCGAAGTAAGCTCTTTTATTGTGCACAGAAATTTGATGATGTGCAACAGTTTACGGTACCATATTCTACAAGGGTACATATATTTTCACGGTTATTTGTAAAATGGTAACTATGAATTGAGTAAATGTAGAAGGGGCCCTCCATAAAATAAAAGTAAGCTATTTTAACCGGTGCAGAAATTTAATGATCGACCACTGTTTACGGTACCATAATCTACAGGGGTAGGCCTACATGTATTTTACTGGTTATTAGCAAAATGATAACCAAAAATCGCCTAAATGTAGGAGCGCCACTCCCTCATAAAATCAAAGTAAGCGTTTTTAACGCGCACAGAAATTTGATGATCGACAACTGTTTACGGTACCATATTCTACATGGGTACATGGATTTTCACGGTTATTCGGAAAATGATAACAAAAAATATGAGAATTATGATCGATCACCTTTTTACGGTACTGTACTATATTCTTTATGGATACGAGGATTTCCACGGTTATTCAAAAAATAGTGTTAGTTAGAAAAAGCGCTTGAAGTGGAGAAATACTTGGAAAAAGCGCGTAAACCGAGGAGGTGGGCCTCTCAAAAGCGCGTAAATCTACCAGGGGACCCTGGGCGACCGCCCACCTCGCCCACCCCAGAAGCCACCACTGAGTGTCGGTTTCAGTGGAAACGGGAAATATTGCAGCGATATAGATGAATGTCACAGCTCTCACGACAATGAATGTCACGATAACTCCAATTGTACCATTACCGTGGGCATTTATACTTGCAATTGCAGTCAAGATTATAGTGGAAACGGGATATATTGTATAGCTGTTAGCCGACGACAATGATGCTGTTTCCTGGCGTCTTGTCCTCTTGATGGAAGTGCTGAAATTATGATTCTGTCCTTAGCACTAATTGTAATGGTTCTATCATCAATATTTTCGCCATTTAGCGTTCAAAACTACACCAGATTGAACTGGCTCCAGCACAAACCCTTCCTAGATAAATTATGGCCTTGGCCAAATAGCTGTCTGGTTGAATGACTTCATGTCATTTCAATACCTTCCCACCCTTTAATCCAGTGTTTCTCAACCTTTTCCACCTCGCGGACCGGTAAAATTTCAAAAAATGTCTGGCGGACCGGCGAACTTTCAAAATGGAAGTCAAAATGTAAAGAATGCAACCGTTTCTTTCAAATATATGGTGCTAGAGAGTGACATTGAGAGGGTTTTCATCGTGAATAATTATCTTCATGATGGCATCCATGTGATTTTATGGTAGTCAGTCTGCTGAGTCGAGGTAAAATTGCATTGTCCAGATAAACGTGCTACCGCTGAGAGTCGTTTACATTCTTTCGCGCCGAAGGACGAGGGTTTAACCGACTACGCCAACTCGAATAATATTTTTCACTTCGAAAATATCGAGAGAAGAAGCGTTTTGGAGTCGAACCAAGCACCTTGTCGTGCTACCTTTCTCATTGCCAAATGTCGCCAGACGCATAGGCTTACTCTGACAACTACGAGTATAAAGCGTGCCACAAGAAAACACCTTACAGCAACTATACCGGCCATCCGCAAATCCGGGCCGAAAAAGCACTTCGTCAGCCCACCCCAAAAACGTTGGTCTTGGGCCGCCACAAGGCGATAAGCAAAACTTCTGCGGGCTTCGCCCCCACAGTCTACAGTTGGATAGATATTTTCACCTGTACTTTGAGCACATTAATTCATTCTGCTTAGTGTAAGCAGAGAGTTTAAGTAGCTTAATTGCGCCAATAGCGAAAATTTTCGATCATTTTGGATAAATCGGTTTTGTCGCTGCCGAATTTCTTTTGGCACACCTTTCGGAGTCCCACGTTAGCCTAAACTTCATTATGTGTTGACACGTCGTGGTGCGGTAATGGCTGACGTCGAAATGCCTATTTCTATAAATCATGCGCATTTCTCGAAGGGCACTTAATACGCAAGACATTTAGTGACACTAAATCGCGCGAAAAAAGATTGAAAAATGTTGAAAAAAGTTTCAAAAAAATACGCTATGAGTTATGTTCATTTGCAAAATAATTTTGGGTTCTTTTTGAGCTCGGCCCCTCTCCAACTGGGCGGTTTATGGTGCCCCAGTTACGTTCCTGCACGAAATGATTGAATCGAAAACGAATGATCGCGCAAACTGCGATGTGTAGCGATGAGTCCGCTCGTATCTGTTCTGTACTTGTCTCTCGCATGTCGTCAAATGACACGTTTTGAACTTTAATGCAAATCGAACATGTTACCAGCCCTTATGTTACCTCACGAAGTTCTGAGTCAGTTTAAAACTTGATGTTTTATTTATTTTATCAATGGACAAGCCTGCAACATTGCATCTTGAAATTACGGTATAAAATTGTAATATACCTGACGGACCGGCAGGAACGTCGTCGCGGACCGGCAGCTGTCCGCGGACCGGCGGTTGAGAACAACTGCTTTAATCCCAAAACTATCTGTTTGTGTTTTAAATGATAAAATACTAATAATACAAACTAGATCTCATCCTCTCTGATGATTGACAATGAAACGATATACCTGTTGTATGTTGCAGTAATAATACTAATCATACCAACTAAATCTCATTCTCTCTGATCATACACAATTAAACGATGTACCAATGTATTGTTGCAGTTATCTTGTTGAATAAAATGTAACGGTTATAAACTGAAGTCGCAAAGCGTATATACTCTATAAAGCAGAGGTTCTCGAATAATTTTTTGCCCGACCCCGAAAATCAATTGTATGGAAAGCACATACACTTTGGATTATAAAATTCTAAGCAACGTATTATATGCATGCTTATTATTACTCGGTTACATAATTTGTATAACTTGAAGGAATGTCAACCCGCTATATTTGAGAAACTCATGTATGGGACTACCCTAAGACAAAGCAAAATACTACGGCGGAAACCCAATTGATACAAAGAGCATCACCATATCCGAGAATTTTCAACGAGAATGCTAATGTGAAAATTGCAGACAGTAAAACACAAAAATGAATTTGTGAGCAAGTAGTTTTCCGCTACTTGAGTACTTACTCAAGCAGACCTAATTTACCGCTACTTCTACTTTGTAATATTTTGTGATCTACTTACTTACTTTTTGCTATTTTCAGTTTGACAAGTAGAAATAGTTTAATCCCCCAATCAGGAAACTAGCCTGAGGAATTTCGGGGCTGTTTTGACGGAGTATCAACATTTAATTTTCATAAAAGTTGAGTAAAGCCTACAATTTCTGTCGCGCTTCGCGCACAGTGGATATGAAGGGTCCAATTTGATTTCACGAAAGTTTTGGTGAATATAATTTACGTAACGGGTTGCGTGGCTCCGTTCACACCGCATTGTCGCCCATATGAAATATTTCATCACTGTATATCAGACATGGGGTTATTATTTCATGAATGTAATCGATTGCGAATACGATTACTTCCGAATATCCAGATTACATTACATCCGATTACGATTACAGCAAAATCAGGAAGTAATCGGTTACGAATACGATTTCATTGGGAAAGTAATCACGATTAGGCTACTCACGATTACATTTATTTTGCTTCTTTGAATTTGCTTTGAACACATATTGGAAGGCAATATAAAGATTTTGATGAAGAGGCTTCATGAGAGGAAAACTTTTCTTTTAAATGAGATGTCATGACGTCGTTATTTTGCCGTTTACTTCATAATATACCCATTGCTCAATTCAATTGCTGACGATTTCTTGCACCCAATGATTTACATTCTAGCCTGGTCCGTAACCATACATCCTAAGAATGTGGGGAGCAAGGCGCGACTTAATGTTGCGAAATATCTTGATTTTGAAATGCATACCTCTCCCCCTCAAGAAAATATATGCATAATTTATAGGAATAGGCATTTCGCTGCCGGCCATTACCGCGCCACGATACACCAAGACATATGCTGTTTTGGTGAATATGTGACTTCACGCTACCAAAGAAAGACCTTCACTGAAACTTTGCGTACCCATCCATTATCCATAACAGCGCTGGCTGGGCGCGGCGAATAATCCTGTCCTCCAAATCTGCCACCCACAGAGAAAATGCGCCCGTGAAAAAATGACAATTTGTGTGTGGGTCTCACGAAAGATTTACATTAGTTTTCTTATAGTCTGCTACGATTGGACTAGCAGACGGGAGGTCACGAACTGGACCTTCCCGAAGATATTAAAATGATGAATTGCGTGCCCTAAATTTTTGAAGACACCACATCCCCCCGCTCGACCGGTATGTCTGATCACTGGTGCTGAGAGACGATCAAAAGGGAATAGTAATATATGCAATTACCAATATTATAGAAGAAATTCAGTCGTGAACTTAAAATATATTTCGCACTTGACGCGACTTGAAATCAAATACACGTCGAACCCACATCGCATCAAAACGTGTCGTCCAGTTGTGGTTAAATGTTCGGTCGTAAAATGGGAGTCAGGGGGTCTTCGAGTGCCAGACGTTTGATTGATCAACATGCGGGGGCCCCAGACCAACATTTCGGGTACGAAGTACTGTTTAGTTCTGCAACCCACGCTAGCATGGTGTATAAACGGATAGCTATGGTGGCAGATCCAATTGTTGAATAAAGAATTGCGAAATACCGACTGGTGCCCGTTTCCAGTAGGGCCATATACAGTGATGAGATGACTTGAGTCACATTTATCGTATTGCGTGACTTGACTCGAGTCACTTTGCAAAAAATACTTGACTTGACTTGGCATTTCAGAAATGTGGATTGACTCGTGACTCGGAGAAAAATTGACGAGTCAATTTCAAGTCATCAAGTAATCGGTGTCGATAAGAATTGCTGTATATTGCATATGTTCGAATTATTCTCAATACGCTGGATTTACATGAGAAAGCGCCCAATTTCATTCATTCAGTTAATGATTTTGTGTTTTATGGAACCTCCAATGCTCGATCACAAATAAATTGACCGCAAACGAAGTGATCGCAGCTTACAACGCACGTTACTAATTTGTTGGTAACTAGTAATATAAATAGCAAAGTATTTATCTCTGTTCTATTGACTGGTCATTTGTGCTCGGTGCTCATGCTCACCTTATCTAAACCTCTTGTATGATTTAAAAATTGAATTGGCACAGGCTTAAAATGTATCCCAAGGATATATAGTTGAGCAGTACATCGTATCAATGCGTTTCAACTATCTGAGGTTTCTTATTCTATTCTCAATTTGTGGCGGATGATTACAGACGGACGGTATATAGCAGTGGTTCTCAACCTTTTTGACTTCGCGGACCCCTTTTGACCGTCACGGACCGTCGCGGACCCCCTCAAGTTTTAGTTCAATTTTAGCTCTATTATGGTGCAACCTTCATCTGCCTTGTGCAAATATGAAATGTAGGCTTGTGATAATCAGCAAAATATTGATTTTTCTTGAAAATAACCTCATACCATTTATGTAGAAATTGGTAGACTTCTATTATTTCAAAGCTAATTTTGCTGCTGTATTTCTTGAAGTACTAGGTTGTGTCTTGAAAATCCGCGTCTTCGTTTTGATATGAACGAGGAGTGCCGAAAACTATTTCCGCAAAGATAGATGGAGGCTAATGCAATATTAACGCATAACGCTTCCAACGATACTTTTGGTGTGATCGCAACATTTTTTGCACCGAATTGAAGAAACATATATTTTATGAACATATCACGTCTAGCATCTAGCGCAGGGTCGGGCAACATACGGATCGCGAGCCGCAGAGAGTTTCTACCGTCAAAGTGAAATCCTAATCTAAAAGTATAGACAAATTTTATGCGCCGGCGAATAGATCCAAGTTTTCCAACCTGAGAAAGACTGTCAGGAAACGACTTGTTATGATCGGGTTTACACATATATTTACGTGCAAACATTTTCGACCATGAACAATTGAACATTAACAAGACAAGGCTGCATACCAATATAACTGGTGATATGAATTTCAGGGTCGGAGCATCATGCTTCGATAGCAACGAAACATTCCTTGTTCATCAAAATACCAGCCTTGTCGATAGGGAATCCGCAATAAGAATGTGCAAAATCTGATAGCTGAGCTTTAAGGGCAGGTATATCATTGTCTGATTTATGACGAGTGTCAGCCGAAAATACTCGGGTTAGTTTCATATTGAAGTTCTGTACCTCGAAGACGCTGTTTAAATAGTGGTTATGTATATCACAGGATTAAATGGATTTCGTGGCGAGGTTTTAATCCCCGCATTGGGACAAATTTGTAAAATACTTCGGACATTTTTATTTCAAACGACTGTTCACTAATTTTGTGAGACTGACAACTTCGCATCGAGAAGGTTTAGCAGACATTACGAAGTCACCCTGATTGACGTTATCTCCATATTTTTATTTTTTCCACAAACCCCAACAAAACGTCTCTAAACAGCAATATGTTTGTATCAGCAGGTTATTGAAAAATTGGCAATGAAAATGATATTCCACATTACGATAGTTCATGTCAGACGATTATGATGATGATATGAGTCATGAGGTTTTAGCAGTTGCGGTATGAAACTGCCTCATGCTTTCTCAAAATGAAAAATGAAATAAAAGTTAGGTTATCAACCATTTTAAAAATTTAGAGGTCTCGCGGACCCCCTGAAATTGCTTCGCGGACCCCCGGTTGAGAACCGCTGGTATATAGTATATACAGTTCTACGCATGCGTCGGTTATAAACTACGCCCTTGTGCATGTATTTGAAACTCTATTCCTTTCTCGATTAAATATAAATGGCGACCAAATCCCTATTTCAAAGAGCTAGCCATAGCCAAATGCAATTACTTAATCATACCCCGTACTTCGAAAAGATAACTTGACTTGAATTGTAACTTGACTCGCGACTTGACATGACTTGACTCGAGCCACCTTAAAACACGACTGACTCGACTTGACTCGAGTCACTTTCAAAAATCGATTGACTTGACTTGACTCGAGTCAAAATGTGCAATGACTCGAAGGCATTGACTTGAATCCAACACTGGTCATATGAGAATAAGATTAAGTGGACATAAAATTCGGCCTACAATACAGATATTGATAACTGCCGTTACGAGTAACGGCAAATAACGACTCAGTTATGGTCTATACCAGCACCGGTTGATATTTAATTCTTCGATGGCGAAATCGTCATGTTCTATTTAACGAGTATAAAATTTCAAATCTTTGCCTGGTGTAAGGAAATAGGCCTACTGCTTGTCAAGCAGCAACAGTCAAATTGCATTAACTAAGCGTAACCAAACATCAATACATACGTTACTATTTGAAACTAGGCAAAGTTGTGATCATTCTTCTTCTGCGAGGTAGTGGCTTCTGAATGTACTGATAACCTGATATACGGCATGGCGAGTGTTCTTACAATCACAAAACTACATGTACAATGTACATCGAACATCTATTCTATTTACTACGTGTCGATAATTCGATACGCAATGACGAGCAAAGTCAATACTTGTGACGTAATAATGGGCAGTAGCATCCGGAAATCCGACGTTTCTGTCATCATTCGTATATTCGTATATTCGTATATTCATTCGTATAATGTCGCACTCTTCATTGTTCAAGAATGTTCACTGTTCAGTTCATGCCATATAGTCCTTGCACAAAGAAGAAGTAATCGTTCTTTCACAATGAAATCGATTAGATATGTGAATTAATGGATTACGATTACGATACTTGGTATTTTTTCGAATGCAATCAATTGCAATCACGATTTCTTGAAGATGCAGTAATCGTCGTTATCCATTACGATGACTAATCACGATTACGCTATGTCTGCAGTATGCATCGCCCATCATAACGTGTGAAACTGATGTTTTACAATCTAGCATTTACTTATATCGTTATCTAGCAGTCCATGGCGTATCCTAATCTGGAAAAGTGGACTTTGACTTTTCTGTAGCTTTAGGCATGTTTGGGACTTTTTGGACTAAAGACATGAAGTACATTTTTCGATTTTAGAAGTATAGTATTTATACTTCTCTTTCAATTCCCAGTATCAAACTTCGAGTTCTAATTAGTTTCAGTTCTTTTGTCTGGAGAACATGCATGTTTACGTATAGAAACAAGTGTAATAATCCTTCAATTTCTAGAACTAAAGCTATACAATATGGTATTTTTACGATGCATCATATTTTTTATTAACGTTTACTAACCGCGCAAAGTGTTCACACCGTATCTGATACAACTTCTCTGTATTGCTCTTCGACTAAACTACGGGCCTTATAATATGAAAGAGGGCGCCATACCCTGATATTTTCTAAAACGGGCTGTTCCAGTAAACAGAGGACTAGTATCGCATTTCCATATCAATACTATCATTTTCATCCCATGATGCGGACGGATGCTTATGCTGTTGAAAATAGGATACCTTCTGGTATGCATCGATATGAATCAAGCTCTGCACCTTTCGTATAGCTCAATTTGCAGCTTTTGACTATCCATGCGAGCTAATTACGATAGTTTTCACAACTACGTACTTACTTGAGTAGATTTAGAGTCAGTCAATTCTACTTCTACTTCAAGCAGTTTTAGGTTTCTTATGGAAGAAGTACTTCTACTCGTACTTGAGTAGATTTTTTGGTCTCTTCTTCTACTTCTACTTGTGTAGCTTTGTTGACTACTTTGACCACCTCTGCATATAATAAGAATCCGGGTAGCGAGCAACCGACAACAGTAGTCCTGTTTTGTTGATGTCATATGTGATCGTTTGCTTCACTGTCTTACGAGTAAGCTTAATTTCCAAGTCATTCAGTTGTAAGTAGAAAAATGACGCCATGCTTTGAATATCCGACAGTGTTCATGGATATCATGAACGCAACAGAGAGCTCATAATCCAGACCGGAAACAGTGATTGTTTTTGTCAATAAATTGAAGATGACAAAAGGTTTACCCGCACAGAATAATTGAGTAATGAAGTAAAGTTTTGTGTGGAGTTGCCGTCATTCCCGCTCTTGCTCATAATCAAATCATCCCTGGCTTGGCTTAACTCAGCTTCACTGATACTGTTCTGGATCCATTGCCCAAGAGCTGTATTTCAATCTGTAGGCAACGCACCAGAACGTCAAAGAAGAATTTGAAGTGACTGTACTTGAAAAGAGTACCGGCACAATATTTAATGGATTTATCATTGGAATTATGGTTGCTTTCAATTCAACCAAGTATGCTTTTTTTTATAACGGTGAATCACTATAGATTCTGCCAGCCCTTTTCCAAATTGTTGAATTGTCATAACAAAGATGACGTGACTGATGACTCTACGGTCTATTATTTTGTAACAGCTTTTGGAATAGACGTCTGTTCTGCAATCTCTTTCATTGCAAACAAATGAGGCTGCCTCTCTTATTAAAGTTTCATCAGCTTCATTGTAATTCAAGCGTATGCTTTTTGTATGTTGCAGGACCTCAAATGTATATTACATTATATTCCATTACGCACAACACTCATGGAGGAACTGATTTACCGCAGGGGATTCAGGATACCTCATGTTGGTGAAATATTTTTCTGCAGACAAGTTTTCCATGACCAGGCATCCGTAGATCTTCGTCGTAAACAGAACCCATTCTCCCGATAACTTTTTGTTTCTACTTGATGCATCTTTTGAGATCAAATGACCGTCATCCTTACACAATGACGAATATAACAACAGCAATATCATACGACTTTCGTAAATTTACAGCAATATAATCTGCCTGGATTCGATGTTTTGGGTCGAGTTATCTTTGTCGCCCCTAGTGTTCGAAATTAATAAGAAGAAATGACCCATTGCAGAGATAAGCGGATATGAAATTTCAATGTCCTAATCCAATCCCAATCCGAAGCTTCAAATCCTAATTTTAATCCGATTCAAACTTGGAATTCCACTTGGAAAGCTATAGCCTACATCTTATGCCAATATAATTCTGAAAAAGAAATAAAACGCTCAATGAGTAGCAAAGTACATGAAGTAATAACTTTGCAAACTTTTTCAAATCGTGGTAGGACGAGAAACTTTGTCGCGATACGCTACAGGACATCAATCTCCAGGAACTCGGTAAATCCAAGCCTAATCCTAATCCATTAAAAAAAATTTCAGATTCTAATCCAATCCAAATCCGTAAAAATTTGACAAATCCGGTTTTCCTAAATCCTAATCGTAATCCATGCTCACCTCTGCCCCATTGATATAGTTGATTGCGAAAGCACGACAGTCACGGTCCATCAGACCGGAGTCAAGAAATGCGAAGACGCGCTTGGTAACGCAAACACAACATTCAGTTCAGTTCTGTTTATCAGCAGTTTTTTTTTATCAGTTCAATACACCAAAAAATGCGCTACAACGAAAAGATCGGAAGTTGTCGAAACGACTTAGAGTAGTCTCGAAACGACTTAGAGTAGTCTTTGGAATCAGACACACACCTTGGTATAGGCCAGTGGTTCCAAACCTTTTTATCCTAATTCCCCACTTCCGATTCAATTCTAGCCTTCATTCCCCACCTAAAATTTCCATATCCATATCTACCCTTTAAAGTGATACATCCAATAAAATTTTGTAAGACTTTGCTTAGTAAACGGTAGTAGTTAGTACGATCGCTCGCGATTCGTAATGGGCTCTTATGGGCGGGGTGGCGATTCGCCTGGAAACCCGGGGTGGCGATTCGCCTCTTATCTCTTATGGCGGGGCCGCGATTCGCCATGTGTTCTTATGGGTGCGGTCGTGATTCGCCTTTTCGGGTATAGGCCGCGGTCGTGATTCGCCGTGAAAACTCGTGGTCGTGACTCGCCTTTTTTGCTATAGGCGGTGGCGGCGATTCGCCTGTCGTGTATTCTTACGGGTTCTGTGGTGATTCACCGTGTGTTCTTATCGGTGCGGTCGTGATTCGTACTTTCAGGCATCTCTCGCGTGGTGTTGAATATGCACGAGTCACCAACAATAACCGCACAAACGGAAACGTGGCTTGTTGTGAGGATTAAGTAGTGCGTGCGACCTATATTTCGAATGACCTGCGCGCTGAATTGTTTCCGTGCAGTTGTGTGCTACTATCGATTATTACACTAGACCGGTCAGTGTGAAATAGTTTGATCGTAAATTATGATATATGATGTCGTAGTTTAGTCGTGTCAAATGACCGATCGTGTTCTCTTTCCTCGCTATTGATTGCTACCTGAATAATACTTTCGGCTTATTCGCTGTTTCGCGCCTACAGAATAGTCTGCTGTTCACAGTCGCAACTTCATCGCGATAGCACAATTTTCACACCTCGATCAGTAGAACAACACCGTGCTAACCCAGTTGTCGAATCACATAGGTCATACATTTTACGCGAAATGAAATATTGTATTGTGGTATACAAATATGCAAACTATTCTTTCAATTTAACAAGTCTAGTTAACGAATCGATTTTCAAGCTGCTGACACAGTTTTTAACACGAGTGAGTTGATATTTCTTCCCGGGTACGAGCGAGGCTTTGTTCCATTGGTCCAAAACCACCTCACCAGTATCATCCTTCAATGTAAAACTGTATAATTTCAACTCCTTTCCGGCACCAGAATTGACCGTCTTCTCCTCTCGAGAAACACAAGTAGCGGCGATCGAGACGTATTCATCTTTATTTCCGTATACCGATTCACAGGTCAATAATGGGTATTCTTCAGTCGTATGTCTCGATTTTCCATGCAGAGTTACTGACGAAGCCCGTCCCAGTAATACAGCAGGTTTTCCAGTAAACTTGTCAATTTGGACCCAACCGGATTTGACCATGAGTTTTTTTCGTTTGGAGAATGCTTTCTCAATGATCCCGAACAATTCACGATTGAAACACGTGAAAGATATCTCTTCGTTATTGCCGTCGATGAATATACCTTTGAGATATTGACTAACGCCACCTCTTTTGGGCGATGAGACGAATTTGACACCGACGTGAAAATTTGAAACTGCTCCGACTTGCATACTGCTGGCGCTGTTCGATGTCATATCGTTTGATAAAGTGAGAGTCATCAGCAAATCCTTCGAAATTTATAGAATTAGGTGTGTGGTATTGAGTGAGTTAACAGTCTTTGTATAATCCTGATGACCCGTGGTCAACTTGAAATGAAACTTACTACACAGCTCAAGTTGATTCGTGTCTGAATGTGTTAATTCGGTACAATTCTAATTAATTTGAGAAATCTTTTCGTGATCTTTTGATTCGACCGTAACCTGAATATTACTGACGCCGACTTTCAGCCACATTGAATTATTCGCACATTCCACGCCGCTGTTTTCACACCTATAGAATCAATACCAACTATAACTCTACAAGAATCAAGAATCACAAGTACGTGCATTATACAGTTATTGTCTTTATCAACTTGAAATCAAACCCTTAACAAAAACACGCATCTTATTACTTGTTAACTCTATCATGAAAATCCTCGAACCCGTATTATTAAGAATGTTATAGAACGGCGTCGGAATCCACTCGCGAGATGTACTAAAGGTAAATCCAAATAATCCAGAATGAAATATTTGGACTTGACATAGTGTGAATAGAAATAGGTTTGACAAACACGACTACCAACTTTGATCCAGTCACATTTCAAGATTACACTTTGAAACAATCCTTGAAACTTACAACTCTATTCACGACTGAGTTTTCCGTTTGTCAAATAGAGTTTCAGTAAATACTATCACGATATTTTAATGTGTTACTACACACAATGGAATCAATCAATGAAATATCGCTCATTGTTGTAAATATTTCTAACTTGACAACCACTTATGCATACCGCGATCGACTTGTGACGCGATGAGTTAAATCGGAATATTTCAATCTATTTGTCGAAACCTTGAACAAGCTATCGGGTTATGTCTTGTTGTAATTGAGTGTACGGAAATAGTATCACGTCTCGACATCTTACCATCTTGCCATACACAAAAGAGTAAAATACAAAAACCTTGTCAAGTCAATCCGTTTGTAACTTACCCAACCAACTCAACAGTATCCTTATGAAAAGTAGACAAGACTACGCGAGTAATCACCACAATCCAAAATCCATAACAAGTTCGGTTGTATTCATAGTCCGCCAACTCGTATTTTTTTATTCAACTGTAAAAGTCGTTACTATTCTGTACCCTAAAGTAAATACTACTCGGTGTGCGGTTTGAGATTAACATATGTTTTGAGTATATGATATTTGAATGTCTGAGCGATGTAGTCAAGAATTCATTTCTTACGATCGAACACCGGTGTTACATTGAAAGTTATCATGTTGTAAACATATGAATTGACACATTGATTTTGACATACGAGATTTTGTAATAGTCGATCACGACTTGATTAATAAATTATGACGTAATTAGACCGGGGTTGTGTTAAAACTTATTACGATACCAACAAACTTTTCAGAAACATTGTTATTAACATATTGATTTGTAAAACTAGATTAGCGCACCTGAAATGTTCTTGATTTGAAAGATATTCCGTGTTGGTACAAATCACTCTGTGTATTACGGATATCAGAAAATATTTTTACAAATGTAGTTGTTTCCAGTAACCAAGACTAAAGATGACACAACAATTTCGTTTGGAATATCTTAACTGGACGCATCCTATTCTACTAGACTTGAGTAATACACAAAACTCATAGCATTAACAAAATCACAATAGGCGCTACACTGAAATCTACAAAATGTGTTTGTATTGTTACTCAAAGTAGTGATCATAAATTATCATTTAAATAAGTAATTGTAATCATAAAACCAAACTTGTGAAAGTCATTACCATAACAAAAGAATATTGTAGGTTGCTTGCTAAATGTATGCCGGAAATAGTTGTAGAACGCTCACGACCAAAGAAATCGGAAATTTCTCCCCATTGTCATTCGTCAAAGTATATGTTGTCACAATACTCATCCCGTAAAAGATCTTACTTGTATGTGATTGAATCGCCGGTAATTAACTCGCTAAATCAAACCATAAGGAAATTTCACTCAGTCATCGGATTATGATATTAAACAGCGTCGCTTAATCGGCGTAGAGCGTTTTTCTAAATGCAAATCATACCTGACCAACAGAAAACAATTTTCACTCACCTTGTAATGAAACCAAGTGGTGGACCTTCGTTCAATATTTTGTTTGTGTCAAATACTTTGCAATAAACACACACACTGGAGTGGTTGAGCTTTACATCATCAAGCTGTCATCTGTAAATCGAGATCACATCCGACTTGTAACTGTATCGTTTACCTAACCGAGTTGTATGCACAGTTTCATATTTTTATCATTTAGTGATTGCTGAACATACCAAACGATACACATTCACTTCTGAAATACTGCGTTGATCTCAATTCCCTTTGTCGTGATAACCGAAGTACATTTGTTTCGAATTCGTAACAGCCGACTTTTCTATGACACGATAAATTTTGACAAGTTATGCTTAGAAGATTGGTTGCATATCGCGAAAAATAACATACTGCTCATATTGATACTGTTAATCGGTATTTTCACGCGAGTCGATTTTCAAATGAGTAAAATTTATTGCATGAGTTTCTCCGCTTAATGTAAATGAAAACTCAGTCGTATTTTAACATCACAAAGACATTGATAAAAAGTAAGCAATCAAACACAACACTTTGTACGACACTAATTATTGTTCCACACATCTCATTTCATACTAAGTGTATACGAAAGATATTCATGTTACACGAAAATATTCGCTCATGCTACAAACCTGTACAATGATTGGTGGTGTAAGTCCAGCACAATTGTGGTATCCATACGAGTTTAGTTAACACAATTTACGACACCGAGGTCGCCTCATCCTTCGTAAGACAACAAACCAAGGCTTCAGGATATGTCCATGTCATAACAATAAATCAGCTACTCCAACAACAGAGTACATATGTTTTCTAGCACGGTGCTTACATTTTACACACAAATCAACCTACTTTGCTAACGAAAAGTGCTGAGTCATCACATGGTTGTCCTCACAACAATACAACTAAAACATACTATCATACAAAATGGCCGTTATAGTTTGCACACCAACGATACATCGTACAAGTAGCAAGTCTCGAGAATCCAGTTATTCAAAAAACGTGAAAGTGTTTCTACGCCAAGTCGGTATGTTGACGAAAGCATATATTGTAATATCATGATCGATTTACATTCGTTGGTCACAAAATGTCACTACTCTAAATAATTATTTTTCACTCAAAGCCTACTTGTCACCATTCGTTTCACCAAGCACGAGTTCAAGAAACCTGCTACGGCATGAATTGTTATTTTTATGTTGTGTAAATAGGTAATAATTAATTTTAGCAACACTATATCAACATCATCGAGTTGTGCGAATAGATTTACATGTGGTCTTGTGGTTTTAATCGAAGTCCACAGCGCGGTCTAATGTAGAGTCATCTCTATTGTACAGCAACTCGGTAATCGAAATGCACGCATTAACATTTAAACAGCGATCTTGTTTCGTCACGCGAAAAATATGTTCACTATCGCGATAATCCTTTTCACATTCGTAATAGTATACCAACGGCTACCGGCGACACTAAACATACGATACCTACCCAAGTAAAATTTCCATTTTCGCCTGGAGGTCAACCGTTACCTGAGTAAAAATACCATTGTCCTTTGGAGATTTATCGTTTACTCAGAGTAACAAACCTTTTTCACTTGGAAATCTATTTTGTCCCTGGGTAACAAACCCCTTTTCACTTGGAAATCTATTTTTTCCTTGGGTAACAAACCTTTTTCACTTGGTAATATATTTTTTTCTCTGGGTAACAAACCTTTTTCACTTGGAAATATATTTTTTCCCTGAGTAACAAACCTTTTTCATTTGGAAATATATTTTTTCCCTGAGCAACAAACCATTTTCACTTGGAAATATATTTTTTCCCTGAGCAAAAAACCATTTTCACTTGGCGGTCCGTCGTTTACCCGAGTAAAAAATATCATTTTCCTTTGGAGATCTGGCGTTTACCCAGTGTAACAGTACATTTTCTCTTGGTCATCTAGCTTTTCCTAGAGTAACAAAAACCATTTTCATTTTGAAATCTGACAAACACACCTGACAATTTGATATTTTTGTATATTGTTACAACGGATAGCGACAAAATATACACCAACAACAACTCCAATACATTTGTGTAATCGCATATTCACTTGTGCTGATGCAACCCATCAAAATCGTCGGTTACCCACATGCAATGTGCTGTTGACATCGACGTTTATGTTTTTGGAAAATTGGACAATAGGCTTCGATAGTTCTGTGATGTCCGGGTTCGTGCTTTGGATTTTCCAGAGTCAAAATGTCTGAATAAAACACCTCCTTGACGATGGTTGGTATGTGGATAACGGTGTTCGGAAAACGGTTGGATTTATGTCACCCATCGCGATAACAACTCCAGGTCGAGTTTTCCCCCGCGTGTTTACTATATTGTGTCTTTATTGGTCATGTATGTCTCGACATTCAGTTTGAAATCGGAAACCCTGATAAAGTATGTAACCGGATCCGGATATCAACTCTGAATCGATAAACCAATGAACAATATTCAAAGTAAACATGTTACACCCTGTGTTTCCACGAAAAAATACCATCCAGACATACGTCGCGCTTGTTTGCCCACACCAGTATACGCGTAAATGGAGGTGTGTGACATTGCATGCAATGTGTTGGTATACAAACATCGATCCACAGACATTATCATAGCCGGTAGTTTTGATGTAGATCGAATGTCATCACACCCGATAACAATACCAATAAGCCACATTGCAATGAGTCCGCGCTATTACATCGATATTTCGACACCGCTCACTGATTTACTCGATGGTTTTGTCGCAAGATAGTCATGGCTCTATCTCCGGACAGACCACCCATACCAATTGGATACATCGGTCAATATCCATCGTGTTGTCGACACCGAAGTTTTCTGCTGCAGCGTTTGACCAAGGTGAACTATCGAATCACGGGTGCTCGAAATGATTGCGATCAGTCTTTCAGTCACGATGCATGGATGTCGCTACTCCCACATAACGACTTCAGATAAATATCGTGAACAGTGATTCTGCAAATCTCGGACCGATACTGTGATCCAATAAGGTGTGTTTTTGCGGAATGAAGACTGCAATCGTACACCACAATAAAACACTACCTCTCGTGATTTCACACACAATCATAAAACACACCATCGTAAGGATCCAGTTCGTCCGGTGACATTTCGAAACGGTCATCGCCACAAGAGATCGGTATCATTTTGAAACGACATCGTCACAAGTCGATTCTGTTGGTCATGTCAA
Source organism: Botryllus schlosseri (assembly GCF_051294905.1). Classification (NCBI taxonomy): domain Eukaryota; kingdom Metazoa; phylum Chordata; class Ascidiacea; order Stolidobranchia; family Styelidae; genus Botryllus; species Botryllus schlosseri. The sequence continues at coordinate 7,832,571 of NC_137244.1, read as the reverse complement.
TCCGTTTTACAAAGTACCGTTTTTCAAGTCCCTGCACCATAGTGTTACGACACAGACAAGATGCGACGGTGGAAATAATAAAACACTGAAGGCACACTTTGGTGTTATTTGACATGGATTTTACACCAGACGAACCTCACATTCGAGCGATGAATTGGAATGACCTTTGTATTATTGACGTTGAAGGAAAAGAAATGTATCGATTTATCGGTTTCGTACATATCCAACAAAAATCTGGGTATATGATTGTGCATGGTTCGCATATTCGACTGTGAACGCCCAATTGGTATATGTTGTACAGTTCACTTTCACTGTCGTGCGAATAACCCATGTTAGGGTTCCATGTTTGTGTGTCTGTATGTCATGCTCCAGATTGACTCAGAGTCATTGCAATGTGGCTTATTGGTATTGTTATCTGGTGTGATGACATTCGATCTACATCAAAACTACCGGCTATGATAATGTCTGTGGATCGATGTTTGTATACCAACACATTGCATGCAATGTCACACACCCCCATTTACGCATATACTGGTGTGGGCAAACAAGCGCGACGTATGTCTGGATGGTATTTTTTCGTGGAAACACAGGGTGTAACATGTTTACTTTGAATATTGTTCATTGGTTTATCGATTCAGAGTTGATATCCGGATCCGGTTACATACTTTATCAGGGTTTCCGATTTCAAACTGAATGTCGAGACATACATGACCAATAAAGACACAATATAGTAAACACGCGGGGGAAAACTCGACCTGGAGTTGTTATCGCGATGGGTGACATAAATCCAACCGTTTTCCGAACACCGTTATCCACATACCAACCATCGTCAAGGAGGTGTTTTATTCAGACATTTTGACTCTGGAAAATCCAAAGCACGAACCCGGACATCACAGAACTATCGAAGCCTATTGTCCAATTTTCCAAAAACATAAACGTCGATGTCAACAGCACATTGCATGTGGGTAACCGACGATTTTGATGGGTTGCATCAGCACAAGTGAATATGCGATTACACAAATGTATTGGAGTTGTTGTTGGTGTATATTTTGTCGCTATCCGTTGTAACAATATACAAAAATATCAAATTGTCAGGTGTGTTTGTCAGATTTCAAAATGAAAATGGTTTTTGTTACTCTAGGAAAAGCTAGATGACCAAGAGAAAATGTACTGTTACACTGGGTAAACGCCAGATCTCCAAAGGAAAATGATATTTTTTACTCGGGTAAACGACGGACCGCCAAGTGAAAATGGTTTTTTGCTCAGGGAAAAAATATATTTCCAAGTGAAAATGGTTTGTTGCTCAGGGAAAAAATATATTTCCAAATGAAAAAGGTTTGTTACTCAGGGAAAAAATATATTTCCAAGTGAAAAAGGTTTGTTACCCAGAGAAAAAAATATATTACCAAGTGAAAAAGGTTTGTTACCCAAGGAAAAAATAGATTTCCAAGTGAAAAGGGGTTTGTTACCCAGGGACAAAATAGATTTCCAAGTGAAAAAGGTTTGTTACTCTGAGTAAACGATAAATCTCCAAAGGACAATGGTATTTTTACTCAGGTAACGGTTGACCTCCAGGCGAAAATGGAAATTTTACTTGGGTAGGTATCGTATGTTTAGTGTCGCCGGTAGCCGTTGGTATACTATTACGAATGTGAAAAGGATTATCGCGATAGTGAACATATTTTTCGCGTGACGAAACAAGATCGCTGTTTAAATGTTAATGCGTGCATTTCGATTACCGAGTTGCTGTACAATAGAGATGACTCTACATTAGACCGCGCTGTGGACTTCGATTAAAACCACAAGACCACATGTAAATCTATTCGCACAACTCGATGATGTTGATATAGTGTTGCTAAAATTAATTATTACCTATTTACACAACATAAAAATAACAATTCATGTCGTAGCAGGTTTCTTGAACTCGTGCTTGGTGAAACGAATGGTGACAAGTAGGCTTTGAGTGAAAAATAATTATTTAGAGTAGTGACATTTTGTGACCAACGAATGTAAATCGATCATGATATTACAATATATGCTTTCGTCAACATACCGACTTGGCGTAGAAACACTTTCACGTTTTTTGAATAACTGGATTCTCGAGACTTGCTACTTGTACGATGTATCGTTGGTGTGCAAACTATAACGGCCATTTTGTATGATAGTATGTTTTAGTTGTATTGTTGTGAGGACAACCATGTGATGACTCAGCACTTTTCGTTAGCAAAGTAGGTTGATTTGTGTGTAAAATGTAAGCACCGTGCTAGAAAACATATGTACTCTGTTGTTGGAGTAGCTGATTTATTGTTATGACATGGACATATCCTGAAGCCTTGGTTTGTTGTCTTACGAAGGATGAGGCGACCTCGGTGTCGTAAATTGTGTTAACTAAACTCGTATGGATACCACAATTGTGCTGGACTTACACCACCAATCATTGTACAGGTTTGTAGCATGAGCGAATATTTTCGTGTAACATGAATATCTTTCGTATACACTTAGTATGAAATGAGATGTGTGGAACAATAATTAGTGTCGTACAAAGTGTTGTGTTTGATTGCTTACTTTTTATCAATGTCTTTGTGATGTTAAAATACGACTGAGTTTTCATTTACATTAAGCGGAGAAACTCATGCAATAAATTTTACTCATTTGAAAATCGACTCGCGTGAAAATACCGATTAACAGTATCAATATGAGCAGTATGTTATTTTTCGCGATATGCAACCAATCTTCTAAGCATAACTTGTCAAAATTTATCGTGTCATAGAAAAGTCGGCTGTTACGAATTCGAAACAAATGTACTTCGGTTATCACGACAAAGGGAATTGAGATCAACGCAGTATTTCAGAAGTGAATGTGTATCGTTTGGTATGTTCAGCAATCACTAAATGATAAAAATATGAAACTGTGCATACAACTCGGTTAGGTAAACGATACAGTTACAAGTCGGATGTGATCTCGATTTACAGATGACAGCTTGATGATGTAAAGCTCAACCACTCCAGTGTGTGTGTTTATTGCAAAGTATTTGACACAAACAAAATATTGAACGAAGGTCCACCACTTGGTTTCATTACAAGGTGAGTGAAAATTGTTTTCTGTTGGTCAGGTATGATTTGCATTTAGAAAAACGCTCTACGCCGATTAAGCGACGCTGTTTAATATCATAATCCGATGACTGAGTGAAATTTCCTTATGGTTTGATTTAGCGAGTTAATTACCGGCGATTCAATCACATACAAGTAAGATCTTTTACGGGATGAGTATTGTGACAACATATACTTTGACGAATGACAATGGGGAGAAATTTCCGATTTCTTTGGTCGTGAGCGTTCTACAACTATTTCCGGCATACATTTAGCAAGCAACCTACAATATTCTTTTGTTATGGTAATGACTTTCACAAGTTTGGTTTTATGATTACAATTACTTATTTAAATGATAATTTATGATCACTACTTTGAGTAACAATACAAACACATTTTGTAGATTTCAGTGTAGCGCCTATTGTGATTTTGTTAATGCTATGAGTTTTGTGTATTACTCAAGTCTAGTAGAATAGGATGCGTCCAGTTAAGATATTCCAAACGAAATTGTTGTGTCATCTTTAGTCTTGGTTACTGGAAACAACTACATTTGTAAAAATATTTTCTGATATCCGTAATACACAGAGTGATTTGTACCAACACGGAATATCTTTCAAATCAAGAACATTTCAGGTGCGCTAATCTAGTTTTACAAATCAATATGTTAATAACAATGTTTCTGAAAAGTTTGTTGGTATCGTAATAAGTTTTAACACAACCCCGGTCTAATTACGTCATAATTTATTAATCAAGTCGTGATCGACTATTACAAAATCTCGTATGTCAAAATCAATGTGTCAATTCATATGTTTACAACATGATAACTTTCAATGTAACACCGGTGTTCGATCGTAAGAAATGAATTCTTGACTACATCGCTCAGACATTCAAATATCATATACTCAAAACATATGTTAATCTCAAACCGCACACCGAGTAGTATTTACTTTAGGGTACAGAATAGTAACGACTTTTACAGTTGAATAAAAAAATACGAGTTGGCGGACTATGAATACAACCGAACTTGTTATGGATTTTGGATTGTGGTGATTACTCGCGTAGTCTTGTCTACTTTTCATAAGGATACTGTTGAGTTGGTTGGGTAAGTTACAAACGGATTGACTTGACAAGGTTTTTGTATTTTACTCTTTTGTGTATGGCAAGATGGTAAGATGTCGAGACGTGATACTATTTCCGTACACTCAATTACAACAAGACATAACCCGATAGCTTGTTCAAGGTTTCGACAAATAGATTGAAATATTCCGATTTAACTCATCGCGTCACAAGTCGATCGCGGTATGCATAAGTGGTTGTCAAGTTAGAAATATTTACAACAATGAGCGATATTTCATTGATTGATTCCATTGTGTGTAGTAACACATTAAAATATCGTGATAGTATTTACTGAAACTCTATTTGACAAACGGAAAACTCAGTCGTGAATAGAGTTGTAAGTTTCAAGGATTGTTTCAAAGTGTAATCTTGAAATGTGACTGGATCAAAGTTGGTAGTCGTGTTTGTCAAACCTATTTCTATTCACACTATGTCAAGTCCAAATATTTCATTCTGGATTATTTGGATTTACCTTTAGTACATCTCGCGAGTGGATTCCGACGCCGTTCTATAACATTCTTAATAATACGGGTTCGAGGATTTTCATGATAGAGTTGACAAGTAATAAGATGCGTGTTTTTGTTAAGGGTTTGATTTCAAGTTGATAAAGACAATAACTGTATAATGCACGTACTTGTGATTCTTGATTCTTGTAGAGTTATAGTTGGTATTGATTCTATAGGTGTGAAAACAGCGGCGTGGAATGTGCGAATAATTCAATGTGGCTGAAAGTCGGCGTCAGTAATATTCAGGTTACGGTCGAATCAAAAGATCACGAAAAGATTTCTCAAATTAATTAGAATTGTACCAAATTAACACATTCAGACACGAATCAACTTGAGCTGTGTAGTAAGTTTCATTTCAAGTTGACCACGGGTCATCAGGATTATACAAAGACTGTTAACTCACTCAATACCACACACCTAATTCTATAAATTTCGAAGGATTTGCTGATGACTCTCACTTTATCAAACGATATGACATCGAACAGCGCCAGCAGTATGCAAGTCGGAGCAGTTTCAATTTTTCACGTCGGTGTCAAATTCGTCTCATCGCCCAAAAGAGGTGGCGTTAGTCAATATCTCAAAGGTATATTCATCGACGGCAATAACGAAGAGATATCTTTCACGTGTTTCAATCGTGAATTGTTCGGGATCATTGAGAAAGCATTCTCCAAACGAAAAAAACTCATGGTCAAATCCGGTTGGGTCCAAATTGACAAGTTTACTGGAAAACCTGCTGTATTACTGGGACGGGCTTCGTCAGTAACTCTGCATGGAAAATCGAGACATACGACTGAAGAATACCCATTATTGACCTGTGAATCGGTATACGGAAATAAAGATGAATACGTCTCGATCGCCGCTACTTGTGTTTCTCGAGAGGAGAAGACGGTCAATTCTGGTGCCGGAAAGGAGTTGAAATTATACAGTTTTACATTGAAGGATGATACTGGTGAGGTGGTTTTGGACCAATGGAACAAAGCCTCGCTCGTACCCGGGAAGAAATATCAACTCACTCGTGTTAAAAACTGTGTCGGCAGCTTGAAAATCGATTCGTTAACTAGACTTGTTGAATTGAAAGAATAGTTTGCATATTTGTATACCACAATACAATATTTCATTTCGCGTAAAATGTATGACCTATGTGATTCGACAACTGGGTTAGCGCGGTGTTGTTCTACTGATCGAGGTGTGAAAATTGTGCTATCGCGATGAAGTTGCGACTGTGAACAGCAGACTATTCTGTAGGCGCGAAACAGCGAATAAGCCGAAAGTATTATTCAGGTAGCAATCAATAGCGAGGAAAGAGAACACGATCGGTCATTTGACACGACTAAACTACGACATCATATATCATAATTTACGATCAAACTATTTCACACTGACCGGTCTAGTGTAATAATCGATAGTAGCACACAACTGCACGGAAACAATTCAGCGCGCAGGTCATTCGAAATATAGGTCGCACGCACTACTTAATCCTCACAACAAGCCACGTTTCCGTTTGTGCGGTTATTGTTGGTGACTCGTGCATATTCAACACCACGCGAGAGATGCCTGAAAGTACGAATCACGACCGCACCGATAAGAACACGGTGAATCACCACAGAACCCGTAAGAATACACGACAGGCGAATCGCCGCCACCGCCTATAGCAAAAAAGGCGAGTCACGACCACGAGTTTTCACGGCGAATCACGACCGCGGCCTATACCCGAAAAGGCGAATCACGACCGCACCCATAAGAACACATGGCGAATCGCGGCCCCGCCATAAGAGATAAGAGGCGAATCGCCACCCCGGGTTTCCAGGCGAATCGCCACCCCGCCCATAAGAGCCCATTACGAATCGCGAGCGATCGTACTAACTACTAACGGTACGTGCTATTGGTGATTGCTAAGATCCCCGGGATTGATCAGCACACAATAAAATTAACGCAGCGGTGAACTGGTAACCGTAAACGCACCTCCGTAATCATATATATTTACCCGGCGCGCAGCCAACAGAAAAATAGGAGGGGTTTGAAAAATTTCCAAATGTTGCGGGGTAGCATCAATTTACATACGTAAATGTTGAATAATACATGGGTCAGATAAACTTTCTGATGTTGACGAACTCATGCGTGTGATATAGATATAAGCCGCCGTCAACTACACTTTTGCACAATACTAAAAGAACTTGAAATAACATAAATATGTAATTTCATTTGTAACGAGTCCGGATGTGCTATCAATTAGCGAGTCCACGATCTCCCTTGAATACATGTTCAGCAATATGAGCCCTTATTACAATGAATCAGAATTATTCTGTCACTACGTTTCGTGACCGAAGATGGTGTACAAATGAATAACACCATTTCTGGAGATTGCGTGGCGCTATCCCGGCGATTCTCGCTAATTGGAGGCACTGATAATATGAATCGCTGAATTGCAAATGAGCTATGAAATATTCGGTCGGCATTTCAAAACGACATTTAATAAAGAATATTACTGGAAAGATTTTTTCAAAAGTGAGTCCATTCCCCACCAGAAATCCCGAAATTCCCCACCAGTAAGGAATTCTCGACCGTTTGGGAACCACTGGTCTAGGCGATGTAAAAAGGAGTCATGCACACTGAATGAAAAGTAAAAGAAGATAGTATAATAAAAAGCAAGCGACAAGAAAGAGGTGGCATGTCACGAGAGGCGAGATCGATAGGTCCTGTCGTGGTCAGTAATCTTGAAGACGGACTAGTATTTATTTAGTAGAAATTGCTTGTATTTAAACTTGAATGTAGACATGCTCGTCGACTGTCGGATGGCCTGCGGGATACTGTTCCACACACAAGGTCCGGCATATTTGACTGGGCGGTGATCTTTTCGGTCGATCATACGATATTTGGACGAGGTAGACGCGCGTGTGTTGTACTTGTGCGCTTTTGATTCCGATTTGAAGAAGTTATTGCAACATTCGGCGCAATAACCGCAGAGGAACTAATACATAAACTTGGCGATTTCTAGCGATATCATACAGTATAGGCCAGGGGTCGGGAACCTTTTTCCTCCGAAGAGCCATATTGGCCCATTTTTTTCATTTTAACTCCCAAAGAGCCATACATGTCAATCAACTGTTACGTCACAATTGAAAATTCGTGACGTCATGGTAGCACTCACAACATGGGATTCGTCGTGTGCGCCTCATTTTCTCTATAAAAACTCGTACGAATCATCCTGGTAACCTTATTCGAGCATGCGAAACTTGAGTTCCGAGAACGAAGCTTCTTCGTGATGCTCCTTTTAAATGCGAGAACTCATGATCACATGCGTAAGTGGAGCCAAACATGATCACTACAACAGTATGTACCCCACGTAAGGTGTGATACTTCAATGGCATGGGGTCAGGGGAGGCAAGCGAGGCAGTTCGACACCTGTCGCCAGGATGAGTGAACGAAACTTGTGAAACCTTCAATAACTATTGGTATTTTCTATCGATGTGAATGACTGAATTTTGTACATTTTCCTCCCACAGTTAGGCGATTTGCATATTTATTACTCGAGAATACATCCCGAAGCGAGAGGTAATGCACAGACGGGCCAAACTTCGCCATTGATACCGCAATTCACCGTAAATATCCTAGAATTCATAATAACTGATATGAATTGAATGTAACTGTTGCACTGATTCCGAAAATCTAAATACTGATCGCCATCTCAATTCTCAAAGTATTCGGCGGGAACATATAACGTTGCGCTACACGCCTGCATTTTATCGCCGGTGCTACAAAGCGACTTACCAATCAAGAACGTTGCTAGCTATGGAGTTATTTGTAATTGTGAATGTCACTTCCACGGCAGCTCATTTCGCGCCGTAGATTTATTTGATAACTGCGTTGTCATATGGACATCGCCAGGTCTGCTAATCTCTTTGATCAATCAACGTATCGTGCAATCCAAGATTTCGAGGCGGGTACATCGAATTCGCGAGTGATATTGGTCGCCGGCGCGACAGCAACTTTAATTTGGGGATTTTGAAAAGGGTTGTCCGTCCGAGCCTTTAACCCTGAAGACGGCATTTTCTTTACCTCTCAACGACATGTTTATACACAGTCACGAGAATAATTATTCTGGTCGTGACGGAAATCTACCAACTACACTGTTAAAAATATTCCATGCCAAATTACTGGTCTGGTCCTGGCAGCAGTTTTACGACTCTGAGACCGGTAAATTTGAAAAATATTTTCCCGTAAATAATATTGACCGTAATTTATTTTTACATAGACTGACTGTTAAAATTTCTACGGAAAATTCCGGTTACTTGACGTAACGGAAAACGGCTGTAATACCAAGTTACTGGTCTGGTCCAGTGCAGCAGTTTTACGCTGATGAGACCAGTAAATTCGAAATAACTCTCCTCGTAATATGATTTTACATATGCTGACCGTAGAAAATTTTATGGAAAATTTCCGTAACTAAACGTAACAGAAATCTGCTGTAATATCAATATACTCGTCTGGTCCCTTCCAGCAGTTTTACGTTCCTGAGACCAGTAAATTTGAATCAGGTTTATTTGATGCGGGAACACGTAAAAAAAAGTGAATGTGGATAATGACGAAAATCCAGTCTTTCTTGTAGAGATCATCAGTCAGCAGTCGCCTGAATGAAGAGGGCTTCATCAAAACAGTTGAAGGGCCATGCTCTTTTGTAGGTTCTTCTATAATCTGAACAAAAATTATGCAGTCATTAACACATTTACAATTTGGAAACTGAGACGCTATAGTATGACATACTGCGACTTTTCATATTCTGGTCAATTTCTCGAATAATGATGGCCTAGGATGGGGGTGTCGAACATACGGCCCGCAGGCCGCATGTAGCTTGCAAAGTAATTCTGAGTAGTTTGAAAAACCCCTGTATTTCCCAGCACATTTTCTAATAAACGTCGACATATCATTGTAAGAAATACTTCTTAGAGTTCTCGCAAGGCCCCAAATGTCAATATCATAGGCTGTAATATAATTATCCGACAGTGGTGTTATGGTTTTACTCTAGTCATCATCAGGAACAAGTTGGTGATACTGACATCCAATTACCAAGACTCCAAAAGTGCACACTGAGCTCAGATTTTTATGAAAAAATGAGGCAAAAAGTAGTTCTTCGTAAAGTGAAAAAGAAACTGTGATATGCAGGTCGCATGGAGAATATAATAGTTACAAAAAATACAATTCAAATATATTTGGTGGCACTGCTGTATCACTTCTACTCAAAGGCCCAGACAGACAGAGAAACCCGAATGACGATTAATGAGCCAAATTCCAACGTCTGCGTTTACAATTAAATCACTTGTGTTCCTTAAAGCGCACACGCCGAGTTAACGGCAGATTACGAATAAAACAAAGGGACCATACAAATATGTCAGATTATTCCGTTTTAGAGTCAGTGTTTTAGCGGTTGAATTCAAAAGATCATTCTTTTAATTTTTGCCAAAATTCCGTTGTTTGCGAGTATAGGTGCTTTTAAAATATATCTCTATGATATGATCGTGAATGTTATGCAATATACCAAAATGTATACAGCATTGATAATAAACTATTCAAGCGAAAAGTAAGGGTGGGCGTTTTGAGGTACCGTAACATTTTGGAATGATTTGACTGATCCGGCCCGCGAGCGGTCTGAAAGTTTGAATCCGGCCAGCGACGCAAGTTGAGTTTGATACCCCTGGCCTAGGACTTCGTACCTGAATCATCTTTTCCAGCGTGATTGCAAACTTTTCTGGCAATATTCCTTTGCATCGCACGTCCAACGTATTTCGCACGGCACCGTGCTAGAAGCGAGAGACGAAATGATCCCTTTCTATCACATAAGCATTGGACGTCATGATTCATAATGCCATAACGCTCCCAATTTCGTGTAGTTCAATGACAGAAAATGTAATACATTCTTATAAGCCATAGCTTCTGTTCACCATTAAACTGTAACGAAAATAGATACGTCTTCAGAAACAGGACTGAAAGCAACTTACCAGGTTTGACCTCGGATACTGCTATACCTACAATATCTGCTATCAACACCTGCAATAATTTCAAGCTAAAGTTAAGCTGTGGCTTCGAAACCCTCCATATCTTACAGCAACGCATCTTGTTATTATCCAATACGAAAACATCGCGTCGATATAATATCTATCTCGGAACATTCAGCCGCACGTGCTCAGATATGTCTGACGTTTGACGCCACTACGTCTGGAATATGTATGACGTCATAATGTACTGTTCGCTCGAGCAGCTACGAATTCATGATCAAACAATTCATACGGCCATTCGCAGGAAAAAGGTAAAGGACGTATACTACTCTCGTCGGAATGGCAAAGGAGCATGGCGGCTATACGCCAGCTCCAGTGTTTCGATATATATAGTTTGCATCATGCATGCGTTAAAGAGTCTACAATAGTGGCAGCACTGGTCCAGCAGATAATTACACAAAAGATCATACCTGCAGTAAAACTACATAACATACCGAATTCGCTTGGCATGCTACTATTGCTAGACCTTGATGTCTCAAAGGATACTATTCATAAATCGACATGAACGATGGTATCTGCAATGCCCAAATGTTCGGATACCATTCACCGATTAGCATTCAGCGCGGCCATCGATGTCGTAATTTGCTTGATGATTGAAACATGATGTAATGATGAAAATCACATATATATGTCCAATTGTCCATAATAAGACCGTAAGCGTGTAAAATGATCGAATTGTAAGTGCGATAGCAATGTTGCAAATAATGATTATCCAGTAAATCGCTTTTACGAATGCAAAAGTAAATCCGGAATACTGATTATCCAGTAAATTGCTTTTACAAGTCAAAAAGTAAATCTGAAATACTGGTTATCCCGTAAATTGCTTCTACGAACTTAATCTGTAATTTTTTTAACCTTTAAAAACAAGTAAGTTTGCTTTTGACGTGCCCGTATATTAATTTAACGGGCATTTACCGTTAATATAACTGACGGGACAAATTTACCGGTATAATTTGGGTAAATCTACGAATATTTCTAAGAGTGTAGTTGCTGCAATTTTAATCAATTCAGTAAAAAAATTAATATTTGGCAAAGAGCCATATCTTATACCCAAAAGAGCCATATATGGCTCGCGAGCCATAGGTTCCCGGCCGCTGGTATAGGCGCATATCCGTTGTTGTGTAGATAGGAAGCATGGTGAGTAGGGCTGTTCAAAAAAAACTTTTTTTCCTGAATCTTGCTGGTTACGTGATTATATCGTTAGGTTGCCTTAAAAAACGACGCACACCAAATTTGAATTCATTCCAACCAATATTCGCTGGTTTCGTAGAGTTTGAAAATTTGGAGTTTACCCAAAAATGCAAAAAAAAATTTTTATCAAATTTTTCTGTCAACCCCATGAAATTGTTGCGCTGTCTTCAAAAACAATGCAAAACAAATTTGACTCAATTCCAACCCGTAGAAGCTGAGTTATTTGAGTTTTTCTTTGAGAATTCGATGATTATCCTTGATCGGTGGATAATCCAAGAATTATCATCAAAAAACTTAAATAACTCAGCTTCTACGTTTTGGAATTGAGTCAAACTTGTTTTGCATTGTTTTTGAAGACAGCGCAACAATTTCATGGGGTTGACAGAAAAATTTGATAAAAATTTTTTTTTGCATTTTTGGGTAAACTCCAAATTTTCAAACTCTACGAAACCAGCGAATATTGGTTGGAATGAATTCAAATTTGGTGTGCGTCGTTTTTTAAGGCAACCTAACGAGATAATCACGTAACCAGCAAGATTCAGGAAAAAAAGTTATTTTTGAACAGCCCTAATGGTGAGGTAAGGTACGGTGTGGCACGTACCAAGACTTGCTGTGTAGAGAGACCTTTAGGGAAAAATTATTTCATTGCGGTGGCTTTCTGAGAAAGATGGTTTCGGCCAAAAAGTCCCACCCGATTTTATCTTCAATTTGAGACCACATCATTTTTGGAGGGCAGCGCACTTTTACATGTCAAATTTAACATTGGCTCATTGCCTGGATTGATGTGATTTCATGAATTGATGATAATTTTTTATGAAGACTGAACAAAGTCAAGGTATAAGAATGAGTAATTGTCCGTCAACTTGGACTTAGTCAGCTTTGGGTATAGGAACGAGTAAACTAAAACCACGGAAATGAATGAATGAACGTTTCTTCGACATGCTCTAGACTTGGAATGTAAAACAGATCAGAATGCAACCTCAAATACCGTGAAGAAGGCCCTATATATACTACCAAGCGAAATATAGCATAATGTTGTGTAGTGAATTATGATTTCCTTAAATCTGAAATGCAAATATTTCTAATTCTCAGTGCTCATCAACTACTGTGCCAGCGATGTTTGTCACGCCAATGCCACGTGTCAAAATGTGACGAGAGCGGATCAAAACGACATGAGTTTTAGTTGCGAATGCCATGCAAATTTCACTGGGAACGGCACACATTGCGACTTTGATGAATGCGACAGCTCTCACGACAATGATTGTCGTGAAAATTCCTCTTGCAACAACACTTATGGAAGTTATTTTTGCACGTGCATTGACGGCTACTCGGGAAATGGCACTTATTGCGATTTAGATGAATGTCACATTTCATACGAAAATGGATGTCACGATAATTCGACTTGTACCAACACGGAGGGAAGTTATTTTTGTACTTGCATTGAAGGATACACTGGAAATGGCAAGTATTGCGATTTAGATGAATGCCACAGCAACTACGAGAATGAATGCCAGGATAATTCGACCTGTACCAACACCGAAGGCAGTTATTTTTGTACTTGCATTGATGGATACACTGGAAATGGCACGCATTGCTATTTAGATGAATGCCACATCAGTTTCGAGAATGACTGCAACGATAATTCGACGTGTACCAACACCGAGGGCAGTTATTTTTGTACTTGCAATGAAGGATACACAGGAAATGGAACGTATTGCGATTTAGATGAATGCCATAGCCATTACGAGAATGACTGCCACGATAATACGACTTGTAGCAACACCGAGGGCAGTTATTTTTGTACTTGCATTGAAGGATACACTGGAAATGGAACGTATTGCGATTTAGATGAATGCCACAGCAATTACGAAAATGACTGCTACAATAATTCGACCTGTTCCAACACGGAGGGTAGTTATCATTGCACGTGCATTGAAGGATACACTGGAAATGGAACGTATTGCGATTTAGATGAATGCCACATCAGTTTCGAGAATGAATGCTACGATAATTCGACCTGTACCAACACCGAGGGTAGTTATTTTTGTACTTGCATTGAAGGATACACTGGAAATGGAACGTATTGCGATTTAGATGAATGCCACAGCAATTACGAAAATGACTGCCACGATAATTCGACCTGTTCCAACACGGAGGGTAGTTATCATTGCACATGCATTGAAGGATACACTGGAAATGGCACGCATTGCGATTTAGATGAATGCCACATCAGTTTCGAGAATGAATGCTACGATAATTCGACCTGTACCAACACCGAGGGTAGTTATTTTTGTACTTGCATTGAAGGATACACTGGAAATGGAACGTATTGCGATTTAGATGAATGCCACATCAGTTTCGAGAATGACTGCCACGATAATTCGACCTGTTCAAACACTGAGGGTAGTTATTTTTGTACTTGCATTGAAGGATACACAGGAAATGGAACGTATTGCGATTTAGATGAATGCCACAGCAATTACGAGAATGACTGCCACGATAAGTCGAACTGTTCCAACACGGAGGGTAGTTATCATTGCACGTGCATTGAAAGACACACTGGAAATGGAACGTATTGCGATTTAGATGAATGCTATAGCCATTACGAGAATGACTGCCACGATAATACGACTTGTAGCAACACCGAGGGCAGTTATTTTTGTACTTGCATTGAAGGATACACTGGAAATGGAACGTATTGCGATTTAGATGAATGCCACAGCAATTACCAAAATGACTGCCACGATAATTCGACCTGTTCCAACACGGAGGGTAGTTATCATTGCACATGCATTGAAGGATACACTGGAAATGGAACGTATTGCGATTTAGATGAATGCCACATCAGTTTCGAGAATGACTGCCACGATAATTCGACCTGTTCAAACACTGAGGGTAGTTATTTTTGTACTTGCATTGAAGGATACACAGGAAATGGAACGTATTGCGATTTAGATGAATGCCACAGCAATTACGAGAATGACTGCCACGATAATACAACTTGTAGCAACACCGAGGGCAGTTATTTTTGTACTTGCATTGAAGGATACACTGGAAATGGAACGTATTGCGATTTAGATGAATGCCATAGCCATTACGAGAATGACTGCCACGATAATACGACTTGTAGCAACACCGAGGGCAGTTATTTTTGTACTTGCATTGAAGGTTACACTGGAAATGGAACGTATTGCGATTTAGATGAATGCCACATCAGTTTCGAGAATGACTGCCACGATAATTCGACCTGTTCAAACACTGAGGGTAGTTATTTTTGTACTTGCATTGAAGGATACACAGGAAATGGAACGTATTGCGATTTAGATGAATGCCACAGCAATTACGAGAATGACTGCCACGATAATACAACTTGTAGCAACACCGAGGGCAGTTATTTTTGTACTTGCATTGAAGGATACACTGGAAATGGAACGTATTGCGATTTAGATGAATGCCACATCAGTTTCGAGAATGACTGCCACGATAATTCGACCTGTTCAAACACTGAGGGTAGTTATTTTTGTACTTGCATTGAAGGATACACAGGAAATGGAACGTATTGCGATTTAGATGAATGCCACAGCAATTACGAGAATGACTGCCACGATAATACAACTTGTAGCAACACCGAGGGCAGTTATTTTTGTACTTGCATTGAAGGATACACTGGAAATGGAACGTATTGCGATTTAGATGAATGCCACAGCAATTACCAAAATGACTGCCACGATAATTCGACCTGTTCCAACACGGAGGGTAGTTATCATTGCACATGCATTGAAGGATACACTGGAAATGGCACGCATTGCGATTTAGATGAATGCCACATCAGTTTCGAGAATGAATGCTACGATAATTCGACCTGTACCAACACCGAGGGTAGTTATTTTTGTACTTGCATTGAAGGATACACTGGAAATGGAACGTATTGCGATTTAGATGAATGCCACAGCAATTACCAAAATGACTGCCACGATAATTCGACCTGTTCCAACACGGAGGGTAGTTATCATTGCACATGCATTGAAGGATACACTGGAAATGGAACGTATTGCGATTTAGATGAATGCTATAGCCATTACGAGAATGACTGCCACGATAATACGACTTGTAGCAACACCGAGGGCAGTTATTTTTGTACTTGCATTGAAGGATACACTGGAAATGGAACGTATTGCGATTTAGATGAATGCCACAGCAATTACCAAAATGACTGCCACGATAATTCGACCTGTTCCAACACGGAGGGTAGTTATCATTGCACATGCATTGGAGGATACACTGGAAATGGAACGTATTGCGATTTAGATGAATGCCACATCAGTTTCCAGAATGACTGCCACGATAATTCGACCTGTTCAAACACTGAGGGTAGTTATTTTTGTACTTGCATTGAAGGATACACAGGAAATGGAACGTATTGCGATTTAGATGAATGCCACAGCAATTACAAGAATGACTGCCACGATAATACAACTTGTAGCAACACCGAGGGCAGTTATTTTTGTACTTGCATTGAAGGATACACTGGAAATGGAACGTATTGCGATTTAGATGAATGCCATAGCCATTACGAGAATGACTGCCACGATAATACGACTTGTAGCAACACCGAGGGCAGTTATTTTTGTACTTGCATTGAAGGATACACTGGAAATGGAACGTATTGCGATTTAGATGAATGCCACATCAGTTTCGAGAATGACTGCCACGATAATTCGACCTGTTCAAACACTGAGGGTAGTTATTTTTGTACTTGCATTGAAGGATACACAGGAAATGGAACGTATTGCGATTTAGATGAATGCCACAGCAATTACGAGAATGACTGCCACGATAATAGAACTTGTAGCAACACCGAGGGCAGTTATTTTTGTACTTGCATTGAAGGATACACTGGAAATGGAACGTATTGCGATTTAGATGAATGCTACAGCAATTACCAAAATGACTGCCACGATAATTCGACCTGTTCCAACACGGAGGGTAGTTATCATTGCACATGCATTGAAGGATACACTGGAAATGGCACGCATTGCGATTTAGATGAATGCCACATCAGTTTCGAGAATGAATGCTACGATAATTCGACCTGTACCAACACTGAGGGTAGTTATTTTTGTACTTGCATTGAAGGATACACTGGAAATGGAACGTATTGCGATTTAGATGAATGCCACATCAGTTTCGAGAATGACTGCCACGATAATTCGACCTGTTCAAACACTGAGGGTAGTTATTTTTGTACTTGCATTGAAGGATACACAGGAAATGGAACGTATTGCGATTTAGATGAATGCCACAGCAATTACGAGAATGACTGCCACGATAAGTCGAACTGTTCCAACACGGAGGGTAGTTATCATTGCACGTGCATTGAAGGACACACTGGAAATGGAACGTATTGCGATTTAGATGAATGCTATAGCCATTACGAGAATGACTGCCACGATAATACGACTTGTAGCAACACCGAGGTCAGTTATTTTTGTACTTGCATTGAAGGATACACTGGAAATGGAACGTATTGCGATTTAGATGAATGCCACAGCAATTACCAAAATGACTGCCACGATAATTCGACCTGTTCCAACACGGAGGGTAGTTATCATTGCACATGCATTGAAGGATACACTGGAAATGGCACGCATTGCGATTTAGATGAATGCCACATCAGTTTCGAGAATGAATGCTACGATAATTCGACCTGTACCAACACCGAGGGTAGTTATTTTTGTACTTGCATTGAAGGATACAATGGAAATGGAACGTATTGCGATTTAGATGAATGCCACATCAGTTTCGAGAATGAATGCCACGATAATTCGACCTGTTCAAACACTGAGGGTAGTTATTTTTGTACTTGCATTGAAGGATACACAGGAAATGGAACGTATTGCGATTTAGATGAATGCCACAGCAATTACGAGAATGACTGCCACGATAATTCGACCTGTTCAAACACCGAGGGTAGTTATTTTTGTACTTGCATTGAAGGATACACTGGAAATGGAACGCATTGCGATTTAGATGAATGCCACATCAGTTTCGAGAATGGCTGCCACGATAATTCGACCTGTTCAAACACCGAGGATAGTTATTTTTGTACTTGCATTGAAGGATACACTGGAAATGGAACGTATTGCGATTTAAATGAATGCCACATCAGTTTCGAGAATGACTGCCACGATAATTCGACCTGTTCAAACACCGAGGGTAGTTATTTTTGTACTTGCATTGAAGGATACACTGGAAATGGAACGTATTGCGATTTAGATGAATGCTACAGCAATTACCAAAATGACTGCCACGATAATTCGACCTGTTCAAACACCGAGGGTAGTTATTTTTGTACTTGCATTGAAGGATACACTGGAAATGGAACGTATTGCGATTTAGATGAATGCCACATCAGTTTCGAGAATGACTGCCACGATAATTCGACCTGTTCAAACACTGAGGGTAGTTATTTTTGTACTTGCATTGAAGGATACACAGGAAATGGAACGTATTGCGATTTAGATGAATGCTACAGCAATTACCAAAATGACTGCCACGATAATTCGACCTGTTCCAACACGGAGGGTAGTTATCATTGCACATGCATTGAAGGATACACTGGATATGGCACGCATTGCGATTTAGATGAATGCCACATCAGTTTCGAGAATGAATGCTACGATAAATCGACCTGTACCAACACCGAGGGTAGTTATTTTTGTACTTGCATTGAAGGATACACTGGAAATGGAACGTATTGCGATTTAGATGAATGCCACAGCAATGACGAGAATGACTGCCACGATAATGCGACCTGTACCAACACCGAGGGCAGTTATTTTTGTACTTGCATTGAAGGATACACTGGAAAAGGAACGTATTGCGATTTAGATGAATGCCACATCAGTTTCGAGAATGACTGCCACGATAATTCGACCTGTACCAACACCGATGGTAGTTATTTTTGTACTTGCATTGAAGGATACACTGGAAATGGAACGTGTTGCGATTTAGATGATTGCCACAGCAATTACGAGAATGACTGCCACGATAATTCGATCTGTTCAAACACCGAGGGTAGTTATCATTGCACATGCAACGAAGGATACACTGGAAATGGAACGTATTGCGATTTAGATGAATGCCACATCAGTTTCGAGAATGACTGCCACGATAATTCGACCTGTTCCAACACGGAGGGTAGTTATCAGTGCACTTGCATTGAAGGATACACTGGAAATGGAACACATTGCGATTTAGATGAATGCCACAGCCACTACGAGAATGACTGCCACGATAATTCGACCTGTTCCAACACGGAGGGTAGTTATCAGTGCACTTGCATTGAAGGATACACTGGAAATGGAACACATTGCGATTCAGATGAATGCCACAGCAATTACGAGAATGACTGCCACGATAATACGACTTGTAGCAACACTGAGGGCAGTTATTTTTGTACTTGCATTGAGGGATTCACTGGAAATGGCACGCATTGCGATTTAGATGAATGCCACATCAGTTTCGAGAATGACTGCCACGATAATTCGACCTGTACCAACACCGAGGGTAGTTATTTTTGTACTTGCATTGAAGGATACACTGGAAATGGAACGCATTGCGATTTAGATGAATGCCACAGCAATAACGAGATTGACTGCCACGATAATTCGACCTGTTCCAACACGGAGGGTAGTTATCATTGCACTTGCATTGAAGGATACACTGGAAATGGAACACATTGCGATTTAGATGAATGCCACAGCAACTACGAGAATGACTGCCACGATAATTCGACCTGTTCCAACACGGAGGGTAGTTATCATTGCACTTGCATTGAAGGATACACTGGAAATGGAACACATTGCGATTTAGATGAATGCCGTAGCAACTACGAGAATGACTGCCACGATAATTCGACCTGTTCAAATACGGAGGGTAGTTATCATTGCACTTGCATTGAAGGATACACTGGAAATGGAACACATTGCGATTTAGATGAATGCCACAGCAATTACGAGAATGACTGCCACGATAATGCGATTTGTAGCAACACCGAGGGCAGTTATTTTTGTACTTGCATTGACGGATACACTGGAAATGGCACGCATTGCGATTTAGATGAATGCCACATCAGTTTCGAGAATGACTGCCACGATAATTCGACCTGTTCAAACACTGAGGGTAGTTATTTTTGTACTTGCATTGAAGGATACACTGGAAATGGAACGTATTGCGATTTAGATGAATGCCACAGCAATTACCAAAATGACTGCCACGATAATTCGACCTGTTCCAACACGAAGGGTAGTTATCATTGCACATGCAACGAAGGATACACTGGAAATGGAACGTATTGCGATTTAGATGAATGCCACATCAGTTTCGAGAATGACTGCCACGATAATTCGACCTGTACCAACACCGATGGTAGTTATTTTTGTACTTGCATTGAAGGATACACTGGAAATGGAACGCGTTGCGATTTAGATGAATGCCACAGCAATAACGAGAATGACTGCCACGATTATACGACTTGTAGCAACACCGAGGGTAGTTATTTTTGTACTTGCATTGAGGGATACACTGGAAATGGCACGCATTGCGATTTAGATGAATGCCACATCAGTTTCGAGAATGACTGCCACGATAATTCGACCTGTTCCAACACGGAGGGTAGTTATCAGTGCACTTGCATTGAAGGATACACTGGAAATGGAACACATTGCGATTTAGATGAATGCCACAGCAACTACGAGAATGACTGCCACGATAATTCGACCTGTTCCAACACGGAGGGTAGTTATCAGTGCACTTGCATTGAAGGATACACTGGAAATGGAACACATTGCGATTTAGATGAATGCCACAGCAATTACGAGAATGACTGCCACGATAATACGACTTGTAGCAACACTGAGGGCAGTTATTTTTGTACTTGCATTGAGGGATTCACTGGAAATGGCACGCATTGCGATTTAGATGAATGCCACATCAGTTTCGAGAATGACTGCCACGATAATTCGACCTGTACCAACACCGAGGGTAGTTATTTTTGTACTTGCATTGAAGGATACACTGGAAATGGAACGCATTGCGATTTAGATGAATGCCACAGCAATAACGAGATTGACTGCCACGATAATTCGACCTGTTCCAACACGGAGGGTAGTTATCATTGCACTTGCATTGAAGGATACACTGGAAATGGAACACATTGCGATTTAGATGAATGCCACAGCAACTACGAGAATGACTGCCACGATAATTCGACCTGTTCCAACACGGAGGGTAGTTATCATTGCACTTGCATTGAAGGATACACTGGAAATGGAACACATTGCGATTTAGATGAATGCCGTAGCAACTACGAGAATGACTGCCACGATAATTCGACCTGTTCCAATACGGAGGGTAGTTATCATTGCACTTGCATTGAAGGATACACTGGAAATGGAACACATTGCGATTTAGATGAATGCCACAGCAATTACGAGAATGACTGCCACGATAATGCGACTTGTAGCAACACCGAGGGCAGTTATTTTTGTACTTGCATTGACGGATACACTGGAAATGGCACGCATTGCGATTTAGATGAATGCCACATCAGTTTCGAGAATGACTGCCACGATAATTCGACCTGTTCAAACACTGAGGGTAGTTATTTTTGTACTTGCATTGAAGGATACACTGGAAATGGAACGTATTGCGATTTAGATGAATGCCACAGCAATTACGAAAATGACTGCCACGATAATTCGACCTGTTCCAACACGAAGGGTAGTTATTATTGCACTTGCATTGAAGGATACACTGGGAATGGAACGTATTGCGATTTAGATGAGTGCCACTTCAACTACGAGAATGACTGCCAGGATAATTCGACATGTACCAACACCGATGGCAGTTATTTTTGTACTTGCATTGAAGGATACACTGGAAATGGCACGTATTGCGATTTAGATGAATGCCACAGCATCTACGAGAATGATTGCAACGATAATTCGACCTGTACCAACACCGAGGGAAGTTATTTTTGTACTTGCATTGAAGGATACATTGAAAATGGGACGCATTGCGATTTAGATGAATGTTACAGTTCTTACGAATTTCCATGCGACATTAATGCTAATTGTAGCAATACTGACAGGAGTTACGAATGCAATTGCAAAACTGGATACACTGGAAATGGCACGTATTGTGATTTAGATGAATGTCACAGCAATTACGAGAATTATTGCCACGATAATTCGACCTGTTCAAACACCGAGGGAAGTTATTTTTGTACTTGCATTGAAGGATACACTGGAAATGGAACGTATTGCGATTTAAATGAATGTTACAGTTCTTACGAATTTCCATGCGACATTAATGCTAATTGTAGCAATACACACGGGAGTTATTATTGCACTTGCAAAACCGGATACACTGGAAATGGAACGTATTGCGAACTAGATGAATGTCACAGTTCTTACGTATTTCCATGTGACATTAATGGCTATTGCAGAAATACTGACAGGAGCTACGAATGCACTTGTAAAACTGGATACACTGGAAATGGAACGTATTGCGATTTAGATGAATGCCACATTTCGTACGAAAATGGCTGTCACGATAATTCGACTTGTACGAATACCGATGGAGGTTATGATTGTAACTGTAATATAGGGTACACTGGAAATGGCACGTATTGTGATTTCAATGAATGTGAACGCTTGCAAGAACACGATTGTCACGAAAATGCTTCTTGTCACAATACTGATGGCAGTTACATTTGCACCTGTGATATTGGATACACTGGAAACGGCACACGATGTCAAGATGTCGATGAGTGCGACCTATCGTATTTCAACCACTGTAGCAATAATTCAATTTGCAACAACACAGGAGGAAGTTACTTTTGCACATGCGAGATTGGATACTCGGGAAATGGTCTTCAATGTGAAGATGTTGATGAATGTCGTTCTTCAGATGTCATAGATGTTCTCAGTTATTCGAATTGTAGCAATGCTTGTATTGGTTTACACAATGAAACTCTGGATCACTGTGAGGAATGCAATAAGCAAGGTGAGTTCTTACCCTGTTTTACGATGCCTACTACATCATGTTTATGCTAGGGTTACCATATTTCTCTGAAGTAAATTCCGGACACTCTTTAGCGCCCACTAGCGGATTTCAAAATGAGGTGTAACCCATTGACCGTCAATATGACGTCACACTAGCAAAGCATTGCCATCGACTGTGTACACTATGCAGGAATGGAGTGGAACATGTAGGTCATGAATTGGGCCATCTGTAATGTGAGCTCTGCAGATTGCCACTTGCTATGGTCTGCAATAGATTACTCCACGGGCCGGATGAAATCATCTGGGGGGCCGTGTCTGGCCTGTCATGTGGTGTGGTTATCTATTTATGTGTTTTAATCAGGTCCGAAATATCATTTTTTCTGCCCCCTTCCGCCCAAAAAAACGCTGATCTTGGGGCCACCATAGGGTAGTCGATATAAGTTGTTGGGCACTTACTATATGCATTTGGCTGTTAAATTTTATGTATGAATTCTGTCAATAATATTGATTCTTCCATATATTAGGCTACTATTAAATACACCAGCAGTTTGCACATCCGGTGATTTCCAACCTTTTATGGTCGCTACTAGGGATGGTGTGAACCTCTAAAAGGTTCGGGTTCGTGTGAACGCGAACCTTTTTGAAAGGTTCTGTGTGAACACGAACGTGAACCTCGTGACGTCATATTGCTAATTCCAACCCTATCTTTCAATGAAGTGATAGCCTATATTAATGTACAGTTGTACACGATACCTAGCGAAGACTCGGGCCACATAATGTCACATTGCTGAAGTACATATTGGCGTTTTAAACGTCGCTATGTATATCAACCGCGGTTATCAAAGGATATAATAATCTCATAAAATCAATACATTCCGTCGCTTTGCCAACAATTTCGATGAGAACTTACCAGAGAATTTAGGCTTACGCCTTAACGGTCTTAGCCAGACCGGACAATGTGTTTGGAGTCTGAGTATTGCTACATTGATATCGGAGGAGGACGTAGTTTATTTTTGTCCTCGATGTTTTTGCGGCATATACACCGACTCATGATACACATACACACGATCTGCGCATATGCATACCACGAGTGCATGATGTGCATATGCCGCCGGACAAGGAAGGCGCAGATATAGCCTTGTAGGGCTTTCCAAGTCTTGAACCACCCCTTCATGCTATCCCAGTAATGCATAAGCGCCAAGCAGGGAAGTCATGGATATCAGTGTTACTAATTAGGTCTTTGGTCTGACCCGGCCGGGAATCGAACCCACGACCTACCGATCAAAAAGCCGGGCGCTTCACCATTACGCTATCTTGATCGGCAGAGTGTAAAACGGGTTTCTATACTCGCTGCCGATACCATAAACAACAAGTTATCTAACAGTAGCCAGCACCTTAATCGCACGGATTTGGTTTTAATGGTACAGTAAAGATATGAAGTCAAGATTGACCCCGTACGCCCGCTCGATTTTTTACATCAGAAAACGATATCAATGTCATTGATTGGTTGAATAAGCATCATTCGCGGACTACGTATATCGCTCGTGATGTTGTGTGATTGCGGGTCAAGCTCACAGCAGAGAGTCACTAAATATTCACAAACGGAAGGCTGGCTATTTCGAGAAATTTTTTGCAACAAAAAAGGAAGTAAAACTTTTAAGGTTTTAAGGGTGCATGCTCGTTTAGTGTTGATTTTTTATCCTGCCAGCGCCATGCATAGAGTGACCCGCAGCAGTTGAAATGCAATAAATTTGAACCAAAGATATTATAATGAAGTGCAAATTAATATTTACCGAAAAGGTTCACAGTGCAGAACCTACCAAGGTTCTGTTGTGAACGCGAACCTCGAAATTTCCGAGGTTCACACACAGAACGCGAACGTGAACCTCACGTTCACACCATCCCTAGTCGCTACCTCATTTCCGACTTGAAAATGTTAGGTGGCAAAGCTAAAAACTTGATAAGCTGATAACTAAAATAATTCAGCTTGCCCAAACTTACTCACGGCCTAGCAAGCTGATTACGTCCAACATCATCGCGATCCCGAATAAAGGCGAGACCCCAAGATTTGGAACCACCGTCTGTGACTGAAGCATCCAATCGGCCTTAACCAACTCTAGGAATATACCGTTAGCTTATAATTGCGACTGCGATCGCACTTCTTTCAGTAAATGATGGGTATTTATATTTATTTTGATAGCATCGTTTGGCGAGGGTGGTGCCTGGTGCCCATACTAATATCATTATAGGTTGCATTAACTCGGGTGCGGCGCGAAGAACAATTTTGAATAGCATAAATCTGCTTGAAAATAATATTGTTTATGTCGATTTACGAAAAACTTTTGAGCCTGCTTCGAGCCTTCAAAATTCCGGACATTTAGGCATATTTTAGAAATTCCTCCCGGACGCAGATTTTTCAGTGAAATTCCGGACATGTCCGGGAAATTCCGGACGTATGGCAACCCTAGTATATGCTCATTGGCATATTGCTATAATCGAGCCTATAGCAATCGAGTATCCGATCAACTGATTGATGTGGTATAAATACAGATCATTTCAGTCACTTATTGAAAAGTGCGGATTAAATTGACAGACATAAAATTATGTCGTGAGACACGTAGACACGTTCTATTTGATCAATCTAAGGTCCATCCCTGACCTGATCGAATCCCATATTTGTAATAACCTTATCCCTGCATGAGTTGTCACACAAATAAACTTGAACATAGCCGAGCATGTTAGATCTGTTTTAGCGGCCGTAATTTGCGTGAGAGAACATGCCATGACATTTTCTAAAACGGGTGTTCGAGTAAACAAAAGATTAGTATCTCATTTCCATAGCAAAACTATCATTTTCATCTCATGATGCGGTCGAATGCTCATGCTGTCGAAAATTTATACCTTCTGGGATGCATCAATATGCATTGTACATGAAGCTCTCTGCACCATCCGCATAGCTCAATTTGTAGCTTTTGAAAATCCATGCGAACGTATTATGACCGTTTTCAAAACTACTTACCTACTTAAGTAGATTTAAAGCCAGCAAATTCTACTTCTACTTCAAGTAGTTTTAGGTTGCTCATGGAAAAAGTACTTCTACTCGTACTTGAGTAGATTTTTGCGTCGCTACTTCTACTTCTACTTGAGTAGCTTTCTTGACTACTTTGACCGCCTCTGCGTGTACCACTCAAATCTGACTGCTAGATTTGCTGGACAATTTTTAAAGAGCAAATAATATTTTTCATGTTTTTTTGTCTAGAAAGTTTCAACGGTAGTCTGGTAAAACAGGGTCGAACGCTCAAAAGTCAAGAAACCCCTTTCTTTCCGTGTTAGGACAAGCCATGTGCTGCCAGATTACCGATACGATAGTTACAAACCTTTTGCCAATGGGGTGTGAAGAGAATCAAGCTATCCGATATATCCGATATATTTTTACTACATATCTGTTTCACGCAAATCACGACGAAAATTCTGGACTTTACTGAAATTTTGTGCAAATTAAATTCTTGCTAATACTTTTTTGAAAACGGCTCCCAAACTTCCCCGTCTCTCTTTCGCTCTCTCACCGGAGGAAAATAATACTTCTACTTGACACATTGTAGAAAGGGTTGTTGTGGTTGGCTCTATCCTGCGCAAAAACAGCGATTACGATAATGTCATATCATAACAGGCTCAATCGTCACAATAACTGAATTTGCTATGGCTAGGGCGATTGTTTTGACCTAAAAAACGAAGATTTTTACCTAAAAATCAAAATTTTGACATATTTTTTACCTTAAAAAACTTAATTTTGACCAAATTTTGACCTAATGTATAAAATTAGGTGTTTTTTCACATAATGTTAAAATTGTGCTACTTATCTTCATTTCTGGTTGGAACTGGCTGTTCTTACGAAGTAGTTTGGCCCTAAAAGTCTTTTTGACTCAAAAACTGACAAATTCTTACATAAAAAAAGTTTATTTTGACGAAATCTGTCCCTATGAAGAATTGTAGTAGTTACATCACGTATTATGATTGAAATAATTATAATTTGTTGTAGTACAATGAAAGATACTTTTCTACATTCTCGATGAAAAGTGTTTTTTATTTTGTTTTTGGGGTATTCATGGTGTTAGTCGACTACTATGGTCATTTACACCAGGCCGATATTCTTCTTATTTTTCCATAACTGCCGACTTATAGCACGACCCACCTCCAGGCTTTTGTAAGACACCGCTGAAGCGGATGAGGTGGCGAGGAGGAGCCTAGGTAAACCCCCAACACTTTGGTATCGGAATTCGGATGTCGACCTCGATGAAAAGTGTCTGTCCTTACTAAGTAACTTGCCAAGAATGGAGAAAGAACGTTCAACAGCAGCAGTTGTTGGCTGATAACACTGAACTTGTGCTGGTGACACACCGTGTTGCTTCAGTCTGACAATGGTGTCTACATCACAATTTTTCATCGTGCGCTTCTTAATATAAGAACCATGCAATGCACGCAGTCTTGCTTCAGTTAGGATATTGCGGTACGTTGAGCATAACACCATGTCAACCTATTAGTTTCATTTGAATGTTTTTGATTCACAATGAGCAGACAATGGGCCGTCTACAACGGTGGGCCTATAAAGTAGACTACAAGCTGTAAAATGTCAAATGATAAGCTCACCGACAGTGCAAAATCTACGATACAAACGAAATGCAGGTTGCAAAAAAATTTTCAACTTCGTAAACAATTTTGACATTTTTTGACCTAACCCTAGAATTTTGACAAAATTTTGACTTTTTTCGACCTGTCAAAAAAAATCGCCCTAGTTATAGCTTATTAATGATCGTACGATCATTTTTATTGTGAGCTGTTTTATTAATTTTATTTCTATATTTCACTTTTTAATTTTTTGCATGAGGCTAATTTACTCTCGGATTCCGTTATATATCTACGCTACACAGTTCCGTAAGAATAGCCTGGCCTGCTGTCGTAAAATATGTTTATAAGATAATACTGTGGCCTACTTGCCAGTCAAATCGTATGAATGTTGGTCTGGGGTAAGTGCCGGGCTGAAATACCTTTTGGATGTCAGTTCTAATCAGCACCATAACTGCCGCACCCCAAACCCCCCAATTGGGGGGGGCCCGAGCTCGAAGGGGGCCCCAAATTATTTCGTGAATTAGCATAAATTATAGAGTATGTTTTGAAAATTTATGCAATATTTTTCAAAAATTTTCGCGCTGCGCGTGATTTAAAGTTGCCAAAATTCTTGATTATTTGGTACTCTTCCCCCAAGAAAAAACACGCAAGATTTATAGAAATGGATATATCGGAGTTGGCCATTAATACGCCACTACGCACCAAGATATATAACGATTTAGGACTTATTACATGCGACTCCAAGAAGTGTGCCAGAACGATCGGCAGCACGAAAAGATTGGCCGAAACAGACTGCCCTTACGCAGACCGAAAACTTCGTTATATATACAAAATAATAGGTTTAATTGTCCATAGGCGCCTAAATGACTGGCGCCATATGTTGCTTCCTGTCTTGGCAATCTGAACCTCAGAAGACAAATACCATCCAGCAGGAAAAAAATATACGCCTGTGAAGAAATACCAATTTGAAATCGTGTGCGTATTTTAGTTTAGTACGTTTGAGCGATTCTATATTTTTGATATAGCAGACAGGAGGTCACGAAATAAAATCATGTAACGAAGTCATACCAACGGGTCCGTCCGAAGATGTTTAATTATTATTTACGGGCCCTACAGTTTCAGATAAATCTGATAACGTGAGCAGAGAGGACAAGATATTGATAGCAATATATTAGCAATTCCCGATCTTATTGACCGATTGTATCATGAATTATCGAAAATTTTCGCGCTTCGAGCTGGCTCACTAAACAGTGCAGCTAATTTCGTGGCAAAAGCGAACACTGTGATGAGGGGGTCGGTTTATCACCCTATGAGACCCCCCAACCCAAGTTTTTGTGGGGGGGGGCGAGGCTGACGAAGTGCTGTTTCGTTCCTGCCAACGGGTATACGCCCGAAGTTGTCTAATTATTATTGGGTGGTCCTACGTTTTAAAACATACCTCTCTCAGCTCTACCGGTAAATCTGATTATGTGAGCAGGGAGAGGATCAAAATTGATAGCAATATATATGTAATTCCCGATCATATTGCCTGATTCAATCATGATTTACTGAAATTTTTCGCGCTTTGCGCGTCTAGGCGGGAAAAGCTGATTCACCAAACGGCCCCCCAGAAGTTAGGTTTATCACCCTATGGGGGGCCCACGGCCAACGTTTTGGGGGGGGGGCTGACGAAGTGCTGTTACGGCCCTGGTTCTAATGGTATAACTCTAGCTAATATGAAATTCATCTGCTAGATCAGTGGTTCTCAACCTTTTTGTCTTCGCGCACCCCTTTTGAACCGTCACGGACCCCGTGGACATCCTACGTTT
Source organism: Botryllus schlosseri (assembly GCF_051294905.1). NCBI lineage: Eukaryota > Metazoa > Chordata > Ascidiacea > Stolidobranchia > Styelidae > Botryllus > Botryllus schlosseri. The sequence continues at coordinate 7,803,116 of NC_137244.1, read as the reverse complement.
TACAGCAAATCAAGCTCAATTAACGTGTAACCGTCATACGTCTTGTGCAAATATTGATTGTAGGCTAGTCATAAACGACACCAAAACGCTTTTTTTTTTCAAAACAACATCATACAGTTTATGTAGAAATTGGGTAGACTTTTCTTTGAAAGCGATTTCTGTTGCAGTGTAACTGCATTTCTTGAAATACGTGGTTGTATCTCGAGAATCCGCGTCTTCGATTTGATATTAACGAGTGCTGAACTCGATTTCCGCCATTAAATGTGATGGCGAATATAATAATAACGAGGAACGCTTGCGACGAGACATTTGGATATGATCGCAACATATATGGCAACAAAATTGAGAAACTTATTAGTAGTAGTATAGATCGGTCGTGATGCGCCATTGTGGCTTATGGGCCCGCTGGTGATGCGCCGCGAAACTCGTGTTGGTGATGGTACCCTTTAGACCCCCCCCTTCCGCTCGTGATGCGCCATGTGTTCTTATGGGATCTCTGGTGACCCCACCCTTTCAGGTATAGGGTCCGCTGGTGATGCGCCGCGAAACTCGTGTTGGTGACTCCACCCTTTTCGAGTCCCTATCGCCGATGACCTGCCGTCTCGTCGGTGATACCACCCTTTCAGGTATATGTTGTGTCGATGACCTGCCTGATAACGTTACGGGTATAGGGATCTCTGGTGAAGTGGTGTTGAATATCAAGTATAGTAAACAGTGACGCCATTACTTAGCATGCATATTCAAAAATATTATGTATGACCGATTCGAGTTATTCCCAACGTTTACGGTGATTGCGACTTCAATATAGCTTTATTCTTATGGGCGCGGTGACATGGTAACGTAGCTGATATAGACGCAGCGACATGTCGTACTTTCAGCAAAAAGGTGCGAAATAGTTTGCTAAATCTAGGAATCAGTCGCATGGTAATGTTTTGGTAATTAGTTGTCACAGAGCCGGCGTAGACGGCGAATCCAATACCAACAATAGCCGCGTTCACAAACTAACACTTCAAATAGGTGTGAAATAGTTTGCAAAACCCCGCGATCGCTGACAAGATAATGCCTCGGACATAGCCATTTTTCGCGACTTGGTGTTACAGACATGCCGATCGCTCACGCGGTGAAATTTTAGTAAGCAGTTTGTCACAGAACATGATTTCACTCGTAAGATTTAATAAGTAACGAATAACAGAACCACCAGTGTCGGTAACTTGAATAGCGACAAATTGTCACTTATTTCTGCTCTAACCCTAATCCTTTGTGAAGTTAACTCTTATTCAAAAAGGTGTGAAATAATTTTAAAATCCTACGACCACTCACAGGGTAATGCTTCAGACATAGCGATCGCTCATGATTTGGTGTTACACACATACCGATCGCTCACAAGGTAATATTTCGGTAATTAGTTTGTCACAGAGCCGTCGCAGACGGTGATTCGAAAACCAACAATTTGACACTTTCTGGTTGTCGCTATATGTTTTGACACTTCGGAGTTGGCTTTAGTTGCATGATAAGAATCATGAGAATATTCAAGCAATGTGTCAATTTGTCAACTTGAAATGAAACTTACTACACAACTCAAGTTGTTTCGTATCTGAATGTGTTAATTCGGCCCAATAGATTGACAATTATAACTTCGGCCCAATAGATCAGTGGTTCCCAACCTTTTTTCACCCACGAACCATTTTGAGGTTTTATGCAGTGCTCGCGTACCACCTACTTAAGTTACGCGCGTTGCAGGCGGTCAAGAAACGTTTCCGTCACTTATGACGTCATAATCACGTATTTGACCTATTCTAGCCGTAATAGCAAATACTATTAAACTAGGCATTATCAGCCAGGGTTAATGGGATGCATGGAATAGTTTTCTCACCACCAATTGCAAGAAGAACAACATAATGAAATAACAGCAAACAAAAAACGTCAATTGTTTTAATGCTGCGATGGCTGCATTTGCTTATTTTCCACTAGCTCAGTGGTTCTCAAACTTTTTAGACACGTCTCCGTTTATGATAGTGCATGGAAAATTTATCGCCCCGCTTATCGTCATATCACAAAATGCAACCAGAATGCTAGCAATCCCAACGAATAATTTGAAGGCATAGAAGAATATGAGAGTTGATAAGAGAATTCTAAAATTTGCTATTAGGACTATACACAGAGTAGAAACGATGAATTGGAAGTAAATCGCGCGAAGCGCGAAAAAATTTGCAGTTGGCCGCAGCTTCGCGCCTCACCTCAAATGCTTTCACGCCCCCCAGTTGGAGAACCAGTGAACTTAGCTGGTCGATGCGTGGCATATGTTTGCTCACAGCGCATCGAAAGTCATGCATGAGCGCAAAAAGTCGGTCATCAGAGATGAAAATCTTTGGTCGCACTCCCACGTAGAAGGGAAAATTAGCAGCAGGGGAGTGAGAAACTAGAGTCAAGTATACAAGGAGGCCACGCTAAGCCTGAAGTTTATTGGAGAACAATCTTTGTGTTCAAACCCGCTTTAGCTAATAACTCCCTTCGGTCGAAAAAAACAGAATCTACTCGCGTACCACCTGGAAGACCTTCGCGTACCACTAGTGGTACGCGTACCACAGGTTGGGAACCACTGCAATAGATTGACAATTTAACATCAACGTCGTTACTGTCGGTATTCACAACAGAGAATTGAAACAATACACAGTGTGAAAATATCTCTTCGATATCAAAGCACTATCCCAAGTACACGATTAATACTCAACTCCGTTCACACTTTCTATAGAACGTGCTAAATGTAAAATGTCGCGAGGAGACTTTGATCATTACAAAAGTAAATTGGGCATATGTTTGCTAGACGCATCCAATTCAACTAGAAATGTCTAGTGCACAACACTCGTAATATCAAGGAAGTACTTGCTACACTTTAATTCACTAAACGTGTTTCGTATTGTTGTTCATTTGTAGTATTGATTGAAATTGTTTTTGAACCCTGAAATAATAATTACCGACCCGAAACCAAGCCGCTGAAAGTCGTTACCATCACAAAGAAACAATTTGTACGATGTTTGCCGAATGTGTCCTATAGTTAGGTGTACTAGAATTATTTGTGTAACACATACACCCACAAAGAAATCGGAAATTTTTCCCGTTGTCATTCGCTAAAGTAAATTCCATCACAATACTCTGTCACTTAAAGGCGTTACTTGTATGTGATTGAATTCCTAGCAATTAACTCACTAAACCGAACTCCAAAGAAATTTTACTCACTTGACGGATATCAAACAGCGTCGCTTAATCGGTCTATATCGTTTCTCTAAATGTAAATCATATCCACCCAGCAGAAAACAATTTTCACTCGCTTGGTAATGAAACCGAGGTGTGGGTCTTCATTCAATATTTTGTTTGTGTCAAAAACTTTGCAATAAGCACACTGGAGTGGTTGAGCTTTACATCATCAGTTTGTCATCTGTAAATCAAGCTTACATCCGATTTGTAACTGTATTGTTTACCTAACCGAGTTGTATGCACAGTTTGATATTTTGGCGTTTAATGATTGCTGAACATATCACCTCGAAATACTGCGTAGATCATAATTTCCATCATCGTGATATTCGAAGTACATTTGTTTCGAATTCAAAACAACCGGCTTTTCTATGACATGATAAATTTTTGACAAGTTATGCTGAGAAGATTGGTTGCATATCGCGAAAAATAATATACCACTCATATTAATACTGTTACTCCATTCATCGGTATTTTTTCCGTTGTCGATTTTCAAACGAGTAAAATTTATTACTTGAGTTGTTCCGCTTACTATATTTAAATGTAAACTCGCCCGTCTTTCAAAACCACAACAAACAATGTTAAAAAGTATGCAATAAAACACAACAAGTTTTACTTTTGTAGGACACTAATTATTATTCCATGCATCTCATTTCATACTAAGTGTATATGAAAGATATTCATGGTACACGAAAATATTCGCTCGATATTCCCATGCTACGAACCTGCACAATGATTGGTGGTGCTTTCAAACTGTTTCGATGTCACAAAAACTTTATTGTCTGAATGGTTGTTCATGGATCTTAATAATCAAATAGTTCGACACAGAACTAGTACTAACAGAAATATCAGAGTTGTTTACACAAAAGTTTGTATGTGTACAGTATGCGAATACCATGTGTAAGTCCAGCACAATTGTGGTATCCATCCGAGTTTAGTTAACACGATTTACGACACCGAGGTCGCGTCATCTTTCGTAAAACAACAAACCAACCAAGCCTTCAGGATATGTCCATGTCATAGCAATAAATCAGCTACTCCAACAACAGAGTACATATGTTTTCTAGTTACGGCCCTTACATCTTACACACAAATCAATCTACTTTGCTAACGAAAAGTGCTGAGTCATCACATGATTGTCCTCACAACAATACAACTAAAACATACTATCATACAAATGGTCGTTATAGTTTGCACACCAACGATACATCGTACAAGTAACAAGTCTCGAGAATCCCGTTATTGAAAAAACGTGAAAGTATTTCCCCTGCACCAAGTCGTTATGTTGACGAAAGCGTATATTGTAATATCATGATCGATTTGCATTCGCTGGTCACAAACTGTCACTACTCTAAATAATTATTTTTCACTCAAACACAAAAGCATACTTGTCACCATTCGTTTTCATCAAGCACGAGTTCAAGAAACTTACTTACTACGACATGAATTGTTATTTTTATGTTGTGTAAATAAATAATAATTAATTTTAGTAACACTATATCAACATCATCGAGTTGTGCGAATATATTTACATGTAGTCTTGTGGTTTTAATCGAAGCACACAGCGTGTTCTAATGTAGAGTCATCTCTATTGTACAGCAACTAGGTAATCGAAATGTATGCATTAACATTTAAACAACGATCTTGCTTCGTCACGCGAAAAATATCTTTACTGTCGCGACACTCTGATACTCTGCACAAGATGTGTAAATCCGTTTCACACTCATAATAATGCACTAACGGGATACCAACGTCAAGCGACAACGTTTAACAACATCACTGACTCCGAACATACGATACCTACCCAAGTAGAATTACCATTTTCACTTGGAGGTCAGCCGTTACCTGAGTAAAAATACCATTGTCCTTTGGAGATTTATCGTTTACTCAGAGTAACAATACATTTTCACTTTGGGTTCTATCCTTTCCTAGAGTAACAAACCCTTTTTTCGTTTGCAAATCTATTTTTTCCCTACAGCAACAAACCATTTTCACTTGGAAAAATACTTTTACCTAGAGTAACTCATCATTTTCTTTTGGAAATATATTTTCTTCCTGGGTAACAAACCCTTTTCGTTTGGAAAACTATCATTTACCTGAGTACCAATACCGTTTTCACATGGAAATCTATCTTTTCCCTGGGTCTCAATACCATTTTCGTTTTGAAAACTGACAACCACACCCGACAATTTGATATTTTTGTATATTGTTACAACGGACAGTGACAAAATATACACCAACAACGACTCCGATACATGTGTGTAATCGCATATTCACTTGTGCTGGTGCATCCCGTCAAAATCATCGGTTACCCACATGCAATGTGCTCTTGTATATCGAAATGCATGTTCTGGAAATTGGACAATAGGTTTCGATAGGCCTGTGATGTCCGGGTTCGTGCTTTGGATTGTCCAGAGTCAAAATGTCTGAATTAAACACCCCCTCGACGATGGTTGGTACGTGGATAACGGTGTTCGGAAAACGGTTGGATTTATGTCACCCATCGCGATAACAATTCCGGGTCGAGTTTTCTCCCACATGTCTACTATATTGTGTCTTTATTGGTCAATGTATGTCGCTACATTCAGTTTGAAATCGGAAACACTGATAAAGTATGTAACCGGATCCGGATATCAACTCTGAATCGATAAACCAACGAACAATATTCAAGTAAACATGTTACACCCTGTGTTTCCACGAAAAAATACCATCCACACATACGTCGCGATTGTTTGCCCACACAAGTATATGCGTAAATGGAGGTGTATGACATTGCATGCAATGTGTTGGTATACAAACATCGGGTATACAAACATCGTACTCTGTTGTTGGAGTAGCTGATTTATTGCTATGACATGGACATATCCTGAAGGCTTGGTTGGTTTGTTGTTTTACGAAAGATGACGCGACCGCGGTGTCGTAAATCGTGTTAACTAAACTCGGATGGATACCACAATTGTGCTGGACTTACACATGGTATTCGCATACTGTACACATACAAACTTTTGTGTAAAGAACTCTGATATTTCTGTTAGTACTAGTTCTGTGTCGAACTATTTGATTATTAAGATCCATGAACAACCATTCAGACAATAAAGTTTTTGTGACATCGACACAGTTTGAAAGCACCACCAATCATTGTGCAGGTTCGTAGCATGGGAATATCGAGCGAATATTTTCGTGTACCATGAATATCTTTCATATACACTTAGTATGAAATGAGATGCATGGAATAATAATTAGTGTCCTACAAAAGTAAAACTTGTTGTGTTTTATTGCATACTTTTTAACATTGTTTGTTGTGGTTTTGAAAGACGGGCGAGTTTACATTTAAATATAGTAAGCGGAACAACTCAAGTAATAAATTTTACTCGTTTGAAAATCGACAACGGAAAAAATACCGATGAATGGAGTAACAGTATTAATATGAGTGTTATATTATTTTTCGCGATATGCAACCAATCTTCTCAGCATAACTTGTCAAAAATTTATCATGTCATAGAAAAGCCGGTTGTTTTGAATTCGAAACAAATGTACTTCGAATATCACGATGATGGAAATTATGATCTACGCAGTATTTCGAGGTGATATGTTCAGCAATCATTAAACGCCAAAATATCAAACTGTGCATACAACTCGGTTAGGTAAACACTACAGTTACAAATCGGATGTAAGCTTGATTTACAGATGACAAACTGATGATGTAAAGCTCAACCACTCCAGTGTGTTTATTGCAAAGTTTTTGACACAAACAAAATATTGAATGAAGACCCACACCTCGGTTTCATTACCAAGCGAGTGAAAATTGTTTTCTGCTGGGTGGATATGATTTACATTTAGAGAAACGATATAGACCGATTAAGCGACGCTGTTTCATATCCGTCAAGTGAGTAAAATTTCTTTGGAGTTCGGTTTAGTGAGTTAATTGCGAGGAATTCAATCACATACAAGAAACGCCTTTAAGTGACAGAGTATTGTGATGGCATTTACTTTAGCGAATGACAACGGGAAAAATTTCCGATTTCTTTGTCGGTGTATGTGTTACACAAATAATTCTAGTACACCCAACTATAGGACACATTCGGCAAACATCGTACAAATTGTTTCTTTGTGATGGTAACGACTTTCAGCGGCTTGGTTTCGTGTCGGTAATTATTATTTCATGGTTCAAAAACAATTTCAATCAATACTACAAATGAACAACAATACGAAACACGTTTAGTGAATTAAAGTGTAGCAAGTACTTCCTTGATATTACGAGTGTTGTGCACTAGACATTTCTAGTTGAATTGGATGCGCCTAGCAAACATATGCCCAATTTACTTTTGTAATGATCAAAGTCTCCTCGCGACATTTTACATTTAGCACGTTCTATAGAAAGTGTGAACGGAGTTGAGTATTAATCGTGTACTTGGGATAGTGCTTTGATATCGAAGAGATATTTTCACACTGTGTATTGTTTCAATTCTCTATTGTGAATACCGACAGTAACGACGTTGATGTTAAATTCTCACTCTTGGTCATTGTAAGCGAATCCTAAACATCGCAACAGTCGGTATGGAAATCGAACGCATGCGTACTTTTAGATAGGTGACACTAACAAGTTTATTACACACGTGAGATACTCAGAAACGTCGATTTGTGATTGTGTTAGCTTGATCCATCCTCTATACCCGGTGACACCAAGATTTCTTAACTTTGGTTACAACTCATTCGAAGCGAATTGTCGCGTGTAATCTAAAAAGCGTAAGTCGAAGAGGAATGATTTGACTTTAATCAACTAAAAAGTCCTTTTGTTTTGGTGTTTGGTTTAATACAATTTGTATGACTCTAACGAATCCGATTCCAAAAGTGCAATGTTACATTTAACGAAAAGTTTGATGACTTGCATTCTGATATTGATAGATGTACCGAGTAATATGACTAGTTTATAAAACCTCGGTAATGTGTTTTGTCATGTCTGTGTTCAACAAATATGTGATTTGTTTCAAGTCTTACCATTCGATATAAACTTTCGCAGTCGGTGTAAGAGAAAATTTGTTGAAGTAACAATACCCACGAGTTCAATAATATTCTCCATCGATGCATTCGAATAATCCGTCAGCTACAAGCGGATTTAAACTTGATGCTGTTTTGTGGTTAACTCAAGTCATGGTCGAGTTTGTGTTGATTTCAGGAATGATCATGACGAGTTGGCTGGGTAAATTAGGTAATGTGGTAGTAACTATGACCGTAAAGAGTTGCTGACATTCAAATATCTTTTACGCTGCCATATATGGATTCACTTGTGATAATTTAATTCTCAGGCATTGTTCAGACATTCAAATCTCGTATACTAAAAATATAATATGTTTATGTCAAGTCGTATATGCACCGAGTAGTAATTACTTTGTGTTATAGAATAGTAACTACTTTTACAGCTGAATAAAAATTATCGGTCATATGAATACGACCAGGATGGATTAATTCAAGTTTGCTAGTTGTACTGATATAATCAAGTAAGTGAAAACTAGATTTTTAACACCGGTTAATGTTGTGAATAATTCTTTTGAGTATGGTAAGATGTTAAAATGTCTCTTTGACAAACGGAAAGCCGGATCGCGAATAGAGTTGTAATGTTTCATTACTTGTTTCAAATCAATGGGCGTATAATTTCGAAATGTGACTGGGTGAAAGTTGGTAGTTATAATTGTCAATCTATTGGGCCGAATTAACACATTCAGATACGAAACAACTTGAGTTGTGAAGTAAGTTTCATTTCAAGTTGACAAATTGACACATTGCTTGAATATTCTCATGATTCTTATCATGCAACTAAAGCCAACTCCGAAGTGTCAAAACATATAGCGACAACCAGAAAGTGTCAAATTGTTGGTTTTCGAATCACCGTCTGCGACGGCTCTGTGACAAACTAATTGCCGAAATATTACCTTGTGAGCGATCGGTATGTGTGTAACACCAAATCATGAGCGATCGCTATGTCTGAAGCATTACCCTGTGAGTGGTCGTAGGATTTTAAAATTATTTCACACCTTTTTGAATAAGAGTTAACTTCACAAAGGATTAGGGTTAGAGCAGAAATAAGTGACAATTTGTCGCTATTCAAGTTACCGACACTGGTGGTTCTGTTATTCGTTACTTATTAAATCTTACGAGTGAAATCATGTTCTGTGACAAACTGCTTACTAAAATTTCACCGCGTGAGCGATCGGCATGTCTGTAACACCAAGTCGCGAAAAATGGCTATGTCTGAGGCATTATCTTGTCAGCGATCGCGGGGTTTTGCAAACTATTTCACACCTATTTGAAGTGTTAGTTTGTGAACGCGGCTATTGTTGGTATTGGATTCGCCGTCTACGCCGGCTCTGTGACAACTAATTACCAAAACATTACCATGCGACTGATTCCTAGATTTAGCAAACTTTTTCGCACCTTTTTGCTGAAAGTACGAGATGTCGCTGCGTCTATATCAGCTACGTTACCATGTCACCGCGCCCATAAGAATAACGCTATATTGAAGTCGCAATCACCGTAAACGTTGGGAATAACTCGAATCGGTCATACATAATATTTTTGAATATGCATGCTAAGTAATGGCGTCACTGTTTACTATACTTGATATTCAACACCACATCACCAGAGATCCCTATACCCAGAGTTGCCATACCGTCCTTATTTCTAAGATTTTTCCTTAGTTTGAAGGGCCAAGTCTTAGAAAACTCAACTGTCCTTAGTTCCAAGAAATGTCCTTATTTTCGACTTGCGTCCTTATTTTGTCTTATTTTCAACCACTACAGAACTTTGATCGTTTCCCCTGGTATTTGTGTTGCATAATATTCATAAATTATGCTTTTGCGTCGAGATTTTATGACTTCATAAAGGAAAGTAACTCTCGTGACGTACACATCATAAAATGTGACTTATAAGTGGTGAGATAGCTTGGGCCGTGAGTGTTTTCGTCTGTACCTAGTGTTTTCGTCTGTACCAAGCTACCACGGCGGACGTCATTTTAGCAGTAAACAGCAGTACCAGGTTCCTGCTGTTTGGTCTGCAGCAGAATAAGCTCAAGCTGTGGAGAAGGCAGCATTTATTGCGTAGTGAAAAAAGGCGCAGTGCAGTCGACACATTGGTTAAAAAGCAGTAAAGCTATTAATAATTGATAAATTTTTCTAAATTATATTGCACTTGCGCTCATAGTTTTAGCCACTAATTAGGTTAAATCTTATTAGTTAAAATGAGCAGGCGTAAAAACGTTTTTCGTGACGATTATGAGAGAGAATTCAAAGGTATCTAAAGAAGTTTGAAGGGCGAGTGTTTCGCACATAGCAATATCTGCAATTGTGACATTAGCCCGGAGGCCATAGGAAAGACCGCTATCTCAACTCACATTGACACCCCAAAACACAGGAAGTGTGTCATAATGATTAATTTGAACCAGTCGATGAATAATTTTTCCACAAGTCGATCAGCACCAACGACCGCAGACGACGAGGCAGCTGCTGCAGAGGGTACCTGGGCATTCCATACCGTCAAACACCAGCAATCATTCCTCACCAATGATTGCATATCGCAATTGTTCAAAGCAATATTCCCCGATTCCAACATCGCAAATAAGTTTTATTCGGCCAGGACCAAGATTACAAGTATTGTTACTCGAGTTCTTGCTCCATACACTCATAAATGATTTTGTCTAAACATGGTGTACGGCCTTTTTCCATCTTGGTTGACGCCTCTAATCACAACGTGGTGGAGAAGTTTGGTTTATCACCCTATGAGGGGGGGGGGCAAGACTAATGTTTTTTTGGGAAGGGGGGCTGACGAAGTGCTGATTCGGCCCTGAGTAAAGGTAAATCTAGACATGAGCTCTCGTGAGATCCATGAAGCACTTTCTATTAACAAGGGGTTGCTGGATCAGATTGTTTCTGGCGAAAAGTATGGAATGTGGTATGCCACGGCTCGTATAAATACGGAGTATGTTCAAAAACGTGTTTTCATGCTACTCTAATTTTTCGACTGTCCTTATTTTTGGGTCTATGTCGATGGCAACCCTGCCTATACCCGTAACGTTATCAGGCAGGTCATCGACACAACATATACCTGAAAGGGTGGTATCACCGACGAGACGGCAGGTCATCGGCGACAGGGACTCGAAAAGGGTGGAGTCACCAACACGAGTTTCGCGGCGCATCACCAGCGGGCCCTATACCTGAAAGGGTGGGGTCACCAGAGATCCCATAAGAACACATGGCGCATCACGAGCGGAAGGGGGGGGTCTAAAGGGTACCATCACCAACACGAGTTTCGCGGCGCATCACCAGCGGGTCCATAAGCCACAATGGCGCATCACGACCGATCTATACTACTACTCCTATTTTTCAATGAACATACGACGTCCAGCCTAGTCGTGTCTATCAAGAAACACATATTTATAAGTTATTCCAGAATATTGGTTATGTATATCACAGGAGAAAATGGGTTTGCAAACATTTCGAAGTCATCTGGATTGCCCTGCGCGACTAGGACTTTTATATTTTACCATAAACCCTAACAAAATGTGCATTCTGTTGATGTGAGTACTGGAGTTTTAGCAGCGATGAAGTGATACTGCCTCGTGATTTCCCTAATTTAAAGAAATACAAATTAGGTTATTACCCATTTTGCAAATTTAGAGGCTTCGCGGACCCCCGGTTGAGAATCGCCGAGCTAGATACTCATTACTTGAATAATGAGTGTCAAACATACGACCCGTCAGACGAATTAATCCGACCCGCGACGTAATTCTAAGTAAATGGAATATGGCCTGCGTTATTATCCAACACATTTGAAATGAATAACTGATTGGTGATGCAGAACTTGAACACGGCTTTTAACGGCAAATTCATATTTATTGACTTGGAAGAACTTCTCGCGTGCCTCTTATCAAAAGAAACCGGCACGATAAAGGATACGGAACAGAGATGGATTCAAAACCAAATGGCGAATTGTGACGCAATAATGAAAATTTATAAATAACATGAATGGAAATTCAACCTTAGCAACAATGCAACAGTCAACTTGAAAAAAGTAGTACGCATGAGGTATAAAATACACATACAGCGAGACAATGCAGCAATACAGAAAAAAAAATTGAACAAAAACACTGACGAAACACAGCTAAGCAACGACTAGTGTGAGATTGTAAGATTACACAAAAATTCTTTCTGGCGACAAAGGACCTGGTTGTTTAGTTTGATAAAAGTGGATTCCAAAGCAGTCAAATGAAATAAGGATCTACCCTTGGGTATTTGGGTATCACGTTTGACAAATTGCTCAACTATAAGCAACATATCGATACGATTTCCAAAAAGTGCTCCAACAAACTGAATCTAATCAGAGTCGTGACTGCGGATGGTACCGCATGGGAAGCGAGTAAAAAACCATTGCTGCAGCTTGTCAGGGCGCTGATACGCTCACTGATTGACTATAGGTTACCAGCATATTACTTCGCCCCAAAAAAGTATCGGGACAAGTTACGCACCATACGAAATCAAGCTCTCTGCCTCTGCTGCGGAGCAATGCGCAGCACCCCCATTTGTGCACTGGAAGCATCATGTAACGAACTTCCTCTCCATCTACGCCACAAACAGCTTAGCCTTAACTATCGCTGCCACCTTAGACGTTACCAGGCTCACGAATACCCAACATTAGGAGTGCTTGAAGACTATTGGCAGGAGATATATAGCCTCATGAACCCAAAATTCATTACTTTTCACATCGCCACTAATGTCGAGTCTCTGAATAACCTTGTCCTGGAAAGAAAAACTCTTCCAGATTTGCCTCCATGGCTGATGCAATCACCTAACATTGATTGAGACCTTGCAAAAATCGTTAAAAAAGATATCGCACCTCTGTCACATAAACCCATAGTCATGGACCTCATATTCTAACGATATAACGATGCCACTGAAATATACACTGACGGCTCTAAATCAGCAGAGGGAGCCGGTTTTGCATTTACCATCCCGTCGCTGATGATAAACTTTTCCCAGCCGTGTTCTACCGATTTACTCCTTTATCCTCAAATAACGCCTTATGTTGTTGAATTTGTGTTATCGTGCAACCGCAATTTGTAACTTGAGTTTATCATGCTATTCTGATAATTGATTCATGCCATTCTGATAATTGATTTGTTTTCTTGTGCAACCGCCTTACCCCGTGTTCTTGGTCTACCCTCGTGTTCTTGTGATACCGCCTGTTATGATCTGAGTGCATCCCATTTATTCCGTTTCCGCCATTAATCATGTACAATGTTATTGGTTGTGGCGCAAAAGGCCGTCAGGCGATAAGCGCCATTATTTATGTTTAATAAACAACAAAAACAACAACAAGCCTAAAGTCAATCTTCTCCGTAGAAGCACAAGTCATTCTCCATGCTCTAAAATGGAGCTGCCAGAATGGCTCATACCATCAAACATATCTGATTCTCTCGGACAGCCTGAGCGTACTATCCGCTATGACCAACTTGCAGGCACAGCAAACGCAGAATGTTATATTTGAATGTGGTCGCTTGCTGAATCGAGCGGTTCAGAAAGGCGCCATCGTTGTCCTGGCCTGGGTACCGGGGCATGCTGATATCGGTGGTAATGAGTTAACCGATAAATTGGCTTGGCAAGCTGCCAGGACCGATATCGAAAATACCCCTCAGACGCTTCCAGACGAAATTAGCCACGCTGAGGCGAAAGCCAAGGTACGTCAATACTGTAAGTAGAGCGACCTGGAACGCCGAATATCAACGAAATGAGCGAGGAGGCCACTGTCGAAATTTCCCTAGATCATTGACTGATGGCCACTTTCGATCGATGCATCGACATAGGCTTTACGAACGATTAATATTTCGGCTTCGTTCAGGCCATTGCCGCCTCAAAGCGCATTTATATAAAATTGGATGTAGCGACACCGACCTATGCGACCAATGTACAGTACCTGAAACAGTCGAGCATTTTTTGCTGCACTGCAATCGATATGATTTTCATCGGAACTTTTCATTAGACAGGGCGCGCGAGATCAAAATCACTGCAACACTCGAAAATTTACTGACCATCCCCGAAATGTTATCCTATGTTGCAGAATTTGTTCTATCTTGTGGTACTTACTTGTAAATCGGTTTTTGCCCACATTCTGGTATATCGATCGCTCATTCTAGTCCGCGACGCACCTGGCCTCACAGGCGAAAAGCGTCACTCAACTTCTCATCAATAATAATAATAATACCCTTGGATAAAACAGAAAACATGTCGTCTGAATAGTTCAAGGTGCAATCCGGGTTGTCGATCAAATGCTGGCCAATTGAAGAACTGCATGCCAAAACTTGGCAATACGATTTAGATTTCGATGCTCGTTTACGTTGCTGAGTGAAATTTTCCGAATGGAGAGACTGCGATGCTGATCTTATCTGCTTAGGAACGTGCTTTTGAGATTTTTAGTTAGAGATACATTTACAAACCCGCAAATATTACCTCAGGACAGCAAATGATGATCATGTCCAAATGTTCATAAGCTGCATTACAACTATCCAACGGCAGTGTTCCGTTTTCACTCTAGTCACCTTTAGATCCAAGTTAGTGACATTGACACGAAATTCCGCGAAGGCAAAAGCGCTGTGCAACAGTTATTAGCTTTCTATAACAATGAACCAGGCATAGCTATTCACGAAGATGAAATCGCCAATGCGAAACCGGTGCTTGTAAGTTAAATGAATAATATAAGAGGTACACAAAGAATATAATCTAAATATCTGTGGTCGCACTGCCGTATAACTTCCAACTCAATAGGTCTGGGGCCCCAAGAAAACAAGAGAAACCATGACTGCTGATGCAATTATAATAAATCAAATTGCAACATCCGGTTAGCTTAACCGGTAAATCTCTTGTATTCCAAAACGCATGCCAACGGAGGACAACGCCGCATCACGACTTGAAACAAAGGCGGTGTAGAAATATGCCAAGTGAAATAGTCGTTAGGGTCACTGCTTCAGCGGTTAATAACTATATTCAACCACCCAATCATCGTAATTTGGCGACTACGCTGTTTGCGAATGAAGGGGTTTCTAGAATTAAACCCCTGTGATCCGTGATATAATTATTAGGCATAGGTTTGATTATATCGCCTTTCGATAATGTTTTCGAGCCATTTGCCTGATCTGGCACGCATGCGATCAAAAGATTTGTATCCGCCACCAACACCTAAGATGAGTGCGACACCCTTGATTTAAATTGTTTGCGGATTCTATTATTTCGGTCCATTATTGGATATTTTTCTAGATTGTCATCCATATGCTTCTTGCATCAACGTTCCTGGGAGTTATTATTGCGAATGCAATAACGGAAGCTATGGAAATGGTTCTTACTGTGACTGCGATGCAGGATTCGTTCGACGAAGCGGAATGTGTCTCCGTGAGTTTAGCTTTAGTTGGTTACATTCCCATCTTAGTGGATACTTTATCGAGAAGTCAAATACCATTGATTAATTGACTGGCACAGATTGAGATACATTACATGTAGGGCTCGGGGATTCGTGTGAAGATTGTGGTATTTAGCAAAAATCGCGTTCATCGAAGCCACGTACAAATTAGACACGCATTTTTAAAACACAGTGATCTTTTAGATCCAGGGATGTTCGACCTTTTTCATAGAGAAAGTTGAAATTATTGGTAGTTCTGCAGAACGTCTCAACCACCAACTTAAAAGCAACAATGCTAGGCAAACTAGCGTAGGCATCAGAAAAATGAAATGTTTGACTCACACTATAGTCGAGATGACGAACCCTTTTTTCCGGACATACCTTTCCGATTAGGTTACTTCCCCTCCCTGCATTATCGAGATTTTTTCATTTGTGCATCTGACGCGTTTGGTCTTTCACACCCCACTTGCGGCGATCAGCATCAAGGAACGGCGTGTCCAATGCCGATTTAATAGTAACAGTCATCCAACTACTGAACTGAAATAAGTGAACTCAGGAATGAACGACCTGTCATAATAAAAATATCTTAACAATGCCTTCAACATCACACCGATATACTAGTTCCATGTCACTGTCACTAGTCACTGTACGTTTAAGTCTGTTTTAAGCACTTCAAAATCTTTATAATACCCCGTTTTCTTTACAGCCGATTGCTCGATACAGCAGTCTCAATCTGATATAGATTCATTTATCAATTGTTCGGTAGTTGATTCACAAATAAGGGGGATCATATCAAATTACGAGGGAAATATAACATCCATACCAGCTTGCGGTGACATACCAGCAGGTAACCTTACAGAACTAATTTGTATTGCGGAAATATTTGTAATTTTTCTATTTAGAGCGAAAGTTCTTCACTATCATTATCAATGATACGGGCACCAATGTAACGGATCTTATACCGGGATCAATATATTGTATAGTTTTATATGATGCTTCTACAAACGTCGTAATCAGCAATGAAACGATTCTTGTCCGTGAGTGTATCTTCTATTTAGATCTTTGTGTTCTATGTGTTGGAGGCGAGTCAAACCGGAGAATAATAAATGTTGCCGAGACAATACAACTTGCGCAAACATATCGTATTCATCTGATATTTGAAATATAATTTGCCGTTAGCAACATATATACATATGTAGACTCAAAAATTTCACATTACAAGGATCTACTGGGTGGACAAAGTGTGATTTAATTTCGCAGATCGATCAGCGTTGTAGCAGGCATCGATGTGTCTTTTCGCAATTATTTTCTGAGTCGCTTTTCAGTCTCTTCATACGCGAGAAAATGCTCCCGCACATGGGTATGTTACCGAACAGGGTGCACATTTTCAGCGAAAATCTATCGGGCAGGGGAACTGATCTTGGCTAATAGCATCCACAAGTTGGGTTGCATTTAAAGCAAATGGTTGTTTAAAACACTTTGTTTAAAACATGTTTTAAAGCCCTTTAAAAGAAATTCTGTTTTTTTCAAGTTGTATAATTATGCTATGATTGTGTAAATGCTTTCCAAAAACATGTTGTAAAAGCCTACGGACGACGAATACCACCCGATATAGTCGACGTATACGATGTGGGATGGTTAGACCCCTCGATTCAACAGCCGTAGTAGATCTACGTACATATTGATTTATTGTTACGGAATTAATGTTCTGTGGTTTGATGGCCGCCGACGTAAAAATGCTGCAAGACGATGTAGTCCCGGTTAAAGATATATGGTCCGTATATGACAGGGGTTGGAGAAGCTATATTTACTCTATATTTTAATTGTGAGCATCAATCCACTATGACGGTAAAATTGAATATGCGTGACGTCATGGCTTACAAAGAAACGTTTGAAACAAGAGCCTTGTTTCAAACATGTTTGTTTCAAATTGATTTTTGTTTTAAACACAAACCTATCCACAAGAATTTGTAACATTGATTTTTTTTACAAATTAAGCACACCACACAGGAGTCCGACCGAGGTCGACTTCAATACCTAAGTGTTGGAGGTTTATCTAGGCCCCTCCTCGCCACCTCATCCGCGTGAGCGGATTCTTACAAAAAGCTTAGAAATGGGCCGTGCTATAAGTCGGCAGTTACGGAATAAGAATGAAGAATATCGGTCTGGGGTAAATAACCATAGTAGTCGACAAACACCATGAATACCTCAAAAACAAACAAACAAACACACCACACCACACAGGGCTTCTGGCGCTAGTTCACCTATAGCTCAGAGGCTTTTCGTTGTTCCGGTGTCGTACGAATTCATACAATTAAGTCGGTCGTACAGGGATTTTTAGATTATGAGTGAGCCAAGGCGGACCTTTGGGATGCATTTAGTCCATGTTAGGTAGGAAATCCACGTTATCAATTATTTCTTTAAATCCGTTCAAATTCTTCACGCGAAGCTTGATTTACCGGTAAAGATAAAATAACGCGAGCTGAGAAAGGTAACTGTTTTATCGTAATCACAAATTACATGAACCTTCGAGTCCCGTTTGCGTCTCACCTGCGATCGCCGTACCAAGGTTTTGGCCTCCCCGACATAAGGATTGTACGATTTTCGTTGCCACTGCTTAGGCTAGACACTAACCATGAAAATCACCTTAATGAAAGACATGGTGTAAGTTTGGATTTTTGCCCGTCAATGCAATAGTAATTTAATTATGCCAGTTGCCTTACAAATAATACTTGTTCTTTATTTTCTTAGCACCATATGAGACACCAACACCAGGATTGAGAGCTTCTAGTGATTCAATATTTGCATCTTGGGACAAACCACACAACGGCACAGAATACTTGGTCACGTTTAAAGGTCTCAATAATGAAGACAAGAGGGAAGTCAGGTATTGAAAAATCTTGCGAATGTTTCAGAAAATCGAAAGTAGTTATCTCCTGTTTTAAGCACAACTGATTCACGGTGGGAATTCTCGGGCCTTGGTGCTGGCTATCTATATGAGGTTTGCATTACCCTTACGTTTTGTCAAGCGAGTTCTCCGGGATTAGCAACGAAGTGCTCCAAGAGTTATACTTGTACGTAACTTTATTGCATTTCTTTTTGATCATTTACACAGGCAGCAGACCATGTGCAAGAATCAATAATATCATATATTCATATAGGTTGTTATCCAGAAATTCCAATTATCGTTTGCTAATAACTAATTACCTGATTCATCGCTTCAAGGTTGAGATGTAATTTCACCATTGTTTTCATGCGACTAATTCGTGACGAGAGAAGGCTGGGTGTTACAAAATATGCTGAACGAGATTTCATTGTTTAAAGTCTCCAGCAAGACTAATGGTAGGAGTCATTGTTATTTGAGTATATTTTGAGAACTCCCGATATAATGAGTAGGTTTCAGGTCAACGTCAGATTCGTCTATTAGTTTGCTTCTATTATAACAGTGCCTGGACGAGTTACGGGCTTCGACTACGAATATACTGATTCGGTATTGGTCTGCTCGTGGAGAAATTCTCGTGGAACAGCAGACGTACGCGTGGACTTTGCTATTGGCAGGAATTCTCTACAAACCGCTAATCTTTTAAGATTTGTCGGTAGATTAGCATGCGCCATCAGAGTGGTAAGATATAACAACGGTGCGAACTACTAAAAGATTCAGGTTCTGTGAGAACGTGAACCTATGCCGTAACGTGACGTCATATGCTAATTGCAACCCTGCATTTCAGAGAGGTGATATAATAATGTGCAGGTACACGATACCAAGCGACTAGGGCCATAACATGTCACAACGCTGACGTAGGGAGATGTGGTACCGATGGATCACTGGGACCGAAAATACTTTAAAAATTCTCCATGATAATTCCATGATTACACTCCGTGAATTTGTCTACAAGTACATGCTGACAAAATCTTTCCTCATATGCAAAAAAATTCGACCTGCATGAGTTATGGGGTCTGTGACGAATGATTTACGTTTTAGGGGGTGTAAAGTAAATTTATATTGAGATTTGCATTTTTCTATATCTCCTTTCAGACTAACAAACCCGCCATAATTTTTGATGTGAAGTATAGGGCTTGTATCAGGGTATATAATTTCACATATTTTTTGAATCAATACCATCCTCGAGTGGACTATTTCCAAGTCAAATACAATATTTATGGGGTGGGGGACCTATGATACCATGGCTAAATCAAGCAAAATAGATGGACCAACTAATCACTTAACTACAGAAACTCGCCTACATATATAAAGGCTGTAAATCATAGTTACCTGCGGTATTTTATCGCTATTACGAGGTATTTGAAAGTCAAAATGTCGATTTGCGGGTAATATGTATGTTGCATTAATTTTGTAAGTTTAAGAGTAAATCAAAACATGATTTTATGCCAACATTTGAGTTGATATAATCTATTTTATTCTTGAAGGTCGCGACGAAACATTCTTCATTGGTTTGCTGTGGCTTAGCTTATAGCACACAACAAAACAAGTCAACAAATTTGGGTTTTTGAGCGTATGTCTCATAGGTCCCATGGTCGTGTGCCTTTGGACCAACCGGGTGGGGACCGATGACACGTTCGAGCAACAAATTTTAAACGTTTATATATATTTTTTGAAAAGGCGGATATTCATGTAAATGTCCGCGATAGGTAGAGCTTGTATCGAAGTGTCGAGACCGCAAAAGATATGCTATTCTCGGCTAAAGATTTGAAGGCCAGAGATCATTTTGTAATTTTTGATCCATCGGTACCACATCTCCCCTACATACGGACGATTTCAACGTCACCAGATGCATCAACTTGAGCAATAAAATGCTATGATAAAATTAACATCTTCTCTCGCTTTGCCAACAATTTTGACGAGGACTTGTAAGGGAATATAAGCGTACGCCGTAATAGTCAAGGCTTGGCAATGTATTCGGCGTCTGACTATTGCTATATTGATATTTTGCGGAGTGTAAAATGGGTTTATATACTTGCTCCCGATATTACCCCATAAACAGGTTATACAGCAGAGGTCTCAAACACGCGGCCCGCGAGACCATTTTGTGCGGCCCGCGACGGCAATTTGGATTTCGAAGTATTCGACAATATTTAAGTACTTTTTTTCAATTTGATAACTTAAAATTCGCTATGAAACTACTCCAGAAGCCACAAACTACTCATCAAACTGTACTATTACATCACTTTCATAAGTTACGGCGCAGTGGAAGATTACGTGACATTACTTGTTTATGATGGTTAAACATGACCCGTTGCTGATTCGTACTGGCAATTGTGATTTGGACTTGGATGCGACCTTTTGTAGAAATACTCGAACTCGGTGATTAAACAAAAATGACTCGAGTTGAGTCGCGTCAAACGATACAATCAGAGGTACACCTTGACTTGGTACAAAAACGGACGCAACTAACTATCCAACTGGTACAGAAAATAGTAAAATATCAAAAGGTCGTAGGTTGCGTTTCGTTGCTTATGTCGAGATCTAAGCAGGTCGGTATGTCAACCATTGGCATTGTGTTGCCATCTTGATCTATAATTGGTTACATCCTGTGTCATATTGGGTATCTTTATCAATGTTATTGTCGCCAAATAAATGTGGCGAGTATAAACTAGTCGTAGTCTACGCTTCACAGCTGTAACACAATGGCTTTTTCGGCGATTGGACATTACTATGGCCCAGTAATCATTATATTAAAGTTGTTATTGATCTGTTCAAATATTCGACGGTAAATCTGACGCTGATCTAATTTGTCTTTGGTAATGACATGATCAATTACCTAATTATCAGGAGCATACCCGAGATCCGGATTAGGCTGTAATGCTCCAATATCAGACCAATCTTTGTAAAATTGTGAAATTCTACCTATAATTGCGGCACGTCAAGTGTCCGCTAGCTGCAAAATTACAACGTTGACAGCTTTTACGATGTGCTGATGCATTTGTACTCTCGCATAGTGTCTACAATTAATTATTTTGACAAACTATGTCAAGTACAGCAACAATTTTATTCAAATATCTATAAATGTTATTTTTTCCGTGCCAGGCGTGAATTCACAATAGTAAATCACAGGCGTGTGGAATGTCAGTCTGCAAGGTCCCGTCAAATAAAGCCTACTAGGAAATACATTGAATTCCCCTATTATTGGTGCTGCGGCCCGCGGCGCCATCAAAAATAGGAAATTGGCCCGCGAGCATATTTGAGTTTTAGACGTCTGTTATACAGTAATCAACACCCAAATTGCACTGATCTGGTTTTTATGACACAATAAATCTCAAAGTTTACCTGGTTTGTTACAACAGTTTGCTCGAAATATCCAGCTTTCTGTTTTTGAATATTTAGTGACTCTCTGGTGTGAGCTTGACCCGAAATCACACATTAGGAGCGAAAACGCTACATGTAGGGAGTTAGCGAATGATGCTTATTCAACTAGTCAATGAAATTGATATCGTTGTCTGATGTAAATAAATCTACATCCATCTCGATTTCATATGTTTATTTTATCATAAAAACGAAATCCGTGCAATCGGGGTGTTGGCTACTTGTTAATGGGGTACAACTCGTTTCACACTATGCTCAACATCAACGTAGCAACACTCAGACACCGAATAAATTGTCCGGTCTGGCCTAGACCGTTACGGCGTAAGCCTATACCCTTGCAAGTACTTGTCGAAATTGTTGGCAAAGCGACGGGAGATATTGATTTTATGGGAATATTATATCATTTGACTGCTCCAGTTGATACATTTGGCGACGTTAAAAAAGTCAGTATGTACGTCAGCAATGAGGCATTATGTGGCCCGAGTCGTCGCTAGGTAAGTTATCGTGTACAATGTACATTAATATATACCACTTCACTGAAATGTAGGGCTGGAATTAGCAATATCACGTCATGAGGTTAACGTTCGCGTTCAGATAGAACCTTTCAAAAAGGTTCGCATTCACACGAACCTGAACCTTTCAGAGGTCCACACCATCCCTAATAAACCTAAAAAGCAAGATGGATCTAATACGCGATATGCTGAATATTTCACATTAGACACCGATGTATTTAAATCAATTTCATACATTGGTTGAATAAGCATCATTCGCTGACTACCTAGTGTATTTCGTTCTTGATGTTATGTGACAGCATGTAGACAGTCACTAAATATTCATAAACAGAAAGCTGAATATTTCGAGCAAGCTTTTGTAACAAAGCAAGTAAAATGTTTGAGATTGGCAAGGTGCATGCTCGTTTATAGTGTTTTTTTTTTTTATGCTGCCAGCGCCATGGATAGCGTGTTCCAAGTTGAAATGCAAAGAATTTCCACCAAATATGTTATATTAAAGTGAAAATGTCTAATATATGAAAATGGTTCAGAGTGCAAAACCTTCCAAGGTTCGTCTGTGAACGTGAACCTCTGAATTTCTGAGGTTCACATACACAACGTGAACGGGAACCTCACGTTCACACCATCCCTAGTAAGATATCTCTCGATCATTAAAATGCAATATCTTTAGATTTCCAGACTTTTCTGACCATGAACTCAAATGGAACTTACAGATACCGTATTCTCGAATGGATAGTATAATTACATGGACTATTGTATATTATAGCTTTACCATCAATGTATTAGATCACGGCTGTTCAACCGGGTATATCGTAACCCTATATAGGGTGAACCATAATTGTTAAAGGGTGTACAACTCGGATGGAGTGTACTGGGGGGTACCAGATCCGCATTACAATGGAACGATGACCATCACAATAAATACGTAAGTTTAGGCTTGAGAACAGATTGACCAGATGTGCAATATCGTAGAATGCTCATATCAACTGTACGCAGCATGTAAATTTCATTCATTTGATTGGTAATGGAATTATCGGTTCCTTTTGGAGTAAAACATGGCAGAGTTAATACGTGTTCAGCTTGCGATATCTGTCTACAATGATTTCCGACGAAACCGCCGCGATCGCTCAGACATTTTGAATTTGTACGTCCTGCGAGATGCTCATTGACAGCGCAATGCCATAATTGGAGTGGCATTGCCAGGAGTCTCGAGGTCGAGTTTGACAACCCTTGTGTTAGATGGCGATCCCCGATTAGAATTTAGAAATTCCTATACTTTGAAGCCTTGCTTATCCTTACTTTGATTTGGCCAGGACTGGCCAACCTGTGGACGTACGGTCGCATGCAACTGTAAAACAATATACGGCTGTTAACACATAATTATGTAGCATGTGTTGGATGCCGTCAACGTGCAATTTGCATCAACGAATTGGCTCCTAAATCAACTTCAATTCAAATTTTCTTCACGCTTTGCGCGATTCAGGGGGACTTGGATTTTCGTTTTTAATATGATAGGGTGCTTTCAATCTAAGCCCCCACCGCACAAATTCGAGCCGCAGGGGAAAATGATGCGCCTCAAAGAAATAACAGTGCGTCTCGCTAATGAAGGTTTTCCTGGTACGCTTGGGCGATTTATCCGATTTATGATATATTTGACTATACCGACAATCCTGACAGGAGGTCAAGAAAAAAACAATATGGAACAAAGTGAATGATAAAAACTGGAATAGGAATCACCGTTAATTTTTTGCCCAAAATTTTCGGAGACGCTCCTTCGATCAGAACTACCGGCTAGTCTCATCAGTCATCACATACTGAGAATGGATAGATATTTTGGACAGTAATGTGTGAAACTACCAATAACTTTACAAAGTGCATTCACGAGGTTGAGAAAATTGTCGCGCTTCGCGACACTAGTTGTTTCTTCGAGGCTTTGATTGCCGATTTCCAGGCGCAGAAGCCTTTCTAATCTTGAGATATCCGGACACAAAACTGTTGCAATTCGATTTTCTAGCACTCCAATGTTAAATACTGAAGAAATGTATAATCCAAACATAGCGAGTACAGAGCAGGATTCACAATTCATTAAGCGTCATCAAAAATATCCAACGTAAATGTTCCGACAGACGCTTTATATACCCCAAGTGAAACGACGCGATAAAGAAGATTACTAATAATTACATTGCTATACGATTAATTACGCAACGAAAAGAAGGGAAAATTATGTATTGACAATCGTAAACACTCCTCCCCTTGGCTGATATCAGCCAACAATCGATTTCTACAACAAATGGAGTTTCTGGATTGGTCTCGTGACCAATCCACGCACTGTTTTTAACTTAAGCGTTCGGATGAACGGCAGACGTCTCCTATTTCTGGAACGGAATGCTCCGTATTCCATTTATTTCGTCGGAGTAGTCTTCGCAAATACTCTTTGGTCCATCTAGTGCAGAAGTGTTTTAGCAAAGTAGCGAAACCGTTTTGAAAAGTTCACTGTAGATTTGACCGGGAAATTCGGTAGGTGACGTAACGGGCGACCGACAGCGAGATGTGCGGGTGTAATTGCTTGCTCGTTCCTTGGGTCGGATCCCAGATATGTCAACGGACGTTAATTCATGGCACATCAGATATTTGTTAACGCCGTATACAGCTCAGAGAATGTCAATTTACCCTTACCGAGAACTTTTCGTAAAGGCTCCTTCATCGACCTATTCATCCGTTCGTAGAATGCACCCCGATGAGGAGCTCGCTCTGTCATATATTACCAGACGATCCCGTTATCAGCGAGAAACCTTTACAACGCTTCGCCTTCCAACTTTTTTTGCGGAGCGATGCGCGCCTTGATATCGTCAGCATCAACAAGAGTTTTTCATCTGGTCGCCACAGGACTTCACATAAATCGGCCTCGTAAAATCCAAACCGACCTGTTAGAAGGCGGGGGAAATGCAAACGCGTTCCGGGGGAAGAACACCCATTTTTGGTGTAGATGTTTTGTGCTGTGATGTCTACACATCATGCATTGGCGCAAAACTCGACGGACTTTATTGCGAATGTAAATGATGTGAAAGCGTTCCCGTAGAATGGCGATTGTCGTGTTTTGCGGTGAATAAGCGGCTGCCTCGTGTACATACAAAATCAATTTTTCAATTAGTGGTTCCTTGGCTGGAAGAATCATGGCGGGTTTTGCACAATCAGAAAACTCGGACCAGGGCCTACTATATTCAGAATATAGTAGGCCCTGCTCGGACATACACAGAAGATTTCCAGCGACAAATAATGCGAGTTTAATATCGAGCCGTGGATCCATGTCTCGGAAGGGACACGTGGTTGGAACATTTTTACTAACCTCCAATTGTTCAAATGAAGCAGTAAATTGAGGCCTTTGTATCACACGAAACAGGTGCACCTCAGCCAATTTGAATTCATTCGACCCTATGAATTTATTTTCGCAATCTGGATAGAGTTTGTCAAAATCGCGATTCTTCCATCGCAGAATTCTAGCTGTAACGCGAACAATTTTCGAGTAACTGCTAAACTTGCTTTCATAGAACATAATTGAACATGCTTTGCGGCAACTTCGAATTTGACGTCCTCAAGGGAATGTTCTAATTTTGATTTGCTCGGCCAATTCGAACTGCCTTCCGACAGCCAAGAAGGTCCAAACCAATACCTTGAACTGTCTTTGATGAATTTAAGACTCACCCCTCGACTGTGCATATCCGCGGGGTTATCGACACCGGGACAGTATCTCCAGTCTCCACACGTCGGGTGAAACGAGATCGTGAATTTCTTGCACGCGATTGCGAACGAATGTCTTCTAGTGGGAGCTTGGCGTAGCGATTCAAGCAAGCGTTATTTCGAAATCAACCCACAAATGAAACTGATCACATTCGACGTGCGAATCGCATGCGTTAAGGAGATATTTGACCAAATTCGCTAAACTATGAGCAGCCATCAACTACAGTCTGGCAACCGAAACGGCTTTCAACGGGGCGACTCGGGTTTTAGCGATCAAGTATTGAATGTGAACGTTTCCTTAATCATCTTCTGCTCGCACGTACACAGCAGCTCCATATGCTTGTTCGGAAGCGTCGGCAAATCCGTGAAGCGGCACACCTTTTGCTGATCTTAATCGAGAGAAAATATACCGAGTGATCTTGATTGAATTGAACACAGCCAGGTAACCCATCCACTGTCGGAACTTCATAGGTATGTCGTCATCCACTGGTTCGTCCCATTCGTATTATTTCTTCGAAACCGTATGCAGCAATATTTAGGTACGCACGACATATGCTGAAAAGAAGCCAAAAACATCATATGTTTGACTTAGTTTGCTGAGCATGGTTCTCTTTGTGACTTTGGTTCCAAAGGGTGCTATGCAGGCACACGTTTGCATTCTTCGTTTGTAAGGCAATGATCTTTGAAAGAAGTTCAATACTGGCAAGGTCCTTGACGGGTGGGGCGGCTTCGCACATTTTGGCTGTCAGCGGATACTTGCCACTTGGAAGTGGAATTGGATCGGTAGCATCTTCACGTTTTGCGTTCAAGTAAAAGCACCACTTTCCGTCGCAATTAACGTGCATCGGCTCGTCTGGAATTGAACTGTTGTGAATCAGTATTGCCAACACTTTCTTCGATGCTTTATGTGCATCTGATGAAACATTTACGATATCAATATAGTAAAACTGACATCACTTTTGTATTCGGGGTCGAATCAATGTGCGGGCCCCTCCCATGTTATGATTTTCGTTTTTTCAGTCTCGTCAGGTTAAGTTGGTCTAGTGAACATTCTTTTGTTTACGAGATTTATATTTCTTCTTTTTTTACAGTAGTAGGCCCATATGGTTTTGAGTCTCTCAGCGTCGCCATAACTAAAGAGTCGCCGTCAGATATTAGAGTTGTGTATCTGAATCCAATCGATTCTGAGCGACGCCACAGAACTTTTGCTATGTCTCGTTCCATAGACCCTGATGAGCCCTCCCAATTTTTATTACAAACTGGCTCATGTCCCTCCTCCATTTCCTCAATTCTTCTGCATATATGTGTAGTTCTTCTTGTTGATCTCGCAAGCACGACAATTTAATTTGCACTTCATAGTCTAGAACAGTGGTTCCCAACTGGTGGGGAATTCAATGGTTTCTGGTGGGGAATAGACGCGTTTGTCGAACTATCGAATGTTAACATGGATGGCAACGATCTATTTTGCAGCTTCGTTCCGCTTCGCTGACGCTTCATTCAGAATTATGTTTTCATAAGGTTTTTGGGAAATGCCTTTTTCAAGACCCATCGTTTCTGTAAATGAATGCAGCTTGCTCGTGTGAAACTGATTATGTAGTGCCGAAAACACTGATCTGGTATTGATATGGTGATGACAATGCCTTTTGCGTTCCTGTTCCACATTATCTTTTTTGATGACATGAATCGACGAATAACTCCTTTCTTGCAGAACGACACTGCTATGTTAATTCCTGCAGTAAAGCCTTTCTTCTGGATATTTTTCCAGTAGCCGTTGCCTGTTGAACCACAGTCAGGGCAAATTAAAATACATTTAAAAACTGCATGACTTGTTAGGAAAAGGTTTCCTCTGAATTCCATCCATCACCATCAGACTTTGAAGGAGATAAAAGGTCCAATCTTTTATCGAATGACATTTTCTGTTTCTCAGAAACTTCTTTCACCTTAATATTTTTTCTTTTTCTTTACGAATGCTTGCTTTGTTGTTATCTTTGTCCCGCCCTTTGTATAATCACCACTACCTATCAATTTTCTCGCAATTTTATTTTGAAAAATAAAATAATTCAAAATTCATTCACCGACAACAGGATAGCTAATGGCCCTGCCTATAGTGAGTGCTTGCAACTGTCTCGGCCGCCAGAGAATGTTATGATATTCATGCTTCAATGATTAGAGATATGGTTCTTTTTTTTTATAAGTGTCCAACTTATGAGGACAGGGTGTTTAGTGATAATTTCGAGCTGGGTAAAAATATATGAGGCGTGTCTAGAACTTATACTTAAAACGAGAGATTTTAAATGCAATTTTAGCATACTTATAACTTGAAAACACGCAAGATGATCATATTTTTGGAAAGAGCCAGTCTCATACTTTGTAATTCTGCAATAACAAAAATATGAAAAATTTTGATGATCCGGGTGTTCCTTTCCCCTCAATGGAATCGGTGTGTTATGTGGTCAGGGATGTACGAGTTTCGAGTAAGCGTTAAAAGGGTTACCGTGCCGAAAAAATGTTGAAGAGCACTGTATTAGATTAAACATCGATGAGTCAGTCACACCAGCAACGAGTTTTTTGCAATACCACGATAACCCCTTAGCTTCATAGCTTATATTTTATTTGTTGTCAGTTTTTCTGAGGGTAAAGTACCAATGATTTTCAAGCCCGGTCGAGATGCGCTGGAAGCTTTGTAAGTTACACTCGTCTCGGACCATCATGTGTTGATGTGAAGAGCGTAGTTATGGCCCGCGTTGTTAAAGTCAAATTATGAACTGACGCCCGAGCGGAACTTCTTTGTGGTCATCTATGTGGCGTATCGACCTTAGAGGTCAAAATCTCGGAAAACGGATAACGTGATACATGCATGCATGCCAGCAATACGTCTGACCAATATTTGTATTCATTGTTCCATATCACTTTACAACGCATAGCCTGATCAAAATGACAGGCTTCTCAACAACAAGATATCGCATGATCCTGTATCAAAGTCCTACTTGGTTCTTATGTGATTTATGATTCTAGTAGTATGACCAATTATTATCAAAGTACTTTGAACCGATGTGATGAAAGGTTTGGACGTTTCACAACTATTCACGTTTGTTTTTTATCATCTATAGAGCCGAACCACCAGCGGAGAGTCCGTATCGATCTGGAATCTTTGCCCTGGGAGAGTATACACTTACGCTGTAGTCCCTAGGAATAGTGCGGGTGAAGGTGAGGCGGTACGTGGAAGCGTCTTGTTCAGTCCGCTTACCGCTACGGCATCAACAACAGCGACTGCAACAGCATCGACAGTTACAACACCACTGACAGTAACAAAGTCAACAATAACGTCAGCAACGACAACTATAAAGATCGCAACAACATCTAATTATATCAAAACAACGATAACACATGCTATTACTCCTATCCGGACTGAAACTACTAAAACGTCCAACAACAACAACGAACAATCCTCACCTGTCGCCGTGACGAGCAGACCAACAGCCAACATGACTACGCAGTCGGATACGCCGTCAATACTTACTATCACATTAGAAAAAACCTCTGACACCACTAGCTCATCTACATCGGCGACACCGCCAACAGCATCTGCGACGACGACTACAACGATCGCAACAACATCTAAAGATATCAAAACAACGATAACAGATGATATTACTGTTATCCGGACTGAAACTACAAAAACGTCTAACAACAACAACAACAAAGAAGAATCCTCACCTGCCGCCGTGACGAACAGGCCAGAAGCCAACATGACTGCGCAATCGGATACGCCGTCAATCTATACTGCCTCTTTGGAAAAAACCTCTGATACCGCTAGCTCCTCCACATCAGCGACACCCCCAACAACATCAGCAACGATAACTACAACGATCGCAACAACATCTAATGACATC
Organism: Botryllus schlosseri; assembly: GCF_051294905.1. Classification (NCBI taxonomy): domain Eukaryota; kingdom Metazoa; phylum Chordata; class Ascidiacea; order Stolidobranchia; family Styelidae; genus Botryllus; species Botryllus schlosseri. Next base: position 7,772,961 of record NC_137244.1, on the reverse strand, counting down.
AAAACAACGATAACAGATGCTATTACTCCTATCCGGACTGAAACTACAAAAACGTCCAACAAGAACGAAGAATCCTCACCTGTCGCCGTAACAAGCAGGCCAACAGCCAGCTTGACTACGCAATCGGATACACCGTCAATCCTTACTACCTCTTTAGAAAAAACCTCTGATACCACAAGCTCAATCACATCGGCGGCACCGCCAACGACATCAGCAATGACAAGTACAGCGATCGCAACAACATCCAATGATATCAAAATATCGATAACAGATGCGATTACTCCCATCCATAGTGAAACGAACAAAACGTCCAACAGCAGCAACGAAGAATCCTCACCTGTCGCCGTGACGAGCAGGCCAACATCCAACACGAGTACGCAATCGGATACGCCGTCAATCCATGCTACCTCATTAGAAAATACCTCTGATAACACTAGCCCATCCACATCGGCGACACCCCCAAAAACATCAGTAACGATACCTACAACGATCGCAACAACATCTAATGATATCAAAACAACGATAAAAGATGCTATTACTCCTATCCAGAGTGAAACGAAAAAAACGTCCAACAGCAGCAACGAAGAATCCTCGCCTGTCGCCGTGAAGAGCAGACCGACACCCAACATGACTACGCAATCGGATACGCCGTCAATCCATTCTAGCTTATTAGAAATAACCTCTGATACCACTAGCTCATCCACATCGGCGACACCGCCAAGTAAGAAGTTTGTACTTCTAATGATATTCAAATATATTATTCTGCATTTCTTCTGAGTTATTGAGATGAAAGCCTACGGACATTTTGAGAATGAAATGTTTTTTTTTCACAAAATGTGCCGTTTGCCGTGGTATCACGTATTTATTTATTTATAGCAAGCATCAGTAATATTTCTCTGTAACATTCCTATACATACATATTGCGGGAGTACAGCGTATTAGACCACATTGTGTATTTTCCGCGCCATTTTCGCATACAAATATGAATTCTTGTGCTCTGGGAGATTCGTGTTAAACCTATACTATTGCAACGTCTGAATAACCTGCGTATTAAACAATATCGGACGACGTACTCTACACGACCAGCGGACCAAGACTATCTCAAGTTAAGTACTCAGACAGTTTACAGCCTAACATTGGACACCAATACTGCAGAGTTGTACTTCACAGGGACAATAATCCTAACTAGCTTCATGGGAGGCCCAGAAGAATCCGGCTCGGAATCTGAGCTGAAGCAAGAAGTAGTGGGGGAGTAGATCAAGAAGTAGCCTAGATCCTGAAGTTGAACAAGAAGTAGCTTTTCCACGGCGGCGTACATTGGCTGATATTACTAACATAAGTACTAGGAGACCCCCGAAGCGTTCGGAGCCAGTCGCCGTACAGCAGCAACGCGTAATCCGCTAGCGATACAGTCATTGTTGTGGCCGATCTGTGTTTTGTTCCTCTAATAAGCTATCTACTTCACGGAAGATGATGCCACTGTCTCTCATGTTCGAGACTGAAATGAGAGCTTCCACCGAATGCGAACTGACAGTATGTATTGCTCAAAAGCCGCAGTCAAGTACAAAAGCCAGCGCAGCAGAATACGAATAATAATAGATCCCCTTTTTGCCGCCGGCGTGCTCTCCTAACCGGAGATCACCCAGCCTCCGGATCCGGACGACTACAATTGCCCTTTCAGGCGTCATTATCTGTTCAACCAGCAGCAGCGCTGTCGGCGCGTGATGCGTCAGTTTTCGGCACTGCTTCTTTTAGACGCATTAAATTCGATACGTGATACCCGAATCAGTTTTTATGCTACCTGAGTTGTCGTTTGAAGCTAGCAGAGTAACTTAGAATCACCCACGCACATATATTGTAATGCTAAACCTCGATCAGGATGTGATTAAACCCACATTCAATGGTAATATCGATACGAAGGCAGCAGATGACTACGAGAATGCTAAAAAAGCTTTGATACAGAGATTTTTGCCTCAATCGAAGGCCTTGACTAATAACCTAACTGGCATTTTGGCGATTGCTAAGGTAGGGAATTTCTGAGGAAGCTTACGATCAGTGGTGGCCCTCGGATTGGGAGGGGGTGGGCGAAATATCCAGGAGGGCTCATGTATATCTATAAACGCAGACTCTGGGGGGCTCCGACCCCCAAACCCGCACTCCTCTCAATACAACGATTATATATATTGCATGTATACAGACTCCGTCATATTTTATGGAATGTTTATGCTGTATGTAACTATGTACTATAAAATCAATCACAAAGTCAACGGGCAACTGTGTCATTCAAGTTCAAGATGTGATTTTCATGCGTGAAAGTAATCACAAATAGATCACAGGAAACGAATAGGAAATGAATACAGGATTGCGATGTCTCGAGTCGTGATATTTTGGTGACTCGACTTGGCTCAGATAAAAATATAAAAATAGAATTGACATTTGACTCGTTTACAATCCTGAATGAGGACCAAGAGCTAATCGATCACTAAGGTGACCACACAATGAAGTTGATAGAACACTTGCATAGAATTGAAACTTCCAACGAATGAAGAAACTACAATGACCGGACAATTGAATTGACGCATTTAGTACTTCAAAAAGTAGAAATCAAAATGATGATAGGAAATATGACACCAAAAGTAAAATATGACAACTAAATAGAAACTATCATATGGGTACAAAAGGATATTGGCCTGGTGTAAACTTAACAAAGCAATCGAGACATCATAATTCATGAATACTCAAAACAACAACAACAACCACAACAACAAACAACAATGACTTACCTTCTTTGACAATATGACTCGACCAAGAGGAGTTTATGGTCATCAAGAATTATTACTGGATCACTCAACAAGAAAAGTTATATTTAAAGAAAAATTATTTATTCGTAACAGCTAACACAGCAAAAGTACCTACAGAAAAGAACAAATACCAGTATATTACAAATCACCATTTGTCCCAGAAGTTACCTAACCAAGATATATAGCTTCAAGTTTAAGGTAAATTTTACATTGAATGCATGCAATGGTACCAGTTATAAAACAGCTTAGCCAGACCACCTTGTCTAAACGTCTAAAGATAGAATAGAAGAACCTCTTGAACCTGACAATAAAATGAGGTAGGGGGTCAGAACCAGGATCATAATAATTTTCAAAATCAAGTCATACGCGGCGTCAAATATTGATGGCGCAACACTGTCCACACAAAGATTGCGAACGTCAGCTTCAAGAGGAACTAAACATTATCCAAACCGCCCATTTCTGCCTACAATTGAGGCTACATTGCTGTCACGTCACAACTTTGAAATTATATATTCAATAAAAACTCATTTTTCGCTTAAATCGCTTAAATGTAGGAGTCCCCTTCATAACATCAAAGTAAGCTCTTTTACCGCGCACAGAAATTTGATGATCGACAACTGCTCACGGCACCATATTCTACATGGGTAGGGGAGATGTGGTACCGATGGATCACTGGGACCGAAAATACTTTGAAAATTCTTTGAAAAGTAAATTTATATCGACATATACATTTTTCTTTGTAACCTTCAACACGAACAAACCAGCAATCATTTTGATTGTGAAGTGTAGGGCTTGTATCAGGCTATATAATGGCACCTATTATTTTTTTCAGTACTTTCCTTAAGTGGAATTTTTTTCGATTCATGTATAAAATTCGTAGGGTGGGGACCGATGATACAATAGCCAAATCAAGCAAAATAATCAAGCATACTAATCATAAAACAAATGAAACATGCCTACGTACAGAAAATCTTTATGTAATAATTGCATATGATGTTTTATCGCTATAACGAGGTATTTGGAAGCCACACTGTCGATTTTCGGGCAATATGTATGTACCCTGAAATTTATAAGTCCGAGCCTAAATCGAAACGTGATTTTATGACAACATTTGAGTTAATATTTATTCTATTTTTGACGGTTGTGATCAAACATTCTTCTTTGGCTTACTGTAGCTTAGATTATAATACTGAGCAAGAAAAGTTGTCACATCTGAGGTATTTTGGGTATATGTGTCATAGGTCCCCGGGTCGTGTGCCATTGGACCCACCGGGTGGGGACCGATGACACGTTCGAGCAACAAATTTTGAACGTTCATCAATATTTTTTGAAAAGACGGATATTCATTTATACGTGCGCGATAGGTAGAGCTTGTATCAAAGTGCTGAGCCAGCAAAAGACTTGCCGTTTTCGGCTGAACATTTTGGGGCCAGCGATAATTTTCCAATTTTTGATCCATCGGTACCACATCTCCCCTACGCCTAGATGTATTCTCACGGTTATTCGTCAAATGATAACTATAAATTGCGTAAATGTAGGAGGGCCCCCCATAAAATAAAAGTAAGGTCTTTTAACCGGTGCAGAAATTTAATGATCGACCACAGTTTACGGCAGGGCCGGGAAACATGTGGCCCGGCCCGCGGGCAGCTTCCTGTCTTACATGATAATGTGGCCCGCGGACGATCAGTCTGCTAAGATTCCCACTACTTGCTTACTACGTCAAATTTTAGTGACTGTATGTTAATATATTCGTATGTGCGCTCTGCGCAGCGTGCGAGAGTGGAGCTTACGGGCAAGTTCGTCAAAGCGAGAGGACTTGTATTCTCAGCATTGACTATGTAGCCTACCTAACCCCGGGGTACCGGGCTTATCGAACAACTTAAAATCTTAAATAATTATTGCACCTTGTGTTGATTGATCAGAGAGAATCAGACAAGGTGGTGCATGTATGACAGTCGTTTTGAAGCTGGGAGGGGGCGTGAAAGCATCTGAAGGAGGCGCGAAGTCACAGTTAACTGTGTTTTTTTTTCGCGCTCCGCGTGATTTATCTCAGGCCCATGGTGTTTACTTTATCTATTGTCCGAATTTCATATTTGAGAATTCTCTCGCCAATAGCCATAACCTTTGATATCATCCAAATATCCGTTGGGATGGTTAGCATTCTGATTCACCTCTTTAATATATGTGATATCACGATAAGAGGGCGCGGATTCAGCTATCCGGCCCGCGAAGTACTTAATTTTCTTATATCCGGCCCGCCGACTGGAGAAGTTGCCTGCCCCTGGTTTACGGTATTATATTCTACATGGGTAGGCCTACATGTATTTTTACGGTTATTCGCAGAATGATAACCAAAAATCGCATAAATGTAGGAGGGCTCTCCCTCATATAATCAAAGTAAGCTCTTTTAACGCGCGCAGAAATTTGATGATCGACAACTGCCTCGTGACTTGGTTACAGCTCTGATAACCTACACGTGATGAGATTTCCTGCTGGAGCTCATTGAAATTTAGGACACCCATTACGATTCGGCAACATTGCACCAAGTTTAACATGTCTTTTTTCGATCGGGTAGCTGTTTACTAAAAATAAAGCAAGGCTATAGCAATCTCTTTGTCTTGAATCGATGACGTTGGATATTTTGTCACTGTCTGAAAATGTTGACTTGAAAATATAAGATAAATACTTTCACTAGAGGCCTTGTTATGATAGATTCGGCACGGCATTTGCTCGCTTATGACATATCTGATTGAGAGGCCGTCGCTAGCCTACAAAATTGTCTTGCGAACTGCGGCACATCTGAACTAGTTTTAAAAAAACAAGGGGGAATTTATATGTGAAAAAGAGATTTCAAATAGCATTTGAAGATACTTTCAGCAAAAAAAAAACAGAAATAAGGAGCATACGTTCGGATATAACAGGTTGACTACATGACAGTTCAAACATGAACAATTTGAGAAATCCGTTACAATTCTAAAGTGGAATTCCTCCCCGGTTGGGAACCACTGATGTAGGCCTACAAAGGGCATCACTCCCAAAAGTTGTACAGTACATTGCATTTTCGATTTCGACACGCAATGCGCTGCAGGATAGAATAGGCTACCTAGTTCCAAACATTTTGTGGAAAATAACCAGAGCTATCAGTATCAGTGTCAGTTTATTATTATGTACATCATTTCAAAACACCACAAAACTGCGATACAATGAAACGATAGGAAGGTTTCGAAAGGACTTGGAGTAGCTAGCCTGACGGGAGTATTTCAACGGGGAATTGGCAATCCAAAAGTACGCCAAATTCATTTTACATTAATTAAAAAAAAACTTCATCCATGGAAACATCGTCGATGAGCGCAGGCACTGTATTGTGTGTGGCTTACTATGTTTTGTATGACTTGACTTGACTCGAGTCACTTTGCAGAAATGGCTTGACTTGACTCGGCTCTTCAAAAATATGGATTGGCTCGTGACTAGGAGTAAAATTTACGAGATAATTTCGAGTCATCAGGTAAACATTGTCGATTAAATTTCATTTGTATTGTGTATGTTCGGATTATTCACTATACGCCGGCAACCAGTCATTCACTGATTCTCCATTGCTACATCACAAATAAACTGACCGTAAACGAAATGATCACATCTTAAGTTGTTGTTGTTGTCGTAGTAGTAGTAGTAGTAGTAGTAGTAGTAGTAGTAGTAGTAGTAGTAGTAGTAGTAGTAGTAGTAGTAGTAGATTAATTTAATTCTAATAGCAATGGATCGCTGTTTATTAGACGAATCTTTCCTTACATTCTACAGCGGTCACCTTTACCAACACTCTTGTATATGATTTAAATCGCACGAATATATTTATGCCTTTATATTCTCACGGATGTGTAGATGGTTATAGTGTATGGTACGATATCAATTTCTTTCAACTTCTCGAGGCTTCCTATTCGATCCTATATTATGCCTGATAATCATGACATCCCATTCAAGACTTATAACATCTTGGTCCAGCCCGAGCTATTAACCCCTGTGGCCGAATTCGTGAACTCATGTCGTAGAATCGTTTAACCATATTAACAATCATAATAATAATAATGCTTGATAATAACAGAATGTAGCATGTAGCTCAATAGTTGTCAATCTCAACTGACGTCGAGGGCCGGATTAAAATATTCAGATCAATCGCGGGCCGCATCAGTCAAATGATTCCAAAATATTACCTCCAAATACATAGATTGCATAACTGCGTAACTATTATATGCTCTATGTAACATGCGTATGAATTATAAGGGATTATCATTGGCGTTTTCGCTTCTGTGAATAACTAGTAGGCCGATTTGATTTTCCTACTACAAATTACTAGGCTATTTGTTCTGGTTCTGGTGGTTAAAATACGCGACATTGTTACGTGATATGGAAACACTGTCATATTAATCATCATCATTTTAATAAATATATATCAAATCAATACACCACAAAGATTGCGATATAATGGAAAGATGTGGGGGGGGTGCCGAAACGACATGAGACCCCCACCTTGGCCTACAGCATGTAAATAAGGGGCATGCACACTGGATAAAGGAAGGGACAATCAACAAATTCAAACAGGCTAATCGTTACGTATACCACGTAATAAATGTTCGAACGGATCGTCCCCGAATTTAAGACGCCACGTAAATTCAATAAAACTCGCTCGAGAACGGTTCGATGCGTACCGCATTCGTGTTTATTTAACACTGGCAGCAGTGCCACTAGATATATTTGAATTCTATATTCTTCGTGTAGCTCAGTGGTTCTTAACCTTTTTTCCTCCAGCGCCCCGTTTCAAAAATTATCGTGCTCCAGCGCCCCCCCCCCCCAACCTCATATTGTAAGGAATGTAATGAAGACAATGAGTAAGAGGGAGGGCCGTAACAGCACTTCGTCAACCCCCTTAAAACGATTGCCTTGCGCACCCATAGCGTGATAAACCAAACTTCTGAGGGCTTCACCCACAAGAACGCCGTAGCGTGATTTCGATGGTCAGCAAAGTTTGTGTTGCCTGGTCGCCCTAGGTACCGAAATTTTATATAATGCATGAATGAATAGGTGGTAGTTACATATATAAGCCGCTATAAATTTTTTATCCTCTCAGCCCACGAAATCAGATTTACCAGTAGCGCTGAGTGAGCTGTTGTATGGGAAAATAAAGGCCACGTTATTAATAATTAAACATATTCGGGCGTGCCCGTAGGTACAAATAATTCATTACCAGGGACGTAATAGCACTTCGTCAGCCCCCCCCCCAAAAAAAACGTTGGTCTTGGGCCCCCATCGGGTGATAAACCAAACTTCCGGGGGGCTTCGCCCCCAGACCCCCATTCTGATATCCGCTATTTGCTGATACTAGTCATCTACATTGTGTGTCCACTGTCCATTTACTGAGCCAGCTATCCTCATCTAGACGCCCGAAGCGCGAAAAGTTTCAATAATAAATGATTGAATTGGTCGATATAATCGGGAATTGCATGTATATTGATATCAATTTTTATGCTCTCTCTTCTCACGTAAACAGATTTACCGGTAGAGCTGAGTGATGTGTGATTGAAAAGGTAGGACCCCTCAATAATTATATTATATGTATATAAATATTATACATCTTCGGGCGTATACCCGTTGGCAGGAACGAAACGGCACTTCGTCAGGCCCGCCGAAAAAACTTGGGTCTTGGGCTCCCATAGGGTGATAAACCGACCGCCCCCCATCACGTTGTTCGCTTTTGCCACGAAATCAGCTGTACTGTTTCGCGAGCCAGTGCGAAGCGCGAAAACTTACGATATTTCATGATAAAATCGGTCAGTAAGATCGGGAATTGCATATATATTGCTATCAATTCCTTGTCCTCTCTGCTCGCGTTACCAGATTTACCGGTAGAGCTGAGTGAGGTGCAATGTTCACTCTAAGCTGCGCACGTGCGCAGTGCTCACACAGTCTCTGCGCACAGAAAATCTACGTTGCGCACAACAAAGCCGAAGTTATGACCTTTTTTTAGTCGTTACGCACTGTTGTCCAAGGGTCTGCGCAGAGAGTTGTTGAGTGTGCGCAGACTCATCAAAACGTAGAGCGAACATTGTGAGGTGTTCGCGAAACTGTAGGGCCCATAACCAATAATTAAACATATTCGGGCGGGCGAACCCCTTGGTATGACTTCGTTGCGTGATGTTATTTCGTGACCTCCTGTCTGATATATCAAAAAATATAGAATCGCCCAACAGGGATATCGCCCAACGGGAATATCTAGTTTTAGATATCCCTGTCGCCCAATCGTACTAAACTAAAAGACGCACACGATTTCAAATTGGTATTTCTTCAGTGGCATATAATTTTCCCCGCCAGATGGAATTCCTTTTCTGGGGTTCAGATTGCCAAGACAGCAACATTCGGTGCCAGTCATTTAGGCGCCCATGGACAATTAAACCTATATGTCTTTTGTAGGCTATACATAACGAAGTTTTCGGTGTTAATTTGCTCTGAATACTCATTAAGGATATGTCCTACCACCACATCATCTACTGCGAAGCCATTTTTTCCAGCACCCCCCATACCGCCCCCCTGAGCCCAGCGCCCCCCATTTCGCCCCCTGAGCGTTTCCGCCCCCTTCAAAATCGCCAGCAAGGATAAGAACCGCTGGTGTAGCTATTATTCCATGGACTTTACATGTAACTGTTTCGGATTGTCGTTTCCTTTGTGAATAACTATCATTTGGTCCATTTTCCAAGAAAACTCTGAACAGAGTGTGCATTTTTTTGCCTACCTATAATGTAGTGTCAATGTCACCGCAGTGTTTCTGGTGGTTACGTGAGTGAGAACTCAACACTGTCGACAGATGGTTATATAATGTGGCAGATGAACATGTTCGAAATTTCCTTTTATTAGAAATGTGTATTAGAAATATGCTGGATAATACAATAATTTTCAATATACTCATAATGAGCCCGCGGGCCGGATGAAATGGACTGGCGGGTCGTATGTTTCACACCCATGGCCTAAGGCAGGGGTTCTCAACCCGTGGGCCGCATGCGGCCCGCATGCGATTATCTCGCGGCCCTCGACATCTTTCATTATGAACGCAATTGCTGCTGGCACAGTATTGTTATAGAAGACCGATTTGCCATATTTATCGATGAATAGTTGTTGTAACGAGGCGTAGAAGCTTAAAATGATACCACGATAGTTTCTTCTGGAGTTTTAGCCTACATATCGCCTGATCTTCGGTAAAACGTTGTTAGCTAGGTGTCAAGCCCAGCGATCCATATTTCGAGGCATTGCTAAAATTGCCGACGACGTTACAGACACATTGTTCAAAATTGCTTAGAATATCGCTAAACTCAAGAATCGGCTAGAGAAGGTGTGACTTCAATAAAACTTTAACGTAATGTGCGAATGTTCGCTGTTTCTCTAACTTAGCAGCAAGACCAACGCATCACCTGACAAATTTCGAAGCTACAGTTGTTTGATTCAACCGTTACCAGAAGAGTAATAGCAGTCTCAGTAGATCTTTTATCGCATGTTCTGAAGCACGTTGCAACGTAGACTACTTCAGCCTCTAGCGTTGGACGAATCCACCGACTTCAGGTGCGTCTTATCAGATTGGACATGGTCATATTTCCAGAGGAAATGCTGATGGGGCAAGCTGACTTCTGTAAATATTAGTTTAGGGCAGCGGCGGGCAATTATTTTCCTCCGTGGGCCAAACAAGGGCCGAGTGAAAAAATTTAGCTATATTCTCCAGCGTATTTTAATTTTATTTCTAAATTACATTGTTAATAAATGCTGCTCAGTGAATGTGTTGATGTTAGGTAATGAGAAAGTGGCTGGTAATTAAAAACATATCTATATTTGCCGTCATGATTCGAAACAATGTTAAACATGATACATGATACTCTCTTTAAACCCCTATCTACGTTCTTTTACTAAAAAACTAAATCACTGGTTCTCAAACTTTTTTTAGGCACGCCCCCTTTATGATGGTGGGAAATTTCTCGCCCAACCCCCATCCCATCATGATATCACAACATAATAAAAAAAACAGCCAGTTTGTCAGCAAACGCTACGGATGGTTTGATGGCATGGTTTTTGATGAGAGAATTCTGTAACATCAAAGTCGGACAATACACAGAGCAATAACTACACTGTTATGAACTCTGGGAAAATCCCGCGTACCGCGGAAAAATTTTCATTTAACTTCGGCTTCGCGCCTCCCTCCAGATGCTTTCACGCCCCCCAGTTCGAGAACCACTGCACTGAAATGTATATGGGAAAGTACATAAAGCTTGTCTTGGTTGCAGCATTCCGAGCAATGTGCATCTCACATAGCCTTGGTGTTGAGCGAGGTTTGCAGTTTTTCTGAAATTCCCCCTTCCTTGACGGAGTGTTTTTGCCATAATTGAAATCCTTAATCTCGGCGACATACTCGGCAAAGGACGGGTTTACCCCTAAATCCAGTATACAAATATTTAGTGCTGTCTAAACCTTCTTTGAATTTCAGCTTTCGGCTTTCTCTTTAGACATGCCCGTTCATTATTTATGGGTGATAGGTATGATGAGTCCTATATATTAATCGCGAGCACTGATTGACTTGTTTAACGAATTAGGGATTTGGAAACGCCTGACGTAACAACAATTTGAAACTCGTACCGTATAATGCGTAATGTGACAATGGCAACAAAGAAGGTTTGACCTAAACTATATGGAAAGAGTTATTTCTTGTGAATTTGATTGTTACTCATACTTTGCCACATTGCCTATATTTTGAGTCTGGATTACACATGCAAGGTACGTAGGCAGCGTAATCGTGGCATATTAATAAACAGGCTTCAAAGAGAACGAGGTTCCGGTTTAGTTGATACAGCCTATCGTTTTAGTCCATGCATCAACATTCAAAAAGCAGGTGTAATGTTATGAAATCCAAGCAACCTTTCTCGGGTCGCACAGAATGGCTTCGCGGGCCATATTTGGCCCGCAGGCCACAATTTGCCCAGGTATGCCCTACATGATTGATTATCGTGACTGTGCAATAAACCACACAAATTTGGTCGGGAGTAGGAGGGGGTTCGGGGGGCGTTGATACGAACGTTGAGGCCCAGAGGGCCGTTGTGTAAAATTGTTTTGGAAACACCGGTCTACTCAGATTGCAAGGAACGGACTATTTGGTGCCCACTGCCGACCATTTCGAAGACCGAGCATATAAATATCGAAACTAGCGACGGTCACGGTCAAGGTTTTGTCGCCGCAGATGTTTTTTGGCATCGCACCTTCTCAGCGGTATGAATAGGCCCATATAACCGCTCCTTTCACAGTTTATACACTGAAGCATGCCAGCGGTATGCGACGGCGTTCGACAGTGAGAACCAATCGGACAAATCTCAATTCAAAATAAGCTGTGTAATACAAAGATCGGCACATTTCCATGACCAAGCCACATTTTCTGTAGGTTACCCAACACAGTGACCTTGGACATGCAAAAATCCTGGACAGGAAATTGCGCGATACGCGAAGAAATTTTTGTACAAGAAACATAACAACTATTACATGCATATTACCCGATCGATCTGGTAACGCAGCGACCAAAAATTACACCTTGTGCGACCCATACTTCCAGAAAATGGGGGAATAGATTGCGTTACAGTAGCTTGCAACTGTCAGTCAGCAATGATGGAAGTTACTACATCTTCGCACCCCGTGCTAATCGAACCGTTATTACAAAAATATGATGACTGTTCCGAGAAAGAAAGCAGAAAGTCAATTTTACGTCATTTTGCCCGCCTGTCGCAAGCTTATACGGGATAATCTACTGTATGCCTGCCACTACATCCGCTTTCGAACCAGACTTTTGATTACGAACTATTCATTGTGCGCAAATATTAATTCGCTACAGGTGGTGCGAGACATAGGTATTGTAAAAGATGCGATTAGTGGTGCGTTGTTAGTCGAACAAGTTTTTAAAATTGCTTCGACGCGGCAAAACTCATGGAGCCACTGCACTTGGATTTCCAATTATTTTTTTTATTAAATTATTCCACTTCAGAAAAAGTAACAATTATTTTCGATTTTCATCCGCACTCATCCGGATTCATCTTGATTTTTTTTTATCCGCACAAGTGCGTACCATTCGACAGGATGAAAAGCAGTGCTTCTAAACATTGCATTAGGTTAGGGCGGGACAACTCATTGGAAAAACCGAATTGCTAAGTATTGGTTTGATAACATCCGATAAGCTTGATATCTACTTTGAATAATATACGAATATACCCAAGATCCTATTTTTTCCGATTTAGAGGGTGGCAACTCACTCAAAGGTTTCAGATGACCTGGATCGGGTTTAATTGATCTATGCGACACAAGATGGTGCAATAGCGGAATTCATTTACACGGTTTACACGGATTTGTATTCGTTCGACGTTGGTCGAACATCAGATGCGGCTTTGAGGAAAGCTTGAAGTCTTTGTCGTGTTCCGCGACATTTCTACCAAGTATAGTTCTGTAGAGTGTTTGGATCAAGTCACAACCTTCGAGTCACGGTTCATCTCGAGTCATTACACATTTTGACTCGAGTCAAGTCAAGTCCATCGATTTCCGAAGTTGACCCGAGTCAATTCAAGTCACTCGTTTTTATTAGGGTGACTCGAGTCAAGTCACGACTCAAGTCAAATTGAATATTCGAAGTCTGAGTGATGATTCAAAGTCATTACTTTTTGCTAGTTGTGTGGAAAACGGATTGATTGGGTATTTATCTTGAATCAAACAGCGAATTTGAAGTTAATAATACATGGAAAAAGGCGTTGTATCGCTTCATCACACGTAGAACTGCTGATAAAATAAGTGAGCCAAAATAGGGAATCGAATACGAAGCCTCGATTTGATATGGTACAATACGCTACCCATCTACACATGGCCGCGAGAATATAAACGTATTAACTACATTCGTCCAATTTGAATCATACCAGAGGGTCGGTTAGGGTTGGCACTGCGCAATGTAAGCACTGAGCCATCTAAAAAACAGAAATACGTCCTATTAAATGAATTAACTTCTAGTAAATCAACGTGAGCTGTGCTCATTTCTTTTGCGGTCAATTCATTTGTGATGTAGCAATGGAGGCTCTCAGAAACGTACACTCAGTTATTAGCTGGTTGCTCTCACAAGTCAATCTGGCGTAGTGCAAACAATCTGAACATAAACAAAATACAATTATTTAATTGACACCGCCTACTTCATGACTTGTAATTTACTGGTAAATTTCTGCTCCGAGTCAATCCACATTTCTGAAGCGCCGGGTCGAGTCCAGTCACGTCATTTTTGCAAAGTGGCTCAAGTCAAGTCAGGAATCGAGTCATCCCAACACTGTAGTCATATTATCCAAGTGAGCCAGAGTCCCCTTCAAAGTGGAGTTGTCGGTGAACGAATCGATAAACCGTTGAAAAGAAGCCACTCCATTGGTGATGACTAGGGCGATTTTTTTTGACCTTAAAAACGGAAGATTTTGACCTAAAAAATCTAAATTTTGACTTTTTTTGACCTAAAAAACTGAAATTTGACCAAATTTTGACCTTACGTATGCAAATTAGGTGTTTGCGCACATAATGCCAAAATTGTACTACTTATCTTCATTTCTGGTTGGAACTGTCTATCCTTACAAAGTAGATTGGCCTGAAAAAACGTTTTGGCCACAAAAACTAGCAATTTTTTACATGAAAAAACGATTGAATAGTATATTCGTATTGAAATGAACCGGAATATTTTCGACTGACAGTCGTCACGGGTAATCGTCAGCAACTAGTGGAGAATTGGAAAGAACATGGTATATCAACAATCGTATCACAAAATATGACGTCATTTGTGTGACTTGGAGTCGACTTTTATCAAAATACACCAACCAAAACTCTGTCAACAAAAGGAGTTCGTCTACCACCTAAAAATAGTTCACTGAACGCTCTCTCTTTCATGCTGGTGACCTCATATTTTGTGATACGATTGTTGATATACCATGTTCTTTCCAATTCTCTACTAGTTGCAGACGATTACCCCTGACGAGTGTCAGCAGAAAATATTCTGGTTCGTTTCAATATGAATATACTATTCAATTGTATATTGAAGTTCTGTACCTCCAAGAAGCACATGAAAAAACTAGTATTTTACCGAAATCTGGCCCTATGAAGAATTGCAGCAGTTACATTACGTATTATGGTGGAAATAATTAAAATTTGTTGTAGTACAACGAACGAAAGATACCTTACTTTCCAACAGTCTCGGGTAGAAAGTGTTTGTCCTTACTAAGTAGCCTGCCACGAATGGAGAAAGAACGTTAAACAGCAGCGGTGTTTGGCTGACAACACTGAAGTTGTGTGCACACTGCTGGTGACACACCGTGTTGCTTGATTCTGACAATGTTGCCTGTATCACAATTTTTCAGCTTGCGCTTGTTGATATAAGAATCATGCAATGTCCAAGCAGTCTTGCATCAGTTAGGATATTGCGGTACGTTGACCATAAAACCATGTCACTATTTGTTTCATTTGAGCGTTTATGATTCACAATGAGCAGACGATGGGTCGTTTACAACGGTAGGCCTATAAAGTAGGCTGCAAGCTGTGAAATATCAAGTGATAAGTTCACCGACAGCGCAAAATCTACGATACAAACGAAATTCAGAGGTCAAAAAATGTTTGACTTTGTAAACAATTTTGACAAATTTTGACCTAACGCTACAATTTTGACCTAATTTTGACTTTTTTTGACATGTCAAAAAAAATCGCCCTAGTGATGACGAAAGGCAACCTGCAAAACTGATAAAGAGAGCCAATGTCAGATGAATATAGCTGGACTTGATGATAAGTTGACTTCATCTCAATAGTTGAATATACTACACCTTTCGACACTTCATTTTCAATGGTCTCAATTTTGGCAAGGGGTAATCGTCACGCGGAGCAGGCCTATAGTTATTTACGGTTTGCGAATAATCAATGACAAGTCTTTTCTTGTGCCTGGATTCATTCGTGCATGACCAACACTTGAGCACGACAAATGGAACGAGAATACTCAATTATTCCCTCTCAAATATTCCCTCGATTATTCCCGACTATAATTTATTGATGGATTGGCGATAGGCTTGCAACTAGAAGTCTAGGAACCGAAACAGCTGGAGAGGCTCTGCCTTAGCAGCACACAAAGAGCACGGTCGACTTCGTATTGTCAGTTGTTGTAGTTCTTTGTTTCCGTCAAACTCCGAGATGACTTTCTTTTGCTTCTTCATGAAATCATGACCAAGAATTACATCTGCGCACGAATCCTTAACCACCCCGAATGTGATAACCAGATAGAATTTCGAAAGAGACATTAAATGCACCTGATAGCCTACTGCAGCTGTCGCTGCCTTTGACGCAAGTAATATGGTGCTGGACTGACCTTGTGGCAAGAATCCTAGTTTAGTAGCTAGTAACTCATCAATAAAATTCACGAACGAGCAAGAGTCTAACAGAACACCCACAAGTAGGGCTGGGCAAAAACGAGTAGGCCTACCTGAGTGAATCGATTATGAATCACGTATCATGCTTCGAGTCGAGTCGAGTATTCGAGTATCACTCATTATGACGTCAAGTTATAATGTATGTGTCACATTCCAAATATATAGATTTTATGCCACCACAAAAACATAATGCCTGTTATCCGTTTCATTAAAGATACTTCGGTATTTTTTTCGACCATATCGATTTCATTGCACTTCTTGGAAATGTTTTGGGATCATCATGACTTCGGAAATGTGTTATTTCCAGTAACGTTCGTAGCTTTGTACTGTATCGGATGCTGCGAAACGGCCAATCAAGGTTTCAAGGCTTCCACAGTGGAAAATAGTATCAAAACTATAATTGTCGTTAGCAAATTAATTGTGAGTTGCGAGGAGTGTATAATTTCAATACTCGAAAAAATCGTCTTTTACTACTCGACTCGAATCATTAAAGTTAATACTCGATTCAGATTCGAGTACTGTAGATTTAGTGAAAGTTAAGTTACATTTAATATGTTATTTTCTCAAAACACATATTAGTATTATCGAATTATACCTATAGGCTACATCAATCTTTGCAGCTGACTCTGATGAGACGTAGTGACACGCATGGATTCACAGTATACAAGTCGAAAATGGGAGGGATAAAAGGTGTCTTTTGTCACCCGGCTGTATGCCTATGATGACATCGTACACCTTCCAGCAACTAAAATAATTTCGATTATGTAATAACTGGGAGTTAATGCTGAAGTATGGGGAGACCGGGGATAACTGTAACACTTTTCATATATTTTTAACATTACGCCTTTATTTCGTGGAATTATTTTTCCAAAGTTTGATATGAAGAAGCCAACATGCCATATAAACAACAATGGAACTCAATCTACAATAAATCATGGGCATTTCAGGTCGCGAAAATCGTCGCGCGTGTGTCACAATCGACCCGTACCCAGGGGCAATTAATTGTACCATCAATTTGGCGCAATTGTAAAACTATTTATTTGTGATTAAAAACGAAAAAAATTGACAATGGAATAAGAAGCACATATTGTGATATCAAATAACACTGAAAAAAGAAAAGCTATAACGCTTCTGGGCTATGCCCATCGCGGTTTCGGTATCTCAATACAGCGTCACCTTTTGTGCATTCTTCATGAGGCTGACGTCTACAAGAAATGCATTTCAGCTTTATCTCCTGAGAGACTGTTTTTAGAATGCCCGCCACAAATCAGACATATGTTAGGTTCATACATTGCTGATGCTTGTGATGATTGTGTAGATCCTTTCATCTTTTGAAACATGTTTTTTTTTACTTTTGTCACCGTCGTTTCTGACTGGTTTCAATAAATTTGATTTTTGATTGGAGTGTCAATTAACCGTGGTTGGCCGTCTTCTATTAGTGGCTTTTCGAAGTGATTGTTGTGAATCGAATACACCTCTCTACATCCAAGGCTTTTATTACCTAAGACAAACAGTGAATAGAAACGCAGTGGTTTTACACCTAGGCCTCAGCAGATAACGTTCAGACAATCAACCAATTATGCAATAATAACAAAACCGAAATGAGACGATGGCGATCACCACAATCTTCCCGACTAACAAAACAAACATTAGTACTGCCAATTATGCAATAATAACAAAACTGAAATCAGACGATGGCGATCACCACAATCTTCCCGACTAACAAAACAAACATTAGTACTGAAAATAGTTCAAACTGAAGTAACTAATGGGAAACGAAATCTTCATATCTATCAGGAGCTCTTCTTGTCCGTGAAGAGCGTCTTAGAGTCGAACTGCTTTGAGCATTGTCATTTTCAGCTCTTTGAGCAGGGATGGTGGCGTCCTCACTACAGGATTCGTCGGCCTGAGTAACCTTTTCCCCACCGATTTCGCTGGAGGACATATCCTAGTCCGATTGAGAAGGAAGAGATTTATTTATGTGAGGCGAGGATTTGGTGACCTCGATCACGCGCGGATAAGGAGCAAGGACTGTAGTGAAGACGGTCTACTCTCTTCCATGTGGATAGCGAATCAAAGCATATTTTGGATTAGCATCGAGCAAATACACTTTATCGCATAAAGGGTCACTCTTATGGCGGACGAACTTACGCAGCAGAACTGTGCCCAGCTTGAAAAGCCAATCGCGTAATGAAGAGCCATTCATTGATCGCCTTTGAAAAAAATCGATCTTGAGGTGTACAATTTGTAGCCGTGCACAGAAGCGACGTGAAACTATGCAATGCGTCCGGGAGTACCTCCTCCCATGAGGACAGTGGCATTTGGTACTGGGCAAGCAGCAGAGGTGGTCAGTACCGAAGTACTTCAACTTTTTCGAAGTACTCAAATAGTTTTCCTCTACTTCTGCCACCTACTCAAGTAGATCTAATTTTCGCTACTTCTACTTCGTAATATATTGTGATCTACGTACTTACTTTTCGCTATTTTGACTTTGTCAAGTAGAAGTACTTCAATCCTCCATTCAGGAACATAGCCTGTTTTCACGGAGTATTACTATTTAATTTTCATAAAAAATCGAGTAAAGCCCAGAATTTTCGTCGCGCCTCGCGCGCAGTGGATACGGAGTGACTAGTATGATTTCACGAAAGTATCGGCGAATATAATTTAGGTAGCGGATTGGCGTGACTCCGTTCACACCACATTGTCGCCCTTCGCCCATATGAAATATTTCATCACAGTAGTCTATATATGGCTCATCACAACGTTTGAAACTGATGTTCCGTAATCTAGCATGGCCATTGGCCATGTCGTGTACTAAGCTGGAAAAGTGGACTCTGGACATTTTTTTTAGTTTAAGAGCTATTTTACCATACCACCTTTAACATAATCTGGACTAAAGACATGGAATACATGTTCCGCTTTTTGAAGTTATATTTATATTTCACTTTCTATTCCCAGTATCATTTACTTTGAGTTCTAATTAATATCAGTTCTTTTGTCTGGATAACATACATGTTGAAGTATGAAAGCAGGTGTAGTAATGCCTTTAATTTCCGGAAATAAAGCTACACAATATGGCATTTTTACGGTCCACCACATTTTTTCTTAACGTTTACGAATTGCACAAAGTGTTTACACCGAATTGCTCTTCGGCTAAACTACGGGCCTTATAATATGGGGTAGGGCGCCATAGCATGATATTTTCTAAAGCGTGCTGTTTGAGAAAACAGAGCGTAAGTATCGCATTTCCATATCAATACTGCCATTTTCATCTCATGATGCGGACGAATGCTTGTGCTGTCGAAAATTGGATACCTCCTGGTATGCATCAATATGAATCGAGCTCGGCAGCTTTCGCATAGTTAAATTAACTCCTTTTGACAATCTATGTGAACGAATTATGATCGTTTTCACAACTACTTACTTACTTGAGTAAAAGTCGGTCAATTCTACTTCTACTTCAAGTAGTTTTAGATTGCCCATGGAAGAAGTACTTCTACTCGTACTTGAGTAGATTTTTTTCATCACTACTTCTACTTCTACTTGAGTAACTTTCTTGACTACTTTGACCACCTCTGGCAAGCAGTAGTTTTACAGTTCTTCAAACAGTTTTGTTGGTTCTCTCACATTAGGAATTACCAGTGCGGTGATAAGGGGTTGATTTACTTGTTGCAACACCTTTATTCGTTAGGAAATCGTTCATTCTTTTCGACATAAATAACATGGATCTATATCGCTGTGTACATATTCAGGCAACATAACGAGAGTGAATAACGTCATTAGACATTCGAAGACGGTTTCCGACGTCATATTGTAGCATGTAAATGCAAAAGGGAATCGTGAATATTCGCCGACAATGATTAAAATGAATTTACGATTACCGGGGACCGGACCTTTGAAATCGATTGATATTCTTTGCCAGGGATAAATGGCTTTCAGCAGTTGGTGAGAATCTCCTTTATAAAATCTAGGTTTGAGTTCTTCGCATATTCGACAGCTGGAACAGGTACGTTTCACGTCTTCCGTGGAATACGGTAATAAAATCTAGGTTTGAGTTCTGCGCATATTCGACAGCTGGAACAGGTACGTTTCACGTCGTCCGTGGAATATGGTAAATTATTGGATTTACCAAAGTGGGACAATCGGCTAACTCCGGGATGACCAAGTTTAGCATGGATTTCATTTAAATTTTGACCTGAACCGGATACGGAGCAAATACGAGACAAGGTGTCTGCAGCGACGTTTTCGATTCCCGCGCGATGTGAGATGTCATAGTTGAAAGAGCTGAGTTCCAGACGCCAGAGCGCAAGTTTTGTATTCTTGATGCTTCTTCTGAAATATGTAAGATAAAGCTCTTTGATCTGTAACAAGAAGGAATTTCTGATTGGTAAGCAAGCAATTCCCCTTCCGAACCGATTCAATGATTGCGAGAGCTTCCTTTTCAATAGCGGGGTAGTTCGATTCGGTCTTTGTAAGGGTGCGAGACAAGAACGCCACAGGCCGATCACACTGATTCAAAACTGCTGCAATAGCGCAATATGACGCGTCACACTCAACTGTAAATGGTTGGTCTTCGTAAATGCATCCTAGACACGAGTCCATTATCTCTTTCTTTAATTAATGAAAAGCAGCAATAGCATCAGCTCCCAACGGAAAATTGGATGCACGAATAAAAGGCCTAATCTTGGCCGAGAAATTGTGAATCCATTTGGAATAAAATGAAAACATACCGCATATACGTTTCAAACCTTTCAAGTCCGTTGGCGTTGCCATTTTCAGGAGCGGCTTCATGTGGTCCGGGTCCGGACTTATGTTGCCATGAGATATTTTGTGACTAAGCAATTTTCTTGATTTCTCCGTATTGATGGCGAGTTGTCAAGTTGTTGCGGAATCTAGAAACGCTTTCAAGCGGATATCATGCTCTTCCTTGGTCGCGCCATAGATCGTGATATCATCCAAACGCGCTACGAAACCCTGTAATTCATGCTTTAAAATAAACGAATCGATGTGACGTTGATAAGCCGCTACTCCATTCGGGACGCCGTACGGTAATCTGCAAAATTGGTAAAGTGAACCGCAAGCAGCAAATGCCGAGAAATGTCTGTCATCATGGTGTAGAGCAGGGGCGGGCAACATACAGCTCGCGGGTGTGTACTCACGTGACGCCACTATGAATACGACGGTAACGCGTCCTAGCACATCGGTGGCGCATTTGTTGGAAGCCAATTTGATACTGTAACTTGGTCCCTGTGGATACAAACCGAGTTCGATAGCACTATCCAGTTTTAAACATTCGGCAGCTCCCAAATAGAGCATGGCATCGAAGATCTGCTGTGCAGTTGTAAGAGGTATGGTCGTGTCCTTCAAACGTTTCGGAGCACCAGCCAGGTATTGGGTTTTTGATTTACAGAATTTTCTGAAATGTCCCCGTCTGCCACATTTATAACATTCAACCATCGAAGCCGGGCATTGGTCGCGCTTGGCGGCATGTGTACCTCCGCAGAACATGCACCATTTGATTGATTTTACTTCGAACCGTCGACTGATCGCTGAAATTGTGTGAAGCTGAGGATCCTGTGCGTCTGTCGCAGGCTGGCTGGAATCGTTAGAGGTGCTTGCTACGAAACTTGCATCGGCGTCATTAATCTTATAAGAAGGTGAAAATCCTTGAGATTTCTCCAGTGAAATAGCAGTGGTAATCGCCTTTTGCAGTGGCAGTTCCTCATATTCAAGCAGTGGCGTACGTATATGGGAAGATTTCAAACCTCTGATGAAAGCATCTTTAATAGATTCTTGACGATATTGCTCGGCGGTGACACTCATAAAATCACAATCCTTCGTGAGCGCTGATAGGCTTTGATCAAATTCCTGAACGGTCTCGCTGGTATCTTGAGCTCTACTAGAGAGAAGATGTCTTGATGTTGTTATGTTCGTGCATTTCACGTTGGTATCGTTTGTTTCTTATTTGTCTAGGATTAGTAATTACCGCCAATCATTATTTCCTCGTGTGTCGTGCTTTGTATTTATACCCTGTGTTCTGTTGTCTACTGGTCTTTCGTTTAACTGAACTCTGGATCGTGTCGCTGCCTTAAAGTTATTCTGCTGCATAATATACTAATTTCATATTGCAACCTCGTCGTATGAGTTATTGTTCAAACAAGATTAAGAACATAACAATTGGTGTCAGAAGTCGGATTCGTAGTTATTTCTGCGACGAACATATATCATGGAATCGGGTATTTTGAAGCTTCTAGAGAAGCAGCAGGAAATGATGGCGGAACAACGCGCACAGCGTAAAGAAGAGCTGGAGCAGCAAAATACTCGACACAGAGAAGGTATGAAACAACAAGCGAAGCAGCAAGAGATTATGGCGCAACAACAAGCGAAGCAGCAAGAGATGATGGTGCAACAACAAGCAAAGCATGACGAAGCAATGGCAAAAGTCATGACAGAGATGGCGCAATTGACGGAGAGGTTGAATCCCGGTGCGTCAACATCTGAAGCAGCCGCTCCCAAGTTTGATTCGTTCGCAAAATCAGAAGAGAAGTGGGACCAATATCTGCAACGATTCAACCATCACCTAGCGATTTACGGCATTTCCAGCATGGAGAAAAAAAGAGCCTGTCTACTCTCATGGGTCGGACCTGAAACGTAGCCTACTCGCTCCTACGTAATTTGTTTGGTACTGCTGATGTCAGTGCACAATCCTTCGACGCGTTGACTGAGAAGTTGTCTACACACTTCAAGGACTCAATTCATGTGCAAGCTGCCAGGTACGAATTTCACAATTGCAAAATGCGACCGGGACAGTCGTGCGCCGATTGGATCGCAACTCTACTCGGAATCTCCAAGGATGGCAACTTCATATGCTCAAGAGATGGCTGTGATCAGAGCTACGTTGATGAGCTAATGCGCGATCTCATCATTAAAGAAACGCCGCACGCGGATGTGAGACGGCATTGTCTAACACAAACCAATCCATCCCTCGACGACGTTCTCAAAGTAGCCGCAACACACGTGAGAACGCTGGAAACTGATAGGGTTATACAGGGCGAGAGTAGCGATAAAGACACTTCCATCGCCAACAAAGTGACGGGAAGTTATCAGAAGGGGGAAAAAACGTCCAAATCCATCCAGGGCAACTTCCCGGAAAGACTAAAATCCTGAAGCCGCTGTTTCATCGATCACCAGAGAAAAGACTGTCAATATCGACATGCAATATGTCAGACATGTGGTCGTAAAGGTCATATCAAACCTGTGTGCATGTCTACCAAACCTAGTATCACGCAACAGGTCACATCCGTCAATTTCTGCTCAGTGCCGCTTCTCTCCTTCGACATCGACCAACTATATCCAGCGTAGGAAACCAGCTCTGGATCAACTCCAGCATCAATGGCATTCCGTTGCCGACACAGTGGGACACTGGTGCACCCTCCGCCATGGTGGGATTGACTGGGTACAAAACTTTGGGCTCTCCGAAACTCTCAGCATACCATTGCTCTTTCGTGGAGTACGGCGACAAGCCACTGAAAGTGAAAGGTATTTGCACTGTAACCGTGCAGGTGGTTCCGAAGTTCGAGTTGGCTTAAAATTGGTAGTTCTCGACGAACACCGTGGGCAAAACATTTTTGGTCTCGATTGGAGCGATGCTTTCTCCATGACCGCTAATAGAACTTCTGCTCTGGATAAATTTCCTCGCAGATGGTCAAATTGCAATCATGTAATACTATTGACATTTCTGATTCGAACGACAAATTGATATCTTTTCAGTCCAAATTTCCCTCCGTTTTCTCTTAATGTATTAGGACGTTGCACCAAGACAAAGGTGACAATTCACTTGAAACCTAATGCCAAGCCCGTATTCAACAAGCCACGTCCTTTGCCTTTCGCAAGACAAATCGCTGTTCAAACCGAATTGGATAGATTAGTCGATCAAGGTATTCTCGAACCAATCAACTACAGTGATTGGGCAGCACCAATTGTTGCCGTCACTAAATCTACTGGATCAGTACGAATTTGTGGTGACTTCAAAGAATTGAATCAACAAATTCAGATAGATCAACATCCCCTGCCCTCCTTAGATGAAATTCTTCACAAGTTACAGGGTGGTTGTATATTCACGAAAATTGATCTTGCCGATGCTTATTTTCAGCTAGAATTAGATGATGATGCGAAGAATTTGTCTGTCATCAACACGCAATTCGGTCTATTCCGTTATCGACGCATGTGTTTCAGAGTCGCATCTAGTCCCGCAAATTTTCAACGCTGTATTGATGCCGTGATAGCCGGCTTACCCGATGTTGCTAGTTTTATCGATGACATAATCGCTACTGGCACTAATGAACGCGATCATTTTCGCAACCTATCGCTACTCTTTGAACGTCTCACCGAATATGGTTTCACCGTCAACTTCGCGAAATGTGAATTTTTCAAAAGTAGTATCGAGTATCTTGGTCACATAATTGACAAGGACGGCAAACGCCCGTCTAACAAATCCGTTGAAGCAATCAAACAGTTGCCTAAACCTCAGGATGTTCGCCAGCTACAGGCATTCCTGGGCAAAGTCAATTATTATCGCGCGTTTATTCCTAATTTCACGAATAAAGCCGCTGCCGTGTACCATCTTCTTTAAAAAGACGCGGAATTCATTTGGAATACGGACTGTGACGCAGCTTTTCGCATTCTCAAAAACGACGTAATCGACGCTACGCAGTTAGCTCATTATGATGTCAGCAAGCTGCTCATTTTGTCAACGGATGCTTCTCAATTCGGAATCGGCGCTGTCCTCTCAATCGAGCACAATGGCGAAGAGAGACCGATCGCGCACGCATCGAAAACGCTTTCCGATTCACAAAAATCCTACTCTCAAATCGAGAAGGAAGCTCTGTCAATCATTTACGGAGTCACTAAATTTCGTCAGTTATTGTATGGTAGAAAATTTACGCTCGTAACGGACCACAAACCGCTTTTAGCTATTTTCTCGCCGGACAAGAAAATTCCGGTGATTACCGCGCAACGCTTACAGCGATGGGCACTAACGCTCATGGCTTACCAATACGATATTCGCTATAAACCGACTAATCAGCACGGAAACGCCGACGGTTTATCTCGCCTACCAAAGGGTCCAGACCCTGAGTTCGACGAACTGGAAATTCGTGAAAATGCGGAGATCGTTCACGCTATTAACATGGCATTCGATGGCTTACCGTTAACTCGCAATGAAATTCGCGACGCGACGCTGAAGGACAAAACCATGAAACTAGTAAAATTATCTGTCACTCATGGTAATTGGAATCCAAAGACGCACATTGATGATTTTTCTTGGTTTTCGACTCGCAAACATTCGCTTTCTCTGCACGAAGACATAATCATGCTCAATATTGATGGTTTTCAGCGCGTAGTAATTCCGCAATCACTTCGCTCGCGAGTCTTATTATTGTTGCACGAAGGACATTGGGGTATCGCGTAAATGAAGCAGATGGCTCGACGTTACATCGCATGGCCTTCCATTAATCGCGACATTGAAAATCTCGTTAAGAGTTGCGACGCTTGCCGTAAAGTAATGAAAGCGCCTGATCGTCAGTATCGCGAATGGCCTAAAACGTCTGAAAGCTTTAAACGAATTCACTTGGATTTCGCAGGTCCAATAAACAATAAAATGTTTCTTGTCATCGTCGATGTGCATTCGAAATACCCTTTCGTTAAAGTAATGAATGTCGGATCTACCACAACCTTGTGTGTAGTCAACGCTTTGAGGGAAGTCTTTTCTTTCGAAGGCTTGCCCATAACAATTGTGACGGATGGCGGGCCGCAATTCACATCGAATTCATTCGATATGTTTTGTTCGAATTCGGCAATCAGCCATATCGTATCACCGTCTTTTCACCCTGCCTCGAACGGGGAAGCGGAGCGTTTCGTCCAGACTCTGAAATCTGGATTAATAAAAAATTGCGACGGGGGCAAAGATATTAATTTTGTGCTCTAAACACTTCTCGTTACGTACCGATGTGCACCGCACACGGGCATAGACTGGAAAACGCCTGCTGAGATTTTACATGGTTAGCAGTCGCGCAATTTGCTAAGTTTGTGCTCGCCCTTCGATAAATCGAAACCCGTTACGCCTAGACAATCAGTCGCTCATTTCGAGATTGGTTCCTCGGTTTACGCTCGCAGTTACCGACGCGGACCGAAGTGGGTTGCTGGCGTGGTGACGGAAATACTGGGACGTGTTGTGTACTATAAAAACAGATCATGGGTATTGGAGGAGGCACAAAACCAACTCCAACCACGCTTGATTTCCACTGGTCATGATACAGCCACACAGGAAGTTGCTCAGCCGCAACAGTCACAAGCTGAGCAACCATTGGTCAGACATAGGGCACAACGTCCTGCAGCTAGTCCTGCTCGAACGTCGGGCAGACGTTATCCACTTAGCCGGACGTAAACTACCTTGTACTGTTAACTTACAGGGGAGGACTGTTATGTTCGTGCATTTTACGTTGGTATCGTTTGTTTCTTATTCGTCTAGGATTAGTAATTACCGCCAATCATTATTTTCTCGTGTGTCGTGCTTTGTATTTATAACCTGTGTTCTGTTTTCTACTGGTCTTTTGTTTAACTGAACTCTGGATCGTGTCGCTTTCTTAAAGTTATTCTGCTGCAAAGTTATTTTGCTGCATAATATACTAATTTCATAATGCAACCTCGTCGTATTAGTTATTGTTCAAACAAGACTAGGAACATAACAGATGTCTTGAAAATCTAACATTTTTCTTCGGTTTGTAAAGATCCTGCAACAACTTGAGAGCTTTGTCGTAGGATTGCTTTTCTTCTATCAATGCGTAAACGGTAGTGCAAGTTTATCTATTATGGCATAGGAAAAGGATGCAGCAGCTATGTAGGATTGCAGTTGTCGTTCCCAATGACAGAATATCTTCTGAACCGCCGGAGCATTTGGTAATGCCTCAAGAGTAGGCACCCTTATGAGAATAGAGCGTCGACCGTTTTCTGCTCCTTCATCGAAAGACACGACTATACACTGTATACAGCTGCCCAGGTCTTAGTGAATAAAATTGTTGTGAATCGAATACAGCTCTTTACATCCAAGGCTTTATTAACTAAGACAAACAATGAATAGAAACGCAATGGTTTTATAAGTAGGCCTACAGCAGATAACGTTCAGACAATCAACCAATTAGGCAATAATAACAAAACCGAAATGAGACGATGGAGATCACCACAGTGATGCTTTTGGAAATGGCAGGACTTCGTCATTCTGAAAACCGTGGAAGGCTCTGAATTAAAATTTGCCTCTGGCGCATTATGGATATCATCTGGCAAAAGCATATTTTTACAATCTTCTCAATTTGAACTATAGCTGCACCCCCATCTCCCCACACATGCTCGGCTTATTCAACAAGGTATAGTTGTTCAGCGTGCATAACCGGCTGGCCATTCGGTCACTTGCGAAGGTGCGAAATAACCTGACTAAAATATTTTTGTCTGAATCAGGGTCGCGAACTCAAAACATGCCTCGTTCCACTTTTTAAAATTGGAAGAGGCCGCGAGCCGCAGAAATTCAATATCACGATTATTATTATATTCGTAATTCACGGTAAAACTGGTAAATACACACATAATCCGGGAAGCAACCTGCCCCCAAAGGAAAATGGCGAGATTGAAGTAAATTTTTAAAATTTCAGTAATACATTCAAATTGTTATTCCTATGTATAACATGGAGAAGTCAGATTACAGAATTGCAGCAGGTGAAGAATTGGCAAGGGTTACAGTGCAGAGGTAGAGATGATTGGAAATGAAGAATCGAAATTACAGAAATTATGCTGTGATTCACAAGTGTAATTTTAGTCCAGTGGTGCATTCAAGGCCTTCCGAAGAATGTGCCCAGTGCCCAATAATGTGATCTTTTGGATCATGTCTAAACGAACGTTAGTAGTTAGTATGATCGGTCGTGACGGGCTATGGGGTTCTTATGGGCGGGGTGGTGACGCGCCTGAAAACCGGGGGTGGTGATGCGCCTTTTTAGACCCCCCTCTCGGCGGTGATGCGCCATGTGTTCTTATGGATGCGGTCGTGATTCGTACTTTCGGGTATAGGCTGCGGCGGTGATTCGCCGTGAAAACTCGTGGTCGTGACTCGCCTTTTTTGCTATGGGCTGCGGCGGTGATGCGCCATGTATTCTTACGCGATATGTGGTGACTCGCCATGTGTTCTTATGGGTGCGGTCGTGATTCGCACTTTCAACCATCTCTCGCGTAGTGTTGATAGTCACCAACAATAACCGCACAAACGGAAACGTGGCTTGCAAGAGGATTAAGCAGTGCGACCTATATTCCGAATGACCTGCGCGCTGAATTATTTCCCATGCAGCTGTGTGCTACTATCGATTATTACACTATTCCATTCAGTCGCCTGTCGTGTATTCTTACGGGATCTGTGGTGATTCGCCATGTGTTCTTATGGGTGCGGTCGCATGCGGCTATAGCGTCTTATGGCGGGGGTGGCGAGCGGCTATTGCGTCTTATGGGTGCGGTCGTGATTCGTACTTTCGGGTATAGGCTGCGGCGGTGACTCGTAATGAAAACTCGTGGTCGTGATTCGTACTTTCGGGTATAGGCGGCGGCGGCCTGCTAACGTTTCAGGTATAGGCTCCGGTTGCATGATAGCGTTACAGAGATAGGGATCGGTCGCATGCTAACGTTTTCGGATATAGGTGGTGGCGGTAAGTCGTACTCTCGGGTATTTAGTTTGCCACAGAGCCGGCGCAGACGGTGATTCGAATATCAACAATAGTCGCGTTCGCAAACTAACACTTCAAAAATATGTGAAATATTTGTAAAATCCTACGATCGCTCACAAGATACCACTTCCGGCATATCGATCTATCACTCAATACACAACCGAAGTTGAATTGTAATTGAATGCGTAAATTTATCACCTCGACATCAAAATTCGAAAACAACAACTTGATGCTTTATGTTCTCACTCTAATTTCATGATAAGTGTAATAAGTGTCGAATAACAGATACACCACCGGCGAGACTTGAATACCAACAAATTGTCACTTATTTCTATTCTAGCCGTAATCCTTTGTGAAGTTAACGCTTATTCAAAAAGGTGTGAAATATTTGCAAAACCCCGCGATCCCTGACAAGATAATGTCTCGGACATAACCATCTTTCACGACTTGGTGTCATAACCATACCGATCGCTCACGCGGTGAAATTTTAGTAATCAGTTTGTCACAGAACTTGATTTCGCTGGTAAGATTTAACAAGTAACGAATAACAGACCGCCAGTGTCGGTAACTTGAATAGCGACAAATTGTCACTTATTTCCGCTCTAACCCTAATCCTCTGTGAAGTGAACGCTTATTCAAAAGGGTGTGATATAATTTTAAAATCCAACGACCACTCACCGGATAATGCTTCAGACATAGCAATCCCTCATGTCCGCTCACAAGGTAATATTTCGGTAATTAGTTTGTCCCAGAACCGTCGCAGACGGTGATTCGTAAACCAACAATTTGACACTTTCTGGTGGTCGCTATATGTTTTGACACTTCGAACAGTGGCTGACTTTAGTTGCGCGATAAGAATTATGAGAATATTCAATCAATGTATCAATTTGCCAACTCGAAATGAAACTTACTACACAAACCAAGTTGATTCGTATCTGAATGTGTTAATTCGGTACAATTCTAATTATTTTGAGAAATCTTTTCGTGGTCTTTTGATTCGACCATAACCCGAATATTACTGACGCCGACTTTCAGCTACATCGAATTATTCGCACATTCCACGCCGCTGTTTTCACACTTATAGAATCAATACCAACTATAATTCTACAAGAATCAAGAATCACAAGTATGTGCATTATACAGTTATTGTCATTATCAACATGAAATCAAACTCTTAACAAAAACACGCATCTTATCACTCGTCAACTCTATCATGAAAATCCTCGAGTCCTTATCATCAAAAATGTTATAGCGCGGCGTCGGAATCCATTCGTGAGATGTACTAAAGGTAAATCCAGATAATCCAAAATGAAATATTTGGACTTTGACATAGTCTGAATCGAAATATATTGACAAACATGACTACCAACTTTGATCCAGTCACATTTCAAGATCATACTTTGAAACAATCCTTGAAACTTACAACTCTATTCACGACTGAGTTTTCCGTTTATGAAATAGAGTTTCAGTAAATACTATCGCGATATTTTAATGTGTTACTACACACAATCGAATCAGTCAATGAAATACCACCTGTTGTAAATATTTCTAACTTGACAACCACTTGTGCATACCGTGATCAAGTTGCGACGCGATGAGTTAAATCGGGATATTTCAATCTATTTGTCGAAACCTTGAACATACTATCAGGTTATTTTTTGTTGTAATCGAGTGAACGGAAATAGTATTACGTCTCAACATTTTAACATCTTGCCATCAACAAAAGAGTAAAATACAAAAACCTTGTCAAGTCAATCCGTTTGTAACTCACCGAACCAAAGCAAAAAGTGTCCATACGAAAAGTAGACA
The DNA here is from genome assembly GCF_051294905.1 of Botryllus schlosseri. NCBI lineage: Eukaryota > Metazoa > Chordata > Ascidiacea > Stolidobranchia > Styelidae > Botryllus > Botryllus schlosseri. The sequence goes on along the minus strand of NC_137244.1, from coordinate 7,742,106 downwards.
AGACTACGCAAGTAATCACTACAACCCACAAACATATCAAGTTCGGTTTTAGGTATATACCACCAACTCGTCTTTTTTTGTTCAACTGTAAAAGTCGTTACTATACCGCAAGACCAAGAAATTACTATGCGGTATATTTTGTAAGACAAAAGTAATTACTTCTCGGTGTCGGCGACTTGAGATTAACATAATATATTTGAGTATACGACATTTGAAAGTATGACCATCGTAGTTTCTTACAATCGAACGCAGGTGTTATATCGCAAATTATCGTGATGTAAACATAAGGATTGTCACATCAATTTAACATATGAGATTTTGTAATGGTCTATCATGACTTGATTATTAAATTATTCGCGTTAATTAGACCCGGCGTTGTGGTAAAGGTTATTAGGACAGCAACAAACTTTTCAGTACCGTTGTTATTAACATATTGAGTTGTAAAATCATGCGTGTCTGAAATGTTCTTGAATGGAAAATTATTCCACCTTGGTACATAGCACCCTGCGTATCGCGGATATCAGAAAATATTTTACAAATGTAATTGTCTCCACTAACCAAGACTAAAGATGAAACAACAATTTCCTTTGTTAAACAATAACCGGTACAATACTTTATCATCGTAATCAGCAGTGAGAATTGAAACACTTTCGCACATTATCCGGCGTCAAGATATCACACTAGGTGAATTGACATACCGCCGCTTGATTAATACCTAATCCATTCGCACCATCTCACATACTTTGATCATTACAAAAGTAAATTGGAATATGTTTGCTAGATGCATTCAATTCAGTTAGAAATGTCTGGTACACAACAATCGTAATATCAAGGAAGTACTTGCTACGCTGTAATCCACTTAACGTGTTTTGCATTGTTGTTCATTTGTAGTATTGATTGTTTTTGAACCCCCAAATAATAATTCCCGACATGAAACCAAACCGCTGAAAGTCGTTACCATCACAACGAAACAATTTGTACGATGTTTGTCAAATGCATCCTATAGTTAGGTGTACTAGAATTATTTGTGTAACACATACGCCGACAATACAATCGAAAATTTTTCCGTTGTCATTCGCTAAAGTAAATGTCATCACAATACTCATCAAGCTGTCATCTGTAAATCAAGATTACATCCAACTTGTAACTGTATCGTTTAACTACCGGGTTGCATCAGTTTGCTATTTGTGTCATTTAGTGACTGCTGAACATACCAAACGATACACATTCACTTACGAAATACTGTGTTGGTCGTAATTTCCATCATCGTGATAATCGAAGTACATTTGTTTCGAGTTCATAACAACCAACTACTTTTCTATAACCCGATATATTTTTGACAAGGTATGCTTAGAAGATTGGTGCATCTCGCGAAAAATGATATACCACTCATATTGATACTGCTACTCCATCGACCGGTATTTTCAAACGAGTCGATTTTCAACCGAGCAAAATTTATTACTCGAGTTGTCCTGCTTACTATATTTAAATGTAAACTCACCCGTCTTTCAACAACAAACAATGATAAAAAGTACACAAGCAAACACAACAAGTTTTACTTTTGTAGGACACTAATTATTATTCCACGCATCTCATTTCATACTAAGTGTATATGAAAGATGTTCATGGTACACGAATATATTCGCTCATGCTACGAACATACGCAATGATTGGTGACGCTTTCACACTATTTCGATTTAGTGTAACAAAAACAACAACAACAATTTTCACTCTCTTGACTTATGAAAACAACAGACGAACCTTCATTCAATATTTTGTTTTTTTGTCAACTAGTTACTTTTTCATGAGACCCCCACTACTCTTACAAAAGTACGAAAGATATTTACATCACACAAAGTAATCAACTTTACTCGATATTCCCATGCTACAAACCTGTACAATGATTGGTGACGCTTTCAAACTGTTTCGTTACCTCAAGATATTTATTGTCTGAATGGTTGTTCATGTATCTTATTAATCAAATAGTTCAACACACAACAATAGTACGAACAGAAACATCAGAGTTGTTTACACAAAAGTTTGTATGCGTACAGTATGCGAATACCATGTGTAAGTCGAGCGCAATTGCGGTATCCATCCAAGTTTAGTTAACACAAATTCATTACAACGGAGCCGCGTAAACTTTCGTGAAAGAAAAGCATACCCACTTCCCGAGGGTTCTGTCAATGTCATAACAATAAACCAGATACTCCAACAACAGAGTACATATGTTTTCTAGTTACGGTGCTTACATCTTACACACAAATCAATCTACTTTGCTAACGAAAAGTGGTGAGTCATCATATGGTTATCCTCACTAGTAAAACATACTATCATACAAAATGGTCGTTATAGTTTGCACACCGACGGTACATCGTACAAGTAACAAGTCTCGAGAATCCAGTTATTCAAAAAACGTGAAAGTATTTCTACACCTCTACACCAAGTCGTTATGTTGACGAAAGCGTATATTGTAATATCATGATCGATTTGCATTCGTTGGTCACAAACTGTCACTACTTTAAATAATTCTTTTTCACTCAAACACAAACGCATACTTGTCACCATTCGTTTTCATCAAGTACGAGCTCAAGAAACTTACTACGACATGAATTTTCATTTTTATGTTGTGTAAATAGGTAATAATTAATTCAAGTAACACTGTATCAACATCATCGAGTTGTGCTAATAGATTTACATGTGGTCTTGTGGTTTTCGTCGGGACATACAGCACGAACTAACTGTAGACTCCTCTCTGTTGTACAGCTACTCGGTAATCGAAATGCATTAACATGTAAACAACGATCTTGTTTCGTCACACCAAAAATATGTTCACTGTCGCGATACTCCGCACAAGACGTGCATAGCCTTTTCACACTCGTAATAGTATACCAACGTCAAGCGATAACGTTTAACAAGACCAACGACACTGAACCCACGACGTTTACCTATGTAAAATTACCATTTTCACTTGCCAGTCCGTCGTTTACCCGACTAAACATATCATTTTCCTTTGGAGATCTGACGTTTACCCAGAGTAAGAAACCATTTTCACTTGTAAATATATTTTTTCCTTGGCTAACAAACCTTTTTTCACATGGAAATATATTTTTTCCTTGGCTAACAAACCTTTTTTCACTTGGAAATATATTTTTTCACCGGGTAACAAACGTTTTTCACTTGGAAATATATTTTTTCCCTGAACAACAAACCTTTTTCACTTGGAAATATATTTTTTCTCTGGGTAACAGACCTTTTTCACTTGGAAATATATTTTTCCCTGAGCAACAAACCATTTTCACTTGGTGGGTCGTCGTTTACCTGAGTAAAAATATAATTTTCCTTTGGAGATCCGGCGTTTACCCAGTGTAACAATACATTTTCACTTGGAAAAATACTTTTACCTGGAGTAACTAATCATTTTCTCCTGGGTAACAATCCCTTTTCGTCTGGAAACTATCATTTAACTGAGTACCAATACCGTTTTCACTTGGAAATCTATCTTTTCCCTTGGTAACAATACCATTTTCGTTTTGAAAACTGACAACCACACCGGTCAATTTGATATTTTTGTATATTGTTACAACGAACAGTGACGGAAATATACACAGACTCCCGGTTTCAGAGTATACCCCATCGGTCGTATCACATCAATATCATCGGTTAACCACATACAATATACTCTTGTACACCGAAATGCACGCTTTGGAAAATTGGACAATAGGCTGCGATAGTTCTGTGATGTCCGGGTTCGTGCTTTGGATTTTCCAGAGTCAAAATGTCTGAATAAAACACCTCCTCGACGACGGTTGGTATGTGGATAACGGTGTTCGGAAAACGGTTGGATTTATGTCACCCATCGCGATAACAATTCCTGGTTGAGTTTTCCTCCGGCATGTTTGCTATATTGTGTCTTTATTGGTCAATGTATGTCTCGACATTCAGTTTGAAATCGGAAATGATAAAGTATGTAACCGGATCCGGATATCAACTCTGAATCGATAAACCGATGAACAATATTCAAAGTAAACATGTTACACCCTGTGATTCCACGAAAAAATACCATCCAGACATACGTAGCGCTTGTTTGCCCACACAAGTATTCGCGTAAATGGAGGTGTGAGACATTGCATGCAATGTGTTGGTATACAAACATCGATCCACAGACATTATCATAGCCGGTAGTTTTGATGTAGATCGAATGTCACCTGATAACAATGTCATACCAATAAGCCACATTGCAATGACTCTGAGTCAATCTGAAGCATGACATACGGACACACAAACATAGAAACCGTAACATGGGTATTCGCACGACGGTGAATGTGAATTATACAGCATTTACCAATAGAGTGTTCACAGTCAAATATGCGAACCGTGCACAATCATATACCCAGGTTTTTGCTGGATATGTACGAAACCAATAAATCGATACATTTCTTTTCTCTGGACATCAATAATACAATCGCCATTCAAATGCATCGCTCGAATATGAGGTTCGTCGGGTGTAAAATCCATGTCAAATAACACCAAAGTGTGCCTTCCGTGTTTTATTATTTCCACCGACGCTTCTTGCCTGTGTCGTAACACTATGGTGCAGGGACTCGAAAAACGATGGATTGCGAAACGGATTGACATGCCCAACTGAATCGACGTCAATAGCCTTGTGACGATGGCGTTTCAAAATGATGCCGATCTCTTGTGGTGATGACCGTTTCGAAACTGGACAAACCCTTACGATGATGTGTTTTATTGTGGTGTACGATTGCAGATTCCACAGAAACACACCTTATTGGATCACAGTATCAGTCCGAGATTTTCAGAATCACTGTTCGCGATATTTATCTGGAGTCGTTATGTGGGAGTAGCGACATCCCGTGATTTAGTGAAAGACTGATCGCAATCATTTCGAGCACCGTACTTCGATAGTTCACATTGGTCAAACGCTGTACAACAGAAAATTTCGGTGTCGACAAAACGACGGATATTGACGATGTATCCAATTGGTCTGGGTGATCTGTCGGGTCATGACTATCTTGCAATGTAACAACACGATAACACCATCGAGTAAATCAGTGAACGGTGTCGAAATATCGATGTAATAGCGCAGACTCAGAGTCATTGCAATGTGGCTTATTGGTATGACATTGTTATCAGGTGACATTCGATCTACATCAAAACTACCGGCTATGATAATGTCTGTGGATCGATGTTTGTATACCAACACATTGCATGCAATGTCTCACACCTCCATTTACGCGAATACTTGTGTGGGCAAACAAGCGCTACGTATGTCTGGATGGTATTTTTTCGTGGAATCACAGGGTGTAACATGTTTACTTTGAATATTGTTCATCGGTTTATCGATTCAGAGTTGATATCCGGATCCGGTTACATACTTTATCATTTCCGATTTCAAACTGAATGTCGAGACATACATTGACCAATAAAGACACAATATAGCAAACATGCCGGAGGAAAACTCAACCAGGAATTGTTATCGCGATGGGTGACATAAATCCAACCGTTTTCCGAACACCGTTATCCACATACCCACCGTCGTCGAGGAGGTGTTTTATTCAGACATTTTGACTCTGGAAAATCCAAAGCACGAACCCGGACATCACAGAACTATCGCAGCCTATTGTCCAATTTTCCAAAGCGTGCATTTCGGTGTACAAGAGTATATTGTATGTGGTTAACCGATGATATTGATGTGATACGACCGATGGGGTATACTCTGAAACCGGGAGTCTGTGTATATTTCCGTCACTGTTCGTTGTAACAATATACAAAAATATCAAATTGACCGGTGTGGTTGTCAGTTTTCAAAACGAAAATGGTATTGTTACCAATGGAAAAGATAGATTTCCAAGTGAAAACGGTATTGGTACTCAGTTAAATGATAGTTTCCAGACGAAAAGGGATTGTTACCCAGGAGAAAATGATTAGTTACTCCAGGTAAAAGTATTTTTCCAAGTGAAAATGTATTGTTACACTGGGTAAACGCCGGATCTCCAAAGGAAAATTATATTTTTACTCAGGTAAACGACGACCCACCAAGTGAAAATGGTTTGTTGCTCAGGGAAAAATATATTTCCAAGTGAAAAAGGTCTGTTACCCAGAGAAAAAATATATTTCCAAGTGAAAAAGGTTTGTTGTTCAGGGAAAAAATATATTTCCAAGTGAAAAAGGTTTGTTACCCGGTGAAAAAATATATTTCCAAGTGAAAAAAGGTTTGTTAGCCAAGGAAAAAATATATTTCCAAGTGAAAAAAGGTTTGTTAGCCAAGGAAAAAATATATTTACAAGTGAAAATGGTTTCTTACTCTGGGTAAACGTCAGATCTCCAAAGGAAAATAATATGTTTAGTCGGGTAAACGACGGACTGGCAAGTGAAAATGGTAATTTTACATAGGTAAACGTCGTGGGTTCAGTGTCGTTGGTCTTGTTAAACGTTATCGCTTGACGTTGGTATACTATTACGAGTGTGAAAAGGCTATGCACGTCTTGTGCGGAGTATCGCGACAGTGAACATATTTTTGGTGTGACGAAACAAGATCGTTGTTTACATGTTAATGCATTTCGATTACCGAGTAGCTGTACAACAGAGAGGAGTCTACAGTTAGTTCGTGCTGTATGTCCCGACGAAAACCACAAGACCACATGTAAATCTATTAGCACAACTCGATGATGTTGATATAGTGTTACTTGAATTAATTATTACCTATTTACACAACATAAAAATGAAAATTCATGTCGTAGTAAGTTTCTTGAACTCGTACTTGATGAAAACGAATGGTGACAAGTATGCGTTTGTGTTTGAGTGAAAAAGAATTATTTAGAGTAGTGACAGTTTGTGACCAACGAATGCAAATCGATCATGATATTACAATATACGCTTTCGTCAACATAACGACTTGGCGTAGAAATACTTTCACGTTTTTTGAATAACTGGATTCTCGAGACTTGTTACTTGTACGATGTACCGTCGGTGTGCAAACTATAACGACCATTTTGTATGATAGTATGTTTTACTAGTGAGGATAACCATATGATGACTCACCACTTTTCGTTAGCAAAGTAGATTGATTTGTGTGTAAGATGTAAGCACCGTAACTAGAAAACATATGTACTCTGTTGTTGGAGTATCTGGTTTATTGTTATGACATTGACAGAACCCTCGGGAAGTGGGTATGCTTTTCTTTCACGAAAGTTTACGCGGCTCCGTTGTAATGAATTTGTGTTAACTAAACTTGGATGGATACCGCAATTGCGCTCGACTTACACATGGTATTCGCATACTGTACGCATACAAACTTTTGTGTAAACAACTCTGATGTTTCTGTTCGTACTATTGTTGTGTGTTGAACTATTTGATTAATAAGATACATGAACAACCATTCAGACAATAAATGTCTTGAGGTAACGAAACAGTTTGAAAGCGTCACCAATCATTGTACAGGTTCGTAGCATGGGAATATCGAGTAAAGTTGATTACTTTGTGTGATGTAAATATCTTTCGTACTTTTGTAAGAGTAGTGGGGGTCTCATGAAAAAGTAACTAGTTGACAAAAAAACAAAATATTGAATGAAGGTTCGTCTGTTGTTTTCATAAGTCAAGAGAGTGAAAATTGTTGTTGTTGTTTTTGTTACACTAAATCGAAATAGTGTGAAAGCGTCACCAATCATTGCGTATGTTCGTAGCATGAGCGAATATATTCGTGTACCATGAACATCTTTCATATACACTTAGTATGAAATGAGATGCGTGGAATAATAATTAGTGTCCTACAAAAGTAAAACTTGTTGTGTTTGCTTGTGTACTTTTTATCATTGTTTGTTGTTGAAAGACGGGTGAGTTTACATTTAAATATAGTAAGCAGGACAACTCGAGTAATAAATTTTGCTCGGTTGAAAATCGACTCGTTTGAAAATACCGGTCGATGGAGTAGCAGTATCAATATGAGTGGTATATCATTTTTCGCGAGATGCACCAATCTTCCAAGCATAACTTGTCAAAAATATATCGGGTTATAGAAAAGTAGTTGGTTGTTATGAACTCGAAACAAATGTACTTCGATTATCACGATGATGGAAATTACGACCAACACAGTATTTCGTAAGTGAATGTGTATCGTTTGGTATGTTCAGCAGTCACTAAATGACACAAATAGCAAACTGATGCAACCCGGTAGTTAAACGATACAGTTACAAGTTGGATGTAATCTTGATTTACAGATGACAGCTTGATGAGTATTGTGATGACATTTACTTTAGCGAATGACAACGGAAAAATTTTCGATTGTATTGTCGGCGTATGTGTTACACAAATAATTCTAGTACACCTAACTATAGGATGCATTTGACAAACATCGTACAAATTGTTTCGTTGTGATGGTAACGACTTTCAGCGGTTTGGTTTCATGTCGGGAATTATTATTTGGGGGTTCAAAAACAATCAATACTACAAATGAACAACAATGCAAAACACGTTAAGTGGATTACAGCGTAGCAAGTACTTCCTTGATATTACGATTGTTGTGTACCAGACATTTCTAACTGAATTGAATGCATCTAGCAAACATATTCCAATTTACTTTTGTAATGATCAAAGTATGTGAAATGGTGCGAATGGATTAGGTATTAATCAAGCGGCGGTATGTCAATTCACCTAGTGTGATATCTTGACGCCGGATAATGTGCGAAAGTGTTTCAATTCTCACTGCTGATTACGATGATAAAGTATTGTACCGGTTATTGTTTAACAAAGGAAATTGTTGTTTCATCTTTAGTCTTGGTTAGTGGAGACAATTACATTTGTAAAATATTTTCTGATATCCGCGATACGCAGGGTGATATGTACCAAGGTGGAATAATTTTCCATTCAAGAACATTTCAGACACGCATGGTTTTACAACTCAATATGTTAATAACAACGGTACTGAAAAGTTTGTTGCTGTCCTAATAACCTTTACCACAACGCCGGGTCTAATTAACGCGAATAATTTAATAATCAAGTCATGATAGACCATTACAAAATCTCATATGTTAAATTGATGTGACAATCCTTATGTTTACATCACGATAATTTGCGATATAACACCTGCGTTCGATTGTAAGAAACTACGATGGTCATACTTTCAAATGTCGTATACTCAAATATATTATGTTAATCTCAAGTCGCCGACACCGAGAAGTAATTACTTTTGTCTTACAAAATATACCGCATAGTAATTTCTTGGTCTTGCGGTATAGTAACGACTTTTACAGTTGAACAAAAAAAGACGAGTTGGTGGTATATACCTAAAACCGAACTTGATATGTTTGTGGGTTGTAGTGATTACTTGCGTAGTCTTGTCTACTTTTCGTATGGACACTTTTTGCTTTGGTTCGGTGAGTTACAAACGGATTGACTTGACAAGGTTTTTGTATTTTACTCTTTTGTTGATGGCAAGATGTTAAAATGTTGAGACGTAATACTATTTCCGTTCACTCGATTACAACAAAAAATAACCTGATAGTTTGTTCAAGGTTTCGACAAATAGATTGAAATATCCCGATTTAACTCATCGCGTCGCAACTTGATCACGGTATGCACAAGTGGTTGTCAAGTTAGAAATATTTACAACAGGTGGTATTTCATTGACTGATTCGATTGTGTGTAGTAACACATTAAAATATCGCGATAGTATTTACTGAAACTCTATTTCATAAACGGAAAACTCAGTCGTGAATAGAGTTGTAAGTTTCAAGGATTGTTTCAAAGTATGATCTTGAAATGTGACTGGATCAAAGTTGGTAGTCATGTTTGTCAATATATTTCGATTCAGACTATGTCAAAGTCCAAATATTTCATTTTGGATTATCTGGATTTACCTTTAGTACATCTCACGAATGGATTCCGACGCCGCGCTATAACATTTTTGATGATAAGGACTCGAGGATTTTCATGATAGAGTTGACGAGTGATAAGATGCGTGTTTTTGTTAAGAGTTTGATTTCATGTTGATAATGACAATAACTGTATAATGCACATACTTGTGATTCTTGATTCTTGTAGAATTATAGTTGGTATTGATTCTATAAGTGTGAAAACAGCGGCGTGGAATGTGCGAATAATTCGATGTAGCTGAAAGTCGGCGTCAGTAATATTCGGGTTATGGTCGAATCAAAAGACCACGAAAAGATTTCTCAAAATAATTAGAATTGTACCGAATTAACACATTCAGATACGAATCAACTTGGTTTGTGTAGTAAGTTTCATTTCGAGTTGGCAAATTGATACATTGATTGAATATTCTCATAATTCTTATCGCGCAACTAAAGTCAGCCACTGTTCGAAGTGTCAAAACATATAGCGACCACCAGAAAGTGTCAAATTGTTGGTTTACGAATCACCGTCTGCGACGGTTCTGGGACAAACTAATTACCGAAATATTACCTTGTGAGCGGACATGAGGGATTGCTATGTCTGAAGCATTATCCGGTGAGTGGTCGTTGGATTTTAAAATTATATCACACCCTTTTGAATAAGCGTTCACTTCACAGAGGATTAGGGTTAGAGCGGAAATAAGTGACAATTTGTCGCTATTCAAGTTACCGACACTGGCGGTCTGTTATTCGTTACTTGTTAAATCTTACCAGCGAAATCAAGTTCTGTGACAAACTGATTACTAAAATTTCACCGCGTGAGCGATCGGTATGGTTATGACACCAAGTCGTGAAATATGGTTATGTCCGAGACATTATCTTGTCAGGGATCGCGGGGTTTTGCAAATATTTCACACCTTTTTGAATAAGCGTTAACTTCACTAAGGATTACGGCTAGAATAGAAATAAGTGACAATTTGTTGGTATTCAAGTCTCGCCGGTGGTGTATCTGTTATTCGACACTTATTACACTTATCATGAAATTAGAGTGAGAACATAAAGCATCAAGTTGTTGTTTTCGAATTTTGATGTCGAGGTGATAAATTTACGCATTCAATTACAATTCAACTTCGGTTGTGTATTGAGTGATAGATCGATATGCCGGAAGTGGTATCTTGTGAGCGATCGTAGGATTTTACAAATATTTCACATCTTTTTGAAGTGTTAGTTTGCGAACGCGACTATTGTTGATATTCGAATCGCCGTCTGCGCCGGCTCTGTGGCAAACTAAATACCCGAGAGTACGACTTACCGCCACCACCTATATCCGAAAACGTAAGCATGCGACCGATCCCTATCTCTGTAACGCTATCATGCAACCGGAGCCTATACCTGAAACATTAGCAGGCCGCCGCCGCCTATACCCGAAAGTACGAATCACGACCACGAGTTTTCATTACGAGTCACCGCCGCAGCCTATACCCGAAAGTACGAATCACGACCGCACCCATAAGACGCAATAGCCGCTCGCCACCCCCGCCATAAGACGCTATAGCCGCATGCGACCGCACCCATAAGAACACATGGCGAATCACCACAGATCCCGTAAGAATACACG